>NW_026522036.1:1471647-2943295 GCF_021234435.1 Artibeus jamaicensis
TTGAATTTAGTGAGTCCTACATGCATTGTCCTCAGTTAATTCTCTATAAAGCTAAGTTATTGCTAGTCCCCCTGGTGTACGATAGTGTCCAGGAATGCTGCCCCCCCACTGTGCTCACTGGCCTGGTGTCGTGGTTCAGAGGTTCAGAACTAGAAGTTGCGCTGTCACAAGAACACATTCTGTATAGCCAGCACCACTACGGGGGGTGCGGGGGTAGTGGAAGGAAAGCACAGAACGCAGTTCTCACTGATACCTGGTCAGATTTTTATCCCCTCCTATCAGGAAGATTTCTCAATAAGGCACTGTATGCAATTTTAAATGCAAATGATTAAAGCTGATAAATAACTTGAACATTATAAAATTCAGAAAAGTCACATGATGTTTTTATTATTTAAATATCAAATCAGCACAAAATTAAAATCTTTTGCCAATGTCGTCCTATTATGCACTCCTCTCCATTAACTGGATTATTGAAGTCTAGTTACTACTGCTATTCAAAATTCATCTCTTCCTCTTAATAATTTATTGCCTTGGATATGAGCTGAATAGATTTTTTAAATTATTTTCCTCTTCATGACAAAACAGTTTCTATTGCTTCCATTGCTTATCTTGTTTGCTTTCCTTTCATATTTCATTAACTTTTAATTTGATTTTTTCTTCATTCTTAATAAGTAAATATAAGACAACAAAGAAGGGCTCTTCCATGCAGACCAAATCATGTGTAACTTCTTATTTTCTTTAAATTTGTAATGATTGCGATATTTTTTCTTATTGTAAATAAATATTTACTTTTGTATCTCATTTTTAAATGTTTTTTATCAAAGAAGATCATCCAAATTGTAGAAGCTTCAGGCTTCATACACCTGGATCTGTTTCTGACTGGACATTGAAGCATATTTTCATTGAGGAATTCTGTCCTGATACCTGAAGCTTGAATTAAGCACCCCCTTAGGTTCCCAAACTGTCTGTGCTGATCTCTAGAGATCACCACTTTGAACCAGAGGTGTGTTTTTTCTTTTAGAGCTTACAAGGCTCTGTGTGACAGCACAATGGTCGATTTATCGTGCTGACATGGCTGGGATACTGTTGTTGGGTCCAGTACTAGTATAGATGTAGCAGTGGAAGTATTTTGTAGATGTTATTAACACCTACAAGCAGTGATTTTCAGTAAAGGAGGTAATTTGAGTAGACCTCATTCAATCACTTAAACACTTTCAGAGAAATACTGAACTTTACAAGAGATGAAGCAATTCTATCTCAAGAGTGTAACATAGAAATCCTGCCCCAATTTTCAGCTCACTGACCTGACCTGGGGATTAGGATTTGCAGGCCCTGTAGTCCCCGGAGCTCATTCAAATCTCAGCCTGTCTGTCAGTCTCTCTCAATACACACACACACTGTTATCCTGCTGATTGTGTTTCTCTGGAGGACCCTGACTGGAAAAGGTAGTAACTGTCTGGATTTTATGGAAAGTAAGCAAGGTTAGCAAGTAAATGATCTCAGGACTCACAGCTGGTGTGGGCAGCCAGGTGTATAGACAGGGCTTGCTCTTTCTACTCTGCAAGCAGACTCTTTCTGGAATCAGAAAACACTCCTCGTCCAGCTTTGTCTCCTTGGGTTGAGTGGTCTTGGAAGTTTGATACCCGACCTTACTCAGTCTCTTTTTCCTCATGTGTCAAGTGCGGTAACAATGGTTCTTGACCTACATATGTTACAGGACTGTTTTGCGATTCAATGAGAGAAGCAGGTGAAAGCAAAGCAACTACACAAATATAATTTTATTGTTAAGTGAGACATGAACTTCATGATTTGCCCCTAAGAAAAGTCTGTAGCAAACATACTCACATGTGTGTGCTCTCATATACTTTGTTTAATCATCAGAGCAAACATGGTTAGATAAATATTATAACAATATCACAGATTAGTAATAGACACAGAAAGGTGCCCAAAATAATATGGTCAGATAACAATAGAACTGGAGCATTCTTCCACTATATCAAAGTGGAAGAAAAAATATTGTAAAATTCAAATCAATTTGAACCCTGAAACTATGGCCATGAAAAATAATCCCTCATATTACAGGAGGGAATGTCTTAAATTCAGGCCTGCTTTCTTCCCTGAGGGGAGGAAATTATAGTTTCAGTGACTAAGCTTTTAGAGTCAGTGATTCCATCGGAATGCTCTGGGTCCGATTCACCGGCCACCAAAACTGAAGCTATCAAGCATTTGGTGCCCAGCTGGCTGAAGAAGATTAAACTCCAGAAAGGTGTTTTAATAAAATTTAAATAATTCATAATTTGCCTCCTTCTAAAGAGCAAGGCCTCTGTAGTGCAAGTGGAAGAACTAGTGGTGAAGTCTTTAATAGAAGGCTGAGTTATGAGGGGAAGAATGTCCGAAATCTGATTTTCTATGTAGATTGTAGCTGACAAAGAGGGTTGATATCTTTTCTTTATACATCCCCAAACCAACTACTCTTATAAACTACTTTAAAATTAAAGTGGCCAGAGAGTATAGAGTGTATTGAGACTAGAATTTGGCCACCATATGTTTTGGAGGTTACTGGGGAGCCAGAGCCAGTGTCAGCATTGGGAAGACACTGTTCTAAGAGGAGCTGGGGGTGCTCAACATGATGATGGCTTAGAAAAAAAATAAGAAAACCATTTTACTGTCTGAAGGGTAGATGTTTAGCTCCACAGAATCCAGTGGAGTATAAAGGGGAGCAGATTAAAATCTTTTGTAACCAACAGCACTACCCAAAGATGGGACAAGCTGGTTTGTGGGGCAGGGCTCATTGATGCTGGGGGTGGGTTCAGGATGGTGACCAGGGATGCTGATGTCTAAATTCCTGCTTTGGCATGTGCAGTGTTGGACAGCACAAGATTTAAGGCCTCTTCTATTGCTAATATGCAGAAATAAAAAGTTGGTTAGAATAGTCTTCACATTAAAAATATGCTCTAGCTTGAACCTTTTTAAGTAGAAAACTGTGACTTGCTCATTTGATTTATCTTAAAGGGAATCGGTATGCACTAAAGACTTTTTACAAACTGATAGTCTTGTTTCTATGTTTCAGATTCTTTACACATAGAATGGGATAAATATGGTGACTACTTCATGTGGCTATTGTGAAGATTGGTTTGAAATGATGCACCACTAGTGTTGAGTGCCTTGCACATAATCTTTTCCTAATAAGTGTTAACCATTATGTTGTTGTTGTTGTATGGAAATTTATTCTGACATGCGACCTTGTTGATGATGAGGCTGATGATGTCATCCTCATCTTAGAAATGAGGCATCGGAGGCCTAGCTCAAGTAAACTGAGTTTCCCTGGTTGGAAAGATGTGGAAATGGAAGTCAAATCTGTGTCTTGGTCACTTCAAAGCCACAACAGTTTCTTTAGGCCTCTATATGGCTATAGAGGCCTTTTAAAATTTTCTCAGACATTTGTTTCATTTTGATGTGTAATCGTTCTGAGCTCCAACAGAAGCAAAACTGTGGTTTTGTGTTACATACGTACATACACACATACACTCATACGTACAGCCTCAGTGACTAGAGTGGAAACTGGAGGCGACAACTTGATTCTGTTATTTGAAACATCATTTACTGATGGCTCCAGCAAACCTTTTGATCATGCGAAGCTGTGTGGCTCAATGAAATCCATGTATAGAATCCTATCTCGCTGCAGAAAGATTGCATCAGGGAAGGCTGAATGGTTCAATTGCTGTTATTATAAAGCCGGCATTCTGGGGAGAGCATTAGTATTCACAAACATCAAAAGAGTCGCTAGAATGGAAATTGACCCTGTCTTGTAATATAAACAGGTCAGCTGTTTGAGGGTTTTCAAAGACAGTTATGATGTAATAGCCTATATACAGTACTCACAGTCTAATCTGTCTTAAGCTTCTCCTCTGGCATTTCTCTTTCCCAGGGATAAAATAAAAGGGAAAGTGAATACAGATAAAGAAGGGAGCTCATCCCTCTTGGCATTTAAGAAACGGCCTATTGTCCAGCCTCCATAGTGGTACGGCAGCGCTGGTAAATACAATATTTAAATCACCGGAGATGTTTTCTCAGAGACTGTCTTTTCATGTGAGATGTTATCATCTTCTGATTTATGATCTGTGCATCTCTACTGACATTTTTTTTCTAAAGTTTTATTGTTTATAAGTGTACTTGACACCAGGCAAATAGCTAGCACTGAGTTGTCTGCAGGTGCTGCAGACATTTTAAATAAGAACACAATTAAATGGAAATCTGAGTTCTAGCCAGCAGGATGTTAACAATCATACTGTGCACTGGGGTGCCCTGTGATATTGATTCAGTGGCACCTCTCTAAGCAACAACACACAGAGCATTTGCCACAAAAGGATGCATGTATTTCAGCAGAGCCATCTCCGTCTCTGTCTCCATGGGGTACCCTTGTAGGAGGAAGTAGGTTGAGCCAATCCATTCAAATGTAAAATGTAGGTCAAAGATTGAGCTATACTTTGTTTTATTTAGATTCTCCTTTCCCTTTAAGTTTGCTGATTTTACTAGTCTCTTGTCAATTCCCACACCCCCAAATCCTGCAACAGTTATTGGTGAGGTGAAAAATTTAGAGTGAAGACTTAATTTACACTGAAAAATATAACATCACAGTTTCCCCCAAAGTGACTATTTCTAAAATTAAAGGTGAAAAGCTGCCAAAAGAACCTGCAATTGGCAGAAATGCAAACTTATTTAACTCATCTCAAGAAAGGCATTAAAGTTGAACACACAGCTATAACATCGTGGGTGTTTTATCCAGGTCGGTATTTTGGGGGGCATGTTTGACCTGGAGGACTCTGACAATGTCACATCATACAGAAACAGGGTAAGAATGTTACCGAACAAGAGGTGGAAGGGAGGGGCAATACAATATTTGGCCCACCTAGGGATGCCCAAAACTGCTATACAACAGGGGCCCCTCCCAAAAACAAAATACTAAAATCTACTGGGGCCTTCTGTCTGCCGCCAATTGGAAAGACATCTCTTAATGCCAGAGATTTGTGAAAAGGAAACAAAATGTTTATTTAATGCTATTCAGGCCTAATGCCACCACTAAAATATCAAAGTCCTTTAGGGTATACACCTACACCCACACAGCGCTCCCTTCTCCCACTGTCCCAACTCCGGGTACCGTAAATCAGGAAAAGAGCACATGTCTATATTGCAGGCTGCTGGCACCGTCAGCTGTGTCACTGTGCAGGATCTCGAGTTAATCCAAAGTACTGTGGTACCCTCTCATGGTCCACTGGCAAGAGTCCTTTGTACCCAGTTCCAGTCGAAGTCTCTCTTGCTTTTTCAGGCCCTGCAGCCAAAGGGGGCACCCCAAAACCGCGTGGGCCTCTTCTACCAAAGCTGCAGGAGTCCGCACTCCACCAAAAGCATGTGGCTTTCTTCTTCACCTGGCTGCAGGGATCTCCATTCTGGCAAAGCTGCGTGGTTTTTCCCTTTCACCTGGGCAGTTATCCCCTCATGTCCTGGAGCCAGTCTTTTCCAAGCTCCCACCCAGGCCTTCTCACTCAGGAGCGCAGCCCCTCATTCCATCCTGAGTCCAAGCCTTTCTCACTCAGGAGAGCAGCCCCTAGTTACATCCTCCTGAGTCCTAGCTACTCCCTTCTCCCTCAGGAGTGCAGACCTTAGTTACATCCTCCTGAGTCCCCCAGTTCCATTAGCTTCTCCCTCCGGCTCCAAACTTGGCCACTGCTATTTTACATATCTATGAAACTAGTTAAAGTTTATAGATATGTTAAATAATCATTCCAGAGGTTAGCTGCAAAACTGTTGCTATGCAAAACAGTTCTCAATGGCCCTGCTCCATTCATCCCTTCCCCCTGGGGGGGGGGGCGGTGAGGACATCTTATATGTCTCTCCAATATTTCTATACACTTTGAATTCTGGACACCTTTCTAAATCTTTTTTTTGGGGGGCCCCCCTGGCTGCACCCTGTATCAAGAGGACCATGATTCTGACACAGGTCAAAAGGCTGGTAACATTTCATATGCCTGGATAGTTTTCAATTCCATCACACTGTAGATCTCTAAAGTTCTTTTCCCCCACAAACACTTACTTCGTGATAGATGGTGTGCAAACATGTTATCATTTTTGGAAAAATATCTCCATATATGGTTTTAAAACAAAAGTTTAGTGGAAAGAAATTAGTACCTTACTATATCTACTTCCCAGTTTACAATTTAATGAATCTATAGGAAATGATGTTTGTCGGAAAGCACTTGCTTTGAAATTACCTATCCATCAGCCATGCAAAAAAATCAGTTAGACTAGAGAACTTTGTGGCCAGTAAACCCTGTAACATTTCCCCTTTCTTTTAGAATCCCCTCATTCCCCAGTTGCCCACTGGCAGCTCAGCACCTCCCATCATAGCCCCTGAAACACAGTAGGACATACCAAGTCATTTGTGCATTCCAATGTTAGGCACCCCTCCTCCTCTCACAGCTCCATTTTCTCAGAGACAGGCAGAGCAAAGCAGTACAAAGAGCTACTGAATCAGAGAAACGGATCCATGACCTCAGCTCTACTGTTCCTGCTTGATGTTGTTGGTTACTTATCTTCTTTGAGTTTTGGGTTTCTTATCTATAAAGACATACTTTACAGACTTGTGAATATTAAATGAGATAATGTGTTTGAAGTGCTTAATGCAATGCCTGGTGTGTAGATGTTGCTCAATAAATGTTAGTTTGCTTTTTCCCTGTACAAAAAGAAAAGATAAAGGAGATGGGATAAGTCACTTAATGTTTGGCTTTCCCTGGCAAGATATACTTGGATTTTAAAAGGGATTCCTTGTTGACCAAAGGAAATACAGGTGATGGGATTTTAGAGGGTGGGGAAGGCTATTGTAGAAAATATTCTTAAGTAAGGAAACATTCTGGTTTCACTAATTGTTATAGTGAGGACAGCGAGTCAATCCATGTCTCTGTTAACAGGGAAATAAGAACATTGTCATAAAATTGCATTAAATAATACCTCTCATATGCTTAATGATTCTGATTTCTGGAAATTAAAGATCATTTTTACTTGATCGAATTAATTAAACGGATCCCACCACCTTAGAGCCCTTGGGCTTCTATAAAGAGAATATGAATGTGATAATTAAATTAAGTCACAGCCAATAAAGATTCTCATCAGAAAAGAAAATGGAAGTGATTACCTGATTGTGAGCCCTGAGTCAATTATATGCCTTGAATGTTTCATGAAAGGGCATGGGAATTTACCTGAGATGAAATGGAAAAGAGACCACTTAGCAAAGCTATGCATTTATTCATCCATCCATTCATTCATCCCCTATTTATCAAGCTTCTTCTGAGGTGGACACTATGCTGGACATCTTGTACAAAATACGTGGTTGCACAAGAAGCGTTTTCTGCCTCCCTTCCCGTAAACTTAAAGGATGATGCACTCCCAAATGCATATAATCAGTAGTACTTTGGATGCAAAAAAAATGTATCAATTTTGATTTGAGAATATCAGGAAAATATTATCTAAATAGGTGGCAGTGAATCTAGGTCTCAAAGTTAAGGTAGTTCAACAGAAGTAGTGGAACTATTCTTCATTAGGTATTTACCTTAAGTCAGGACCTCACCTAAGTACTGGAGATGCAATTTCAGAAGCAATGGGATCGTGTCCTATCTCTGCTATTTTCTAGCTGTGAACTGTGGTGAAAGTTATTTAATCACTCAATGGCTAACTTTCCTTAACTCAGTTAAAATAAGCTTTGGCCTTTTAGGTAAATATTTAGTAAAATAATGCGTATAAAGGTAATTATGTGCTCAATAAAAGCTAACTGTTGTTATTATAACATTCCTTTGATTTCCTCTCTTCTGTTATCTTTCTCTAAACTTGCCTATCTCTGGCAGTTAGTTTCAATCTCATTATATAAAACTTTAAGCACTGAAATTGAAACAAAAACTTTGGTAGCTCTTTAGCATCTCTTGAGAAATTCTAAATAAATGCTTTGTGTTTGTATTTAAGGCATTTCATTATCTGCTTCTGACCCTCCTCTCATACATACTGTCTGATTTCTGGGTAAACCAGATTCCAGGGTGTTGTCGACATGGGCTCTGCTGCCTTTGAGTTTCTACTTATCTTTGAGCAAAACCTTTTTGCCTTCCCTTTGATTCTTATATTCTGAGATCGTATTCAAGATCCAGCTGAAAGGTCACCTCCTCTGTTAAGCCCTCCCTGGTTCTGCTGGCTTATTACCTTTCCTCGAATATAGTATTGATCACGTTAAGGCCCTTTTTAATTGGCTTTTAATTCCCTGATGAATCAAGTCCAAATATCTCAGTTATGACATGCCCTTTATAATCATCATCCATATGATTTCCCAAATGTAATATGTACTATTGTGCTTTTATTTTTATATAATAAAAATATTGTCATTTTTCTTCATTCTTGACATGTACCACTCAATATATAGGGATATTAGAAATAGAAACTATATTCTTATATATCTAAGCACATTTATTTTTAATTTTTTATTCTTATAAATTTTAAACTTTTAAAATTATTATTATGGTTATTATTATTTAACAGGAAAGGCAGGGAGAAAGTGAGGAAGAGAAACAAAGATGTCAGGGAAAACCATCAGTCAGTTGCCTCCTGTACACACCCTGTCCGGGACCAAACCCTCAACCCAGGCTTGTGCCCCAAATTGAAACCGAACCTGTGACCTCTCACTCTGCAGGACCACGCCCAGCCCACTGAGCCACATCTGTCAGACACATTTTTGAGATTAAGTTAAAACCCTAGGAAGGTTTGTTAACATAGAGTAATGGACAAATTCAGGGTACATGGTCCAGTATTGATTGAAATATTTAAAGATTTTTTAACTTTATTTTCATCGTTGGCACTATTACAGATGTCTGTCTCCATTTCCCCCCCTTTGCCCACCTCCCAGCTCCCACAGCTCCTTCCCTCTGGCCATCACCACACTGTTGTCTGTGTCCATGAGTTATGCATACATGTTCTGGGGCTAATCCCTCCGCCTTCTTTCAGCCAGTCCTTCCTCCGGTCTTCCCTGTGACAGCTGCCTTTCTCATGCTATATTTTCTGCATTAAATGTTTCACATTACCTTAAAAATCTCTGGCCTCTTGAGAGGCCATGTCTGGGAAGCCTCTCTGAGTTGCTTCAGTAGGTATTAATTTCTCTATCCTTTAGGTCGACTCTGTTTACATTCTATTATAGCACTTAGTGACACCCCAGCCCACAGAGTCTGCTGCCTGTTTCTACCTCGCTTAAAATAGTATGGATTCCTTAAGATACAGACTGATTTTTATTTATCATTCAGAGCCCCATTTGTATTGCAGAGCCTGACACAAAGTAGGACTCAATAAAAGTTAATTGAATGGTATAGACTGTATAGACTCTTCCAGGAACAGAATAGTGACTCTCAACGTGGTGCTCTTTCTGCTGGATTCAAGGAGTGAAGTTCTTTTTTTTAAAATATATTTTATTCATTATACTATTACAGTTCTATTTCCCTTTTTCATTCCCCTCCACCCTGCAAACCCCCTCCCCCACCATTCCCCCCTTTAGTTTATGACCACATGTTTCAAGTTCTTTAGATTCTATATTTCCCATACTATTCTTGCCCTCCCCCCCATCTATTTTCTATCTACCATCTATGCTACTTATTTTCTGCACCTTCTCCCCCCTTCTCCTCCTCCCACTCCCCTGTTGCTAACCCTCCTTGAGATCTTCATTTCTATGTTTCCACTCCTGATCTAGCTGTCCTTTTAGTTTGCTTTTGTTTTAGGTGAGGTTGTTAATAACTGTGAGTTTGTTGTCCTTTCACTGTTCATGTTTCTTTAACTTCTTTTTCTTTGATAAGTCCCTTTAACATTTCATATAATAAGGGCTTGGTGATGATGAACTTCTTGAATTTGATCTTATTAGAGAAGCTCTCTGTGCTTTATTTTCGTATTATAAGCATGTGGAGGAAATTCCTCCTGGATTTATTTATCTTAGAATTAGGGCTCTTGTTAGAATGCTTATGTAAGTCATTTTTCAGACAGTGTGCTTTAAAACAGACCTTGAGGGAGCCAAGGGGTGGTTGACATCAGTTGGTCTGACCAGTTGGTCAGACAGTGACCGCTGGAGAGCAGGGACTAAACAGATTCTCGGGCATCAGTTTGATACTCAGGCTTCAGTTTTATCCTCTAGGCTTCGTCATGTCCTTTGTGAAGACTGGGTGGCATCAGGCCTGATATATTGTAGCATCTCAGTAAAAATAATACTGATTTCTCTTTTATTTCCCTTCTATAAATCAGTGTAGGACCATTTACCATTAATCTCTCTCTCCCAGAACCCTGAAACACAGCACAGTGTGCAGGTGCTGCACCCTGGGCTTTCCCTACATGCTCATGCATGCCCTGCTCCATATCCACTTAGGCCTCCTTCTCAAGGATGATGACCGGGCACTGGGGCTTCTAAATAGTGGTATTTAAACTATCGGACAATCTCAGCCTGGTCCCTTCTCTTCCTTGGATAACTGTCAGATGGAAGCAAGTCCCCTGCTTGGTTTTCTTAAGGATGTGTGGGGCTCCATAGTGTTTGCTCATCAGCTTCCCTGCTCTTTTGCTTGGGCACTTCAGCTTAGGACTTGAGGTGGGAAGAGAGTTTCACACAGCATTTCTGTCTCTTCTGTCTGGTCCATGACTCTTCACTGAGAAGGAGGATGAGACTAATGATGGAAAGAAAGAATGGGGAATAATGACAATGACAATATCAGTGACATAATTGGTAGGAGCTAAAACTACGATTAAAATCTAGAACAGAACATACTCTCATTTGGTTGCATCAATTCTAATGTTCAAGTCATTATTTTCCATGCAGCGAGCATCTCATTGATGGTGGCATGCAAATGAGGAATAGGTAATTACTTTTGGAGGAATGGCATAAAACCTCACGTTTAGTGTTCTCATAGATTTATGATTCTGTATTTTTGTGAATCCCATCCAGGCCAGTTCATAATGGGTGATACCACTGAAGATGTGGACCCTTGAGTAAAGCAAAGGAATAACTAATTCTACCCACAGCAATGAGAGGGCTTGAAGCATCTGTAACCTTAAGGGGGCAGGCAAAGCCACCTGCAGAAACAGTGTATTTTACTCATAAAATCTCTAAATGAATTTGTGATCATTCAATTACCTATTCAAAGATGAACAATAATAATCAAGTTAGTGAATCCCATTACTGAAAGAAATAAGATAATTTAAATTTCTTTTTTTTTTTACAACTTTACTGAGGTATAATTCACATGCCAGAAAATTCACCTCTCTAGGGTGTAAAATTCGGTGGTTTTTGCTGTACTTACAAAGTTGTGCACCCACCAGCCCAAATTTTAGAGTACTTTCATCACCCCCAAAAGAAGTGCATACCCATTTGCAGTCATTTCCTCTGCCCCTAGGTCCTAGTGACCAGGAATCTACTTTCTGTCTTTATGGACCTACCCATTCTGGATATTTCATATAAATGGGAACATATAACATATGACCTTTTATGTTAGGTTTTTTTTAATACACATAATGTTTTCAAGGTTCAAAAATGTTGTAGCATATATGGTTTATTTCCCCTTTATGTGGCTGAAAATATTTCACTGTAAGAATACCAATAGCCAACTCATATGGTTGTTCTACAGATTAAATCACATAATGTATGTATAATCCTCTACCAAAGTGTCTTGAACACTTCTATCATGTGATGGTAGCGTTTGAGGAAGGTTTGGATCTCAGGTGGAAGATATTGGTGAACATGGCTCTTTTGTGCTTTTTTTCTGTCTTTAATTTGCCCACTTTCATTAAACCTGAATTTTAAAAAGGTAAACTGGGAGAAGGCAAAATGT
The DNA here is from genome assembly GCF_021234435.1 of Artibeus jamaicensis. NCBI lineage: Eukaryota > Metazoa > Chordata > Mammalia > Chiroptera > Phyllostomidae > Artibeus > Artibeus jamaicensis. The sequence continues at coordinate 1,483,533 of NW_026522036.1, forward strand.
ATGAACAAGTGGAATTTTACTGAGTATCCTTGTGTGAATGAATAGCTGGAATGCTGGATGACTGTGTGACTGGATGTCTGTTCATTCATGTGTTCACTCATCCATCATTTGTTTGTTGGAAATACTTACTGAGTGTCTGTGCCGGATTCCTTTCTGCCTTTCTGCTCTCCAGTCACTTGGGTCAGCTCTCTGACTATCCCACACTCCCTCCCATCTCAAAGCGTTTCCGTATTCCCTTCGTTCTGTCCAGGATATTCATCTTAGTTCACTCATATTCCTTGTTGGGATCTCAGTCCAAATTTAGCTTTTTCACAGTTATGTTTGCTGACACTTCCCAAGTCCACTACATCTCAGATGAAAGCAGAGCCCACAGACTTGAGCACCTGCCTGTTATATATAGATCAGTACCTATCTATTGATTCCACTAAACGGCAAGCCTTATCAGGGTGGCATTTGTGTCCATATTTCTCCCCACTTTATAGCTCAGTGCTCAGCACATAAAAATGTTTTGACTAATGGCCGAGTGAATGAATGAACAAGTGTTAGGAGCTGTTTAGGATTCCTGGTGAACGGATGTGACCTGTTTCAGCACTCGCTGGGCAGGTTGTTTAAGGTCAGCATGAGTGTCTGCTGATCATAGGAGTGAGGATGAAAAAACCCTGGGAGAAGATGGACAGTAGGGCCTAATCTTCTCCTAAAGTTAGTCCTAAAAGCATCTTAAAACGGAACTGCCATCTTTACCATGAGGTATTTCAGTGGCTTTGGCTATGGAATAAAAATTGTTCCTTTGTTCCTCATCTGACACATTCTCTCTCTCTCTCTCTCTCACCATTTGAAGCTAAAATCCTTCTTCACCACTTTTTTGCTTTAAAAAGCAGTGCTTTTTAATTATGAACATATCTTTTCTATGCAAAATAACTCCTAACTTGGTCTAATTAGGAGTCAGGTTTGCCTGTGTGTTTCTTTTAGCTTGTTAGTAATAGGCATAATCAGTAGGATGAGGTGGGAAGTGATGGGCAAATACATTTTTAATATACATAGAATTTATTCTCTAAGCTTATAAAAAGCAAATTAAAAAATGTACATTTGTTAAACAGTCCCTGTATTGCTGAGAAGACTGGCTTTGCTATTGTTAGTATATGAGAGAAAGTGGCCTTTATCTGAGCTTGAAGTATGTACAGTGAAACATTAACCACTTGCCTCATATGAGTACCTGCCTCGCTCTGCATGGGCTTGGAGTACTGCTGATTTGCAGCTGTGACACCTTTGGGTTCACTGGAGAGAGGAGTCTCGCTTGTTTCTCTGGTGAATATGAGGTAGGGCCTGTTCACTTTATTGCCACTGCCCACCAACCCTGAAAATACATCTTGTCCCAGCAGACAGGACGCCAATGTGGTGATATAGTGCTGCATATTGCAAAGCTACAAACTGAAACTCTATCGTGAACATTTATTTGTCATTTTACAAAGCTACTCCCTTTTCCCATGTCTGAAGCTGACCAGAGAAAGACAGATGACCCTCTGAGAATGAAGCGGTGAGGAGGGAGAGGAGATATGGAGAGAGGGACGATATGTGCAGTCTCTTCATTTCCTGGATTGCTGATGCAATTTGGACGAATGGCTGTATTTCCCAACCTTTTCCTGCAGGCCTATGAATCTGTGAGGTGACCAGAACTATAAGCAAATCACCATTATCAATTTAATTTGAAATCTGAGGAGACCACTTTTAACTTTATGTATTGGAATTATCATCTGTGGATGGGATTTCTCATTTCCCTGTTTACAGCAACCTGGAATTTGACTTGTTTTGTTATTCATAACATTTGTTTGTATAGTGGTCTCAATAATTAAAACAAAATGTCACTACATCCATACGCCTTTATATATCCATTTTCTTGTTGAAAGGTTTATCCCACAGGAAGTAACCCAGTTTTAGTCAAGTTTTGCTTTGCCTTAGGGGGAAAAAAACGCACAGAAATCAACTCATCTTTTCAAATGTTTTACTCAAACTCTAGGACAATTAAAATAATTTATAGACAACCATGCCACAGGAATAATGAGATGATTAAAATACACTTAATGAGTTTGCATTTTCCAGTTGTTTGACTTGATGTAGCAAAACATATTTATCACTTTAATTATTGTTTGGCCTCAGAAAATATCTGTCTTTAAAAGATCAGCAGGGTTTCTAAGAGATTTGATATGTTGACTTGTTGACTTCTTGATTCTTTTCTTAGACTATTAGCAATTAGAATACTATTCAGTGATGAGGACATAATTTAACAAATTTATCTAAACATGTTATGAGCTTCAAAAAACTATAATGCCAAAATTTCTTCTGCTTTCCTTTTTTTAAGTAATCTTTAAACCTAAGGGTCTGCTGAGAAGTACAAAATAATCCATGTAGCATTTAAAGGCAATTAACTTTATAATGGGGGAAGAGCCTCCTGCTCTTTCTTTCTCTTATTCCCATCCTGGTAGATGGGAGGGGAGCTGCAAGAGGTGGAGGCTAATCCCACCATTTGTGCTCTGGCACCTGTTTTCCCCCAGAGACTCAGGTCAGCAGTTACTTCTTTGTCCTGTTTCTTTGACCCCTGCTGCTATTTACTCAGCCTAAACAATACTCATGCCCCCCCATCAGTATACAACAAAACATATTCCTACCATATGACCACAATATCACTCCTTCACTTAAAAGAGTTGAAGGTTAGGTCCATATAAAAATTTGCACATGAACATTAATTACAGTTTTATTTATAATTACCAAAACTTGGAAGCAACCAAGCTGCCCTACAGAAGGTGAATGGATAAATAAATTGCAATACCCTCAGAAAATGGAACATTATTGACCACTAAAACAAAATGAGTTATCCACCCATGGAAAGACATGGAAGAACCTTAAATACACATTATCAAGTTAAAAAAAATTTGAAATGCTTTGTACTTCATGAGACCAACTACATGACATTCTGGGAAAGGTAAAGCTGTGCAGACAGTAAAACAGGTTGGTGGTTGCCAGGAGTTATAGGGGAGGGGGTGGTGAATAGAGGGAGTGCAGAGGATTTTTAAGGCAGTGAAACTGCTGTTTATGAAACTATAATGATGGACACATGTCAAAACCCCTAAAATGCACAGCAACGAGAGTGAGTTCTAATGCAAACTATGGACCTTGGGTAATAACGATGTGCCAGTGTAGGTTCATCAGTTGTAACAAATAACGATGTGCCAGTGTAGGTTCATCAGTTGCTCTGGTTCAGAATTTTGAGAGAGGGGAAGGCTTTGTATATGTGGGGAGCAGGAAGTATGTGGCAAATCTCTATACCACCTGCTCAGTATTTCTGTGAAGCTAAACTGCTCTAAAAATAGTCTATTAAAAGTTATTTTCTTCTTTCAGCTTCTGCCCTATGCCTCTATACTATCTTCTCTCCAGCTAGGACATCCTCAGTTTTCTGCCAGCCCCTTGAAACAAACCAGCAAAACCTGCTCTCTTGTATCTACTAGTATTAACCCCTGTTACTACTATCCTTTTCTCCAGGTTTAGCTCATTCACCTATTTCTTCTTCAGGCATCTTAGCCAAGTGTCTATGCCTGTCGGTTTCACTTTCTTCTTTCCATTTGAATCCTTGCTCATTGACAATATGGCTTCCATTCTTGCCCACACTGACAATGTTGTCAATAACAACTTTATGTTGTCAAATTTAATGGGCATATTTTGGTCCTTATTGACCAACTTGTAGCATTGTCACTTTGTACTAATCTTCTTAGGACTCTTTTTGCCTTGGATTTGCCTTGGTTTTGTTGTAGCTTCTGTCCCCAAACACACTGTCTCCTCCTTTGCAGTGTCCTCCAGAAACACTTTCCTCTTCTATCTAGTGTTGTTGCCCCATGCCCTGAGGCTTTGTATCTGACCAAGCTTTTCTCCTATTGCACATTTTGCCTGAACTAGAAACAATTTGAAGATGGTTTTTAAGGAATCCTTATATGCAAATTATTCCCAAACCTACCCCTTTACCTCTAATTTCTCTTCTTGACATGTGATTCCAGCTTCTTTTCAATGCAGACCCTGTGCAATTGGAGGCTCTCAACATGTTTAAAGTTGATTCCAATCTGCTCTTCCCACCCAGACTGCTCACCTTCCTCTATTCACTGTTTCCTAGCTTCCCAGCATCACTCTGGCTCATAGGCTTTTGAGAGGGTCAAGTCAACATGTGAACATATTGGGCCTGTCAGATACTTAGGTTTCAAGACATGTTTTAATGTTATTCTGTTGTTATTCTTATCTCACCTACTCATATCACTAAACCAGGTACTCACACCAGCATATTGAAAGTCATCACAAATCTCATCACCTGCTCTAAGCCCCACCTTCTCCTCCACAACCAAATAACCATAGGACCTGGCCTTTGTCTGCTTATCCAGCTTTCATTCCCACCATTATCTGTATTGTGGGTTTTGCTCTAGCAGAACTCAAATACTTGAGTCTTAAGATTTTTCTTTCTTTTATGTTTCATTTTCTTGTGAAGTCTCCAATGCCTCTAGTCATCTTCCTTTCTTTCCCTACCTGCTTTCTTTCCCTACTTGCTTCTTCACACTTAGTCCAGCATCTTTTCCTTCAGGGACTCTTTACTGTCTCTCGGTCCTTGGTGTAATTTAGATGACTATTCTGAGATTTAATGTAGTGTCTTGTGCTTTTCTGTGTTACCCACAGCCTTCCATGTTGAACTGTGAATTCCAAGGACCATGTCTCATTCATCTTTGTTTTCTTCTCACCCAGTAGAGTGGTGGGCATAGGCCGTGCATGCGATTAACACTGGTTGAGCTAAACTGGGGAATTAGTTTAGATATTAGATATTCAGCTTGGACAGCCCCAAAACTTTACATTTGTCTCCTCATATGTTTCAGAAGTCAGCTGTTTTAATTTATAAAGCTATAGATACATCCCTATGAAATTTGCTTCATATTAGATACTGTGTGTATTTTGAAAATTAAGAATATTTTTTTCTGATGCTGATCTTCCTATTTTTAACTCAGTAATACAGGCATCAAAATACATGTTTAACCTGGTATAAAATTTGACAGGTTCTAAAATAGAGTCCCCAGAATCCATATACTCATTCATTTAATCACTAAATACGACTGGCTGTGGCCTTTAAGTTTATTTTTTTTTAATTTTCATTTTAAGAGAGGGGTTTGCAAGTTTCCCCTTAATAACTATAGTAAACCTCAATATAGTAATATTAGAAAATAATGGAATTTACAGAAAAAGAAAACAAGAATTAGCTATAATTCTACCACCAAAGATAATTACTGTTATAATTTGGTTCATGATCTTCCAGGATTTTTTGTAGTTTTTTCTTTATAAAAATATTATAATTTAAGTACTATTTTGAAGTATGTTTTATTTTTCCCTTAGCGATGTAAGAAGAACACTTTTTCCCTGTCAATAAAGATTTGCCTCTAATGCTATTTTTAATTTCTGCTTGGTATTTTATTGTATGGATATAATCCCTTACTATCTAAGCATTAAAATTGTTTGTAAAAATTGTATTGGAAAATTGTATGTACATATCTTTGGTATATTATCTACTTAGATAGTATTTGTGTGATAGAGTGCTTATATACACATGTAAGCATATAGTTTAACTATACAAATACATTTCAGAGTGTTCGCTTGTGTATGCGGATGTGTCTCCTGGAACAGTGAAGAAAAGGGCCAGAGTGAGTCATGTCTTTCAATTTTGTAGCTGAGATAATAATGATATTGTTTTGTCGACTTCTGGTGTTAATTTGCAAGTGATTTATCTATGTAAGGCTGGAAAGACATGTACCTTTGTGATCCTCAATTTTTAATGGAACATAAAAAGTGTAAAATAGAACTAATAATTGCCCATCCTTTGCGAAAAGCAGGAGACAGTATTAAAGCACCAAGATGAGTGAAGCCATGTGTAGTTTTCATGGTCAATATTTCCTCATTGATCTTCCTGATTGTGATTTTGTTTGCTACCATTACTCCCCACACCCATCTGATCATGAATTAATGACAACTCTTAGGTACAATTTCTTTTTTGTGTAGGTATGTGGAGGTTTCTTTCTTATAAAGCAATACTTTGTGCTATACAAAAACATATAATAAGTATCAATTACCTGTAAAAATGAGCTATTGTTTCAAAGTGAACTTTGTAATGTGGGAAGTCTCTGAAGTATGGGAAAATATAAAACGATGGATTAAATGAGATGTGGCCACCACAGGGGACATCCTACTTCATAGAAATCCCAGAAATCTCAATGAAATTGCTACATAATTTACGCATGTTCATAAATAATCCATCTCAACCTTTTTCTTTAAGGGTCTCATTTTCAAGTGCATAAACTAACCAATCCTGGTGACCTACCTCCAGCATGAGATGGGGAAATATATTTCAAGTTTAAAAAATGACTTCATGGGTTGTGGTTAATGGAATATTTGCCAGTTTCTTTATCAAGGCCAAAGGGACATTAGAAAATGCACACCCTTTGATCATTTATTAATGCACCATGCTCTGAGCTGCTTAAAATAATTTTAGCACTCAGGAATTGGCTTATGAGAATGGCAGATGCTTGAGAGGGTGACTGAACTATATTTTGAAAAGGGCTTTTACCATCCTGGCTGAACTGTGCTATATAATCCTTTTCCTTGCTATAATTAGACACAGGTATCACTATTACAACTCCAGTTTTCTTATTGGGATATAAAGTAGCAGAGACGATAAAGGGTAGTATTTTGTTTTTTGGATGATTCAGAGTTTGCAAGGAGAAGGAATACTAGAGCTTGATGCAGAGTTCTAGCCATCCCACCATCCTGCACTCTAAGCCTCAGAAGTAACTTCAGGTATTACAGAATAGAGCTTTCCCTCCATTGATGGATGAGGGTCTTGCCTTAGCCAGGGTAGGAGCTTCACATGAGCCTAAATGCTAGAGATTAGCCTCTTGGTGACCAGACATACTCTTCCCTATCTTCCCCAGGAGTTATTCCATGGGTGAAGAGATCATTCATCATCAGTGAAAACACAACTTACTCATCTTCTATCACACAGGACTGGTCTCCCAAATGTGCACATCTGGAAATCTTATCTAGGCCTGCATAATGACCAGTGTTTAAGCATAATCTCTGTGTAAGTGAATTCAGCTGAGAGGGACTTTGCTTTCCAGCTTTTGCCGTCTGAAGCCTTGGCAGTACTGAGCTCTCTTCTGTTACATTTTATCGTCTGCACAAGGAAATTGATGGGAGCTGGGCAAGAGGCTCTAAACCAATGATTTTACAAAGAATATAGCTGTGTGTCTCGCCATAAAATCGTACACGCTGGATAGCACTACTGGGTAGCTCAGCAGCTTTCAAGCTGTGAGTCAGCTTTTTGGATTAGAATGTCTTCTGATCAGGGATTCCTTGTGTCCCAAGGAAGGGTGAGCACTGCATGAGGGCCCACAATTTATGTTCTTTTTGTATTATGGGTGAAAAGCATTCCAGCAGACTTGTGTGGATTATCTCAGTGAATCCTTACAGAGTCTTGAGAGGAACATTATTACACACATTTATAGATGACAAATCTGATAATCGAAGGGTGAAGTGACATACTTAGCAAGTAACAGAGATTAAAGCCCATCTCTTAAACTTCATGAGTTTTCTTACAGTTTCTTTCACACATATTTTCTGTGGGGCTCGAGACTTCACCGGTGGGCATTTATTGACTCTTTTTGATAAAATGTTCAGAAGTCCATTTATATTAATAGAGAAAAATGGTATCTATGGCAAGACCACATGGAAATTCATGGGCAACAGCTACTGGTTTGCTTAGTGGTAGATGACATCCTTGAGGATGCGAGTGAAGGCATTAGGTGTTTTTCTGCCTTCCTCCTGGTTTCGAGGGGCCTTCCATGCAAGTGGTCATTGCTGGCTTTATAGATGTTTGCAGTGGTGCAAGTGGTTTCATCACAAGCCCCTTATCAACCAGACCAGCTTCTAATCTCACCCATAGTTTTGCAGAGGTCCTGGGCCTAGAAGCTTACTAGAAGCCCAGAGTCTCTGAATAGTGATAGGCAACAGTGGAAAAATAATACCACTTCTAAAGGTAGTCTTGCTACACCCCACTGTCTCTGCACCTTTTAGAGAACTGAGAATATTTTAGTTTTATCAGGATGTTATTCGGTGTATTATTTTAGCTTAAGGTTTGGGGTCTGTACTCAGACCCATCTGAGTTTACACTGTGGCTCTGCCATGTCTAAGCTTTGTGACCATGGCAAGGTGTTTAACTTTCCTGAACTTGCTTCATTATCTGTAGAATGGAGACATTCATAATTCCTTACCTTCTAGCATTGTTTTGAAGCTCAAATAGAAGAGTGATGGCAAAGGACTTAGAACAGTGTCTGGCAATGTTGATTGCTATTATTTTTATTTTTAAATATTAATTCAAGTGATTCCAGAAAATGTTTATGAAAATTTTAATCAGAAACAGTGCAACGCCCACTATTGCTGAAAGTATGAAAATATGAATGACCACAGGTAAAGGCAGAACAGCTCAGCCACTTAGATCTTGGACTTTACAGTCTGAAAGGTCTGGGTTAAAAATGTGCCCCAACTTATCTCTGTGTGATCTTAGGGATTTTTTCTTAAACATTACATGTCTGTTTTCCCACTTGTAAAATGGAGTTAAGTATAGTTCTTGTACCCTTAGGGTGCTCCAAGGATTAATGCGATAGGTCCTTTAAAGTTATTAGCACAGTGCCCGACACACAGTATGAGATGAATACATATTGAATATTGCAAAGCAATAAATAGAGCTGCACCAGTGTGATGAGATGATGAGCATTTTAATTTAAACGAGATTTCTCTAACACTACTTTCACACATGTCACCTAAGTATAAAAGTGGGATCCTCCCCCAGAATTATGTCAACCCAAGTCTGTTTTTAGAATTGAGATTCAAAATGATATTTACATTTTTGATATTTGTATCCCCTGACCCCTGTGATCACTTTTAGTGGATGTGGCCTGAAAATATGCAAAGAAGTCTACTCTGTGACAACCCAGACTGGAGATGACAAATCAAAGGAAACAAAAAGGAAATGAATTATTCTTTGTACATATGGAAACATGATTGGTGTTCAGGAATATACTTTTCCAGATGAGGAAGTTGAATTATAATGAGAACCTCATTCAGTTCCCTGTGGGAAGAGGGATGACAGGGCCATCCTTGCGAATGGAAAACGTGAAGGAAGCAGGGTGACGATCCCAGTAATGTCATCACCATCAATTAGGCCCACTTAGGTCCCATGAGAGGTGCACTCCTCTAAGTCTCCAAGCCCCTCACATAGAATCTGTGTGTCAGAGCCAGGAGTGATCTTAGCAAACACCTTGTCAAGCCTTCTCATTTACAGAGTGGTGAAGTGAATTGCCCCTTTATGTGGCTGAGAAGTGGAGAAGCCACTGCTGCAGCTTTCTCTGATACCTTCTAGCCTAGAGCGCTTTGCACTCTGCAGGGGCCTCCCTGCCCTAGGCAGGTTTGAAGAGATTACTTTATGGAGGGAGTCACAGTCAAAAAAGAAATTACGGTAGTGTAGGAACTGAGGAAAAGTTCCTCAATGGCTCTTAATTCCAGTTTCCTCAACTGCACTGGGATGAAAGGATTACGATTTGAAAAGTCTCCGTGGCATCAACTGTATGACAATAAAAATTAAAAAATGGTGAGGCCCTTACAGTTGTCTTACATAAATATTTAATCTTCAGAAAAACCCTAAAAATTAGATAATGTATTTATTTTCATATTATCAATACTCTAACCAAAGCTTAAGGAGGTAAAATAAATGCCTTTCATATAGCTAGAAGGTAATGCAGTGGGATTTTATAGGTGTTCTGACTCCAAAATACACCTTTCCAATTATAGTTGACTCTTGAATCACACAGGAGTTAGGAAATGCCTACTGCCCATGTGGTTGAAAATTTGCAAATAGCTTTAGACTTTTCCAAACCTAATTGCAGCTGTCCCTTTAGTTAGCCCTGTCTGCAGGAGGTTGGTCCCAGGAACCTGTCCCTAGCAGATACTAAAATCCAAGGGTGCTTAAGTCCCTAATATAAGGTGGCATAAAACAATGCATATAGTTGGCCTTCTGTTTCCCAGGATTCCCAACATAAGTTGAAAATGAAGTTTCAAATCCACAGGTGTTTGAATTCATGAATGTGAATCCTAGGAATGCAGAGGGCTCCTGTATATTTACAGAAAAAGATCCACATATAAGTGAACCCACACAGTTCAAATGTGTATTGTTCAAAAGTCCACTGTGCCATGGAATTCTGCCTCCCTAAGGGGTGCTCCGTACATGGAAGCCACTCCTGTCGCGACCATCTTCACACAAATCTACTTGAACAACCTGAATGATAATGGCATTACTCTACGGTAGGGCCTTTGTCAGGCCCTGTCTGATACAGTCAAGACAGGATGAGTGATGTCTCTAATAGCGAATGAGAAAAGTCTCCCAGATCGTTTAGGTTGTTAACATAGTTCTCAATGAGCAGGTAACAGCAAAATGGCTCAGGATGAATGGGGAGGAAAAGGCACCCAAATTAAGGAACATACTGCAAGGGATGCTTTCCCCGTCAGAAGGGAGAAAAAGGAAAGACACTACTGTTTGAGAAGTGCCAGCTGTATGCCAAGTACTTTGTTGTTTGACTCATACAGTTGTCTCCATTAAATCTTCCTGTAACCCATGAAGATACATGCAACTGTTCTCTTTCATGGGTAAGATCACTTAAACCCAGAGAAGTGGCCTGGGTAAGGTCATATGGCAAAGTAAAGGTTAGAGGTAAGGTGTTCCTAGATCTGTTGGTCATCAAGGTCCAGGCTCTTCCCATGTCATTCCATCTTCCTGACATGTTTATCTTTTTACATCTCTTAACCACGCTGAGACAAATACACATTCCCCCGTGTACACACACATCTCTCCTCACAAACACAAACTTCCTGTCAGCTCACCTGCACTCCCTTCCCATCCCCCATTCTCTGTCACATCCAGTGGATCCTCTGATGAGCCTTTGGCTTCTTCACGTGATAATTAGACTTATTTTTAGGGATTGATGAGGCTGGAGAGACAACTTGTGCTGATAGAGGTTCCAAATCACTGCACTAATGCACTACATCATTTACTCATCTATGCTATCTGTGAACTAGATATGCACACAGAGAAAGTAGTGAGTCCTGGTAATAAACTCGGATGAACCTGTAGAGCATACGCAGGTCCCTGTGCATTTAAATTCTGAGACAAACGTCAAGGCTGCCCTTTGAACAGGTGCGGCAGCTGAGCCCTGGGGAAATTACATGAAGACACTGAATTCATAGGGAAGACTGCAGGTGTGCCCAGGAGGTTAATTGGATCTTCTCCCTCAGATTCCAGGGCTTGCTCTCAGGCCTGCCCTCTGGTCTCAGATCATCAGACCAAGAAAGAAAAACATGGCTTGCAATTTGCATTGAGGCATGTGGATTTTGGTTTTTTTCTTTTACATTCCAATAAAACTTTATTTACAAAACAAGCAGTAGGTTTTTGTATACTGCTATCATTCATTTGTTCAACAAATATTGAAACTCTACTGTGTAAAGACACTGTGTTAGGTGCTAAGCTTACACCAGTGAACCAGCCACAGACAGTCAAGATGCAGTTCATTATTTTTTAATCTGTTGTGACTCAGGTGATGGATAATCTTATGCATAACTGTGATTCCCATTGCTGTATCCTTTTGTATAATTAGAGTTACTCTAGTGGGATACAATACTCTGGGCAAAGAGGGTAGCAAATTAGTACACATGGACCATCTGTTAGCACCTAACCTCTTTCATATACTTTATAGTACAGGGTCCTATATTAAGTTTCTGAGTCACTCAAAGCCACTTGGCTATCTCTTCTGCTGCAGCTGATTTGATCAACTTACCATGGCTATCCTTGGAAGCAGGAGTCAGCTTTCCCTTTCCCAGAAGCTCAGACACTGTTCAGACACAGCTTGATATTCATGTTCTTAATGGGAGGCCATGTGGTACAACGAAAGGAGGAACCAAGATCTGAAATCAGATGTATCTGGGTATGCATCCTGGGCCTGCTACATATTAGCAAGTGATGAGGGACGGAGCCTTTATTACTTCCTCTGTAGAAGGGGGTAACAATATCTGCTTCTGAGGTCCGCTGGAACAATCCAATGAGATCCATGATGTAAATGTTCATTCCCCACACCTCAAGCAGTTTACTCAGTTTCGCATCAGTTCTTTTATTATTAAAGCATTGTTGGAAATAAGTGACTTGTGGTATAAAAACCCTCCTGAACCAGGCCCAGTTTACTCTCCAGATCCATGCATATATGGCGAATTACTATATATATATATATATATATTCCCAGTGTATTCTACAGTTCCAACTCTGCCCACCAGAATGGGAATTCTTAAGGGCTGGAGTCATGGTCAATTTATTCTTGCATCTCTGGAGTCTAGCTCAGTTCTGGTCTGCCATTCATGGGCATTTAATAAATGCTTGTTAAATTAACATTGTCTCAATCTCAGAACTCCCATGTTATATGTGAAACAATTCAATGATTTTATTTTTCTGGTGACATTTGAATCTCTTCACCATCACATTAGATCTTATCTCTTGAGTATCTTTAATTTCTACAGCTGTTAACTTCTTAAAAATAATTATTTAGGAAGACTTTATATGAAGAACACCTTTTAAAGCCACTTGGCTGTCTTGGGTTATAGCCATTTGATTATACTGCTAAAAGTAATACTGTGAAATCTTGTAGCTTGCTAGAAGAAACTGTAAGGCTCATACTTGGTTGTAAAATCAAGTTTGCCATAATTAGAACAGAGCTTGTGTCAGAGTTTCATTAATGAGAAGATAACTTTAACTGAATGTCTGAATTATTTTGTTTACTCAGATCTAAGTGTGAGACTGCATCTTCATGTTTCATTCAGTCACATTAAACTCTTACTCTAAAGCATCTTATTCAAACATAGCATTTAAAAAATTTAGTGAATTCCAAGTTCTAGGAGATAGGCATTGTCCCATTACTCCTATTTCAGAGGTAAGAAAACTGAGGCTGAGGTTAAAATGAGTATAAGTCAGAGAAAAGCCCTGAGTCAATACAACACTATTTAGGGTTAACTAGGGGAAAGGCTGATGTAAATTACTGAAAAGTCTGAATATGTATTATAAAAATACTCTATTGTTATTTTTAATGACATAAAATTATACAGAGAAAATACTTCTTTAATATGTTCTAGATTGCTAATTATTTTATAGTAAGAAAGAGTAATTTAAAACTAACTTGTCTTTAGGCAACACTGATCCTATGAGTGACAGTACTCACTAAATATGTAGCTAAGAGAAACTTCCAAGCTTTCTTTCATATCATAGAAATTAAAAATGTGGCAAAGTTATCGATAATTATAACAAATATTAAAATAATAAGGGAAGGTTATTATGATGGTCTTAGGCCTCCAAACAGCAAGGATCACATGGCTTCCACCTTGGTCCAGCCTTGTGTCTTGGTGTGAAGTCTCTGAGGGAAGTCAGTGCACAAAGATTTTGAAGTAGAGCATACTAACCTTTTATCACATAGGAGTTTGGTTCAGTAAATTGAGCTGGGCCCTAAGAAGGATTGCTTCTTTCTTAAACTATTTAAGATGAAATATCCTGGAAAGAAAAAGAATTTAAGACCTCTTCTTGCTACTTTCACCAGGTCCAAACTGGTTTTTTTTTTTTTTTGTCTTTCTCATTGGCTGGAGGAAAGGACATTCAAAACAAATTAGGCAGGCACAGGAAGTTGTTCTAGGGACATATCAAGAATGTTGTCTTCCCCAGGACCTAGAGCTGAAGTGGCCTCTTGCCCTTGCCCTGGATTCAAGAGAATGGGGTGATGGTGGTAGGAAAAGAGAGACTGGGAGTGAGGCAGCTGGGTGGGGGGTAGAGAGCGAGAGAGAGAGAGAGAGAGAGAGAAAACACAAATGAATCTTGGGTACTCTTCCTACTCAGGTACAATGAAGAAATAAAGAAGATAGTGAGGTCAAACTAGGAACAAGGATTATTTCTTTCACTAAGTGACTCCACATAATAATAAAGTGCCAAAAACAAACGCTAAAACCTGGTCTGACTAGAGTGGGTCTCCTTCCTCTTGGGATGGAATAAAGGGAAGGTCTCACAGAATTCTCCTTGAAGTTTACACTATAACCATTTACACTCATTTTCTCACCAGGTATGTAGTAGGTACTATTGTAAGACCCATTTTATATGTTATTAAACCAAGTCTCAAATAATTTAGGAAAACTTCGCAATTCACAGAGTTCGTAAGCCATGAGATTCTAATATAAGTCTTGTGTGACTCAAAAAATCTAACACCATATCTGGCAATAATTCCAGTGCTACAAATTGCTCATTGTGTAACTCCCCCCCCAAAAAAAAACAGACTAATAAATACTTGTTGAATAAATACATTATCAGATGTAGCTACCTTGTTTCTCAGACTGAGGAAGGTTAACTCCCATTTCTTAGGGTTGCTGTAAAAATTAAATAAAATAGTTAAATGATGAGCTCTAGATAAAAATTTAAAACTATTAAAGGGCTGAAATAAATTCTTCCTGAATTAGAAAGAGGTATCAGGACTAATTTTTTCTTAATCCATAACCTTTGAGGATGAGGTCAGATAGAGCATGTGTTCTTTTACTGTCTGTTGTTAGGATTCTCCTGAGGAGTAAGACTGGGCGTTTCTCTTTGAGTTGGCTGTGGAGACCCTGCTATTTTTATGTTAATGCACAAATGAGTGCTGGTAAGTGCTTGCAAGCACTAAGTTCTCTAAAGAAATATAAAAATTCTTCTTGTTATGCACATGATTATTTTACCTGCATGATTCTTTTCTTTACTAAGTGCAGAGACACCAATTCACAGGTGAATAATCACACATTCAAAAATGAATATGGAATTGGATTTTTGCTTTCTCTGTAAATACAAATCTACTTGGAACTTATTTGTACACAAAAGAAGTGATTCCCAGATGAAGCACCACAGACTCTCTTAAGTGCTCCAGAGGTCAGGTTGACCTCAAGGGAATCTTCTTGTGCATGAAACCTCCTTACAGTGCTTGGCAAGGGTCAGTCTGTGTCTACTTACTTTGAACCCTTCTGGGAAGACTTGGTGCCTTTGGAAATTTCTAGCTTCTCTGTCATGTTTAAATCATGATGGAATTTGGAGAGATTTGGCAGAAATGCTCAAAAATATTTATGACTTCATCAAGGCTTACCTAGATAATTCAACCCAGAAGTCTAAACATATATTCTATATGTTAAACTTGACACCAATATCCCCCTTTCTTTATAGGACAGTACTTCACTTTTTCCTGCACCCACCATACATAACCTCAGCAAGTTACCTCTTATTTTCCATGCCTCATTCTCTCTAAGCAAACTAAAAATATATCTTGAAGAATTTGATTTTAACAAAAATTTTCTTTTTTCATTTGCTATACTTTTTTTGTCTCTTGAAAGGACCTATTCTATCTTCACATTTTTTATCTTCTTTCCATAAGACACCTCCATTTTCACAGCTGAACTCTGAGGAAACACAGAAAAATTAACACATTTTATTTGGATCCAACTGATAACAAGGCCAACAGAAACCTAAATTGCTAATCTGCTCTTCTCTCCTTTTTAAGTCATCATTGTCATTTATCAGCCAAGGTGGGACCATTCCCTTTGAGACCACAATTAGTCTTCAGACTTCATAAGAAAATTTTATAACTTGTAGTGAAGATTCCATATTTTATTCATGATTTTGATACTCTAAAATCATTTAATATTTTAGTAACCTTCCATTCATGACATCAGGTTAATGTATGTGATAAATTTGTTTGCTAATGGCTCTAACAATAGACTGGCATGGCTGGAGGTAGTCTCTGGCAAGTCGTATTAGTCTCTTGGTTGGAGATGCAGTCATACATACAGACTAGTTCAAAGGTGGCCAACCAAGTTTCATTTCTAAAATGAATTGTAAGAATCAGACTTAATCTCACTCTAAATATTATAGTTCATAACTTTACTTTTGTATCATTTCAGACGGATAGATATAACTTTATCTTATTGAAACAACTGGAGCATTTTTACATGTAAAACATTGCACTGTGATCAGTGGACTAGCCGAACTATTTTAGAATCAGTTTTGTCAGTGATTATCTATGTGACCATTGATTAATTTCTTAATTAACTTAATTTAATTAATTTCTTTGAGTCTTAGATTCCAGATGACATTTTGCATGCTATGAAAAAAGATTCTCAGCAAGTACTGTTGAGTAAAATCTATTAGAATTTAAAATCTTCCATGCAGCCAGAATTCTATTTGGCAGTGATTCTCTTTGTAGAATCTCTTTTGACTGTTTTCTCTATTCCTATTCTCATTCTTTTAGTTCAGACCACCATCATTTCTTTCTAATGTTAGGTCAATTGTTGCCTATTTTTCTGCTTCTGATCTTACTTCTCAGTTAGTGTCTTCCTTACAAGGCAATGAGGATGATCTTTCTGAAGTACATATTTGATTGTTTACTTTCTTGCTTAAGGTTTCTGCCATAGATTGAATGTTTGTTTCCCCCTCAATTCACATGTTAAAATCCTAACCCCAGTGTGATGGTATTTGGAGATGGTGCCTTTGGGAGGTGATTAAGTCATGAGGGTGGAGCCCTCATGAATGAAATTAATGCCCTTATAATAGGGACTCCAGCCGCTTTACTTTACATCTCAATGACTCTTTTGTAACTACCGACTTTACATAATGTAATAACTATCTGTGCTTCCAGGTGTATGTACTAGATTTATGGGGGAGGGATCACTTCTTCAATGATATAAATGTGCAACTGTGATGTGGTATATCTGAGCCTAATATAAAATAATATTGCATGTCAAATAAAATTGAAAAAAGTTTAAAATAGTGCTTGAAATATTGTAGAAGGGGACCCCCAGAGAGGTCGATTTTACCCCTTCTTCTATGTGAGGACATAACGAAAAGATGACCATCTATGAAGCAAGAAGCAGGTCCTCCTCAACACCTGATCAGCAGTGCCTTGACCTTGCACTTCTCAGCCTATATATGTTGGTTGATTAAGCCACCTGGTTTTATGGTATTTTTGTTATAGCAGCTCTAACAGATGAAGAAAGTTTTTCTGCTGTCCTTACTACAAAGTAGTTTCTCTGCTGTTGCTTAGAACTGGCTCTAGGTTTTTTGTTTTTGTTTTTGTTTTTGTTTTTGTTTTAGCTTTATTTTGTCACTATTCCTTTCCTTTGAACACTTCGAAATTCTAGGATTTTCTAAACGTTCTTTCACTTCTGGGTCTTTGTAAATGACATTCCCTCTGCTTGAAACACTAGTGTCTTCTCTTTGACAAGCCAGCTCTTCCTATTTATTCTTTAGGTTATAACTCACAAGTTACTTTCTCTATGAGGCCTTTGCTGCCATTCTGAATTTGGTCTCCTCTGATACATTTTTCCTCACCTATCTTAGCAGGGTTTACATTGTAGTATAATGGCCTATTTCTTTGTCTGTGATTGTCCCTAGACTGCAAGTTATACTGAGGGACAGAAGCTACATCTGCCTTGGCCACTGTTGAAACACCAGTTTCTAGCAAAGTGCTTAACACATTATATATGTTTGTTAAATGGATTAATACATGAAATAAATGAAAGAATTTTGTTAGGTCCTTTCACTCTTTTCCTATAGTACATGGAAGCAAATTTGTTAGTATGCACTATTTTCAATTTGTACCTCATTTGATGTGAAATGTCTTTTAAAAGTACATAGAAAATATGATAATATGTTTACTTGAGCACAAATAATGAATCTTATCACTTAATAGAAAGAGAAAAAAGAGAAATGTTTAAGTATTAAAAGATGATAATAATCTAATTATTTTTTTCTACTAATTACCATGCAGGCATACTAAGTGAAAAATGGTATGTCTTTGATGATTTTTACATACCTTAAATTGCATTACTAAGTTGACAAATGAATGGTGTTATGCTCTTTTGGGAAAAAAAATAGTCACTTTCTAATAATGAACTAGCTGTGAGACATTAGCATCTGTGGAGAAAGATATTAATAAAAAAGCAGAAATTAAACCAAGTTAATTTTCTTTTTTTATTTTAGTATGTTCAGAAAAGAAACTCAAAAACAATAGTTTCAGATGGCATATGCAGATTATATTATAGGTTCATTATATGGTACAGAAATCCATGTGAGGATGGATATGAAGTATGCTTAAATTATATTTCTGTATAGTGAGTTGCATTTTCCCCCATAGATATTTCTGGAATGGTTGGTATTTTGAAGTTAGAACAAAAAGGATTGGCTGATTAGTTGAATGTGGGAGCCACAGAAAGAAAGTCAAAGATGTCTGTAATTTCTGGCCTGAGCAAATGGACAAATATCATTGCTAACAACAGGAAGAGAGAAAGCTGAGCATAAAATAGATTTGGGGGATAAGTTTGATAGTTTTTAGTTAAGTTTGATAGTTTTATCAGACACGTGCAAACAGAGATGTTAACAGGCAGAGGACAGCTGAGTCTGGACTTTGAGAAAAAATCTGTACCAGGAGCACCATGTTTATATATGTTTGAGACTCATTAGCATGCAGGTGATACTTAAAACTCTGAGACTGGGTAAGATCACCAGGGAATGGGTGTAGATAGAGAAGGGTGGGTATAAGAGAGATTGGGAGGGAAGGAATTGTAGATTGCAAGTATAAACAACTTTCTATAATCTACACATTATATATTTAAAAGAATTTGACCCAACTATAAATGATCCTTTCCTGGGTTTTTATACATTAAAAAATCTGAAGAACCAGAGTCACTCTTCCTTTAGTGAAAAATATTCCTTAGTAACAAAAAGAATACTGTGTACATGAGCAGCAGTGAGGAAGTCTAATCATATGGACTTTAATAATCGGTAAAAGTGCGACAACTCACTGATGAACTTTCTGGTTACAGGGCTCTTATTTTAAATGGGATTTGCCATGAACATATAGGCAGAAAAAATATCAAGTGTCTTCATAAAGATGTAATACTTTTACTTTTGCTAAACTATTTCCATTGAAATCTGGTAAATAACTGCTTTGTTCTGTGTCAGTTCAGCTCTTATAACACCTTATACATTACAGAAAAAAAGGGCTCTTCTTTGTTTATTGAGCTTAAAGAGGGCAATGTGAACTTTTAAAAAATGAACAAATGTCGTGCATTTTTATTTGTTGTTGTAGCAGTTCTGTAATAGGCACACATTTTGATTAGCTAGTTCTGTGGGCCATGATCACCAACTTTAAAGATTCTTTTTGATTCAAAACTGAGAGTGTATTCCTAGATTATCATTATAACTATCAATCCCTATCTTATAATAGCTTTCATTAGCTGCCAAGAGTAAATGGTCTAGAATTAGTCTACAGCCCTCTGTTCCACTGTATGGTCTCCTTGGAAGTAAACTAAATTTGTGAGTACCTCTCTAGGCATTAACTGTGGTCTCTCCCCTTTGTGTGTCCAGTCTGTTTAGTAGACTATCCTGGTACATACTTCCATTCTGTGCTAGAATGGAACCTTGGTCTACTCATTCTCAAGAAAAGGATCTTAGCAAGGAAATAGAAATAAGTTCTTTTTCTTTCCCTAGGTACTCCTACTCTGATTAAAGGCCAGAGTACTCAAAGATACCACTATTGAGGACCTTATTACATGAATTGATTCATCTTTGTATATAGGTCTCTTTTATAATTGAATTCATAATGATCCAGGGATATATACATGTCAGGATACAATATGTTAAGGATTGTGATAGAATTTGTGTGTGGAAATGGTGTGGGAGCACAAAAGAGTAACAGTCTGCTGTTAGACATTTGAACTAGATACTAAAGTGAGCCTGGGAGTGATCATGTGGACAGGAAATACAGAGGCACATCTGACTATAGGACCAGCAGCTGCACGAGCAAAGGTCTGGAGGTGGAGAGAAGCTTATGGCTTGAGCAACGTGAAATGTTTAGTGTGGCTGGAATATTGCATGCAGAGGATGAATGTGCAGAGCAGCAAGGGTTAAGGTCTTATTTCTAGATTAATACAAAACAAGACTCATAGCTGGTTGAGACATGTGTTGTCATTTAATAAAATCTTTTGTATCCAGTTGACTATTTCAGTCATCTGTTTATTAAGAAACTAAACTTTTGAGCATCAATCAGTAAAGAAGACAGCATTCCTAAATACTGTGGGTCAGGGAGGATGAGAGGACACCATGTCTGAGACTTAGGAGGTGAGATCCCCCTTGGTATATTCAATGAGGATGGCAGCTGGCCTCTATCTTGCTGTTAGGCTTCTGCCTCCCATTGTTGCTCCATGACTCCATGACAGTGACTGCATGTATAATTGGAATAAGAAGAATGACAGATGACCTCTTTTTAACGTGCTTGCCTCACTTCCACTGGGAGAAACTCCCGATAAGGTGGCAGGGCTTACTGCTGATTCTCTAGCTTTAGCTCCACTTGGGTAATTTCCCTCATGTTAGAACCTACTGTTTCCCTGACCTGGCTCTGTCCTTCACACTCACGGAGTGTATCTCCTTTCCTTTGTAGTCAGAGAGCAAGTGGGAATAGAGTTCCAAGACTGTAAAATTTTTTATTCATCGTCCTCCTTATTTCCTAGGGCAAGACTATAGAAACTTTTTGCTCTGTCTCCCAATTTAACTTCTTGTCTCTTCCTCTAATCATTAGAGCAGACGTTAGACTAATGTCTTCTTTTCCTAAAACTTCTATTTTTATTATTAAATTTTATTTTAGAATGATTGGATAAAAACTAGAAATAAATACAAGATTCTTTTTTGCCTATATTTCCAGAGAATATCTTACTTTAAAAAAAGTATTTGTTAGCTTTCTGGGCAATGAGTCAGTCAATGTGACTAACTTGGAATGTAGCTTTTATCTCCAGTTTAAAATTCATAATATAATTAGGTCATGGTTCCCCATGTTGATCTTTGCTAATTCTGATAGCTGATAGTCTAATTGAATTTTCATGTGTTTGAAACAGATGCTAGAAGCTAACTCCCCCATCAAACTGGAAATGCTAGTCACACAGATTTAGAGGATTGTGCTTCCCCATCGTTCATGACCACATGGCAGGCCATAGGTGATTGAACAATTCACTCATTTTAGCACAAGCATTGACATTAATCATGGGAGTTATATGTTTAGATTTTACTGGCCACCAGAAGAGACATTTCAGAAATAGATTCAAGTAAGGAGTGTGATGATGTAAACTGCTTTTTAAAATTGTTTTACCTATGCAAAGGATAGAGTATAAAAGTAACTATGCTTGTCATTCTTCTATGTTCTTTTTTAAAAATTTATTTAATTATTATTGTTCAAGTACAGTTTTCTGTTTTTTACTCCCATCCCAGCCCACCCTCCCAGTGCTCCCCACCTCTCTCCCATTTCCACCCCCCTTAGTTGTTGTCCATGTGTCTGTCCTTTATACTAGTTCCTGTAAATCCCCTTTTCCCCCTGAAATTCTCTCCCCTTTCCCCTCTAGTTACTCTTTAAAAATAATTCAGTAGGCCAGAAAATTTTTTGCTCTTTTTCTTGATTAATATTAGGGCACACTCTTTGTATTTTGGGTTTAATGACTGAAATTTTGGGAGCTATAGATGCACACATTATGAGGGCCTAAAATAACATTACCATGAGTTCTATTATAAAACACCTAGAATTTACAGTAAATACATACAAGCTTACAAATAATGGGAGAGATTTAATCGTGTTGACCTTGCTCAATCATAAAAAACAATACTGCCTTATAAACTGGCTCTAATTGCCCCCTCATTACACAGAAACTTTTCTAATCCTTTCCAGTCACGAACACCTGAGCTACAGTGCTCCTTTAGGTTATTGCATTTCTTTATGAGAAATTTTTCTCCATTTCCACTTCTCTCTTTTGAGTTCTTCCTGTTCTTTGCACATTATCACCCACTGTGATCTCTGTCTCATCAATACAAGTGATTCTCCACTGTCCCTTACAGGAGCTTGGCGGGCTATGGAAATGCCTACCCATGGAGAGATTTGGTCACCACTCTCCTCCTTTAACAAATGGCATACACAGAAGTGCATAATTTCAGGACTGAAACTCCCATGGCTTTGTAAGCAATTGTATGTATGATTGTCCCTCCAATATTGTTAAGTAATGCCTTTTGACAAACAAGATATATAACTGATGTAAGAGTGATATCTACTCAAAAAAAAAACTACGAGTGTTTGGGAGGCATAATATAATAAATGGGCATTAGTAAAATTCTATCGTATTATTTATACACTGAGATGAATAAACATGTGAAGAAATAGAAAAAAATAAATGTGGGTAAAGCAAGGGTATTCCCCAATTCTCCTGTCAAACACTTGGCAAATATGAGCAGAATATGCTAGATGGAGAATAGATGGGGAACACTTCTTGTCTTAAAATTGTATGTTTGATGTGAACACAATGACACACATACACACACAGGTATAGTTACCAAGGGACAACTTGGGTTGGTTCGGGAGCCCACTGAGTTACGTAAACATGCTGATGATCATTTCTTATATTAATATGGTGTAGTGTTTCCCTATTAGCTACAGAAGACTGTGCCTACCTGTTACTTTATTTGTGTGAATCCAGTATAGTATTTGTCACATGACAAATTTAAGTTTTGCATTTTAGAAATTTCTGATATAATTTTTTTCTAAATATTTTCTGTGCATAGTTGATTGAATCCTCAATGTGAAATCCATGTTTACAGAGGGCCAACTGTATATATGTGTATATGTGTAAAACAAACCCTGCTGCATTAAAAAAAACCTTCAAACATTAAATATTAATAGTGAGTTTTATCTGTACAGGTGTAAAACAATAGAAATTTTAATATCTTTCTATTTTAAATATTTTTTTCAGTCTGGTTATATCACATTAAAATGATAAATAAACTTTAAAAACCTGGCAACTAGTTTGAACTGAGTTGCACTGTGTATATATTTGACTCCAACAATCAGACAGAAGTTAGAAACTACTTGCACTGATCTAATTACCAAATTACCCTCTGCTGGCTGCATGCAGCACACTGTGGATTGGAGGGTGAAGAAAGCAATGGCTCAATTAACATAAAAGATTGCCGTTTTGCTGTTTATGGTTTTTTTTATCCATGTGATTTGGGCACAAATAAATAATGGACACAGATACATTGCTTTTCATTCTCCATGATTTTGTTGTGAACTTGCCATTCTTATCAGTGGAATAAATTGATAAGTGCCTGGAACACAGGCCATGGAATGAACAATGCAAACTGAATCCACATTAGTTTTACCCTTTTCCCTACTAGCTCACAAGGTTTGTCCTGTAATGATTCCCTGGGCTTGCTACTAGTCACTGAACAAATATTTCTGGTTAACAGCAAAATTCATCAATAAGCAAATGGAAAACAAATCAGGTTAGCAATAAAGTTGAAAAATAGTCACGGCCTAGTAGAGGAAACCTGCAAGGTGACTTTACAGTCAGAGTGATAGCAAAATTGCTTGGGCGTGACTTGAATTTACACTGCAAATAACAGTCACAGGGCCACACCATAGAATGCTAAATGATGGTGATATGACTGCTGTGAAAAAACATATTTGTGCTTTCCAGTTATGGGTAAGAATGCCAAATACTTTTTGAAAGTAGAGCCTCTGAGTACTGTGTTGTGAGCTCTTTCAGTGTAAAAGGGGTATTATTGTCCTTCATGGACTCACTGTATAATCAGAAAGCTCATGTTGTCTTATACCCAAGTGGCTTCCTGAGCATTTGATTAAGATGATGAAAAAAAGGTAGATTTTTGCATACTTTCTATGCCCCAGGCATTGTGTTAATGCTTTTAATATACCTCATTTACTGACCACTAATCCCTGTGAACTTTGGGGCTGTTACCCAGTTGTCTCATTGTAGGGGACATTCTGTCATAGACACATGCTTTACTCTTATTATTTGACTGAGAGGCCTGACCTTCTGGATCTTCTTCTTGGTTCTCTTGTCTCTCATGATTTTCCTGTCCTGTACTTAATGCCATTAAGGAATGTATAGTAATTATTATAGGAAGGCTTTTCAAACACTATGCGCCAATAGGCACGCATTCTCTGTCTCTGTCTCTCTCACATACACATACACACACACATACACACACATCCTCTCTCCTATTATCTGTCTGTCATCAATACCCTCGAGCTAAAGACCACAGGACTACCAGAAGTTGAACAAGTTCAGTTTATTACTAATTGCCCAGTGGTAGAACACACAAGAACACTGGAAGGGAACTGTGGGATGTCTCAATAATAGGCTGCTGAAATAACTTAATAATGGATTTAGGATCTAATTGAGGGATTTATGGAAAGGTCTAAAGAAGCAGGGATTTTTTCCTAAATTGGATGCTGTCAAAAAGCAGGGGCAATTTTATGATCTCATTAAATCGTATCTATGGGGAGGGAATATTAGAGCCAGAATAAAGCCGTCATTGGTAAAGAACTAGCAGTCTCTCATTTTAGCCAAGAGAAGGGGGTTGTTTAGTATATTTGAGCAGTGCTATGACCTTGCTTTTGTCTATTCATTGATGAAATTATGAAGTGGTATTGCCTTGCCTTACTTTTTTCATAGCTTCAGAGTAAATTTGTCTGAGGATGGTATTCCATGAGACTTTTTTATTGTCCAGCAGGAGAATAACATGACCAATCTGTGAGTGCCAGGCCAGCTTCCAAATGGTAAGAGCTGTTGTTTTTGTTTGTTTGTTTTTAAATCTACCTATCTATCATCGACCTATGCTCATTTAATAGTGACATCCACTCTGAGGGGTAGCTATTGTAGTTATCTCCATTTTACTGAAGATGAAACCGAGGAACAGAGAGAAGCAGCATGCTCAAAGTCTTAATGCTAATAAGAAAAGACCTGCTATTCAAACTCAGGCAGTCTGACATTACAGTCCATGCTATTAATCACTACACTATACTGTTTGACAAGAAACCAATCTAATAAGTAGTTCATCCTTCCAACACAGATAGCATGACCTTTTAATAATGATTTTCTACATTGTTGCTTCAGTGAAGGAATAGTAGAATATTGAACTAGTTAGGAAGAGAGTACACAGTCATGGAAGGCTGATGGGCAGAGCTTTTTGTGAAGGAGAAGTTTAAGGACATCTAAATTTTATCTTAAGAATCACTACTTATTTCATTCACATTTAGCTCTGAATGGGCTGATCAGCTTAGGGGATGTAGGCCGCAGAGATCTGGAGAGGGAGCGGTGTCACTCTGGGCTTCCTTGTCTCTTGGGATGAGAGAGTGTCTCAGAACAGGAAGATGGATACAGTCACTCTGGCCAGGAGGAAGTAATAAAAAGAAAGTAAAGGCAGCATGAAAAAGTGGAGCAGAGAGGAGAAGGGTAGGGGATATGCAGTGAGAAAAAGAGAAAGCAGGCTCTCGTACTTGCCTATTTCCCTAGGGTTCTCATACTAGCTGAATCCCGCTGAGTGCAGAAGCAAGGGAAAGAGAAAGGGCCACAACATCCCTTGTGTTCTATAACTGCTTTGCCCACTAGAGGCTGATTGATGTGCTCCTATATAAGGTGCCCCCCAGACCCTTGGAAACATGGGCCTGTCCACATTTGGGGACAGAGAGAGGAGACGATGTGGGTAGAGGAAGAGATGCCCCTAGCCCTGCTGGAGACTAACAGCAGGAGGGACAAGATAGCACCTTCATTATGTCTGCCCTCAGCCTTAATTTGAAAATCAAAACAGAAAAAAATTCTTAGCTGAATTTCTAGTCTATAAAATTAGATAAAATGGAAAGTCAAAACAGGAGGAAACAACCAGAATCCTAATTACATAGAAAGAAGAGACATACAGTACATCTTGATAATAATTTTGGGTTTAATTTCTTTTTTCTTTTCTTCATTCATCACATATTTATTGAGAGTCTACTGTATTTTTGGCACAGTGCCAGGTAAGGGAACACAGTGATTAATGAGAGAGTTAGGCTCTCTGCTGGTCACAAAGTAGGCCCCAGACACTAGGTCATACTGCTGATTTAAAGACAAGAAACCTAAGAATCTTAAATGTATTCTGAGAGCATACATAAATTTGAGTTTTAATGCTATTAGATTTCCACAAATCAACCTGCTACATGGTAGTCAGCTTATCTATTATACTTGGGAGAAAAGTAATTTTAATTTTGAATCATTGTATTTCCACACTGGGCCATTTATGCTTCTTGCTTCTTTAGTAAGTGAACACAAGCCTGCCTCTCCATGGTTTACCCAGGATTCCTGGATGATTAGGTAGATTGGATTCATGAGTTCTCACCTTTCTCTGCCTTTGCTTTCTGCCTCCTATTTATGATTTAGGAGCTAAACTCTCAGTTGGGTCAATGCTTGATCAGGTGCCTAGTAGAATGCAGTTGCTCAATAAATGAAAATAGGATATTATCAAGGTAAAGCAACCTCTGACCCCAGGTGAATAGCACTCCCTAAGAGCTGTATATCAGTATTCACTCTCTTCTTCCTTTTGAACTATCCCCAAGGGAGGAATTGTTAGCTGACAGGTCCCAAGTTTTCCCACCTGAATTGACTTTTCTAAATAGTCACATAAAGAAATTCCTCCAAGCTTCCAGAAATGGTCAATAAGTCCAGTCACAAAAGAGCATTCAGGGATTTTGTTTCTCAATCCAAAGAAAGTAGGAGGAAAAATCTCTCTGATGCTATCACTCTTTTAGCTTTAATTTCTCATTAGAGAGATATTTCAAAAGTCTGAAGAGAGCTTTCAATAGCCTGACATCTTGTGAATACAAGCTATTGTGCTGCTAAAGTGTCTGTTCGTGTCAGAAACACGGGGTCTGGGTGCGTTTGTCCTGTTGATCCACTTTAGATATCTTGTCATTGTCAGTATGAAACCTTTCATCACAGGCCTTTTCCCGTCCCCTTCTCAGCTGAGTTGCAGAGCATTTAGGCTTAAAGTGTAGCTCATTTTTGACAAAAATGAGTCACCTGGTTCTGTTTTAATTTTCTGTTTTTTTTTTTTTTTTCTAAGCTGGTAGTCACCTGTAGGGTTGGTATACGAGGAATGCAGAAGGCTCCACCCTCTGGAGTTGGACTGAGAACAAAACCTACGCCCTCAGCAAACCAAAATCAAAACCTCACCACACCAAAAGGAAAATGAGAACAAAAATGAATCCCAGTTAAAAAAATTAAAATATTTATAAGAGGCAATTTTCATCCCTTATCTCAGGCAAAAATATTCCTGAAGCCATATGCAATCTTTTCTGTTAATTTAAATCTGCTTTAGAATACAGGGATCAGGACAGGCTGTTATAATGCCTGGAAACACAACTAAAAAGTGTGTGGACAAAGTCAGAGTGGTAAAGTTGTGGTAAATCAGCAGTTTATCAGCTATTCATGCCAGTGACGTCTGTTTGGAGTTAGCATAGGAAGCGATTTTTTATTTGTTTTTATTGGGTCCTAATGGCCATCATCTTTTGATGAGGGAGAGAGGGTAAGAATGAGGTACTACTGAGTTTTCACTAGATATCACAGGGAAAAAATGGCGTCATGACTTCTGCCTATTCTTATAGCATCTGGGCTATCATTTGATTAAAATTCCAAATACTGTTGGCTTCAGATCTGATTATATGTGTTATAAATGATCTAAGCAGAATGTGCGCTGACTTCATGAATAGGATCCTATGAGGTATGGAACCAAGATGCTCAGGCCAAGGATTTGCTTGCTCTCAAATACCAACCTACCATTCTCAATGTTTTCTTTGGAATTATTTAATAAATCACTTGTATTATCTCTACCTTCCACATTATATATTAAGCTCTTCATGGGCTTGTTAATAGATACATTTCTAGATATTAGCATGGTGCCTAGTACATACTTGGTGTTCAAGAGTTATTTATCAAAAAAACAAAAATAAACAAGTGAGTGAAGGAATAAAGGGATATGCAAGGATTTGAGTTTTTAAATTCCTCATTTAAATATAGATGGAGTCATATCTTGAGCAGGTAGAGCAAACTTTTTCCCAATAATGTGAGATGAGATAATACATGTACAGTAAAGTTGCTGGCACTTAGCAGGTACTCCACAAAGTCTAGCTGTCTTTCCCAGCATGTATTTTGGTGATGATTTATGAAGTCTGAAGAGAGTAGGAGCTTGGAGGATATGGAGATGGGTAGCACTTGAGTGCTGGAAGGGCAACGAGAGATCTTATAAAGGAAATGGGAAGGTACAAAAACCACACATAATCAAACCCATGATTTTCCTTACACTGTGCCTGAAAGACACCTGAAGTGCCACTATTCCCTTTATCTCAGGGATACTGACTTTTAAAGCTACCTTTTTTAGAACTTGCACAAAGTGATGCCAGGATTTCTTGGATAACAATAATGTTTAAATTCCTATTTGGAACCTTACATCATATACAAAAATTAACTGGAAATGGTTCAGAGACCTAAACATAAGACCTAAAACACCAAAAATATTAGAAGAAAATGGAGAAAGCTTGTTGGGATTTGACAATGAGTTCTTGGATATGACATCAAAAGCACAGGGAATAAAACAAAAGTATAGATGAATTTGACTACATCAAAATTTCTATTTGTAGCAAGTCTAAATGCTGCAAGGGGAGCTCTTGCATATGTGAGACTGAAGAACAGTGAGGGTTTGTGCCTTGTAAGGATGGGTAGATTTCCTTTCAGATTGTCTCCTATGTTAATGGCATTATTTTCTCTTAGCACTGTAAGGTTGGGGAAATCATTGTATTTTGCATTTTGGTTGTTATGAGTTGTTTGTATGGTTTAGGTTTCTGGCAGCTTAAAACAAAGTTGGCCTTCTGGCTAATTTTAAAAAGAAGTTGTTTAATGAAGGTGTATGAGTTGATTCACAGAACCAAAGGAGCATTCAAGGAGCCATAGAATCAGGAAAATTTGGACACAAAGGAATTCTTGGGAAACCAGGAAGCAAGAGCGAATTATGGTCTTATCAGACAATGTTGCAGACTGAGGCCCAGCATCTTTTCAAGTCCTTTGCCTGTACATTTAATATCTTACTGCCCAAGTTTGAATCATGAATACAACAGCCTTCCCTTCCAGGAAGAGATTATATCTTTATTTAGGGTCCATCAAGACTGCATGAAATGAAAGAGCCAATTCTACTGAAGGGAGTAGGGGTGTTCTTTCCAGAGAAAGGAAGTGTGTTACATAGCAAATGTAAACCAACCAACAATCCCAACATTCCACATGCTGTGAATTTGCAATTATCACCCATTCCTGAGGGGAAACCAAAGTCCAAGAGTTAGATTCAAAAGGATCCCAATGAGTGGGAAAGCTAATATTGAAGTCACCACTTCTCTACCTGAATTCTATTTCTATGTGAATCTCCTGGGGCCATACTGTAACACGCCAAGGTGTTGGAGCTGTAAAGAAAATCTTGTTTCTCATAATAGAGCAGTAATTTGGTCTTTAATTATGTTTGACTGTCCTGTTTCAGGTTTATGACCATATTTGTCAGATAGAGATGATGAATACCAGGTGTATATTAGGATTTGAGACTCTGGAACACAGCCTGATGGCATCAGGTGTCTCTCCCTCTCATTCAGCTGAAGTCTTCATTGTAGTTTCTGTAGGAAAGTAAATATAATTTCCCAAAGATTCTTTATCCTGATTATTACTTTGATGCTTTTTGGCTCATGCTTCATAAATCATTAGGTAGGAGCACAGCTTTTCAGCCCCTTACAGAGCCTACTGAATTATTATCCAATTGATATTTGTACCAACCCATCTGTGCTTAGGAACATAAACAAACTTATAGTCACATGTTCATAGTATATCTTCACAGACGCTTTCTCAATTCTCATGGACAGTCTGGGAATATGTTTAACATTCCCATTTTACAGGTGAAGAAAACAAGACTCAGATTGGCTATATCCTTAACCAATATTACAGAACAAGCCAAGTTATGATAAAGCTGGGTCTTCTGCCTCCAGACTGTAGTACAAGACACAATTGAGGTGAAGATCATACTTTCTTCTTCTTCACTGTTATTTTTTAAATTCCTGATAACAATTTAGCATGATATTAGATATAAAGACATTCTCTTCAGGAAAGCAAAGGGCTGAACAGTTTTCTTACAGTGCTTGGTTTTCTCACACTCACTTTTTTCTTCATTCTTCTTATGTCTTGCTGTGCTTTTATTCAATTTCTCTCTCCTCTTCAGCTTATTTTTACATTTATTCATGACTTTAGGTACTGAAGGACACAATGCCATCTATATTTGTGTAACACCTTTTACTTATAAAGAACATTAACCTATGTCATGTTACTGGATTAATCTGATTCTCTTAACAATCCTGTGAAGTATCATAATCACAGTTTCCAGGTGAGGAAACAGACTCAGTTAAGTTTATGTTTTAACTTTACATCACTAGAGAGGCCTGGCACAAGTTATGGAGCTAAGGTTTGAATGCAGATATTTTTTAACATTCTGCACTCTCTTCTCTTTCTATTTCTCACACTGCCTCTTACCAGCTCATCAAAATGCAAGACATGCCATGCCAGGGACTGCTGTCTTTGAAGACCATTCACTGGCCTCTCAGCTGCCTGCTATCTAGGCTGCTTTCATTCAGAAATTATTAAGTTGTATATCAGTAATAATGATAGAAAAATTAGTTTTTCATGCTCCCAAGCAATATTATTGAACAGTTTTTTCCTAAAATATAGTATTTCCTTAATCTAATATTATTTTGAAATAGTGCTTTATGCCTTGAAAATGTGCAGTCTTAACATTTTTATGGCACTTGATTTGATTCAGATTTTCTTTGCTGAGGACTTTCTGCAAATGGAATGTCTACCTGAGAATAAATGAGCTCTCCAACACTTGGAATAGTCAAACAATTGTTAGAGCTCATTAGCCACTTAGAGATGTTACAGAAAGAAGACATGTTTCATGTCTGCAGTTAGGTTTAATTAGACCAATGGTCTCTCCCCATAAGCTTCATGGAGACTGCCTTTGACTGGTTGCATGTAGATTAAGGGAAAAGTGTATCTGGAGAGTCAGTATATTGTAGACAGTAAAAAACATTTTAGACAATGATTTAATTTGGTTACTGGTAATTTGTATGGAGTGGAATGGATATATCAGTGTAAGGTCAAGAGTTTTGGAGTGAAATGAACATTGCTTTTTTTCATGGTCCTGGAAAAGTACTTAACTTCTGTGACCTGCAGTTTCTCATTTATAAGTTGGGCGTGTCAGTAATATCTCTTCCAGAGTAATTGTGCAAGATGGAGCTATTTCTTTCAAAGGCCTGATATCTGGTGTGTGTTAGTCATATATATTGGTATATCACCACCATAATTGTACATGACAAATAATAAACCATGGAAACCATATTGTTTATACACCCTGATTTTCTCAGGCATCAACCCTTTCACAAAATCAAATTCTTCTTAACTTCTTTCTGGATGCACAGTTAGACAGGGCTGACTTAAATGAGTGTGCGACCTGTGCAGTTTCACTGGACATCATGCTCAGAGGACCCATTAAACCAGCACAGCTTGGCTTAATGCTCTGCTGTCATTGACCTAAATTTCCTTAACAATGTTCTCTTTGACCTATGTTTTGTAAGTGAAAGCCAATGGGACACTAGAGCATGCACATTAGCAGGGAAGTTTCAAATAATATGCACATCCACCGTTTCTTGCTGACTTATTTGCATATAGCAAAATAAAGTTATTACTTGTGACACTATCATCCAGATAATTTCTGTTTGTATACATATATAAATATATTAATACATATTGTACATATATGCAAGTATCTGAATACATATACATACATTACACATATACATATAAAAGGGTCTGGTATTTGATTTTAAGCTTATTTTTTATATTTTACAATGGACATATTTACAATAAAAACTAAAGCAACAAACATACTTTTAAAACTAAAAAACAACAAAACAGAACCTGGCCATAGTTCAGGAATAGATTAACATAATTTGATAGCATGAGTTAAAAATAGGATGTTCTGTACTACAACTGCATTCAGAGGCGAGCAAAAATGGTGAAGGGAAATCGTCCTAGTGAGCAGAGGTTCAAAGAATTCCTGATCATTGCCCTCACCAGTGTGGCTCAGCTGGTGGGGCACTGTTTTGCAAAGTGAAAGGTCACCAGTTCGATTCCCAGTGAGGGCAGATGCCTGTGTTGCAGGCCCTGTCCCTGGTTGGACAGTGTGTGAGAGGCAACCAATTGATGTTTCTTTCCCTCTGTTATCTCCTTCCTTTGATATCTCTCTAAAATAAATAATAGATAAAGTCTTTTTTTAAAAAGAATCAAGACTAGGATTTTTTTTTAAAGTTTCTGATCTTCAAGTTTCTGTGTAGGATGGTCAGAGGTAAAGATACTGTTACACATATCTCTGGGAAGTGGCAAAATGGCTCAGCTGGCTGGTTAGGAGACTAGAAGGAATTGAAATATTGGAATATTGGAAAGTAGGGGTCAAGCAGTTCTGGAGAAGTGGGAAGAGCTAGAAGAGTGGGCACTCAAAGTGTGGATCTGCATCTTTGTGTTTCACAACAGTACCCACAGGGGATTGTAGCAGACAGTTCCTTAGATGGTCCCTTGGTCCCTGTCACCTGTTGGCCATGCCCTATGTAACCTCCTACTCTTTACTGTGCGCTGAACTAGCTACTGCAGCTAGCTGGTGCATTGTGTCAAAAATAATATAATTTCACTTCCAGATTATGTTGCGTAAGATAGCTAACTCCATCTTGCTAGCAGTTTCCTTTCTCGCTTGCTGACTTGATGAAGCAGACCACTACAGTGGGGAGACCCATCTGGCAAGGAACCAAAGGTCATCTCTAACCAAAAGCCACCAAGAAGCTGAGTCCCCCAGTAACCACTGGCACTTGGAAGCAGATCCTTCCCCAGTTGAGATTCCAGCCCTATCAGACAGCTTGTTGCAGCTCTGAGAGATACTTGAAGCCAAGGACCCATGTAAGCAGTACCCAGATCCATAACCTACAGAAGCTAAAATGATAAATGTGTATTCTTTTAATTGCTAAGTATGGGATACTTTGTTATGCAGCAATCAATAACTAATACAGATAGCATGTCTAATAGAAGAATTGACAAAACCAAGCGGGTAAGATGATTCATCCAGGTAATGCCAGCCAGCCAGCTTCTGTCCTCAGCCATCACAGAATTACACAGTAGTTAATGACAGGGAAGGCAGGTGACACAGATGGAGAATATATACAAGCTCAACAGTATGCACTCACTCTCACCACAGCTGCCCCGAGTGCTGCTGGTGCTGCACGCCTGCCCTGTCAAGGCAGAGGCAGTGCCAGACCTTCAATATGGCATTTTCTGTAAAGGAGACCAAGTAGCCACTTAAGCCTTCTGAGCTCAGAGTGCTGAATTATGTACTCACACCTTACATCCAAGGTTTTTAAGTCAAAGAATATGAACAATTTCTACAAAATTTAGCTCATAACAAGACTAATTATTAAGTATGCCTCCTACTTATTATACTTGTCCTTTGTTCCCTGTAACTTTGCTCTTAAAATATTTGGCTTCTTAACTTTTACTGACAGACTGGTCCTATCATTGGAATTACTTTCCCAAAGGCATCACAGAATTGATATTGCCCCAATTTAATTAAGCAACTATGAAAACCCAGCAGCCCTAATTAAGAAGGAATAGGAATATAACTATTTGGAGAGAAAGGACCTAGGAGAATGGAAATAATGCATGTTTTGTCATAATCGTACAGTCCTCTCTGGAGTGCTGGCCTATTGATTTATTCCGCTCAGCAGAGTAATACTCTGTTCTTTTGTGGCCATCACCCTAAATAAAACCAGGTAGATGTGCAGTTATTATATCTGATTCTGAGGCTGAAGGATTTAATTTTTGAAGCCCCATGTGAGAGGCCAAAGACTGTTTGTGTAATGCTAGAGCTGAAAATAAATTATAGGAGTCTCACTCCTCATTGTATCTTTTGGACACATCGTTTTTGCCCCCAATTTGTACACCACAAATTCTTATTGACCTAGGCAATGTACAAAACATACATCAAAATGGGACAGTATTCTCTATAACCTATCTTGTTAGCAAGTAGAATCTATATGGTATAAATCTGAGTGGTGATTTTCCATATCATCTAGGTTCTCAGAATGTGTTCCTCATTTTTATTTCTTTGTACTTCATAACACAGAAAATGGTGGCCTCCAAATGCTTTTAGGAATAGAGTATTAAAATTATTTTTTAAACCAAACATTAAGAGTGAGCCTGGAACAAAGTTAGTTTACCACTTGTTCTTTCTTTTTTAAATTGTGTCTTTTCCTATTTCCATTTACCCCCCTTCCACATCTGACCCCATAGTCAACACTTGTCCATGAGTCCTTTTTCCTTTTTGCTCAATCCCTCCACCCCATCGACCATCCCCTGCTACAACCACCTTCTCTTTCCATGAGTTTTAACACCTATTATTCACGGAATACTATGTTAAGGACAAATAAAACATGAAATCTTTGCTCAAGAAAATTTTAGACAGGTCAGCAACCTAGTAAATAGAAAGCAGGATGAGGTTGGTCTAAAATAGAATACTTACACAGAAGCTCTGGCAAGACAAAGAAATGACAGATGAATTAGAGAACCATAGAACATGAAAACCGAGATGGAGCTAAAGAGCCTCTTGACTAGATGTGACCATATTTTTACTGCCAGTGATGTGCTTTATTAGTATATATATT
Source organism: Artibeus jamaicensis (assembly GCF_021234435.1). Taxonomy (NCBI): domain Eukaryota; kingdom Metazoa; phylum Chordata; class Mammalia; order Chiroptera; family Phyllostomidae; genus Artibeus; species Artibeus jamaicensis. The sequence goes on from NW_026522036.1 coordinate 1,518,392, forward strand.
TTTGCCTCAGCTCACATTTTGCATAAAAAATTGTCTATCAAACAGAATCACTTACAAATAATTAATGAGTTAATTATTTGTTAATTGTTTTTTTTTTTTTGGTCTGGCAATCAGAAGTGCATTTAAGCAAAGTTTGTTTGTAAGATGGGGAAATATCTGAAGGCCTAGGAGAAGCAGTGAACATGGCAGACAGTGAAACTGTGAGAGAAGGAGAGAAAGAGAGAACAATTCAGAAAACAAGGCCCCTCAGGAAATGAGAGGGATTTAAAACAGTGGTTGGGGGTGTGGCAGCAAAGGTTTTCTTTGGGAAGTGATGGTGGAGAGATAAGGTGGGAAAAATTAGAGTTAGGGAGTTCCAGCCAGGGCAGGCAGAGGGACACTGAGGAAGTTAGAGTTGAATGGCCACAATCTTCTCAAGCAAGAGACAAATCTATTTGCAAAAATGAAACAGAAAAGGTAAAGACTCAAACCAAATAGGTAAAGTCTTTGAAGGCTGTTGAGAACATTTAAGGGAAAGAAAAGGGATTAGAGATGGGATATTATTATTATTCTAAAGCCAATCAGCTGATAACTCTGACTGTGCCAATAGCCCTAAACAGTCTGGAAGCAGGAATGGAAGGTCAATTGACTGGGTGGTGGGGGTCAGGGTGGGTACTTGAGAGGTAATAGGTGCTGAGTGCTAAGGGCTTAAGAGAATTTGGTGTGATGCTGAATGTATATAGGAAATAGTGGGAATTGGGGCCCAGACAAGTTCTGGAGAGGCACAGTGTGAGAAGAAAGTTTGTAGACAGAGATGACAGGAAGGTGACAAAGAATAGGCATTCACCATGGTGGCAAAGATTGGGTTCAGATATTAGGAGAAGTAGGAGAAAGAGAAGTTGGGGGTATTTGCAGTAGGTATCTCCTGTCCTGTCCGATTGTGCCATGTGTGAGTGGCCATCATGAAGTAATGGGATGAAGTTCAGCACATTTATGGATTGTCAGCCTACTGCGTTTTCATAGTATCATTTATAGGAATGCTGATGTTTCTGGCGCTGGCAAGATAAAGACACAGTGGATATCTCTTTTTTACTGCTGAGTGATCTGGTGGAAATACTCTTAAACCAGAGTTCTACAGACTTGGTGTCAGTCCTGATTCTACTACCATAGACCTGCAACTATGTTAGTAGTCACTTAGGTCTATCAGTAGTCTATCTGTGACTTCAGATATAAAGGCCCTTGTTTTTCCTTTCTTTTGCTTTTTTTCCTTTTCTTTTTAGAAAACACTTCATTTCAGAATAGTATTAAATTTGCAGAAAAGTTGAAATGATAAGGTAGAGTTCCCATATACCCTGCATCAAATTTTCCTTATTATTAAAACCTTACATTAGCATGATACATTTGTCACAGTTAATGAACCTATCTTGATTCATCATTGTTAACTAAATTCCATACTTTGTTCAAATCCCCTTAGCTTATACTTTGTCAGTTTTCTCTTCTAGGATTCTATGTGGAATGCCACATTACATTTATTCATCCTTTCTCCTTAAGCTGCTGTTGGGTATGACAATTTTACTGGCTCTCCTTGTTTTTAACCACTCTGACATTTTTGAGGGCCACTGGTCAGATATTTTGTAATTGCACCTCTATTGGGATTCATCTGATATTTTTGTTATGATTAGAGTGAGAATATGGGTTTCGCCAGGAAGACCACTGAAGTGAAGTGACATTCTCACTATACCGTGTCCAAGGCACATGCTGTCAGTATGGCTCACCTCTCCCCATGCCAACCTCAGTCTCCTCGCTGAGGCAGTGTTTGTCAAGGTTCCACTCTGTGTTCTTCTTTATTCCCTTTCTGTACTGAACTTTTTGGAAGGAAGTTACTATGTGAAGCTCATGCGTAAAAAATGGTAATTATGTTCTACCCCTTTGAGGAAAGAATATCTACACAAATTATTTGAAATTCTTCTGCACAGGGATATTTGTTTCATCACTCCCATGTTTATTTATTAAATAACACTTATATCAGCATGGACTCTTGAATATTTCTTCTACATTTTGGATTATAATTTAATGAGAACATACTGATTTGTTCGAATTGTTCCAATGTTGGCCATTAGAAGCTCTTTGACATGCTTCCATCATGTCCAAGCTGGTTTGTTTGAGCACATCCTTGAATTCTGACACTCCATTTGCTATAGGTTCAGCTTGCACTTTTTCTGTGCTAGTCCTTTCTCCAAGGATACCTGGTTTCTTTTATTGAAAAATAGTTTTAGAAAACAAGATCTGCATGCTAATAGCTTATTGCTATTGAAGATCAATGTTATGACCACGGTGTGCATGGACTTTCATGTATGAACTGGAGCCTGTTATTTTCATTGATAGTTGCTTCTTTGTCAGTCTCACTGACCTTCCTGTCATTGCTAGAAAGCCCTGTGCTTCCTTCAGCCTCAGAGACTGACACATTGTTCTTTTTACCAAATCATCATTGCCATTGGATGTGCTTCTTAACTATCTTTGCCTCATTTATTCCTATCTCTTCTTCATTTTTATATTTGTTTCTACGTTCTTTTTTGGGGGGTATTTAACTTGTATTTCATTGTATTTTTAATAGCCATTGCCACCTCCAACCCCTGCCCTCACCCTCTGTAATCAATATCCCTTTTTAGGGAAGCTATCAGAATAACCATCTCAATCCAAATTAGACATGACCTCTGAAATTTTGACATTTTTATAATTTCCTATATTTTGCCTGAATGCTACTTATCACATTTTTTCAGTGTTATATAAATTTGTATAATTATTTGATTAGCACCTGTCTCAACCTGTAAGCTATAAGAGTATGTGTTTGTATTCTCATTATTATATACCCAGTGGCCAGCACATTGCATAGCATATAGTAAGTATACTCTAAATTGTTGAACATGAATGAAATACATGAAAAGCTGTGCTAAGGGAAAAATGTTACTCTTTAGGATATAACAATAGAATCATATGATAAATTTAAAGAAGGGCAGCTTTTGATTCAAAACAAATACATTTCTTAATTACACAAGTATCTAATTTGAAAATGGTCCACATCGTGGGGCAGTGAGCACCTTGTCACTGATAATGTTTAAATAGAGAAGAGAAAATCATCTTTGAGTAATGCCTCCAAAGGAACTTGTTATACTGATGTAGAATGTTGGATTGGGGCATCATTCATTCAACAGCGTGATATGGTAGAAACTAAAGGAATAGGAACCAAATGGGTCTGATTGTATCTTCCTTCTACTGCACCCTTTCTCTGTGAACTTGGGCAAGTTTCCTGTCTTTGCTGAGCCTCAGATTTCTCATTTGTAAAATGGGGATAACAATATTTTTTGTAGTTAGGTCACGTTGAGGACAAAATTTTATAACATATGTGAAATGCATAGCACAATGCCTTATATAGGCAAGACTTCAATTAAGAATAGTTGTTATTATGGAGCATATAAAACCTAGTAAATGGCAAAGGATTTGGAAACAAGCACATCTGGTTTTGAATTCCTACTGCTGTTTTTCAGCTGTACTATTTTTGCCAAATACCTATGCTCTCCAAGCCTCAGTTTCCTTAACTATAAAGATAATACTATTTCTTATTTTGCAAGGCTGTTTAGAGGAAGAAGTATAAAAACAGATGCATAAAACCTGAGCCTAACATGCACCGAGGTATGCTTGGGAGGCTGGATGACCTGGAGGTGCTGTAAGGGCCTGCTCCAGGAACACAGGTGTTTGTTGGTGACTCCTGCTTTGTTCAGTGGAGCATGCAAAGTGCAGATGAGAAATGAATGGCTTGGTGCAAGGGAAGGGATACATTCTAGAGGCCAAAATGAGGGAGGAAAAGGGCAGGATATGGGAAATGAGTGTCGTAGGTGAGGAAATACTTTAGGAGAGGAAAAAGTTATTAAGTGGTAATGGTGATGAAGCTTTGCTGTGTGAAATGAAAATTTGGTTTCTTGGGAAAGCAAAAGTCTCTTTTGCTTTTTTAAGAAATAGCCCATAACATCTATAATTATTCACCAATTCTTCAATTCTTTTGAATTGTTGCTGTTCTTGAGGAGCTCACTGGTGAGTATGACCTCATGGTGGACCTAAAGTAAGAACAGAGATTGCTCAAACAGCACTAACTCTTTCCTTCTTCTGGTTCTTAGGTTCTGAGATTCTAGTGTCTGTTCTGTCATATTTACTGCTGTCAAAATGACATGAAATAAATAGATGCAGAAAAACACAAAAACATACATTATTAAATATATAAGTAAAGTCATTTTTAATACTAACTAAATGAACCAGAAATTTTGGAATCCTGAAATACTGGTAAATCTCAGTAAAAAACATTCTGAAAATTTCCAACTACTCCCTCATTCGAAATGCATTTTTTTGCTATCAACTTTCCCAACCATTTCCCTAACATTGGACTGTCATGAGAGTAGGGAAGTGCCATTCATTTAATCAAGCACCAAATATTGATTGAGTGCCTACTATATGGCAGCCACCAATCTAGTCTAGTGACAGAATGATGAACAAGACATACAGAGTATTGACAGTTTGTGTTCCAGTGTTTGCTGGTGGTGGTGAGTGGGGAAGGCAAGCAATGACTAAATAGACAAATGGACAAGATAATACAGATTACTAGTCATAACTATGGCTCATACATTAATGTATTCCCTAGCACAATGTCTAACATGTAGTAGGCACTCAGTGATTACCTGCTGACTAAAATATATAAATGCGTATCTGGAAACTCATTTTATCTGAATTGAACACTCTCCTTTTTCCAATTATCAACTCACTTCAGCTAATTCATCTTAAGCATGCATTCTGGCAATTTTTTTAGTTAATGCTGGACCAAAAGGAGTCACTAAAATGCATCATTGACTCAGAAGCTTTGTATCACAATTTAACTTTCACTTACTCTGGCATCTCCTTTCTTTGAACTCAAGGTTCATTTTTCAAGCAGGTGAGGTAATACAGTGTTAATAATAACTGAAGAGAATTGTAAGCTTCCTTTATGATAGCCAATTCTGAATTGTTTGAATATCATTCAGGTCATTATGTAATTCAGGTCTCTCTAACACAAGCTTGCTGAAGATTCAATTCAACTAAGTAGACAAATTATATGAATTATTTACTTAAATGCTTGCTAAGTAAAATTGTAAAAATGAAACCTTAAGGGACCTCATTAGGGGATCAGATATTTTATAAGGACTTAAGATTCTTGATGAAGAATGTAATTTTTTACAAAATCTCCATGGGCTCAAATAGTAACTATTTTCTAAGACTTTAACTCAGTGTAATAGTGTAGAGTGTTGAAGAGTAGACAGGTGAAACAGATGGTATCGAAAAAGATATATCTTTTCCCCACTTTCTGTATACCATAATTTGACTTCTTGATTTTTACAAAAGCAATAATTGACTATACAGGATGATAGGTAAAATTTAATCTAGTGTTAGCTGAATCAGCAATTTAAAGGTAGTACAGCATGAGGATAATTGAAAAATAATTCTAACCTTTAGAACAATAGCATCTTATTTGTTTATATTGATTAGTTTTTTTTGACATTGTACACTTCAGTATACACTCTGACTTCTGAACGAGGAGGGAATAGAAGGTTTATGGCACATAAGAATGGGAATCAAATTATATCAGCTCTTCCAATAATAAGCTACGCTGCCTTGAGTAAATGAAAAAAGTTACTTAAGTGCTTTGATTCTTCTTTCCAAAGCTATAAATGCAAGGGTTGGAAATGGTGTTACATACTTTCATTTCATTTCTAATATTGAATGAGCTTTTTGATGCCTGATTTTAATGTTTTCATTGGAAAACTAGGCCTGAACCATTTGTTTAATATCCAAGAAAGAATTTTTGATAAATTAAACACAATATATTACTCACTGTGTGTCCTGTACTGTATCAACTGTACTTAAAATATTCTGACTTAATTTCAGCTTTTTATTCTTCAAATGATATGCATGCAATTTGTCTTCTGGCTCTCAAATAGCAATTTCAGTTAGAGACTTCTCATTTTTTAAATTTCTATGAATTAATTATCATTCTGCTAAATTATTAGAAAGTAATGACTCAGAAATATAAATATAAATTGTCTACATTATACAGAATGAGATTTTTGCTGCAGGAAATGAAGGAGAACCTGGTATGGGGCTTGTCATCCTCTGTGAACAACTAGCACATTGGACACAATCCATGTAACAATTGTGTTCAGACATTGAACTAGAAAAGGCTATTTAGGCTGTGACCTCTGAGAGAAGGGGGACACATGAGGTAGGACCTATGCTTGCTTTGGCCATGACACAGGAAGGGAAAGGTCAAGCAGAGTGTTGTGTCTTGCTAAGTTATAGGATGAAAAATTTACTTAGATTCTACAGAAGAAAGATTGCTGGACTGGACATCATAACACTAGAAACCATCCAAAATGTGGCATAGAGGGGAAAAAAGAGAAAAGACATTTTAAATTTCAGTAACCTGGTAGGTATTATCAAGGAGTTTAATTTTGCCACTGTGTAATTTAAACCAAGGGGAGGAGAGCAGAAAAAACATATTAAAATTGTTCCATATTTGAAGAACTCTATAAACAAACAAATGCAAGCATTTCAATGAAATCTAAGCAGGATGTACTCCAGAAAATCAAAGACAAATTACAAAGAGGACAAATAAAGCAAAATAAAACCTTTTCTGATAACCAAAAGTGAGAGAATCCATTTATGACAGGATAAACTATTAAAATATTAAAGGAAATTCTTCACACATATGTAAAACAATATACCATGTAGAAGCGTAAATCCATAACTAAATACATAAATAAAAATATTTAGAAATGGTAAATATTAGGGATTTTTTTCTTTTTCTATTTTAAAAAGATAATTCACCACTTATTGTAATAATAATTAATAATAATAATAATATACCATAGGGTTTACAGCACAAGTAAAAGCAATTATATGACAACCATAACACAAGGAACAGAGGGTGAGGGAAATAAACATTTTTACATTATATTTGTGAAGTGGTATAATATTTGATAAGTTTAGGATAAAAATGTAAACCCTGTAACATCTTAAGAAAGGTCTGATGGCCAATAAACTAACAGCAGAGATAACATGGAATAAAAAAATTTACTTAATCCAAAAGAAGACAGGTAACATAAAAAAGAATAAAAAATATAAAAGATAATGAAATTGAAATAAGATTATAAATCAAAATCAACCATATTGATAATTATATTAGCTATATATTTTATCTAAACATAACATTTAAGGGCAGACATTATCAGACTAGGGCAAAATTACACTATCTACTGTAACACCCTATTAGATATGAATCTCCAGATGAATTAAAATTAATGGAAAAGCAAACATGAATCAGAAATAATACAAATAGCTATGTTAGTATTAGACCAAGTGTTCTCCAAAATAGGGAATGTTACTCATGATAATGAGGAAATTGTGGAATCAATTAAGTGGTTAAATCATCAGGAAGACCTACCAAATTTTAAAGCATCTAATAGAGCTTCAAAATACATGATGCAAAAATTTAGCTGAAAAGAAATAAATGAAAGCTAACATATTTAAATAAACCAAAGACCTTTGTAGTAATTAATAAGTGAAAATTAGAAAGAATTGAGAAGACCCAAACTGTTAATCAGCTTAAATTGACATTTGAGAGTACTCCACCCAATTTGAACAGAATACATATTCTTGACAATTGCTAAAGAATAATCCCCAAGATAGACTATATGTTGGTCCATAAAACAGATCTCAAGTAATTTAAAAGGTTTAAAATCTTAGACTCTGCTTTCTCACCAAAACAGAATTAAATTAAAATTTTAATATATAATTATATAAAATATAATTGATTACATTTTAATTAATATAATAAAAGTATAATACATGAAAATCTCTAGATATTTATAAATTAAACAACATATAAATCTAAATTAAAAAATTTTTCTATACCAAGAGTTGGTTAAAATTGGGATCAATTAGAACAGTCATGCCTATAAAATGTAAAGGAGCATAAAAACGTTTCACCCACTCTGGAAAATGGTTTGATAGTTTCTTGTGAAGTTACACACACCTAGTATACAATGCAGAAATTCTACTCTTAGGTATTTACTCAAGAAAGTGAAAACATATGAGGTCTATCCAGAAAAAGTCCAACCATTGTTAATATAAAGAGAACAGTTTGTGCAACACCAGTGAAATCTGGCAGCCAAGGTGAGTGGACTGGAGCGTGCATGTGTAAACAATGATGACTTCACTGTAGTAGTCAGTGGGGGGTGGTAGGTGCTGTTGAGTGAGTATGTGTGCTGTGTGGCCATTGAATTCAAAATGACTGAGCAAGTAGAGCAACAAATCTGCATCAAATTTAGCATTAAGCTTGAACTCTGCAGAATCTACTCTGATGGTTCAGAAGGCTGCAGCTATGGGTGGCTGGTGATCGACAGCTTCATCATGACAATGCATCTGCTCGTGCATCACATTTTGTGCAGAGTTTTTTGATGAAACATCAAATCACCTAGGTGACTTGGCCCGCCTAAAGCCCCGATTTGGCACCCTGCTACTTTTGGCTATTCCCAAAACTAAATAACCTTTGAAAGGGAAGAGATTTCAGACCATCAGTGAGATTCAGGAAAATATGATAAGGCAGCTGGTGGCAATGGGGAGAACTGTGTGAGGTCCCAAGGTGCCTACTTTGAAGGGGACTGAGGTGTCATTGTCCCATCTTATGTCTTCTTAAAAATGTCTCTATTTTTCACATTACATGGCTGCATACCTTCTGAATAGACTTTATATGCCCACACAAGCACTTATACACAAGTACACAGGACAGCTTTATTAATAATAATTCCAAATTATAAACAATGCAAATGACTATCAAAAAGTGTATGAAGCTCTAGCTACTCTAGCTAAGTAGTTGGTTAGAACATCATCTTGATACACCAAGTTTGCAGGTTGTACCCCTGGTAGGGCACTTACAGAAATTAACTGATGAATGCATTGAAAAGTATAACAACAAATAGATGTTTCTCTCTATTTTTCTCTTTCTTCCCTCTTCCCCCTCTTTCTCTAAAATCAATAAAAAATAAAAACAATCTTTTAAAAAAGAAATGAATGAATAAACAAATTATGGTGTGTTAATACAATGTAGTACTATTCAGCAATAAAAGCAGGGATTAATTATAATATTTTATTATAAAATAGATAATGTATAAAATAATAAACAATATATTTATTATATGTATAAAATAATAAATAAATATCAAAAACATTATGCTAAGTAAAAGATACCAGAAACAGAAAAGTATATTGCATGAGATCATACATGACATTCTAGAAAAGGGAAATCTGATCAAATGTTTGGAGTTGTGGGTCTTCAGGGATTGAGAATAAAGGGACACGACTCTTTTGGGTGATAGGAATATTCTATCTTTTTGTGGTGGTGGTTGCACGTGAGTGTTTACGAGATCTGCAGATTCATTGCTATACTCACTCAGTCATTTTGAATGCGATGGCCACACAGTACACATCCTCATTCAGCGGCACCTGCCACCCCCAGTGACTAGTACAGTGAAGTCATTGTTTTTCATGTATGTGCATCCCAGTCCACTCTTCTTGGCTGCCAGGTTATATTGATGCTACGCAAACCATTTTCATTATATTAACAATGGTTGGACTTTTTCTGGACAGATATCACATATTTGTCAGAACTAGTTAACTCTATACTTTATTTTTAACAAATTAAAAAAAATTTAATTAAACTTGATGTACAATATTGTATTGGTTTCATGTATACAGCCAGTGATTAGACATTTATATAAGTTACAAAGCAATTACTTAAATAAATCATTACCCATCTGACATGATAAATAGTTATTACAGTATTATTGACTATATTCCCTATTCATCTGTACTTTATATCTCCATGACTATTCTGTAACTGCCAATTTGTGCTTCTTAATCTGTCACCTCTTGTTTTAATATTCCCCATGTATCTCTATGACTTTCTGTACTTTATATTTCCTTGACTATTGTGTAACTACCAATTTATACTTCTTAATCCACTCACCTTTTTTTAATACTCACCTGAGGATATATTTATTGATTTTAAGAGTGAGAGGAAGATAGAGAGAGAAAGAGAGAGAGAGAGAGAGATATCGATGTAATAGAAACATTGATTGATTTTCTCATATATGTGTCGCAACTGGGGATCTAACCCACAACATTTTAGCGTATGGGATGATGCTCCAAACAACTGAGCTACCTGGCCACGGCAATTCCCTCACCTCTTTCACTCATTCCCTCAACCACCCTCCCATCTGGCAACCATTAAAATGTTTTCTGTGTCTATGAATCTGTTACATTGCTGCTTCTTTTTATTTATTTATTTTTATTTTTATTTATTTATTTTTTAAAATTTATTTTTATTTTTATTTTTATTCTTTAGGTTCCACATATAAGTGAAATCATCTGGCATTTGTCTTTCTCTCAATTACTTATTTCACTCAGCACAATATCCTCTAGGCACATCCATGTTGTTGTAGATGGTAAGATTTTATTCTTTTTTTTTAGTAACTAAATCATATTCCATTGTATATATGTACCACTTCTTCATTTATTTATCTATTGATGGATACTTAGGTTGCTTCCATATGTTGGCTACTATAAATAATGCTGCAGTAAACATATAGATGTGTATGTCTTATTGATTTAATGTTTTGGGGTTTCTTTGAATAAATACCCAGAAGTGGAGTTTCTGGGTCCTTCATTGTTTCTTGTCATAGCCTTTGTTTTAAACTCTATTTTGTCTGGTATAAGTATTGCTACTCCAGCTTTTTTATTTCCATTTTTATGAGATATCTTTCCCATTTTTTATATCCAGTTTGTGTTTTTCAACCTGAAGTCTCTTACAGAGAGCATATGTAAGGGTCTTGTTCTGTTATCCATTCAGATACAGTATGTCTTTTGATTGGAGCATTTAATCTATATGTATATATAGTTCAATTAATTGTTGATATATACATATTTATTACCATTTATTATTCATATTATCTTTTTAACTTTTCCTTAAATAAGACCCTTTAACATTTCTTGTAGTACTTATTTGTTGGTGATAAACTCCTTTACCTGTTTCTTGTTTGGGGAGCTCTTTATTTTATTTTCAGTTTTGAAGGGTAAGCCTTTCTGGGTAATATAGTCTTGATAGTAGGTCCTTGCTTTTCATCGCTTTGAATATTTCAGGCCAATCCCTTTTTGCCTGAAATATTTCTGTTGAGAGATCAGCTGACAGTCTCGTAGGAGCTTCCTTGTAGGTAATTAATTTCTTTTCACTCACTGCTTTTAGAAATTCTTTTCATCTTTAACCTTGGCATTTTAATTATGAGGTATCTGGTGTGGACCTCTTTGGATTCACTTTGGTGCTCTATGCACTTCCTGTACTTGTATGAATAGTTCCTTCATCAAGTTAGGGAAGTTTTCCATCATCAACTTTTCAAATAGGTTTTCATTCCCTGCTCTCTCTCTTCTCCTTCTGGGACCCTCATGATGCAGAAGTTGCTGCATTTGAAGTTGTTACAGAGTCTCTTTACACCATCCTCATTTCTTTGGGATGTTTTTTTTCTTTTTGCCATTCTATTTGGGTGTTTTCTACTTCCTTATCTTCCAAATCTTTAATTTGATCCTCTGCTTCATCTACTCTACTGTTGATTCTCTGTAATGTATTCTTCATTTCAGTTATTGTATTCTTCATTCTCACTGTTTTTTTTAATTTTATATTTCTGTTTTTATGTTTTCTCTTTGTTGAATTTCTCACTAAGTGAATCTATTCTTTTCCTAAGTTTGAGCATCCTTGTAACCAGTTTTCTAAATGCTGCATCTGGTATATTGCTTGTCTTCATTTTCTTTAGTCCTTTTCTCATAGTTTTGTTCTGTTCTTTTATTTGGGGCATGTTTCTTTGTCTCCCCAGTTTGGCTGCCACCTGTTTTTGTTTCTATGTATTAGGTAAAGCTGCTACATCTGCTAGTCTTGGTAGAGTGGCCTTATGTAGTAGGTACGCTGTGGGACATGGTAACACAGCCTTCACAGTCACCTTAGCTGGGTACTCCAGGTTCACCCCACTATATGGGCTGTCTATACTCTCCTGTTATAGTTGAGCTTTTGCTGCTGTTAGCACATCAATGGGAAAGATTTTCTCACTACATAGATTGGCTGAGTGACTGGCTATGACCACTGTGGAGGATCTGCTTTTAAGAGGCCAACCTCACTGAGCAGGATTGGCTTCAGCAAGGCTTTGGTGGCAGCTGAGTGTGCCCCTAGAAGGTGTTATTCATGGAGATAATTGGGTGGTGCTGCCTCATGGTCAAAAGCTACTCACCAAGTTCACTAGGTTTGGGGCCTCCTGAGAGGTTCAGGCCAAAGTAAACAGTCACCTGGGTCCTGCCCAGGGCCACCTGGAATGAGCTACAAAGCAATCTGCAGATGGCTGCTACTTGTGGTTTTGTAGGTGCCTGAGTGGGGCCAAGCTGCAAACCATGTCCAGCTGTCTCTAGTGCTAACCTGGGGCCACTTAGCAAGGGATATGGGGTATGCTGACACCAGGTACTACTTGTTTTGAATTTTAGGAAAGTCTGCAGCATCAGCCAAGACAAGCCTTTTGTATGAAAAAGCCACTGAAAACAGCTTAAGTGAGGCAGCAAGTTGGGCGGAGCAGAGCCTCAGGGCGTCACTAGGGCCAGGTGGACTGTGTTAGCCAGGTTGATGTACACTCAGATTTGCCATCTGCCTGCCTGGTCTGTTGGAGGAGGGCTCAACAAACGAACAATAGACTCTGCCAGGGAGAAAGCTTCTCCTTGAATCCTTACCCCCATGTCAGACAATTCAGTTCTTCCCCATATGTTCCTGATGCCTCTGGAGCTGCTGACCCAGCACTGGGGCTCAGAGCAAGCAAATTCGAGTAAGTCCATCCATGGCCCCTTTAAGAAGAACACCTGTAATTCCTAAAGCCCTCTGTCTCACTCAGCCATAATACTCGCTGGTCTTTACAGCTGGAAGTTATGGGGGTTTCTCTTTCCAGCACTGGAGCCCTGGGCTTGGGGACCTAGTGTGGGGCTGTAATCCCTTCCTCCTTAGGTGAACTTCTGTAGCTGATATATCCATCCTGATTTGTAACAACCACAGGTGCATTTGGGACTAGTTCTTTCTTGCAAATCTGCCCCTCCCACCAGTCTCAATTTGGCATTTGGCTTCTTCTGAGTATTCTTAGTATAGGACTTTCATTCAGCTGGATTTTAGGAGTGTCTGAATGATGGCTGTCCTGCAGGTTGGCTGCAGTTTTGAAGTGGTTGTGGGAGGATGCCTGTATTGCATTCACCCGTTGCTGCCATCTGGACCAGAAGCCTCAAACTCTATACTTAAATGGCTAAATTTTGTTGTATAAGGGAGGTTTATTCCTCAGAATATTTGATTAATAACAGATTTTATGAATTTTGTATGATATTTTCATGTGTGACCCATAAAGAATAAATTTGTGACTAAATATATTGAGAAACTTTCAGTTTCAACAAATTTAAAATTGTAAGAATTCATAGGACTCTTGAGTAGGCTATTTTAAATGTAAACTTTGCAAGATATTCTCATGTTTTTAGCATTTTCAAACTTTCAAATGGAACATCTTCCTGGAGTAGTTTTTTCTCTATAATGTTTTAAAAATACTCCCCTATTTTAACCAGGTATTCTGATAAAGGGGTATGTGAAATAATATGTTCATCATCCTGAAGTAGTTTTACATTAGTGACAGGCAGACTTTTTGATATTGCTCAATAATTGGAAGTAAATGATTAAGAAATGTTGTAGGAGCAAAAGAAACCATAAACAAAATGAGAAAACAACCCACTAAATGGAAGAACAATGTTCACCAATGATACATCTGATAAAGGGTTAATATCCAGATTTGTAAAGAACCCATAGAACTCAACACCAAAAAAAACCAAAAAACAAAAAGCAAACACCCCCCCAAAAAACCCAATCAAATTAAAAGATGGGCAAAGGGCCTGAATAAACACTTTTCCAGAGAAGATGTGAAGATGGCCAGTAGACATCTAAAAAGATACTCAATGTCCCTAACCATCAGAGTAATACAAGTTAAAATAACAATAAGATATCACTTCATACCTGTAAGAATGGCCACCATCAACAAAACAACAAATGACAAGTGCTGGTGAAGATGTGGAGAAAAGAGACTCTTGTATACTGTCGTTGGGAATGTAGACTGTGCAGCCACTGTGGAAACCAATATGTGGGAAACCAATATCTCAAAAATTAAAAACAGAACTGCCTTATGACCTGGCAATTTCATTTCTGGGTATATATCTGAAGAAATTGAAAATGCTAATTTGAATAAAAAACATATGCACCCTATGTTCATTGCAGCATTATTTGCAATAGCCAAGCTATGGAAGCATTCCAAGTACCCATCAATAGAGTGGATAAAAAAAATGGTGCTACAGGTAGATATACATTGGAATATTACTCGGCCTTAAAAAATCTTACCATTTGCAACAGCATAGATGGTTCTATGGAGTGTTATGCTTAGTGAAATAAGTCAGCTGGAGAAAGACAAAGCCCATATGATGTCACTTGTGTGTGGCATCTAAAGAAAAATATAAATGAACAAACAAAATAAAAACACTCATAGATATAGTAAACAGACTGATGGTTGCCAGGAGGGAGAGACTGAGTGATAAAGGTGAAGGGATTGAGAAGAACAGATTGGTAGTTACAAAATACTCATGGGATATAAAGTACAGCATAGAAAATATAGTCAATAATATTATAATAACTGTGTGTGGTGCCAGTTCTGGAAAGATCCTGGGGAATACTTTGTAAAATATGATTATCTAACCACTATGCTATATACCTAAAACTAAAAGAAAATAGTATTAAATGTAAACTGTAATTGAAAAAAATTTAAAGGAGGAATGAGAAAATAATTTGTAAGTTAATGGATAAATATACTTTGGTACATCTAGACAATGGAATATTATTTGGTGCTAAAAAGAAATGAGCTATCAAGCCATGAAAAGATGTGGAGGAAACTTAAATGCATATTGCTAAGTGAAGGTAGCCAATCTGACAAGGCTATGTACATATGATACCAACTATATGACATTCTGGAAAAGTTAAACCTATTGAGACAGTAAAAAGATCGCTGGTTGCCAGGAGCTGGGGAGTCGGGGAAGGAATGAATAACTGGAACACAGTAGATTTTTTAAGACAGTTAAAATACTCTATATAGTACTATAATGATGGATACATGTCATTATACATTTTTCCAAATCCATAGAATGTGCAACACAAGGAGTGAATTCCAGGGTCAACTATGGACTCTGGCCGATAATAATATGTAGTTGTACTAAAGGTACTACTCTGGTGGAAGATATTGATAATGGGGAGGCTAAGCATGTGTGGGGAAAAGGGTATATGGAATATTTCTACACCTCTTAATTTTGCTAAAACTGCTTAATAAAAATAAATTCAGAAAAAAGGAAAAGATGTAAGCATTTTGAAAAAGAAGTATTCAAATGGGTTCACCCAAAAATAAATCATCCATGGTAGAATAACTTTCTTCTTTGATGGATTAGGTATATATAATATATGCAGTAGTTCCTCTAATAATGTTCTTTCATTCAATGTCATCTTATTATAATGATGAGATGCAGTGAGCCCTTAGCTCTTGTTTATATCAGTCTATGATAAAATTGTTTTTTTGTTACATGTAGCTTTGCTTAAAGATGCAGAACCTATTGAGGACATTAGTGATGGCTTTCTGTACTTGGATTTCAACATGATATCAGAGTGTCCAATAACATCTTTCTGAATAGGTGGAACAGCGTGAGGGTGGTTTGGTACAATAGGAGTAATTCATGAGAGGTCCAAGGACTGGCTTCAGAGGATTAATGCTTACATGAATGGTATTATTTCTAGAGGCATGAGAGTTTTTTTTTAAACTTATATGTATGTATGTCTTTGTGTAGTTTTTGTTTAGTTTTTAAACACTACTTTTAAAAAGTTTTTACATTTTTAAGAAAACATTTGAAAGTAATATCATGCTGTACAAGCATGATATTTTAAACAATGTCACACTGGTCAGAATTTTATATGGTTCAAAATTGAGAAGAGTGGTTAAAATATTTGATTCTAAAATTGTTATCCATAAAGAATTCAAGTGACTCTGAAATAACAGACACACATTTGAAAGACATAAAGGTAAATAGGTAAAGATAAATTTATGCCACTGGTTTTATAATAAAATAATTATAACCAGTGAAATATTATATGTAAAGAGAATTAAGAATCATGAGGTGATTGTAAATGGAATGTAAATTAATCATTGACATACCTTGTCCAAACCCAGAATTAATAATAATACTTACAGTTTATTGAGTTCTCACTATGCGACAGGCATTGTTAAGGCCTTTGCATACATTTATTTATAAACCTCATGTCCATCTTTATTTTTTAAGTTTAATATCTGCCATTTAATAAATGGAAATTTTAAGTTTGGAGAGGTTCAATAACTTGCTTACACAGCTAGTAAGAGTTGAGATTAGACTACTAATCCAGGATCCTGCTTTCTCCAGATTTATGTTTTCTTCTCCTTCTACTTTATCAATGTAGTCTTTGAGTGCATTGATAAGTGGGAAAAATAACCAATATAGAAGATGTAGTAGGTACATTTTAATTTAAGCTATGCAAAGTCCCACTGGAGTTTTTTTTTTTTAATTGAGAACATTTGGGACTCATTTTTTTCATCTCATGCAAGAGAAAAGTTGGAGTACTTTTAGAGTCCCCCGGGTAATCAGAAGATATTTGAATTCATTTTATGCAAGGAACAGTCCAAATAACTAATAATTTTTGACCTGAACAACTGGTAGCTGTCTTCAGCATTTGAAGAACTGTTATTTGAAAGATGGGTAACATTTTTCTTTGTGATTTTGCAGAGTGGAACTAGGATCAGTAAATGAAAGTCATGAAACCAGCTTGGAATAACATAAGTGTGAATTTTCCAACAGAGTTATTTGAAAGTGTACTGAAATCTCTGCGTGGTGGTGAGCTGACAGCAGTGGAGATGTTCAAGCAGAGGGTAGTCGGTCACTTAGTTGAGTATTCAACATAGAGTCACCGGTAGTCTCAACTTACTTTTAAGGTTCCTTTGACTACAGTACTGGGAATCTTTATTGTTATAGAAAGTATATTTAGAAGGTGCATTTTTTATAAAAGTAATTTCATTGAATAACTTTATTATGACATCAGATTAAAACAGAAACACACCAAATCACCTGCAAGTTAAAGCAGACAGGCAGTTGTTGGTAAGGGGAGAAAGGATTTAGGTAGTATTCCATCCATTATTCTCAAAACCTGCCAAACAATAATTTTTTACTTTTGGACAAAGATCCCTGGTGTATATTTTCAACATTCTTTAAGGGAGCTGATTACTAAATGTTTTCATCTCCATCTCCAGTCTTTGAGTCTTGGCAAAGGAAGAAGCCAAGGTGACCTTCATAGAAGAGAAGGTGAGCGTTCTTGGCTGTGATGGAAATAACCCTGCAGTTACCTGGGACTCATTCTTTCCATCTCGTACATTGAAAAGACCTCCCAGGAAAAGCTGCCAAAATATCCAAGGTCCACGTAGCCTCCACAAGCAACACTCAGGACACTTTGTGGAAGTCATGGCCGACTTTCACGCATCACTCAGAAAAAAAGACACCCTCACACCCCCCAGTCCTCCATTGCCAGTTTTTTTTGTATTGACTTATTAAGTAGTTGTCATCTATCTAAAAGCATTTTGAAGGTCTTTTTATATTTTTTACCCTTACTAGTCAAAATGTTGTCTGCAGGCCAGTATCAACACCACTGAGAGCTTGTAAAACATAAGATCATTGCCCTCACACAGAAACTATTCAACCAGAATACCCCCTTTTTGCCCCCTTTTAAATAAAATCCCCAAGTGATTTGTATGTACATTAAAGTTTCAGAAGCACTATTTTAGACTACCTGCTCATGATTATACACGTTTCCTAGTGATTTAATACTTTCTCACATTGTTCTACATTTACTTTTTAATGCTTTAAGATGTATCCCTTAGATTGAAGTTAGTGAGCTTTCTGGAACTATTGCCTAAACTAAAATCTTGAACTAATTCTTTACTCTTGAACCTCATAATCCAATTGCCCACCAAGTATAGAGCCTTAAATTCTACCCCCAAATTGTCTTGTTTCCACATGCCACAGTAGACCTGGACTGAGCTCCATTATATCAGCTGGGACTCTAATGCCAGCCTCTCTACTTCTGATTTCTCTCTGCTCTCATTCATTCTCCAAACTGTGAGCAAAGGTGATTTTTATTGAAAATATCCTTGTCCTAGGACAATGTCTTAACTTAATAATTTGCATAAAAACTCTTCTCTGATCAGTCTCTAACAACCATTTAGCTTCTTCTTTTGCCACATTCCTACAGAACACCTTAATTCTAATGTAAGCTACTAGTGGGTATTGCTCTTTGCCATTTTCCTGAAAGCTCGTCCTCATATTTCCTCCTCCTCTCCCTTCTACACTCATTTCTACAGTCTTCTCAGGAAGAATAAATCACTTTTTTCTCTGCTAATGTAGCATGGCTTACATGTTTGTGTCATTCTGTTCCAGTGTTATGTTCTTGTCTCCATACAGTGCTAGACTATGAGTGCCTGCAAGGCAGGAATCATGGAGGCACTACAGTGTTTAGTTAAAGGAATAGATTCTGGAGTGAAAAAAAATAGGTTAAATTTCATTTCCTTCTTACTACTGTCTGACTTTGGGTGAGTTACCCCTCTGAGCCTCAGTTTTCTAATCTGTAATATGGGAATTATTACACCTGTCTTGAATGAGTTTTGTGAGGAGTAAAATAAAATATGAGGGTTTAGTTTCATGATGTTTGGTTTCTAATAAGAGCTCAATACTATTTTCTAGAAGGAAATGTTATATTGGGTAGTAATCAAGGCAGTGGCAGTGACTTAAACATGGAAAGGGCTATACATTTAAGTTCTAGAATTAGAAGGCTAAAGTAGGGCTTCATCAAAGGGAGAAGGAAGAACTAAGAAACAGAAGATTCAGAGTGACCTGCCTTAAAGCTGAGTTCCTTGGACTGGAGCTTCTGAAGGTTTACCCAGTAGCCCCAAAAGGGTAGGCACAAGGGGTGCAGGGTTAAAGAACAAACCATGCCCCTATAAAGTGACTTGTAGTTATCTGTGTAAAGGATGGGTTCATACTTTCCAGTTTGTTTCTACTATCCTTCCCGATGTTACCCAGCATTTTGTGGGTCTAGGGATGTGAGATTTTTGTTTCCTTCTCCCTTCCTTTCTCTCTCTCTCTTTTCTCCCTTTCTTCCTTTAAAAAATTTTTATGGTCTTTAATCTCCCCACTGAAATGCTAGAAAGATAGAACAGAGTTAGTTTAATAACAATGAATGTTTGTTAAATAAATGCTTGATTCAAACCAACAGAAAGCACACACACAATTAGAGACAATTTCCTGTCATTATCAGCACTGACAGATTTTAACTAATATCCTAGAGTGAAAAGAGTGGCCTGCCACTTTCTGTGAGTCAAATGCAGTGATTCTGACTGGAAAACACAGTGTTAAATTAGAGATATAATCCAGGTAATGAAGTACCTTAAATCTTAATTGTTATCACATCCTGAAAAGGCTTCATACTTGAAGCACGTATTTGTCATACAACAAATTCTTATTCACTTTGAAAAAGAGGTAGGAAGTGAGAAAGAGGTTCGTTTCCTAGACTGCAGCCTGGTACCTAGGGCTCAGACAGACATGAGGATTTTAGGGTGACAGAGCAGAGATCTAGGCTTAGACTTTTGACTTACTTGACCTATTTGGATTTACAGCACTTTCCTAGGTGTCCTGCCACATTTCAATGAATGTACATTAATATTCACTACAACTGAGTGTATATATATACTGTTTTAGGAAGTCTGCTGGTATAAGAACGAGTGCAATTTGTTACGAGAGAGAAGGGACAGAATGTGAAGCCACCTTGGAGTCAAAGGAAGAGTGGTGTGGTTTGGATCACGGGGGGACTGGGCCTCACAAGTCTGAGAGGAGCAGAGGTGAAGCAGGAAACTGTTCTACTCGTGCTGGTGATCAGCAAGTGACAATACGGGTCAATAATGTGATAAACGTGGGTGTTTTCATGGAGAAAATTTTATGCTAGAGTAGTGACGGGGTTGTGTTTTTTGTTTTGTTGTTGTTGTTCACAGGTCTAAGGTTTTGAATCCTTTGTTTCTTTCAAAATTAAGCTGCATGCAATTCTAGAATTCAAGTGTGCTGAAGAAAAATTAAGTAAATAGCTACTATAACCAGTGCAACAGTAATGTTACTACTTTTTTCTACCCCCATTAAGTAAAAACTCTTACTGCATGGCTACTACGTGCTGGGCTGTACCACAGTATTTATTTAGTCCATGTTGTTTTGCTAAATTCTCAAAATCGTTAAGTTAGGCATTGACATTCCCATTTTATGGATAAGAAAACTGAAGTTTCAAGGGGTTGCAAAAGATGTTAAAGATCACAAAGCAAGTCAAATGAGATTTAAATTTAGATCACTTAGCTTTAAATTCTTGGCCTTCCCTCTTTATTATACATGTCACCTTTTCAGATGGAAGCAATAAATGTAACATTGTCTGATTGAGATCTATCTATCGTCTATCTATCTATCTATCTATCTATCTATCATCTATCTATCTATCTATCTATCATCTATCATCTATCTATCATCATCTATCTATTTTATATATACACACAGACTCCCCCACACACT
Organism: Artibeus jamaicensis; assembly: GCF_021234435.1. NCBI lineage: Eukaryota > Metazoa > Chordata > Mammalia > Chiroptera > Phyllostomidae > Artibeus > Artibeus jamaicensis. Next base: position 1,539,272 of record NW_026522036.1, read on the forward strand.
ATTTGTTTCTATGGCTCTTAGATTATAGGACACTACTAACTGCCCGAACTTAAATACTGTTAACCCTTCAGTGACTCAGTTTCTGACTGTAAAATTAGAAAATTTAGACCATTTCCTTTCAGTAGCATTTTAAGCACTAATCTGTATGTCCCAAAGCTTCTATATAGGAACTTTCACTTAAAATTCTATTTGGGTAATATATAATATATAATATATATGTATATACACACACACATGTATATCATAAGTAGAGACTTGAGCAGCACTTGAGAAAATCTTTAGGGAGCAGAACTCATGGCTTAATTGGGTTTGAACTAACCGAGTCAGGTAGGAGTATCATGTGCTTCATGGTGGATGAGTGGGAATGGTGACAATTCAATGAAGAAGAACTATTGCTGAGACAGTGTTGGACTGTGGTAAAGTAGAAAGAGTGTAGGTTTTAGAATAATGGATCCCTGAATTTGAGTCCTGCTTTGATCAGTTATATAAGCTGAACCTAATTCTGGGTCTCAGTGTTACCTTCCGTAAATTGGGTAGGAATTGTTGGGCCCTTATAAGAATGAGAAGAGATCATGGGAACTAACCACCTACCACGTGACATGGAACATTGTTAGTACTGGATAAGTGCTAGTTTTCCTCTCTTTTCTCCTATATATGTGACCAGTCATAAACTTGCAAAATAAAAATATGAGCTATTTCAGTAAACAGTTCCTCATATGACATCTCTGAAGCATGAAATAATTATATGAAGATCAGAATTGCAGAAAATAGTCTAGACTGACTCCCTTCACTCTTCTTGTTCCAGAAGAACCACACTATCCCTTTCCTCTTCTTTCTATTTTCTAACAGTCCCTGAGTAAGCCTGCATTTTTGAGAAAAGTTTGATTTGTGCAGACATGGAGGCCTGGCCACACACCATGGATGTTTGATTTTCCTTCTCCCTCCTCCAGCATTCTCTCACGAGAAAGGCTTAATCAGAGCTGTTGCCAGGTGATGAGGTCTTCACATTCCTTCCAGCTGCTGCTATTTATGTACAGTGTCTGGTGATGTTTTAACACCTGGTTCAATATTTACCTGTGAGGGCTTCACTTTACTCTCTGACCATATTCACAGAAAGGGGCTGTCCAGGGAATGATGCCTTGGGGATTGCTATTAAGTATCCCCTAAGCCAACCACTTGGTATTTACCTGTCTTTCTCAAAATGTTCTTCTAATTTGAAGGTTCTGAAATCAAGTCTGCTGCCATCTTCTCTTGAACTCTTGAAACTGTGAACACTAGGAACATGATGAATTAATTTAAAGAATTAATTAGTGGGTTTTTGGTAACCATAATTTACAAACAAGGGAATGAAGTGTTTTATTTGCCTTCACTATCCCCTCTTATGAATGAAGAGAAGTAAAACTCTCAAGTTCCAAAACTCTTCTTCAGCTGCAGTGGTCACTTGCAAAGTCATTTTGGTACATCACCTAGCAATTAATATGTGTTTTCAGCTCCATCATTTCATTCCAGCTACCTCATGTCTCAGTGCATGACTGGTGTTATCCCATTTGTGGATGGAAAACAGAGGCCCAGGGCAGTTAGGTAACTTGTCAAGCCATTTCAAATCTTGGGTTGGATAAAATGGGTAGTAATTAGGTTACATGTTAAACATGTATACAAAGCAACACATATGGCCACTTAAAACCAGATGTTATGATGGGACTGTTACCATTAACCCATTTTACAGACAGGAAAACATGGCTAATAATCATGTCTTGATTTGCTCAATTGTATCAAATACTTGGCAGAATAATGGAGAGGATGTGTTTGTACATTGTTACAATAATGAATATTGTGGTGGGGTATGTCATGAAATCGGGAGCATGGACGTGGGTTCAGATAAGCCTGCCTTTGAGTCCTTGTTCCACCATGGGCAAGTGACTTAACTCTTCTGGCTTTCATCCTAGTTGTGAATCACTGTGTAGAGCAGTTTCCTGATTTTTAAAATGGGAATGAATAATATCTAATTAGCACTGTTGTACAAACTGAAGTCAATAGCGTGCCTGGCAATTGGTGGAGACTCAAGGCTGGCTCACACGGTGGAGAGTTTGCTGTCAATGTTTACAGTTCCAGAAAGGTGCTCACACCATTTTGGTTTTCTCTCATTTTTGGCTGGGCCTCTGGGAGTTGAGGAGAGAGAGGAACTGGCTTGAAGCAAACCACCCCTGCACGTACATAGTTCTGGCTCGCTGGCTAGGTCTTCGTCGTATGTAATTACAGTGACATCTCAATGTGTTCTTGGGTCTCAAGTAGTCTTGCTTGTATCACATTTGCATTTGAAAGTTACAGATCCGGTACCATAAAGGTCGAATGGTCTCCAGGTAACTTGATGCCATGCAGAGCAAAGAGTTCCCCTTCAAAATGCTGCCAGGAAGATTCCCTTTTTATAGCACTTTTTATAGAAATTCCCATGGAGGAGAATTCTCAGGAGAAGAATTTGGCCTCTTGGTTTAAAGCACATCTGGTTCTTTGAGTTGTCAAAGAGTAAGTAGTCCATAACAATTGAGAGAATGAGGTAAATGTGAAATTGGAGCTGGAAAAAGTCAGAAGAAATTCAAATTGCAGACAGCTTTGTTTATCTTTCAAAACATTCTGCTGGCTCATAAATTAGATTGAGATTCTTTAAGTTAATCAAAAATGAAAAACCAGTAGAGTCCCAGTGGAGCTGTGATATAATTCCTTATTTAAAGACTACTTATTAATTTGTGGATTTTCCAGGGCCCTTGTTTTTATCTCTCACACCCAATTGTCTACCTTTTTGTTAGTTCTCTGTCTTAACACTATCTTTTGTAGTATGTGGGCAGAGAAGGGGAAAGGGACCCAGTGAGTTAAAGACTCATGTAATCTGTGGTGTATCTTAGTCTCAGAATTAGGTAGGCTCTGAAGATTGTTTACTAGATGAAAGAAATCTGCTACCTATTAGAAGTTTTGAACTAATGGGGTTCTGGAGCTGCCATGAAGTCTGTTAATCCACTTTATTCTCACTAGGTAGGTCGGTGATTGAGCCATCAAAAGTCATAATTTAGAGGTTTTCCTTTGGGCTTCAGGGGTTTTTCATATTTCCATGATAGCCTGAGGGTTGGAGAAAATATTTGAATTTGGAATTTTGTGAAAATTTAATTGCAACCAAACCAGTAAAGATATCCAATTATCCTAGTCAGAAGAAATTTTTGTCTCCAGTGAACTCTTAAATAATAGAGTTTGCGTGTCCCCATTGACAGTGTCACAGGCCTTGCATTGCACACAGTTCTACCTCCCCCACTGGACTGTGGTGCAGGCCTTGAGGGCATGTCTGTGCTCATCTTCATAATCTTCAGAACAGTCCAATAAAATGATGTCAGCCACATTTGTAATTGATAATTTTCTAGTACCCACTTAACTGAAATAAAAACAGAAAAACAATTGAAATTAATTTGAATAATATATTTGCTTAAACCAATACACCCAAATTATTATCACTTTAACATTTATGTAATATAAGACATTAACAGAGTTATTTTCCATTTTTAAAAATACAAAGTCTTCAACATTTTGTGTGCATGTTCCACTTGGGGTACACTTTAGTTTAGACCAGCCAAATTTCAAGGGCTCAGTAACCACATGTGGCTATTGGTTACCACATGGGACAGTTTGACTCTAGGACACTTTTGACTGTGAGATGTTATACAGTCCTTTGCTATTAGACAGTAGACTGTATGGGTTCAAGTACAAGCTCTACTGGTTTTCTAAGCTTCAACTTCTCATCTTCTAGAATGAAACTACTATAATGATGAGAACAATACCTCCCACATCGTATGTTTTCAAAAGTCATTTATTAAATGAATCAAAATATTCTTATAAGGGGTTGCCTGATGGTTGAATGAAATAATGCATATAAAGCATAGTATATGGCACATGGAATTTCTTTGATAAAAATTAGCTATTACTGTGTTAAGATAGTGTCTGGACACTAAGACATATTCCATAGATATTTTCCCCTCAAGTCTGCTAGCTAAACTTCTATTCATTCTTTGTGCATATCTCATAGAGGATCTTCTTCATGCAGCCTTCACCCCTTCCAGTCGAGTCCATGTGGATATTTTCTTGCTCTCTTCTCCTACAGAACTTGATTAATCCTTTTAAAAATTCAAGTATTTTGTGTTTTAATTTCTTTGTACCTGATAAGCCTGCACATGCAGGGGCATTGTCTATTTACCTAGGTATCTATCGCTCACTGTGATCACGCATTAACTGGGCCATAGTAAGTGCTCAGTACATTTTTAGTACGTAAGTAGTGAACAAAGACTTTTTATTGCTGCATGAGAGGTTGAGATCTCTTCCAAAAGAAAGAGTACTAGATTGTTTTTCTGGTATGAACTGTTCTTAGAAATAAATAAACATGAGGTCAGCTTTGAGTTTCCTCTCAAACATTTATTGATCTAATGGATATTTCCCAAGATATTGAAGTTTGTAATTGGTTTTAATGGGACAGTTATGGATCCTGAGGAGAGGGTAAAGTGTCTATGATTGCTAAGTGATGAAAATTTTGTAAAAAGCCACTTGCACTGGTATAACTGACACATCTAAACTGAAGGTAATATGTTCTTTTTTCATTGTGGGTCACAGCTGTGTAGGGCACCAGCTAATTCATGAAGGGTATATCATTACCCAGGACTTAAACTTAGATAAACTCCATACCTGCAGCTGCCAATCAGGGAACATTCCCAGTATTGGTCAGAGCAAAGCTGTCACAACATGAGGTCTCCTTATGTTTCTGGGGTTTAGCCCTTAGGGGCACATCTGTATTGTTTCCAGAAATTTCTTTCTTTCTGAGACTAATGTTCATTCTTTAACTTCCATCAGATAATGAGGAGGTGGGGCTGGGGTCAGAATTACTGGTGTTAGGCCAGCCAAGTCTATGTGTGGTGAGATTGTATAGAAGATATAATTTTATTTCTTCTTGCTGTCCATTATACCTGTCCCTGACTTCCATTCCCATCTTCTCACCTACTGGTACAGCTTAAGCAAAGGTAAACAATAATTTTATCAATAAGTGTTTAATGATTCCACTGAAATTCATATCATTGTGTTAGAAGCTGGGTCCCAGACATGAGTAAGAAGTGACCTATCCTCTTACATGTGGCAAGAGAGATGGGCAGACATTGTAAGAGCATAGTGTAAGGACAAATAATAGTTGTTATATATTAGATAAATGTTAAAACAGAAAAGTCGTCTGGCTCTATCTCTTCTTGGCCAGGTGACCACAAGTAGGTGAACTAATCTATCTAAGCCTTGGCTTCTTCAACTACAAAATGGAGATAATTAAACTTCTTTTCTCTGTGGGTGAAGTTGACTAGGACTGTGAGAAAAATTGCTGAGCAGCAAGGGGCCTGGATACATGAGTGGAGGCATATCTAGCACTTGGCAGAGTAGTGAGTGTTGAGTGAGTGTTTGCTATTGCTTTTGCTATCTAAATATAAGGTGACTCTTTGAAGTGGATTGGTCACTTTATTTCTGTAATTGAATAGCTTGTGACAGAATGCCACTTTATATTAAAATTCAAAGTCTTCTGGTGACAATATAGAAGTTTATATATATATATATATATATTTCAAATCAGGATTTTCTAATTTAATTCGAAATTATATGGAAGAGTAATTAAAGGGAACTTGCTCTGTCTGTAATCAGGGAAGACTTGCTCTGTCAATATGAAGAGGTATTTTTAAAGCCAAAATAATTTAAACCTTGAGATATTGGCAAATGAATAGATAAATCAATGAGTAGAATAGAACATGCAGAGACAAGTATAGGTTATATAACAATTTTATATATAATAAAAGGCATTACAAATTAATAAAGGACTATGTATCATATTGTGATGGAGAATTTGATATTTTGAAAAGAAAATAATAACATATATCCCCTTTTCAAAGCTTATATGAAAAATGTCATCTCTGTAGGTTAATATTTCAATATTAAATATACATACGATATAACACATATGATCAGATGCCTAGTCTTTGGTTAGAGAGATGACTTCTAATTGCCCTTAAACCAAAGGGGAAAATTTTTAATACAGCTTGAGAGACTTTCTGGTTTCTGCCTAGGTCTTCATTCTTATCCAGAATCACTCTCTGGGCTCCCACCCTCTCTGTGTGTTCCTTCTCTAGGGCTTTGTCTCAGTTTCTTGAATGTGCTGTGTTCCCTCCTGTCTGCTGGACTTGACTTTGTTATTACTTCGACTGGATGTTTCATTTCTCCTCTCTAGACTCACCCCCATTCCACATCACCTAAACTTTACTTATTGAGTCAGCTTACCCATCACTTCTTATATTTTAGATGACATTAAATACCTTTCTGGTCTGATCATACAACATCTGAACTTTTCCTTTCATAATCTCCTCACACGTGTTACAGATTAGTGCCTGTCTCCTCACTGCACTGAAGCTTACATGAGAGCAGAGCCCACGTCCATCTGGCTTACTGCTGTTGCCCTAGAATCTAACCATCTCCTGGCGTACATCGGGCACTCAGAAACAATTATACCAAGTGACAAAAATCAAGGAAACTAGAGGTTCGATTAGATAAAAAGGAAACAAAAAATTTGTGTGCCTTTATACATTATTATAGAAGATAAATTCCTTCTACATGGTGGAGTAAAGACCTTTGCACTTTTTATCTCTATTCATAAATCACCCCCAAAACAAGGAGATTAAAAGCAAAACACAAATACCATCTTCAAAGAAACTGCATGACAAATGGAAGAAATGGTAAACTAATCTCTGGACAGAGGAAAATTAAAGGTAATTGCCCCTAGATTGTGGCACCAATGAGAAATATTTTTTCTTTCTCTACAAACTTCAGTAAGGCCCTGGAGTGAAGGCACCAAGCACAAATTAGGGATAAAGTGTGTGGGTTAGGGAGACTTGCTGAAAACAGAGGATTTGTTTGAAAGTCTTTTTAAGAAGCAACTACATCCCTCAATGTTTGCTTCTACCCAGAATAAATTATGGTGACTATGGAGGAATGGAACCAGAGAGGCTGGAGAGGATGGGAGGCCTGGGGAGCTGAGGCCTGGGACAACAAGCAATGGACTAAGCACAGTCCTCTTGCTCAGTACTGCCCAGTTCCAGAATTTAGCAGCCAGGCTGATGCTTCTCAAGAAAGAGTTGAGAGTATTCTTCCCTATAAAAATAGGTCCACCACAGAAAAAAGACTACATGTACTGACTTTTGTCCATCCCCATTGAGGCAGGCAGCTGGCTACCAGCTCACCCCATGTGGACATACAGCAATTGACAGGCCTTACTTCACCCCCTCTCCCAGAAACGTCCAGTCAACATTTTTGTGTCCCACTCAGAAAAATCTATACTAAGAAGGGTCATTAGCATTTGAGGAAGCCTCTGACACAAAATAAGGAGATTAAGATATTAAGTAGTTTGATCGATAGTGAAAGGGGGATTTGAAGTAACAGAAAATGCAAGAATAAATGGGAAGAAAGGTACAGGGATTAAGAAGCAGAATTGGTAGGTACAAAATAGACAGAGTGAGGTTAAGAATAGTATAGGAAATGGAGAAGCCAAAGAACTTATATGCATGACCCATGAACATGAACTAAGGGGGTGGGCAATGAATGCTGGAGGGAAGAGGGTTCCGGGTGGAGTGGGGAACAGAGGAAAAAAAGAAACTGGAACAAACGTAATAGCATAATCAATAAAATATACTTAAAAACAAATAAAAGTTACCATTAATATATTTGGACAGTTGTGAAAATATATTGCATTCATGAAATAAGAATATGATCCTGTAAAAAGTATTTAGCAAACAAAAAAGGATTCCTAAAAGTTAGAAATTTTAGGTTCTAAAATTTAATTTTAATTAAATTAACATGTTAATTAAAATGAAGGTCCATTCATAACCAAGACATACTGAGTGCTGACTGTGTGCTGGTGCTGGTCTAGGCAGTAATGAAATGAGAAAGTCTTGCCCTCTGGTAACGCACATTTCAAAAAGGCAGAGACAGATGATAAGCAAATGCTTGTACAAGCAAAAGCTATCAGCTGGATGATAAGTGCTTTGAAGAAGTAAGATGAGGTAAGGAAGAAAGTACCTGGAGGAAGGGGTCGCTCTTTTGTAAAGGGTAGTCAGGGAAGTCCTCACTGTTCAGGTGACATTTGTGCAGAGATTTGAAATAGCTCAGATGAAGAGTCATGTGAATATCTGAGGGGATTGCATTTCAGGAAGAAGAAAAATCCAGTGCTAAGGGCCTGAGAAGAGACTGTTTGGATTGCTAGGCAAGAAGGCTAGTAGACATGGAGGTAATGGGACCTTGGGGACCTCAGAGGTGACAGAGGCCAGATCATGTATATGTACTCAGAGCCAATGGCCTGTTATTTCAAAATTCCTCCTATACTTTCCTAAAATGAAATGCACAGATAATATAACCTACTACATAAATAATTTCAAAAAATTCATGTAATTCTCAAAGTGTAAAATATTTGAGAAATTGCTAAAAATGTATGTAAACTCTAGTGTATGATCATACCAAAAGACATAATAAAGTCATCAAATGCTTCACCTTTACTCAGAATTACCATAAACATGACATAAAAATGTAGATTGATATAATGGTGACTCAAAGATCATGAGTGACATTGTCACTGATGACATGACTTTGTGAAAAGAACAGTTCTTGATAAAGTTCCAAATGAAGTCATGTGTACTGTCCAGGGAGGACACCAAAAAAGTCATGCAGGTGACGAGGAGATTCTTCACTGTGTGAACCCCCTGTGCATTGCAGGACGTCTAGCCGCCCCACCTGCTCACTAGGTGACTGGTGTGCCTGCCAGTGCTGCTCCTGATAACAACCACTTCCCCCCACCCCCAGAGAATTTTACAAAAGGCCCCTTCATTGTTATCCCCTCCATTGAGAAGTACTCGATGAAGCCTGGAAAGACATTTAAAGGGTTTTGGCATTTATTAGGGAGTGATGTGAAAAGCCACTGGAACATTTTCATCAGAGGTGTGATGAGATCTGACTCACGTTTTAAAAGCAGACCTGTGTTGAAGATAGACTATTTTCATAGTGAGGAAGGGCAGAAGCAGAAGTTGTGTATGAGGCTCTGCAGTCAGCCAGGGTAGCTGTAGCTCGGAGTGTTGCTGAGAAGTGGCTAGATTCTGGATATATATTTTTTATGTAGAGGTAGCGGGATCACTGATGAATTGCACGAGAAGATGATAAAATGGAAAGAGTCAAGAGTGGCAAAATTAGGCATTAAGCTTCTCTGAAGCAGTGTTTTAACAGAGTGTCTATGATTCTTTCATAATGTTTTCTTGGCATGGAGGGCAGTCCAAAGTTACCAGGTTTTGCAAGATATGCCATTTGTCTGTCACTAGTTGGCTAGGTTGTAAGTCCCTCACATTTGTCTTTCACCTCTTACCCAGAGACATCAATGGAGACCAGCACTATGATTATACTTTTGGAATGAATACTCTTTAAGAGTTCCTTTAATGAAGGCATATGTATGGTCCAATACTGCAAATCTCATTAACCTGACCAACATAACATCATTCCACTACCTGATCATCTTACCATTGCACAGCTGGCAAACTAGAGAAAAAGATGAAATGAGTTTTCTAGCCCCCAAGGGAATGGGGTCAAAGCAACACAAAATCTCTGTTTTTTATGGGTAATATCCTTCAAGTCTAGAGGCTAATCACTAAAAAGAGAAATCAATTTTAAAAATTAAGGTGAGCTATGATATAGTAATGAGTGTTTCTAAAACTTTTATATCTTGCAGAGGTGAAGAATCAACTTGCCCCAGTGGCTTGATGAAAAAAAAAGGAATAAATCTAAAAAATAACTTTAATGGATAATAAACTTCCTTTAAATTATGCTTTTTAAAAAATATTTTATTAAAAAATATATTTTTAGAGAGAAGGGAAGGGAGGGAGAAAGAGAGAGAGAGAAACATCAATGTGCGGTTGCCTCTCTCCTGCCCCTTACTGGGGACCTGGCCCACAACCCAGGCATGTGCCCTGACCGGGAATTGAACCAGGGACCCCTTGGTTTGCAGACCAGCATTCAATCTACTGAGCCACACCAGCCAGGGATATGTTTTTTCATTTATAAAATTCATGTGATTTTTGTATTCTATTGCATATGATTTGTAGGCTTTCTTAAAATAGCAAAGTAATATTTTAAGTTACATTCTATTAAGTAAAATTGATGTGTTACTTTTGTCTTGTGGCTTCTTATACTCATACTACCATGTACGCTGCAAGGGTAACCAAAGGGCATTTGTGTGAGATGGGATACGGACAAGCAGCATAACTGAGGCGTGTCCAATGAAGGCATCATTTTAAACAGGGGCAGGCAGAGTTAAGGAAAACCAGAGGATGGTGAGGCACTGTGGAGGGTTGAGTGGTAACCTCCCCAAAACATGTCCACATCCTGATTCGTGGAACTGTGAGTATTGCCTTCTATAGCAAAAGAATGACTATTACTTTATATAGTAACATGTTAAGGACATTGAGATGAGGATATTATCTGGAATTATTCAGGGGAGCCCTAACTTCCTTCGCAAATGCCCGTACACGAAAGAGACAAAGGAAGATAACATAGACTGAGGAGAAGGAGGCCATGCAAAGATGGGGGCAGAGATGGACGCAATGGAGCCTCAAACCCCCAAAGGCTCAAAAAGGCAAAGATGGAATTTCCGCTAAAGCCTCTGGCCTGTTGTCCTGCTGACACCTTGATTTCAGACTGGCCTCTGACACTGAGAGAATAACTTCCTGTGGTTGGAAGACACCCAATTTTGTGGTCATTACTGGGGCAGCCACAGGGAAAGCGGTACAGGCACCTTGACGCTAGCAGTACTGTGGGGCTGTTAGTGCCACCGTAGGTCTGGAGACTCAGTGGAGCGTGTGGCTGCCAGCTCTTGGAGAGAGCAGTAGCTTCTGTTGTGGTTGTCACCTTAGCAGCAGGCCACTGACCAATGTGGCCTTTGGTAGAGCAATGTGGCCTTCCTGGAGGGCCAGGGGCATAAGTACTCTGGCTTCTATCTCCCTCCATCCTCTGATCTTTTTATCAAGACTCCCACTGAATTCAGTCAGAAGCCTGGTGTCAAGAGAGCCTGCTTGCTACAGTCCACACAGCAGCCTCCCCGGAGAGAGCAGAGCAGGATGGAGGGGTGGGGTGGTGGGGAGAGAGATTCTTCAGTATATTTGTACTTTTGTTTGGCCACTTCAGAATGGTGAAACGATTACTGGCTAAAAGTCAGGAGCTTGGATGCTAGTCATTCTGTCACTAGTTGTGTACTTAGTTATCTCCGGGTTTCATTTTTCCAATCTATTAAAAATAAAATTTATTTGAAAACTTTGGAAGTTGGAGATATCTCAGGGATCATTAGCTCTTGAGGGTCAGAGGAAGAAAAAGACTTGCCTGTGCCGCATGACTGACCAGTGGGGCACAGCATCTCACAAGCCTGAGCACCTGCTCTGGTTTTCCAAGCTTTGTAGGAGAATCTACTGTTAAACAGGGAGAGAAGTGGAACGTGCTAGGCAAGTATAAAGTGAGTAAAAGAAAATTTGCTTGTTGGAGTGGCAGCTCTTATTTTCTGGGAAGCCTCATGTGACTTTGTTTCTCTCCTCACTCATGCTGTTCCCTGTGCCTCCTGCCCCTACCCTCTGTCCTGCCTTACCTCAGCCCTCAAAAAAGTCAACTGAAACCTGAGGGGTGCCTTGTCTGACCAACCAAAGTAAACCTGATCTTAAAATTCTTTGGGCCGCCAGTGCGCTTTGCGCAATTCTCTCTTATTTCACTTATCACACTGTCTCATTTTTTGCACTGTTTGACTCTGCCCTTTGACAGTAAGCCCCTTGAGAGCAAGGAAACTGTGGTATTTCTCTCTTTAAAATTTTTTTAAAATTTATTTTTAGAGAGAGGGGAAGAGAGGGAGAAAGCAAGGGAGAGAGACATCCATGTACAAGAGAAACATCGATCGGTTGCCTCTTGCACACCACCAACTGGGGACCTGGCCTGCAACCCAGACATGTGCCCTGACCCGGAATCAATGACCTTTTGGTTTGCAGAATGATGTACACCCCACTGAGCTGCACTAGTCAGGGTTCACATTTCTCTTTATCCTTATTTCTTAGCATAGTGCATAGATCTTTAATACTACTTAATAAATCAATAAAATAGCAGAGAAATGCTTGAAATGTTGTAAGGGGTCGACTCCCTCAGAATCAAGATATACCCAACCATTTGTACTGTGTGCCTAGGTTCACTCTAGGATTTAAAATAGGTCAAAACTGATAAATTCAGGCTGGCTCCTTGACTGTCCCAGTGTTTCCTATTCACCAGAGTGTTCCCATTGCATCTTGGACAAATATCAATTGAAAATAAACCACGGAGCATGACACTATTTCTTTGTACATGTGTCCCCCACTATATTGGGAGCCCCTGAGGGTAGAACCTATGTTTTGTTATTTTCCCAGTACACACCAAAATGTCTGAATATAGAATAAATAATTAATTAAAATTTATTAAAATTAACTGGATGTCTACATAATTGAAATTAATTTTATTCTATCTTCGACAATTTTCACAGCATGTAAGAAATAGCTGAGTGGATTTTTACAATTTTTTGATGATACATTTGAAAATGCATGATGTAAATTTAAAAAAAATGTGTAGCATGTGCGAGACTTATTTTTGGAAAAGTCCCAGGGAGTAACTCAACAAATCAACCTCTGGAGTGGTTGAAATTGAGGAACAATGAAGAGCCCATGGGACTTTGGACCTAGAGAGGCATGGCCTGTGTATGAGAAAACATATAGTGCTTTCAAACAGAGCACAGGTCACTGGGGTACATGCTTTAAAGAGTCAGCATTGATCTGTGTCCAGGCTGCTTCCATTCGGGCACCTCTGTGCTGCCTGCTCCAGTGTGTCTCGCAGCAGGGATTTTCCATTTAACTACAGGTAATTATTCTCTCCAGCCACAGGAGACAGCCAGCTAATCTCTGTGATGGCAAGGGCTTTGCTAGGAACTTCTTATGCATTAGTTGATTTGCTCCTCTCAATAACTCTGAGGAAGTTGTTTTATTCTCCATTTATATGAGAAAGCTGAGGTTCAGAAAGTTTAAGTGACTTTCCCAAGCTCACAGGACTAACAGTTGGCTGGAATGCACAGCACCATTTTCTGATAACAAAGATAAAGATTATTTCACTAAATTTTATCTCTTTCTGCAATAAAAGTTGCTAAAGAATGTCAGTCTGCCAATGGACTCACTGCTCTGATGGATTAGGTCTTCCCTCTCCCTCCCATTGATGGATACAAGTGTTAATGAGAAGGAAGCCTGTGCTTAATCTCCTGCCCGCCTACTTCAAGTTTTCTGATCTAGCCCTTTGTCTCTTGGCAAGTTTTTAATTTAGTTTTATCATGGGAACCAAGGACCCAGACATTTGGAGAGACCCTTCTGAGAGAAAGCTCAAAAAAAGTTATTTAGATTGTGGCTGAGTCCTTACAATTTTTTCTCTGTATCTTTGTTAGACAACAAACAGAAACTAGAGTGAACCTGCAGGAGGCTCAGATGCTTAATGGCAGGTGGTGGAAATAATGGGGACCTATTGCACACTGTCCGGCAGTGGTCTTCAGCTTTTTGCTGGGGTTGGGCAATACTCCATCACCTCCTGGTTCTGATCTCTCCGACAAGGGTGCTGCTGTCTGTCATTCAGTTTCATTTGCCACCAATTCCCATCCCCCTGCCCTCCCTCCTATCAAGTACATCTGGAGTGACACTGAGTGATTCCAAATGGTAATTTTCATTGATCCATTTGGCAGTGTGGTTGAAGGAAACATGAGGTGGCAGGAAAAGGTGATCAGCAAGTGAGCCTGAGAAGGCTGGGAGGGAATCTGCCCTGTGTGGGTCACTACTAACTGGTGAAATGGCTGAGGGTTTGGCCTCCTCCAACTCTTAGCTGGCCTGGAACTTTGATCTCTGTTATCTCGTTTAGCTTCTTTTAGGAACAAAGTAGAATAATTGTTGAAACTGAAGCATGGCTCTGATGCTAAGAATTCAGAGAAGTGGTGGATGTGACTGAGAGGAGCAAGGAAGTGCCCTGAGTATAGTAGTAACAGCGGCCTGCAGGGCCGGCATGTTCGCAGCATCAGCTGCTGGCTACCAGCTCGGCCTTCGAAGACAGAGACCCCAATTCAAATACCTGTATTCCCACTTTATAGCTGTATGACTTTGGAAACATTATTTATCTCTTTGAGTCTCACTTTATTCATGAGTAAAACAATGGTTCTTGCCATGTAGAGTTGTGAGGTTTAAATGCTTTACAATGTGACAATGCTTAGCATCTATAAGTGTTCATTGATACTGGATCTTAACATCTTCTAGTCTCTACATTGGCCACATGTTAGAATTACTTGGGGGGGAAGGTGTTGAAAGTCTCAATGCCCAGACTACACTCAAATCAATCAATTCTGAATCTTTGGTGTTGTGTATCAGTACGTTTTTAAACTCCCTTGGTGATTCTAATGGGTGGCCAAGGATAAGAATAACTGTTAAAAATATTATTAGCCCATAATATTTGATGTAGTAAAGGTTCTGTCAGAATAAAAATAAATAATAGAATGAAGTTAAATTCTGTTTGAGACCAATCACACACTTGGTGCTTTTCACAATATTCCCACTTTACAGGTGCGCAAATTGAGGGGTTCAGAAGATTAAAGTACTACATGATGCAGCTGAAATTCCACTGCAGGAGTTTTACATTTCGGTCACTGCAGTTTATGCTACATTAGGGCCCCATGCTTCCTAGGCTAGTCTGGTGGCCCTGTGCTTGGATTTAGCTCAGAATCTGTTCTTCTTGTTAAGTTCTAGAGTAAGCCCTGCAGGAAGCAGTAAGGTGAGCATGATATTCAGTGCCCTTCCCACATTTTCGCACAGCTGACAGGAGACCATAGCTGACACTGGGTGGTGGTTTAACTAAGTAGAAGCCCAGGAGGCTGATGAGAGTACAGGTTCTGTTCTTAGTATTTTCCAGGTGGTCTTAGGCAAGCCACTTACCATCTCTGAGCCTTTCACTCCTTATTTGTAAAAAGCTATAGACTATGTCCACATGAAAACCTGCACACAAATGCTTATTGAAGCTTTATTCATAATTTTCAAAACTCAAAAGCAACACAAATGTCCTTCAATCGGTGAATTGATAAACTGTGGCACATTCAGAAAATGAAATACTATTCTACACTAAAAAGGAATGAACTATCAAGTCATAAAAGTATATGGAGGAAACTTAAATGCATATTACTAAGTGAAAGAAGACAATCTGAAAAGGCTACATACTATGTGATTTTGACTATATTACATTCTGGAAAAGACAAAACTATGGAGATAGTAAAAAGATTAGTGGTTGCCAAGGTGGGGCCTGGGGAAGGATGAATGAGCAGAGCACAGAGGAGTTTTTAGGGCAGTAAAACTACTCTGTATGATACTATAATGTTGGGTACATGTCATTATATATTACATCAAACCCATAGAACATACAACACCTAGCATGAACCCTTAAGTAAACTACGGGCTCTGGTTGATCATGATGCATCAAGCGGGCTCGTCAATTGTAACAAATGCACTACTCTGGTGGGAGACACTGATAGTGGGAGAGGCTATATATGGGTATGTGTGGGGCAGTAGATAGATGGGGAATCTCTGTACCTTCTGCTCACTGTTGGTATGAACCTGAAATTGTTTTCTTTTAAGATTTTATTTATTTATTTTTTTAGAGAGAGAGGAAGGGGAGAAGAAAGAGAGGGAGAGAAACATCAGTGTGTGGCTGCTTTTCATGTGCCCCCCTATGGTGACCTGGTCTACAACCCAGGGCTGTGCCCTGACTGGGAATCAAATTGGTGACCCTTTGGTTCACAGGCCCATGCTCAATCTACTGAACCACACCAGCCAGGGCTACCTGAAATTGTTTTAAAAAATAAAGTGTAATAAAGAAAAAAGATTAGATAATTCTGAGTATTTCTTCCTTAGTTAAAAAAAATAAATTAGTAAAGGGAGTTGAAAACTCTTGCAGATCTCCTCATAACCCCTCTCATACCTTGCTTCAAACAAACTGAAAGCAAAGCAAGATACCAAACAAGAGGGCACTGAGAGGCTGTCTCCTCTGATGTTTGTGGTCTAGGTTAGGTCTCTAAGGACACAGAATAAGTTCAGTGAAGTCTCTCCATACATCTTACTAATTAATATAAGTAAGCCATCCAATTATTTAGATTAGTTACAGGCATGGAAAGGCATTTACTTCCTCTGTCCTTGAAGCAGCTGGTAAGAGCCTAGGTCACCCAGAGCTGCTCCTCTGGCCCACAGAGCCTACACTACACCCCAGCGTCATGGTGTAGGATGGCTGTTTTTGTGGCTCAAGATGTAAAGATGATATGATGAACCCTGTTTTTGCTTGTCTGTCTCCTCACTCATTTGCACTGAGTTCTGTCCTGATTGTCAGGAACTAAGGAGGTTCTGGGAAGGATGTTTGCCATAACACCCTATTGTCTGTTGCAGCCACAGGATCCTGGCAATCTGAGCTGACTCAGCAGTGGCCTTGGGAGCCAGTGAAGGCTCACCGAGGGCTGAGATGCTTTGTGTGATGCTGACCTTGTAGCACTGTGCAGGTGGTAACAGTACTGTCAAGGTAGCTGAGGCCGGGAAGATGTTGGCTTTTATTGACATACTGGGGGTCTTTGTGCTTG
The DNA here is from genome assembly GCF_021234435.1 of Artibeus jamaicensis. Taxonomy (NCBI): domain Eukaryota; kingdom Metazoa; phylum Chordata; class Mammalia; order Chiroptera; family Phyllostomidae; genus Artibeus; species Artibeus jamaicensis. The sequence continues at coordinate 1,556,052 of NW_026522036.1, forward strand.
AAAATTTTTCTTACTGTGCCAGGAGAGACAAAAACTGGTCATCATGGAATCTGCCCTTCTAAAAGAAAAACATTAAATTTGCATTGGATCTAACCCCACTGAAAGATAATTTGAAGACCTTAAATAAACTGTTGTAGAAGTGAGACTAAGAACTATCAGATCTAGCTAACATAAAGAGCAGTCACAGAAAGCTTGAAAGCTAAACCTCTTTACTTTGTCTTAAAATAAATTATCAGAAAATCATGGGAAGAAGAGAAATCTAATGCTTATGTCCATTTTGGCTGGTGACCAAGGGATGGTGAGTGTCATCCCTTAGAAGACCCAACACAGCAAGTCCAACAGCAAATATTCACAACAGAGTACCCTTTAAGACCCATGAGAAGAATGGAGAACTGGTTTGGACAGCACTAGTGGAGGCTCTGGAAGGCTACTCCATCTTCAGGGAAACATAAAGATGCTCTCACAGGTGTCTGAAATGGAAGGGAAAAAATGGCAAGTTTGCTGAAGAGGGGGAATAGTTTCCAAAAATCTAAAACTGTCTAAGAAGCAAGTTTCTAATAATAAACATCAGAAAGCGTCTAGGTGAACTCTGATAAAGATGAACGATTGGCTGCTCCCTGGAGTCCCTGCAGCCTGACCAACCCCATGCTGAGTAAGCAGGCTTTCCAGAGGACAGAACAAGACTGAGCTTATTTTGGTGCTGCCCATGAGGATGGAAGCTTGACGGCTCTCTTCGATTCAGCCCTGCCGAATGACAATGGAGCAGCTGGCACAGGCTTTCACCTCCACAGTGCCTTCCAGTCAGAGGTCAGGTATGGAAGAGGGCCCCAAGAGAAAGGACCAAGAAAAGAATGCCCTACCTTCCCCCACCTCCATTCTAGAAAGGGAAGATGAAACTCTCCAGAAGTCCTCTCATGCAAAGGTTATCCCCGGCCCAACACTATTCTTCACTGGCAATGTGGAACATCTCACCATGAACCACCAGACTTGTTCCTTGTCCACACAACCTGGGGGCACAAGTAGGTCACATACTAGTCCCTCTGCCTTCTGTTAAGTCTACTTTAAAGATCCACAACAACTGTTTCTAAGATGTTTTTGCATCTGTCTCAAAATATTCTTTTATACTTTTTAGTATTGTTTTATTAAGGGGCTATGCAATGCTTCAATTCAAAATATAACATGTAATGATTGTTAGTATAATATATTACAGCTGCAGAACATAATGAGTCTTATAGGTTAATTGATTTTATTTTGGTCAATTCACAGATAGTATAATTAGAGTATTTTTGTCGTCATTCACTAAAGTAAACAAGACACACAGTTTATTGGTTCTTGTTTAACATGTCTCCCATAAGATCAAGTGTAGTACAAGTTGTATTTGAAGAGTTTTATCAGTGGAAACATTTCTAGCTGAAGGCTTATTTCTGGATCACAAGGGCTCATTATCTTCTGGTCATAAGATTAATATTATTTACCATTATAAAACTTGATTAACAAAAAACAAAAAAGCTATTTAAAAAGGAAAGTAGAAATCAAAACCACCAGGCAGGCAGGTCTTTAGGAGAAGCAGCATAAAGAGGAGGGCCTCTTCAGGATCACCATCAGGTAGGGTCTTAATTAATATTTGAGGTTGCAGTAGGCCATAGGGAACATGTCTGGACATTGAAGTATCAAACTGATGAGGAGAATGCGCGAATGGCCGTAGGGACTGACAGAAATAATCCAAGGAAAGTCAAGTTAAAGTGTATAGTAATATATTTAGAGAAAAGGGACTCCAACCAGGGAGCCCATTATCAATCATAACTCAAGACAGGGGCTTATTTCTGTGGTTTCTGACACATGAACCCGACACAGAACAGTGGCCATAAAAGTCACGGATGAGACACGCGTGGAAGGAAAAGAACAAGAACTGTCATGCAGCACCTGGCTTGTGCCTTGTATAATGCTTTCAGAAAGAACTATTGCATAAGCAGTCAATCATAGAATTATAGGCTTTTCCCCTAAAGTGTAACTGTTGAAAAAACTTTGAAGTACCAAGTTTTAGATATGCATATATATGGTGGTAGCCTCATAACATGTTAAGGGAATCCATGTATTTTGGCTCTTCTACTTATTTCCTGAGACCAAGCCCTCCCACCATAGTCCTTCAGTGTCCCTGCCAGAGCTGAAGCTCAGACCTATATGGAAATGATTTGTTTTGTTAATCCAAATTCCTGGAAGCACACAAAAAGGGATGTTTAAAGGCTGTGCCTCTTCTTTGGTTAATTGTCTGTAAAAGTTTAAAAATATAAATGCTGATGTTTGAAAAAAATAAAAATAAAAAAATAAAAAGTAAAGTAGACCTACATTTCTGAAAGAAAAAAGAATAATAGACATACTTCTGAAGTTGCTTTTGCTTCTCATTAGTGACTTATATGAATAATTAATTACTCAGTATTACTGACTTATTGTAGAAATCAGTGGATTGAGAACACATTATAGAATGCACGTTATTGTCTAGGATGTGTCTAGGGTAATCTAGCCACACTCTGTCATTACTGGTGAAAATATAGGCCAGAGGAGTGTTAAGATGCCACACAAGATACTAAGTTCAGTATAGTAAAGGTAGCATATGGCTTGAGTTTTCTAAATCTTGGTAGTGTTCTATTTGTCTAAATGATGGTCTCTAACCTTTATCCATCAAGGGGCCTGCTAATCATAAAATGTTCTATACATAATGTTACTATAAAATTCAGCATCAATTGCTGTGTTCAGGATACTTGTAGAGTACCAGCTTGTCAGATCACCTGAATCTGACAAGCTGGTAATTTGTAATTATGCCTACAAATTATTGTAGTCAGTATATTATTTGATTTATGTAGGGGCTAGACAACATTTGGTTGGGAAGAAAATATTTAAGTCAATGCTTATTTCTACCCAAACTTTGACTGATACTTTAGAACCAAATTGGAAGATTTATAGAATATTTAGTTTTAGGACTTGTTAACACATAATAAACTCATTTTATTTTCAGCTTAATGTGTCTGCAAGGTCAATAATTGTTAATGAGCACTGTAATTTCTGATAATCCCTGTGGTTTGGCAGAGACACTCCAGGGTACCCACTTATGCACACCTTCAGAAGGAAATAGCCTGGTGTGAATGTCTGTATCTGTGGTGTGTGCTCAGGGGCCTGAATTGTTTTCATTGTGTGTATGGAGGCTGAACAACTATTGTACTCACTATTATATAGGGTTGCTGTTCATCAAACACATTGCAGTGTATCTGAGAGGACAAGGGCTTTGTGCTGATGTGCCGTAAGGGCTTCATCTGGGAGGGTCATGAAGGAACCTGAAAAGGGAAATGACAGGAGTAGGAACTGATAGAATGGGATTCAGTTTTGGTGAATGCAGCTTGATACACATGAGGCAAAATAATATGAAATACAGATATTACATGGATTAGAAAAACCTGGAAAGCACTGATGGTGGAAAAGACCTTGGAGTCTTGCTACTAGATGATAAACTAGATTTGGACTTGTAATGGGCAAGGAAAATAGGCTCATGTTATTTTTGGCTATGGGGACTAAGGCAAATGCCACATTATTTGGGAAATAAATCTAGTGTCTTTAAAGAAAAACTATCATTCTTATCTTACTATTCCCTTTTCTCCAATTTAGTGGCCCACCTTTCCTCAGTTTTTCTGTAGTGTTGAAAAGGTTGCTAGTTTGGTAGAAGACAGGCCTGCAGATGGTGGGGTTTTATTTCTGGGACATTTTGTTCTACAACTACATTAATCATTCCGTGAGATAGAAATGGCTTATTGGCTAACAAAAATTAAAGAAAAAAGCAGATTAATCTTTTCTGAAGTAATTTTTATTTCCCTACTGACTAGATGTGAAGAAATAATCTTATTCTGGGTAAGAAAAGATCATTTCCGCAGGAGGAAACTCACTCAGCATGAGCCCACCAGAGTTGCACATACCTCTGAGTGCCAGTTGGTGGTTAAAATATCTTTTGGAATTTGTGTATGTGGCCAAGACCCAAGGGTCTGAAAATGGTTGATCTAGTGCTCTTGCCTGTCTTAAGAAATTGATGACTGGATATTTAAGGATTTAAAGAGTGGAGAACACAAATCGTGATTTGACTAAAAAAAAATACAGTAATTCAATTTTCAGCTGTGCCTTGACATCTATAGACTGATTTTGATAATTGATTACATATAAATCCTTGTTTGGGGGGGCCTTTTCTAGTGTATGTATGTACAATCATAAATGTAGAAATTGTTTTCCAGAGTCTGAAGGATTGACTCATATATCTAAGTTGAAGAATTTTGGGCAGTTTCCACAGATAATGAAGCACTTAGATACTGAATTTGTCCAAGGATTTCTATCTACTCAAGAAAAGTGACCACAGAGATCAAGTTTTAGATGATTTAAAATAAAATAAAGCCCCAGAAAAACATGTGGGTAGAAGAATAACCATTGCAGTAAAATAATTTTTCTTCTCCTTCCCTACTGTATTTCACGGTGAGTTGCATCGCAGTCATTTATCACTCCATTTGTTGAGTGTTTTTCACATATACAACATTGCATTAGACACTATGGTAGATATAGAAAAGTATAAAACCTGCTTTTATGCTCTGGAAGAAAACAGAAAGAGTGATAAATTTGGCCAGTGGAAACTGCTGGTGTTTATTAACACTCTGACCTTAGCAAGTTATTTAACCTCTCCAAGATTCATTTTCTTCATCTGTAAATGGAATAGTAGTGTCTGCCAAATAAGATATTTGTTAGAATTAATTTAATGACATGTCTATATACCCAGACCGTCCCTAAAACCCACTAAGCATTCAATCAATTTAAAATCTCTTCTTTTAAAATGACAGTGTGTGATAATATTTGGCAATTGCTGAAAGTGCGCAAAAAGAAAAGGTTTCTGTGTAGTGAAGGAGAGAGAAGAGCATTGCTAAAGATATGGGACTTTAAAGAGAGAAAGATAAGCTCACCATTGATACATGTTTTGCAGAGATTTTTAAAACAAGTAAGGGGCCCAGAGACTAGACACTAACACTGTCTCCCATAGATAAGCCAATGCAGCTTCATGGAGGAGAAAGGCGTAGGAGAGTGTAATGTAGAGACTGAAGACCTACCTGTGCTTTGGACTCAGAAGAAAGCTACATTCCTATTTTGCTTCATTAGTTACAGACTGATCTTAGGAAAGGTACATAAACTCTGAGCATCAGTTGCCTGGCCTATAAAATGGGATGATGGTACTTACCTCAAACAGAAACTGTGAGAAGGAAAACAACTTATGTTATACTAGGTGCTCAGAACAGTGCCTGGCATTAGCTATATAAGCATTAACACAGTGTTATGTCTCTGAACTCAGAATGTACTTTCAAACCAATTACACGTCACCACTATTAGCTGGAGTATCTTGGAAAATACATAATCTGAAGCCAAGATTATATACTGATGCTTGTTTCGGGGTGGGGAGGGGTGCATGAGTTGGAGATTGTAGTTCTAAAACAGTGATAGAAAAAGGGAAGTGAGTCAGGAAAGGAGAGAAGCAAAAGCAAAAATGGAAGCTGTGTTACCAAGCTGGCCGTAGCTTCCCCAAAACCCCAGCTCATTTTAGGTCAGAAAATATGTATCTGGAAAAGCCATATTGGGGTCACTGTGTATCAGAACCTCTTGATGTGTGTGGGGGAAATGGTGAACAATTTATTTTCTTTTTCTTATCACTCATTGCTTAAAGTGTGATTGAATTCCCCCCACTTCTGGTGTGATATCAGACCTCTCCCCTGGGAAAGAGTGAGCCTGCAAAGATCTGGTTGTGCTGGACTTGAATGCTGGAATGGTGGAGACCTACACCACAGTGAACATGATGGAGGCCACCCTGAAGCTAGATGTTTGCACATCAGAAGGCCAATCACTTTCTGGCCTGCTTGTCCCACTAGGCTTAGATGGCCACATCTTTATAACCAGGAAACTGCTTGAAGGTGTCCCTAGAGCTGGAAGCAGGACAAGCAGCCGAAGCTTGAGAAACAGCTGACCTTATGAACACAACTGGGCCCAGTAGAGAGGCACAAAGATTAATCTAAGATGGTACTGTATCTTAGATTCAATTAAATACCACAATGTTAACACCAACTTTTTAGTATGGCCTTAGTACAGAGTTGTCACATAGCAAATTATCATTCAAGTTTAATTCATGTTACTTATATTGTGACTCATTCTTAGAAACTTACAGAGACACCCCCCCCCCAAAAAAAGGTTAAAGTAGGGTGAAAGAAACTTTAAGGCTGGTGAAAAAACTCTGACAGGAAAATAAAGGCAGTCCTGCTTGTTCTTGAGCTTGTACTGTTCTTATCTCCTTCCTTGGGTTTAGTCAGAGTTCTTTAGGCCTGTCTCACTAGATTTGTTTATTTATTTTTCTTTAATACAGTACTACATTATTTTTTAATTTTAGTGGGGGACAATGCAATCCTGCAGTGTGTACGCACCCACTTAATTATGTGTACACATTTGAGAATCCACCTTTTGAATACACAACCTCTTTTTATAGAAAATCCCCAAGATTGCCCACATGCAAATTGATGTGAGTTCATGCTACTCCATTTGGGAACATGCTTTATGAAACTCAGCATGCACATCAAGAGCTTCTTGGAGGAGAATGGTCTCTGATGAACTAAATCACACAGTTTGCAGCATTTAGAGGTTAAGCTTGTTTGAATTTTTATGCAATTCCATGGTTATGGTCTAGTTTGCAATGCAGTCCTGAGTACCAGATCTCATTGATGTCTTTCATTGCTTTATCTTTATGCCGAATTGAATTTCCATAAATTAGATGTTCATAATTCTGTCCAATGATGTGATTTCTTTTTTCAACTTAGCACCAACACATTGTCATGATGCATCAGAGATTTGTGTTCTATGAAGACTATGTTGAGTATGGAAATGCTGATCTGAAAAAAAAACCTTTCCATGGATAGATTTTTTTCCAGATTCTTTTCAAGCCATTTTCTGGATAATGAGATATTTCTTTAATTTGGCAGGAATAAAATATAAGCCAATCAGACGCTTCTTACATAGACTGAAAAATAAGAGCAAGGAATAAAGACTTCAAGGTTTTTCTACATATACAAACTCAAATATCTGTGAAATTATTTGCAAAGGACATATAATTCTTTATATACACACATTTTAGAATATCATTTCATGGCTACAAGGCAAAAATTCTGAATTTTTTACTCAACCCATTTGGGAAAGTCAATTCCCAGTATCTGCCTTACTGTACAAATGCCAGGTGATTTATAATGGTAGCTGGTTGGGAACCACCCTGCCTGGTTTCAGAAGCTGTAACCTGCCATGGCTAAGGCTGAGTCATGGGACCATAAGCCACTAAGGAGACAAAACTTATCCTCATGGCAGGGATGCAGCCCCTTCCCCCTTTACTTCACCTTGCTTGGCCCCTGGAGAATGGCTGGATAGTTAATGACAGATAAGATTCCTCAAGGGAGGAACAACCTAAGACAGGCACAGTCACAAAAGGACCATCAGGGAACAATTTAGGGGACTATAGAAAAGGGTGATGGACCCCCAACCCTCAACTTTGTCATAGCCTGAGTCCTCATTCTATCTGTAAAAAGTCTTTTAATCTCTTAGATGCCTGCATCCCCTACCTTATTCAGGCCTGAAACAATGCCGGAGGGTGGTGTAGCCCTGTGCAAGAAAAGGCAGTTCCCAGAGTGGGGGGCGCTGTCAGGCCTAAGAAAGAATGTGTAAGATCCTGTGAAACCTACTTTGCTAAGAATGCCCTAAATTTAAATGATAAGCATCCAAGCATAAAATGAGTTTGTTTCCCAAAGTTTTGACCCTGACTCAGAATAAGCCCTCATAGTTCTTTGAATGTTGTCTATTCCTTCATCATTACTGCCCAAAGATGATTGATGAGGTTTATGCCCTGTGTTCCTATGCAAAAATAAACCCAATAAAAGCCCATTGAGAAACAGGCTCAAGGCCTCTCTCCTCTGAGAGACTGGTCAGCCTTTTCTCCCCAAGCAGATTTTGTCTTGGGAGACTTGTTCTCATCTGTGACAGATAGGGGAGCTTTGCTAGATGAAGCTCCCCCACAGTAGCTTTCCCTTTATTATCAGTTGACAGTTTTTTTTTTTGTGAAATAATATTTAAATCAAGTTTAACATTCAAATAGCACACAGATTTCAATTAGGAGGAGGGTGCAATAAAAAGATTATAGAGGAGCCAAAGCAGAATCTAAGTGACTGAAGGTGCTGCTGACCAGTGCCATGGAGGGAACTTTGCTTCAGTTGCATTGCTAACTTATCTTTTCTCTGATGTTAAACTAAACCCCTCTTTAAAATATATAATATTATATATGCCCTTGATGGGAAGGAATAAGAAGAAAATTGTTGGTCATTGCTTTTATGTTAAAGTCTTTCAACAATTCTTTATTTTCCTTGGGATAGGGAAAATAAGTGATATGGACTAAATTGTGTTCCTGACCCCAGAGAAGTGAATGCATTTGGAGATAGAATCTTTAGGGTGTAATTAAAATTAAATGGGACCTTAATGTAGTAGGATTGATGTCTTTATAAGAGACACCAGAGCTTGCTCAAAATGAATCCTACTTGGCCAACATTTTGGTCTTAGAATTTCTAGCCCCTAGAAATGTGAGACATAAATTTTAGTTGTTTAAGGCAACTGGTCTGTGCTATTTTGTTGTGGCAGCCTTAGTAGATTAAGACAGATTTTGGTAACAGGAAGTAGGATGCTGCTGTAACAAATAACTAAAAATGTAGAAATGGTTTTGGAACTGGGTAATGGGAAGAGACTGGAAAAATTTTGAGTCATGTTACCAGAAAAAGCCTAGATTGCCATGAACAGAATATGGTATAAATGTAGGTGTTAAAGACCATCCTGGTAAGATCTCAGAAGGAAATCTGAAACATATTATTGGAAACTGGAGGGAAGGTTATTCTTATTATAAAGTGGCAAAGAACTTGGTTGAATTTTGTTTCATGGAAGGCAGAAATTGCAAGTAATGAAATTGGATATTTAGATAAGCAAAGTGTTGAAAGAGTGGTTTGGTTCCTTCTGATAGCTTATGTGACTTAAAAAGTCCCTTGTCCCTTTTCCCTTTTGCTTAACAATTACTTCTTTGGTCCATCTCTCCTGTCACATTTTACTCTAAGCTATCAGAAGCATTATGCTGAGTGAAATAAGCCAGGCAGTGAAAGACAAATACTGTATGATCTCACCTTTAACAGGAAGCTAAACAACAAAACAAACAAGCAAGCAAAATAAAAACAATGACACTGAAATAGAGAACAGGGGGACAGCGACCAGAAGGGAGAGGGGAGGGAATTTAAGGTGAAAAAGGGGAAGGATTTACAGGGACAAGTATAAAGGACACATGGACAACAACTAAGGGGGGGGTGGAAATGGGAGGGAGGTGGGGAGCATGGGGTATGAGTAAAAGACAGAAAACTGTACTTGAAAAATAATTAAATAAAAAAAGAAAAAAATATTTGCAAAAATTTCCACACTTCTATATTGAAAAAAAGGGAAAAACTTGTTGTGTAGAAAACACTAAGGATGTGGCTGGATAAACACTCCTATAAATGTTTCCCATATTAATCAGCCATCTCAGCAGAAGCCAAAGATACAAATGGAATTGTACCAACAGAGATACCATCAGTTTGGACTAAAAGGGAGAGCAAAAGTGGAACAGAATGAAGGAAAAGGTTAGATTGTATAGGACCCGATCATAGAGCTATTTTGCTCTAACATGCAATATTCTTCAAGGAAAGGGAAGAATGAACCCAAATGGGATTCAGATAGCTTCAGGCCTGCCACCCACACAACAGGCCCATGGAGCAAGACTTTTCTTCTTGGTTTTAGAGGGAAGAGCCACCTCAGAGAGCTGCAGATGGTGATGCTGTCACCCTAGTGGGCATGGGATGAGGGACCCTGAGCCAAAGAGGATTATTCTCAAAACTTGAGGTTTAATAGAATTAGCTTGCTTCGCTTTGGGGTTTTTTGGGACCCATCACCATTCTGTCTTTTCTCTTTCTCCATTTTGGAATGGGAATGTCTCTGCTATGTCTTTTTCATCATTGTATTTTTGGAAGCACATACCTTGTCTGGTTTCTCCAGTTCACAAATGGTGAAGAATTTTGCTTTAGAATGAATTGTACCTCCTTTCTCGCCCATAGCTGATCTAGCATACTATGTATATGAGACTTTGGAATTTAGACTTGAATTGATGCTGGAATGATTTAAGACTTTGGGAGCTGTAGGGATAAGAGGAATGTATTTTCTATGCAATCAGTACATGACTTTTGGGTTGCTGGGGGAAATGCTATGAACTGAAATGTGTTCCACACAAATTCATAATGCTCTGATGAGTAGGTCTGTGATCTGATAGAATGAATTGCTTTCCTTATAAGAAGAAAAAAAAGAGACCAGAGTGTTCTCTTTCTCTTTCTCTTCCATCTCAATGCTCATGCATATGGGAAGGTCAGAGGAAGGGAGTCCTCATCAGAACCTAATCATGGCGGCACCCTAGTGTCAGACTTCTAGCCTCAAAAACTGTGAGGGGATAAATGTTTGCTGTTTGAGCCTCCAAATCTATGATATTTTATATGGCAGCCCGACCTGACTGGGACCATTAAGGATACGGCTACCTCTGCAGTTTTTCAAACTTATCCTGTTACCACTGACCGCAAACCTCACTTCTAGGGAACTGGATTCAACCATGCTATTCCTTTCCTGTGGGGCTCATCCTCACCTATTAGTAATGTCACATCTGAAGTGGAACTTGGATTAGAAACTTTCCTTCGTCAAGAGCATCATGGCAGCATCAGAGTGTCTTGTTTTCATGTTCCTTTAAAATCTTGTACATAACCGAAATAAGAGCCATTTTTTTAAAAAATCTACAATTATTTATTCAAATATTTTACTTATTGCACTGACCCTGAAGACAAAACCTTTTTTCTATTGATATTTAAATTTCTGGACTCTAAGGAAGCATAGTTTATTGCTTAAGACCAGAACTTTAGAGTTAGTACTTAGATCTATCACTTATTAACTTGGAGAAATTACTCAAGATATCTAGTTTCTTCATCTATAAAATGGGGCTGATGAAAAGGTTAACTGTGACTGGAAGCCTTGTTAGAGCACAAATGTGTGGGCCAAGTCAGAATTTTGAAGTGAGTAGGAGTTGGGTGAAGTGGGGAAGAGGAATTAGGTTCTAATATGTTCCCAGGTAAGGCTGGTGCTACTCTTCAAGGCACCCACTGTAAGACTCACCATGGCAGTTTGTGATTCTCAACAAAATGATTCATATAGTCTTTTAACACATTTATTAAGTATATTTTTATGTCAAGTTTGGGATAAGCATTAGGTACACAGGAGTGAATAAATCAAAATTTATTTCCTCAGAGACCTTAACAATCTCTGTTGGCAACAGATGTAAAATAATAAATAAATAAAACAAAAGCCAATAACTTCAGATGGTAATCAATGTGAGGATGATAAGAGAGAGGGCATCTTGAAGGCTTTTGATAGATGAAGAACGATAGGTGAAGAAAGGCCTCTTTTTAAAAAAATTTTATTTAGTTATTTTTCAAGTACAGTTTTTTGTCTATTTCTCCCATCCCAGCCTCCCCTGCCCCGTGCTCCCCACCTCCCTCCCATTTCCACCCCCCTTAGTTCTCATCCCTGTGTCCTTCCTATTTGTTCCTCCAAATCCCTCCCCCTATTCCCCCTTAACTTCCCTTCCCTCTCCCCTCTGGTCACTGTCCCCTTGTTCTCTATTTCAGTGTCTTTGTTTTGTTTTTGGTTTTTTTTTCTGCTTGCTTGTTTGGTTTGTTGTTTAGCTTCCTGTTAAAGGTGAGATCATATGGTATTTGTCCTTCAACACCTGGCCTATTTCACTCAGCATAATGCTTTCCAGTTCCATCCATGTTGTTGCAAAGGGTAGAAGCTCCTTCTTTCTTTCTGCTGCATAGAATTCCATTGTGTATATGTACCACATTTTTTTGATCCATTCATTTACTGATGGACACCTAGGTTGCTTCCAACTCTTGGCTATTGTAAATTGTGCTGCTATGAACATTGTGGTGCATAGGTTCTTTGATATTGATGTTTTAGGATGCTTAGGATATAATCCCAGCAGTGGAATTGCTGGGTCAAAAGGCAGGTCGATTTTTATTTTTCTGAGAAAATTCCATACTGTTTTCCATAATGGTTGTACCAGTCTGCAATCCCACCAATGGTGAACTAAGGACCCCTTTTCCCCAAGAAAGGCCTCTTTTAAGGAGATGATATTTGATATGAAACCTAAGGATAGAAAGGGGTTTACTATGTTGAGAACATTGAAAAGAGGTTTCTGTTCTAGACAGAGAGGAAAGCAAGTCATAGTCTCTGGGAAAAGGAGGAACCTGGTTTGTTCAAGGAACAGAAAGAAACTCTCTGGCTTAAAGGTAGTATGTACAAACATACATAATATGAAGTGAGATAAGCAGGAGCCAGATCACCTACTGTTTTATGACTGCAGAGTACAATGGATTTAAGTGGAAGAGGAGTGTTGTTTACTTCATGTGTTAAAAGATGATTGGCTGCTATGTAAAAGGTAAGAATAAAGCTATCACTGGAGTTCACATAAGTTCAGGGAAGCAGATGTGGCTCACAGTAGTGTAACAAAACTGGGCATGAAAAGCAATGGGCAGGAGTTTGATAGTAGCTACAGGGACTTGGTGAGATATAAGGTGTGGTGATCAGGGGAAAAGTGAGTCCAGTAGAAATTAGGTTTTCAATAAAAGCAGTGTAAATGATAAAATTCCTTTAAAAATGCCTGTTGGTTTCATGCTTGACATTTATTTTATTCAAAATAGAAAACCATCATGGATAGGAAATCTATTTCTTTTTCATAGGTAGGAAAAAGATGACTTAAGCTGCCAGATTTTCAGGGATTGTATCTGAGGAAGGGAGCACAGACATCAGGAGCACTGATGAGCACATTAGAGGAGGGTCTAATGGAATCCAGATGAACACACTTCTACTCTGAATTCTTTTGTAATTTTGTTAATTAATTAATATTTTTATTGTTGTGCAATTATAGCTGTCCCTATCCCGCCCATTATTTCCCCCACTCTACCCACCCCCAGTTCCCACATTCAGTCCTCCGCACTCCATTTTCTTTGTCCATGGGTCCTTTATACATGTTCCTTGACTTGACTCTTCTCCTTCTTTTCTTCGTTATTCCCCACCCTCCTCCCTTCTGGTTACTGTCAGTTTGTTCTTTATTTAATGTCTCTGGTTATATTTTGCTTGCTTGTTCGTTTTTTGATTAGGTTCCACTTATAGGTGAGATCATATGACATTTGTATTTCACCACCTGACTTATTTCACTTAGCATAATGCTCTCCAGTTTCACCCATGCTATCATAAAGGGTAGGAGCTCCTTCTTTCTTTCTAATGCATAGTATTCCATTGTGTAAATGTACCACAGTTTTTTTGACCCACTCATTTAATCGATAGGCGCTTAGGCTGTTTGTAGCACTTGGTTATTGTAAATTGTGCTGCTATGGTCATTGGATACATAAGTTCTTCTGAATTGGTGTTTTAGGATTCTTAGGGTATAATCCCAGTAGTGGAATTTCTGGGTCAAAAGGCAGTTTTATTTTTAGTTTTCAGAGGAAATTCCATGCTATTTTCCACAGTGACTGCACCAGTCTGCATTCCTACCAGCAGTGCACACTAGGGTTCCCTTCTCCCCACACCTCACCAGTACTTGTTGTTTGTTGATTTGCTTATGATGGCCACTCTGACTAGGGTGAAATAGTATTTCCTTGTGGTTTTAATTTGCATCTCTTTTATAGCTAGTGATACTGAGCATCCTCTCACATGTTTCTGGGCCCTCTGTATGTCCTCCTTTGAGAAGTGTCTATTCAGGTCCTTTGCCTAGTATTTATGGATTGTTTGTTTTTCTGGTGTGGAATCATGCAAGTCCTTTATATACTTTCAAGATCAAACCCTTGTCCAAGATATCATTGGCAAATATATTTTCTTATACAGTTGGTTCCCTTTTCATTTTGCTGATGTTTTCTTTAGCCATGCAGAAACTTTTTAATGTGATGAAGTCCCACTTGTTTCTTCTTTCCTTTATGCCCCTTGCTCTAGGAAATCAATTGGTGAAAATACTGCTCCATGGGATATCTGAAATTTTCCTACCTATGTTCTCCTCTAGGACTTTTACCCTGAATGCTTAGTTGTGCAGCATATCAAGGCTCCATCAGAAAGGACAGCGAGTGATCTGGAGGAGAAGAGGGGCTGAGCAGTGGCGCATGCTCTTCTTTCCATATCTTTGTATCTTCTCTGTGCAGGCCCTGGTTTCTAGTCTTCTTAAAATTATCTCTTTTTTAACTTAAAATAATATTGAAAAATGAATAGCAACCTACATTTTCAACAATAGCAGATAGGTTAAACACATTTTGGTACATGCATAAAATCAAATACTATAGAAAGCAGATGCTGTTTGACATATGAGAAAATGCATTTTCTCCTCTTGGCTGTATCTGCTCCTCCCTCCTTCCTTTACTATTAGGCTGCCAGGTTGAGCTTATGGTCCCTCAGCAGGGAGGAGGTGGGAAGGAAACAGAGGCATAACTCACTGCTCTAAGTTTCAAACAGTTCTCTTTAAAAAATAGTAGCCAGTCTTTTAACCCATATAGGTGGGATTTTATATGCAAATAAAAGTGTATAGAAGTTTCACTATAGAGAGAAATTAAAGAATAACCAAGAAAAGAATGTGATATAAAGAAATATTTGGCACTTATTAAGTAAAATTTCATTGTGGATTTAGGAATGGGCAAGATAAAAGCAAGAGAGAAGAAGAAAATGTCAGAAAAAGAAAAGAAAATGTCATGGCTTCCTTTTGTAGTTTAGTGGAAGAAGAAACACCAGTAAATTTGCCTAAGTCAAAAAATATCAGGCTGGTACTCTCAGTTCTCAGGCATTGTGGGGAGGACGTTAAGGTTCTCAGAAACAGTCTCGATTCATCATAGTCCTTTTTCAACAAGTGATTGCAGGGATAAGTGGCTATAGGGGGAACCTCATCATGTGGGGGTGAGGAGATTTCAGAGTCTTGCACACTCCAGTATAAAGTAGAGCGAACAGCTAAGAATTATCAGACTCCCTAAGCAAGATGCAGATATTCAAACAGGACCAATGGAATTGAAGATTTTGGGATTCAGAACTAGAAGGCACAATGATGTTTTTGAGAGTAGAGCTAAGGCCAAGATCCTCAGTCACCACCAGTGAGGTTTAGCATGATTCCCAAAGGCCAGATGACACCAGCCACAGCCAAGCAGATACTGGTGAAGGACCACCAGTGACCAGTTAGGCTAAGCTGCACTCTAGTGCATACTACAAGGACCCAAAAAACATTATGAGGTAGAGATGCCCCTCATGTAAAGCTACAAGGATGCCATCATTGTCCTGAGACATCATCTTGGGAAAGAGAATCCAAAAAAGGTGAGAAACCCTGAGAGATAGAGTAATTACCCTCAAATAAGTGATTTACACAGGTAGATAGCAATAATTTTACTTGGCAAATATAATCCTCAGTGGAAATGAGAGCTCAACAATACAAAGAAATTTGCAATGCAAAATAAATTTAGGTTTTATATTTACTGCCATATTTAAATTTTTGTTCATCTGTGTAAATCTCTAATCCAGTTTTATTTACACTAGGTAATCATTTAAAAAATGGCGGGACATAATTTTTATTGATATGAAATGCTTTTACCACCGCTAAAGCTTGAAATGACAAGGCCACAGAATGTTATATATAGTGTGAAAAACTTGTGGAAAGAAAAGTAAAAATATATATATGCATCAAAATCTAAATCATTATTTGTGGGTAATGGGATTATGAGTAGTTTTTTCTTGGTAATTTTCTTAATTTCATCTACATTTAAAAAGTTATTTTTAAAAATCAACTTGAATGACATACAGCTTACAGATAGTCAAGTGCAGAGGTTTTAGGTGCGTTGTTCAATCAATTTTGACAAAAGCATAAACCCATCAAAACATCACTCCTATAAATACTTGGGAATATTCACTTGTGTTTCTTCGAAGTGAAAACACCCTTATACCCCAAGCAAACACAGACTGGATTTTTATCACCATTGATGTTATAGAATTTGTTTGGCATTTTTGGGTCAAAATGATGTCTAGGAAATTTATCCATGTTGTTTTATGTACCAGAAAATCATTTATTTTTATTTTCTAATTAGCATTCAATTATAAGAATATAGATTTTCAAAGATCTGTTCACCTAATACAGGATAATTGAACTGTTTTCAGCTTTTAAACTTCATTTATTTATTTATTTATTTACTTATTTATATTTTATTAAATTTATTGGGGTGATATTTGTTGATAAAATTACTTTAATTAGTTTTTCTAGAGATTCCACTATGAAATCTTATCACAGTAGCCTTATAAAATTATATTGAAATACTTTATACTTCACTGTTCAAAAATCATATTTCATGAGTAAATAAATCTTTTAATAGTTTAATTTCATTTACCTCAGCCTTTGTAATTTTGTTTCCATATATTTTCATTCTTTATACATTGTAGACACATATTCAATGCTATTATTGTTTGAAATATTTGTTTGCCTTTTAAATATATTAAAATAAGAAAAATGGTACTCTTTTATTTAGGCATAAGTTATTCTTTTCTGAGCTCTTTTTTGCTTTATGTAGATCAGTTTTCATCCTGCATTATTTTTTTCCAGCCTGGAAAAAAATTCTTTTAGCTGTTCTTATGGTACAGATATGTTGGCAATGCATTCTCTCAGCTTTTGTTCATCTGAAAATGTACTTTGTTCCCACTCTTGTGGGATGTGTTCACTAGACACATACTTCTGGGTAGACAGTCGCTTCCTGTGTCCTCTCTCCTTCCTCAGATTGCACTTCTTAATTTTTTTTTAGTATATTTTATTGGTTATGCTATTACAGTTTTCCCATTTTCCCCCCTTTATCCTCCCTCCACCCTGCACCCTCCAACCCTCCAACCCTCCAACCCTCTAGCATTCCTCCCCCCTCTTAGTTCATG
Organism: Artibeus jamaicensis; assembly: GCF_021234435.1. Lineage (NCBI taxonomy): Eukaryota > Metazoa > Chordata > Mammalia > Chiroptera > Phyllostomidae > Artibeus > Artibeus jamaicensis. The sequence continues at coordinate 1,573,185 of NW_026522036.1, forward strand.
TCTACGGGTTGTACATATAAGTTCTTTGAATTCTCTGTTTTCTGTACCATTTTTTTTATCTCTCCCCATCTATGTTATGCCTACAATTTATGCTTCTTCTTCTCTGTAAATTTCCCCTCCATTTCTCCCCTCCCCCTCCCCCTCCCCACTGAAAACCTTCCATGTGACCTCCATTTCTCTGATTCTGTTCCTGCTCTAGCTGTTTGGTTAGTTTTTATTTTTGTTGTCTTTCTTCATTTTAGGTTCATTTGTTGATAGCTGTGAGTTTGTTGTCATTTTACACACCAAGGAACATCATCATTAAGTTACCCAAGATTAAAGATAGAGAGAATTTTAAAAGTAGCAAGAGGAAAAGAGAGAGTTACCTACAAAGGAGTGCCCATAAGGCTATTATCTGATTTCTCAAAAGAGACCTTCCAGGCAAGAAGGGGCTGGAAAGAAGTATTTGAAGTCAGGAAAGACAAGGACCTGCATCCAAGATTCCTCTATCCAGCAAAGCTATCATTTAGAATGAAAGGGTGGATAAACTGCTTCCCAGATAAGGTAAAGTTCAAGGAGTTCATCATCACCAAGCCCTTACTATATAAAATGTTAAAGGAACTTATCTAAGATTGCACTTCCTTAAAGATACCATTTCATTGTCTTCTGACCTGCATTGTTTATAATGATAAGTCAGTTTGTCACTTTTTTTTTTACATGTGACATTTTCCTTTGGGGCCTTTAAATATTTTTTCTTTTAAAAAATATTTTAACTTCATTTATTCATTTCTGATACTTTTTATTTACTGAGGTCATAGTTTCTGTCCAACATTACTTTGCTTCTGTGTGAACAAATTTTAACATTTATTATGAAATAGGTCTGTTGAAAATTAATTTTCTGAAATTATATTTCTAGGAGAATGTCTTTATTCCTCTTTTATTTTTGAAAGATGATTTTTCTAGACCTAGAATTATAGGTTGATGGTTTTTTAAAAATATCTAATTGCTCTGGCTGGTGTTGCTCAGTGGATTGAGCATGGGCCTGTGAACCAGAGGATCGCGGTTCGATTCCCAGTCAGGGCACATGCCTGGGTTGGAGGCAGGTTCCCTGCAGGCCAGTTCCCTGCAGGGGATGCACTAGAGGCAGCCATACATTGGTGTTTCTCTCCCTCTCTCCTTCCCCTCTAAAGATAAATAAATAAAATCTTAAAAAAATTTATTTAGTGACATGTAGTTTACATGCCATATATTTGCCCTCTTAAAGTGTATAATACAGTGATTTATAGTTTATTCCTAAGTTGTGTAATCATCACCATCATCTACTTCTAGACCATTTCCATCCCACCATTAAGAGACACTGTAGTAGTTAGCTCCCACTTTCCATTTCTCCTCCACCCAGTCTCTAGAATTCATTAATCTACTTTCTATTTTTAGAGAATTGCTTATTCTGAACATATTTATTCATATAAATGGTACAATGCCATATGTAGCTTTTTGTACCTGGCTTTTTTATGACCCAGTAATTCCACTAGTAGGAATTTATCTGAAGAAATTCAAAACACTAATTCAAAAAAATATAGGCACCTCTATGGTCACTGTGGTGTTATTAGCAATCACCAAGACATGAAAGCAGTTCAAGTATCCATCAGCAGATAAGTAGATAAAACAACTATGGGACATTTACACAGTGTAAAACTACTTGGCCATAAAAGAGAAAAAGTTTGCGACAGTATGAATGGACATGGAGACCATTATGCTAAATGAAATAAGCCAGTCAGAGAAAGACAAATATCATATGATTCCACTCATTTGTGGAATCTAATGAGCAAACTGAACTGACAGGCAAAATAGAGACAGACTCATAGACAGAGAGCAGGGTGACAGGTGAAGGCGGGTGGTGGGGTGGGTGGAGGGATCCAGCAAAAAAGGAAAAGGACTCGTGGACATAGACAATAAGATGGTGACTGTGAGGGTGAGGGCAGTGGATGGAGGTGGAAGAGGGTAAAAGGGGGATAAATGCTGATGGAAAAATATAATAACAAATTATACCTGAAAAAGCCATTTGATTTCAATAAGTACAAAAAAATAATTTGATAAAATCCAGCATTTATTCTTTATTAAACTCTCTTAGCAAACTAGAAATAAAAAGAAAACTCCCTCAAACAGACAGAGACAATAAACCCTATATCTATTATTACAATTCATGGTAGAAGATTGAATGCTTTACTTCTAAGGTCAGGATCAATAAAATGATGTCTGCTCTCATTGTACTCAAGTTCTGTCCATGAAATCAAACTAGAAAATGAAATAAAAGGCATCCAGTTCGGTAAAGAATAACAAAACTTTTTTTTTGGTAGATGACATCTAAGTAAAATATTGCATGGAATCTACAAAAAGCCTACAAAAACCAGTAACTATGTATAACAATGTTATAATAATATAAAGACAGTATATAAAATTCAATTAATTTATTTTCTATATACCAGAACAAATAATTGAAGATTAAAATAAAAAATAATAGCATTTATAATAGCATTAGGATATAAAAATTTTTGATAAATCTTTTAAATTATGTGAAAAGTAACACAAAAATGGACAAAAGATTTGAATAGGAACTTCACCCCCCCCCAAAAAAAAAAGATATACAAATGGCAAATAAGTACTATACACCTAAAGGACGGCTATAACTAGGGAACAATCACAAATGTGACAAGGATATGAAGATATTGGAACTTTTATGCTTTGCTGGTGAGAAAATGGTGCATCCCCTGTGGAAAACACTTCGGAAGTTCTTCAAAAAGTTAAACATTGGGTTATCATATAACCCAGCAAACCCATGTCTAGTTATGTACAAAAGAGAACTGGAAATGTGTGTTTACTCAAAGACTTGCACCTGAACATTCATAGCAGCATTATTCACAGAAGCCAGAAATTGCAAACAACTCGAATGTTTGTCAACTGGTTTATGAACAACAACAAAAAAATACAATGGAATATTATTTGGTCATAAAAATGCTCTTTTGATACATGCTACAACATGCTATAGCTCTGAAACAATTGTATTAATAAAATATTTTTTCCTTATTTTTGGTTTTCAGCAGTATGACTGTGATGTTGATAAGTTTGGTTTCATTCTTGTTTATCCTACTGGAAGTTAGGTAAACATTTTTTGGTCTGTACGTTGATATTTTTTATCAAACTTAGAAAAAATTTACAACTTCTTTAAATATTTTTCTGCCCCATTGTCTCACTTCTCTTATTATGAAACAAAATACATATATATTAAATTAAACTTAATATCTTCCATAGTACTATTTTTTAATTTAGTTTCTCTGTTTATCAGAGAGGTTGATTTCTATGGCCATGCTTTAAAGTGTATTTATTCATCCTATTGCTGTTTCCAATCTTATATTAATGCCAAACAGTGAATATTCAAAAATTTTAGACATTGTAATTTTCAGAGTTAGCATTTCTATTGGCTTTAAAAAATAATTTTCATTTCTTGGCTGAGATTCCTAATCAGGAGTCCCTTTTGTTTAAATCTTCCAGAACTATTTAATAGCTGCTTTCAAGTCATTGTCTGCTAATTATAACATCTGGGAACATGTAGCAGTTCTTTTCCTTTGATTGATTTTTTCTTGATTATGAATCATATTTTCCTGCATCTCTGAATGTATAAAAGTTTTAGAACTTATATGCTGGACATTGTGGATAATGTACAGACTTTCGACTATTTTCTCTTCTATTAAACATCATTGAGCTTTTTTATGACAGGCAGTTGATTACTGGAAGATTTCCTTCATCCTGCTGAAGCTTTGTTTAGTGTTTGTAATGGCAGGTCTAGAGTAGTTTTACACTGAGACGTGACTCTTGCTTCGGAAGCATGGGTACTCTGCTGTTTCAGCTGCCCATGCTCAGGAAGTTAACAATGTCTTTTCATTCTGACAGGACCAGTATTTCAAACTCTCCTAAACGATCTCCATAACATTATCAACCTTACAGGTCTTACACTGAACATGTGCGGCCTGGTCCTTGTCCAGGGATCTGCAGCAATTCCCTGTCCCCTATTCACCCATCCCTGGCATTCTGTCGCCTCCCACTGAACAGCTTCTCTCTCTCTGCTAATCTGTGCTACAGCTTCGGGGTTCCAGGGGCCCTGCCCCCTGATCTTTGCCTCCTCAGTGCAGAGGGACCACTGGGCTATGCTGGGTTGCACTTCTCTGTGCTACAGTTGGGAAATTGTATCTACCCAGGTGGAGAACAGTGTAGATCACAGGGCTTACCTCTTCTGTTCCTGCTCTCTTGAGCACTACCGTGCTGAGTTGTCCACTAGCCAGTGACTGAAAATAGCAGCCTTATATATTCTGCCTAACTGTCTTTTATTTATGGCAGAGAGGCAAGTCTAGTATTAGTTAATCCAACATAGAAGAAAGGGAAGATCCTCTAAGTAAGTGCTATTTTAGATAATAGTAATACACACAAACATTGTTGAAGTTCACTTTATGTGCCACTTTGTTATATGTGAGCCCTGAGACCTGAGGTAGCAAATTCAATGTTAGTTCAAAGATGTAATTCAAGGGCACACAGACAGTGCCCAAAAATTATTGTGACTTTCTGAGTTTTTTCATGCTCAATAGGAATTTTGTTTCAAAATTCAGATCCTTTCTCTTTTATTCCCACTTTATACAGTCATCTCCATGCTCTGACAGAACTGCACACAAACAATTTGGAATCAAGCCAGGAAATGGCCAGTATGTGCCATCACTTGTTATGGGAAAAGTTATTATATTTTGTTCACTGTGAATGGTTAAGGAAAGGAATAAACAAGAAAGAGAGATGTTGTTTTCAACTTTTTAAACTGACAACCTGTATAAACTAATCCTTTTCTTACTCCTCCTGGCTCTTTCCCTTTAATTCTTTTCTTTATTTTGTATGTGTGTCTGTTATTTTGATCTGTCTTTAATATGGATTATTGAATGCATGCTGGTATAAAATTTACTTTATATACTTTATTCTACTATTACCACTATATCAAGGCTATAACTAAAGAAATTTGAAAACATCTACATTTGTTTATAAATCAACTGTAAAATGTTCTTCCTACTGACAAGATCTTTGAAGGGCCTAGGTAAGCCTCGAAGTCAGATCTAGAAGGGCAATGCCTGAAAAAAAAGAATGTCTGTTTATTTTTAAATATTAAGTCAAATGATTCTTAACTGTACAGTTTACTTTCAAGGCATAGAGCAGTACGCTTATTTGTTGGTGGTGGTGGTCTGTTCCTTTCGGAAATTTATAGAGAATTTTTTTCTTTCTGAGTTTTGTATTATTTCATGTTATAATGCTTTGTATATTTGGCTATAAGTTTCTGAGCAAAGGGGCATTTGGAAAGGCAAAAGTTATGAATTACTGATTTTTTCATCTTTAATGTAACTCTTTTTGTCTCTGGTCTCTTAACATATGATTAGTCAGGCATTTGCCCTCTGTTTCCTAAGAGGTAAATGACTGTCTGGTCCACCACGAATACACCAGCAAACCTTCCTGTCTCGAAATGTTCCTGAAAACCTATCTGTGATTCTCTAACTCAGCTCTGCACCACTGATCATTCAGCTTCACGACTACATTTTTCTTTATGATACACATTTACACAGCGCCTGTTCTCAGCCAGACTGAATTTAAAATGATGTCTGAAATTTCTGATCCTGTAAGAGACAGTGGAAAGTGTTCTGAAGGCAGAATCAGATAAACCTGGATTTCATTCTTGGCTCCATTGCTCGCAAGCTGTTTAACCTCACCGAGCCACAGATTTCTCATCTGTAAAAGTCAAATCATAAATATCATTCATATGTGCCTCACAGGTGGATAACTGACAGGATATATCAGCTAAGGTAGGATCTCTTAGCAAGTTTATGATACTTGTAATTCTTTATTCCCAGGACAGGGAACTTGGAAGTAATAGGTTCTTTTTTTCCCCACCACTGTTGATTCATCAAACAATTTTAAAAAATGTTTTTTGCAATTAACTTGTCTTGAGGGGAGAACCTACCTTCTAGGCAGCTGAAGCCAGTTGGATCTCCCGCATTGACTAAGTTGTAAGTTATTTGTGCCTTACCTGACAGTGGATGCTTCTCAAGGGAAAAAAAAAAAAAGGTTTGTTTCACACACATTTAAATCTGTTACCCTCTGCTGTGGATATCATTTACAAGTTCATGTCTTCCTACGTTTTTGTGAAGCAAATTTTTAAAGATGGACCACAGGCCCTGCAGCCAAAAAAAAAAAAAAAACTGAATAAAATGTCCGATGTTTCTACTGACTAGCGGCACGACACTGCTCAAGTGTGGGCCTTATCTTTCTCACCCATGAAATGCAGACAACAGCACCGGCCTTTCAGGGTGCTTGTCGCAATTGAATGTGATGGCCTATGAAAAAATGTTCACCTTTGACTGTCATGAAATATTAACTCCCCTTTCATTCTACCTCTGATATGTGCTGCTAAATAAGACTTTATTTAGCCATTACAAATCTGCTGGGTGTTAGAAGCCAAATTCCTCAGTTTTAAGAACAAAAAAGTTTGCCTTATACTTTGCCCACTTGTGTTGGTCGGGCAGTCATACAGTTTCTGAATCTCAGTGTTCAAGGTTTAGAATGAAAACATATACGTGATTAGCATTGTACACACAGAACAAACTTAAACCGTCTGGCATTTCTCTCCATAATATTAAAAGGAATACTTTCTTTGGCAGAACTGTGAAGTCCAAGTGTGGTTGCCCCGATCCGTGTGGTCGCCCCGCTCCGTGTGGTCACACACGCAGGACAACTCGTGTCAGACCTAGGCCTTCACTCAGGTGTCAGGACAGCCCTGGTTGGCCTGAATGAGTCAGGGGCCCCAGTCCTTCTGTCAATAGTAAGGAGAGAATGGACAACTTGATTGGTTTTAGGACAATATACTCTATATCCCCACCCCCAATCAGACTTCATTATTTATAGCATGTTAATAAATACCTTGATAAATGTACAGATTTGACATAATCATGTAACTATCTTTGAACTTCCAAAAGACCAAACTGTATTGTTAATAATTCTGCAAGACAATACATTTAAGCATGGGAAACAAGTTCTTAAGAGACATGTTTTTTGATGAAATAAGGGAAGAGCTTTTCCTTTCCCTAAGGCTGAGAGACAGCTTGGTTTAGATACTGAGCCACAGAGATGACCCAGGCTTTTCTGGCAAGGAGGGTGGGGACCTGCCCTGGGCCATGCGGAGGCAGCCATGGTGGGGAAGGGAGACGGCTGTACCAGGAGCACTGGGAGTTGTCTGGGCTTGTGCAGTTTGTTGTAAATCATTCTAAGTCTTACTCATTGCCCTTCCATTATCCCTGCACCATCTGTTAACCCTCATCAACAGTAATGGAATAATCTTTCCTACTTTGTGAAAGATTAAGGGGAAGGATGGTTCTATACTTGGAACAATATAAAAAGAAATGGCTATATGATCTTTCCTGAGGTTATTGTGGTGATTGCGGGTACAGTGACCCACAAGGACAGTTGTGCACATCCAAGCAGTGAGCCCTGAGCGGTTGTTGGCAGCAGAGCTGACCAATGGTGGCCCAACCAGAAGGGGAGAGAGGTTGGGTCAAAAGAACACAGGGAAATTATTCTTGATATGATGCCTAGAAGTCACTGACAAAACTGTAGTCATACTCAAGGGTCTAATTACCAGCAAGAGGGGCGGGCGATGGAGGCTGTTTAGTTTTGTGAACTTGAATTACACACAGACTAAATCTAATTCATTCATAAACTATTTTGGGTTAACATGTTAACATTTAAAGAGAGAACTAAGAAAAACTCAAATAATACAGTTACAAGTATTTTTATAATAATCTTAGCCGGGAAGCATTTTAAGCGAAGTTGTAAGATTTGTAATACTTTGCCTCTAGGAAAAAAGAAATTATTTTGCAGATTGTGAGATAGAACAAAAGGTTGGTGTGAGCAGAAGAGATAGAAGAAGTGCAATGACAAGACTTATTTTTAGGAAGGGGGCAGGGACGCTGTTGGGAGGGGTTTTGGAGCAGCTCTTTTGTGAAGGTTCTAGAAAATACTTTGTGAAGATATTTGATCTAAAGGAAAGGTCTACACCATTTGAGCTGTGTAATTAATATCACTTAGAAAAGCAAAACGTTTATTCCCTGTTACACATTTCCAAGCCCCTCCAACGGCATTTCCCCAGCAAGTATGTACTGCTTTATTTGGCCATTATTGATTATTTTCCTCTTTTGCCAACAGAGCTTGAAATAAACTTGTTTTTGTTGAGGCCCTTGAGTGCAGCAAAGCCTTAAGAGTTTAGCCTTTTTTTTTTTTTTTTTAGGATTTAATATTAAACCAGCCGAGAATAACAAAAACTACTTAAAGTTCCATATTGTTCCTTAACAGAATCTCTCACTAGGTTAAACCTTGGATTTATATTAGCTCTCTTCTAGGTAAAGAATCTTAAATGTCTGGGGACATATTAAAGGTAACATAACATCAGGCTTGGAAGTTATCATAGATATCTTGTCTAATCTTCTTCACTGTTCAGGAATCTTCTCTGCATTATTTCTAATGTTTCTTCTAGTTAAGAGTTCCACTTACAACTAATACATTCCATTTGGAAAAACTCCAGTAAAATTTGACTTTCATAAACACCTAAAAGTTAGGAACTTTCTGGATTTTAGCTATTACTCTTCAAATTACCTATAGAGAAGGACCTAATAGAATTTATCACTGTCTGTACCCATTAGAGCAGCACCAGTGTCCTGTGAGCAGCTATGAACCTCCCCCATTTTTTATGGGAGGTTAAACCTAATGACCTCTAAGATCTCTGCTAGTTCAAAAGCTCTCTAGTTAGTTGGAAGCCTGTAGTCTGTGAGCATGCTCAAATTTTGATATCAACAGATCTCTGTTTTTGCTATGTAATCTGATTAATCAACGTTGGGAGGTCTTTGTGGGTTATCAAGAGACCCAGAGCTCTTTCTCTGCTCTGGGGTTCTGTTTAGAATTTTGCCTCAGTAGCATCGTCATGGTGGGTCAGAATTAATGTGAATGGAGAGAACCCGGCAACCACAATGTAGCAGATATATGCGTTAACTATGCTTAGTGCTCAGAGTGCAGCAAAATGTGCCCCTGGCTAAACAGAAAACCCTAGGACTTTCAGCAAAACAAGGAAAGCTACAACAAGCTTTAATCAGGCTGGACATTTAAGTATGATCTGTTGGGCTTATGGTAGGGTCCTCTTCTTCCATCCCTGTATTATCTCTACATCTCTGCTGCCTCCTTGGACCTGAGTGGGTTCTTAGACTATTAGCAGGATGTTATACCAAACCCCTTGATGACTTGGTTGAGATGATGCTCAAAGTTGTGTCAACACTTTGTTCAGCAACCATTCACTGAATACCCATTGCCTTCTGGCATGATGCCACGGGCTTCACCTGCTTCATCTTTTTGTTTTTATCATTACTAACCTGTAAGGCACTACTATTATCTTCAGTTTACAGATAAAGAAATGGAGGCACTGAGAAGGTTAAGTAACACAGCTAATACTTTAACTAATATAGGAGTTTCTAGTATTTTTGTAACAAATTATACAAACTTAGTGGCTTAAAACTACAAAGTTTATTATCTTACAGTACAATAGGTCAGAAATGCAACTTGGGTCCTGCTAGGCTACATTCAAGGTTCCCACAGAGCATCTTACCTTTCTGGAGCCTCTGTAGTAGAACCGTTTCCTTGCCCTTTCCGGCTTCTAGAGACCATGTGTATTCCTTGGCTTGTGACTTCTGTTTGCCATCTTCAGCGCCAACACCATGGCCTCTCTCTGACCCTGCTCCCGTCATCATCATCTCTTTCTCTGCAGAGCTGGAAAGGGTTCTCAGTTTGTAAGGGTCCCCGTAAGTAGATTGGGCCCAGGAAAATCTCTGAATCTCCGTGTTCTTAGTCACTCTTGCAAAGTCTCCATTTTAAAAATTAATAACAAAATTAATCCTCATCTAAGGATATCTTTATTGATTTTAGAAAGAGAGGAAGGGAGAGAGAGATTGAAAAACATCAATTGGTGGTTGGTTGTCTCCTGTACTCTTCCCAATTAGGGATCGAACCCGCAACCTAAGTATGGGCCCTGACCAGGAATCAAACCCATGATTTGTTGATACTCCAACAAATGGAGCCAGCCAGCCAGAACTCTGCAGAGTTCCTTTTGCTATGTAAGAAAACATCTTCACGGGTTCTTAGGAACCTAATTATATTAGGGCATATAATTGGGGGGGGGATCATTGTTCTATCTACTACTCTCCTTTTGAATCTGTTTTCATAAACCTATAACTCTAGACCACATAGTATCCTTGTTGATACTTCTCGTGGTGATATTTCCAAAAACTAATCCATTGCTGACTCAATAAATATTTTTAAGCAAATTAATAAATATACTAAAATACCAGAATTTGGAAATGGTTGTTTTACTGCACTCAAGTGGACTAATAATGATTGATTCTAGGGATAATTGTTTGTAACATCATTCTAGACTCATAAATCGGGAGATAAAGGTTAATCAGTTTTCTCACAGGGGCAGAGATGCTTATTCTGTGTGCAGCTGAAGCAACAAGATGTGGTATAGCCCTGGCTAATTAGTTGACAGCATTGTTAATGCATGCGTTATTGGGGATATTATGGATGCAACTGATCTCTGCCTTAAGGGTGATCCCTTTGGTTTGGAATCCTTCTGGGAAAAAGAGTATTCAGAAGCTCTAAGCATGCTAAAAATTTCAAAGCAAAAGCATTGATGAAGTTTCCCTTATGATGAGGATTTTTTTAAAAATAATTTGGCCTGGTTCAACTGGAGGCGGGGCATAAGCAATTAGTCTGGATGCCATTAATTGGAGTTGGTGGGAATACAGCAGGAATGCTGCTGAATTAAACTCTTGGTGTTATCTAGCAAAAGAAGGGGAACATTAAAGTCTATTTCGTAAGGAGTAATTTTTTTTCTGGTTTTAGGCCTAGCTGGGCTGGGCATAGGGGAGGAAACCTGAAGGAGCAGATGACTAAACAAGGTCAGCTTCCTGACAGAGCTTTTAGACCAGTATGAACTCTGAGGCCTGATAAACAGGTTGCAGCCAGTGAGCTTCCTTGATACTGCAACAAGCAACTGCAGTTGGTACTAAACCAATTTTAGGCAAAGGGCAAAATTTGATCAAGGGTCATTAGGAGTATACAACAAAATAATATCTCGACTAGGATTTGATGTCCTTTTTATTTATTAAATATATATTTTATTTTATTGATTATGCCATTACATTTGTTCTATTCCCCCCCTTCATTCCCCTCCACCCTGCACACCCCTCCCCCACCATTCCCCCCTTTAGTTCATGAACACATGTCTCAAGTTCTTTATATTCTATCTTTCCCCTACTATTCTTACCCTCCACCTTATCTATTTTCTATCTACTGTCTATGCTACTTTTTTCCTGTACCTTCTCCCCCCTTCTCCTCCTCCCACTCCTCTGTTGCTAACCCTCCATGTGATCTTCATTTCTATGGTTCACTCCTGATCTAGCTGTCCTCTTAGTTTGCTTTTGTTTTAGGTGTGGTTGTTAATAACTGTGAGTTTGCTCTCCTTTCACTGTTTATATTTTTTAACTCCTTTTTCTTACATAAGTCCCTTTAACACTTCATATAATAAGGGCTTGGTGATGATGAACTCCTTGAATTTGATCTTATCTGAGAAGCACTTTATCTGCCCTTCCATTCTAAATGAAAACTTTTGCTGGATAGAGCAATCTTGGTTGTAGGTCTTTGGTTTTCATGACTTGGAATATTTCTTTCCAGCCCCTTCTTGCCTGTAAGGTCTCTTTTGAGAAATCTGCTGACAGTCTGATGGGAACTCCTTTGTAGGTGACTGTCCCCTTATCTCTTTTGAGAAATCTGCTGACAGTCTGATGGGAACTCCTTTGCAGTCAGCTACAAAGGATTTGATGTCTCTACATGATGGAGTGATCCTTTCGAACAGGGAGTGACAGACGGCGCAGTGTTCTCCGCAGGATTTCAAAAGTGCCCAGGGTTTCTCCTCGGCCTCCCCAGAGTCTCCCAGGCACCAGGAACCTATAGACATTACAGAAACAAAAAACAGGCAGCTGAGAAAAGCAGGCAAACTACAAAGGGAGACATATACCTTTAAGGAAAAACCGAAGGTATAAATTTGGTCTTCCTAAAACGGGGATAAATATATGCATTTCTCGGTGATTCTAAAAAATAACTGAACATAACAGCGATGTCACTTCAAATTATGTACTGCTGGAGTTAGGGGAGGCCGATGTTTTATTAATAAGCGGGCGGTTAGAGCACTACTTGTTCCCACCTCTAAGAGTTCGGAAGGGCTGGGGAGGCCAAGCTGAAACCTCCAACAAGAGAAATGATTTAGTAATTTAGTGTGACTGACAGACCTGGCGATGAAGAGGCGATGAAGAGGGACTTTATTGTGTAGTGTCAGGGAACAGCTGAAGGGAGATGGTCAGACATTTTAAGAGCTTCAGCTTTGAAGGGTGGAGAGCTTCATCTTAGCCCCTGGCCAGGTTGATTAGGGTGGACCTGGAGAAGGAGCGAGGAAGAGAGGAAGGGGAAGAGAGAGAGAGAAAAGGGAGAGAGAGAAAGAGGGAGGGAGAGAAGGGAAGGATAGAGGAAGAGAAGGAAAGAGATATATACTTCCTCATTTGGTGCAGAGAATAATTTAGGAACTGCACACTCATCCATCATGAGCTGGCTAATAACTAATCAATGATTGCAAAGCACTTTGAAGGTAGTAAGTTTTATATATGTGCTAAATAACAAAAGTGCTAGAATTTGGTTCAGGATTGTAGCCAAATCTAACCTTTGAGTGAAAAGCTGGGCACGTTATTTTTTGAAGAGGAGTCTGGGCTGACTCTAGGACCCTCACTGTAAACCACACTAGGTTCCCCATGTGTGTGACTGGGGGCGATGTTGTGGTGCTCATCAACTGTGCTGTAGTTGGGGGTATCGAACTCCAGGGGGCACTCTTAACTCCTCTAGGTTCTTTGCCACTGCATTGAAACAGCCCTGATACTGGGACAAGGTCACATGATCCATCAGCATGAATGAAACTTCCTAATTAGGGCTGCTCTGGTTGTGATTAATCTGTGTAGAGCTGTCATGATAAGGTCACTCCAAAGACATCCTGCAATTACTACCAATACAAGTGCTACCTCCTGTAAGAGTCTTTGCCTTTCCATAGATATCTGCCCCACCTTCTAGGAACAAGACCTCACATTCTGGTAATTCTTCACCTGTGACAGTTCTTTGAAAGGGAAAGCTTGGCACGCTTTCTGATTTCCAAAGCTTCTTTCACCATTTCAGGATCTGGGGTATTTCTCCATCTATAGTTGATAATATCTGTGGTTTTTTTGTTTGTTTTTTATGAAGAGTGAAATTGCTCCTCCCATTCAGGATATGTAATTACCAAGGTATTAATTTGTCAATTTAGGCTACAATGAATTCTTACTGCAAAAACAGTCAATGACATGGCAGTAGTGTATTTTTAAGCAAACAGCAATGCCTCTGGAATATGTGTGCATAAATATTAATTAGGTAGAGAAACAAGACAGCCATGAAATAGTTTCTGTTAATTATTTTGGCTCCTTTCCAAATTTGTTACAATTTATCTGACTTTTTTTTCTGGAGGCCTTTGGAACCATCTATCTCAGCCTGTGTATGTAGTGAAGGTGTCTGGAAAAGTCAGCGACTACATCCAGTAGCAAGTCCTCCTGAGAAAGAACCTTTTTTCTTCTTTACTAATCTGGGCCCAGGATGAGGCAGGGAGGAGTTATTCTGATTTTTTTCTGGTTTTCCCAGATGGTTCTCGTGGACAAGCTGTCAGGGGATTCCCAAGACTTGTGGCTCTGGGAGGGCCTGTTTCCCAACAGTCACCAACTCGGAACTTCCCAGAGCTCTGCTGTGCTTAACAGCACAGATAGTTCCCATTGGAAAGGAAAAATAACAATAAAGTGCAAATGTAGAAGTTTCTTAGTCATTCAGATGAATGTCCCTGGGCATATCCTTTATCTACAGCACAGTCACTACCCAGAAGTAGAACACCAAATTCTCTGAGCAACCAAATGGGTGCCAAGATTGAATTTCAAAGTTAATTTTACATTTTGTTTGACAGAGTTCTAACAAGTTTGATTATCTTTCTACTTTCCAATTTTATTTATGCGGTCATTCATTCACTCATTTATACTCATGAAAGATTAGAAGTAAGTAAGATATGAAAAAGGCAAGTACAGTGCAACTGCTAGAGATATGTAAGGACAACAGCAAGAAATAATAGCTGATACAAAGTTGAGAGATTGAAATGAACAAACACAGAGTCTGAAAACCAGTGCTATACTGTTCAGAATTCAGAGAAGGAAACCTGCATATCCCTGTCACCTTCTAAGACCTCACTATGAAACATTCCACATTCTTAACCACAACCTTGTATCATGAAGAACAGAGTCAACTTAATTCACCAAAGAAGAATTGCAACTGGTCAATAAACACATTGAAAAATGTTTAGCCATGAGTAATCAAAGAAATGCAAACTAAACACAAAGCAATATTTATTTATCTGTCAAGTTGGCAAAGATTTAAAGAAATAGATGATATATACTGTTGTAGGAATGATAAGGCACAGGCATCCTCAGCTATTTTGGACACAGACATAAATTGATACAACCTTTCTAATGGATACTTTGGCAGCACAAGTAAAAAGCTTAAAAATTTTGTATACCCTCTGACCCAATATTTCTAAACATAAACAATGTGTGTTTATTGTGAGTTCATAAGTTTTCAAAAGTTTAACAAAACTACTTCCTAGTACTGCTGCCTCATAATTGATTTTGTCTGTCTAAGTGGCCTACAGGGGCTTTAAACTGACCTCAGCCCCCGTATGCAAACATGTCCGAGAAGAAAGCTAGTAAGGTACAAGCAATGCAAGTTCCTGACATCCCTTCCCCAGCAGCTCTTATGACCACCAGTCTCCCCCACTTCCCAGGGATTTTTCCTTGCATATCCCTTGAACAAGAGCCCTGTGGAGCTTACCAAAACCCCACTTTTTTGGTGTGAATTAACCTATCCAGCCTGAGCCTGGGAACCTCAACGCACTCCATCCATAGACCCTAACAGAGGTTCGTGCCCCAGGTCCTGCCTCTCTTTCCCTGTCTGCATCCTGACTTGACCTCCCTATGTGGCCCCTGGAGGTGTACTGTGTACCTCCTCCAAGCCCAGGGAGTAATAAAATGTCCTACTTCAATTTCTTTTGTGGATTTTGTTGAACCATGGCTCACCATCTACTGCTCTCTGCTTCACTTAACCAGTGTTAATTTAACAAATTCACAGCATAAGGATGTAGATTCAATGATTGCTAGCAGAGAATCTTTAATTGCAAAAATATTCTAAAAACAAACTATGACCTAGTCAAGTACAATACATTTTAATATTTATCTCTATTCTTTTACTTTTTAAGAAAGACATATAATTTGTCTATTAACATGGAATAAAGTTTGAAAAAATAAAAATTGTTCAAGAAGTTTTATATATATATATAGATTATATATATATTCTTAAAAAATAAAGAGACAGACTCCTATTATATGAACATATTCTAGTTTAAAAACGATAGAAAATGCCAGAAGATTTTAGAATTATACCACATTTATAATATATGATATAATGCTCATTTTTTTATTTATTTGTTTTTTCTATCAGTATTTTCTAAGCACCTACCATGGGTCAGGCACCAGGTGTACAACAGTGAATGAAAGGAGTGTGTTCCCAGCACATAGACAGTGTTTCAGTCAATCTAGAAATGACATCTAGCCCTCAGTTGTATTTCAGCTCCAGGCCCAGAAAATCAGGGAAACCAGATGAATTGATGCCACAACTGACGTCAGGATCAGGTGCGATAACCAATGACCCCTTACCCTAATGCTGACCAATCAGTACAGGCCATGGCCCTACCTCCCTTGGTCACCATGATGAATGATTTTCCTCTATATAACCCTTCCCCTGGAAGCCACTGGGGAGCCAGGTCTTTGATCATTGACTCTTCTGTGACTCCAGGTGTGAGCCACTTCCGGAACTAAAATCCTTACTTTCTTTGCTGAAGAAAAAAAAAGTATGTTTTTTTCCAGGGATCTAATGTAAAGCATAGTGATTATGTTAATAATACTGTATTATATGCTTGGAAGTTGCTAAGAGAGTAGAAACTAGATGTTCTCATCACGAAAAAATGATAATTATGTGACATAATAGGAAGTGTTAGCTAACCTCGTGGTGGTAATAATTTTGCAATATATAAGTACAACATGTATACCTTAAATTTGCACAGTGTCATATGTCAATTATATCTCAGTAAAGTTTTGGGAAGAAAGGAAGTTCCTGCCTTAATAAAGTTCACATTCTACTTGGAGAGATGGACAATTATGTAATTACACATAGAAATTAACTGTGACAATTTTAAACAAGAGAGCCAAAGAGCCCTCTAGAGAGAATCAGGGTGAACGAGTAGGCAGCAACACGTCAGAGGGGCCTTGGAAGGAGGGGCCCAGTGATGGCCTCTGAGGAGAGAGGGCAGCAAGAGAGGGCACTGTTGTATGGAGTGTGGTAGGTGTGGGTGGTGGGTGGTGCAGGGTCTTGAAGTACGTTCTAAGTTTTGCCTTAATCCCTTTTTAAAGCAATGGGAAGCTTTCTATGCTTCCAGGCATATCAATGAGTGATTTGGCTTTTAAAAGGTAATTCTGAATCTCTTGTGGAACACACATTAGAAAAAAACCCAAATGCATGCAGAAATACACATTAGAATGTTATATAAATAAGAGAAGCAAAAGTGAAGGAGAAGAGTCTACCTTGAAACACAGAGTGATGGAAGTGGAAACTGACAAAGAAAAACCTAGATGATTGTTATTCAAGACTTGAATTTAATGATGGCATGGATGTGGGGTTGAGGGAGAGAAGAATCAAAGATGACTCCTGTTTAATTTGTGTCATGACTGACAGAAGGAGGGTAACATCTCCTTAAGGTTAAAAACAGGAAACCAGCGGCAGCCAAGGTGGAGTGGGATCTGGTACTGATCTGACTTTGGACAGGTCAGTCTGAAATATACTTGAGACACCCAACAGTAAATCAAATGATAAGTGATAATCCTAGTGAGGAATCAAGAAAAAAAAGACATCTCAGAACTTTCACAAGTTTGGCTCTTTATTGTTACCTGACCATGAGCCAAATTAAGTCTCAAGGTGGTCGGCTGGAAAAGTCCCTCTTACTCAGGGCACCTTGTGTTTTTGTTGTATTAGGGCCTTCAGCTGGTTGGATGAGGCCCACTTACATTATGGGTATCAATCTACTTACTCAAAGTTTACTGACTCAAATCCAGAAACACCCTCCAAGTTGACTCAAAATTATCCTCTTACCAGGCAGTCCTGGGTAATGTGTTTCTAATAATACGATAGATGACCCACTGACAAGTCAAGACATGGGTTTTTTGTGCAAGGGGTTTTTCTAAAACCCCCTCCCTATCCATCTGCTGTGTAATTTGCTTCCTCATTCATTTCCTCAATACCTATAACTGATAGCTGATTATTACTGTGTATGCCATAATCTAACCTGCTTTGATTTCTTTCTGGGTCTTCCTAGTACTTGGAAATGTTTGTGTGCATCAGGCATGCCACTTCTATGCCTGGGTTGCTAAAGAATGTATCACAGCAGCAGCTTCCGGATATACACATAGGGGAAGTACCTAAACAAATAAGAAAAAGACATTGCCAACTTGCGATTCTTATCTAGTAGTATTCTCCATTTTATTCTGTAGAACCAAATCACACACTCGCATTTTAGAGCAGCTAGACCGCCTAGCAGCTGTGGACTACTTCTCTTTGGTTCAGAAGTCTTTTAAACATTGGCCATCCACTTCTCTACAGAAGCAAATTGTATGACCTGAGACCTGAGGTGCTCTTTCCTAGATTTACAGATGTTGCTTCTGTTACCAGAGGTTTTAACATTTTTACTCATATAAGTAAGATATTTAGAAAACAGAGGTGGTGGGGGCGCTAAATGCATATTTAATAGAGTTGCAAGCCTTGATAATAGGAGAATGTCCTAGGGCAGAATTCCAAACTCATGTCTTTGTGGGCTCACAGTGGTAAGTAGATGTGGGCACTGAGAGGAGGGCTTGGCAAATTGGAGAGCTTATGCTTCCTCTCACAGAGCAGCCACTACTCAGATAGAGCTATGGGGGAAGGAGAGCCCAATTCCTCATGCTTTTAAAAAATATGGATGTACACGTGATCTGTTCGGACAGAATGATAGGTAAAGGATCAGTGCCATTTGAAAATGAATAAATGTATATTGTTATTGAGATGAGTCAATATTTCTAAAAGAAATCAGTAAATATTCCTAGCTTATTCTACTCATCACAATAAATTATAGATACCTAAACATTATTTTTTAAAATTCATAGAAAGAATAGAAATCATTCTATAAGATTTATATGACATAGTAGTTAAGAATTTTCTAATTTTCCAAGAACTATATCAAAGCCAGAACTAGAAAATATGAAGAAATGATGAATAGATCTGGCTAGTAAAAAGACCCCTAAAGCTTAGAATATCTCTATTTTAAAAATATATCATTAAGAAAATTATTTAAAAATGATAAACTATTCTTAACATATAGGGAACAAAAAAGGCTAATATCCTTATTTCATGATGAAGTAATTATAGGTATTTAGCCTAAAGAGAAAACCACTTTCAGAAAAATGGGCAAAGAATATAAATAAGCAGTTCACAAAAATGCAAAATGTTTAAACTCACTAATATAAAAGCTGCAAATTACAATGAAGTATAATTATTCACCAACTGAATTGTAAATATTTTTAAATAATTAATAGGAGAATGAGGTAGTGGGAATTAGAAGTCACATGTGTTACTGGTGCAGAATAAAATTGGGAAAAAATTCTAGAAGGCAATTTGCAAATTGAAAGCCTTACAAATCTGCTTACCATTTGACCCAAGAATTTCTTTTTAGGATTCTATCCTAAGATTCTCTCTCTCTCTCTCCCTTTATCAATTCTATCTCTATCTCTGCCTCATCTATAACATGTATCTATAGTCCTCTCTCTGTTTCTCTCTCTCCTCCACTAAAATATAAGCTCCACAAAGTGAAGAGATGTGTTCATTTAATTCTCTGTACTTTTACCCAAACCTAGAAAATTGCCTATCATGTAGTATGTAATCAAAATGCATTTGTTGAATGGATCATTATTTCTTAACATTTACCAGGGGCATTGGCATCTTATAGGGCATTTAAAGAGAATGACTAGGATGTTAAGGAATTTTTAATTATATCATGAAAAACAAGAGAAAATAACTATTAGAAGAGTAGCCAGCAAAAAAATTCGATAATAGTTTTCAAACATTAGAAGAAATAAGTGGAAGAGTGATTTGACTCATTCTGTGCAACTTCTAAGTGCAGAGATATATCAATGAATGGAATTTATAGAAAGGCGATATGGTAGCTCTATTTAAAGAGTACTTTCAAACAACCCTAGCTGTCCAAAATGAATTGACTACCTTGGGAAGAAGCAATTCCCTGTGAATAAAAATGTTCAAACATAAGTACTTATAGGAAGATTTATATAACAGAAAAAGGCTTTAACTAGCTTACTCTAAATTTCCTCTTCTTAGAAGACTCACCTCCTATTTCTCCCCAACATCACTTTCTATATCCTCTTTCCTTTCAGTTTTTTACTCCTACTTAGTCTTCTGACCTTATATTAAATGTTATCTCTCTCTGGAACCCTTTTCCTACTACTCAATCCAATTTAACATTATATGTTTATGCCTCTCATAGCCACCTGATTCCCCCTTTATATCAAAGCATACTGTAGTTTTCCATTTGCTGGGTTGTCTTCCTTTTGTATCTCATGTCTAGTACAGTTCCTGGTCCATAATAGAATAAAATTATTCTTAATGAGGTGTGCACTTAGTTTGAAATAACATTATATTTTATTTCTTTGAAGACTATGAGTCATTAAATCAGGGATGCGCATCTTTTTTTCTTTATTTTCTTGTAGAGTTTTCAGTTCCTCATGGTTTTGTTTACCTTATTGGTGCATTGGCTTATGAATACGCCTTAAAATTAGATGTTCTAAAAGGAGGCCTTCTGATGGCCTTCCTCTCTCCCTGCACCTATGTGACACCAACAATCCCAGATGGATCCACTTAGTCATCACCAGCAGGTTCAGCCCAGCCCTAGTTGTTGGCCTACATCTTTTGTTAGAGAGATTATATAAAGCTTGGTAAAATTCTCCAGAGGGTGAGCATGCTCAACTTTAATGCAAGACTTTCTCACATGTTGACTCAATTTCTGGGAAGTGACTCATTTGTTTTTTCTAAAGTATAGCTGGTATTAAAAAAATTATTTAAAATGTCAAACACAGTTAATATAAAATATTCAGATAAAACATAAAATGTAAAGTATAAAGTAAAATCACCCATAATTCACCTAAAAAGGACCTTTATTAACATTTTAGTATATATCTTGCCATCTAGACTTTTATAAAATAAGCATTTTAAAACCAAATATCATAATATAGAAACTATTTTGTAATATATCTCTTCATTTGAGATATTGAGAAATCATTTCCAGGTCAATAAATACATATTTACACTATCTTTTTATCTTCTCTGGGTAGCATTTGAGAATATGAATATGAAAGTTTATTTAAATGACTCTCTTTTATGATATTAAGGTTTTTCACACTTAGGGGCAATGAGATACAGTAAATGTTTTTGGTTAGCTATCTAATTGCATGTAATTGATTATGCATTAGTATAGATTCTAAAATAAAGTCCTAGAATTAGAATTACTGGATCATGAAGTATCTACAGTATTTTAGCTTTTGGTGGGAATTGCCAAGTGACACTCCAGAAATTATGTAGTAATTTCTATAAAATACCATTGATATGATTGACCAGCTTGCCATTCTGTGAATTAGTAAGTAAATAAAGTTCCCTTCAACCTACATAATAGAGAACTGGAAAGGTTAGATAGCTCTGATATAATGTAGAAACACATATTGTTATCTTTGCCATGAGAAGGAAAATGTTTCTAATTATTTTTTAAATATGATGGAGATGAGGGAAATGCATTAAGATAACCATTGCTTATCAAATTCCAATGGCTTTGTTGATTTATTCACTAAAAATTTTATATTCAAAAACACACCTGTAATTGGCATTTCCTCTTTTTAAAAAGTATCCAGCTTTTCCTCAGTTGAAAGGACCAAGGTGTATGCAGTGGCTTAGATCTGTAAATTGTGTTATGTAGGCTGCAGATCCTCACTGCTAATACTAGATTAGGTTTTTGTCTACTAGGCCGCTATAGATCAAGCTGTATTTCAGTAGGCTGTTTTCTATTTTATTTTTAGAAAGCCTGTGCTTAGTAACCATTGATGGAGATCCCTACGCGTCAGAACACTCCAATCACTACTCCCCCATGTCTTACTTGGTAATTTGACCCAGATTTACTCTGAAAGTTAAACGTCACTGTCTGGTCTACCACTCTAGTATCCCATTATTCCCTTTGAAATCAGAGACAATTCAATGTAGACTCTTCAGTTACATAGAACTCTTCAAAATAACTTTCCCTACCATGGGTAATATTTTTCATAATAGGCAAGAAATTAATTTTGGGCCCTCCAATGAGATATAGTTTGGAGGGTAGATGCATATACCA
The DNA here is from genome assembly GCF_021234435.1 of Artibeus jamaicensis. Classification (NCBI taxonomy): domain Eukaryota; kingdom Metazoa; phylum Chordata; class Mammalia; order Chiroptera; family Phyllostomidae; genus Artibeus; species Artibeus jamaicensis. The sequence continues at coordinate 1,594,972 of NW_026522036.1, forward strand.
TCGATTCATTCTATTGCTCCCCTTTTCCTAAACCTCTATTTTTGTTCTAATAAGCAATAAATAAACTTGGTATTTTGTTTGAGTCGGGTATGATGACAGACATGGAGACAACTACTTGGGAAAGACCTTGAGTTATCAGTAATAGCTGCTCTGTGACCGCACACAGGAGACAAGGGAATCCTGCTACAGACTTTACGATTTTCCTCACTGTGTTCTCAGTTGCATAGCTTTCAATTTCTAATTTTTTCTATTTATTCTTTTGACCCTGTAGGTCCATAAAAGGAAGACAGGTAACCTCATAATCTCTATAATTGCCATAGCAACTAAGCGCTGTAGGCCACTTGATGTCCCAAACCTTGCCCTCTATCTGCATTTCATTCCATGCCACCACTGGAAACAATTTAAATGATTTTGTTGCCATCAATGCTCTAGATTACTCAAATCCCAGTTGCCCCTGACTGCAGTTTGTCCATACGTTCTTCAATTATGTAAACAATTCAATACCCAAATATTGTAATTTGGGACTGTTCAGTGGAATCCAGATCCCAATTATTATATCCATTAGGATTATAACAGGAAGTAAATAGTACCCTAAACTTCAGTAATTTGAAGAGATTTTGATAAATGGGCTATTAACTAATAAAGATATGGGCAGAATATGGGGAAATGACAAGGAATTAAAGCAGTTTACAAAACTAGTAATAATGGAGGTCATTACCATCCCTAGGCCTGAGGAGCATGGGGATGAGACAATTCACAGAACCCAGAGACAGAGAACTCTGTGGAGAGGACTGTTTAACAGAATCTGGGACCTTTGGTTAAGGTACATACCTGACTGCCATTGCTACTGGTAAGAGCAGGACAATACCCTAGTCTCGTCTCATCCATTGCTTTGATCTCCTGGGGGGGCTCCTCATGGACTGAACTTAACTAAAAGATGAAGGGCTAGGAATTCACTGATACAGTCCCTACAGTCCCTCCTGAAGCACAGAGTGATTATCCTGGGTGGACTCTGGCTAAAGAGGAGCTCAGTTTGTATCTTATGGTGAATTCCAGCTTGATGTGAGATAGACTTGCTCTTTAAATGGTTTGAAATCAAAGACTTGAATCCAGCAATTAATTCATTTAGTGTTGTCACCTGGACAGAGGCTGGAGGAATAGGAAATGGAGGCAGATCCTGGCAGAGAGTGTGTAGGAGAGCAATCCATAATCCATGGAGTGTATGGAGTGTGTCCTGATCCATATGTTAGGACATTTGTTCTGTGTTCTGGGACTTAAGACAGAGTTTTGGTCACTGTGGTAGGAGCCAGCAATTTTTTTTTCTGCAAAGGGCCAGAGAGTTTAGATTTTGCAGGTCATATGGTCTTCATCACAACTACTTAACTCCTATCAAAGCTCAGAAGCAGCTATAGACAATACAAAGGCAAATAGTTATGATGAGGTTCTTATAAAACTTTATTTGAAAAAGTAGGTTGAGGATAGGGATTGATTCCAAGAGTCATAGTTTGCAAACCCCACTCTATAGGAAGTTGGAATCATAAACAGGAAATTGAACTAGAAGCCATTGTATAGACTGGACCAACCCAGCAGTATCTGGTGAATTCTATGAATTGGTCAGCAATTTTACACTAAGACAAACTAATTTATGATCATAAGGAGTCTATTATAGTAAGATTAATTTCTAGTCCCCCATCTCTCCCCTGGCTGAAGAGTTGATGTTGGTAAAATGCTGTTTTTGTAGTTAGCTTTGGTTCAGAAACCCAGTGGGATGAAGGCTATAGGTAGTAGATAAATGCTTTACTTCTGAGAAAGATGAAGATGTCAGCTAACTTGTTCCATTGGACTTCTAAGGCACCTGCATGGGTCTTACTTCCCTACCAAACCCTGCCCTGAACTTTCTTCCATTTAGGTCTCAGCTATTGCCCTGAATTTCATTCCCCAGATTGTTCTTGGATCTCAAGATCCAAGAATCTTGAATCTTGCCCAGTGGGCCTACTTTCCAGATTCTACCTTTTCCTTATCTGGCCAATTCTAGTTAAGTAGGACGTAGATTAAGATTGCTTGCATTTTGAGCTAGTAGTTTTGTATAGATTTCATTTACTTTGTAGCTAAAGCTTTGGTTGTATTTTATGTTTTTTTTAAGTGACTTGGATTTGGTACATCTAAAAGACATAATTGAAGATTTAGGAATTGAATCCACTTGTTTCTCCAGATATATTAGTCCCTGAATCACATGCAGCAGAAACCAGGATGTTGGAGTGATCTCGTCCAGATTTTGAGTTACTTCATGAAGGTTTCAACAGAGAAGGCCCAGTTAAAGCTTTTAGCTCCCAATTCAAACACTTGTCTCTAGAGAGCTCTGGATTCCTTCCAAAAATTCTGACACGTTGAAAAACTTATGCACTTTTCTTTTATAGTGGTGGGCATGGATTTCCATGGGTGTAACAACCTTTCCTCAGTCCATCCCCTATAAACCTTTCTTACTGAGGGTATGCATTTGAGTGCATAGGGGTTGGCTGGAGACTGAGGCCACAGGAAGAGCTGTGATAACTGGCACATGTGGGATCGTGTCAAAGGATTGAGCTTGTTTTCACCTTGTTAATTGGACTAGGCAGATTTGTGAGTTGGCCTGAATTGATCTTTAAAACAGACCTGCTCACGACACGTCCAGTCTAGTGGCTGTTTGCCATTCATAAGGCAGGATGTGAAACGCAGCAGCAGTGGCTGTAAACTCAACCTTTGTGGAGGAGGGACTACAGAGCTGCTGGATGGGGTACAGAGTTAGGGTGGAGGTTCTGTTGGATTTCTCTCAAGATGCCAATATAATTCCGGCCACCACAGAAGTCAGAGGAGATGCAGAGTGGAAGTGCCTATCCTGGGAGCTCAAGATAGTCATATGCATTCTACTGAGCTTGAGAAGGACTGAGGTTGGGCAAGAATGCACAGTAGAAAGTCTTTGATGTAGGAGTGAGAAATCAGGATTCTAGTCCTAGCTCTGCCTTTAATTGCTATGTAAGCCAAGTCTAATCACTCAGCCTTTTCTGGGAGTTGATTTCTTTATCTGTAAAGTAGGATAATTAGTCTTGCCCTATCTCCCTCAAAGAGATGATGAGTACCAATGAGAACATTAATGAATGTGAAAGAACTTTGAAAATAGTGTAAAGCACAGGAGAAAGACATTATTATCACTGCTGCAAATGCAATGCACTTACTCACTAGCTCCACAATGCTCCCTATTGCAAACACAAACTCCTCACCCAGGCTTCTAAGTCCTTTTCTCAAATGGACTCTATATGGTATTATTACAAATCCCTTACCTGAACTCTGCTCCAACTAAGCTATTCTCACAGCACATTTTGCTTATTCTTACCTTTATGTTCCCTGTATTTTGTTTCTTTTTTCTTTCTTTCTTTCTTTCTTTCTTTCTTTCTTTCTTTCTTTCTTTCTTTCTTTCTTTCTTTCTTTCTTTCTTTCTTTCTTTCTTTCTTTCTTTCTTTCTTTCTTTCTTTCTTTCTCTCTCTCTCTCTCTCTCTCTCTCTCCTCCCTCCCTCCCTCCCTCCCTCCCTCCCTCCCTCCCTCCCTCCCTTTCTTTCTTTTCTCTTTCTTTCTTTTCTCTTTCTCTTTCTCTTTCTCTTTCTCTTTCTCTTTCTCTTTCTCTTTCTCTTTTTTTCTTTTTCTTTTCTTTTTTCTTTTGCTTCCTTCACAGCCCCCACCCTGTCTCTTAAAGCTAAAAGGGCACCCCACTCAGCTACCTTCTCACTCAGAATAGTCATTGGAAGACCTCACTCACTCCTGTGGCATTAACTACCACCTATAAGATGATATAGATTATATATGCATATATACAATTTCACTTCTCACTTCACAGTAACAACACACTTGCCTCCCACTGGAAGTTAGACAAGATGTATTCTTTTTTGCTCCTCATTCATCCCCATTGTCTTTTCCTGCATAGTCCACATTTCCTTAGCAAACAAGCCCTGTAACATTTATCTCCAAAATCTCAGCAACAATATCATCACTGCTGCTTTACTTTCAGTCCAAATCTTTGATAACTTGGATTATTGTCACAGTTTACTGATTAGATTCCCTGTTTCAAGACTGTTTTCCTAACAATATATCTTCCACTCTTCTGCCAAACGCTATTTCTGAAACACAAATCTTATCCTGCCATTTCCCTGCTCCAAATGCTTCAGTAACGCTCACGCTTTTCAGATTTGTTTAAACTTAGAACAGTAGCACATAAGTCTCATAATGATCGGGCCCCCATCTATTCTGCTTTCTGCTGGGTATTAACTCTTTTTAGGTCTTGTACTCATCTCAGAATCTGAGGAAACAGGACAATTGTAGGTAAAGATTTGCAAACAAATGACCATTTTTCTTCTGCAGTACATCTCTGCCACCCCACTGAATAACATTTGTAGTCCCTCTCCAACCTCACTCTCCCATATCCCTTTGCAGACACTTGGTTCTAGTCACACAGAGGTTTTGGAGCTCCAAAGTCATGTGTGGCTTTCTTATACCTCTGTGCCTTCATACTTGGTACCCCTCCACTAGAATTTCCTTCTTGCCATCTTGCTCCAGTTAAATACCACTTGTCCTTCAAACAACAGTTCAAATATCACTACCTCTAAGAAGTCTTTTCTCATCGTCTACCTGGTTTACCTATTACTGTATTGTAGTTCCAGAATAGCCTAAATAGTTTTCCATCCCATCTTCTCTCAACAAAACTTTGATCTCCTGTGTGTTTACTTGCTAAATGATTTGAAGGTAAAGATCTTATCTTAATTGACCATGTAGTTCCAGTTTGTAGCATATTACCTGGCATGTAAGAGCACTCAAGTCCCTGTCTGGGTAGCTCTTTTCCCAGGTTGGAAGTATTTGTTGATTGGAGTATTGTCTCAATGCACCAAGGTTGTGGGTTCAGTCCCTGGTCAGGGCACATGCAAGAAGCAACAAATGAATGTATAAATAAGTAGAGCAACAAATTGATCTCTTTCTCTCTCTCCCCTGACTCTCTCTTTAAAAGCCAATAAATCAAAAGAGCACTCAAAAATGTTTCCTAAATGGCATTGAATTGTTTTTATCCAGAATACTCTTCTCCCTGTTTTTACTAGTACACACCTTATAGTTCTCTTATGGTTAATCACAAAGACAATCTTTTTGTACAGTCTTGCTTCATTATCCCCATCATTTAATGATCATCTCCTTGAATATCCTTCTTGCTCATGTGTGGTTTTTATCACTGCATGTTCATCACTTAGAGGTTGCTCTGAAATGTGTTATTCCCAAACCATCACTGTTCTTTAAGTATATGATGCAATGTAGGGGAAAGAGTTCGGAAAAGAGCCAGAAGACCTACTTCTAGCTTTAGCTCTATAGGAACTAAATGTGTGGCCTCTGGCAGAGTATTGATTTTTTTCCATTTGGTTTAAGTTTCCTTATTTTTTAAATGAGAGATATGTACAATCTCTAAGATACCTTCCTGTTAAAAAGCTATATGCCATTACTGTTTTTGACTCTCTCATATATCATATGTATATATTTCACTTTTTCAATTACATTGTAGTTTCTGTGTGCAAGGGATGATTTGTGCTCCAGGCCCATTTCTGTGTACCTGTCACTGACCATATATCTATGGGGACATACAATAAACATTTAGTAAATCTAAGCATCACCTTGGGAGATTTAGTGCAAAAGAAGGTGTAACAAAAGGTTGATAAAAGTATCAAGCCCTGGCTGGTGTAGCTCCGTGGATTGAGCACGGGCCTGCGAACCAAACAATCGCAGTTGATTCCCAGTCAGGGCACATGCCTGGGTTGCAGGCCGGTTCCCTGCAGTCCAGTTCCCAGCAGGGGACACACGAAAGGCAACCGTACATTGATGTTTCTCTCCCTCTTTCCTTCCCTTCCCCTCTAAATATAAATAAATAAAATCTTTAAAAAATATTGTTGCATCTTCAGATCTCTAGATTACTTCATGAAGTATGTGCAGTTAATGTATAACATGTATACATCCCTATAATGAGGCCCATTCCTTAGAAGGAGAGATGAATTTGAATCTTCAAACCTTCTTTTGGAAATAGAAATTTTCTTCCACCTGGAAAAAGATGTACCCTGATTCAAAGTAGGAAAAGAGCTTTTGGAGACTCTTAAAATATTTAAAGGAATTTTGTGAATCCAAACTATGCTGAGAAAATTAAATCAAAAATAAATTATAACAATGTAATGGGTTGTTTTTGTGTTAATCTAAGGGAAGGTATGCAGCTTTGCAGACCGTAATTTGTTGTTTTGCCAGATTTTTTTATTGAGGGTCATAGATATTTTTCTGATTCCAAAGAAAGGCCAAAGGTTAGTAGCCTGAGTAAAGAAGGATAATATTTGTTGCAGTCATACACACATGAAGACAAAACAAAACGAAAACAAATAGCTCTGTTTATTCAGTGCAGGTGCTCTTCATCTCTTTCCATCTTGGCTTTTGAGTATCAGCAGCATGCTGCCTCAGCAGTGGCCATATGCATGGAGGACTCAGCCTTGGGTTCCAGAGACCACAAGGTTGTAATGAAAGCAAATCTATACAGCCAAATACTGGGTCCTAAACAGCAAGCACTGTCTCCAAAGAATAAATACAGTTTTTACTTGACTAATTCAGGTAGACTCTGTTGTTGAACATGTAATAGTCACTAAATATTTAATCCACCTAAATCACTGTTCCTTTACTCTTGGCCAATTTAGGTGGGAAATGACCTTTATTTTTTAATTAAAAGAGTCAAAATTACAGGAACCACATACTTACTGTAGCTGTTGTGATTGCAATTATTTGTTTACTTTTATATCTCTACCAGAAGTGTACCTAAGTATTTGACACTGAGAGCAGGGCAATTTTTAACCATCCCCTAATATGTGCAACATAATTATTTATTGTAATGATTATTATTTTGTGTGGTACCTAGTATACTACACTGTGAGTTCTTTAAAGCTAGGAATCATGCTTAACTTACCTTTGAATCTCCAGTGTGTAGTATTTTGCCTAATTTTTATTAGGTGCTCAAGAAATGCTTATGATTTATTGAGTAAATGAATGTGTTGGTGGTAGAAATAGGATTCTTCCATGGAATGTCAAGACAAGTATTTCAGGGACCCACACATCGGAGGACTTGAGGCATAGTGGCAAGGCTTATTGGAGTGAAAATAAAGGACTGTCTCTAGTTGCCCAGTATCTCATCCATGACCAGGTGGTTCAGCTCCATCTCCCTGTGGGAGAAGTCTAGCCTCTGGGGTTATAAGCCTGCACCCATGCCCATAAGGGGGTGGGGCAGGGGGCTGGACTCAGATATGTAGAATTTCTCTGTGTCTCATTTCCCCATCTGCATGTCCATGGACAAGGCTGTGCTTGGGCTATGACTGGCACTGCACTTGGACCCATGTGACTGCCAGGCCTCATGGCTTCTACCAGAGATAAAGAGAGCACAGAAATGAACAAGTTAACACACCACAGTCTTTGTTAACCTTTGACTCTACAGTATTTTCTTGGGTTTGGGAAGGGGTAAGCTCTTTTTCAAACTAACCAATCACTTCCCTGACTTTGCAGGCCTGTGCTGGGCCCTCCCATTAACCAACCCCTTTTCTGGATCTTCTGGGCTTCATGCCCTTATCCAGTCCCATCCTTTCCCCACATGAGAGTCTTCTCCTTATGCCACCATTTTAGCTCCTACTGCACATTCCTCATAGCAGAAGGTCTTCCCCCTGCACTGTCTTCACTTCCCACTGCACATGCCTCAGCAGAAAAACTTCCCCTACTGTTTTATTCCCCACCTTCCTTCCCCTGCCTGGGGTAGTCTGGGCAAACAGCCAGTTGTCCTCCAGGGAGATTGGAAAGCTGATCTTCCTGCCTGGGGATTAAGTTCCCTTTGATGGGAGATGTGGCTGTTCAATGGGGTGTCTGAGGCTGTATCTTCCAGGCTTAATCATGCTTAGGCTTAGCCAGTTTTGTTCCCTTCTCTTTTGTTAATATCTAACTAGATGCCTGCCTACTGTAATAAGTGGATCATCATCTGTAGTATGTCCAGGATTGATCACTAAGTAACTTTAAGCATTTTAGAGATCATGTACTGCATTAGATAGAGGTCTGCATTCTCCATGGTATACCTAGGTAATGCCTACAGAATTCTTCAAAGGAGTTACACAGAGTTTTACCAGGAGAAGCCTATGGACTTGATGATAGGTTCATATATTCCATTGTCAAACCGGATCTCTTCAACTCTTTCAAAACTATAATTTCTGACATTTCAAGTGCTCCAGCCATCGGCCCATTGTGGGTCAGATGCCTGAAATGTGATAGTTATTTTGTCCTTATTATTACGAGTCTGTGCTGGATGTCAGAAATCATACAATTATGCCTCTTATCCTCTAATTATTACATGATGTTCACTTTTCACTCATTTTTGCAAGCACTTGAAGTGCAAATTAAATAATAATTAGGGGGTAAAAATACACAATTACGTAATTCTTCAGTCTTCTGTACAATACCAGTTGCTGTATAAAAATTCTCAGTGAAGATGCCAAACTAACCATCATCATTTAAAGAATTTGAGTGTTTTGTTCCTCTAAGAATAACTCATTTTAAAATAACCTTTTTCCTAGGGCTTTTGCTTCTCCATGGCTACAAAACCAAGCAAGTAAGTAAGAATGCAAGCAATTTTTAAAAAGTATCAAAACTCCTTTGCCAGTTTTATAACTTTAGCCTGAAAAAGAGGAGATTCATATCTTAATTTACTTCCCAAGCAGTACTCTTCTTCATTTCATAAGTATAATATTGTATTCATTTTTTTGCTCAAGTAGTAATATCATAAGTAGTACCAGGCCTTAGGAAGCAGGTGATGTGTTGTCTTAAAATATGGAAAGTCTTCAAAGTGGCCCAGTCTTCAAGGTGGAACCAGGTTGGTGGTTCAAGATCATAGTGTCTAGGATTTCTCATGATGGGAGATAGGAAGGGCTATTCTTCCTCTTGATTAGCAGCCTGGCAGTTCAGAACCTTGTATCTGAGGCATTGCCAGACAAACATGTATCAGAAGAAATTTAATGGCCTGAATAACTCCTTTTCTTTTGCCTTTAACATTTGTTGAGTTGTACTGTTTATATTGGTCTGACACTCTGCTAGGTACCTGCGAATGAATACTATAATTGATTTAATTCTCCCAATCACCCTGTGAGGTAGCTTTAGTTTCTCTTCCTTTATACATAAGGCAACTGAGGTGCTCAAGTCATCAACTACTACTTGAAACTAGGTTTTATTATTATGTCATGGGTGAGCAGTATTCTTTCTGCAATAGGATAGCAAGAACAGTGAAAGAGTGGTCAATGGTTACTTCATTACTTTTTTTTACTAGGCTCCTTTTTTGGCCATCTTCTTTCAGGCATAAATTTTGGTCAAACCTAGCATTTTTTTGTTTGTCAAACTTAACATGCATTCTCTCATACCTCCTGGTTTTGCACAGGTTATCCTCAGAGAGATCAGTAGTTCTTTCTGTGCCTGACAAAATTCTGCCTACTGGAGACCCTTCCATAAATTTTTTTGAACCACCTCTGCAAAGTCAACAATTCTCTTAGCACCTGACACTTCTATAATTGTAGCACTGATTACATTGTGTGCTAAGTCCCTACCAAATGAACTGCTCATAAATATAAACCTTATGAAGCAGGGAGGGGCCCATCAGCAGCACCCAGAACAGTACCTGCAGCCTAACAGGTGCTCAGTGCATAACTATTGATTGACCATTCTTGTGTCTGGTCACAATTTCCTTGCTTTCTCTTTGAAGTCCCTAGCTGCGAATGTGGAAAGAACACTAACAATGGTTGTTTCTGGGGTGTGGGACTGGAAGCTAGCTGGGAGGGGAGCACACTTTTCCTGTACACCTTCACTGCAAATAATTACCATGTTCATATAGTAAGTTATAAATAAAAGCAAAACACATTTAAAAATAACTCTGCCTAAATCATTTTGGAAAGCTGTACTTTTCCCCATGCAGCCTTTCTCTAATCTCTTTCTGTGGCAAACCTAGAGCTCTCAACGAAATAACCAATGCGTCCATGTAAGGCTGAGATAAGTATCAGTGCAGGAGCCAGGTGCTTGTGGTTTGGCTCACACAGTCATCCTAGCTGTTACTGGACACAGCATAGAAAGCTGAAACTAGGCAGAAAACATTCTCATATGCAAGGCTTATGACAAAGTCGTGCCCAATATATTTGATCTATAGAAAACTTCACTTTTCCCAAATATACATGATATACCATAAATCACTTGGAGCTTGAAGAAAACTAAGATATTTTGTTTGAAATGTAATAGGATATTCCCTTTTGATAAGAAAACAATATAAATGCGATAGATATGCATCAGCTCCAATAAATAATCTAGGAGATTTTTCAGGTAGGAAAAAGATTTTTAAGGCTATAAATCCATAAGGAAATGGACTTCTAGAGACTATATCGAACGAACTAAGAAGTAAACTCCATTAAGGGAAGATTAAATTAAAATCTCAGAATGACTTCACAGTGCTTTCATTTCTGGGGAAAATATGGAACTCCCAAATGGAAATGGAGCATGTAGTAGTTGATTATAAATATAGTTCATTAATCAAGATAAAGTTATTTTAATTCAACAAATGCCCATTAATTGTCCTCTTTGGGAATGGAACCCTCTCTCAGGTACAGCAAGGTGTATGGGACATAGGCTGAATCCTTCCCTTAAGGGAATTTACAGTCTAAAGCAGGGCATAGGATAAGACAAGTATTCAAATAACCAGAACATTAGAATTATCAGCTGAGATGTACACATAAACAGGTACAAATGAAAAGAGGTAACCTTACACAATACAAGTTCAGGGAGAGACTTCATTCATGAGAAGTGGGATTTGGGATCTGCAGTGGAGCTGGGGGACTTCTGGGAAGATGGAATGAATATCAGCTCAGAGGTGGGAAGGTATGGAGAGAAGGGAGTGGTGGGGTCTACTGTGTTTGTAACAGGATATGTCCAGGGAACTAGTGGGAATAAGGCCTGAGAACTGAGATTCCAGGCCTGCTTTGAGTGAACTTGCCAGCCAACTGGCATAGGGGAAATGATGTAGAACTTGCAAAGAGCAAAGTGCTGGGGCTCAGAGTACCTAGGCTCCTAGGCTCAGGTTCTATCTCAACATTTTGTTTCACACCTAAGCATGTTCTGGATAATTACTTTGATTTTTTGCAGAACAGAGAGTTGGTGTGAGGAGCCAATAATGTATGACTTTGTGAAATATGAAGAAACACATAAATAAAAAACATGGTTCCATTGTAGTGAGGGTCTCAACTTGAGAAAGCAGGGCAGCTCACCCAGAATTCAGTTATGTATTGCTCACCATATTTTGACTTGTAAGATATAACTCTATGATTGTGTAAAGATTGATCTGGAAAAGAAAGGGTTGAGGAGTAAAAGTCAGTATGTGTAATAGATAATAGATAGATAATAGAACAGATATTTATATATATTAATAGATATCTATTCATAGATATTACTTATCTAATAATAGATAATAGAACAAACTTCAAAGTCAGGCCTAGAATTGAATCTTGACTTCTCAGCCCTCATAAGGTATATACCTTCTCTAAGTGACTGAGTTAATAATTGATACCATGTATATAAAATGCTTAATAGACTACCTAGCAAAAAACAAATTCAATAAATCATGACTGTATTATTATTACTAATATTTTATAATTTTGTTTATTATTGTATTATTATCATTACTTTTGTTCTTGGCTTAGAAGCAGTGGGCTAGGGTCTGGGTGCTGAGGTATGGGTTAGTAGTGTTCTCTGGCATTACAGCATTACAGAGTCATGCCTGGTACCTAGGGAGAGATGTAACAATAGTACAATAGGTTAAAATGTGAAGAGTGAATGCAAAAGATGTGGGGAACACAAGGGAGCACCACACTGTAGTCAATGGGACAGTCTGTGGGACCCTTGGGGATGAAGTCTGTTGGAGTCCATTGAACATGGCACCCAATGGTCAAAGCTCCGAATCACATATGTCATGATTAGAATAAGGAATATGACATGATGCTGTGGCACCTTTTTAATGGACATAGGTGGCTCCTACAGCAGCATCACCTCAGAGATCTAAGAGAGAAGGGGAGGAACATAGTGGATAGCCTCTGGTGGCTGCAGAGAGAACTTGAGAACATATGCAAATCACCTTTCTGAGGACTCTTGGGAACTGTGGGGAGGAATTTGAGGAAGTGGTGTAGGAGGCAGGAAATGCTATTTAGCTATTATTTTGTGTCCCTTATTCCCTTGCCTCCTCTCTAACCCCCAGGCTGGTGTAATGTAGCATAACACTGGATACACGGAGTCAAGAGAAACACAGCTATAAGTAGAAGATAAAATGCAGGGGAATATGCTGGGGAGCAGGTGGAGCAGAGGGATCCCTGTTACTTGATGCTGTGCTGCCCGTCTCAGACAGAGTCAAGACAGTTCTTTATCAAAAGCAGAAAAATGTTAAAAATCGCTCTATTTTCTTAACAAACTTAAAAAAAACTGATCTAACTTTTAAGGTTCTGTTTGACACTGGCTTCTCTATTTTATTTATCACATTAAAGGGGAAGAATTTAAGGCTGACCACAATAACTATTGATCAATTTTAATTGGGTTTGGGTAATACTACTTGTGGTTTAATAGATGAGTCTTTGATTTGTTATGCTTCGTAGCAATTAAAGCTTGCAACAACTGATTATTTTAACTTCTTGCTAACATGTTGCTATTCCAATATTCATTTTCATATTTAGCAGCCCATTCTTTTGGTGCACACATAGTATTTTTCCAGTGTACACCCTTGATTCGTTGCCCCTCTTCTGTTTTCCTGAGTTGGTTATAAAATGGGTTTTCATTTCAGCCTGCAGGTGACTTTGAAGACTTTGCCATATGGTGCTAAAACATTGTAATATATCACCTCTTGTTTGCCAGATGTTGTTCTACTCTGCTAGGCAGTGATTCAGATGCTCTGTGATGATTTTGCAAAATGAATCTTGCTAAACTGGAGGGTTTTATTTATCACATCCCATCTCATTATTATTGCCTGCACATTTTAAACATATAAGAAAAACTAACAGTCTGAAACAAAGCCATTAGAGAGCAGTGCTCCCTGTTGCCCAGGTGTCTGCCAGCTTTGCATGCGATAGCAACCCCACTTCACAGAGCAGGAAATAGAGTCCCAGAGCACTAGTTCCATGGGGTAAATTGCATTGTGGTGAGAGGTACCAGGGGTTCATTCAATGCACTGGGATTTCAAGCGGCTTTTTACACTGTGCAATCAGACACAGTCCAGCCATTCTCTAGAAGGCTAAATACCCAGCAGCTTACATGGCATAATTTGAGAAGGGTCAGGGTGACCCCTGAATGTCTAGTTATACAACAGTGTCTACTTTTCACCATTATTGGGATAGAATTTAAGGTAGGAGATTTTTTTCCAAAATTTCTCATTTATTTATTTTTATTTTTAAATTTTTATTAAATTTATTAAGATGACATTGGCTCATAAAATTATATAGGTCTCAAGTATATAATTCTTTATTACATCATCTTTACAGAGTTGGACAAAGGTAGGTTTGCAGTTGTGAATTTGTGAAACACAAAGTTTATTCTTGTATTATATATTTTTATGTAAGAGCAACTATAAACCTACTTTTGCCCAACCCTGTACATCGCATTGTATGTTCCCCATCAAAGTCAAATCTTCTGAATCACCATATATGACCCCCTTTGTAGGGGACCGGTCTGTTTAAGTCTGGCAAATGCGACTCGGCTCTGTATGGAAAACCTATAGAAGCAAAGTGGTGGGCAGGAGCCAGATCTTCAAACCGAGTTTTCCTATGGAAATCAGGCATAGAAAATACTTACAGACTGTTATGGCTTGCTCTTGCTAAAACTCCTCACCATGGTCTAAAGCAACAAATGTGTATTGTTTATCTTCAAGGTAACTTCCAAAGTCTGTGTGAGCTCTCCCAAGGACAGAGCTAATCAGCTCATTGCCATCCCCCTCTGCATGTTACTTTTATTTCCTTGATTGTACCTAGAATGTAGACAATAATGTTCTATGTGATAGATAATAAATCTTTCTATGATGTAAGACCCCAGGAAAACAATAAAAGCCTGTCTAGGCAAGGGTCAGGGCGCTCCCCTCTTGAGGGAGTGGCCGAGGCACCATAGGCACTTTCCCCTTGAAAGAGTAGTTGTGCCTGTTCCCTTTTTCCACACAGGATTGTTGTCGCCTGTGCATTGATTCTCCTTGTCAACCACAACGGGCAGACTCTGCTGGCCAGAGTCTGTGACACCCCTTGACCTTTTCCTACCACCCTCACCCTCTTTTTTCTCTGCAAACTACCATGCTGTTGTCTGTTGGTTTTGTTTATTTCAGTTTTACATTCCACATATGAGTCAAATCACATGGTTCTTGACTTTTTTGCTTGACATATTTTGCATGGTAATCTCAAGATCTATTCATGCCATAGCAAATGGCATGGCTGCATAGTATTCTATTGTATACATAGCACATGAGGTCTGTCTGGAAAAAGGCCAACCATTGTTAAATTAATGAGAATGGTATGTGCATCATCAATGTAAGTTGGCAGCCAAGAAGGACTGGAATGCGCATGGGTGAACAATGATGACGTCACTGTACTAGTCAGTGGGGTGGTAGATGCCATTGAGTAAGCATGTGCACTGTGTGGCCATCGCATTCAGAGTGAGTGAGTAGAGCAATAGATCTGCATTAAATTTTGCATTAAGCTTGAACATTTCTCTGCACAAACTATTCAGATGATTCAGAAGCCTCGTGGGGATGATGCAACGAGTGCAGAGATGCAATATGGTTAAAATAGCTGCAGCTATGGGCAATTGGTGATTGACAGCTTCATCATGACAATGTGCTTGCTCATGCATCATGACTTATGCAGAGTTTTTTGGCAAAACATTAAATCACCCAGATGACTCAGCCCCCATACAGCCCAGATTTGGTGCCCTGCAATTTCTGGCTTTTCCCAAAACTAAAATCACCTTTGAAAGAGAAGAGGTTCAGACTGTTGATAAAATTCAGGATATACAATGGGTGGGGGCAGCTCATGGCAACTGGGAGAACTGTGTGAGGTCCCAAGATGTCTACTTTGAAGAGGCCCAGGTTGCCATTGTCCTATGTACAATGTTCCTTGTATCTTGTATCTTCAATAAATGTCTCTATTTTTCATATTACATGGCTGGGTAGCTTCTGGACACACCTCATATACAACATGTACCACATTTTCTTTATTCAATCATCTATCAAAGGATACTGTGTGTCCTTTTGGTGGGAATATAAACTAGTAAGTATAGTTACTATGGAAAACAGTATGGAGGTCCCTTAAAAACTTAAGAATAGAGTTGCCATATCACCCACTAATCCCTCTTCTTGGTGTCTATTTGAAAATTTTGAAAGTGTTTATTTGTAAAATATATATGTAGTCTTATGTTAACTGTAGCATTATTCATAGTGGTCAAGACTTGGAAATACCCGAGGTGTGCTTCAACATAATTTCTCTTCTATTTATTTATTTATTTATTTATTTATTTAAATAAATTTATTTATTTTTTTGAATTGTTTATGCTGTTACAGTTGTTCTATTCCCCCCTTCATTCCCCTCCACCCTGCCCCCCCAACCCCACCATTACCCCCCCTTTAGCTTATGTTCATGTGTCTCAAGTCCTTTAGGTTCTATATTTCCCATACTATTCTTGCCCCCCCCCCATCTATTTTCTATCTACTGTCTATGCTACTTGTTTTCTGTACCTTCTCTCCCTGTCTCCTCCTCCCACTCCCCTGTTGCTAACCCTCCTTGAGATCTTCATTTCTATGTTTCCACTCCTGATCTAGCTGTCCTTTTAGTTTGCTTTCGTTTTAGGGGTGGTTGTTAATAACTGTGAGTTTGTTGTCCTTTCACTGTTCATGTTTCTTTAACTTCTTTTTCTTAGATAAGTCCCTTTAACATTTCATATAATAAGGGCTTGGTGATGATGAACTCCTTGAATTTGGTCTTATCTGAGAAGCACCTTATCTGTCCTTCCGTTCTAAATGAAAGTTTTGCTGGGTAGAGCAATCTTGGTTGTAGGTCTTTAGATTTCATGACTTGGAATATTTCTTTCCAGCCCCTTCTTGCCTGTAAGGTCTCTTTTGAGAAATCTGCTGACAGCCTGATGGGGACTCCTTTGTAGGTGATTGTCCCCTTAGCTCTTGCTGCTTCCAGGATTCTCTCTTTCGTTTTAATTTTGGCTAATGTAATTATGATATGCCTTGGTGTGTTTCTTCTTGAGTCCAACTTCTTTGGTACTCTCTGGGCTTCTTGGATTTCTTGGAAGTCTGTTTCCTTTGCCAGATTGGGGGAAATTTTCTTTTATTATTTGTTCAAATAGTTTTTCCACTGGTGGTTGTGTCTTTCCCCCTTCTGGTACCCCTATAATTCGGATATTGGAGCATTTATAGATGTCCTGGAGGTTCCTAAGCTTCTCCTCATTTTTCTGAATTCTTATATCTTCATTCCTTTCTGATTGATCATTTTTTTCTTCCTTCTGGTTCACTCCATTGATTTGAGTCCCAGTTTTTTTTTTCATCTCTATGGGTTTCCTGTGGAATTCCATTCATTTCCCTTAATTTAGCCTTCATATGTTTCTCTAATTTGTGGCTATAGTCCACCAGATCTGTGAGGAAGCTGATGACCAGTGTTTTAAACTGTACGTCTGAGAGATTTGCTATTTCTTCGTCACTTAGATTTATCTCCGGGGCTTTGAGGTCCCCCTGCGACATTTTTGGTCTGTTCTGGCCCTTTATTTTTTTTTATTTTTATTTTTTTTTAAATTTTTTATTGATTATGCTGTTACAGTTGTTCTATTCCCCCCTTCATTCCCCTCCACCCTACCCCCATCCCCACCATTACCCCCCCCTTTAGTTTATGACCATGTGTCTCAATTCCTTTAGATTCTATATTTCCCATGCTATTCTTGCCCCCCCATCTATCTTCTATCCACTTCTATTTTCTATGCTACTTATTTTCTGTACCTTCTCCCCGCTTCTCTTCCTCCCACTCCCCTGTTGCTAACCCTTCTTGAGATCTTCATTTCTATGTTTCCACTCCTGATCTAGCTGTCCTTTTAGTTTGCTTTCGTTTTAGGGGTGGTTGTTAATAACTGTGAGTTTGTTGTCCTTTCACTGTTCATGTTTCTTTAACTTCTTTTTCTTAGATAAGTCCCTTTAACATTTCATATAATAAGGGCTTGGTGATGATGAACTCCTTGAATTTGATCTTATCTGAGAAGCACTTTATCTGTCCTTCCATTCTCAATGAAAGTTTTGCTGGATAGAGCAATCTTGGATGTAGGTCTTTAGATTTCATGACTTGGAATACCTCTTTCCAGCCCCTTCTTGTCTATAAGGTCTCTTTTGAGAAATCTGCTGACAGTCTGATGGGGATTCCTTTATAAGTGACTGTCCCCTTAGCTCTTGCTGCTTCTAGGATTCTCTCCTTCATTTTAATTTTGGCTAATGTAATTATGATGTGCCTTGGTGTGTTCCTTCTTGGGTCCAACTTTAAGTGAGAGAAGCGGCTCCTTGGAGTCCCAGGTCGCTGGGTTGTGACATTGTATGTGGGGGCGTGGTCAGAGCGGGATAATGGCGCCGCCGCCGCCGGTCCGACCGCTCACTCCCTCACCCGCGCGCAACGGGGCAACCTCAGTCAACTCGCTGCCACTGCCTCCCCACTGACTCCTCCGTAGACGCTCACCCGGTGGGCCGCTGGGTCGCTCACTAGGTCCATTCCTGGGTTTGGAGCCGGTGCGACTGGATTCGCGCGTCTGGATTCCGCGCCCGGGTCGACTCCTTTGTAACTCCTCACCCGACGCCGGTTTCGCCCCTTACCAGTCGGGCCAAAGAATTTGTTGTTAGCGGACTTCCGAAAAGTTCAGTTTTCCGTGTTCTGGTTGTGTTTTCTGATGCTAATATTTAGTTGTCCCTAAACTTGGTTGTGTGAGGAGGCAAGGCACATCCACCTAAACCTCCATCTTGGCGGAAGTCCCCCATAATTTCTCTTTTAAATAGTCATACATTACGGGGTGGGGTGGAGTTTGTGATGTACAGGAATTAAACTCAGTCACCTACCTTTGGTCCCCTATATCCTATATCCATCTTTGACCCGGTATAACTAGTGCCTGCTAAGCCCTCAATGAATACCCACTGAATGAATACATGAATGAATGAATGAATAAAAGAACATGACTGATATCCATAGCCAGAACAATGGCGAAGAATATACTCCTCAGCATGTGTGTGTGATGATGCTCAGGGTGGGAGGATGGTAAAACGGCAAGTCAATTCACTACCTAAAGTGTCGTGGAGTGCAAGAACAAGTTTTGACAAAGAGGCTGTTCTGCTACACGTAAACTCTCTAGAGTTACTGAATGCAGCTTCTGTGGATGGTGCGTGTGTACCTGCACAGCGTGCTGCTTCCTCATTGCCATGGCCTTTCTACCCTCAATGAATGAAAAGGCTTTCTTTAAAGTGTTCGGTACTAATCACGATATATCAACAGTTTCTCTTGTTTTGTTTTGTTTTTTACCCAGCCCAGGGTCAAGTTCCAGTCTGTCCAGTTCCGCTGCTGTCACTGATGGAGCTGTCAGTCTGTCAACCAGCAGATCCGTCACTGAATTTCTGTCAGTTGCTTATTGTCATATGTTTTGGCAGCTGGACTGCAGGCCTTTTCCTGGCAAAATACCATATTCTTATAAAAATGACTTTAATAGGGATAACCTGAGAACCTGGAGTACATTTAAAATTAATACAGCAGAATATGAATTTGTAGTCAGACTTCGGTATTCGCTACCACAAAGGAAAAAGTTAGACACTAATGGGTTTGTGACTAGCCCAGAATGAAAACTTAATTCATACAGGATAAAAAGAGCTGAGAGAACAACTGTTCCTCTGGAGGTGAATAGCAACAGGATTTTAGGACAAGATTCAAATGTTCACTGTGTGAATTCAATCTATGGTGGAAAATGCTAAGACATTATATTATGGGGGCTGGAATTTGTAAGTTTTGAAATAAATGGTGGGTTAAATAAGTAATTCAACTTATTTTATTTTACTCTGGAAGGAAATGGGCAAATTTTTATATCAACAAGTATTTAATTCATACTCGCTATGGTAATATCTGCTTAAGCATTAATTATGTGCTTAGCATAGTGCTAAATGCCTTTTGTTGATCATTTCTCTTGATTCTGATTATACTCCTATTTCTGTTTTATAGACAAAGAGCCAGGCTTATTGATGAAAAGTCACTTGGCTTAGATCACGCAGTTAGTAGGTGGTAGGTAACAGAGACTTACGAGTTAAATTAGGTTTTGAAACTGGCTCTATTCTGTGTCTGCTGTGCTCAGCTACCACGTTCAACCCCTTTCCTAGGTAATGTGGGAGTGTAGGGGATGCTGTGGTGCCCAAACAGTCCCCTTTAAGAGGCCTGCCACACCTTACCCCTAGGTGATGTATTAGCTGCTAATGGCTTGCAGCTGCCCAGTCCCCTTATCCTGGCTGCCTTGCCCAGTGTTACTCATCCCTCCTCACCACTGTGGCTCATGACACACTGATGCTTCAAGGCGGGAAACTCCTGTGCTGTGATTTATGCTCTAATGAGCCTTATCCTTGTGTACAGGGCTAAGATTATACATGACTGTGACCAGTTTCCTGCTGGGATAGTTCCACTTCTCTATTCCATTCTCTTTTCTCCTTTACAGATTCATTCTTAAGAGCAGTCTGTCAATAAATCATATCTACCTAAATCTGCATCTCAGGCTCCTCTTGCAGGCAACCTGACCAAGAAAAAACTTCTTCCTGTAAGAAGCATGCAATCTTAATGCAACAGAGAACTTTCAGAATAGCCTGTGCTATTCAAAGATCAAATTAATTGTTTGGGTCAATACTGAGTTTCCTCTTTCAGGAAGTATACAAAATAGGCTGCATACCAAGATTGTTGGGCAGGTTGTTGTATAGGGAATTTAGGCATGAAGTAGAAAGAGGGCGTACATAGATTTTATCCCCAAGATTCAATGATTCCATAAACTGAGACTTATTAAGATTTTTTATATGCACATTGTGCCTTTTATTTTCTAAAGAAGTGCTTTGCCTCATAATAAAGTTGTGGACACTATAACCTGACTTCTTGGGGTTCAAATCTTAGCTCCGTTATTTATATGTAATATAACCTTGGGCAAGTTTCTTTACCACTCTGTGCTTTAGTTTTTGTTTTTGTTTTTATTTTCCTGAAAAATGGAGATATAATAGTACCTAGCTCAAAGATTTATTACGTGGATTAAATGAGTTAGTGACCTGTAAAATGCTTAGAACGATACCTGCCATATAGTGAGTGCTAAATAAATATGAAAAGTGGGCACCAAAATAACTGGGATTATCTTCTGGAGGGTGGGCCCCTTGTAGTACAGGCTTCCCAAACTAGGTGAATGTTCTAGAAACCCTTCTGTATCAGTGTACCAGCTGGCATCGTTGTGAGAGGCTGCATTTGGCTTCGGTGAACTTGTTTGAAGACTATTTCAATGCCTTTGCCCATTTCATGATGGCTGATTTATAAGTGCGCACCTGCCCGCATCATGCTGACTGTTCAGCAGTTTTTGACCAAAACCAGCATGGCCCTCGTGTCCTACCTTCCCTATGCACCAGGTCTCACCTCAAGCAGCTTTATTTTTGTCTCCCCATTTGAAAAAAGCCCCCAAAGGAAAAGATTTTGCTACATTTTGCCAATGTGGAAGAGGTAAACAAAAAATGGCAGGAGCACTAAAAAGCATCAGAATCAATGAGTTTAAAAACTGTTTACCTCTTGCAATACTTGATGTATTGCATCAAGTGGAGAAGACTTTGAAGGTGACTGAAGTTTAGATGTAAGAATAAATACACAATTTTTATAAATAAATTTTAGTTTTGGGGACCTCTATCATATTAGCTCTTGTTTTATATATTTTTTATGTATGACATAACTCACCAATGCTTATTATATTAAACAATAAATGTTTGTTTTGCACTATAAATAGTGATTTCTTTTCTTCCCATTGTCCTTGAAACTCCTTCATTATAGAGAATTATTGAGACATAATTTACATACCATAAAATTTATCTTTCTAAAGTATACATTTTGGTGGTTTAAATATGTTATAATTATATATTAGTGATAGTGCAACATTTTTACTATCCCAAAAAAGAACTCATATATATAGTCACTTCACCTTTGCCCCTCCTGCCAACCCTTGGTAGCCTTTGACTCTCTGGATAGTTCTTTGGATAGTTCTTTGACTCTTTAGATAATCTACATTCTTTGACTCTTCTGGATAGTTCATATAAATTGAACCATAAAATATGTGACCTTTAGGGACAAATAGACTTCTTTCACTTTGAATAACATTTTTAAAGTTCATCCATTGAAATACGTGGCAGTATTTTATTCCTTTTAATGGCTAAATGAGAGTCTTTATTTTGTTTATATATTCATCAATTAATGGACATTTACATTTCCCCCACTTTTTGGCTATTATAATTAATGATACTAAGAATATTCAAGTACATATTTTTTGTGAATATATGTTTTTACACAATTTGGTGTATACCAAGGAATGGAATAGCTGGGTCATATATTAATTCTGTTTAACTTTTGGAGGAACTACTTAACTGTTTTCCAAAATGGCTATGCAATTTTGCATTCTTACCATCAGTGTATGAAAGTTCTAATTTCTCTACATGCTCACCAATAATTTTTATTGTCTATCTCTTTTATTATAGTCATATGAAATATTATTTCATTGAGGTTTTGACCTGCATTTGCATAATGGCCAATGTTAAGAATTTTATCATGTGTTATTGGCCATTTGTATGTCTTCTATGGAGAAATGTCTATTTGAATCCTTTGCTCATTTTTGTTAATTGTCACTTTATTATTGAGTTGTAATAGTTTATTATATATTGAAATATTCAGTCTTATCAGATATATGATTTATAAATATTTTCTTTTATACTTCAGGCTGTCTTTTCAATTCTATGATAGCATTGTCTAGAAAAAGGAAAGTTTTTTATTTTGATGAAATACACATTATCTATTTATCTTGTACTTTATATTTATATCTTGTGCTTGTATTTTAGGTGTTATATCTAAAAAACCATTGCTAATCCAAGGTCATGAAGTTTTAAACCTATGTTTTATTCTAACTTTGTCTCTTTTGACATAAGATCCCTGGTGAGAAGCATGATGACTAGAATTTAGTAGATTCTCAAAGAAATATCCATCGAATTAATGACTGGGTGTATTGGGATGCCTGTGTTGCCATAGCAACAGTGACTTATTATCTCTTCATTTCCACCCAGCATTTGGTGTTACATTTGCAGTGCAGGCAGTGCTTCAAGTTTCTTTGACACTTAGTTGATGACATTAATAAGTCTCATGGAGTCTCGCTACAAACTTGAGATTAAGGCAATGAAGGCATTATTAGTTCCATGTGATAGATGATACAAACTGAGAACCAGAGAAGAAAGGAGTTACTCAAGGTCGCATGACTAGGTGTAGAATTTTAGCTCCTCTTCTGGGCTCTCCCACTCAACTCAAATGTGTGGGCTCCTTTTTCTATGCATAGCAGTCACCATGGTTTCCTGACTGTTTTTTTTTTTAGTTAAGTTTTGTGACTGTCTCTGAGGCTTCTAAATATATAGCTAGCCCTGTATGCTTTGAGTACCCTGAAACTCAATTAAAATTCAAACAGGTAACCCCCAAGGCATTATAGTCCTATTGTCTGGCTCTCTTCTCTTTGCCTTTGGGAATATTTGTTTCATACCTTTTCTCTTGGTGAACAAACCTGAAAAACCTGTTCTCTGAGGATCATTTGTATTCTGTTGCTTCTGCCACACAATTCACCACTCAATTTCTATATGTGATGCCCTAGATTGTTCTTCAATTATTTTGAATGTTTAGTTCCTTTCTACTCAGTTTAATTGTAAGGCCCTTGAGCACAGAGATTGCACTTTATGTGTTTCTTTCATCTCTCCATAGGAGCTGAAAAAATGTTTTCTTTCTTCTGAAATTTCTACTATCTCATTTGTTTTATAGTTACATTCTATTTGTGTGTGCATTTATTGAACATTGTTCAGTTTATACACCACCTTCTCCAGGAAGGCTTTGCCAAGCATCACCTGCTTCTGAATCCATGACACCTGATTTGAATAGCTCATGTGTTATTTATTCCATACTGTCTACTGCCATCAGCGTTGATGATTATGCTTTCTCTTACAACTACTAGATTCCAGGATTCACGAGAGGAGCTATTACTTATTATACAGTTTTGAGCTTTTCTGTTCCCAACAACAAGATTAGCGAGTTACTCATACAAGGCTCAAAACAAATATATGCTTCAACAAACTCCTTAAAGTTGTAGAACCTGGATAGGATTTAGACTCATAAGACCTCCACTGAATTTCCATCTCTGCCACTGTGTGGTCCCCACTAAGCCACTTCTTAATGAACCTGAGATTCCTCATCAGGTTCATTAAGGGATGTAACAATCCCTTGTTCAAATGAGAGTTGGGAGGTATAAATAATGTCATACATAGAAAAGCATAATGTAGTTTATTAATGGTAATAATAGTTGTTTTTTGTTGCCATTCTGAAATAATAGACAAAACTTAAATTCCTCATCAAGAAACATATATTGCATTGAAATATCCAGTCCCTACAAAGCTAGTACCAGATGCTGAAAATTAGGTAAGAAAGAAAGAAGAAAGGAAGAAAGAAAAGAAAAGAACAGTCTCAGGATGTTTCCAGGTGTAGGTTCAGTGCTCCAATGTGTGTCCTGATGCTAAACAGTTTGCTTTCTCTTTAGAGTATTTCCTGGCTTAACCAGGTCTGTATCTTTTTATAGAATTTAGTTTGCCAGTCTGCCACTTGTTGAATCATTCCACTGTTGACCAATGTAGTGCAGAAATCTAGAAGGAGAATGCATTTGTTTGCAATACAGTTTCTATCTCACTGTTGGTGCTCAGGAAATTAATGTTAGATATGCAAAACAGAGTAGTTCCTATTGTAAGGAGAAAAAGCATTTAACAAATGTCACCCATTCTCTCTCCTTGTTAATATACAGATACCACTATTAAATAATTGCCACTAAAATGAGTTCAACTGCCTGAATGTTCTCTGAAGAGAAAGCACACTTTAAAAGATTAGATGGTATACTTAGCACAGAGCTACACTGATAATGTTAAGGAGCCCATTTCCATTTAGTTTATCATCTACATTAAAAATGTTACTAATATGTACCCAGAATGTTCCTAGGGGCTGTCAGGGCAAGCCTAGTAATTGATCTTTCATTTAGCATGTATGTAAGAATAGAGGACTAAATTACTTTTCATTATATTATTGTTTAAACCAGGAAATGAAAGAGTAGAACAGATTCGGGATAAATGTAAATCCATCCTGATCCTATGGGCCATTGTGGGGTGAGGTGGTTTTCTTCTAGGACTTTGCCCCTGGAACATTTCTTTTTTCTGTGGTCATGATGGGTGACCATTGCAAATCTTTTTCTAGGGTCTTTTGTACATTTTCATATCTGACCTTTTTCTTTGCAGAATGGGAGAGGGGCAGATATGTAATCATCGGAAGCATACCAAATGTATTTCCTTGAAACAGGAAATTAAGTGAAGCAGTTACTTCTAGCCTGGCAAAAAGTCTCAAACATGGCAGACAAATTTGACAAAATATTGTAAGGTATTTACATTTCTCAGCTGTATTGTCAAAAAACAGTCTATTTGTAGATCTCCAGGTCTAACCGAGAATATTTTGAAAAATAACAGGCAATTGAAAGCTGCTGTAGTAGTTGTTGTAATATTCAGTCTTTCATCCATAAACATTTCTAAAATACCTACTAGGTGTCAGGTACTTGGGATAAAGACATAATGCTATCCCTTTATAAAGAAATTCACAGCCTTTGGTTAATGAGCAAAATAAATGATCTCTGTCTTGAAGAGATTTACAATGTAAGAGACAATATGAGTGGACAAATATGAACATTGAAATGATAAAATTCAAGGGGTGATTAAATATGGAAATAAAACTTTTTGTAACCGTTTTTGGGGTACAAAGCTATCTTGAGGTGCTAATAAAATATACAGACAATAAATCCACTACATAATAGCATATGAGCATTTGCACATAAATATTTGAATACGATTTCAGGGAAACTCTTAAACTCATTGGTAACACTAAGGCTATGATCTCATGTAATAGATGTCTAGGTAAAACACATACTTCAATATAAAATACTCTCTCCAAGGGAGGTTGTGTGCATGAATTAGGACTCACGGGAAAGATAAAGTGAAAGAACACAAAATGAGATAATATACAGGGTGGTGCAAAATAGGCTTGTTTGTATGAAAAACAATATAATAATAAATAATAATACAATAATAAACTTTGTATTTCATGTACTTACAACAGTAAATCTACTTTTGCCCCAACCTGTGCATTTTTGGTGGAATCCTAGAGAAATATTATATTGCTAAAGCATGCAAATAATTTGATTGGGTTAAGGTTTGGAGACTGGGATTCTGGTAGGCCAACCTGCTTGACAGAAGCATACAATTTGGGAATGAACTTGGTGTGTGGCTACTAATTTACTAGCCTGGAATTGTTGCAGGAAAATGAAGCAACCAGATACCAAGGGTTTCTGGAGTACGAGGTTTTATTAACTTGCACGGGTCCAGAGGACTCAGTATCCGAATTCTGAGCCCCGAACAAAGGATTCTTGGGGGGTTATATAGCTTAGGGGTCTTCCTGACTACATGACAAAAGCAGGATACAGAAGCAGAATGTGATAATTGGTTCTATCAGCGGGGGTGCTAGTCCCAGTCCTACTGACTATCCGGCTATTTGCTTTCTCAGACGGCCTTATCGTTCTCCTATGGCGCCTGGGGTCTTAGGTGAGCAAAGGTTTTCCAAAGCTTCCCACATTAGAATAGAGTTTCATGCTGGGAATTACAAGATGCAAAGTTAGATGGATAGTGATGTATGAATTTGAGAGCCTTTGTTGGTCTTTGATTATGGACTTTTTGAAGAATTAAAAAAAACCAAAGTTGCAAGAAATATTTGAGGTGAGTCTAATATCTTGGCATCCCAACATCTCTGGCAAGCAGTCATTTGGTCTACACTTGAATATATTAGTGTGAAATCAGAATATAATGTGCATGCAAAGGCTTACATTATTTAATGGACCTAGTTGATAAAAATTACTTCTTAATATCAAGAATAATTTTTAAAATTTCCATCCTTCCCATCCTATGTGCACCATCATGATTTGGCTCTCTGGAAACAAAAATAAAATAAATTCTTTTTTAGCTTGGAAGTCCTTCTAGTGCTTGAAAATATCTACCTTACATTCCTTATATCTCCTCAAAGCTTCCATCTTTTCTGGTGAATATAATATTTTAGAAGATTTGTTACACATGTGCAGGGTGTATTAGAGCAGGAAGAAAAAAGCTAAAATTTGGAAGACTAGTTGGAATGCTATTGCAATAATGGTGATGGAGGAGAAGTGGGAAGAACATGAAAAATAAAATAAAGTTTTTGATGAAAGAATTGATAGTACTAGGTGACAAATGGTTATAAGAGATAAAGAAGAGGTGTGATTCAAAGACAGATATCTCAAAGAGTTCTGTCTTGGCATAATGGAAGAATGATTTTATAGTAGCCATCGCTTTTTTGGGGGGAATATCTCCCATTTCATCTCAATAGGAGATATTTTGGTGTTGTGGTTATGAGCATAAACCATAGCTGCAGAATATGTGGGAAGGTTCAAATTTTGGATTTATCACTTATTTTTACATTGGAATAATTAAATTACATATCGATATCTTGATTTCATCATTTATGGAATGTGAATAGTATAACATATATGAATGTTTAGCCTGACTGGCAGATAACACAGGCTAAAGAGCAATAGTTATATTTTGTAAAACTATTCGTAAAACTATTATTTGTAAAACTATTTTACAAATAAAACTATTTGTAAATAGTTTTATTTACACCCTAGTGGGTTTAATTGCACGTAGGTGAAGTGCAAGTGGAGAAGGTGAAAACAAACAGTCTGGGTAGGAAGCCACCAGGACCTGTGGTCAGGTCATCATGTTAGGGTAGGTATAGACACTGCAGAAAGAAGTAAACTTGGAGCACACAAAAGTGCAAAGTCAGTTGAGGTAAGAAGTGCTGGTGGCAGAGTGTAGAAATATAGGTAACTTGTCACTTTTCTAGATACATGGTAGAAACAGGGCAGGTTTGAAAAGGCACTTCTCCAGCCCAGGAAAGACTGTCTTATGTCTTAAAGACCTGTCTCCCATGCACTGTTTTTCTTCACTTGGCCCTAACTCATAGGCTAATCCGTTATACAGATTACCTGTTTGTCTGGGGTGAGCAGGTCCAAAAGGTTACCTGCTTCAGGATGTCAAACTGCAGGCATTGGGCAAACATGCAAACAGAGGTGTTTTGTGAGAAGTTAGAACTCAGCTGAAAATGTAGCTGGTGACAAATATAGGTCAGCTTATAGGTGTTGGTGAATGCATGAGAACCCCCAAGCTTTCTATGTATAAATGCATTCAGGTGTTGATACCCAGCAGGGATTCTCTCTTTGTTTTGGTGTCTGCCCATCCTGAAAGAATCTCTTTTTATCCTGAGGAATTATAAGATGATTTCTAACCAAAGTTGATGAAGTACCTGCAAGTCAGGACAGAGCAATACACATGGTTTTAATCAGGGGCAAGTCAATTACCTTTCTGAGCTTGTTTCTTCATTAGTAAATTGATAAAATACTAGTAACACCTACTTCATGGCTCCTGGCATCTTGGTAGTCACCAAATAAATGTTAGTTAAAACAGATGATGACTATTATCAATTATTTAGTGAAACCCATCCTGTGAAAATATGTGTGGGGTGACATATGGTGGAGAAGCTATTCTCTGGGTCTAATTTATTTATTTTTTAATATGATTTTTATTTAGCCCATCTAATTCTCACCTTAGTGTTTCTTGAAACCAGACAAATGTCACCAGAGTTTTTTTTAACTGCCTTTCGCTCCAATAGCTTTGCCAGAAAAAAATCATTCCATATGTTTATTCACCTTGAGAAGCTAAGTTTGCTGTATCCAATTTCCTTGTGTACTCTTTCCCATGCTAATGTGGCTGAGCAGGTACAAATGCCATTCTTTATCCTTCCAAGTCAGTCTTGGGTTTAATTACGGATTATGAGAAATGAGCTGAATGTTTGAGCACTTTGGAGCCTGGTGAGAACAATTTGTTCAGAATGGTTAAAGGCATTTTATTCCTTTGGAAAAAAAAAAAGCTTGGTGCAGCTCACTTGTGGTGCATGAAAGATGAAGTGTGGCTGAAGTCAAATGATGGGACCCAGACCTCTCGCACTCAAATTGATTCATTAGGACCCATGTCAACTTCCCCAAAGGCACACATGCACTCAGCTGCTCAAAGAATAGGGAGGGCATGTGTGACCTCCCAGGAGTAGTCAGCATGGGGCATTCTTCTTCAGGTTAGTTGAGGAATGATGAGGTTGGGTGAAATAATTAGCAGTCCTTTTTTAGCTTCTTTTTGGGCGCCTCTGATGCTGTGCCTGTGAGGAGCCTCTCTTCCCTACAGGGGCGTTATGACACTGTGGAAATATTTTACTTTGCAGATTATTAGAAATAAATTGGCTTAAATTAATATCTAGCCTACTTCCTGAATAAGAGAACTAAGGAGAACTAAGAAGACAGGGGAAATATGGAAGCATTTAACGAAAACTAAATTTATGAATTAATTATAGGAATTCTAAATCTCTAAAATGAGAGGCCAGGCATTCCAAAGGGACTAATAGTACTTCTAATTAGAGCAAGTAAAAATGAAAGTTTACCATTTATTTATTAAGTCTTTCATGTAACGCAAATTTCTTGAGCTCTTATTTGTGTTAGGTACTGTGCTGGCCACAGAGAACTGATAAACTAGACACAGTCTTTGCCAGGCCTCTGAGGCTCACAGTTTAGTGCTGGAGATGGAATTGTAGACAAAGGATTACAACACAGGATAAAGGATGTTATGACAGGGGAGCACAGGAGATGGAATACTGAAGAACAGGGAGAGAACGTTAGGAATTCTGGGGATTGTCTAGAGGATCTTTCATGAGAAAGTGGAAGAGAAAACAGGACTGAAAAGAGGAAGAGGGGACAGCCAGCCGAAGAAGGGAGAGGAAGGGCTTTCAGGTGCAGAGAACAAGGGCTTGGAGATGTCATGACTGCTGAAGTGAGGAGAACTGCAGTGAGTGTCCATGACAGGGTATGACAGGGGACTGTGAGAGATGTTTGGACGTGCTTTAGAGTGGTTGTGAAAACTGTCAGGTTGGTGGTCACTGGGGATTGGCTCAGGAAATACTGTACGTGACAAATGGCAAAATACTGCCTTGGCTGGTGTGGCTCTGTGGGTTGCAGCATCATTCTGTAAACCCAAGAGGTCTGAGTTTGCTTCTGGTCAGGGCACATGCCTAGGTTGCAGGTCCAGTCCCCAGTCAGGGCATGTTGGAAGTCAACCTATGGATGTTTCTCTCTCATACCGATGTTTCTCTCCCTCTCTTTTTCCCTCCCTTCTCCTCTCTAAAGTTAATAAGCATGCCCTTGGGTGAGGATAAAAAAGAAAAGAAAGAAAAACTTGGTGAAATCCATAATTGATGTAAAACAGCATTAGTAGATAAATATATGGATAACTTTACTACAGGCACATAGAGATCATTGGGAAACTTCATTGTTTTTGTTGTTTGGTAGATCCAGAAATATCAGATAAGTTTTACATTTGACCCTATCCATTAGGAAAGTCACTAACTTGAGAATGATGTGTTACAGCTAGGTCGGCCAGGGAGACCCGAAAAGGATAGGTACGAATCTCCAAAATGTGAGAACTGTGGGCCCTTGGGCTGTAAACATTTCCAAGATGTTTTTGTGTATTGATTTTTACTCTGGCTTCAGATCTACAGTACTCAAAATTCACCATCTTTGATATACTTAGTGTAAAAGTCTATCACAGGCTCATAAAAGCACAGAACTGTAGGGCTTGTGAGACCTTAGTGATAGCTGTTTTAGTGATCCAGTCAGGTCAGCTGCCTCTCAGGGCCTTGACTTCCTCAGAGAAGAGAGATTAAGTTGCCTCAGGAATTTCTTCAAGCTCCACTATTCTGGCATTTAAAGTGAGCCCCAGACAGGTTAAAATGCCAATGTAATTTAGATATTTATAGAGTCAGAAGCTACTCCAGTGCTAAGTTGATTGGCAAATACTCAGCAAAAGAAGCTGTTCTATATAAAATTAGGCATAGTAAACAAACAAGCAAACAGACACCTTCAAATAATATAGAAAGCCTCTAGTGACAAGATTACCTTGTCATTTGAACAGTTTCTATTTGTTTCGATTTGCATTAAAATCAAAAGCGACTTATCTTAGACAAAATCATTCATGGGAAAAATTTGTGTTTTTTCCATAGCTTATTTCTTTAAGAACCTTGAAGGAACCATTCTGTACTAGAAAGTACATAGGGTTTGGAATAAATCAAAACCAAATTCAAATTCTGTTTCTCCATCTTTCTATTTGTGTAAACTTGACCAGAATTAGATATTAATATCTTCTTTAAGTCCTAGTTTCCTTATCTGTAAAAATATCAGTAATGTTCTACCTTTAAGGAGGAGATTACATAAGATAATTTTACAAAAATGTCTGTCAACAGAGATATTCAAAATGTTAATTTTCCTTTTCTCAGCCCTCTGATAACCGTTGTTTTCTGGGAAAACTTATAATGTATTAGTTAAGAGCACAGTCTTTGGAACTAAAGTATCTGAGTTCAAATCCCTGCTCTCCCATTCACTAACTGGGTGCTTTGAAGCAAGTTATTTAACTTTTTTTATGCCTCAGTTTCTTTATCTGTAAAATGGGAATAACAATAATAGTACCTACCTCATAGAGCTACTCTGTGGATTAAATTATTAAGTTATAAGGTGCTTAGAATAGTATTGGGCACCAAATTAATGTTTGTTTTTTTTTATTTCTAAGAATGGCAAAAATTCTATCTATGCTAATAAAAGAAGCAAAATTTTAGAGTAATGGAGAACCTTGAATTGTATAAGGATTATGCATGAGACTAATTCTAAAGGTAAACCTGCTTTCGTCCTCCTGTTAGACTGACCAGAGGAAGGAAAGAGTTTTGGTCACTGATTGCCTGATCTCGTTGTACGATGCTATAGTATAATTATTGTATTTCAAAGCGTTCACCCATGACTTCAAATCTTGGAGTGCTTCCCCAGTCTTTTATATTATGCCTTCTCCTGGTGTAGCTGTGGAAATGGATACTTTTTATTTATAGTAATTGCTACTTTTGTTGAGCAATTCCTAGGTGTCAGATCTGGGATTTCACTCTACTTTTTAGCTGGTAGGTTAGTCTGTTCTATGGATGCTGAGAAGACACAAGGTTGCTAGCTCAGAGACCAAGGACGTTTTACTACTTACAGTACAGCAGCATCATGGGCGTCAGCATGAGTCGGTTCTTGTCTGTTGCCACACACACTATTCATAATGTGGGGGTGATGTGATGAAGGGCCACCATGAATGCTGAGCACATAGTCAGGTTTCACTGCAGCTCAGGAACATCATATTTGGGGGAGTCACCATTTTGTGTCTAAAAGTAAACAAGTGTGCTCTTAGAACTAGAAGGTGACATTTCTTCGTCCTTCATGGTGAGTTCACTACAAATACAACTCCGAGAAATGCTTGGGTGAAGAGCAATCAGTCTTTCCATTCTTATACCCAGCAAGAGGTTCAGGGCTTGGAGACTATGACAGACTTCCTCTCCCAGCACTGGGTTCTAGGAAAACTGCCAAACATATTAACTGAGGCATTTTTTTAATTAGCAGATCACATATGTAACTGATATTCGATGTACATTGAACTCCTTGTGACTTCTTAAGGTTTCATGGAGACTTTAGAAAGGTTCCTCCAGCAATATTACAAACTGGGTACATTCTGCTTGTGTACCCCAAATTCCTGCGGAAATCACTATTCCCTAAGCAATCCCTAATGTTCAAGCCTTACATTGTTAATCGTTCTAACCTGATCTTTAAACTTTAAGCTCTTGGCCTACCCATGTGCCACATCCCAGCTCATTTCTTCTTCCTCTTTGCCCTGAAACAAGATTTACCTGCTCTGCAGCTGATCTTGGAGAACCTTTCTCTGTCTCCTAAGTCACTGAGAAACAAACAAAAATTTAAATGTATTAATATACAGAAGGGTGACTCGCCTGAGGAAACAATTTTGTTTTAGAAGAGACCTTTTGAAGATATACTGCTTTAACGAAGGAATAACCTAAATAGTGGGATTTGGAATTTTAAGAATATCTGTGCAACTCAGTATGATTCCTCTGTGTATGGCCAGCCTGGGGTCTAAGGGATAAATTTAGTTTCGATTTTATATGAGGCATTAATTTTGTGTTCTCTAGAAAGAAAAAGGAATATTTTGAGCTATGGATTTAAATGCCATTTTTTTTCACTCCCTGTTGTCCAACGGTTTGTAAGATACAGTTGTTGATCTTAGTGCAAGTTAAGTGCCACCTTCACTAACTCTTTATAAGCCTTCATAATAAGCAGGAGTTGCTCTCCTACTAATAAGCAAACCGTTACCCAAACCATACTTTTTAATAGAGCTGCTGCTGAGGGAGTTCACTGCAACACATTAGAATGTGGAAAATGAAGCTATACTTAGGCTGCAAAGCAACCCTTCCGTGACCTAACGCTTCTATTGGCACCTGCATTTTGGGTCTGTAATGTTTTCCTAACTGTGCTTTCAAGACCCGAGTGATTTAAAAAGAAATGGTTATGTTCATAAAAATGGGAAACTGTAAACCGGCATAAATGTCAGTTTTTATGCTGATATTTACATTTATTCCACAGAGAGAGTGAATTGTTTAGTAATGCAATCCAGTATTGGGGGTCAAATATTTTGGTAACATTTACAGATCAATAAATTAGACACATTCCATCCTAAATTATCAGAAATGGCTTGGTTTCCCAATGCGAATGTCCCAGCAGGGAATGTTCCCTGCAGAATTGTTAATTGCACTAATGCTTTAATAGTATTACATTTTGACCACAACAGTGTTAGATTTTCAAGCATCTCAGAGGTTACAAACTAGTCATTAAAATTCATCCCTGTTGGCAATTTGGTCTGCTGAGCTTGGACCCGGAAAAGTACATGTCTAATATTTATGTGATTTCCATTTGAACATAACTGTTTGAATTATTTGCAGTACTGTGGCCCTTGCAATGTGTTTCCTTTTTTTAACCACCCCCCTCCTTTTTTTACAAGCTCTGACTGTGTTAAACTGTGAAGGCTAAGCTTCCCTATACTAGAAAAGTGTCCTCCCACCCCTGTGACTTCTGTTAGCCAGGGCCCTTTTGATGAAGGCATGTTGCTTAGACTGATAGTGGGAATATCATTTTTATACATGTTTATGTGAAGAAACACATGTAAGGGAAGATATAAACACTGTGTTAGATGCAAATATTAGAGAAAATAGTAAAAAGTAAATATTAGTTAGAAATCTGGTACTATATATTTCCGAGTCCTTAAACAATAATAGGAAGGTAGTCATCAGGGAGCCGGCTTAAGGAAAATAGATTACCCTTCCCAATGCATTCATTCATCTCTCTCTTCTGGACCACCTTGGTTTTCTTTTCTAGAGTGTGACTTATTATTTCTATCTTCTCTAATAGTCATCTCCTCACTTATTTCCCCCTAGAGCCGATGCTACTGAGCACAGGATCCATACATGTGTAGCCTTTCCCTCTTCTTCCTCAGCACTAACTCAATGCTTTGCAGTTAACCGGTGTGCAATGTGTTGTGTGTTAATTTTCTCATGGATTTGTTTTCTTTCGCTTAAACTTGAGAGGTTAGCACTAGGCAGGACTCGACAATTTAATTACAGCCTATTTGGTTACATTAGACCCAGCTGAAATAAACATAGTAGTAGGGTAGGGATAAGAAAATTAAAAGAAGTAATAGGGGCCACGTAAAAGTCACGAACAAACATTAATGAATTTAAAGGATCACATTCAACATATATGACATGAAATATATTTCTCAAAGACTTGATATATGGCTTCTAAAATCATGTGGGATACCACTGAAATCACATGGGATAATTTGGGATAAAGGTTTTTGATCAGGGCAGTGTCAAGATGACACGTTTGGGAGCTTAACTTGGATGTTGCATAAAGATAGATTTAGAAAGGATGCATTAGAATGGAGTGCAGTTGGAAAAAGGAAGACAGGTTAGGAAGCCTTTGTTATAGTATAAATGAGAGGTGGGTGGTGGTGTCCTACACTGAATGTTGGCAGTCAGGATGCTCAGAACAGAACAACTTTTGGAGATGTTGTGGGAGCAGAATTAGTGGGACTTGACAGGAAGTGGAATTGAACATGGCCCTAGGAGTTTGTGCCCGCATGATTTGGGGAAAAAGGTTGGTGATATCAACAGAAATAGGGAAGGCAGGATGATGAATGCCACAGGGAGGGAGCGGGGAAAGAAGGTGACACTGCATGTCAATGTTGGGTGTTTTGCACACTGAGAAACCTCCTGGGTCTAGTAAGCAAGAAGTTGTAATAAGGGCAGATATGGCCAACCAAGAGGTTGCCATTAGTCTGATGGACAAGGAATTCAGTTAGTTGCCAGCTCTGTGACCTAGGGCAAGTCATTACCTGACCCCCTCTGGTTTTCATTTTCCTTGTCAGTGTAAGAGAGAACTGGCTTTAGTAAAAGCTAGCTTAATAGATTGATGCAATCCATGGCAAGTATAAAGTGATTTGGAACCTGTTGAGAGGTTTCTTGCGGGCCAAGGGCACTTGCCCTAGATTCTCTGCTCAGTTTGAATTAATCTTATCTCGCTCTGGTCCTTCTCCCAAATTGGAAATTTGTTGTTACTGGATCATCAAGCCCAAGCTGATGCTTGTAGATGTCACCAGGGCCTTTGCCTTGAGAGTCATTAGTACTCCAGGTGAAAAGGAAGCCTCTATCAGATGTGTGTTGTCAGCTTTCTAAAAGCCTACTTTTATGAAAAAAGGCACAGTCTACTCCTCCTCTTTTACTACTTTTCCACCTTATGATAAAAATACACTCATAATATTAGTAGAGAAAGATGAAAGAAATCAAAAATTATTTTCTTTGATTTTGTGAGATGTTCCTTGTTTGGGGGTTGAGTCTTCAATCCCCCTCTTGAGCCCCTGTGTCACTGCAGCCACATTTGATTGGGTAGAATGATGTTGACAATGTTCAACAAATTGTGACCTGAAAACAGAGACAGAAAATGGTAAAAATATTGTTCAGTAGATTCACCTGCATCTGACAAAAATGTTGACTTTTGGCTTGGGTTTTTTTTTTTAATATAATTACAAATGCGTAAGTTTGGTATATACAGATAAACATATTTCCCTGCTGATTTTCAGTTCATTTTGTTTCTCATTAACCTTTATCAATATTCCAGTCAGAAGTTAGGATACAGTGCTTTCTTAATCAAAGACTGAAGTAATTTAAAACAAGTAATGCTGGTATCTTCCTCTATCACACATCCTGAGAGAAACAGAGAGGAATCTGGGAAAGATTTTAGAGTTACAAAGACCTGGAATGTCATTCTGTTCTATGACTTGCTAGCTATGTGACATAATGCAAATTATTATCCAATCTTTCTTGGTTTTAGTTTCTTCATTGAAGAATGATACATAACACCTACACATCCTAGCATTGTTGACAGACCATGTGGGGTATTTGCCTTTAGGTTGTTAAACACAGGGGTTCTGAATTTATATTGCATGGGCCCAAATCCTGCTTATACTCTAATCAAGATCCTTTACTTCCCCTAAAGACCTTCATCACCCATAGCATGATGATTATAATAGCACCTCCTTTGTAAGTTTGTTATAATTATGAGAAAGAATTGGTAAAAACCTCAGTGACTGGGTACATAGAAGCTTCTCCCATTTTCCTCCTTCATATAGGTACTTAAATAACCTCGCAGGGTTTCTCTTCCATATGTTATGCAAAACAGGGGACATCAGCAGCATGGCAGAGTGAGAAGACCCCCTTTGTATCCCCCTTTAAAGTTAGAACAAGTTGAACAACTACAATTCAACAAAAGATCCTCCGCTCGTCACACATATGCTAAGCAAAATAACTCTTGGAATATGGGAGCAAATAATCCCGACAGCTGTGCTGCTCACCTACAAAAGAGGCTCGTCTGTTGACTTTAGCTAGTGCCTTCCTTTCAAGGGAAGTCTTCTTTCTATGGAGTGGTTATTAATGTGTAGTTTCCTTATTGAAATCGTAAGTTATCCTGCCTGCTCCTAATCTATTGCCCCACCTTCAAACACATTTTGAAAATCATTCTGGAGGAAGGATTGTCTTTCTTCTTAATTACCCTTGTCTTATTTCTCACTTTCTTATAAGAAAATTTATCAGGATATTCAAGGCACTGCTTTCTCTTATGACAACTTTAAAACTGTACTTGAAAAATAATTAAATAAAAAAATTAAAAAAAAACATACTGGTTCCTATAGAGCACTATTTCTTTGGGTTAAAAAGCACATTGACTTGTAGTGCAGCAGAATATAAAGTCAACTTAATGAATAACTAGTTCTACAGTTTCCTAAATTTTCACTGCATCATAGGTAAGATATGATATTCATTAGGTAAGAAATAATAGAATGGTCTACAATTTTCAAGAATTCAGAATCTAGAAGAAAATTATTGGATGCCCTAGCACAGCTCAAGATGAGCTTTTCCACATATATGTATGCATGTATGCATGTATGTATGTATATATGTATGTATGTATTTTCTAAATCACTCACCATGCAGTTTTTCAGTGCCTAATGTACCCAGGATATTATTTATTATGGGAATAATACTAATGCTAGCAATAGTAACTGTTATGGGCTAGATTATGTTTCCTCAAACTTCACGTATTGAAGTTCTAACCTTCAGTACTTCAGACAGTGACTCTGTTTAGAAATATGGCCTTTGAAGTGGTAAATAAATTAAAATAGGTATGTTAGTGTGGGTCCCAAACCCATCCAACTGGTGTTCTTACAAGAGAAAAATTGAACACACAAAGAGAAATCAGGGGTGTATACACAGAGAAGAATGATCACGTGAGGACATTGTGAGAAGGTAGCCATCTGTCATTCAAGGACAGAGGGGCCTCAGGAGAATCTGTACCTGTTGACACCTTGATCTTGGACTTGTAGCCTCTCAAACTGTGAGAAGATAAATATCTGCTGTTTAAGCCACCTAGTGTATAGTGTTTTGTTATGGAAGCTCTAAAAATCCTGATGCAGAAATACTTTAAATTTTATTGCATTTAACCTTTTATATAGTTCATGCTTTTTTTCACATACCTAATATAATATAGTGGCCAAAAGCATTGGCTCCGAAACCAGACCTCATGGGTTCTAATCTACAGTCACCTTTGTCACCGTAGGCAAATTACATAACCTCTCTGCTCAGTTTCTTCATCTGTAAAGTGGAGTTAATTTTGATATCACCTACTTCATGGTATTATTGTTGTATTAAATGAGTTAATGTTTGTAAATCACTTTTAACAGTGTATGGCATGTAGTAAGTTCTAAAGACATATTCTTTAAATTAATAAAATAAAATGCATAACATAGTTCATTTTATCCCTCTTAAATTGTGTGATGTCAGAAAGAGGGTGTGAAGGAATGGGGTATAACATTTACTGAAATAATGTTACAGTAAATAACATTGTCACAATTTCATTCACATTTGCACATGTGAGATTAAATTATTGACCATGTTTCCATATTGCTAAAAATGGTGGGCTTGAGATAGTCTCCTATTTTGAATCTCAGTTTATTGTTTTTTCCTTCTATTCAGTGTTGCTCCTCTATACTAGGAATAGAAGTGGTATGTAAATAAAATGAAAAGCATAGTCAAAAATCAGATATTGTATCAGTCCAAGTTCAGGTAGTGAAGCAGAAACAGTAGTCAGTTTATCATCTATCCTCTATCTGTCTGCCAATACATTCCTCACTGGCTTATGCAACTAATTTTGCATGATAAGAGGTTCAAAGTCCATAGGGCAGTTGAGAAGGGAAGATCATGAATAGAATAGAACCCCATGGGCACAAACTAGAGTGTGTTAACCATTGGTGGGTCTGTCTCTCTCTCCCTCTCTTTATCTCTCTTGTTCTCTTTCTTGGAAGCTGAATTCTCTTTCAAACAGTTTCCAACTAAGTCAGGCTCACCATGATATTTTCTTTGATTTAAAGTCAACTGATTAGGGACTTTAATCACATCAATAAAATGCCCTCACAGCAGCACCTACAGTCTGATTACTGGAAAAGGCATGTTTATGTTACAAAAGAGCTGCTAACTTTCTTTCCATCCTCAAGCTCTTCTGAAAAAAATATCCCTATACCTCAGCCTATCTGGGAACACACTAGAAGGGCGATTCTGGGGAAGATAGTTCAGCTTAGTCAACTAGGCACACTGCAAAACCATTTCAGGCATTACAAAATATAAATCTATAATTTACTGTGCCTGGGACTGGGATACATTTTTAAATAAGCTACTCCTCATTTAACCCTCATGTAAGCCCTTGGAATAGTATTACAATTTTATGAATGAGAAAACAGAGGCTCTGTTTTTTTAAATAAGTAGTCCAAATCACAGATCAAGCTAGTGTAGGAACTAAAATTGGAATGCAGAGCTGACTCCAAAGACCATCATATTTAAGAAATAACCTCAAACAACCTTCTATAGTTCCAAGGGCACTCTAAGGTAGTGGAGACATTGACATTCTTTGGGCTATTTCTGCTGAATTGAATTTTTAACAGGCAAGAAACAGGAATCAGCAGAGGACAGAGAATCTACAATATGTAGCCTTCTTACCAAGACCTGATTGTAGACTCCTAAGATTTTCTTCTGAGGATAGCTTTGCATCTACAGGAGGTTAGGAATTATTATTTGCAGGAGGACATGTGTAGGATTGTGTGTGTGTATATGCATGGTCTCAGAATCAAATCTCTTAGTTTTACATCTTGGATAACCTCTCAAGAAGCTGGACATCACCTACCATATAGTCACATAGTTCTATGATAGATCATGAATACTTGAAATAATGATATTTATGAAATGAAATTAAAAAGTCCCTATTTAAAAATGTGTTAATGATTGGGCCACTGGTAAATCAGTATATAGATTCCCTTTCATCATAATAATCTTTACTATTTTGTATATTACAATGTGCCAAAAATTCTGTTTAGAGACTTCATCTACCATACTTTATTCAAGTCTCACAAAAACTCTATGAATGTTACTGTATCCTTATTTCACTGATGAAGAAATGAAAGTTTCAAAAAAAAAAAAAAAAAAGCAGCTTGCTTGAAGTTTACTGCCTCATTCCTGGAGAGATCCAGTGTGAATCAGGTCGGGCTAACTCCAAAGCCCCAGGTGACTAGTAACTAAGCAATCAAAATCCCCACTGAATGTTTTAGTGATATCCAATTTATTAAAGTTATATAGTTGTCTTATTCTTTCTAAACACATAGTGCAAGGGTTTAAAAACATAATTTTCATAAAATGATTGTATTGATTTTGAGTCAATCAACTCAAGCAGAGTATTACAGATTAATTATTTCTAATCCTTTGATGTATTGTTTCAAAGTCCCGAATAACTTATCTTTGTAAATGTTGCTTTTACTGTTCTTTGGTGGGAATAGTTTAGTTCTGAAGTCACAAATCCAGTAACGTTGAAACCTTGCCATAGATTCTAGTCCCATTTTCTCCTGATTCCTCCCGATCAATCCTCATTCTGTAAGGATCTCTGCAAATACCCTTGCATGCAATGCAAATCTAGGAAGATAACATTTTTAATGGGAGAATATTCAAGTTATAATATCATTTGGTTGCAATTACAAGTGCCAGGTAATATGGGTTGTAATCATGTGACACCCTTTACAGTCAGGGCAGACCTGGGCTAGTGTCTGCAAATGGAACATATTTCTTAGAGTCTTGTTTTAGTTCCATAGTTAAGAAGGAACCATTTGTCATGTTTACTATAATCCTATGCTTTCATGATAGCTGCATAAAAATATGAAAATACTAAGGGAGGCTAGACTTCCTTGAGAAAATTAGAGCTTCATGAGTTGTATGTGCATCTGAAATTCCAGCATATCACAAACCCAGTGATAAGCTATAATGACTATAATGAGCTATAGAAAATTCAGTCCAAATTTCAAAGTTGGGTTCCAGTTAACAATAGAAGTGTAAAGGTTATTCTAATTGATGATTGTTCTTGTAGAATTTTAAGTGTACTCATTTAAGTTCAGTCATATATTACAAGGCGTTTGAATTATTTTAGACATGCACTCAAAAACCACATTCATTGTACTTAAGAGCTGAAGACTGTGTTTTTACAGGGAGAGTACAATTTATATCAGAACTGCCTGTTGCAAGTTCACCATGAGTCCTTTGGATATTAATAGTTTGAATATATAGTTCTAAAACTCTAAATCCCATGGAAAAAAGGCATAATTTTTTTAGTGTGAATAGGTAACTCTAGGAAGTGAAAAAGGAAAGAAGAATACAAAGGAAAAGAAAACTTGAGCACATTGATCAATAAGAAGTAATATGATGCTTGGTAACTGAGTCTGGTTTCTAGGCTTATATCTTCACGGAAATGTGATTATTTTTCTTTCTTTATCAGCATATGTTTCCATCCACACAAAGTAATGTAAATCCAATATCTGTTTCACAATGCGTTTTTTAAAATTGTGTATTTAAGTGTTATTTTCTAAAATAAGAAAGAATAAAAAGTTAACACTCTCTATGTAACCTTATTAATCCAATTGATTGAAAATGTGGTGCCGTCACACAGGAACATGTCCATGCATACACACACACAGCTGAGACTGCTGCTGTGTTTATTTTCAAGGGTTACTTTTCTGTGAAGGGAACACAGGCAAAGTGTTTATTACCTCTTCTTGAAGCCTTTGCTCATGGTAAGCAGATTGACAAGAAAAGCACAGAGCATGTACCCGGGATGAGATGGTTTTATTGTTATCAATGTGCTACTAGGAAAGAGTAGGAGAGGGAGGTAGAAGGTTGAGGGAGGGTGGAAAAAGAAGGGACTCACACATTCATTTTAATTGCAATCTGCCTCTTAAAATAGAATACCAGCACAGTCCTCACTAAGTATCATGAGGTTATCTGCAAATCTGGCTTTAATTAATAGGCCTGGCTATAGCTGAATTGAATGAAAGCAACTGCATTTGTGAGCTCTTTATTATCTGATCTGTGCTGCACTGAAGCAACAATGGGCAGAAGGAAAAGGTCCAGCCAGGTTTTTTTTGTGTGAGAAATCCATGCTGCCATAGCCCACCTTTACTCTGATTGTTTAAATGATAATGTGCAGACAGGCGAGGCAGGAAGGGGTATCCAGATGACCCTCATACCTATAATATATTATTTAGTGAATGCATAATGTTCTCCAGAAAACACACCATTTGTAAGGGGAAATAATGAAAGGGAAGATGAGAAAATGTGTCTCCACTTTGGATATCATGCTGGAATCTAGTTCCATGACTGTTCATATGCTTTTCCTCTTTTGTTTTCTCGCTCAATACCCTCGGAAAGAAGAATAGAAAGTAAAGCAAACAAAAAAGCTTTCCAAAATCCCATTTTTCCTTCCTCCTCCACTTGTAATACAACTCCCTCTCATTTTCTGTGTAACTAA
The DNA here is from genome assembly GCF_021234435.1 of Artibeus jamaicensis. Classification (NCBI taxonomy): domain Eukaryota; kingdom Metazoa; phylum Chordata; class Mammalia; order Chiroptera; family Phyllostomidae; genus Artibeus; species Artibeus jamaicensis. The sequence continues at coordinate 1,636,924 of NW_026522036.1, forward strand.
AATACATCGAAGTTCTACTATTGGTTCTGGAAAGAGCCTTGGCTATGAAATCATGCCCAGGACTTGAGTTTTAATTCCTTTTACTAGTTCATGACTTTGAGGAAATTACGTGATTTCTCTGAGCTTCAATTTCCTCATCTGTAAAATAAGGATAGTAATTGTTGACATTAACATCACCTTTGTCATTGTACTTATTTCTCATAGAATTTTAAATATCTTGAAAACAAATATATGTGAAGAGATTTTATAAACTTAAAACAGTTTTATAAGGTTACTCATTATCATTATTTAAAAACCCCTTCCTCTCATCTCATGTGACATTCTACATGTTTCCGCTTGGCCCTTTGTGGAACATCACACTGTATAGGCAGATGGCAGTGAGCTAGAAATGCAAAACCTAAAACTATCCTCTCTGAGAGTCTTGCTATTCTGCTGGGTAATCAGCTGTCTCACCTGGGATGAGCTGTATCGCCCTGATTATAAAGTTTACCAGTTGGTGATGTTTTTGGCCTAATAAGAGAAAATGTGGTGATAAAAAGAACCTTTCTCTTGGAAGCTGAATCTTAACTCATAAGTCCAGTCTAATTTCATGTATAGCATTGGAATAATGGCTTCCTCAAATAACAGCTCCATAGTGGCTGTGCAGAGAAAAAGTTACTGGGTAACCCACCACATAATACACACCATATGAATTTTATATTGGCTCTGTTAAGTACTTTTTTTTCACAGTAGTTAATAAGCTAGTAAAAAACATAGGCAATCTTTGAAACACTGAACACTTCGCCTGGGAAGTTTTATTTCCTGGTAGGGGAGACCTTTGTAAACCAATAGCTGGACTGATAAACATCTGTTCTGGCAGAGTTAATTTGATAATTTAACATAAATAGGGCATCCGAGGATTCAGTATAATGGTTGAAAAACTGGACTTGGAAGCAGACAGATCTGGGTTTGGGGCCAATTCAGGCACTTCATAGCTGTGATTACTCTTAGCCTTCGCATACTGTAATAGTACCTTCATTAAGATTTTGAGGGGACAAATGTGAAACTAGGTATAAAGGTATTGGCAAAAATAAGCACCACTACTAAAATTGTGTATTAGTTATTTATTGCTGTGTAACAAACTGCCACAAAACCTAGTAGCTTGAAACAGTAAATATTTACTATTGTATAGTTTCTGTAGATCAGGAATCCAGGAGCAGCTGACCTGGGTGGCTCTGGCTTGGATCTCTAATGATGTCACAGCTAAGGTGTTGGCCAGGGTTACAGGCCTCTGAAGAATTGCCTGGGGCTGTAAAATCCAGTTTCAGGATGACTCACTCACATAGCTGTTGACAGGATGCCTTAGTTCCTTGCTTGCTTTCTGCAGGAGATCTCAGTTTCTTGCTACATGAATCTCTCTACAGGACTACTTGAGTGTCCCCATCCCTGCTGGCTTCTACCTGAGCAAGTGATCCAAAAGAAAGATATTAGCTATCATGTTTTTTTTTTATAACTCAGTGGTCTTTTATTTTTTTTAATTAATTTATTTTTTTAAATATTAAATTTTATTTAGTTACTTTTCAAGTACATTTTTTTAAATCTATTTCTCCCATCCCAGCCCCCCCCCGCCCTGTCTCCCCCTCCCTCCCATTCCCCCCCCCCCCCCCCCCCCCAGTCCTCATCTCTGTGTCTTTCATACTTGTTCTTCAAAATCCCTCCCCCTTTTTCCCCTTAAGTTCCTTTCCCTCTCCCCTCTGGTCTCTGCCCACTTGTTCTCTATTTCAGTGTCTTTGTTTTTGTTCTGTTTGCTTGTTTGTTTTATTCTTTAGCTTCCTGTCAAAGGTGAGATCATATGGTATTTGTCCTTCAATGCCTGGCCTATTTCACTCAGCATAATGCTTTTTTATGACCGTGCCTTGGAAGTCATACTCCATGATTTCTGTAGTACTATTTTATACAAAAGTCAGCCCTATTCATTGTGGAGGAGGGTGGGTATGTAAAGAGCATGAATTGTACAAGGCAGGAAGCATTAGGGACCATCTTCAAGATAGGTTAGCACATCTAGTAAAAGTGAGAACCCATTTTGTGTAGTGTATTCAGAATGTTCCTGTAAGAAAATATCTCTCAGTTCAAAACACTGAAAAGGAGTGAGAGGGCTGTTGTGCATGGTACATGCGAAGAAGGGCTCAAAGAATAATGCAGGAATAAAAAATACACTCATTAACAATGACGTAGCAGAACCTTCATAATCTTTTGTTCTGACTTTAACATTTAATTAAAAATTCCTAGTTTCCTTTGAGTAGCTAAGGTCATGATCTACATCATAAGGTTTCTCTGGCCCGAAGAGAAATTTTTAAAAATATCCAAGAGGTCTCCCTTTTGAGTACTACTGCACTTGAAACCTATGTAATCTTGTTAACCAATCTCACCCCAATAAACTTAATTTAAAAAAGAAAAGAAAAAGTATTCAAGAGGAAAGCCTAATAATTTTTAAAACTCCCTTTAACCTGAAAAAAATGAATTATTACTTTTAAACGAGTATCCTAAAGTCGAGTAAGTGCAGTCACACTCTGTGAAGCTGAGTCCCACATGGTAGTGTCTAAGGCCAGTCTGACAGTCTGTTTTACCTACAGGTGTCTTGAAGTATCTTATCAACTCTGCTTTTATTTTTCTCTGTCGTAGTATTATAATGGTTCTTGATAATATTTTATTTTGGGTGGTGGTGAATGACAGAGATTGGCAGAAGAGCCAGGGACTGCAAGGATGTGCCTGTGGCAAGAATGGGGAATCGAAGGATCTGTACCTGGCATTTCTCTTCTCTGCATCAGCACATGGAGCCCGTGCTCACACACCGCGTGTTCCGTGGAGCAGCCGTGGCTGTAGACCTGGTGGGGCCTGCGCCTAAACTTGCTCCACATCCTAGCTTTGAGCCCTTGGACAAATTACTTTTTGAACCTGTCTTCTCATTTGTGCAATGTGAACAATAATAGTATCTATCACTTCGGGTCTTGTAAAGCTTAAAATGAGTAAATAGATGAAAAGTATTTATATGTATTCATATAATATATGAAAGTGCCTTGTATATGCTAATCATTAGGCATTAGTCATCATTATCTGACTTAAAAAGCATAAACATGCATTTTTATCTCTGTATATTTTTTTATTATTTTAAAAGATGTACTTGAGATAACAATTTTGGTCTTTAGCTCATTCCTTAGGCAAGATTTACATATTCTTAACTTTAATAAGGGTCACTAGGGCGGAAACTTTATTCATTCTTATTTTTTATTCAGCAAATCTATTTCAGTCCTCGGTTACGGCCTAGGAACTGTGTACTGAAAAGGCTCTGTTTTAAAATCATATATATATGTCATATATATTCACATACATATGAGACACATATGGAAACTTATATGATATTAAAATCTAGTAAGAGAGATAGGCATATTCATAAATAACTCTAAACCAGTACACATACTACAGTGTTACAAGGGAAAAAACAAGCTTATCCAAATGCAATGGTTCTGTGAGGTAGAAAGTAGGCAGTTCCAAAATGGGACTATTGGGATAGGCATCTTGAGAAGGATTAATTTAAACTGGGCCTTAAGAATGAGTTGCTTCAGTAGACAAAAAACGTCTGGAAAGGAAGAAAGACACTCCAAATAGAGAGCACGGCTTGAACAAAGGATGGGAGAGGGAAAGTGCCCACTGTGTGAGGTGAGTGGGGAATAGGTCAGTGTTCCCAGAACATGAGCTTGAAGGGAGCGTAGAGTTGGAGGAAGAGACTGGATGCTAAGGACTCTGGGTGTTAGTTTATAGACATGCAGAGCTATAAAATTTTTATTACCTGTTTTCGAAGGTGTATTTTGTTCTTGTTTTCTCTGAACTATTTACTTAATTGAGTAATTTGTGTTAGCTCTGGTAAACAAGGAAAACTCAATGTGGAAAGTTACATACATCCCCAAGTATAACCATCTACTTGGGAAATGCTGGGGAGCCAATTTTGTGCAAAATAATCTCTGCCTTCTCTTGAGATTTGAGTTCATCAGACTTGGCTGTCTATCAGGAGGCCTGAAGGACTCATGTGTGCAAGAATGTTGGGCTTCCTTGGGGTTGGAGCCTGGCCCTATGCATGAAGTTCTCAGAGAAAGAATGCTGAAGTTGGCAAAAGGGGAAAAGGAAGGGAGAATATTAAGTGGTTATGAGCACAGGCTTTGGAGATAGGCCTCATATTACATAGTAGCTCTGCCATTTACTATGTGTGTAATTTAAAGCAAATTACTTACTCTGTTATTTAATATTCTTCATCTGTAGATGATAATAAGCAAACCCTTTTATGGTATTGTTCTGAGGATTTGTAGATATTATTCATGTGAAGTGCTTGGTACTCGGCACACAGTAAGTGCTCAATAAGTGAGGAATGCAATTAATTGATGTTGTTGTTAATTTTGCATTGTTTTTGATGCTCTCATAGGTAACTAAGTAGAGCTATCCAATGCCCAGGCACAATAGGAGGATTGGGTGCCACTGAGGTATTTGAGTTGTTAACACATAGAATATACTTCTATTAAAACCTCCTTATTCCCATCTTTTCTATAAATGGACAGAGAGGGCTAATTTGGAGGGCCTACCAGGTCATTCCACCTTTGTAATATAAAAATAGCCTTTTTATCTAAGGGAAGATTATTTTCTTTGAGAGGGCATTCGTGGGAGTAATAACATAATGAGTGAGAAGAGCGGGCCTCTGTCCAGCTGATCAGAAGAGCTGAATGTACGCTGGTATTTTATGGAGTGAATAATGCTGTTTAAATTCTCTTGCTCATACTTTTCTCTTCCTGAAGGAAGTCCAGGAATGAATCCATGCACCTCCTTTGTTCCTGCACAGCACTCATGGCAACGTTAGGTAGTATGTAGGAGCAGAGACTCAGAAATTAGGCCTTTCTCTGCCTCAGTTTTATCATCTATAAAAATGATGAATTTTTGTATGGCTTTACTGAATTAATAGATTCAAATCCTTAAAACAAGGGTTGGGAACATATGCTCTAGAAGCATTAGGTATTATTATTTTTTATTTTATTTTAGCTGTTGTTCAAGTACAGTTTTCTGTCTTTTATTTTCACCCCAGTCCACCCCCTCAGCCTTCCCCACCTGCCTCCCATTTCCACCCCCACCTTGTTTTTGTCCATGTGTCCTTTATACTTGTTCTTGTAAACCTATCCTCGTTCCCCCTCAAATTCCCTTCCCTCTCCCCTCTGGTCCCTGTCAGCCTGTTCTGTATGCAATAGGTATTATTTTAAATGTTCATCACAATGTACCATAATTGTAGGGTGTATCTTTTATATTCGCTGTTAGGCTCCAAGCTTATTTATTTTGAAGAATGTGTCAAAAACAAGAACAACATCCCTAGAGACATTGTAGAAAAGTGGAAATTCAAGGTTCACTGCATCAAGAGGTAGAGAAGGCCCCTAATCCTCCAAAAGCAAAAAAAGAAGAATGGAGCGGGCCACGCTCTAATGCCAAGCTATGTCCAAAGACCGATGTGAACCCCGGAGTCCCTAGGTCTGTGCCGAGGGCATCAGGGGAACCAGGACAGGGCCAGTTAGATCAGAAGGCTGCACTGGGTAAATCTCTTGGACCCCTGACCAGAGAAAGGTGGGCTTGGGGCAGACAGTGTTAGAGAAAGCCTGGAATACGAGGTTGCTTAGAAGGGAAGAATACTGAAATCGTTTCACCCACCCAACTCTTTCTCGTTTTTCTAGTTCATAATGGCAGCAACAGATGTGTGATGCCTTGAAAATTATTTTTGGAATAATGGCTATGTATATTCTAGATTCCAGGAAGTCTGAGTCAAAGTAGGTCCTGAGAACTGTAGGGTATGGAAATGTTATATGTTCTGGGAAAGATTTCATTATTTAGCATCACCATATCACAAGGTCCAGGGTCATCGCAAAACTGCAATTCAGTTTGCCCTTTTAATACCCAGAGCTGACATTTAACAAGGTCACCGCAGCCATCCAAGCAGTATTAAGTTGGATTTAAACTTGGTCATTTTTTTGTCACATTTCCACATATCAGAAAACAAGAAAATAATATCCTCTACATTGTATTTGAAAGCGTTCATATCAAACACCTATTTCTAGCTCTTTCTTCACTTTACTTATCTTATTTCTAACTTTATATTGTATCAGCCATTGTATTTTTATTTGTTTCTGATATAACTCATAATAGTAATTTTGAAAATAAAGAACCGTAAAAAATTACAATTACAATTCATATACAGAGATAACTGTACAAATGCCAATTACTTTATTTCTAGTTTTTGTTTTCATTTTTACAGATTATGTGCTTAAAACATTCTTGGATGCGTCCTCTGTTGCAAAAAGTCATCTAGACTAGAGCAAGAAGTTCAAAGATTGCTGGATGTTAGTGGCATTCAGAAGCACCTACTAAAGTTAAAGTGTGTCATGAGACCAATTTAATGAAGTATATTTCAAATCTTTTTAGCCATGAACCACATTAAAAATTCATTTCATCTCAAATTAAATATACATATATGTTAAGATGTTAGATAAGGAAGAAAGGTGTGTTTGTTCTGGTTAGTAATGAAAATGTTTATGATATTGTGGGTTACATTTCACGACAGTTTCAAAAGTGTTCTAATACACAGGTGGCAAACACAAGGCCCCTCCACCTTGTTTCTACCTGGCAGCAGACTGAGCTCCTTGCCCCTCGTTAAGTAGTTTACATCTATACAGTCCTAAAATTACATTCAGTCCTTCGAAGGTAACTTTGAGGCTGATGTGGAACCCTCGGTGAAAATGAGTTTGACACCCCCTTATCTGTTTAACTTTTCTCTATAAGAAATGAGCATGTCGACATGTCTTATTTTTGGCACCATTCCCCTACCCACTTCCTAATTTTTATTACAAATAACATGGGGTTTTAAATACAGTGATTATTACTGATGTATTACTTGTATATGTCTTTCAATTTTAATCTATATTATGTTTGTAACCATATTTATATCAAACATTTATTCTTAGTATACTTAATTAGTTTAAATGATTGTAGTAATTTTTTGTTTTATGATAACCCTGTTATTAATTTCTAAAATTAGATTTTTCTTCAGGTTTGCTATAGAACTTCTCTGAGTAATTTATTCAGGAAGGGATCTTCTTAATATGATTAAACCTAGAAACTAGCATAGTATTAGTTGAGCAAGTGATACAAAATTAACCAATATCTTGGTTTTCACTAGTATACATTTTAAAAATGTGCATCATATTTAATGGATTAAAATGCTTTTTAAATACAAATCTTAATCAAGAAATATTTTAGGAATGTCAATGATTTGCCAGACATTATTGTAGACTCTGATAATGCAAACAATATGACATTATGTCTGTAAGCGGTTCACAAAAGTATGTGGGATGGACTCCAGGTGCACAATGTAATACAGTAATGATGAAGAGGATGATGACATCAGCAAAACCTCATCAAACATTTAATGCGTGTTTCTGATGCAAAAGTCCTTCAGGGGTATCAACACTATCTAATGTTAAAAAAAACTTTAAAATGTAGTTGCTATTAATATCCCTATTTTATATTTAATGAGCTAGAGGCACAGATCATTAAGTAATTTGCTCAAATTGAGTAGACAAGTAGGAGAATAGCTGGGATTCAATACCAGCTCATCCAGCTCCAGAACTTATATTTTAAATTGACGCTGATTTCAATAAGATAAAGTGGTTTTTAAAATCTTTTAGAGTTTATTTTTAATATTTTTATTAATTAAAAAACTTTGAATGGGTACCTCTTCATTCTACTACGGTAGAAGGAGCTAACAGAGAATCCCCTATTCAAAATGTTTAGAAATGCTGAATACAATATGACCAAAAAAAGTATCTGACTTCAGAAGAAAGACACAGAAATTCTCACATGCTAGAAACAAAGAGGGGATTTCAAAGCAGTCAGATGCCAATACGAGAGCTGGAAGTGAGGAGATTTAGGAGCAGCCTTACACAGCACAGAGTTGAACCCTCATATGAAAAGATGACAAGAAAAACACCTCCTATCAGCCAAAGTAAAGCTGTTGAGAGTGTGATGTTTTGGGCTCTGAACAGGGGAAAAAAGCCATAGTTACCCATTAACAATCTTAAATTTAAGGTTCTCTTGCCTGTGCATGTAGAATCCAGTTTTTGCGGGACTGGTGTGAAATTAGTGAAAGTCTGGTCCTGACCCAGAGAAAGTCTCAGAGCCCTTTGCAGATGCACACACAAAAAGCCGGTTGTAGGGACTCTCCCAGGACACAGAACAAGTGGACTGGACACAGTGGAAGGCCCAGCTGTGCAGATCAGCTCACAGTAAAAATCACTGACCACATGCTACACAGTGACCTGGAGAATTAACAACTCAAGAACTTCAGATAGTAGAAAATTATGAAGGACTATAAAGCTTATGTTTAAAATAAATTATAAAGAATAGAAATAATACAAATTCTAAAGAAAAAACATGTTACTATGAAAATTTTAGATGGGGTGCAAAAATTACAAAACATGATCAAATAAAAATACATAGCTAAATTTTATGCTTGTGAATTATATATCAATAAAGCAGCTATTAAAAATGGAGAGGAACAAAGTTTAAAAAGAACACTGAATGGTTTAAACAGCAAATAGACACAATTGAAGATAGTCAATAAAATACAAGATTTATAAGAAGAAAAATGGATCAAAAAATTGTGGTACATATACACAATGGAATTCTATGCAGCAGAGAAAGAAGGAGTTACTATGCTTTGCAACAGCATGGATGGAACTGGAAAGCATTATGCTGAGTGAAATAAGCCAGGGGTTGAAAGACAAATACCATGTGATCTCACCTTTAACAGGAAGCTAAACAATAAAACAAACAAGCAAGCAAAATAAAAACAAATACACTGAAATATAGAACAGGGGGACAGTGACCAGAGGGGAGAGGGGAGGGAATTTAAGGGGAAAAAATGGGAGGGATTTAGAGGAACAAATATAAAGGACACAGGGACAATGACTAAGGGGGGTAGAGATGGGAGGGAGGTGGGGTGCATGGGGGAGAGGTGGGCTGGATTGGGAGAAATAACATAAAACTGTACTTGAAAAATAACTAAATAAAAATTTTAAAAAAAGAAAGAAATTAACCAGAATGGAGCACAAGGAGAAAAGGAACAAGTATTAAATGAGCATCTACTATGTATGCAGTGTTTTTCTATATGTTGGGAAATAAAACCAGAGGGGAAAACAAAAGCATACTTCCCCTCATTGGAGTACATATTCTATGAGGGAAATGAGAGATAAAATAAAAAAAATTGGTAACTAAAACAGTATTTCCGACACAGGTAACTATCCTGGGTAGAAGCTGGGAGAAGATATGGTAGCAAGTGAGGATGGGGCACCAGCGTGGTGGTATAATTTCAGTAGAGTGGTCAAGAAGATCTTTACTGAGAACTGACATTGGAGCAAAAACTCGAGGAGAGAAGGGAGCAATGCAGAAACCTTGGTAACAAGATTTTTAGGTAAAGGGAAAGACACAAGGCCGGGGTGGGGATCCTTGTCATGTTAGAGGAACAAGAAGGAAGTCAATGAGTTCCAATGGAACGTGGGCCAGAGCAGTGGGACAAGAAGCTGTGTCTGTAGCTAGGGGTGGGTGTGGGAAGGATGTTTTACAAACTCCTAGGATTGTAAAGACTTTCAGTTTTTCTTGGACTAAAATGGAGGGATTTAAGTAAGTATGACCTGATCTGAAAAAAAATGTTTTTACAGAATAAAGTGTAGGGAGAAAGTAGAGAAATAGAGAAATCAATTGAGGAAGGTATTGCAAAAACTAAGGAGATAGATGGTGATGATTTGAGCCAGGGGTAGCAGCAAAACCAGATTCTGGATATATTTTTAAAATAAAGCCAAAATTTGCCTAAGATTTGATATGGATGTTAGAGAAAGAGGATGGGGTGAATATATCTAATATAAATATAATAGTGGTCCTGGAAGGAAGAATAAACAGAAGACAGGAAAAACTTGCCTAAGAATTTTCTAGTATAGATAACAGAAATATTAATCCTCAGATTAGAGAAGCATATAAAGGCCCAATGGAAATAAGTAAAACAAGGTAGTAAAACTACAGAATAGCAAAACAAACAGAATATCAGTTAAGCATTCCAGGAGAAAAGGCTGTTAAGTAACAAAGCAGTAACAATATACTCTGAGACCAGACCTCAGCAGCAAAAAAAGATGCTTGGAGATCATGGAATAATATCTTCATGGTACTGACAGAAGATTTAACTGTCAGTCTGGATTCTATGTACAAGCAGTGGAATAAAGGGTGATATAAAGGTATTTTCAGGTACAGACAACTGAGAAAATATACCACTCAGTGAACATTGCTGAAAGAACCTAATGGAGAATATACATTAAGAAAATTTAAAAATCAGGAAGAAGTTTAGAATACTGTAAGCCAAAAAAGTCATAAATGTGCTATTTAAACTAAAGAAGCCCTAATTTAAATAACAATAGCAGCTATTGGGGGATAATTAAAATATGAAGGATATACCACTTTAGGAAAACATTTTAAGGAGAAGAATGGCAAATTAAAATCATTAAGTAGAATGAAGGCAGAAATGAAAATATAAGCAAAGATTAATGAAATAGAAAGATATGATAAACAGGATCAAAAAGCCAAAGTTTGGTTCTCTGAAAAAACTAATAAAATTAATAAGTTATTGGCAAGACTTAACAAGGAATAAAGAAAAGATCAGATAATCAAATATCAAGAATTAAAGATATCATTATAGACATATCATGTGGGGTTATTATGAACAAGTTATGTCAATATTTTTGAAGATATAGATAAAATGGATAAATTGTTAGGAAAACATACTTTTATAAACTTACAAAAGAAGAAAAGATAACTGGAATAATCTAACAGTTATCAGAGAACTTGAATTCATAATTAAAATATTTTCCACAAACAATTCCATGTCCACAGAGGTTTTACTGGTGAATTCTAGCAAATAGGAAAAAAATCCTAATTTTGTACAAACTTTTCCACAGAATAGAAATGATGAAACACTCCAACTGGTTTTACAATACTGGCATAGTCTTGATACTTGCCTTAGTCCATGTGAGCTGCTATAACAAAATAGCACAGGCTGGGTTGTTCATGAACAACAGAAACTTATCTTTTACAGTTCTGCAGAGTGTAATTCCAGAATCAGGAGACCAGCATGGTTGGGCAAGACCCTGTTCTGGGTGCACACTTCTCACTGAATCCTCACCGGGCTGAAGTGGGCACAGGAGCTCTCTGGGGTCTCTTTTAAAAGGGGTTGGCTCTCCCTAATCATCTCTCAAAGACCCCACCTACTAATGCCATCCCATTGGGCATTAGGATTTCAACATGAATTTTGGGGGGATGCAAACATTCAGACCATAGCAATATCCAAATCACAGCCACAACAAGAAAGGGAAGTAACTGAGCAATCTCAAAAGCATACATGTAAAAAGTATAAATAAAATATTAGCAGACTGGATCCAGCCATACATAAAAAAGTTATTTCTCAAGGTTAATTTGAATTTATTTCAGAAAAGCAAGTTTGATATCAATTAATAACACATCAACTTAAGACTTCATATTAAGAGAATGAGAAATGTCTTATAAATCTCAGTAAAGTCAGGAAAAGCATTTGATAAAATCCCATATCCATTTCCAATAGATAAAAATAGGAAAATCTTCAGAGTAAAGAAAATATTTAAGCCAAAACTTGAAAAATAACCAGGAGAGTGTTCTAGGTAATCAAATGTGTGCGTGTGTGTGTGTGTGTGTGTGGTGGAGAAATCTGTGGGGAGGAAGAAGATGGGAAGGGAGAACAGGGGGTGGCTGCAAAGTCACTCACTGAAGAACTTGAGTTTGGGGAAAATCGTAAGTAGCTTTCTTTGAAGCAACATACAATACAATAGAGGTTAGGAATTCAGGCACTGGGGTCCCCAGATAAGCATTAACATCTGGCTTAATTAAATATTTACTTTGCTAAACCTTGCTTTTCTCATCTGAAACCTGGGCAGGGTTATTAACTGCATCATCACTTCCCAGGCAGTGGGGATTTACAGAGAAGCTAATTAGGCTCCGTTAAGGGTTCCTTCCAAGGCCCTGGGAAGAACTTTAGCTATATATATATATATAGCTAAAACTATGTATATATACAGCTTCTGTGTTGTTGTGGGAAGTAGAGAGGCAACAGTGTTTGAAATGTACGGAGCTGGAAGACTAACTGCAGTCTTACAGCTCGGACATGAAAGGGGATTGATCCAGCTTTTCCCAAATGAGACACCAACTCCACAAATTTTGCTGACATTACCACTAATGGGTTGTGGAGCTGTAAAAAAGATTTTCTAAATTAAAAATAATAAAAAATACTTTAATCTACCTTGTTAGAGGAATAACTAAATTTTCATTCTATCACCACCAACAACAATGATATAAAATGATTGTCGCTTGAAAAGCTGATCTAAGAGCGTGCAGCCAAAAAATGAAGGATAAAATTGTTGCAGAGATGTGGGTGAAGGTATTTAAGAAAAAATACTATGTTCTCTGGATTTTGCCATATCTTTGGTACTTGTAAAGTTTGCAAAATTTGTAATTTATTGTAATTTATTCTTGCATTCTGAATAAATGTGTAATTATGTAAATGAAATAACTATTTACTTGGTACCTAATTTTGGATTTGTAAAAGTATTGAGCCTGGCACATTGAGGGCACGAACGTTAATACTGGTGTTGCTGTTACCGTGACATCCTCAGATTCTGATTTCTCTAGATACAACTATCCATGAAATGGATGTTTATGTCATAAATTGTTAGCAAAAGTGGGCCTGTTAAAAGGTGGAATGAGCTAGTTGTTCAGCTGAGAGGTGGTCCAGCAGCACAGAGACTGCCTGATTACTTAGCGATAATAAGAAAAACAATGAAAACTCCTAGATGCAGACAATAATATATTGGTTACCAGAGAAGGGGGGGAGGATAGTAAAGGGTAAATGGGGGTCAAATACATGGTGACAGAAGATCTGACTGGGTAGTACTCACACAATGCAATATACAGATGATGCATTATAGAATTTTACACTTCAAGCCTATATAACTTTATTAACCAATGCCACGCCACTAAATATAATTTAAAAATAACATAGAAAGGATTTCAGTATTATACAGGCAGTTGGACTAACTTTCATGTCACTTCCAACACTGTGATGCCATGAGGATGGGCTTTACAACCGCGCCGTCTTCCCTTGGTCTGGAGAAAACGTCTCTGTAGCAGAAGCCTGGAGCCCTGCGGGCTTTGGCAATGGTGGGGGAAGTTACATTGCCCACAGGGACCCCTGTGTGCAGGAAGGGTAGCTTTGGGATGGGTTTAAACAGGGTTGCAGGAGGAAAACTGAAAATGTCTGAGTTAAGCTTTGTTTAAAATTCTGCAAAGTACACACATCCATTCTTGCTCGATCAGAACTGGTTAGATCATTCCCTAAATGGCACTCTGTGGCAGTATTTAATATTTGCAACAAAATATCCATCGAAAAATTATAGAGGCATTTTACATACATGAATAAATCACATCCCTTTGTGATGTGCACACAGAACAGCCATGAACCCGAGCCTGTGGTTTTCACACGACCGTTCTATTTTTTTTCCCACTCCCAGGTACATGTCACCAAGAGCAATGCTTTTTCACAAGATAATGAATTTTTGTCATTTCACAGGCAGTTAGTGTGATCAGAAATTGAAGTTAAATATAGACTCAAAGGGAAAAAAAGAGTACTATTTAACTCTGGAAGGATACTTTTGCCCTTCGACAATCTGCAAAATGGCAAAGCAGCGTTGCCTCATTTCCTCATTTCCTTTTTCAGGGAGTGTTGCTCCTCAGATGTAGATCGGACGCTGCTCTGTTTTTGTAGATTGGGGTCATTTATTCCCTCCTTTTGGCCTCTGCCATGTTTCTCCTGTGATTCATATGAATTCTGTGAGTCTGTTATCTGAAAACCTGGCTGCAAAGAAACGTGTGTGTGTCTGAGAAACCTAAGGGGTGCTAACATATACAGGAGAGGAAGATGGAAAGATTTCACTGCAGAAGTGAAAGTCCTGGCAACCTAGAGGACATTTTCCATTACTCTAGTGGAAAAGGGGTCTTTTCCTCCCGGTGTGCATTTCTCACCTCATAAAAACAAAAATTCTTCCTTTGGCAGGTTCATTGTGTCAATGGCTCTCTGACTGTGTTGCGCAAGTCTAGAACAACTCATGGATTCATATATTCACTGACCAAATCTGTCAAATTGCATTAAAAAAATCTAACTGGTAATTTGGCAGAAATCTGACTGGAAAACTGCAGCATTGCAGTTTATTTCCACCTACTTCAGTTTCCCATACTTGACATTTTTCTGGGACAGCATTTATTCATTTATCTAATTTACTAAGGCATTTGCATGTTCCAAGCATTGTGCTAAGAATCATGGAAGATATAAAGGTTTACAAGACCTAGTTCTGTCTCAGGAAGTTAACCTCAGTGAGACAAACAGGTGCACAAACGGTCACTGTATACAACGAAGGCCAGCAGGCACAGGGTGACAGGAGATCATACTTCCAACTAGCTGAGACACACTGCACATGTTGTAATCACATAATTGGTGTAGGTCTGGACACACAAGACGTGTGACTGACGAGTATAGCTAACTGACAGTTTTTTAATGTGCCACTCTGTGGGAGGATGATGGAAAGTTAATTTTGGTCAGTCTAGGGATCACATCCTAACATTTTTCATGAATCTCATTACATTCAGGTAGTTTATCAGAGCATAGAAGATGGGGCCCATTCAGTCCTTTTTATCGTTTAATTAATCACCAAGCATCCCCTGTGACCCCTGTTCTTCCATCCAGTGCTTGGTCAGAGGTGCACACAAGAGAGTCTTTGGAGCCATCACTTGTCTATGTCTACATGATCCCTCAGGTCTGGCCACTAGCTTTGCCACATTCCAGCCACTCTTAAGGGCATGTCATTCTCCTAGATCACGTTTGGGGTGTGGGCGAATCTGTGAGGCTCTCTCAGTCCCGTCCATCAGGACCTATCTAAGCACCACAGAGTCACACTCCCTTCCTGAAGATCAGCCCAGGCAGGACCTGTGGCTCAACACGCTACTGCAGCAAATGCACCTCCCAGAGCTCATCCTGGGCACCTCCCTGTGGGGTACATGCAACCACCTCTGCGACTGGCCTTTCATTCCTGCCTTCTCTTTTCCTTTAATGGACTGTCCTTGAAAGTGAAAACTAGGACAGGCTGACTCATTCCTACTTACTTATTTATTTGTTTTGCCTAATTTGCTGTCTTAGCTGTATCCCAAGGGCCTAAGCTCTTAATGCATATGATTCAACAGAGAGTTTCTCTCTGTCTCTCTGTCTGTCTGTCTGTCTCTCTCTCTCCCTGTTTGCCTCTGTCTCTCTCCCTCTACCTCTTTCTCTTCTTGGACCGTCATATCAATTTCCTAAGTTCTTGAGGAAAGAAAGCCTGACTGCTGGATGAAGGGGGAAGGGGTGGGCCTAATGGGGAAAAAAAAGGAAAATCAGGAAATAAAATATTTAGTTCTTTAAAAAATGTTACATCACCGCAACACTTGTTTTTAATAGAAGATCATTTTAGACACAGACTTGTAAATCCTTTGAAGAGATCAGCTATTACAGTCTCTCACTGCAACCTGCAATCACCTCCACACTTGGGTGATGGGCTATGGCAGCAGCTGGCTGTGCTGTTTTGGTTGGCAGGTTATGTTGGGATTAAGGCCTTCCTGTTCATGGTGGATTAGTGTGGTTCTTCACATTGCTGCCTGGCTGAACTTTACATAGATCTCATCACAGAATTCCTCTGCTTCAGAATGCCCCTTTGTCTGCTTGCCTTTTCCAGGTGTTATTTTCTTATTTGGGAAAGTACAACAAATTTGGAATTGGTCCTCCAGTTTCCACCATTTTCTCCTGTAGCCACTGTAAACTCTGCTGCTAGATTAAGCTATTTCCTCTCCAGTATTTAAGGCTTCCCATGAGGCACTCAATGGTTTTGTTCCTGTGCACTAAGGGGTTAACTACATAGGTTTGAGGTGCTCCAACCCAGTATGGTCTAAAGAAAAGACTGGTCCTTGCCAGGTTTGGAGGTAGCCTCTAAGCCCTTAGAATAGCCTGCCTGCTGAGTGTTTTTGTATACCTGGGACCTGGGGGCACAACAGATAGTCTATGCTAACAGTGTGATTTATGGTGGGTGCCTTGGGCCATGCTGTATCAGTTTGACCTCCAGAGGGGCTGCAGATAGAGTAAGTTTACTCAGACAGGTGCTCCAGGCCTATTGGACTGACCCCCAATAAATACCATGGACATCAAGGCTTGAGTGAGTTTCCCAGTTGGCACTACTCCACACTTGCTGCTAAGCATTGTTGCTGGGAGAATTAAGTGTTGTCCTTAGGATCCACAGGGTGAGAACAACTGGAAGCTTGCCCTTGTCTCTCCTGGACTCTGTTCTGGGCACCTGATATCTTCTCTGATTTTAATCTGTACCCTTTGTTGTAATAAACTAAAACTGTGAGTATAACAACTTTCCTGAGTTCTGCCAATCCTTCTACCAAACCATTGAAAGGGAAGGGGTTTGGGGAATCCCTAACACAGCCCCCCAATACTGTCTTTCCTGCTTTGTCTCCCCCTCTAGATACTCCTTCCAGATACTCAGCTTTCCGCCCAAATGTAACCGTTTGCTTTGGGACATGCTTGTTCCGGGCTTCCCTATGCCCAGGCAATTATTTATCCTGTCTCTTCTTCATAAAACTCACCTTATCAGGAAGTGAGGGAAGGGAGCTGAATCACAGGATGGCTTATTTCAAATCCTAGGCTGTTGTACATCCTTAAACTATTACATTTTGATAGGGTCTCTTATGGGCCTGCTGGTATGCAGAAATCAATTTAAATATAAATTTAAGGTTCCCTAGTCAAGTTCCCAAACCTCTACCATTTTCTCTAATTTTTTTTAATTCAAAGTCTCTTCCTATTTTCTTTTTCATAAAGTTTAGCACCCAAATGATTGTGAATTCTGTCCAAAGCAGTTGTTTTGCCCTTAAGATTAGCAAATATTTTTCTTCTGATATCATGAGAATGACAAAATTTTCAACCTCATCTTAGATCCATACACATAACAACTATTTTTAAATGCTAGAAGTTTTAGAGGATTTGAAGAAGAGGTTTAAAGTATTAGACCTGAAACCACTCTGGCTATGCAAATCTGAGCCTGTTTGTGCCCTTCCCCTGGGCAACAAAATACATGCAAACATCTCTGCACAGATTCTTTCTCGTGAATAGAATCTTAAGTGTTCCTTATATAACTCCAAATAATTGAGGGTTGAAATGTTTATGCTTTATTAAAATATATCTTCAGAGGAAAGATGTACAATTATCTCTTATAGGTAATGCTAGTTGTTGGCAACAAGATATAATAACAACCTGCAATAATAACAATCGAAGGCAAACAAGTAAATAATTTATATTCTTAAGTAGCAGCATCTGAAAATGTGCAGCTTTACTTTGGATGTTCTTTAGGGTCTTTGGTAAGGTCTTTGGTAAGGACACTTATCAGTTGCTTTATGCAGAAGCAGATGAGTGATGGCACTGGAGCATTAAAGATAAAAGTGGTTGGTTGGCCTCTGTGGCTGAGGCCTGGGATAAAATAGGGCTTCTCTCCTGTGGGCACCTCCACTGCAGTTAATGCTGCTGGCAGCCTTCAATGGTTCAAGGTTGGCTTTTGTTTATCAAGAGTAGTTCTAGTTCAGGTGAAATTTGTAAGCAATTAGGTGGAAATTCTTCTGGTTTTAAGTGGCACTGCAAGCCAAACATGGATCTCAGAGGTCTAACCTTAAAATTCATAATAAGAAGAGTCTTAGTCTTCTCCACCCTGGAGGGAAGTTCTGTGATAGTCACTCTCCTTGCCCACTTGCATTATGTAGGAGAGAACTTTTTAGAAAAATCTAATTTCCTCCCTCAAATGTTCTTTAAAGTTCTGAAATGTGTGTGGTGGTTTCAGCTCTAGGAGTCAGCGGGCCTAGTTTTGAGACTTGACTCTACTATATATAGCTACGTCACCCGAGGCAGGTAATTGAAATACTGAGCCTCAGTATCCCCATCTATAAAATGGGAGATAATGTGTAACCAGCCTGCTTCACAGGGCTACTATGAAGGTGAGCTGCAACAATGGATCTCGAACACTCTTAGATATTAAGCAATTTATAAACACAAGTTTTGTCTTTTCTGTTCTTTCTTTTCTAAATATCATCACACACTCTCTTCACCATTCCATATGTATAGTGGTGTATTCATGGGCCACAACATGAGGGTGCTGTTAAAGTACTTTTGCCATCTCTGCCCAACCACCAACCTGCTGTGCTGGGCTGTGCCGTTTTTGCAAACCAGAGGCGTCAGGCCAAGAAGGGCCGATGTCTGAGGAAGCTGCGGAAGAACTCTCGGAGCAATTCCAGCCCACAGGATTCCAGTAGCATTTGACCTAGGCTTCTGAAAGTGCACTTCTCAGGGAGCATTCTACTTTCACAGCTCAACCTATTTTGGTTTGTTTTCTATTTTTAGATCCCACCTGCAAATAACAATTATTTTGAAAGATCAAAGCTGGAGAGAAACAACAGCTCTGGGAACGAAGCAAAGACCGTGTACTTTTAAAACATTTTTACTCAAGGATGTGTGTACTGATTTTAGAGAGAAGAAGGGACACAGAGAGAGAAACATTGACCCATTTCCACCCTTGTGCATCCCAGCTGTAATCACACCCACAAACTAGGTATGTGCTCTGATGGGGAATCAAACCCACACATTCTGATGTATGGGACATATATCAAAACACTACAACCAACTGAGCCACCCACCCAGGGCAAGACTATATTTCTATTCAGAAGGAGCATTTGTGTGAGGGAGTATAAAGATGGAAAGACTGGGGCATTTCCTGAGGAAGTTTATTGTTTCTATGAAGCACATATGCAATTAAACATGGCAACGGAACAGTGAACATATAGGCGTGATATGTAGCACACGCAGGGGCAGGATGGGGCAAAGGGTGGAGGTAGGTGGAAGGAATATGAAATGGGTCTTGGCGTTGGGTTAGGAAAGAGACTCAGAAAAGGCTTTATGGGGGCATGCAGGTTAAAACAGAGACATACAGAAATTTCCCATAGGATAGTCAGTAAATCTGTGAAGATCTAGAATTCCCTAGGGCGAGAAGCCCCATTCCATCAAAATGTGATGAAACAGAGGGAGTTGTGAAAGAAGGGACTGACCTGAATTTCTTCTTTAATCGTGGAGAGGAAGCAAATAGTCTCGAGCTCTCGGAACACAGACTCCCTGGGCTGGCAGGGACTGAGCTAGGGAGGGGCGGGGCTGCTCCCTGCTTGGGACCACTGCCAAGGAAAAGCTCTGTTGTCTTCTCCTAAAGAAGTGCTCTCTGCCTTCTTACTGTAATAAATCTCCTGGTGCCCTGAGCTAACATGGCTCTAAACAGCACTGAGAATATATTATTGATATGAATATGAAGAAAGTGTGTGTATGTCTGTGAATTGATGTGCATGTGTGTGCACACTTAGGGTGGCACAGGCAGGAGAGGTGCTTAGAAAATACCACTTTCAAAAACAATTTTCTACTAAATATTTAACAGATATTTATTGAACACCAGCTGTATACCAGACATGGTGACAGGCTCTGGGCTCTAGGCAATCTAGTATGTTCCAGGCAGACACGATCGATCTGTGTCTTTGGTGAGTCTCCAGTCCAGGCCCTAGACTTCTAACAGGACTTTGTGGCATTTTGACACTTGTCTGGTGGGCTAAACTAAAAGTTACCTTTCGACAAAAACTCCCACTTCTTTGCACTGAGATGGAGCATTAAGAATTTAGGTTAAGTCATAAACATGATCAGCACAACAAGCTGCACCAAGATGCATAATAATTGAAGCCACAGGGACAGCTTAAAATGCCATTGATTTATTGTGCACACAGGCATCCTGAGCCTCTGATATGATAAGAAAACAAAGTAGGATGATGAGACAGATCACATTCCAGGGAAACCAGGATCTCCTCAGAGACTGGTCTGAATTTGCATGGCTGCTTAGTGTTGGGTGGTTGGGTGAAATGTGGATTTTGATAAAGACAGAAAGGAGAGAGTCGTGAAAACTCTCCCATCAGTGGTTGTATGGAAGCCTCACCTAGTGGTTTTTTCAGCTCTTTGTCCAGGTGAGATGGATGTCTCAGTCAAATTGTTATATGGAAGCATAGAGGTGTATGTTCCTAGGATGGAAATGAGGGGGCTACTTAGCTGGTTTCAGATTGAGTCAGGGAGATGAGGGGAGAGAACAAAAGCAAAAGGTGTGTCAGGGGGCCTTCCATTTATAGTCTCACAGGGATTTAGGAAGCACGGCCTAGGGCCATGGCAGTTAGGATTGTGAGTTTTGTAACTTCCCTGTTCTAGTTTTTTTGTTTTAAATCTTGAAGGTTGTATATGTCCCCATAGTCATTGGCATTAAAACTCAAAATGCAGAAGACGTGTGCTTTTTGCTTCAGAGGCAGCAAAGATATTAGCTATGGTTCTGTAGCTATGGTTCTCCCACCTTGAAGGGTTTCCCCATGAGGGGAAAAAAGAATTAAATGGTAGGTAGCGGCTGCTTTGAGAGGAAGAGAAATCAGATTTTATCCTTGGGTCTTTCACATGAAGGAATTTGACTTGGACACTAGCTCTGGGCTGAGCTTGTGTGAAAATGCTGAAATTTCTATGATACTTGATTCCAGATGATTCTTCTTCAACAAATTTGCATGTTTGTGTGCTTAATTTTCCTCTTGCCTTGCTGTCTTACCACACCCAGATTTGCCCTCTGCTTCTCTCTGTCCTATTCTGGACCCCAGGACGGCTGACCCTTTAGATTATCACCCAGACTCTTGCTGTCTGCATTCCAGCTGGCTTTGGGTCATGGGAGGCGATAGCTAGCGAATGCAGAGCGGAGGAGAGAGGAGTCAAACGTCTGCTCCCTGCCCTACTTCCTTTGTGCCGTGGGCCACATCTGTGACAGTGACTGTCTCTCTGGGACTAGCCTGCTCCAAGGCTCCAGGTCTCACTGGGCTTTAGCTGTTCCTTCCCCTTGACTTTTCAAATGCATGGAGTGGCAGTGGCTTCTCGCTCTCAATAATTTCTCCGTTCTCCACTCTTCTTGCTTGTTCCTTTAACTTCGTTCATGCCTGTATAGATTATGCCTCCACTCTTCTCCGTGTGAGTTTCTCTGGGAGTTCTTTTATTTTCAACTTCCTGTCACATTTGATCCATCAGAAAGTCCAGTTAGTTTTACCCTAAAACAGCCCATCACATTCTTTCTACCTCCAATGCTACACTCTAGTCCAAGTGGGATTAACTCTCAGTGGGATTTGGCAATAGCTAATCACCCCTGATCAGTCTCTCTGCTTCTTCTCTTGGACCATATAGCTTACTCTTTATACAGAAAGCAGAGAGAGCCTTTAAAAATTTAAAGTCAGATCATGGCACTCTGGTCAAAAGTTTTCATTACAACAAAATCCAAAGTTATTATCTTGAGTAACGAATGTGCATGTGATCTGGCCCTTACCAAACTCCTAGAGTTCATCTACCTCTGTTCTCTCTTGTCACCAAGCCCTCATTACTCTGTCTCTGTTGAACATGACAAATTTGTTCCACCTGCACACGGTGTTCCCTCTGCCCCAGACCCTCACATGGATGGCTCCTTCTGGTCATTCGGAGCTCAACACAAACTTTCTCATAGAGTCTTCCTGTGGTTGCTCTAATACAACACCTCAGTCCTCCCCAAGTCATTCTCTAGAACATCAGGTCATTGTAGTTTCTTATAGACCTCCTCTCTGGCTGGTATTATAGTCATTATTTACGTGCTTTCTTGTTTAGAGTCTGGATCTCTAATGAGAAGCTGAGATCTAGCAGCTTGCCTGTCCTGATTACCACTGCCTCCCTGTCGTATTGGAGGGACTCGCCCAGGATAAGTGCTACACACACACACACACACACACACACACACACACACACTCAATATTTACTTATCAGAATTCTTCTAAATGCTTTAAGTGTATTATTTAATTTAATCCTCACAAGAAACTCATTTATCAGGAACTATTATTATCCTTGTTTTACAAATAAAGAAACTGAAACACAGGCAAGTTAGATAACTTGCCAAAGAATATATCCAATTAGGAAGTACCAGAAACAGAGTTTGGAGTCTGGCCATCTGGCTCTTAAGCCTGTGCTCTTAACTGCTAAAGTATACAGCATCTAACATTTGTTCAATAAATTAATGAATACTTCCCGTCAGCTTCTTCTGTTTCACACTTGGACTTTAGAAAGGAGGAAGCTATCTAATTTTTAACTGTGGGCGCCGGCCTGACCCTATGCTAGGGGTTTTCTATCCCTGAAAAAGGATGCTCTGAGCTCAGGACAGGCAGAGAAGCACAGATCTCTTTCTTGAGTACAAAACCTTTGGGGAAAGTTCCCAGAGAGCCTCAGAAGTGCTGAGCCTGGTGACTGCCAGAAATGCGGTCTGGACCATCACCGCAGGAATAATTTCCTTCCCTAGTTTTCTAACATTAATTCAGAAAACACTAAGCCTCTCTGTTGCACTAGACACTTGGGATACAGAGATAAGTGAGACCAGGTCCTAGTCCTATATGAACTTACAGGCTAGTGAAACATCAGCTGTACTTCTGGACACACATTCTACTTGTTCAACCATTTTTCTTGAATCAGCCAAAAAAAAAAGAAAATAGACCAGATGCTATATAAACTTACACCAGTGGAGTCTGTGCCTGGATTGGTGGTGCAATCTTATGAGAATGTTGAAGCTGGTTTCAGGTTCAGACTCACGTGTGGAAGGGCTGTTTTCACAGGCTAGTCTACTAGGTCTGTGATGGTGCCTCTCTGACAGGTCCCTTTGGTTGCCCAGGGCATGGTTGCTGACTGTTTGGAAGTACTTGCCAGTTCTTTTCAAAACTGCCTTTTCTTTTCTCCATCCTTAGTCCCATTTTGACAAGGGACACTCCAGCACAGGCTTTTCCTTCTTGGAGCACATGGTGCTTCCATCTTCCTCTTCGCTCCTCCTTGGCAGGAGACGAGATTGCCCACATCAGCCCATCTCCTTGTATTGTCATTCAGTCACTCCCCTGCATTGGTAGTGTCTATTTCTGTCTTTCAGCTGCCCTCTTTGTCTCTTTCACACTACCACCCAAGCACCTAAAAACCAAACTGGGTCCACCACACGGCCATTGCAGATGAGGTGTGGAAATGGGACTGAAAATGCATCCAAGAAATGAACCCTGTTTTTAATTCTGCTTTTCCACACTATCAGCTTATGTTCAAGTGTCTAATATCACCTTTCTGCTGTTTTCCCCCATTTTCCTTTACTTGCTAGTCTTGTTGCTTTCCAGGTTTCTCCCTGGAAATTTAAATAGCTGTGTTTCAGGTTCCTTTCCTCCGGCTGTATTAGCTTTCAGGTCTCCATGCGGAGGCTCATTTGGTAATTTCCTGCCCATATTTCTAAGCTGTGCAGCACCTTTATGTTACTTGTCTGTCCTTAGTGGTTTTGTTATGCCTTTCATTTCAGCTTGATCTGCAGATTTAATTAGTGAGCTGCATGTCCTTCCATTCTAAAGAGTATATAAGGCAATGACAGTCCTCTGCAAAAACAGGTGCATAACAGAAACAAGGAAGGAAGGAGGTTGGGCTGTAAACAGCTCTCTGCAAAATAAGGGATGTGGGGTTGTGGAAGAAGATGTGGAAGCTGTGAGAAAACAGCTGGGGGAATGTGACCTTACTGTACCAAATTTGCCAGGCTGTTCTGCACATATGGTGTGGCAGCACCTACTAGCACATTTCAAAAGCAGAAATGCAGAGGGTGACTGAGGTGGAGAAGTGAGATGTCAGTTCAGAAAAGGGCCTAGGGAGATACAGCCTCAAATATGAATGATTTTTGCAATTTAATCTCTAGGAATAAACTCCACATCTGTCTTGGGTCAGGTTTCTGGGAACCAGACTATGAGATGAAATTTTACTGGTGTGCGCTCTCAGAAACAACACCTGTGAGGGAGTGAAGGCAGCGGGATCCGGCAGAAAGCGGGGTTCAGCTGTCATGCAGTGTCAACAAGGACCTCAGCTGATTCCCATGGGGTTCCCTTGAGCTGGGTGCCCCTGCAGAGGAGTGCTTGGAAGCAAGGGTCTGAGCCTTTATATCCCCACGTGGGTCAGTTATTGTACTCGGGCACCTCTAGCGAGAAAGGAGAAGCTTGGATGAGGCTGCTTTTTTCTGAAGAAAGTCAGTCTTGGAAAAGGACTTAGCTGAGCATCATCACAGCCAATTTTCCCAGCAGCTGAGAGGATGAGTGAGTGCTCCAACCCTGAAGGGGTCTTGGCGGCACACCTCATCATCCAGGACAACATTTTACAGGATCATGCACACTCTCTGTGACGTTTGGCACTACTTGAACATTCCCTGTCGGCAACAGGCTTCTCTCTTTTTTCTTCTGTGACTCAGCTGCATTTCAGCCTCTGCTGGGATTCTTTCTCCTTTTGTCTCCTTCACATTTGCTTTTTAAATATAGGCGCATTCATCATTTTCATCAACAAGTAATTATTAAATGTTCTTTTTGTTCCAGATCTCCCATAATATACGGAATATACTCTTTTTGATTATTTTTCCCCATTCTTTCTCCCTGGGAAATCTTACCCACTTATTTTTTTCTTATATTTTCCCTCTAGTGATTTTCAATTCTATAAATCAAGCTTTATCTTGCTTCTAAAACAAAAAATCCAATATTATTACTCTTGGCAGAGGAGCTTCACCCTGAATGTGTGGAGTAATGGAGTCAGTGTCCTCCCCTGCTCCAAACCTGCCTCTTTAATAAAATACCCATCCAGCCTCAAAAAGATGGTATACGTGGAGTTGCCCCAAATCTTGCTACTCAAAGTACGATTCATGGACCAGCAGTGTGTTAGAAACAGAGTCAGTCCCCATTCATCTCTGCTGAATCAGTCTCCATTTCAACAAGGCCAGTGAGTCATAAGCCCATCTGTCTAACAAGCATAGATCTAAAAGTTTATTCTCCCTCAAACTCCATATCCATTGGATAAATAATTTAATCTATTTTGTCTTTTTTAATCCCGCTATAATACAGGTGGTAAACAAAAGTCCCAGGGGCTGAATCCAGCCCTTCACCTTGTTTTATCCGGCCTGACACCTTGTTTCCACCCACTGGCAGCGATGAGCTCCTTGCCCCTAGTTAAGGCGTAGTTACATTTACACAGTCCTAAAATTACTTTCCGCCCTTTGAACACAACCTCGAGGCTGATGTGGCCCCCAGTGAAAATGAGTTTGACACCCCTGCTCTATCAGGAACATCACAACAGTCTCTGTTCTATAATATCTAGTTAATACTGATGTATACCTGTTATCACATCATGTCCTCTCACGCAAACTTCCAACTGCTTCCAAGGCCTAGAGGATAAAGGTCTAACCTGGTGCTCATTCTCTACTTTTCTTTTTACCTTCCACATACCCTTCTTTTTACCCTTCCACTTACTGGTCTACTCCTGCTTGAGTACACGTTCACCCCATTGTGTCATCGAGCTGCTTCTGAAACATCCTGTTGCCTGTTACTTTGGCTAAGAAAATTTTACTGAGCCTTTCAATCCCAGCCAAAATGCCTTGTCTTCTGAGAGTCCCCCCCAAGCTTCTTGACTGAACTAACCCTAAAACACATCTGTCATCTCTATTTTGCCCCATTTTCATCCTACTTGGTATGAAGCCTAAATCTTAGTACCTAGCAAAAGTCATAGTACATCGCATGTAGCATATGTATATACGTTATTATGTGTAATGATTAAATCAATCCATGAAGGAAATAAACAAATATTGACAATCAGCAATTTTAAACACAATGGAATCTGTTTAACTGAAAAAAAAAAAAACTTGGTATCTCATAAGATTGCTAATCACAGTATCTAGATTTTTTTAGACAATCCTATTTCAGTACGTTTTCCCCATTTTGCTGAAAGTATATGTTTATATTTGATCATTAACTGAAAAGTATGTTCGTCATTAAAAATATGGTCCTCGTTCATGGTTGCTAAGCTGCATCACTTGCATCACCTCTGGACTAGACTTTGCAGGTGCTGCCTAGTTCCACGTCACGAGTGATGGATTTTGCTGAGTATCTCAGGCACTCGCACCTGCGATTTCCCAGTCATTTCCCCCAAGTGTGGCTGTTCGCTTTCACATCTACACACCGTGCCCTCCTGCCTACTTCTTTTCCTGCCTCCCTGGTTTCCTGCCACTGGAGTGGAAGGAGAGAGTTCTATTTCCTTTTGCTAACTCTGTCTGAAGTGACAGAGCTGATCGATGCGTTTCCGTGCCTGTCCAGGAAAAAGCCAGTTTGATTGTCCTCCTGTGGCTGGGCTGACAGCATTCAGCCTTTTATGAACTGAATAGTGAAGTGCTCTTTGGAGTTCAGTTTTGCCTGTTTATGGTGGCTTCCAGCTGTATGTTCTATGTCTGCTGTTGTTATATTGTTACCATTAGTATTAATCTCTGGCAAGTTTATTTGCTGTGAATTTATAATGACTTTATAGCATTAAAAAAAGCAATAGAGTAAACTTTAGAGTGTAATGAGAGGAGCTCCAAGGAAAGAGTGAAGACACTGGAGGCTATCTGGGACTCATAGGGCTTCCTCAGTGTGGCTCTTAGGCAGTTATGCTCCTGAAAAAGGGAGACCTGTTTGGATCACAACACTTTCCACTCTTGCTGAACATAATTTTTTTGCTGTAGCAGCAGAAAGGCTCATTCTGGGTTGTGAATGCTGTTGTAGTAATCCTTACATTAGGAGTAAAACATGGAACAACATGGAGTGAAGAGTCCTCTTTGGCTTGGTCTCTGATTTTTTTATACCAGCAATTACCAGGTTAGAAGAGTCCTTTCAAAGAATGTTCCACGAGGACCTACAACTCCAGCCTAGGGCAGTGGCCACATTTATAGAATTCCACATGCCGTGTTTTCCATGGCAGAGTGTGCACTCCAGCTTCCTACATGCTTAACAGACATGTCATTTTCTTGGTACATGTTTTGCCTAAAAGTGAATATATCTGTCAAAGTGCAAAATACCTGTGATAGGCACCATGCAAATAATTAGATATTCCCCCCTTTGATAGATGAGCCATTAAAAATTAAAATTTAAATATATATTCAGACTTTGACTTAATTAGCATATTTTATTAGAGCTTTAAAATTCTGTTTGGGAAATTGGAATACACAAATAACCTTAGTAGGAGTAAGAGACTTATTTTCTGTACCACTATATTACCTTCTCTTGATGATATTGCTCAGCTGCTAAGACTTACATTTATGGGAAAAAATACTTCTTATTATGGGAGGAATTAAAAACAGGATTGAGAAACTTCAGACAAAATTTTCAACAGCCTGCAAACTTACTAATTCTTTAAGCCTCATATTTGTCTCTACTTCATTTGAATATAAACTCCACAACTTAGCAATGTTGTCTCCTACCTGTTCAATTCAAATTTAATTCAACAAATACCTGCTATTTTTATACTGGTTGCCTATGCTTCCTGTTGACAGAGATGGTCTGAAAGTTGCCTAGGAGATGCATGTGAATCCTCTCAGAACTGTGGATTCTAATGCACATATAGCATCCTTCCAAATCCACCACCATTTTCATTGATTAACTGATTGATTTGTTCAATAAATCCTCATTGAACTTAGAAACAGTTGTAGGCCCTATGATACCAAAGTCAGTATAACAGAAAGAATAGCTGCTCTCAAAATGTTTACAGTTTACTGGAGATAGGTAGGTAATGGTAGGATAGAGGTTGATAAATACCACCAGAGAATTTAACAAAGAAGCACAAAGAAGATACCCGTCTTTATCTTTAAAGGAGGCATTTTTCTATATTAAGACCTGAAAAATAAGTGAATAGGAAGCAAAGAGAATGAAGAAAGAATATCCCTGGAATAAGCATTTGCAAAGATCTTGAGGAACAGTATGTTTAGGGATATTCAGTAATTCAGTATGACTTTAATGTAGTATAACTATCAAAGAGGACACAGAGAGAAATAAAGGCACGACCACAAAGGCTCTTGTTTGTCATACCTTGGAGTCTCAACAACCTAAAGGCAATGTAGAGATATTAAAAGGTTTTAAGGAAAGAGAAGAGTCAGGGCTTTCATTTAGAATATGCTGGCTATAAGCAACAGGTAGATTTTCCATTCTACAATTACTTATCAGCACGTACTATGTATCAAAACACAGTAGTATTCAATACTTACAGGGATTAGAAGGGTACTATTTGGAGGCAAGGAGATCAGCTAAGAAGGAAGATATTAAAATAAATAGTGAGGAGGTAGAAATAAAAGAAGTAAGATGTATTTATAGTCAGTTTATTTGCATGATATTCCCCCCCTAGTTATCACCTAGAGAAAAATCAATGAAGTAATAGCTTATTATTCAGTGTATTTAGTTCAGTATAGTTCTTCACCATGTTGGTGATTTGACAGAGGTCTACTAATCAGCCTGGCAAATGGCTCACTGGAAAGAGTAAATGCTTTGGAAGCAGATAAGTGTTAAAGTTACACCTCTGCTACTTTTGGATTGGGTGAATGTGAACAGCTGTCTCAGGTGGGTTCTTAAGATATACAATGCTAGTTCCTTTTTAAAAAAATGTTTTATTTGTTTCTTTTAAATACATTTTATTGATTATGCCATTACAGTTGTCCCATTCCCCCTTCATTCTCCTCCACCCTGCACACTTTCTCCCACCCTCATTCCCCCCTTTAGTTCATGTCCATGTGTCATAAGTTCTTTAGCTTCTACATTTCCCACACTATTCTTCCCCTCCCCCTGTTTTCTCCCCACCGTCTATGCTACTTATTCTCTGTACCTTTCCCCCACCCTCTCCTCTTCCCACTCCCCTGTTGCTAACCTTCCATGTAATCTCCATTTCTGTGGTTCCACTCTTGTTTTAGATGTCCACTTAGTTTGCTTTTGTTTTAAGTGTGGTTGTTAGTAACTGTGATTTTGCTGTCCATTCACTGTTCATATTTTCTATCTTCTTTTCCTTGGATAAGTCCCTTTAACATTTCATATAGTAAGGGCTTGGTGATGATGAACTCCTTGAACTTGACCTTATCTTAGAAGCACTTTATCTGCCCTTCCATTCTAAATGAAAGCTTTGCTGGATAGATTAACCTTGGATGTAGGTCCTTGCCTTTCATGATTTGGAATACTTCTTTCCAGCCCCTTCTTGCCTGTAAGGTCTCTTGAGAAATCAGCTGACAGTCCTCTGTAGGTGACTGTCCCCTTACCTCTTGCTGCTTCTAGAATTCTCTCCTTCATTTTAATCTTGGCTAATGTAATTATGATGTGCCTTGGTGTGTTCCTCCTTGGGTCCACCTTCTTTGGGACTCTCTGAGCTTCCTGGACTTCCTGGAAGTCTATTTCCTTTGCCAGATTGGGGAAGTTCTTGTTTATTATTTGTTCAAATAAATTTTCCACTTGTTGCTCTTCCTCTTCCCCTTCTGGTGCCCCTATAATTCAGATGTTGGAATGTTTAAAGATGTCCTGGAGGTTCCTAAGCCTCTCCTCATTGTTTTGAATTCTTGTTTCTTTGTTCTTTTCTGTTTGGTTGTTTCTTTCTTCCTTCTGGTCCACTCCATTGATCTGAGTCCCAGTTTTCCTTCCACCACTATTGGATCCCTGTGCATTTTCCTTCATTTCACTTAGTCTAGCCCTCACTTTTTCATCTAATTTGCGACCAAAATCACCCAGTTCTGTGAGCATCCTGATCACCAGTGTTTTCAACTGTGCATCTGATAGGTTGGCTATCTCTTTGTTGCTTAGAAGTATTGGCTCTGGGGCTTTGAGCTGTTCTTCTGCTTGAGCCATAATGTTTTGGTCTGTTCGCATCTGTTATGTATGAGTCTTGAACATACATAAGATGGAGCCTTGTATGTTCACCAGGGCAGGGCAACCCAGTGGCTGGGCTGTGACATTGTATGTGAGAGTGGGGTCAGAGAGGAAGCAATGGCATTTGTTCCACTCCCTCTTGGATTTCAGGCCCCTCTGTCACTTCCCACAAGCTGGCACCTTTTCGATCAGTGCCTTTAGGCTTTTTTTCTTGTCGCTGGGGCCCTGGATTGCGCAATCTGTCTTGCTGCCCATTTTTGTCTAGTTTATTCTGTGCGTGAATGTGTGGCACTGCCTGCATTCTTGGGTCTGGCTGCCACTGCCTTTTCCTGTGGTGACCCCTCTCCTCTGGCCACAGACTCTGTCCCTCTTACTGGTCTCGTGAAATGGTTGTTGTACAGTTAAATTTTATGTCTGTTTTGTTTGTGTTTTTGTTTCTAAATCTTTGTTGTCCTTAATTTTGTTTGTGCGAGGAGGCACAGTATCTCCATCTATGCCTCCATCTTGGCCAGAAGTAAAGATCTATTTCCTCTTATTTTGCCCTAGGAATCTCTTTTTGAGATGGTTGCCATTGTAAAATAGTGCCATTGTAAAATGGTGCCATCAAAACAGGGTCAAGAGTAGAGATAAAGGCAAAGAGTGAAGTATAACTCTGGCATTAAAAGTCAAGCCTGTTCTTTGAAGGGTAAGTTCCTTGATAAAAATTTTCGCCTCACGTATGTATATGAAGGCTATGTTTTTCATTGTGTGGTAGATTGTCATATGATAATCTATTTCATCCAAACAAAGTTTATGCCACTGTATTCCAGGTAGTGTGCTACGTACTTTACAAAGTAATTTAATTCCCTCTTCATCATGAACACATGGGGTAGTTATTATGTGCTCATTTCATAAATGAGAAAGCTCAAGGTCAGACAGGTGGAGGGATGTACTCCAAAAACCTCTGAGAATGACGAACCCTACCATAGGCTTGTAAGCTCATCAAGATTTAAAGCCCATGTTCCTTGCAGAACACACTGTTCTTTTCCTTGTAAGAAGCATTCAAGGAACAGAAGGAAACTCTGGAGAAGTAATGCCCCTCCCTGCCTTCAGGAAATGTATAATATAGTATTGGTTTGGCTGAAAAGTTCATTCTGGTTTTTTTTTTCCCCATAGGATGGCTCTAGAAGCACTTAGTTGTTTTTTACTTCATTCAGAACAATTTTGTTAGATTGTGTTGTGACAGCTGTCATATTGGCATGCATTAAAAAAACTTAATAAATTGGTGAATTTTTGTGCAGGCATTTTAATATTGAAAATGGAAGAAAATATGCAACACTTTTGGCATATTATGCTTTATTATTTCAAGAAAGATGAAAATGCAACTAAAACACACACACAAAAAGATTTGTGTAGTGTATCCACAAGGTACTGTGATTGATCAAATATGTCAAAAGTGGTTTGCAAGGTTTTATGCTGGAGAATTCTCACTGGATGATGCTCCATGGTCAGGTAGAATACTTGATGTTAATAGGAATCAAATCGAGCTATTAATTGAGAACAATCAGTGTTATTCCATGTGGGAGATAGCTGACATACTCAAAATATCCAAATAAATAAAGTTATTTGTGAAAATGTAAATTGTGAAATTGTGAGACTTCTGACCAAGATGGAAGTGTAGGTGGAAACACTCTACCTCCTCACACAACCATATTTAAGGACTACAAAGATTTAGAAACAAATACACAACCAAAACAGACAGAAAATTGAACTGTACCAGTCTGACAACAATGAACCATTCATCCAGCAGGGTAAGAGGGGTGGAGTTGGCAGCTAGCAGAGAGAGACTGCGGCAAGAAAAAGTGGTGGCTGTCAGATCAACCCAGACAGACAGGAGGCAGTTGGCAGATCTCAGGCATGGGGTGATGATGGGAAGACCCAGTGAAGGCAAAGGGAGATGGCTGACCACAGTCACACATTCATGCACAGATAAGCCAGGTGAAAAAACGAACAGTGAGACAGACTGTGCAACCCAGGGCCCCAGCACCAGGAAATAAAGCCTAAAAGCACCAGTTGAAAAAATATTTGGGGATTGAGGTGGCGAGATAGGTTCACAGCCTCACAGGAGAGTTTGTTAGAGAAACCCACAGGGTCCTAGAATGTACACAAGTCCACCCACCTGGGAACCAGCACCAGAAGGGCCCAATTTCCTTGTTAGATGTGGCAGAGGGGACAGGAATCCAAGAGAGAGTGGAACAAATGCCATTGCTTCCTCTCTGACCCCACTCTCACATACAATGTCACAGCCCAGCCACTGGGTTGCCCTGCCCCGGTGAACATACAAGGCTCCACCTTATGTATGTTCAAGACTCATACATAACAGATGCGAACAGACCAAAACATTATGGCTCAAGCAGAAAAACAGCTCAAAGCCCCAGAGCCAATACTTCTAAGCAACAAAGAGATAGCCAACCTATCAGATGCACAGTTGAAAACACTGGTGATCAGGATGCTCACAGAACTGGGTGATTTTGGTCGCAAATTAGATGAAAAAATGAGGGCTAGACTAAGTGAAATGAAGGAAAATGCACAGGGATCCAATAGTGGTGGAAGGAAAACTGGGACTCAGATCAATGGAGTGGACCAGAAGGAAGAAAGAAACAACCAAACAGAAAAGAACAAAGAAACAAGAATTCAAAACAATGAGGAGAGGCTTAGGAACCTCCAGGACATCTTTAAACATTCCAACATCTGAATTATAGGGGCACCAGAAGGGGAAGAGGAAGAGCAACAAGTGGAAAATTTATTTGAACAAATAATAAACAAGAACTTCCCCAATCTGGCAAAGGAAATAGACTTCCAGGAAGTCCAGGAAGCTCAGAGAGTCCCAAAGAAGGTGGACCCAAGGAGGAACACACCAAGGCACATCATAATTACATTAGCCAAGATTAAAATGAAGGAGAGAATTCTAGAAGCAGCAAGAGGTAAGGGGACAATCACCTACAAAGGACTGTCAGCTGATTTCTCAAGAGACCTTACAGGCAAGAAGGGGCTGGAAAGAAGTATTCCAAATCATGAAAGGCAAGGACCTACATCCAAGGTTACTCTATCCAGCAAAGCTTTCATTTAGAATGGAAGGGCAGATAAAGTGCTTCTAAGATAAGGTCAAGTTCAAGGAGTTCATCATCACCAAGCCCTTACTATATGAAATGTTAAAGGGACTTATCCAAGGAAAAGAAGATAGAAAATATGAACAGTGAATGGACAGCAAAATCACAGTTACTAACAACCACACTTAAAACAAAAGCAAACTAAGTGGACACCTAAAACAAGAGTGGAACCACAGAAATGGAGATTGCATGGAAGGTTAGCAACAGGGGAGTGGGAAGAGGAGAGGGTGGGGGAAAGGTACAGAGAATAAGTAGCATAGACAGTGGGGAGAAAACAGGGGGAGGGGAAGAATAGTGTGGGAAATGTAGAAGCTAAAGAACTTATGACACATGGACATGAACTAAAGGGGGGAATGAGGGTGGGAGAAAGTGTGCAGGGTGGAGGAGAATGAAGGGGGGAATGGGACAACTGTAATGGCATAATCAATAAAATATATTTAAAAAAGGGGAAAAAAAGAAATTGTCTTTTTTATTTTACAGAGAAAACAACATGGGCTATTTGGCCGACCTAATATAATACACAAATATCTATGACTACCAATAACACATCTATAGGTGTTGATGTATGTTCCACTGACAGACTGGTGATGTTGATCAGGATGTCAGTCTAACTTTTATTTATTTTACCTTATTAGAAATATAATACTATTACCTGGCCATCTATTCAGGTGGTGTTTTTTGAAAGACAGTGGAGCATAAGGTGTGCCAAATGAGACATCGTACAATGACTTTCTCATTTGAGTGGAACTGGTGCTGGTGTAGCAATCTGGGTAACAACCTGGGTCTGAATGAGTTAACTGCTCAGCCTCAGAGGGTTCCATGCACTGAGCCAGAGGGGCTGGGCTGAGCCATGACTCTGGATCCACCTTCAGGCTTCTGAAGTGAATAGTCTCTGGGCAGTTCCTGCTGTGGCTCCCATGGGAAGTTTCGTCAGCTACAGTGGTGTAATTAGCCAGAATGTTCAGGCGTAAACATTATTGAAGGAGAAAGAAAGCCATTGCCCATGGCTTCACCTGTCCCCAAAACAGCAGGAACTTCCAGAGGAAAGGCTAAGGACACACACACACACACACACACACACACACACACACACACACACACACACCCCCCCCCCAGTAATTCTAGATGAGAATTTAAAGGTAGAAAGAGATTTGATTTATTTCTTTAGGGTTTGGCCACCGGTAAATTTTAAAGTAAAGTTTGTTTCTTCCCAACCTGTAGTTTACATTAGAGAGGATTTTTTCCTAAATACTTCTGGTGGATCTTCAACCTTTTATTCATTCAGCACCCTGAGGAGGGCCCATGCCTAATCTGATTAGTAGTACATTTGTGAAGAAGGAAGCTCAGCTCATCACCCCCTCTTGGGAACAAATGCCCACAGGGAGCAGAGGTTCCTCATTGCCCCTCCATTCTGTAAATTTTACCTGCATAGGCTTGGGACTTGGAGTGGAGTATAGAGAGGAACAAGCCTGACTTATTATTCTCAGGTTTAGTATTAAGAAGTCCGTTTAGTTCTCTACCAGGTTACATCTACTACCTTAGTTGTTATTAGCCATGAAGGGCTATTTTGACCAACATCTTTCACTTTATTTCTCAATTTGTTCAGAACTCAGGTTGGGGAAAGAGGGTCATTAATTATACTGGCCTACACAGAGTCCCAATAGCCCTATGAAAATGAAAATGTAATAAATCAGATTATTAAGTCGATGGAAGAGGGAAAAGTGGAGGCGTGCAGAGGCACATGTGGTCTTTGTTTCCACTCAGGATAGACTCTCTGGGAAGGGGCTGAGCCTACAGCAGGCAGGTTCCTCTCACGCATGTGGGGAAAGCTCCTGGACTCCATTGGTGACATGGCTGCAGGAAGGGCTTATCAAAGAACATTATAAAATTGTTTCCCCACAGACACCCTTAACAGTCTTATACATGCATACGAGGAATTAAGTGTAGGAAGTCATTATAATCACTAATAAAATTGGTTGAGACGGTTAGTCACTACAAAAGCCTAAACTGCTTCTGCTGATCAGGGTGGCAGCACACAGACTCCCTGAGGCCAACACGGCACTTCTTTTGTCACCAATGACTTCGGTAGCTCCAGCAAAGAAGTGAATCACAAGTCTGGTGTTACAAAATCCCACATTCATTTCAAAGAACCCTGGATAGTAATCTGAAATTAATTTTATCTTATTATTTTCTTCTCCCTCACTTCATTATTTCCCAGCATCTTGACTCACCTAGTTGAGATATTTGCTTTAGCTCATTAATGTATTTCCTTCCAATGTATTGTAGTAAATAGAGCCTGGACTATAAAGATTTGGAGGCCTTGGTAGAGGTAAAAATAGGGGAAAGCAAAGTTGAGATCAGCTATTAATGACCACACTTAAAAAGCTTGTTAGATTGTGGGGAAGGGGAGAACAACAGATGAGAGGGAGTTTGGGATACTTAGGGCTAGTGGCAGGACTTCAGAATAGCCACTGCAGGGGCTCCCTAGTCCATTTGTGGGGAACAGTGTGCAGTCTGGTGGGGGGACGCTCAGGAGCATGAGAGCAACCTGAATGTGGCTCTGAGAAATCTTTCTGGTATTTCCCATTGCCCTGCTGTGTTTTGTTGCGCCAGCACTCTTGTGGCAGTTTTACCTTGGTGCCTGAGAAGGTGTCATTAATTTTTAAAAATTATTTTAAATTACTTTAAAAAGGTAATTATTTTATGCATTGATTCTGTAATTCCATAGATATTCTTGAAGTATCTGCTGACTGTCAGACATGGCCCTTAGCAGGGGGAGAGGAAAGGAATGTTGGGAAAGTACATGGTGGTCATGGAGGAGGGCACAGTGCCCTACCTGCGTGGTTGGCAATTTATAATGCTCACTGCTCCACGGTTAACATGCCATGATGCAGTGGAGTGAATTAAATTAAACCAACTTGAATTTTCTATGTGATGGGTAGATATATAAGAATAATGGATGCCCTCATAGTTCAGACAAAGAGAGACATCTCATTATTTTATTGTTGGGAGTAATAAAAATTGCCCTAATCTTTCAGTGAGCAAATGGCTCTCTGAGAGAGGGTGTGGGGGCAGTCAGTGGTTTCAAGGCAAAGAGATTTGCAGGAACTCACTAATGAAGATATGAAAACGTCAAAACATAACTAAAACCTAAAAGCATATCCAAGGGCATGGATTTGTTAAAGTGCCTTCTTTAAGAAAATGCGAATAGTATATTTATCTCATGGAACTATGCATTGTTGGAATATGATTACAAGTTCAAGGATGAGTGTTTATAATGGCATTGAAAGGTCTGTACATATTTCCAAGTAGCCAATCTTCCTTTATAAATTTTATGAAGAATTAGCATAAAGGAGAAGCTGTCCTTTATATGTTCACTGGCCTACTCTTATAAGTAAAAAAGTCAGTTTTTGTTAATGAAGATTATTTAGCCAAACTAACCATTTCGGGAAGTGGATTTCCCCAAAGATATTCCAAATGGTAAACTATCTGGGATTCTATCAGCTCATAGGATTTCTGTAGGAGAATTATGGTCCTTCCTTTGGAGATGTACGTAAATTAGTGTTTCCATTGAGTTGTTCAACATGCCCCTGTGCCTCTGAGAATGGCTTGGTGAGTAGGGGATGGGGACATCAAGTTCAGCCCCCATCTGTCCCTATGAGTGGACACTTCTGTGTCGTGACTGTTCAACACAGTTTTATGGAAAGCCTTGTAAATGGCAAACCACACATGGTATATGTATCACAGTGCTAGGCAGACATCAGATTCATAGTAGAAGCTGACTGCAGGTATGTAGCCCTATTAGATCAGGTAGAGCCATGTACAGCTGTAATTACTGGGCCCTGTCCCTTAGACTGTTACCACGGATAATTTCCTCCCCTTTACTTGTCACTGAAGGTCTCCACTGTTTCTGCCAGTGATTCTCCCTGGCTGGACCCACTTCAGTCACCCCCATCAAAGCTTTGAGGAGAGCAAAGAGCCTCCTGGGCGCCTTTCTATAAACTCCAGAGACAGTAAGCCATTCTTGGCCAACTCATGTCTCTTTTTAAGCTCTGGGTATTCTTTTAAATAAAATAGAAAGTTTACAAAAATAATTTTTAAGGTCCCTTCCAGCTCCAAAGTCTGAACTAAGCAAAGCCACATTTTCTGTGATTATTTACTTAAACAAAAACTCCCAAATAAATTATAAACTTCCCAGAAAAATGCTGGCACATTTGTTAACAACATTTTATTTATTGTGAAACGTGGTAAGGAGTTTTTTGTTATTGTACATTTCTTAAAGTAAACTCTAATTTGCTCTAAAAATACAATTTCTATTTTTGCTGTAATTTATGGGAATCCAAACTCAAAAGAAAAAGGCATAAATTACTTAATTTTCAGTCAATTCTCAGAAGAGCTCACAGTTAACATAGCATGTATAAACATTTCTGTAGATTTTCTGGAAGTAATGTTCATATTAGCCAAAAGTGAGTGAGTGGCAAGCCCTTATGCTATGAGTCATCTGTTAGAACACTCTGAAATAATAAGTACTAGTTTTTAAATTGCAAGCTTATTTTTTCAAAGAGCTTATTTAAAAGGGATAAAGAGCCCTTGCCATATTGAAATTCAGCAAAACATAATTACAAATTTCAGTTTAACTACAGAAGATTGGTCAAATGTGTGAGGACCAATTTTAGAGTGAAGGGCTCCCCAAAAGGTAGGTTTCTGATAATAAAAAATATATTTTTCTCTCATCCTAGAAAGTTCAATTTACTGGTCTCTGAGTGAAGTCCACAAGGCTTTGAAAATCTGGTCAAATGAGCATATTTTCAGAATAATGCACTGAGATGCTGAACTCCAACTTGAGTTTGTCTAAACAGAGTTGTGTGGTGATAAAAATATTGCAGATATATCAGAAGCTACAAATATTTCACACTGTTTAAGAACATTACTTTGTGTTTTTCAGAAAAGTAAACCAATCTAGGTAAATTAATATCAAATATAATAAATTGTGTACTTGAGATTCTATTCCCTAGGCCCAATTTTGAATAAATATCTACAGTATGCATTACAGAACCTGGAAAATGTCTCTTGAGTAACCATGTTGAATTAATTATATTCTTCCAGCCATAAAAAATTAAAGAAATAGAGAAACTAAAGCAAAGGGAATTAAAAGGAGAATTTAGTCAGCTCAGAAATATTTTAAATATTTTTTAGTTTTAAGTAGCATGTCTGGGAAACCTGAAAATAAAAATATATAGCTTAATGTGGAGATTTCAAACATATAACTACATGTGTAGACAAACCTGATCATCAAAGATTGAGAATTATGGGTCTTCCTAAATTTGGGGAATTGAAGAATTAGCTGTGGACCACAGAAAGGATGGCACTTTGTTCAGTGGCTTTGTCCCTTTCTGCACTTGTCCTCCATCTTGAGCTGCTTCCCTCTCATCTCCGATGTCCCTTTCTCACTTTTCTGGTTCTTCTGTGTTTTTTGTTTGTTTATTTGCTTGACTGTTTTTGTATTCAAGCTATCCAGAGAGGGAAAATATGATTTGGATGGTGGATTATTGAAAACCTGTGTTGAACTTATTTTCTGACTTGCAATTTTCTTTGCTTGAAAAGAAAAATGTCAGTGCCTCAGAGAGGACTTGTCTGGCCACACTGTCTACCATTGTATCCCATTTATAATTACCTTCCTTGTTACCCAAATGTAGAGGGAGTTGAGTAGAGAGTACTCAGGGCCACCATCCCACTGCCACATCCCCACTCAAAGACACTGAGGGGAAGGAGTGAGGAAGAGACACCCCCCAAGAGGGAGAAGAACTCCCTCTTCTTCCACTCTTCCACCTCCTGCCAGAGGCTCTCCCATTGGCAGAACCCAAACTGGAAGAAGCAGGTGAAAAAGGGTTCAGTTGGACCTGGAAGCACTAGGGAAAATCTTCCCACACCCATGTTACTCTCTGCCTTTTTAGCTTACTTGATTTTCTTTAGAGCCTCTGACTTTATACTTGAGGGTAAGATTTGTTTGTTGGTTGGTTATTTTTGTGGCAGGAAGGAAGATTTATGGGAACAGACTTTACTTTGGATTCACCCTTGTTTTCTAGAATGCTGCCTGGCACATATTATGCACTCATTAACTGTTTGTGAAGAGAAGGAAAAAAAGGAAGGAGGGATAAAAGAAAGGAAGGTAACAAAAATAAAGAAAATAAAAATAAAGAATATAAGAATATTTTCATATATGTAGACTCACAGGAAGATCTAATTTTCTTTGGTGGCTTTTGCGATGATTTTAGGTGGCATGTGGATAATTGCTTTTTATTTACTTAACTGTGTTTTTATTTTAATGATTATTAGATGACTTTATTTTTCATGAGAGGTCTTGAGTGGGCCTTCAAATATAAAAAAAACTAACTTATAGAAAATATTAGTTATATATTATTAAAAGTAAAACTGTGCTGTATAAATAAATAGAGTTTGGAAAAAGGTAGAGTAAATGTTCCCCATACCTCCATATCTTTATTAACAATAATAACAGGCACAATCCTTCCTGTCTTTATGGTATTTAAAGCTGTTCAAGTGTTTGACACCTACTGTGTGCTCTTTCAACAACACTATTGGGCAAAGAGTTTGAAAGGCTTTTCCCGGGTCCTGTATTGAGTTGGTGGTGGATTTGGGAGCATGACTCAGGTGTTACGATGTGGGAATAGTTCTCTCATGCTGTGTTTAACGTGAAGCTCCCCAAGCAGATGAACAGTGAGTATGACATGAACCATTCTGTAGGATGGGGGTGCTAAATACACAGCTCTGAATGCGGATTGCCCTGGCTCAGAGCCTGCTCCACCAGTCACTGGACGTGACCTTAGTAAGTTAGGATTTTCTCTGCGCTTCAGTTTCTTCATCTGTAACATGGTATAATAATAATTACTCTCTTGTTGGTTTGTTGCAAGTATTCAATGGATTAATGTAAGCACCTAGAAAAGTCTCTAGGACATAATTATTGATGTTTTTTTTAGTGTGGAAATATTTCTAAGCAGCCAGAATTAGAGCCTGCTTTCTAGTCTTTTTCTCTCCTTGCTGTGTGTGCAAAGAAAGATTCAAGCAGCATGTTCTGAACCAAAAATACATCCATTTGAAGTGCCTCGCATTGATTTGTACCACTGGAGTACTGACAAATGCACTTTCATAATTACACACTGAGTGGACATTTTGTAGATGTGGGGATGACAAAAGGATCTACTAAAATGAAACAAAATGTGCACGCTGTGACTATCAGCTAATGCAAAAATAATGCAAATATATATATATTTTAATGTAAACCATAGTTATTCTATTAATAATAATGAGGTCTGCATTTGTATTTTTTCCAACGGAGGCATGCGTTTGAATTTATTTGCAGTATGGAATATTTTCCCATGTGCCATGCACCTGGTGTTGGCTGAGCTTGCCTAAACCTCATGTTGTATTATACACTATTAAGTCATTTTTATAAATTTATGCAAATTTACACACTCCTATATGTAACCTCTGGACAGTGTTTTTACCTGATAGAAATACTATTTCCCTCCTCTCATGGTCTTAATAGGTACCTACAATTCTTACTTTTTTCTCCCCTTCACCTTTAGTCATCATTGAGGTGATGGTACCAAATAAAACGAAGTAGCAAGCAGAAAGTCTTTCAGCTTTGGAATTTACCCGGTGATCCTATCAGTTCCCACATTTCAGCTGGTTCTTTTAGAGCAGACAGTGTGAATAAGAAGCAGGGAATTATGATTAACAATGGCCCCTCAGTATACCTCTCTGTAATTAAAATAACCTCACTCTTCAGCCAAATTCAAGGGGATGGATCCAGCATAAATGATGGCATCACTCCTGTTAGAAGAAAAAAGTGAGTAAGGAAACAAGAGAAAGCAAACAAATAATCAGGAACTCAGTGTCATTCGGGTTGTCATAAAAGAGAGG
This sequence comes from Artibeus jamaicensis, assembly GCF_021234435.1. Lineage (NCBI taxonomy): Eukaryota > Metazoa > Chordata > Mammalia > Chiroptera > Phyllostomidae > Artibeus > Artibeus jamaicensis. The sequence goes on from NW_026522036.1 coordinate 1,678,074, forward strand.
GATCTTAATGCTCAGTAGGGGCTGTCTTGGATTGATTAGACAGCAGAGTGGTGATGTCCTCAAAGAAAAACAGTATCTCAGTTTAGGGTTTAGACATCAATTACAATTCTTTTTGGGAAAGCTTTAAAATAAAAAGGCCCTGGTGGCCTCTTAATACTATAGTGGCCTCTTAATATTATGATGTCTTTATTTTACTGATGATAATCTGTCCCTGTAAGAAATTCCATTCTATTTTTTTAGTTGATGCATTAATGTGAAAATCTTGTTTACTTGGGCAGGTTCAAAGGGAAGCTTTAGAAAAAAGGAGTTATAAATAAAATTTATTAAGCCGATCATCCCTTGCTCATTAGTTTTTAAATAGTAAACATCTTCAAAGTCTACACAGTGAAAAATATCTCGATATGTCAAAATTCCTTTTTAATTCAGCTAGTGTGGGGGCCTTTAAAAAATGACCCTAATAAGTCTCGAACCTTCAGACATCTCTGAGTGTAAAGACAATAGGGGTTAACAAGATGCCCACCCAGAGGGCCACCTTGAACTTTGAGCTTGATTGGGTTAATGGAGTTGGAGATTTTGAGCACATGTTACCTAAACCAGGTTGAGGATCAGGAATAGAACTACCTAGTCAAGTGGGGTGGAGGGCTAACTGGTGAGATCATCAGGGATTGGACAGATTCAGAACCAAGGAGAAAACAAGTAGTCTGGAATTTGGCTATCACTAGAGCTTGAGTTTTCTCATATTCTTAATGGGAATAACAATAGTACATATTTTATAGGGCTGTTGTGAGAATTAATTCGGATAATAAATGGAAAGCTCTAGGAAAAATGCTTGTAACTCAGCAATAGCAGATTTGCTTTTGTTTTTATAATAGTAACATGATAATTAATAGTATTGTGATTGAGGCAGCACAGAGGAGGAAAACATGATATATTCCAAGAAGTATTTTGTAAGTTTTTAAAAAATCTTGCATATATCCAACCTTGAATGTCTCAGGGACTTTGGCAAATGGCAAAAGGATTTTTTAAACTTTTATTTTCTATAATACTACAGGTGAGTTGGGAGCAAAGAAACAGACAGGGCAATAAATGAAATTTCAATGAGTGAGAAAAATGCAGCTCTGAAGAATTTCTCCAGTTTTATAGCAGGAATGGTCTGCATTTTTTCTTGAATTATTAGTTTAGTCACATGCAATGCTTTCCAAATGGTCTCATTAAAAAAGATGCCACTTGGCATATTCCCCTTAAAAACACAAAGTGAGTTAAGCTTAAAATCTGGCCTTTTGTTTTGCTTTGTTCAGGAACAAGAGACAGTGACTATTACTGTAAACAGGACATCTCCAAAATGTGTATCATTGCCAAAATGCCAAGCTTCCAGAAGACAGTAGCACCATGTTGAATAAAACTTTGATGATGTTATTTGTAGTGATGTCCATTGAAGAGGCCTGTTATTTTTGCCTGAATTGTGTTTTCTCAAAATCCATTACGTGGAAGTCCCATTCGTCAGTGTCTCAGATTGTAACCATAGTTGGAGCTAAAGTCTTTCAGGAGGTGATTAAGTTAAAATGAGTTCTTTAGTGTAAGGCCCGATGACCCCATACGACTGGTGTCCTTAGAAGAAGAGGCAGGGACAACCAGGGCTGCTCACAGAGACAAAGCCACAGTGAGAAGGTAGCCACGTACAAGGCAGACAGAAGAAGCTAAACCTACTAATACCTTTACCTAGAATGTTTAGCCTCTAGATAGTGAGAAAATAAATTTATGTCATTTATGCCACCCATTCTGTAGTATTTTGTTATGGTAGCCCGAGCAAACTAATACACCTACCTTTCCTGGAAACTTCAGCAGGATCTTTCACATTTGTGGCACTCCACCCCTCCTTATTCCAGTTTTACAATAACACGCATGGCAGAAACAGTGGAGGTGTCTGTGAGGGACACATGTTAAATGTCTGAGTTGCTTCTCATGGTTAGACTCAGGCTGTGGTCGCTGAAATAGATGATGCTACTGTGCAACTCCAAACCATGGAAATATACTGGGGGGAAATGATACAGCTATTTAGAAAGATCCTTGATTGCTGTCACTGATGAAGATATGCACACGTACCTGAGTGCACGTATGTGCATTCACACACACACAAATATACATTAGATGTTCATGTCTTGAAGAGAAAATAAAAGTCACACAGGGCTCATTTACTGCAACATCCTGGAGTCACAAGGAGTTATTTTCCACCAGAAACAAGAGGAAGTAGGAGAAAACCACAGAGAATTCATGTAATCAATCTCTCTGTCTTTCTTTTCTCACTGGACTGATGGATGCTACTAAAGGCTTCAGGTTCTTCTCAGAACTGCAGTTGTATTTGTTTAATGCCTTAGGAATAATTTAAAGAAGCTCCCTCTGTTAACAATATGAAAAAAAGTTTAGTGACTAAGAATTCCAATAGTTCTAATATTCCTGGAAGATCTACCCACTCACTGGTTTATGAAGCCTACAGTGTTCTCTCCAGTCATCACTGTGGTCGTGGTGGTGATTGGGCCCAGGCAGGCTGACACTTGCTGGGCATGTGACGCTCCCTGTTCATGGGAGAGAGGTACTTTCTGAGTAACAAAACACCTAAGTCAAGCAGGGCTTTCCATCCACAGAGCCTGGATGGAAGTGCAGCTGGTCCTGGAAAAAACTGTGGCACTTCATCATATGTTTCTTTGCTTAATGTGGTGAAAAACACAGTCAACTCCTCTCTTAGATCACAGAATCCCTCCTGCTGTAGGCAGCAACAGGGAGCCTGCATCTCAGCTCATCCAGGCTGTGTGCTAAGGGGAGCCAGAATGGGCTCTGCTTTTCAGTTAGGTGAGAGCCAGTTTGGTCTGAGTGGTGTACAAGTGCCCCTTCCTCCCACCCAACACCAGCCTGCCCTGCTCCTACCATTAACACAGCCTTGTGAGTAAGACACGGAGCTCTCAAGATGCAAATGTTCCTTCAGGCCTAGGATGTCTGTGCCTTTTCCTCCCTTTGTGGAAATGCTGCTGCCCATTTACAAACTCCAGAAATAAAGCTGTCAGTTTAAGCACAATTAAATCATGACATGTTGAGAACAAAGCCACTAACCAACCCTGAATCCCAACAACCAACCTCCAGAGAGACAATTTCCTGTCACAGAAGGTCTTTCTAAAAGTGTCTGCCTTTGAAAATATCTGGCACTCTTGAAAGATGCATTAAATTTTATTAAGTCTAAATGAAGTTTATTTTATTTTTATGGGTTTTAATCTATATTTGAATGCAATGTGGGTTATTACTGATGGACACATCTCAGTCCTGTTTGAGTGAGCCAATGATGCATCTTACTGAGCTGCCTTCTTAAACATTTACCATTCAAATGTTGAAGGTACATGAACAGTAAAACCATCCAGCACATATTTATGAATGTGAGGCTCTGCAGCTAAGACGTCCACGCACAGCAGATCTGTGGAGGGAGAAATTAAATCAAAAGATGTGAATACGCATCTGGTGGGGCTGAAATAACTGTAGAGATGTATAAAGAATATAACAAGGTAGAAGGAGAATCAGGAAGGAATACATAAAAGAAAGATTAGGAATTATAGCAGATCATCGTTTTGTTTACATTTTGTTTGTAAATATATTTTGTTTATAGAGTCTTGCTTCCAAGGAGTTCAGAATGGATATTTGATCAGTCATTTATTTAATAAATATTTATAGTATACCTAACAAATACTAGGCACTCACTTGGTATTTGGAATATGATTATATACTCCCTATCTTTGAAAATATTCCAACCTACTGAGCAATGAGACTGACTTTACTCTAAAAACTCTGTAGAGATGTGAAGGAAAGCACTCTGGATAAAAACAAAGCCTATTGAGGCTGAGGGTTGGGTTCAGGCACTGGAGGTATTGGAGAAAGTTTTCCCAAGAGGTATAAGGAGATCTTAAGAACAGAAGAATGCAAAGAAGAGGATAGATTTGTGTGGGCATGGACAGGGAGGGAGGCTGTGGCGCAGAAGCACAGTTCAGGGTGGAGAGAATGCTGTGTGTAAGATATAGTAGGTGTAAAGGCAGTGCGGACAGGAAGGGGCTGACAGCGCTGCGGATAGTGGAGAGCCCCACATGACAGAAGTACATTGTGATACGTGATGATGAGGGAGGGGATGATGCTGAGGGTATGGAACCGGGCTGGTTCAAGCTGAAGCATTTGTAGTATGTCTTAGTCATGGCGAGCTCACTGCAGTTTTTAAGCAAACGGAGTCTGCTTTGTTTTCTTGCAAGATCACTCTGCTAAGAAGCATGCAGGATGGGCTAAAGCAGGCAAACAGCACCAAACGAAAGACTTCACAATAGTCTGAACCACCTGAACACCTTCCCTTTTCCTTCTTCACTTAGCACACAGGTCTGCAGCCACACACACTCTAACCCCTCAGGACATTGTTCTAGGTTCCCACTTTCAGTTTTGATCCTACCTGCTCTCACCCGCTTCTGCTTCACTGGTTTAGCCCGTGTCATTTCTCCCTGCCCTGAGGGCAGTGGCTCTGCAAGTGTAGAGAACAAGATTTGAGAGGCATTTTCGAGGCACAGTCAACAAATATATTTTATTAGCTCAGTCCACTCAACTGAAAATTGCCTTGTAACCTACTTTCATTTATTTTTTCTTTCTTATTTGTCCTCATTCATGCCCAGGCTCCTGGAATTTTTATTTGTTCCTTTGTCATGGACATGTCCTTTGTCTGAGAGTGTTCGGAGAGCTCAAGTCAGATTGGTTCCAGTATTCAAGCTTTTGCTTTGTCCCCAAACAACTCTGTCCCCTGTGGTTTGTTAATGATCATGTTAATGTGCCATTCCCTTAAAGAGGTCTTTAAAGTGTAAAAAGAACAAATCCTATTTCCCAAAGGTACAGCGAATATCTACCGGGTACTATTCTAAATGTTTTGCATGAGTTAACTTATTTAAATCTAAGGTAATAGGTACTTTTCTTTTAATGCTAAAGAGAAAACCTTATGATATAAGTGTCAATGTTCCCATTGTACAGATTCAAAAATCAAAGTCCTTTGGAATTTCAAGCAGATGAGAAAGGTCTCTTATGATGGGGATCTCTTTTATACTCCACAAATCACTCTTTAGCCAGCAAACTTCTATGAGAATCATAGATCTACAGAATTCTAGATTCTTGGAAGAATTTTATAGGCAATATTTTTTTCAGCCTTCGAAGCTTCAGTGTGCCTGGTCCTATATTATATTGATTCTTTTAGTCATTCCTTCATTCACTCACTGTGGATCAACTGCCTACTCTTTGTTGCAGTGTTCACCACAGTTAAACGTGCATGTCCCCCTTCTAGCCTCAGGTCAGCATGTTTAATGACAGGGACTTCCCTACCTCCTGAGGCAGCCTGTGCTGCTGTGCTGTTGTGTATTAGGTTTGGGAGATTTCGTGTATCGAGATAAAACTTATCTCCCTCCAACTTCCAGTCACTGGTCATAATTTTGTCTCATGGTACTATCCAGGACAGGCTTAATCTTTCTTCCATGTGACAATGCTACAATGAATGTAAGAATTTCTTTTTTATAAATTTCCACTCACCACTACTGAGTATTCTCTTTCTTGGCTATACATCCTTGGTTCTTATGTGGGCCAGTTTCCAATCTCTTTGGTATCTCAGTGACTCTCTTCAGGTTGCTTGGGTGTCAACATACCCCACTTCATCTTCGTGAGCCTTTGCATGCAGGGCTCAATACTCTATGCAAGTCTCTAAGCCTGCTTTGTTCCGGAAAGGGTGGAAAGGAGTTATGCCTTTCTCCCCCCCAACTTTTATTAACTCATCATATTTGTAATTATATTCTTGCGTTGGTGTCAGTATCCCCTGAAACAGAACAGTTTTCAGCAGTATCCCCAGCAGAGTGCCTGGTATGAGAAAGTGTACAATAAATGTTTATGGAATGAATGACTGAATGAGTGAGTGCATTGCTGTTAAAATACTCCACAAGAGTGTGCCGGCACAGAATTAGAAATAGCTTTGGAAACTCACTAGCCCAATCAGCCCATTTTTAAGAAAGAAAATGAAACAGAAACATCAGTGATTTGCTGAAGGTCACACAGCAGAGCTAAGACTAAAACTCAGGACCACTGACTTCTCCTTCAGTGAGTGAAGGGCACCTTCAGGTCTCATTGGGGTGTGCTGCTGGCGGTGCACATGAGACAGCAATTTTACAGCCTCTGAAAGCCAGGCACCTCGGGCCCTTCAGAGGCCTGAGGAAAGCCACAGGGAAGTAATCTTTGCAACCTAGTCTCCCTCCCAGGTCAGGATGTAACTCACTGGGATGGGGCTGCATTCAGGAAAGACTAGGGCCCCCACTGTGTATTCAGGGCTTTTCCAGGGCCCCCATAAAGCTCAACTATTGATTCAGCATCTCTCCTTTAAGATCTCCTAAGCTGCACTGGGAAAGGACTGACAAATAAGAAACAGCCGAAGATATGCCCAGAGAATTATTTCAGAGAACTGAAATGAGGTGTTGGCAGTGCAATGAAATAAATTCTGTTTTTGTTCTGCTCAAGCTCACTGAGAAGCAGGAAGGAAGCCGAGGCCATTACCATTCTTAGAAAACAAAGCAAAACTGGATGTCAGTTACAGCTTTCTCCTGGATGTGTTGTTCATAGATGTGTCTGGCCCGATCACAGGAGAATTATGGCTCTCATACCATAAACAGCACTGATCCATATCCTCCCTCTGAGACTATGAGGGGGATTCTGCAATATTATTTTATGGCTTGAAACAATGTATAATATAAGCCCCTAATCTGATGGTAATGGTCTACTCTGTCACCCTGTACTGTATAAGTGCCCATAACAACATGAATAATACTTACCATGGTTACACTCTGGCTATGCATGATTCCATTCATGAGTCACAATAGGTATTATCCCCATTTTATAGGTGAGGAAATCAAGGTTCAGAGAGTTCCGGTTTTGAGATCGCATCTGCCTGATGCTAAATCCTTAAACTTGTGTTCTTAACCCTGTGCTCAGAGCTTGTACAGTGCGTTAGAAAAAATCAGTGTCACTGTAGGTATGCTTCTTCTCCTGTTTTAGGCAGACACGTTCTATTCAGGGCTTTCACACATTGCTGTCTTTCTGTTTTGAATGTTCTTACTACCCACTCTCAGATTTGCCCTGTTCCCTCTCACCCTTCTAGATTCTATGCCCGCTCTTCCAAGAAGCCCTGTTTGTACAACACTTCCATCCTATTTCTGCCATTGCATCAATTATTCTGTTTGCTTAAAATCTTGTTTTCCTCCTGCTAGATGGGGAGCCCCTTGAGGTCAAAGGCCATTTCCCATTGAGTCTGTACTCCTTGTGTCTGATAGAAGTAGGTGTTCCTTATACTTTTAATTATTAAATGAAAGGCTCTGTGGTACCTGATAATTGATAGGACCATGTTTCCTGATCATAAGTGATGGAAGGTGCTTGCAAAGATTAAATTCCTCTTGGGGTGGAGGATTCATTTTTATCAGTGTCCCCAGCAGAGCACCTGGAATCAGTCAATATGCATTAATGTGAATCTAAAGGACCCAGAAGAATCCTACCAATAAAATACTAAAGTAAACAAAAGAAAAGACAAAGCTCAGTGGGAATGAATCATGTTATTCGAGGTGGTAAATCAGAGCAAAAATCATTAGGGATGCTGAAATGAGAAAGACCTCAGATCCCAGTTTTGTCACTTCCTGCTACCTGGTCTAGCAAATTAAGAATTGTATCTGAAGCTCAGTCTCTTCATCTGAAAATCAGAGATAATAATAATGCCAACATTATAGAGCAGTTGTGAGAATTACTGATAGTCTGTGAGTACGAGTCTTAGCACGAAGCTCAGCATCATGTTAGCACCAGTGAATGGCAGCTATTTCTACATAGCTGCATAGTCCTCTCTTGGCCAACAGGCATGTGAGGCTCTTGAATACACTTTTCATCCAAAGTGTTGCTAGTCTGATATGGAAGTGGAACAAACTAGGTGACTGATTTCACATCAGCAATATATATAAAGTGTGGAACTCATATTTTCAGGTTGTATTCTGGGCCTAGAGAAAGTCTTCTCCCACACACCATCCTAAAGCAGAATTGATCACTTAAATATAGTGCATTTTATAATCTATATTTTAAAGTAATTTTTAATGCTGTATTTTCTTTCTATACTGTGAGCTGCATAGGGCAGACATTCTCTTTAATTCACCTTTCCTTGGGCTTTGTAAGTAGCACAATGCCTGGCATAGAGTAGATAATTTTATTTTTAGCACTTGTCATAGCTGTTCTTGACAGTTTTTAAAGTATAATTAGGTTTAATATATATTTCTCTTAAGAAGAGGCTGTGAGTATCAGAGGGAGTTAAAGTGGAAAAGTAACCTGCCCACCTACTGTTCTTTATTTAATTGTATTACCTTCAAATACTGGGCCCTCTGCAAGAGTAGCACTCTCTTTTTAAGCCATGGGACATGGGAGACAGCGACCACCTCCATGACTCTCACCGCTCACACTCAGGGCAGAGCTGTTCTGTGCATGGATCAGAGATGTGCCTGCAGGGAGGCCCAGGGGCTGTGTGCTCACTCACCATTACATCTTCAATATCCCCCACCCTAACTTACATAGAAAACACTCATAAATTATTGCCCTTGAATGCTTTCTATCACCAGACAGTGAAAGAAGAGTTACAGGAAAGAATTCCCACAAAGCCTTTGTTTCCCAGCTATAGGTGTGTGTGTCACTTGCCTTCTGTATGGGTGGTTCTTGGACCTCAGACTACATAAGAATCACCTGGGAAAGCCGTTAAGCTCTGACTGGAGGTGGTGGTGAGGATGGAGGAGACAACTACAGGTGCTGAGGAAATCCTAGTGTGGCACAAGAGCATGCATTCATTCCAAAGTCCCTTCAACAAAGCTGCAGGGCCCAGACATGGGGCCAGAAGGCTGATGATGAGCCCCATTCTGCAGAGGCAGTCCAACAATCCAGGCAGGAGTACAAACATTAGGATGGCCTATTAAGATAGCGTGGGCCCCAATTGTCAGATTGAACATGAGAGAAATACGTGGGTCTCTGGGAGATGCATTGACTACAACAAATCTGGACTTTTGCCTGGAGGCATAGGGGTACCAAGAAGACTAATAAGATAGAGTTCAGAAATGAGAACTAGTCCTTGAGATGGGGGGTGGATGAGGTGAGTTTTTTTCTTTATGACACGGTTCAAGCATCCCCTGCTGTAACTTGCCCCTATTCCTTACATTGCTCTCACCATGCTGCATTTCAGTAATTTGTTTATATTTGTTTCCCTCGCTAAATGGTGAGCAAGTTGGGAACATGGCCCATGTATTATTATTGCTATTATTACTTCTTGTATTCATTTCTCTAGTAGCTCAGGGTCTGGCACACGATATCTATTCCTTAAATGTTTAGTGAATAGTGGCAGGAGTTAATGGATGGGTGGATTTGTGAATGATCTATTTCCCTTCTCTCTCCCCCTATCCGAAGTTTGAAAGAGGTGTTTAAATCACTCTGGCAGGAAAGCTGGGCACTCTTAGGTGCTGGAGCAGTCTGAATGCACACATGGGGATTAAGTGATCCCAGCTGTCAAGAAAGGCCAACCAAAGAGGATGGGACCAGAAGAGGAAAATGTCGAACAACTAGTCATTAGTCATTGACACTTTAGTGTGGCTGAATCTATCATTTTAATGTTTTCTTTTTAGTAGGACAAACCTATCAGAGGGTTGAGAAAGGCGGGAAGGAAAGAGAAAAACTTTACATTAACAGTATTTGCATTTTCAAATTTAAACCTTATTAGATTCTTATGAAACAGATTTATTATTACGCCTTTAGAGATGTGAAACAACAATTTGCTTAAGGTCCTAGGGCTGCGGCAAGGTAGTCTAGAACTGGAGGCGCTCACTCATGAGTGATTACCCTAATTTGGGGCCCTGGGAATGAAGGAAGAACATTATAAATGCATTGGATGCCTGGGGAGAGGGGGTCTGGACTCATATTTCACTTTGGTGACCTTGACACACACAACAGGACCACCAAGACCCAGAAAACCTCTCATGACATATTTCATCAATCCTCAAATTGTTTTTCACCAGAAATTGCTTATTTCCAATAGTTCCTGTGTAGTTTCATTATATTGATTAATCTAATTATTAGCTATAGAAAAATGTTATTCATCCATTTAACCAGCACCTTTGGGGCATGCATATTTTGTGGCACATGGCATTAGCAGCCCAAGAATAATAAAAAACAATGTGTTGTTAAATGACTAGAACTGTGCTAACATCCCTCATATATTCCCTTAATTCCTCATCACATAAGCTCTAATAAATAGATATTATTATCATCCTGATTGGCAGCCAGGAAAAGAAAGCTCAAAGGTTTAACTAACTTAACTGTATTCTCTCAAGTTCTGACCTTGGATGATTCTTTCTGACTTTAACATCCATATTCTTTTCATTATAGCATGCATGGATCAGAGGTTCACAATTCACTCAGGAAGGCAGATTGTAAATGAATAATTAAGTGTAAAATTTGATGTAAGTTTTTTTAATATAAATTCCAAAGTACTAGGGGGCTAATCAATTCCCTAGCCAGAGAAGGCAGCAGCGTGAAGACAATGTTCAAATTGGGCCTCAAATGAGGAATAGTTTATAAAGAAAGAGCTCTTTTGCTTTGTATATTAGCTTTAAATTCTCAACCAGCAAACAGAGGTGGAGGTGAAGAAATATGTTCAGTGTATGCAGGTCTACCTTAGCCCATCACCTCCTATGCTTCCCTGGGATTTGCCTTCTTTCTACTCTGTACTGTTGGCTGCTATGCCTGGGTTCATTTGCATGGTTAAACTGATAGTCCATCTGTTCTCAATGAAAAGTACAAATAGTCTGATGCCAACCTTGAATATAAAATGCCACATAGTTAAAGCAGAGCTGTCAAACATCTTCTCTTCTGAAGGCCAGAGAACATTTTTAGTGATGTGTTCATGTGACTGTTACTCATTCAGGGCCATGGTATAATCAGGAATATTTTAGAAGGTTTCCTGCTGGCACTGGAGGAGTTTATGCATAGAGTTAATAATATATGGGAGATCATTACACATATGAGAGGAACATTCAGCGTCCTGGGGTAGAATTCATGATTAACTCTTCTGACAATACCATCTCCACAAGTTTTATTTTCTCTTTCTTTTCACAATATATACACGCACTAATCTTTCTCCTTCCAAGTTACCAAAACATGCTTTAAAAGTCTTTGCTTTTTGCTTTCTTCTCAGGTATTTTTTTTTCTTCTGTTCATTGTCCAAACAAGGTGGCAATTGTCCGTCCTAGGCTCCTTGAAGTTAGACCATTGTATTGGCTCAGGGTTTTGAAGCCTAAAGGCTGGTTTGAATGATAGCTGCCCAGTTCACCACCATGCAAACTTTTTAACACTGGATTTCCCCTCTCTAAAATGCAGTGAAGACAGCACTGACTATATAGAGTTGATGTGACATCAAATGAAACAATGCTTATAGAAGGCTGGGTATCATTCCAAGCACATAGAGATATCTCCATCAAATGTTAACTTTTAGGATGTTTTCTAGCACAGTTCTTGGTACTTAGCAGGTGCTTGAATGTGTTTGTTACATGACAGAACACAGATGTTGTGGACCACTCTGCCTGGTTTCAGGAATTGTAACTCTCTACCCCTGACATGGGGACTAGGGCTTTGTCAAAGCCCAGGGTTGTGGTGAGGGTGGGGGTAAGGCGAGAGTCCATTGCTCTTTGTTGCAGCCCCCCCCCCAGTCCTTCCATAATGGCCTCCCACATGATCAAGTCTGGCTTAGGTTGCCCCCTGCTGTGAGGGGTCTTACCTGTCATTGACTTCCAACCAAGCTTTGGGGGCAGGGAGAGGAAACTGAGGCAGCGTTTGCTAACAGAGACAAACTTTGTCTCCTGCAGCTCATATTCCAGAGGTCATGGCTCCCTCATCCTTAGCCAAAGGAGGTAGAGAGTTACAATTCTTGAAACCAGGCAGAACGGTCCACAACACACAAACGCAGGGAATATAAGTGGCTTATTTAAGGATCCACAGTCAGTAGCAAGGTTGAACTATAGTCCACCTCTTTCAAACCAAGGACATTTTTTTTCTAATAGGCTAACCTATCTTTCTTCTTTTCTTTTCTTTTTTTTTAAACTGCCATTTTTCTACATTTTAATCTTAAAAAAAAGATTTGGGTCTACTTCTATTTATTTATTTACCTCCTAAACACCTTCTACTTCCAAAAGAATTGTTTTATTAAAAAAATTCATAAAGTATGAAGCCACTTAACTGTTGAAAATCAGTATCTGTAATCACAAAACAAAGTGAGAAGGGATGGGGAATAATATCCAAAGTGGTGGACTGAGTCCAAAAACAGAGCTGCAACTCTGCCCTTCCTAGCAGTCATGAACATGCGCACATGCACCCAGAGGAGAGCCAGGCTATTTAGGTTGGGGCTGGGAGTGGGGATTGTCTCATACTGTCCCCTTCTTGATAGTCATGGTCAGATCCTCTAGCTTGGAGCCCTTGTAGGTCAATATGGTGCTTTTCCTAAAGTTCTAGTGACACCTCCTTCACTGGTATTTCTGCATTTTCTCTTGAGGTGTTTAACATACCTGAAAGATCAAACTCAAAGACTGGGAAGCTATTAGACAGTCCTTCAAGTTCTGGGGACATAGCAGAGAGAAATGTAGATCAGCATACTTAGTTTTCACCAGAGGAGGTTATGAGTGAAAATGCAGTTAAATCACAGCACCATAAGCCCATGTTCCTTCCCAATGCTTAGGCAAAAGGTCAAGTTGGAAAGAGTCTGAGTCTGATCTTCAAGCTGAACACATCTTTTAGACAGACTGCAGATGGCCTATGGTTTAGTCTGTTGGATCAATCACTGCTTGCACTTTACAAAATGATTATCCAACCAAGGACATCTTTATTACCATACTTTATAACTACACTTTGCCCTACAGGCTTCAACATGATCATAGGTAATTAGAGCCTGGCAGGGCAGTGTGGCAGGTCCTCTGATTTGGTTATGTGTCCTGGTGACTGCCAAGTGGACATCCCTAATTCTAAAACAATCCCTAGAGTGTTAATTGGCATTGCCCGAGAAGGTAATATGTCTCCAACCACAATGAAAAAGACTTAGGAACATTTTTTCATTTTACATGACATGAAGAGAAAAATGTTATATCAGTGAATTATCTCCTATTCTGGAGGATATGTGGAGAAATTATTCAGAATCCAAAGATCACAGCCTAATGTCAGAAAGCTGTTCTATTGAAATGTATCTCCAGAGGGCTACTCTTTCAAGAATTGTGCTCAAATACATTTGCTTCTGAATGTTTCTGAGGCAATATTTCAAAAATGAATAAATTAATCAGCTATACACCTGTCTATCCAGTGATCTATTCATGTAACAAAGACCCACTCTATTTTATGCTAAAGAGTTTAGTGGTCATCATAGGCACATAACTTGAAATGCTATGATCCCTAAAGTCGAAGAACTTTCATTAAGGAAATGCATACCCCTCTAATACAAATAATATTTAGTAAAAATTGTAATTGAAAAAAAAGAAAGAAATTTATATTTTTTAGTTTGGAAGAAAATTAAAAAAATCTTTAGTCTAGATTCCTTTATAAAAAGTCTGGTAGGGTGGGATCAGGGGTGGAAGGTGGGGATGGCTGGGGTTGTGGGGAATGGTGGGAGGGAAGTGGAGACAACTGTACTTGAAAAATAATAAAAAAAGTTTAAAAAGTCTGGTAGAAAAAAATTATTTGCAGAAAATTGACTCCTTTTAAAAGCTAAAGAATAACAATGTGCTGTAAATTCTCATGTTGCTTCAAGTTGGAGGCCATCAGGGAAGGCTTTATGCTAGAAATGGCTTTTATTTGGTTCTTAAGAGATGATCTATCCTCAATAAAATATTGGCAAACCACATCCAGCAGTACATTAGAAACATCATAAACTATGATCAAGTGGGATTAATCCCAGGGACACAAGTATGGCACAATATTTGCAAACCCATTAACATAATACACCACATAAATGAAATGAAGGACAGAAGTCACATGATCATATCAATGGATGCTGAAAAAGCATTTGATAAAATTCAGCACCAATTTATGATAAAAACACTCAACAAAGTGGGAATAGAGAGAACATACTGCAACATAATAAAAGCTAGATATTAGAAAGATACAGCCAACATTATACTCAATTGGCAAAATCTAAAATTTTTACCTTAAGATCAGGAATAAGACAAGGGTGTCTGCTTTCACCACTCTTGTTCAACATAATATTAGGAAGTTCTAGCCACAGTGATCAGACAGGAAAAAGAAATAAAAGGCATCCAAATTGGAAAGGAGGAAGTAAAACTGTCATTATTCTCAGAAAACATGATAGTGTATGTGGAAAATCCTATAGTTTCCACCAAAAAAATACTTCACCTAATAGGTGAATTTGTCAAAGTAGTGAGATACAAAGTAAATATTTGGAAACTGATGGCATTCTTGTACACCAACAATGAATTATCAGATAGAGAATCTAAAAAAAAATCCCATTTTCTATAGCAGTAAGAAAAATAATGTACCTCAGAATAAATTTAACCACGCAGGTAAAAGATCTGTACTCAGAAAACTACAAACCACTAAAGAAAGAAATTAAGGAAGATACAAATAAATGGAAGCAAATACCATGTTCATGGATTGGGAGAATTAACATCATTAAAATGTCCATACTACCTAATACATTTTACAGATTCAGTGCAATTCCTATTAAAATGTCAATGGCACATTTCACAGAATAGAACAAATATTTCAAAAATTCATATGGAACCATAAAAGACCCCGAATAGCCTCAGCAATCTTGAGAAAGAAAAACAAAGTAGGGACACAATACCTGATATGAAACTGTGCTACAAGGCCACTGTAATCAAACAGCCTGGTACTGGCATAAGAACAGACAGATAGATCAATGGAACATAATAGAGAGCCCAGAAATAAACCCAAGTGTCTATGGTCAATTAATATTTGACAAAGGGAGCATGAACATGCAATGAGGTAAAAATAGCCTATTCCATAAAAAATGGTGTTGGGAGAATTGGACTGGTACATGCAAAATAAATAAATAAATAAAACTACCAGCAACTTACACCAAACACCAGAATAAACTCAAAATGAATAAGACTTAAATATAAGTCATGACACCATAAAAGTCCTAGAGGAGAACATAGGCAGGAAAACTTCAGATATCCCCCATAGCCATATTTTTGCTGACATATGTCCTGGGGAAAAAGAAATAAAGAAAAAAATGGGACTACATCAAATTAAAAAAATTTTTCATCACTAAAGCAACAATCATCAAAATGGAAATGGAACCAAATGTATGGGAGAACATATATGCCAATGATACCTTGGACAAGGGTTTGATCTTCAAAATATGTAAAGAACTCATACAACTCAACACCAGAAAGATAAACAATTCAATTAAAAAATGGGCAAAGACATGAAGAAACACTTCCCCCAGGAGGACATAAAGAGGGCCCATAGGCACATGAAAGGATGCTCAGCATCACTAGCTGTCAGAGAGATTCAGATTAAAACCACAATGAGAGACCACTTCACATCAGTCAGAATGGCCATCATAAATAAATCAACAAACAACAAGTGCTATCGAGGTTGTGGAGAAAAGGGAACCCTACTGCATTCACTGTTGTGGTGAATGCAGACTGGTATACCTACTGTGGAAAACATACTGGAGTTTCCTCAAAAAACTAAAACTAGAACTGCCTTTTGATCCAGTGATTCCACTGCTGGGAATATACCCTCAGAATCACAAATCCCCAATTCAAAAGAACCTATGTACCCCAATGTTCATAGCAGTGCTATTTACAATAACCAAGTGCTGGAAACAACCCAAGTGCCATCAGTAAATGAATGGAACAAAAAACCTTCATACATTTACACAATGGAATACTATACATCAGAAAGAAAGAAGGAATTTGAGGCAGCAGGGATGGAACTGTAGAGTAACATAATGAGTGAAATTAAGCCAGCCAGCAAAAGACAAATACCATATGATCTCACCTATAAGAGAAATCTAATGAGCAATATTAACTAACAAACAAATTAGAACCACAGGCATGGAAGCATGGAACAAACTGACCAGAGGGCAGTGGGGAAGGGGGATAATGGTGTAAAGAAGGGGAAGGGACTCGTCACAGAACAGGTAGGAATGACCCACGGACGTGGAAACAGGTTGGGATTGACTATGGGAGCAGGATGTGGGATGGGCAGAGGAGGGCAAAGAGGGAAAAATTGGGACAGCTGTAGTAAAATAACAAAAAATTATGAAAAATGAAAAGAAAATAGTTTAGTGGGCTGAATAGTGGCCCCAAAAGATGTGTCAATGTGCTGGTCCCCAGAATTGATGTTACCTTACATGTTACAAGTGTAAGCATTACCTTAAATGGCAAAAGATACGACTTAGTAAAGAATTTTGAGAGAAAGAGCTTATCCTTGATTATCTGGGCGGGTCTGACTCAATCCAATGACAAGCATACTTATAAGAATGAGGCAGAGAGAGCTGACAGATGGGAGGAAGAGGGACGTGACCTTGGAGACAGAGATGGGGGTAATGCTGACACAAGCTGAGGGGTGTGGACAGCGGGGAGGGGCCCCCCTTCAGCCTCCAGAGGCAGTGGGGCCCTGCTGACACCTTGGTTTCAGATAGCTGGCCTTCGGAACTATGACAGAAAAGAAAATTCTATTATTTTAAACCAACTAGTTCATAGTAATTTGTTACAGCAGCTATAGGACACCCAGCAGAAATGGGTAGGATTTTAACATACGCAGCTGGAGGAAAGGGGCAGCTAAGGCAGAAGGAACAATGTGAACAAATGCATAAAGACAGAGCATTTGGGGATCCAGAAAGCAGTTTGGCATGATTGCTGGGAACACAAATCAACACAGACTAAGCAATATCGACCATTGTCTCTGCCATGCCTGTGCCAAGTACTGTCCATGTAGTTGCTCACTGAATGCTCACAGCCATCCATGAGACAGGTGTTTTCTCATTTCTATGTACAGGTAAAAAGTCTGAGGCACAGGGAGGTTAAATATTATGCCCAAGATCACAGAGCTAGGAAGCATTTGAGCTGGAATTCTGACCCCGCCTGTCTGCTTGTGCTCTAAACTCCTGTGCTTGCTGTACTATGAGCACTTATTATGTGCATTGAAATTTGGTTTCATTTGTTTGCTTCCCCTACTAGACTATAAGCTCTGTGAGAGAAGAGACTGTATTTTTCTGGATTGCCAGTGATTCCCCAGGCCCAGCACATCGTGACTTATAAGTAATTTTTTTGTTAAATCATGACACTTATAGGCTCTGTAATAGCATGAACCAGAAAGCTTAACTGCGCATCTCTTAATTTGAATGGGGTGAGGTAATATTAAGGTCCTTTTGTAGCCCATCTCCATATCACAAGAAGATTTCCTCCTCTTTGAAGAAAATAGTTGACATGAGTGTGGGTGTCATAGGTACACTCTGGCAGTCTGCATATGAAAGAGTTATTCTAGGCCAGGTCCTGTGCATCCCATGAGCACGATAGGCTGAGAGTCTAAATTCCTTCTGCCGATGTGCATGCAGATCCCCACCAAAGAAGAATCCACTGCCCTCCTGCTCCAGATTCTTTGAGCTTTGGAAGAAACAAAAAGACGCTGTAGATGGCATAGTTGTTCTGCCTCTTGGAAGGATGATCCCTTAATGGAAAAAAATTTTAAAGTCTTGTCTTTTTTTTTTTTAAGCCGGGATTTCCCACGGAGTAGGGATCTCTAGTCCTTACCACTCCCAGTTAGGACAGAACTATAGCCGCCGCCTCTGCTGTGGTTGCAACTTTTGCTGTAGATGTTGGAGTTTGAAGCCTGCACTGGAAAGTGCTGGTCCTTGGAGAGAGCTGTGGTCAGAAGCAGCAGTGATGGAGAACATACTCTGCAGAGAGTACACCATCCTATGTCCCCAGTAGCAGAGTCATGGCCAGCACACAGACAACCAGGGAGAAAGTTGCACCCCACACAATATGAGAACATGTATGAAAGGGTTGGAAGGAAAGCCTTCATGAAGAAGGCAAAGACAAGAAAGAGTTCCAAGTTGGCAGAAATTTATAATAAAGATTTTCATGAAGGGCAACAAATCTGTGAAAGGAACATTGCATTATGAGCCTGATAACCCTCTGCAACACATGCACACACACACTAGCAGAGCAGAACATAAGAGTACAAAAGAGAGATAAAGAGAAAAAAAGAAGTTAAGCCTTTGAGATGAGGGGTCTAACTCTAATTTACCTACTTTCAAACTCAGAAGTCTCCAATGTATCCCTCTTCTTAAAAATAATTTCAAAAAATTTCTTCTCCAACCTCTCTGCATTCCAACTGTTATCTACATTTTACATTATTTTTACTACACCACCCTGAGTATGGGCAGGCAGCTTATATCTCACTGAGCAGAACTCTCCAGATCCCATCTCCCATTTTCTTGCCTCAATATCTTCACTCATAGAGTCTCCTAAATATATGGGTATAGATTCAGTGTTATTTCTTCTTCTCAGATCTTCCCCCGATCTCCATTCTTGAAAGCCTAAGATAAGCTAACATCATCAATTCATGTGAGCTTTCATTTATTTAACCAATATCTCTTGAGAACTTCTTCTTATAGCACAGAAAGCATTTACCGTCTATCCCAGTTGTTTTTCTTTTTGACACGGTTGCCCTACCTGACTGGCAGTTTCAGCTTTGGAAGTCTGGAGTACTTTGTGCATGCCAGTTCTTACAGAATTTTTGAATAAATAATTCCCTGGTTAGAGCCTATTTGTGTGAGAATGCTCTGCCAGTTAAAATAAAATTCACAAAGTATGCTTGCAACTAGCTGAAATATTCAAGTGTTTGGTAAAATTTGCTAAGGTTCATACACAGTGTGGGATGGATGTCACCTGGCTCCTGCAGCAGCCTCCTGGCATTCTTGCCACCTTTGGTCTTGCTGCCTTGGATCCATTCTCCATCCTACTGTCATTGCCATCTTTCTAAAATGCAGCTCTGATTGTGTCTGCCCCTGCTTGAAGATTCAAATGGCTTCCCTTTGTTGTTGGGATAAATCTCCAACACTTGAGTCAGAACACCCTGCAGGATCTCATCACAGCTGGACTCTTAAGGCTCTTCAGGCTGTGCATCATTTTCTTGCCATTTAGCTCATCTTTGCTATTTCTTCTTCCTGGAAAAATGTTCTGCTACCCCAACATCATGTATAATATTCCTTCCCTATTATCCTATATAAAACTATTCTCTTACCCCCTGCCTAGATCTGAGATTTTATTTATATAGCATGTTATATATTCTCTACAGTAGCATGTGTCACACCATTTTTAATTGCCTACACTTTCATTTAAACCCCATGAAACTGAGGATTCATAATGGCAAGGATTAGGTCTGTCTTATATATCAGTTAATACAAGGATATGAGACAAGATAGCACTCAATGGATAGTTGTTGAATTGACGAGTAGACTCTCATTAGGAAACTAACAGGACACTTATTCTATGAAAATTATCATGAATAAGAGTGGCATGTACTCATTTAACATCACTAAACTGATTACCTTGTGAAAATGCAATGACCCTTCTGGAGTCTGTATCTTCACCTAATTGACTAAGACAAAGAGGGGTGCCCTGCCCAAAGGAATGCTCCACCTGATTTAGGATCACTCCCCGGCCTGAACTGCCTCGCAAAAGGTGGAGTCATCAAGTTACAACCGTTAGTAAAACAACAATAATCCGTACTTTAGTGTTTTTGCAGTGACAGTTACTTTTAATACACCTTGTTTTAATACTCAGAACTTATTCAGTAGGCCGTGTCATCCTTTATTCCTTTATATGAGCAAGCTGAGCTCAGAGATTAGGAAGTCACAGAGCCAGAATTCAAGCATTGCTGCTTCTCATTCCAGAGGCTTTGCTCTTTGGATTTCACTACATGGTCTCTCTAAAGGCTTCCCCATGCATGCAGGCTGGGAATGGAGTAGTGACTAGGAAAATCTGGCGAGGTCGACTCAGAGAATAGTAAGTTCCTTCCTAGTTAAGGAATGTTGGGAAAATGTCTATCCCTCTCTGTCGTACTTGTTCAAAAACAAATCAGCACTCCTCATTTCGGAGCCTACTGTTTTGGTAATGACAAGGAATAAGTGATTTTTGTAAAGTTATATGGTCAGATGAAAGTCTTCCACTTTGCAACATGTATTCACCAACACCCTCTTAGCAACGACTCCAAAACCTGAAGAAGGGCCCATTAGGACTGCAAGTAGTACTGCTGCAAACAGCTGTTCATTATGAGCCACATTGCTGAAGCATCATCAAGTATCTGTGATACCAAAATAAATCCTTGTCTCTGACCCATGATATGTTCAGTCATCCAAGAGACAACTCCTGAGAAATATCTCAACAAGCTGCAGGAAAAACCAGAGCTTCAAAATTGAGCTGTTACCTAATGGGAAACTTTCTATTATTCCAAGGTATATTATACTAAATGACCAATCATTCTTTATTGATTCTCAGTGCGATTAGTCAGGAAGTCTTGAGTACATAATCCTCACTGATCTTACGGTCCTTGGAAATGACAGCTAAAGCCAGCAGCTGGCCCAGGGAAAGAATGAGATGAAGGAGCAAGGCCTCTTCTGTTGCATTATTCATACAAATAAGACCATTCGCTAATGGCCATGCAGGGCCCCTACTAACTCTTGGTGCTTAGAAACAAGAGTTGAGTTGAGGATCAAAGTCTTAGCAAAACTATAAGTATGAAGTTATGTGAAAATGTCAATTATTTTTAGGTGTTTTATTCCCATAGCTTAAGGCTTTAAATTCTGAGTTTGAGAAAGATAGGTTGATTACTATGACAGTTTAACTTCCCCTGGTCTATAACATTATGTAGCACATCTTACCTCAAAAATATCTGTGGTGTAAGTAAATGTGTGGGGAAATGTGGACACAGGTATGAACAGAGGGAAGACAATGTAGAGATACAAGTCATCCATAAGCCAAGGAGAGGGACTCTTAAAGGAAACTAACCCTACCGATACCTTGATTTCAGACTTCTAGCTTCCAGAATCATGAGAAAATATACTTGTGTTGTGTAAGCCACCCAGTGTATGGTACTTTGTTTGGAAATCTTAGAAAACTAATACAATTCTTTATAAACTTCATCAATTATCCATATCTCTCTAACTCTCCTGCTACTACCTGGTCCAAAGCAACATCATCTTTTACTTGCACTATTACCATTATTTCTTAAATACTCCTAGTTGCCCATATCCTTTGTCTCAGCCCTCCAAGCAATTGCTCAAGTAACCTTAAAATGCAAAAAAAAATTATTATGCTTTTTCTCTTCAGTGGTTATATATAGCAAAATATTGCATTTTTCTGAGCAAAGAATGTTAAGGACTTTAAAATAAGGCCATGGCATGGGGATGGTGAGGAAGAGATAAGAATCAGATGGGCATTGAAGGCAAAATCCAAAGGAATGTATAACCCACTAAATGGTAAGAGAGAGAACAGTGAGGAATGGATCAGGAATGTCTCTTAGGCAGTGACATATTTAGAGTTCTTGATATACAGAGGCAATATTTTATTTATTTAGTTCCAGAGAGAGGGAAAGGGAGGGAGAAAGAGAAGAAGAGAAACATTGGTGTGAGAAAGAGACATCAGTTGGTTGCCTCTCACACGTGCCCCTGCTGGAGACCAAACCTGCAGCCCAGGTAGATGCGCTGACCTGGAATCAAGCTAGCAACCTTTCACGTTGTGGGATGACCTTTCACTTAATCAACTGAGTCACACAGGTCAGGGCAGAAGCAGTTATTTTTAAATTCTTTTCTTCCCTATATGACAAATTCATGTTCAGTAATAATCATGTAACAATTGATGTCATTATTTTGTTGATTTGTAATTTAAAAGCAACACATAGAAAAATGCACTTAAATTTTGAAGTCATTATTTAAGTTCAGTAAAGAATATTATATATTTTACTGAAGACTTTTTTACTGTGTTTTCAAAACAAAAATATGGTACCTTACAGTTCACTTTTCATTCAGTACTTTTAACTTTTAACACAAATGAGATCTCCAAGTGGTTACACACAATGAAAGAATAGAAGCACCTGTGTTCTTTCTTGGTCTTTACAATGGCTGCACTACCTCTGTTTATTTCTAACCTACTGTTTTAATGCAGGAGTGTTTATTCTCACAGGAACTGAAGACACACTGTGCCTGATGTGAGCCTGAATGCTTCAGACATATTGTGAAGGAACTTTTGAAAGAAACAGGTGTATGGGAGTCCCTAACAACTGTTAGGGGTCAACTACATAAAATGGAGATTCTTTGGATTAAGTTCCATGAAGAATACAATGTTTATCGCACTATGTCATACAGTGGGCTAATTTGAAACTTTCATTTATATGATTAAAATTCAAGAATAACAATATCAATTATTTAGAACTTACAATAATTTTGCTGGCAGGAGAATTTTATCACTGACATCGTTTTGACTTGTCAGAATGGTAATTATTATCATCTTTACTATCATCACATCTATTTTTGTCAAAAATTATGCTTAAATTCTTTATAGATAATGCCCCCCGTAAGTGACTATACCTGGGATGGACTGTTTCCATTGCACTCCTGCTGCACGACTCTGCCCTTGGTACCACTGTTGTCAGGCATCTGACTCAGAAAAAATAGATTCTGTCTATGTTGCCTGTTAGGGGACGGGAATGGAGTAGTGACTGGGAAAATGTGGCAAAATCAGATTTTACATCCTGAAGGCCTAACCCCAACTACCTCAGAACATGACTGTATTCAGAGAACAGTCTTCAAAGCAGTGATATAGTTAAAATGAGGTAGACCATATGGGGTAGACCATAGCCCAATATGACTTGTATTCTTATAAACAGAGGTTAGGACACGGACATGTCCAGAGGGAGGGTGATGCCCAGAGATGACCATCTACATCCAAAGACAGAGGCTCAGAAGAAACCAAACTTGCTGACACCTTAATATCAAACTTTTAGCCTTCAGAACTATGAGGAAACAATTCTGTCATTTAAGCCACCAAGTCTGTGGTGCTGTCTTGTGCCAGCTCTGATAACTGTACATTGCCTGACCCATAGAGACAGGTTTAATTGGAAAGGTGGTAAATATAAATTCAGCTTTGAGTTGATTTAGCCTTGCATCATCTAGGACAGCCCAGAAATTTCAGACTGGACTTGGAAGATAACAGTGAGCTGGATAAAGTGTATTATCGAGTCACCAGTACTTGGGTGGTAGTTGAAGTCATGAGAATAAATGGAATTACCTGGAGAGAGGCACAGAGTAAGACAGATAAACCAAGGACAGGTGTCTGGGGACACATGCAGATCTGAATAAATGTGCCTCTTTGCTCACAAATGCACTTGAACATAACAAATGGGGTTATTCACTGGAGAGAGGTCACTTAGGGAGATACTGAATTTTGGATATTTTGGATTGAAAGTCATCTGTAAAGGAAAATTGTTCACATGATAATTCTCAAAATGAATAATTGTGCCATCTGAGGCTATTTATTCCTGTGATCCACCTGAAAAATATTTAGCTTAAAAAAAGAAGTATAAATAAAGTCTGGGCTTTTTTTTTAAAGAAAGAACTTCCATAAATGGCAAAATAAAATTCTTGAACAACAGTTAAAATTTTAAAAATTAAAGAAATTAATTCTTGTTCAGTAAAAAGGTGAACTGAAAATTTAGGTTCCTGAAATTTAAGGTCTTTATGTGCTGGCAGTGCCATGAGTTTGTTGTTTATTTTTTAAAGGTTTTATTTATTTATAGAGAAATAGGAAGAAAGGGAGAAAGAGAGGAAGAGGAATATCGATGTGTGACAGATACATTGATTGCTTGCCTCTCACAGGCCCCCAACTGGGGGCCTGGCCTGAAACCCAGGCATGTACCTCAATGTGGAATTGAACCCATGACCCTTTGGTTCACAGTCCAGTGCTCAATCCACTGAACCACACGAGCCAGGGCTGGAAGTGCCATTTTTTAAATATCTCAGAATACTGTAATATTCATTGGTAAACTGAGAAATAAGGATAGCTACAAAAAACTATTTTGAAAAGAATAGACAACCTCAATTCAAGGCTTTAGTGAGAAAGAATAAAATGTCACTGACACTTGAAATAAAAAAAAAGTACCAGAGGGCTTTTCCAAGTTCAAAGTTAGTTCACTGTGTGTATGTGGGTATTAATGTCAGATTTCAGTGTATCTTCCTATTAGAGTTTTATTTTAAAATAAAGGTTAATGTCTCCCATTTATGTAACTCATACTGAGCATGTATATATGGAATTAATTTTTAAAAATAATGATTTTTTAAACAAAATCAAGTGTGTTGGAAGTTTCAGAGCCATGACTGGGTTCATTTAAGCTTTACATAAGGGCCTGCATGGTAGAAACAGGGTTCAGTTAAAGTCTTAATCCATCTCTCTTGCCTACTGCCTCTGGGTCAGCTCTCTTATGGGGCAGGCTGTTTTTCTTGGAGGCAAGATAATTTCCAGGTGGTCCCAGTTTTTCATTCAAGTTCAAGTGTCCAAGCAAAATACTCATTGGATCTCAGTGAATCCTTTGGATCATATACCTGTTAATGAACCCATAAAAGTGGCCAGAGGTCATATGCTGTGCTCATTTTCCTAAGCCTAGTTCAAGTGTTCCACTTTGACTTAGCTTGGGTTCCATATTGTCCATAAATTCAAGAAGGGTTTACCTCCAAATAACTGATACCGTATGAAGAGTGCATGAATATGGAGTGGCTTAAAAAATACAGGGTCTGGCTGAAGTAGCGCCCGCTTGAGTGTGATTGGTAGAAAAATAATATGGGTGTAATGACTTATAGTTTTAATTTGAACATTTCACCTAAAATGTTATATGGTATGCTTAAATGTGATATTGTTAAATAACAGAATTACATACTTATGATTTTGTAATAAAAGGGGCATTATTTGTGCCAGACCCTGTATACTCACTCATACATATCTGCATATATATATATATATATATATATATATACACACACACACATATAATGTATTTGAATATACATACATATAATTATAAAAAAAGGGTAGCACAAACTAAGAAAACTTTAAGGTGTTCCTAATGCTATTTTATTTGTGGTGTAAGAGGAACAAGTAGAAAGGGGAAAAGCCAAATTGTTGGGCACATTGACATTTTAATACTGTAGTTAGGCTACTCCAAGAAGATAGTTTTCTATAAACTGCTGTAGGAATAAAAAACTACTCAGGGTTACTTTTGTGGAATAATATTTCAAATTGTTGTTCTAGGTACTCTTATTTAGAACCAGCCAGCCATGAAGTATTAAATCCTATTTATATTTTTATACAAAATTTAATTAACTGGAAGTTTTAACAATTTCAATTTAAGTAATTAAGTGTAATGTTGCTAGATGAGGATGATTGATGGGGGGCAGGAGAGTATGTTTTCTGGAAACGTGCACATGCCTGCATTCCTGTGCCTGCTTGTGTGGGCGTGTGTGTCTGTGGCTTAACCTAAGACCCCTGAGTGATAACATACAGAACCTCCACAGAACTACATAATGTTTTACTATGGCAATTGGTAAAACATAAGAGAAGCCCCATCCCCACTGTCGGGTGTTTGAGAAAATACCTTCTGTGTCCCCACGTGGGATAATTCCTTCTACAAATGCTCTGAGATGTAAGAAAATGGGGGAAATTGCACTTAGTGTTTATTACTTTTCTTTTGGGTGTCTCTCTAACTTCATCTGTCCCCCACCCTGCACTATGCTTTGCTTCTTCTCCCTAATCTCTCCATCTCACACTGGTCCTTCTTCCTCTGACACTGGACTTTCCATTCCTTTGCCAACTTTGACTCTCAGGTGTGTGCACAATATCTGACAACTGGATGGGACATTGGAGATATATTAGGACAATCCTTTCACTTTCTATCTGCTGAGTTGAGTGAGAGGCACAGAGCTTGGGGCTGCCAATGGCCACATCACCAGCTGATGTGTGACCTGGAACAAGAGCCCAGGGCTGCTTTCCCTAAGCCCCTTTCACCCAATGTCTTCTCAGATCACGTACATCCCCTCACTCACAGCCCACATACATGTACACTCTCTGAGCATCACCTTTATCTGCATTTTCCATAATTACCTCTATCTTGCCTTGCAGTGGCAAACTTTTGGTTGTGGTTGCCTCTTTTTAGCTTGACCCTCTTCCTACCTCTCAACTCGGGCTTGTTGTAGTAGCAATAATATAATGACCCAGTAACAAGTATCGAGTGCTCATAATGTGCCATTCATTAAACATTTTACATCTACAACATTATTTAATTTTCACACAACTTGTGAAGTAAATACCATTGTTTTCCTTATTTTGTAGATGAGGTTTAGAGAAGTTTGCTGTTGAACTCACACCATTAGTAACTATTAAAAATGTGATTTGAACCTAATCCATCCAATTCCAAAGTTGGACTCTTACCTACAACGCTATATTGCCTTCCATACAGATGGTCCCACATTTTGAACCATGGCACAATCAGCTGGCAAGTAGTCCAAACTCATAGATGAGGTCTAAATGACAATTGGATTTTTATCTTGAAATGGGGGCTCCAATGAGCTGTTCTCTGCTTCTGGCTCATTTTTGCAATTCTGGCCCCAACTGGACCAAAATTTAATTTTAACCTTAACATTGAAAATGGAGAAGAAAGGAAAAGAAGTATATAGAAGACTGTAGTGAAGGAAAAGGTGACTATGGAACAAGAATCAAAAGGTGGGAGAATCTGAGGCCGAGGGGAAGTAAAATGGTTATAGCGAGAAACAAAAATCCGAACCTGACTTCTCTGCTTTTCTGACCCAACTGAATATCTTTGTGCCATATCACCTTTCTGCTTGTGTTTTCTGTTTTCTTACTACCCTAGGATCTTAATAGCATAATAAAATAAAATACACTTGTCCAATGTAAAACATGGCTTAGGTAGGAAAAAAATCTAAGTCATCATAAAACCTCAACAAATCCCTGTAACAGATATTATAGGTGGCTGGCAGTCAAGACAGAAAGGCCCTGAAGTGCAAGTAAGTTCAGGTCAATAGGAAGTATTTGTAGCTTGAACTTACGATTTACAATAAAGAGGAAATATGCTGGCTGTAAGCAGCAGAAGCATGTAATAACCCAGTCCCAATGCATTTCAAAGTTGTTTTTATTGAACTCCAGCCATCTATCTAATTTGCTCTCCAGGGCATTCTCAAAGAGTAATTTGATGATATATATTTTTAAAAAGCTGACTGTTTTCAATAGTTTATATTTAATTTTTTTCTCAGTCTATTAGGTGCCATTAAGTCATGGCGGTCTTTAAGCTGTTGTAGACAAATGCCTTAAGATTGCAAATTAAAAATAGATTTAATGAGTGAAAACTGTGACTAAAAGTAGGGACGGAATAGTTTGCATTAGATGGAGAAGTTAAAACACAAAAAAACTGGGAAATTCAATGAAGCTAGAACTCATGGAAACTGCACAGAGGAATAAGGAAAGGTGACAGAGTTTCAGCAAAAGTTTCTTCACTAAATTATGGTTATCCCACACAACTTTTGAAGTTGAAAAAAATCAACACAGGAAGAAGAGGATCTGGGCAAAGTAAGGTCTGGGAACCATACTCCTTCATCCACTTTGCTCTTGAGCTGAGCCCATTTGCTCAGGTTGCACTAATGGAGCGGTTTTGTACAGGTGAGCGGAGGAGAATGCTCTGCTTCCAGCTTGTAGACCTGACCGCCTCGCAGGTTCCTGAGGCAGCAGTGTCGAACTGTGATAAGAAGTCTCTCTGCTCATTAGTTCTGTGACCTTGGCCAAGTTATCCACACACCTGAGCCTCAGTTTCCTTATTTCTAAGATAAGGGTGATTTCTAAAACTCTTCTTCAGATCCATACCTAGAAAGAGAAATTCATGTTTACCCCGGGGCACAAGAATGTAAATAATGACGTATAAAGATGATCAGTTTAGTATTAGATTTACATGTTCACAGTACATTTACTCTCTTCACAACACATAAGATCAACTGAGACTATTACCTAATCAACCAGGATTTTATTCTAGAAATACGGTGCTACTAGAAAGCACACAGTGTTCCTAACATGTCTGTGAGCTGTATCGTTGGTTACAAAACCGACTTTGTGGTATGTTTTGTCTGTTGTTTGCTGGTTTTTGAAGTTTAAATGAGATGAGGACTATTTGCTCAGGGCAACTGAATCTAATTATAAAAATGTAAGTAACATTTAACAAAATGCTGGCTTTAGTCCACTAAATTGATTTTAAGTCCCATTCTTAGGTCATGACCCACTGTTGAAAAGTCCTGAAACTAACATCCAATTACTGAAGGAAAACTGGCCTGCGTACATACGGCAGGTTCTGTGGTTCATTTCCCAGTATAAAAAGACTTTGATGATGGCTGGGCAGAACACAGTGCCAAAAGCATAGCATTTAGCCCATGTGGCTGTTGTTCATGTGCTTTGTGCTCATAAAAGATACTGGCCTTTTAAGTATTCTTGCTTCAGAGACCTTCTGTAGGACTGACCTCTCAGGAGTGGGAATGGCTAGCTACCGTCCAAAGGAATAAGCAGGAAGATGGAAGTTGTTTGGGCCACTGCTTGCTTCCTCCCCTGCCTGGCTAAAATTCCAGCCAGAAAGAACGGGCTGAGGGAGGGAGTGGGGTGTACGTATGGAGCGAAATAAGGGAGAACTGCTGGAATGATTGGAAGGTAAATTAATGGGGCTCTGAGGCCCAGTTACTTCAATTATTTGTAGTTAAAGCATCATTATGAGCAATTAATGAGCAGCCATATGGCACATCTCTAAATCGAACTTAAAACTAGATTTATTCACTAAGGTAGTTTACTTCACATCCAGGTGGTATAAGTAATAGAATCCTTTTTGGGTGGTTTAGAAACAACAAAACAAAGGCAACCACTTTCCCCGCTGTGTGACTACATGTGCACACGCAGACACATACCAACACACACTCGCCATTCCTTCAACAATATTGTGTTTCATTTCGTTTAGTGGATAGAGTTATGAGACTGTTTGATATAAAACTAATATTTATTAGGATTTCTTGCTGCAAGCTACAGATAGAAATTCTGCCTGATATAAGCAACGAGGTTGCCATTGGAAGGAAAAGAAAGCAATCAACAAATAAAGAAAAAGCTAGAGATGTGTTTCAGACAAGGCCGGGTCCACAGCTGTGCTGAGTGGGTCCCTCTGGTTGAAAATACTCCAGCTGGCTGTGTGTGCATTGGTATCTCAAATGAAAAAAATGGTAAAAACTTCAATTTATATTTAATCGAGGCCAACTGTATGCCAGGGATTGTTCTAGGGACTTGTGATACATCAATATAGAAAAGACACAATGTTTCTTCATGGGTTTTATAGTCAGTCTTTGTACAAATCCTTCCTAAAGTGTGGTCGTAAGCAATGTTGACTATGGGGTGGTAAACTCTTCTTTAAAACTTCCTTTTATCTTTCTTTTTTGCAAAATGTTACTTAAATTTAAGATGATCTGCCTGTCAATTAGTCAAACTAATTCTTAATACAGATATGGATCACTTTTAGGAGGTGACAGGCCACCAATCATCCTAATGATTAAAAATACATAATTAGCAAATAAGATCTTGGCTATATATTACACAAAAAAATGAAATAAATGGATCCCTAACCACCACTGAGTTTATAAAAGTTAAGATTTAGGTGTTGCATAATAACTTCATTTTGCCTAACACTGCCCTCTCTACACAACGTAACACTTTTTGGAAACCTTATTAAGTGAACTGAAGGAACTCCCCAAAGTACGTAGGGAATTACACACTCAATGTGGCAATGACCAGAGTATACCTCAAAGTTTGCAAATCCCAGTGAACTAAATACAAGAGCTGTGTAAGTATTGTGGAATTTTTTTAAAAGTGTTACTAGCTTCAACAATTAAGAAGGATAATTACAATTTAAAAGATGACTTTATGTAAAAATGCTTCTTTATTAAAATCAAAACAAGCATAACAAATTAACAAAAGTTAACATAAAGCAACTTGTGAATTCACAGAAGGTAGTTCTAGTATGATAAAAATGATACTAAAATATTGGATTTAGTTTACGTAGGAGAATTCTCTCTCAGGGAATGATCAAAGACTTCTTTTTAAATTTTTTATTGTTTATGCTATTACAGTTGTTGCTGCTTTTTTCTTTCTCCCTTTCCCACCTCCACCCAGCCTCACCCTCCCCACTCCCTCCATCAATCCCCATATTGTGGGCAATATCCATGGATCGTGCATAAATGTTCTTTGGCTAATCCCTTCACCCTCTTTCAACTAGCATCCCTCCTCCCCTCTGGCAGCTGTCAACAAATTAGTCCCTGCCCCGGCAGCTCAGTTGGTTAGAGCACTGTCCAGATATTCCAAGGTTGCAGGTTCAACCCCCTGTCAGGGTACATACAAGAATCAACCAATAAATGCATAGTAAATGGAGAAACAAATCTCTCTCTCAAATCAATACATTACAATAATTTAAAAATAAAAAAGTTAATTTGCGGGATAATTGCTACATTTGGGAAATTTAATTTTGTGTCTTCCTCTGCCTACTTCCCCCTGTAAAGAGCTGAATATAGGAAAGTGAGAGTGCATCCTCCACGTGGAATCCTTTTACTCCCTTCCTGGCTTTAGCTGATAAGGATCCCTTATTTATTTCTTCACGGGCCAGACGCACACAGCTGTGCACAGGTGATGGCGGCATACCAGTGTGGGGCTAATGCCACCGCGCACACTCCTGCTGCTGAGCGGCAGGAAGAGCTCTTTTAACGAACCTGACAGCCAGAGTTCACGCTGTTTGTAGCGAGTTCAGAAGCATTGTTTCACATAGCCTTGGGATTTAGTTGCCTCCAGAGATATGAGAGAATTTCACTTCGTCAAAGGCAAACGGCAATACATGTCATAATTACACATTGAAAAGTATCACAGTGGACTTTTCAACAGACAACCTATTTTTTCTTGTTTTAATTACATACAATGGAAAGGGAATGTCTCTTCATAAACAGAAACACATTTTCCATCCACCTTGATTGTGTAAGTCTATTGTTTTTACTGTCTAGTTAAGGATCTTTTGGTGAGTATAGTATGGTCTGTGAATGTTTGCAAGCCTGAGCAGCCGTCATGGCCACCAGGGGCTGCATCCATCTCATTCATCTGGGAAGTCAACCAGTGGTTCAGAGCATCTGTTGGTCTCTACAAATGGAAAGTGGAGAATATGTTTTTTTGTTATATGTTGGCAACTTTTTATTATTACTTTCAAGCAAGGTCTTCAGACTATAAATTTCCTTTCAGAGACTGTCATTCCTTCTTACATATTTGCAGCAGGAGAAACAAACCAAAAATAACAAGCACTTCTCCCTCCCACTCATGTGTAAAGGATACTCTGCTCAGGAAAGATTTGGGATCAGGTACATAAAGCAGTGTGCTTCTCTGGTGAGAGCAAGGCTGTAGAGTCAGGCTTTCTAGCTGGAGAATCCCAGGTGCGTTGACCAAGTTACTTCCCCTTTCTGGTGTTTTAGGAGGTTCTCCTTTGTAAAACCTAAGATCACTTTGCTTGGCACTTTGTCATTGTACTGTGAGGATTCATTTGTGTGGGTTTTTGAAGTTCAGAATTTTGAACCAAAATGTGCTTCCTTGACTGAGGAAGGTAAGAAGGACAGGGCAGTATGATAGCAAAACCACTGAATTAGTAGTCGAAAAGCCCAAGTTTAACCCTGGACTTGCTGAGTAATAATTTTGAAAATTATTTAACTTCTCGGAGATTAATTTTCTTGTGATTGGTCATAGTAAAAACTTCCCCCACTTAGAGTTTTTGGAAACACTAGTACATTGTGATTTAGAATATGGTGCTTATGTTGGAATTGCATGGTTTCTAAGTACTTAGCTGTGTGCTAGTGAGCTAAACTCTTTACACCTGTTTCTTCTTAGGTAAAACAGTACTTACCTTCAGGATTTTTTAAAGTAATGAATGAGATAATACAAACATAGCTTTTTGTTGTTGCTTTTAATATTTATGGTTATAATTATTACCTAAATATCAGATGAAATAGTGGCTATAAAGTGTCCTGTCAACTTCCTAGGCTCAAGATGGAGATGCAGCTGCTCAGAGTGTCAACGTCAGCAGAACAGAACTCAGGCAACTGTCTTGTCCCTGTGAATGCTCCACTAGATCAGGAGCACTGTGTGTGCGGTCAGTTGATCCTCGAACCCCAAAGCAACTCTGAACCTTCTCACCCCAAACCAGGTTGACTATGTGGCCTCAGTCAGTCACATATTTTATACTTTTCTCTTCTTCAATCTTTATTCTTTATTCTAGAAAAGCATTCTGCTTTCTGCACCATTTTACAGTTCTCTGAAAGGAGACTGCCCATTTCATGAAATGTTAGATAAAATCTAGTTTTGTTACCTACATTATTTTCTTTAATCATTATTTTAATGACTTTAAAGTTTTATTGCATTATTGCATAACAGTTTGATATTGATAGAGCAGTGTGATCCATTGAAACCTGAGCCTATAGAAACCTGCTATAAAGGTTCAATTTTCATTCTTAATGAATGGGCCTCCATACTGCATTGATAGGAGTGTGTTTTACTTATCCTTTTAATGAAGTTTGTTTCTAGAAGTGTAGCTTTCCCAGATATTTGGTTTATGCTTACAAAAATCTTATTATTTTCCAGATCATGCCCAAATAGAATTTATACAGCTACAGCACTCAATCATTATTTTACTTAATAAATATAAGTTTCATTTTATGCTATTCAGCTATGTCTTCAGAGTCATAAAGTTCGAACACTTAATTACAGGGACACCTCAATACTTGGCAATTTGAAGTAATAAAGGTGACATTTCTAAGTAACTAATGTTTTACCATTTAACCAAACTTTTTTCAACTGCTTTTGGAAGAAACCTTATTATATTATATAACTTCTTGCTTTCTTAAAAGTATAGATTATAATGTGACATTTTCTCAATGGCTAAAAATGAACACTCTGACAATTAGTAACTGCATTAAGTTCTAACTGAGTATGTTTTATTTTTTTCTTTTTCATTGTCTGGCTGTCAGCTGTCACTTCCAGGGTTGAAGTGCTTGCTTCATATAAACTGTCAGCCCTCAAATTTGTTTTCTAATCTGCTGAACTGTGAGAAATCATGTAACTGAGACAGTCTCGCGTATAAATGAAGAGAATATTCTGTCCCACAAAAATATGAAACTTTTACCACAAGGGACCTGAGCAGTTATTCAGGATTTAGTGGGGTTTTTTTTTGTTTCCTGAATCTCAACTGCTCTAATAATTATTGACATTTCCAGAAAAAGGTTATCTTCTGGTATATCAGGAAGCAAGTTACAAAAGATTGAGGGTAAAGGTACTCTCTATTAATACAGGCAGTTATAAATTCCTGATTATCTGATATAAATGAGACAATTTTATGAATTTTTATAATGTCTAACAGTAAATGGGTTCTGTGTGCCTTTATAAACTTTATTACTCTATTATATTTTACGTAACTAATGCTTATGTACAAATATTAACTTAGTAAACATCATGAGTATTTACTGCTGAGAAAGCAGGGACTCTGAGAAGTTCTGTAATGTGCTCCCGGTCTCCCAGCTGTCACGTGGTAACGCCAGCACCCGAAGACAGGTGCTGTGTGCCTTTGAGTGTTTGATCTTACACCTCAAATGCTCCAGCTGACAGCCAACAGTAACCACCAAAGGCACTTACTCTGAGAATATGCATCCAGTATTGTTCAATCTAGTGACATAGGACTAAAGTGGGATGAGCCTCCTTCTGGCAAAAAACAAACAAACAAACAAAACAAGAACTTTGAAGAATCTCGACATTGAAAAGGAAGAGGAGAGAGGTTTGGAAGTTATTGTTATGACTGTGAAGCATTCAATCCCTCTGATTTGGCTCCATGTAGTGCGTACTCTGGCCTACAGAACATGATATACCAATTTTTCAATGTTTTGGTACTTACTGTGAATCAGGAGCTGAGGCCCTGGAAGCATTACTTGGTTCAAATCTAGGTTCTACAGTCTGAGCTTGAGGAACATCAATTGTCTCGAAGGTTTCCTCCTTTGTGAACTGTTACAACAATAGTACACAGTAATGATATATAATACATAAAAGTACCTCACAGGATCGTTTGGAGAGAAAAATGAAATCATAGTTCTCAGCAGACAGCATCGCATGCATTAGTCGATCTGAACACTTGTTATCATTGTCACCATTTTGAAAAATGTGCTCCATGGAAAGCTAGCATGAGAAGTAACTCAGTAAAAACAATATTATTTCTGTCAAGTAAATCTGGGAAATACTTTTTTTAGTTCCCTCATACAGAGTCACAGTGCATATTGTCATAGTAAAAGCATTTTAAAATTCTGGTTTAG
Organism: Artibeus jamaicensis; assembly: GCF_021234435.1. Classification (NCBI taxonomy): domain Eukaryota; kingdom Metazoa; phylum Chordata; class Mammalia; order Chiroptera; family Phyllostomidae; genus Artibeus; species Artibeus jamaicensis. The sequence continues at coordinate 1,712,671 of NW_026522036.1, forward strand.
TAAACACGTTTAAAGTTTTTTAGCTCAATATTTTCCAAACTTGTTCGTCCATAAAAGCTGTGTAGGGTGTGTGTGTGTGTGTGTGTGTGTGTGTGTGAAGCTTATAAAACTAAATTTTGATGAAACACATTGCAGGGAAATGCTGCCCCTCACTAGAATTTCAGCAATGGGAGTGACAGGAAATATGTGGAATCTAAGGTAGAAATTCCAGGTCTGAATCATATTAGTAGGGATCCAATATTAACATGCTTACTGACAGGGCAGGGAAACTTGGAACTTATATCCCCAGAAGGTGGAGCCATATGTTACTAGAAGGAACTCTTTAGTTTGATCCTCTGAACCATCTCTACCAGCATCACCAACATCATGTCCCCACCAGCCTCATCATCACTGCATCATGGCTACCACCTTCTTCTCAGTGGTTTGCTTTATGTGAGGCACGGTGCTAAGTGATTTATTTGCATTAGTCATCACAACCACTTGAGGTGGCATCACAACTCTAATTTTCATATAAAAGAACATGGACTTAAACAGGTTGCATACCCAAGAAAAGGAGCTAAAGGTGAAATATACTTTCGTACTCCAACTGTCCTGGAAAGCAGCTTGATTCATTGCTGCTGAGAATAATTACCAGTGAAAAAGGTATAGCAATAACTCTCCTGGGGGTGGGGTGAGCCAGAATCTGTGTGACCAGGTGTGCCCTCTTAGGAGATGAGGGTCCTCCACAGCAGTCCTTTCAGTGTGTACATCACACAAATGCCCCTCAGAGGCCCAGTGTGCAGGGAACCCGAGAGCAGCAGGAGGAAGCAGGGCTCCCCTAGTGAAGGTGATCCCTCAGCTTCTTCAGAGCATAGTCTCTTTCTTTTAAATTTCTGAATAGTAAAGCTGAACTTCATCACGCTGCTAATATTACAGGCTGTTATAGGTTTTTATGGGGAACTGGAAGAGCTAGACTTAAATCTGGGGACCAAAATTTACTTTACACTCTGAGAGGGATGGAGTTATGTAGGACGGCGTCTGCACACTATTCCTCGTACCACAAACATGCCTCGTCACCTATGATAGCATTCCCTGTGATCTAAGAAGATTTTAGCATTTTCACATGCTTACATAAGTAACTATATAACATCCTCAATTTTGTTTTTTGACTAATATCCTCAATTAGAAGAAACGACTAAGTGCGAACTTAGTTTAACCATTATTTTTGAAGGAGAGATTCCATTGTCTGCAGAAAATGTCAAGCACGGAAGGAACCCCGGACAACGACCCACTAGTGCTCTATTGCAGACTCACACTATATATTCCAAACACAGATCACCATGGTGGTGACACTTCTTTCTGTCCTCACTTCTTCACAATTGATGGGAACTGGAGTGGACATGTGCCAGGTTATGTCAATCAGATGCTTCTTTCTTACAGATTAAGGATTTGGATTGTAGTTAGCATCTGAGAGTGACTAGATTTTAAGCAGAGTTAAATATTCTTGCTTTGTGGATCAGCCATTTGAAGCATGCACAGGTGCACAGAGAAATCAGAAAAAGTTAGTCCCAAAGAGAGAAGAATATAAGCAGAGGGCAGAAGACAGGCAAGCAGAGAGATGATACCTGGTTATCAGCAGATCTCTAGACTTGGTTTCAGGAGGCACAGCTACTGCTCGCCGATATGGTAGTCACTCACGGCCTGTAGCTGTTGCGTACCTGAAATGTGGCCAGTCCAAACAGTATTGTGCTGTATGTGTAAAATATACACCAGGTTCCAAAAGCTTAGCATAAAATTAATGGAAAATATCGCAACATGTTATGCTTATTCAATATTGAAATAATAATATTTAGAATATATTGGGTTAAAATTAATTTCACCTATTTTCTTTTGTTTTACTAGAAAATCTAAAATTGTTTCTATTGAACAGAGCTGCCTTAGAGATGCAGCTACTTTGATTCTAAGAAATAGTGTTACCTATTCATTTCCCCCCCATTTCCTTTTTTTTTTTGCTGAAACTAGACCAAGTTACTTTTTGTTAATGTAAACAAAAATCCTTCATTAAGCAATAATCCCCTTTAACATGTTGAATTTAAAGTACATGCCTTATGCACTGAAAAGATTTTGTCCAAATAGGTAACTTACCTATTTATATGTCATTCCTTAACACAACATTAAATACCATTAAAAGCCACCATTTATTGGGATCTTACTTTGGGTCATATGCTTTTTGCTGCTATTTAATCCACATGCAGTGTCATCCCATTTACAGAGGAGAAAATGAGACTGTGACATGATTTTCCCAGGGTGACAGAGCTGACAGGTGGTGGAGCAGGTTTCAGGATAAATATTTTGCTCTTGACCTTTGGACTATCTCGGTCTTGAGTGGAAGGTGTTTGCACCAATAGTAAGGTGGTAATGTGACCATGTTGACTTAGCGAGCAAGTAAGTATAGGGCTTAACTGGATAGAGAAGGTCCTGAGACCTTCCTAGCAGAAGGGAAGTGAAAGGTTGGCTGAAACAAGGAAAAAAGAACTTGCTTCCCTCTGCCCTGTTGTGTGCTCGGATAACACATCAGAAACTCACATAGGATATACAGTCCCTATTATTTCTAATGTGCCATTCCTGGAAAAAACGGAATTTCCCACAATCTCTGCAGTAAATATTAGAGGAATCTAGACCATTGGGAGGCCTGGAGAACTGCCGAACCTGGAGAATGGACTATGTATGAATCGGAAGGAGCTTCCGTGAGCTGGGTGAGCCCAAGACTCTCTTTGGCTAAGGGTTGGCCTCACAATTTCCTGTTTTCCTGGCTGCTGCCTATGCTGCTGTGCTCACATTAGCATGGATTCCCTGGAGATAATCTCTTCCCAGTGCTCAGAATGGAACCCTGCTCTTCAAGAAAAGTTAATTCACATCATATGGGGGCACAAATTACTCCCAGATAGGAGTTTATTTACTTTGGCTCTCATAGAATGAGACCAAATAATAAAAAATCTTAATAATGATGATAATGATGCTAGGAAATGTAAAGTCTTCATATTCTTATTCTTGCAGAAGACCATTTAATAATCATAATTCTACTGCATATTTCTATTGGCTAGACAATTGTTTGGTTTTTCATCATCTTCTTTTGTCACTGGTGTATTGAGTTTCCAGATGCTTATAGTGCTGCGCCTAATTCAATTGCAATGATTATGCTATCACTTGAAACATAAAGAAAAATGTTTTAAAAGTACAAGAAGAGTGGTGAATTGTATTGAGTGGCATTTTCAAATCTTTGGAAATGCATATTGAAATTGTTCGAGGACAAACTGAAATCTTAAAAAAAAAAAAAACCAAGCAGATGCAGTTAACTTAGCTCCCTTGGTGCTGTATAAGTGGTCCCATGAAAGTCACACGATCCCTTATGTTAGCCTTCTCAATCCAGCTCCCCTATGACATGGAAATGAGGGGAAAAACCCTCCCTGAAACCAAGGCAGCATTTGTAGGAAATGCCTCAAGAGTCTCCCCACACATCTGTTATATCCACTGTGAGGACATATAAGCAGCATATGATCCAAGAAAATCCTCAGCTACCCTAAGGAGTGCCCTTTTATGCTCCTTTTGTAGACTTATCCTTCCAGAAACCATCCAGTAAGCTGGATGGTTCTTAGTCCACTCCCTCTGGAAAAACACTAGACAGGGTTCTGCTTTATAACTGCTCAGACCTATCTCCTCCAATTCTGTAGCCAGAATCCATATATGCTTAACATGCTAAGTGGGATCAGCTCTCTGAATCCCAAATGAATGTTTTAGGATGCCCGAAGTGCAGTTTTATAAATTTCTAAATTTTCTCTTTTTCCACATATCTCCTTTCTTTTTAAGGGAGGTATGAGGTAGGTGAGTTTAATCACTTTGCAGTGCTTAAGGGATTGAAGGTCCACAGGCTCTTCTTTCAGGCTGGAGTTTCAGTCTTCCCCTTGCTTCTCCTCTCCTTCCTTCCTGACTTCCTCCTATGTCCCTCACCCCCATGCCTACCCGACAGCTTTTGGGACAACTCAATTGTTTTGTGATTGGACTTCTGGTAAATAAGTTAAAATGTGTGTAGAGTCCGGCTCCATATTTCCTCTCTTAAAAGTAAGATCGAAGTCTGAAGAATCAGCCCACAGGGAAAAGTAACTTCAAAAGCCAGGGCTCAAGTTCTATCAACCTCTTGAGCTCTTCTCATCTGCTCCCTTAACAGTGCACCCCTAGGACCCTTGGAAATGTAACTTTCCAAAAGGCCCAGTGACAGGGAGCTCCCGAGTTGTTTTCCTGTTAGAAATGCAACCAAATCCAAAAGGCACAGGGAGGAAAAAGGAGAGACTTTATTCAGATAAACAAACTGAGGAGGCATAGCCTCGGGCAAAAACGGAAAGATTTCCCTGAAATGAAGTAGAGGCAGTCGAGGCTGTGGAGACCATTTTTTTTCTTTTTAAATACAGAAAGTTGCTACCCAGGGTTTCTAATTAGGTCCAGTGGTCCTAACCAAGGTATTCAAATTCCTACAGTTCTGATTGGTCTTGGTCTGAATCTCACAGTTATAGAGAATGACAGGTATTACATATTCTGATTGATTATTATGGAGTAGGTCTCAGTGTGTTGATCCAAAGATGAAACCAGGAGTTTCTTTATAATAATAGTTGACTCAGTGGGCTTGAGGGAACAGGAGATAGTGCGGGAAGCCAAGAGTTAAATTCTTCCAGGTTCCAAATTCTGTTCCACGTACAGCATTTGCGAGGAGAAGCCCCTGCCAGCAGAAGGCTACTAGACTCCCATTATTTATAAAATGTGAGCTCTCAATGGACCATGGGGAGACCAACTATGCAGGTGAATTCTTTCTCAGAGATCACATCAGATGAACTTTTCCTGCAACCCACATGAACAAGGAGTTCTGGTCACTTACTGTGGCTGCACAGCCCTCTGCAGGAACTGTTGGAAGCCTTAGGTCTTTACTGCAAGGAATAGGCATTGAAACATACAGGCATAAATTAATAAATGGAGACTTGGTAAGAGGGGAAAACAGAGTTTAACAATGTTAATCTTTCTCTTTAGCAATGAGTAGAGGATTTTCCAGTTTTAAGGTTTAGCCCATATCCATGAAGTTGGTAACCGTGGCTGATTTTTTTAAAAAAAGTTATTTATTTATTTATTTGGTTTTGTTTCCATAACTGTATACGGGGGTGTAGTGAATATCTTGGAGACATGAATCGTCTTCTCTCTTCTTCATGCCTCTTTGCTGACATAGACAGTTTCTACGTCATTCATGTGCCCTTCAGCTTCCTCCCTCTGCTTGAACATATATGACCTACTTTGAGCCATAGGCTCAGTGATACTGAATTGCAGGATGCTTTGCTACCTACAAATTGTTTAACCTAATTAAAAGAAGATTGGAAAACCTTGCTGTTTGAGTTTTCGGCCCTGTGATAATAGTGCAATTCCTGCTGGATCGAACGCCACTGTTCACCTGGGTGCTCAGGGGCTACCGTCTCACCTTGACTGCACAGAGAGGCCTGCCTCAGCCTGGCCACACCCACAGCACTCTTGGCTCCAAAGCTCTCACCCACCACTCCTCAAAAAAAACACTGGAACAAATGCCTTTTTATGTAGACTTTCCTCAGTAAGAATTTAATGACTTGGCTGGTAACAAAATTTGTTTCATAGGCACTTACTCCTCAAAGATAACATATTTGCACTTTATTCTTCCGTGACTCAGTCTCATGTAGTGATTTATCATGAGACCTTTACGGCCTGTGAGAAGACACTAGGAGATCCCTTCAGGGCTTGAAGAGGCCTTTTCATATTCTGCAAAACTAAGCAGAAAGAATCTGTTTTGTCCAAGTACTGTCTTATTGTGTGGTTTGACTGTAATGAACTAAACGTGAGATGAAATGTTATTCCTACAGATGGTAATGAGACTCTCATTTTTTATAAAATGTGAGCCCACCTTTCAAACTATCAAGTTACTTTCATTGGCTATACCAGTCACCACTGCTTAACTCAGTAAGGCCCATTCACCTGTGACAAGGTGATGAAACTTAATCACTCTGAATTCCAGTTTCAAATCATACTCTTTATAACATAGGGATGGCAGAATGTATCAGTAAATGCCCGATCACTGGGGAATTTATAAGCTGATAAAACAATTACCTATGGGCCATAGGAATATTGGGTAAAAAGAATAATATATGGAAGTTCTAAATTAGTAAAAACAAAGCAAGACAGACATAATTCTTTGTGTGCGTGTATGTGTGAAACATCAATTTGTAGTTTTACTTATTTATACATTCATTGGGTGATTTTTTTATATGTGCTCTGACCAGGGCTTGAACCTGCAAATTTGACCTATCGGGACGACATCCTAACCAACTGAGCTACCCAGCTAAGGCCTTTTTCCAACTTTTAAAATATCAGAAATCGAGATATGTCAGATGGTCATTGTGCCAGAAAAGCACTATGTCAGAATAATTAACATTTTTCCTTTCTTAGGGAACATACAATAATGAGTGATTTTTTTAATGGAACAGAGTAGAAAATCCTGGAAGAAGGTGAAAGAGAGGGTGGCAAGAACCAAGAGAGAATGCCGATAAACGGTTCCTATCACTGGAGGATCATAGCACTTTGCTACTGTCACCAAATCTGATTTACCCTCAAACCACAGCAGAGATGCTTACTATCCACAAAGTATTTTCTAACTTTCAATAATACAGGTTGTGGGAAAGTCACCACCCAGGAGGAGACCACACCTCCACCTCCTCTTTGCGTTCAGAAGAGATCATGTGATTTTTTCCCCTTAGAATATGAGCAGAAATGATCATTATCTCATCTAGGGAAGAGTTTTTAAGGCACAAGTGTATCTTCTTTTGACTCCCTATTTCCTTTTACATGTTGGATGAGAACAATGATATGAAATCCTGCAGGGGTGTCCAACCTGTGGCCTGCGGGCCTCAGGCAGCCCAGAATGGCTGTGAATATGTCCCAACACAAAATTATAAATTTATGTAAAACATCATGAGGTTGTTTTGTGCTTCTGTGTCACAATGTATTTAATGTGGTCCAAAACAACTCTTGTTCTACCAGTGTGGCCCAGAGATGCCAAAAGTTTGGACACCCTGTCAGGAGATCAGAGAGGCAAGTAATACGAATATCCTGGGTTTTCATAGCACTTAGTCCATAAAAGCTACCTGCTTTGGGTTGTTGTAGGAGTATAAGAATGAACTTCTCCTATTTTGGATCTGTTCATTACAGCGGTTGGTATTACTCTAACTAATATATTTACATCACTTCAAGATACTAATTACAAGACATGAAATTAAAAGTTAGGTAAATATGGGAGTTAAGAAGGGGGCTTAATTTTTTACAATGTGTAGCTAAAAGAAGGGAAGAGGAACATTTAGGAGGTCCTGCTATGCCTACAAACATTTGTAAAGCAGTTTTAAAGTAGAAGGGGTGAGAATTGATGAGTGGAGAGGGCCTCTGTCTGAACAATGAGTAGAGGTGAGAGAGGCTGTTTGCAGCATAATGGAGTGAATGGACACGTTTAGATTATTTGCTGTATTCCAAACAACCTTTGCAAAAGAGCAACTCCTTGGCAATAATCTTTTTAGGTGAAGTTGGATGATCACCTGAAGGCATTCATGCTTTAGTCAGAGTGCAGGATAAACTACCCCTGAGGCAGCATTCCTCTGGGCCAGGATACTGTGCATGTGGAAGAGGAAGCCTTTAGCTTTGGTAGAAGGGGATGCTAGTACAGAGGCAGTATGGATAGCAAAAAACAAAATCTTCTGTACGGAAACTTGCCGATAGATAAACAAAGGACATGAATGCTTTTACATTTTCTTAGCAAAATGGGTTTATTTCTAAATTAGGAAAGCACAGTGGGGAATTATCTTTAGTAGGAAATCATTCAGTCGACAGACAATTACTAAATATGTGGTAAGTGTGTAACACCTTCTTACGTAAGTACAAGACAAGGCTCCCATTAAAGAGGTTATGGTCTGTTAGGGGAGATGGGATGTATTCACTGTGAATAGTCTTAGTTATCTGCTGGAAGATCACCAGGACAAGTGGAACAAGCCAGCAAGGAAGCCAGAGGCGACAAGCCCAACATCCCTCTGGCACCACACACAGTCATCACAATATTTATACCTCCTAATCTTGCCACCCCTTTTACCCAGTCCCCTCTCCCCTCTGACAACCATGAATTTATTCTCTGTACCTGTGAGTCTGCTTCCACTTTGCTTATTTTGTTCTTTAGATTTCAAATAAAAGTAAAATCATGAAAAAAAAAGTAAGATTCAAGGTCCGTTTTTATCTCCTACTGGCTACGAGGTTTAGTAATTCATCCATCTTTTTCATAATACCCAGTTAAAAATAACTTCATCATAAATGTAACACATGCTTAGTGTTTAACATTTGGACAGGTTCACAATTTCATAACCTTTAGTGAAAATTACCATTACCTCTGAACTCAGAGAGTAACTGTTAATAATTTATTCTCTTCCAAAAGTATTAGGAATATATAAACAGGCTATTTTAATATCTATAGATTTGGAATTATAATGATTCCTATCCCCCGAACTGGGATTACAGGGCAGGTGCATATGAGGACAAGGGTGACCAGAGCTACAGAGGAGAGCGGGTTGGCCCAGCAGACATCCTGGGCCACAGGCAGTTCCAAGGAAGGGGAAGAGACAGTACCTTGACTCTGTTTGTATTTTAAAAAGATAAAATTAACCTTTTGAAGCATTTTAGGAATTCAGAAGGTATAAGGGGAAGAGAACCAAAAATAAACATTTTTAGTCTTCCATTCTATCATCCATTTAACCCCTGAAGTAATCCTGTAAGGCTGGTACTGTGTTATTATTGGCTCACTTACAAATCAAAATACTGAAAAATAGGTCATATAACTTGTACCTCCTGGAGGCTGGATTTAAACTGCTGTGTACAATTCTCAAACTCTTGTCCTTTCCTTTGCCCCAACTTGTCAGAAATAGCTTTTAATGGAGTCTTCTCCCACCATCTGCCAAAATAAATTCATCATAAAACAGAAGGAAATTTGTGAACAGTTTCTCTGTTACACGTATTTGCTTTGCACTTTATACATGTTGGCATTGACTGACATACTCAATACCCTTCTCATTTTCTCCTTCTAAATAAGAATTAAGAGGAAGACAAAAGAGAGGGTCAGTCAGGTGAAGGAGGAAACGGGTGGCTTCTTAACATCAAGGGACTACTTCTTTCTGGACAAAGAAGGGCTGGCCACTGGGCCAGTGATTAGGACTCACCTTTCATTTTCCCTGTAGTAGCAAATTTATGTACAGAGATGAATAGAGCCATATAAGTTGCTTACAATCGGGGTTGTCAAATTTAGCAAATAAAAACGCAGAAGGCCCAGTTAAATTTGCATTTCAGATAAAAAATGAATACTTTTTTGCTATATCTCAAAGTTTTAGTATAAGTATGTCCCAAGGTATACTAAAAGATTATGCATTGTTTATCTGAAATTTATATTTGACTAGACATCCTGTATTTTCACTTGGCGTCTCTAATTATAACTGATAGCTACCCTTCTTGGCTACCTAAATCTAAAGGTCAGAGGAAAAAGCTAAGGGTCAGGGACCTCAAGATCTACATGCTGCTCAGGCCTCCCTGCTGACTTCTGCAGGGAGCAGAAACCAGAAGCACAGCCTAGAACTTTAGCCATGGGCTCTTTTTAGTTTTTTGCTAGTTGGTCATCTAGGCTCTGGAGAAGACCAGCAAGCATCCTAATTTAAAATGTCTGTGGTTATGGTTGAAGGGAGGAAATAATTGTGCTTATCATTCACTGTAAATAATAAAATCAATCCCTTATTTGTGTTCTCTTGAGAGAAATTTTCAATTTCCATCTCTGTGTATTTTGTTTACTTGTGATTTATAAGATACAGTGCTGATGTAGAAATTAGCAATTCGGAGGACAGAAGAGTTGTGCTTATTTGTGAGACAATGGAAACAAAACATCTTGTTAAGCAATCACCCTGCTGGCCACTTACCCAGATTCCCCCCTAAGAGAATCGCTCCAGAGCCATGTCATGACTAAAAGAGGCAATAAAAACAAACAAACCAAAAAAGAGCTTGTTACATCAGTACTTCCATTTGCTGTTCTCCCAGGACTGCAGCTGTTTGCTGAGTGACGTTTCAGTACTTGGTTCTTCAACCTGCTTCTGTTTCCTGTCACAGTACTGAATTACTGAGAAAGAGTAAACAGTGCATTCACTGCTAGTGGCTGGGTCGGTTCCATTCTTTACTCAATTCCCCATATTTTTAGAGAGGATGGAATTCCCAATGCTTTGGGCAGTTCTGGGATGCCATCTGGGAACAGACATAGTTTTGAAGCCACAGAACTAGTGAGGGCTCCCAACACTCAGTACTTGGGCTGGTAAAATATATCAGAAGTTCTTTTACTTTATTAATTTCCAAATAGGCCCCACCGTTTATATCACTGACACCCCCAAACCAAACTACCACACCCAGAGGCTGGTGCAGTACTGACCAAGATTTCTATTGTTTAAATTTGATAAACAGTATTAAACAACAAACAGTTCAACAATGGCTCTTAACAGTGAAGAGAAAGTTCGCATTGAGATTATGATATTTAATCTTTTGCTCTTATAGTAATAACTGTAATGCTACAAGTAATAGCAAAAACAGCATATGTACAATGAAGCAGTTACTATAAACTCCGACCCATACTAGGAACTTGAATGGGTATCAACATTTTACAGAAGTGGAAACCAGATCAGAGGGGAGAAAAATGTGTTCAGAATTCCTGAGAAGTGGAACGTGGATTTAAACCTCGGTGCTCCCAGAACCTCGAGTCCTGCTTCGAACATTATCGTTGCAATGAAAACCCCGGGTGGAGAGAGGAGTCCAAGATGGCGCGGCAGAAGAGGCCGCTGAACTCACCATCTCCCACGAGAAAACTCCAATACACTGGTAGAGAGAGAGTAAACACCCCTGCGAGACAACAGGAAGCTGAATAAACAGCTGCGAACAACAAACATGAGAAAGATATGCGATAGAGAAGGCTGGGAAGCCTTGGGTCTCCTCCAGGAGCTGCAGGAACTATCCGGGCTGCAGGAGCTGGTGAGCATCAGTGTTAAGTTCCCGCCACCTGGAGAGGCCTTGCGGGAGGTGTTTTTGGATTTCAGCTACTTCACTGCCCTGAGCCTTTTGCCTCCCACAAAGAGAGCGAGAGAAACAACCGGTCGTCACCAAGTGCCCCAGGCACCATAAGCTGTTGCTGGGCTCCAGCAGGCTGCCCCAAACTAGTCAGCATGTAGAGCCTGCACAGAGATCTCTTCTTCAGGGGACCACTTTCAGTACAACAAATGGGAGAGACTGGATAGAGAAGGCTGGGGAGCTGCAGGAGTTCTCCAGGGTCTGAAGGGCTGTTGAGCACCATTGTTTATGTCCCCCGCAGCCTCTGTCCTGTGGGTGGGGGCTCTATCCAGGTGCTCTGGCTGATCAGTGTGTTCTCAGACACATGGCCTGAGCCCAATTCAGCCCCAAATGAAGGCAACAAGCGGGGTCAATAGAGCATTACTACGTACACCTGGCCTCCCAACCTGGAGCCCCTTTGGCTGGGTAGGCCAATGCCAGGATGCCTTAGGCACCCACTCAGCTCCTAACCAGCCTGCTAAAACCACTCAGCACATAGCCTACACAGTTCATGAATACAGCAGGTCGATTTCGAAGACTGGGAGAGACAGCTATTTTGTCTTAAGTCATATAACCAAACTTAGAAAAAGCCAAACAAAAGGAAAAGCCAGAAGAATATCTCTCAAATGAAGGTACAAGAAAAGTGCCCTGAAAAAAAGTAGTGAAAAAGAGGCAAGTACTTTGCTTGATAAAAAATGAGGGGAGCATCCTTCTGTGCCACAAAGGTGTTTGTTGAGTAAAACAGTTTCCAGAAACATTTCCCTATTTCCCTCTGCCTTCATTTAGCAGATGTTTGTCCAGAGTCTCTGTGAGACTTCATTTAGCAGATGTTTGTCCAGAGTCTCTGTGAGACTCTGGGGACACAGAAAGGAGTGGAATGACTAGGAGGAAGCACAGGAGCTAAGGAGTTGACATGCAAGGAGATCATTTGAGCACAACCTGGGCAGGATGCTGCCGTGAGACAATAGAGTTCAGTGAGGCCACCCAGAGAGTCTGTTCTTTTGGAGAACTGGGGTGAGAAAAAGCTCAGGACAGTTTGGTGGAGGATGTGGAAAGAGTCTGGAATGAAGAAACAAACAGGAAAGTTAGGGTAAGAGTTTTTCAAGCAGAGGGAGTAGCATGTGTTAAGGGCATCAACTATCAGACAGCAGGGTACAATTATGATATCCCAAGTAGCTAGGTATGGCCTGCAGTATGGAGGCTTGGGGGAAGGACCTGCACAGAAGGACGTCACTGACCCCTGCACAGAAGGACGTCACTGGGAAAGTGAGGGTTTGCGTGACATACATTTTTGCCTTTTTAAAAAAATATTTTATATATTTATTTTTACAGAGAGGGGACGGGAAGGAGAAAGAGTGGGAAAGAAACATCAATGTGTGGTTGCCTCTCATGTGTCCCCTACTGGGGACCTGGCCTGCAACCCAGGCATGTGCCCTGACTGGGAATCGAACCAGCGACCCTTTGCTTTGCAGGCCCGCGCTCAATCCACTGAGCTACACCAGCCAGGGCCATTTTGCCTTTTAGACAATAAGGAGACCTTGCAAGATTTTGAAGTAGGCAAATAGGATTATATTTATATTTGGAAAGAGTTATAACTGAGATAATAAATTTGGGGCAAGAGCAGGTAAAACTAAAGAAAGAAACCAATTTTGTGGCTATAACATTGATTGTTAACTTCAGATGTCATTCTTTTTTTAAAAGATTTTATTTATTTTTAGAGAGCAGGGAAGGGAGGGAGAAAGAGAGAGAGAAGAACATCAATGTGTGGTTGCCTCTCTCACATCCCCTACTGGGGACCTGGCCTGCAACCCAGGCATGTGCCTTGATTGGCAATCAAACTGGTGACCCTTTGGTTCACAGCCCAGTTTCAATCCACTGAGCCATACCAGCCAGGGCAGATGTTATTCCTTCTTAATTCATACTGATAGGAATGTAACCAAAAGCCTGAGTCAAGACCTTTTTTTTGTTTTTTAAGGGCAGTTGCCTGTTTGTTTGGTTTTTTTAGGTCCATCCTAATTTGTTCTTATTGAATTTTGTTTTTTAACTTCTATTGAACATCTATTATGTGTCAGGTGTCATGCTGGTGAACACTATATGTATTTGTACTTTATAGAAGAAATTTCCCAAAGTCATACAGCTAATTAGTGATGCATCTGAATTTTAAATGGTGGGACTGTAGAGGACTTGTTCTTTATGCTATTTTTAAACTACATTAACATGATACTACCTGTGAATAAGAGCTTGACTTGCATTTCAGTTACACTCTGGAGGCTGGAATAGCACCTATTCCCTCAAATAACCAGCCTTTTTTTACTACCTGACCACACTCTAGATGTGAAATTGAACCATCTTCTGTCTTTTACTGACCATTTCAACAATACCAAACCACTTCCAGGCACTAGCATGACCCATGCCAACAAAATGACTGAAGACTATAGAATGAAATGCAGGTTTTCATAGTTGAAAATTCCTTGGGAATAGTTGCTCCAGTGCTTCCTAGCAGGAATTCCAAGACATAGCATTATTGTACAGTCTTAATAGGTGTTAAATGATAAAAGGCTTTTGTGACCAAGTAGTGAGGAAAACACTAAATTAAACATAGTCGGACGGCTCATTCCCTTCTTTGAGATTTCTTGGATAATTTAGTACACAAGAGGGCATTGTGAATCTTTAAGATTCAAGAAAGTAGTATTTCAATTCATTTGATCCCCAAATTTCCTGACAGTAGCACATCTGACAAATGCTGCCCTACCTTTGCTTAAGCAGGAAACGACAACTAAGGAAGAGTGACTTATACAAGTTCATACCACCTGTCTCCCCAGATTCTAAGTTAGACTACTCATGCCCACGAGATGACTCCTTCAGTCCACTGTAGTCTGGGCATTTGCAGAACAGTGTAAGATGAGAAGTGCCTCATTGTGACTTTCTTCAAGGAGCCAATTTGCCAAATAGACACAAAACGAGGGGTATGAACCCCAGGAAGAGAGAGAGATTACGATCAGCTTTTATATCCCAGAGAAGTCAACAGTGAATGGACTGTGGCCAGAACCTAAAATCCTGCTTTGCACATTCTAGTCAAAGGCTTCTGAGTGGATGCTCCTTTGGTCAATCTCTGCACTCATTTAATGTTTAAAATTTTGCATTCTCTCAGCAAATTTAATCCTTGTTCCTGAAATTTTATGTTCTCTTGTTATGATGAGGATGAACAGCTGGTCTGTTTTGCTGACTCTGTGGACGGTGCTCGGTGGCTTTGCTCAGTCCCTACCCTCCCTTTTCTTCCAGACAGTGCCCCGCTCACTCTGTCTGGCTACCGTCTGACATGGCACATACACTACCTCTGCTCCCAGCTGTTCTTTGCTTTTGTGCTGTGGATTGTTCTTCACATTAGACTTAAAAATGGTTTTGTACTTTCAGAGGGCTAATCTGTTTCCACAGCAACCCATAAAATGGGGTAATTTGATGCAAGACCTGCCTAAATTTTCTTTTCATGAAAGTTTTGCATGTGTGTCTAAATATGCATGTGTGCTTCCACACTAAGCACTGCGTTCGGAGAGCGAATTCACAAACCCCAGCCACACTCCCGATTTCCGGCAGAGTTCTCTCAGCTCTCTGGCTTTTTCAAACAATACATTTTTATTAGGAAATTAAATAAGAAAACCTATAATATGAGCCATATATACTAAAAGTTACAAACAGGAAATAAGAGAATAAAGTGTCTTTCATGTTTAGCAGCTAATTCCCAAATACTTTTAATAAGAGAGTAATTGAAAATATGAAATCTATAAAAGTTGCACAGCTAATGGTTCTAATTAGTTCAGAGCTTTGGTGGTGCCCGGTTATCTTTAATGTTGGATAATTTTTCAGCAACATCATTTTTTCAAGTAACTTTAGCAAATATTTTAAACTTAGAGAAGTTAATAACAATATACTTTCTAGGAGGCATTAGCTATAGAAAATTCTGTTTTTGTTTCACACTGTGCATAGCATGGGGCACAACAGGGTCAGACTACTCTGACTCTGAAACTTAGAAAATATTTTATGATATTTATTCCCCTTAGAACTGAATCTAAGTCATGTTTATATTTAGAGCTGCTAGCACAAAGTCTGGAACCTAGCTAACACTCATTAGATGCTTTTTAATTTTTGTATAGAACAGGAAATTAATTTAAAAATGCCTTCATGGTAATATTAGGTGTGACTATTCACAATTATTCTTTCCTCTTTCCCTGTAGGCGGGCATGCTTCCTGCTCACTTTGACTAGCTTTGGACAATAGAATATGAGAAGCTGTTAGAGACATATAAATGCCACTATTGTGATCCTGCCCTCTTCCATGATCCCACAGGTCCTTCATCTGGGTCTACATGAGAAGACAGATGGAATAGGTCTCCATCCATCTGCGTTCTGGTGCAGAACTGCAGCCTACTTCTTGCAGTCCTCATGTAAGGTGGGTATAAAACAAATGCTCATCTTTGTAAGTAATTGAAATGTTAGAATTGTTACTGCAGCAAAAGCTAATATATAGATCAAATGAACTGTGCTATTGAAATGGGGAAAAATGTCCCCCCAGGTTGGACTTCATTCTGCCACAAAAGTCCAATTCGTGAGGCAGGTGCCGGTGAGAAGGAAAGTGGTTTATTTTAGATGCTGGCAACCTAAGGAGATGGCGGACTCATGCCCCCAAAACAACCTCCCCATTTCTGGTTAAGCCAGTGATTCTTATAGGAAGTTGGGAGAGATTTGGAAGGGAAAGAGTTCCTGATAGGGAGGATGCAGGTGTGTGGTTTCTCGAGACAGAGAAATGCCAGCGAGGGGAGGGGCTTTAGCAGAATCAGGAAGTTTCCACTGAGGTTCATCCTTCTTGTTCTGATGTTGTTTTGTGATGTGCGTCCGCTGGACGTCTGTGATGTGTTGGTTGGTCGTCAGCATCAGAGCCCCTCATTCCAGAAACAGGTGGTTCAACTGTGATGAGAACTTGGCAAACGGGAGTGAAAGCACAGAGTAGATTAAAAGCACAGGGTTAATTATACATTTTGATCTGTTACAGAATGTATATTTCAGTCACTAAACTAGTAATATTATATTATGGTTACACTATGTTATATATGCTATATACATATATATATGTATACTGTATTATTTGTATTATATATTCCTAATCATAACCCCATAGGTGAGTATTATTTTTTATTTAATAGAAGAGAAAACTAAGGATTAGAAAGTTAAATATTTTATCCAGAGTTAGATAATTCTTAATAAAAATATAGGATTCAAGCACATGTCCCTTTGCCTTTCCAGCCTCCGTTTAAATGTCAGACTCACAAAATACATTTAAAGTAGAAATTCAGTTAAAGACCCCTAAATAATTATATTTAAATTTATTTTTGTATAGACCTAAAATATGTATTTTTTATTTCTACAATGTATTTTAATTCAAACTTAACATATATTGATTGAATATCTTCTATGTTTACAGTTAGCAAGTCAATTTTTGGAAGAATGGAGGCAATTGGACATAGTTCTTGCCACTAAAAGGCTCATCATGTAGGATAATCTTAGAGTTTGACAAGAACCTTAGAATCTAGTTGTCGACATACACTAATAAAAACTATGAGACTGAATTGCCAACAGTAGAGCCCAAAGCATTTTCCTTTTTTAAGAAACACTTAATAAGGTGATATATTTTAACCGATCAACTCATATTATTCTCTCTAGCCAAAAGTGTAGATTTGAGAGTCAGCAAGTTACCAGGGGCAGTTTGGTTAAATAGCTATTACAGCCACCAAATCTTAGATATAGTTTGACTAAGAATGCATTTTACATAACTGAGCTAAATGTCACTTGTATATATGTATACCTGGTCTAAGTTAATTTTTGGGTCTGTAGGCTCAAAGAACATATATTTGGGAGAGGTATACCAAATAAAAAGATAAATGAGTTTAGTGCTTAAGAGAATTGCCTCAGGAGTCAACTGGGACTAGGATGAAATCTAGGCTATATTATCAGCATATATATACTATGAGACTCTGAACAGATTACTGTACTCCTTTGCCTAGTTTCTTCATCTATAAAGCAAATATAGTCCCTGATATGCAAGATAACTATGAGGACTGAATATGATTCGACATTTGCAAAGCAGGTAGCACAGTGTCTATTATATACATAATGATGACAGCCATTATTATTATAATTGAGATGCAGCATTGAAGGCACAGAAGGGCCAATATGAACAATAGATATAGTATGTGAGGGGATTAACCTTAGGATATGTAAACATGTTCAGATGTGTCCATTCATTTGCTATGACAGACCAGTTTCGTAGGGTCATAGTAGTGTGGAGAGTCCATTGGAGCCCTATGAGTGTTCATGATGTGGTTTCTACACACTTGTATCTCCTGCCACCAAGTTTCCAGTTCCCTGGATGCTACATAATCATCAGCTAAGAACCACATTCTTGTTTTTGTCCCATCCCTGAGAGATTGCTCTGAAAACCAGTTGTTATCATGGGGCAGATGGGAAAGGGATTCTGGTTCCAATTCATTAAGCCAAAAAGAAGACAGAGACCAAATGCGGGAAAACCTCAGCCCAGAAGGAGAAAAATGTCATTAAGTGGTTAGCATAAAAAATTCAAACCATTGAATTTTTGATGAATGGAAAATCCAAACCATTTTGCCTCCTGAACTTGTTCTAACATCTAAAATAGAAAGAAAAGCAAAGACAGGAATGACATCTTGGAATCTGGCAATCATTGTTCTCCTGCCCTGGATAAGGACCCACTGAGCCAGCAGGTGTCTTAAGTAGCACTCTTTTCTCCCTCCTAAGTGTCAACAAGCAGAATGGCTCTGTGTAGACTGATTGTGTTGGATTGTCACAGAATATCATCATTAGAGTAGCTTGAAGGTCTGAATAGAAATAACGTCTTTCTTTATTAAAATAAAACTCAAACTCTCTACAGTTGGCACTCTCTCATGGTAATATGAGGATGGGGATGTCAGGGCATGGACTATTCTACTCCACTTTTAACTCAAATCAAACACAAACATGAACCAAACCTTCTCACATATTCTTTGTAGCCTACCTATTAAGATGGGAGCAGGGCTGAGAATTTCTTTTTTAAATGAGAAATGCATATTAGATAGGATGCCTTTAGTAGCAGAGATGGAAACTTTCTATACAAATTGACTTAAATTTGTGGGACTATATCAAAAAGCCCAGGGGCAAGCTGACCCCCAGTATCATGAGTTCAGAGACTCAATGATGCCACAGAATTTCAGTCTCTTTGTTCCACCATCCTCTTAATGTTGATGCCACTTAGAGTCACAGATGAGTGTCACAATTTTAGGAGTCATCTTCAGGCATGAAGACATTCAGAGAAAGGAAAAGGCTACCCTTCATGTGTTTCTTTTAAAGATCAAGGGAGTCTTTCCTAAAAACCCTCAGACTCTCCCTTGTGTCTCATTAGCCAGTACCACTCTCATCACATGCCTACACATGCACCAATCATTGCTGGTAACAACAATGGGACTCTGCCTAATTATTTTTAACTGATCAGGACTCAATCCTGAGATGCCTGAGGAATAAGGTGTGGTAATAAGTTGGGTTATGGAGCATAATCAGGGTTTGTTAGCAAGGCAGAAGGGCTGTGGGAAACAGATATTTCATAGGCAGAGTCAAAACACATTTTTAAGGCCCTGGTTGGTGTAGCTCAGTGGATTGAACATGGGCCTGCGAACCAGAGTATCACAGTTGGATTCCCAGTCAGGGCACATGCCTGGGTTGCAGGCCAGTTCCCAGTGGGGCACACACAAGAGGCAATCATACATTGATATTCCTCTCCTTCCCTTCCCCTTTGAAGATAAATAATAAATAAATCTTTAAAAGAAAAAAACACATTTTTAAAATGTAGAATAACCAAAAGCCAATAAATACAGAATGTCAGAAATCTGGGAAACATGACATTGTATGTTAGGACTTTTTATCCTGAGCTTGAAATCTCTGCACCAATGTCAAAAATCCTACAAAGAAAAGAAATCTCTATGTCTCTCTTTCTATTCCTAGCTGGGCTTCGCCTAATAAATACCATTAGGCGCTTAAAACATACCATTTAGGATGCCTCTTCTAATCACTTAGTGTCCCTGGTTGTTTTCTTACATGCCAATTCTAAATAAACTATGTGGAGGTTGTTTGAATCATTGTAGAGAATAAGATGTTTTTAAACCATCTCTAGACACTGTGGGAAAGAGTACATAATAGACTGATTTTGTTTTCCAAGGACTGCAAAGATTTAAATGAGGGATCATGTGCCAGGGACTTGACATTAAAAAAAAATTATGGGTCTATATCCAGACCAAGAGAAGTAGAAAAATTAACATTCCTAATGGTTCCTGTTTCCTACTCAATGTCCCACCTCTTATCAGGTGATTGACACCAGGAAATGACTTTTTTTTCTCCAGGAAATCTGACTGTAAGGATGCAGACCAGTCCTTGCAGGTCTGCACAGTACAGTAGTCAGCACAGGATAACTATTCATATAGAAAGATACAAATTACAAATAAGAGGGTGTGCTTTTAATTACAGAGGCACATGAAGAGTATCTTCTCAAAAATATTTTCCTCCCCACCTTATGTACTGAATTCCTTCTGAGGTTGAATTCATTCAGGTATTCTGCTAGTGTTTTCTGAGAGGGCACAGTCTATGCCTTTTATTCATCATTAATACATAAACTCAGATGAATTAATCAGGTTCAATTTATTGAATAAACTGGGAAGAATTTTTTTTAAGTAGAGTGAAAGATCCGTCCAATAAATCTTCGCCTACTTCAAGGTCATGAGGCTTTTTCCCTATGTTTTCTTATAGAAACTTTATTTGTTCCAAGTTTTAAGTGTAGCTTAATATCCATCCTAAATCACTTCTTGGGAATGGAGGATGATCACCGTTATTTCTTTTTCTCTCCTTAGGTATGTCTAATATTTCTAACACTATTTGTCCAAAATCCTAGTTTTCCCCATTTACTTTTCTGGAAATCTTAATGAAACAAGTTGACCATATTTTTGTGAGACTAAATAGGGCCTTTTTATTGTCTCATTATCTATTTTCTATTCTCATACAAATATAATATTGATTTGATTACTGCGGTTTTATAGAGTCTCAAAGTTATATAGATAACTTAACCTAGTTCTCTTTTTCAATATTGAGCTAACACTGATAGGTATGTAACATTTTCTCATAAAACTTTAGAGTTAGCATGCCAACTATTTAAAGACATCAGCTGTATTGTGCACTAGAATTAAATTGAATCTATAGAACAAAATAGTGAACTTGTATCTTAACAATATTCAGTCTTTCATTTCCTAAAGATGTTCTATCTGCTGCCCTTGCTAGTGTGGCTCAGCTGGTTGGATTGTTCTCTGGTTTTACCAAAAAAAAGTTGCGTGTTTGGTGACCAGTCAGGGCACGTACCTAGGTTGTGGGTTCGATCCCCAGTTGGAGTGAGTATGGGAAACAACCAGTTGCGCTTTCTGTTTCACATCTCTCTCTCTCTTTCCCCCTCTCCCTCTTTCTCTTTAAAATCAAAAACATATTTAAAAAATTTTAAAACATATGTTGTATCTTCTAATATATTTAGTTCTTCACCAAAAGAACTAATCATAAAAGAAAAATATATAAATTAGGTAATATCAAAGTGGTAACTATTTTCTCATAAAAACATATCATTAAGGACGTAAGGGGTCAGATTATCCTGGGAAATATTTGAAATAAATACACACACACACACACACACACACTGAAACTGTATAAAGAACTTCCATAAGTCAGATAATCAAAGGGTAAGCAACCCATGAAAACGGGCAAGACTTGGGCACTCCATAACAGATAATACATAAATGACTCAAAAGTGGATGCATGAAAAGTTATCAACATAAAAGTTATTCAACAATATCACATGAAATGCGGATTGAAATCACAATAAAACTCTCATATTTTTCTCAGGAAAGGAAATGGCACAACCACTTTGGAAAACTCTTTAGCAATATCTCATAAGAGTTAACAAACCACCACAGCCCAGAAATTCCACTTTCATGTTTTTTTTTGAGAGAAATGAAAAGATTTGTCTACAAAACACTTGTATAGGAATGTTTATACCATCCTTACTTTTAATAACCCCAAAGTGGATTTAGTCCTCCATCAAAAGGAGAGTAGATAAACAAATGGTGGTATATTTCTACAAAAGAATATACTTAGCAAATAAAAAGAACCAACTGCTAAACTGCTGATACATGCAACAAAAAGGGTGAATCTCAAAACCACTACAGCGAGTAAAAATACTAAGACTCAGAAAAGTGTATATTATATAATTCTTTTTATATGAAGTTTGTGAACTGGAAAAATAAATCTATGGATAGAAATCAGGACAGTGATAGCCCCCCATGGACTGACAGAGGACAATTGACAAAATGGTGGCATGTGGCACTTTCTGCTATGATAGAGAAGTCCATATCTTCTTTCGGATGGTGGATTATTTTGATGTTTACCATGGTCAAATATTATAGGATAGAACACTTACATTATGCGCATTTTATTGTATATAAATTATAACCAATGAAACAATAATTTAAAGTCCAGACATGATAGATAATAAGTGATAAGGGTAACTTTTTCCTTGTAATTTCTTCTTCAAATTGCTAATTAATATTGTCTATAAACTATTAAAAATGTGTTACTTTAAAAGTTTTTTTATCATTTAAAAACTTGTGAAAATTTTTGTTAGTTTGCAGATGTCTATTAACCAATCAGGTGAAGATGTTGAGTAGAGAGTTGAATATAGGAATCTGAATTTAAGAGAAAAAAAATGGGTTGGGATATAAATTCTGAAGTAGTTAGCATACACAGGACATTTAAGTACTGGACCTGGACGAGGTCACTAATAGAAAAAATGTAGATAGGGAAGAGAAAATATCCAATGACTTATTCCTAGTGGCTACAACTTTAGAAGCCAAGGAGAAGTAAAACCACCTATTGAGACCTAGAAGAAGCAAAGCTGAAAGCTGAGTAGGAGGAAAACCACAAAAATGTACTGTTTGAGAAGCTGAGTGAAATGTATTAAAGAGGAAGGGCTGATTAGCAGTGAGATACTTTTCTCCTTGTTGGTCAAATGCTTTAGCTATTTAGAAGTCATTTCAATCCCCCTTGAAATTAGTTTTTGGTAAAATAGTCATAGCAAAATCTGTTTGGACTTGTTTAAGAGAGGATGGAAGGAGAGGAACTGAAGGCAGTGATTATACACAACTTTTTTTTAAAAGTACAGTATAGGATATATATTATGTAAAGATAACCTGCTCTGTATAAAAAGCAAACAACAGATTTCAAGGCTTTCGAGGAAGACGTTGGAATGAAAATAACAAGGGTCATTGTGCTTGGTTCTGATAGTGGGACTGATGAAGATTTCTTGGAGGCAGAATGTCTACAAGAACTTAATAATAGTGATGTGTAAAATAGGAACTTATAAAGTATGTTATAGAGTTTGTCATATAAATCTTTTCTGTGAAATCTTCAAAATCCCATACTGACATATTTGTTGCAAATAGATTCTTTCTTGAGAAGTTAGAGATGCTGAACCTATGTTCTAATGCTTGCTTAACCAAGACAGAGCCAGTCGATATGGATTATGGGCTGTACACTTACAAATGTCTCATACGTCAGTATCTTCTAAAACATATCAGGAGAGAGGAAAGTGTGTGGACGGGAGGAGCCAAAGATGACCAAGTTGTACCACCATGTACATATATAAATAACTGTACTATATGAAAGTAAGTGGTTTTTGTCAAAAACTAGAGCCTAAAGTGTTGTGGGCATTCACAAAGAGGCAGAACTTGCTTAAAGATAGGAAAACAAAGAGGAGATAACTTCTGGATTGGAAGGTGAAAAAGAAGCAGACTATGTTGAGATAAGAGCATTTGGGAAGACAGAGCAACATGAGCAGAAAACGAAGATTTGAAAGTAGGGAGCATGTCTGGAGAAGATTGAGAGGGTTAGGTAATAGGGAGGTAAGGGGAATATGATAGATTGAACAATAGGCAATAACACAACGTGAAAGTGTTGGATCAGTGACAGAAACAGAAAAGGAGGGAAAGGCACAGACATTAGACAGAGAGGCAAGAAGATGAGCAATGTTTGAACTTATTTTTCAGGACTCTTTTTTAGAGCTCCCTGCTCATATATAGCTTTCACGGGTAGGCATCAGGCCAGTAACTAGACATGATTGGCTTCCTTCCCATTGAACCGGGGCCATGTGCTGCTGAACTCAGGATAACAAAAGGCATTTTCTCAGCTGGAGAGAAGTGTTGTAATTGAGCTATTAACATGGCACAGTGGAGGAACAAAGGATCTATTGATTATTGAAGTCTTTATGGCATATAAGTAAGGATAAAGACTGGAAGCAAAAAACTTACGATTTGTTATCATTTCTCATTACCACTTCTTAGTATCATGAGAGGAGCTGCACAAGCACAGAGAAAAAGAAGCAGCCCTAAAGCAAAGATGTTGATATATGGTTAATGTTTCCAACAGTATTGGGATTATTTTTCCATAAAATGTTAAGTTCTATGTGTTTTCCATAGAATATGAATTTGCTAGATGCTCTAGCGAACAAAATGTTCTGTGGTCAAATAAATTAAGCAAGCATTGCATATTATGTCTCCCCTTAGAGGTTTCCCATTTGCATTGGCATTTTAAAGTTTCTAAGATGTCCTACACTAAATAAAACTGTTTAACTTTAAGTGCTTTCTAACCTAATTTGACCATAGAATCTTTTTTTTCTAACACATTAACATTTCACAAAATAAGTATTCCCAGGATCACACTGCATTATTGTGATTGTACTGTCAGTAGAAATCCTTGGTAGAAGAAAGTCAAGAGAATATTGGGGTAGAGGTCTTTCATTTGAGGACATATGTAGTCTTCCTACATATGTCTTCCTATCTCATGAAGAGAGTCAGCAAGTTAACAATTCTTCACTCAGTGTGTATTACACAACTAAGAATATATTAGGCACAGTGCATATGGCTGTGGCCTCAGAAAACATGAGTCATTCTGAGTTTCTTCTTTTAAAGGTAAAACATATTGATAATGAAAAGAATTCTGATAACAATATCACAATCACTGATAAAACAATTTATAGCCACAAGGCTGGCCTGGTCCTGGTTTAGAGGCAGAATGTTAATCACTCTTTATTGCCCAAAGTCCTCTCAATTTTATCATCCACCAACATTTGCTGTTTGTTGATTTTTTTTATAGTAACCATTCTGGCAGGTATTAAGTGATATTTCATTGTGGTTTTAATTTGCATTTCTCTGATGATTAGGTACATTGAGCATCTTTCCATATGTCTACCGGCCATCTCTATATCCTCTTTGGAGAAATGTCTATTTAGATCCTCTGCCCATTTCTTAATTGAATTGTTTATTTGTTTGTTTTTGGTGTAAGAAGGTAATATAGTTTTATTTCTTTGAATATATCTGTCCAGTTTTTCCCAAATCTATTTATCAAAGAGACTGTCTTTACCCCATTGTATATTTTTGCCTCCTTTATGATAGACTCATTGACCCCATGGCTCTGGGTTTATTTCTGGGATCTCCACTTTGTTCCATTGATCTATGTGTCTGTTTTTATGCCAGTACCATGCTGTTTTGATTACTATAGCCTTTTAGTATATTATAAGGTTGCATGATACCTTCAAATTTGTTCTTCTTTTTAAGATTGCCGAGACTATTTGTGTATTTTGTGGTTCTATAGAAATATTAGGATTATTTGTTCTAGTTCTCTGAAAAATGCCAGAGATACATTGGTAAGAACTGCACTGAATCTAGAAGTTGTTTTGGGTAGCATAGACATTTTAGTGATGTTAATTTTTCTTATGCATGGACACGATATACTCTTCCATTTATTTGTTTCTTCTTCAGTTTCTTTCTTCAGTGTCTTGCAGTTTTTTGAGTACAAGTCTTTTATGTCCTTGGTTAGATTTATTCCTAGGTATTTTATTTTTTGATGCAATTGTAAATGGGATTGTTTTCTTAATTATTCTTCCTGATAGTTTTTGTTGGTGTATAAAATGCTATCAATTTCTGAATATTATTTTTGTACCTGCTACATTACTGAATTCATTTATCAGTTCTAATAGTTTTTTTGGTGAAATGTCAGGATTCTCTCTATATAGTATCATGTTACCTGCAAATAATGACAATTTTGCTTCTTCCTTTGCAATTTGGGTGTTTGTTATTTATTTATTTGTTTTTCTGTTTATTTATTTATTTAACCATGATTGGGACTTTTAATTCCCACTGATTTTCACAGCCAACTGTTGTGGGGAGTCCTTCTCCCAGTACTGGAGCCCTGGACTGAGGAGCTCTTTCTCTTCAGGGAAGATTTCTTCAACTGAGATTTCCCTCCCAATTCTCAGCTGCCACATGTGGGCGTTTGACCAGCCTGTTTCTTGTTTACCCCTCCTACCAGTTTCAGTATGGTTTCTTCTTCATATCTTTACTTATGGGAGTTGCATTCAGCCAGTCTTCAGGTATTTTCCAGGTTGATTGTTTTTATATTCCCTTTAAATGCTACTTGAGCTCCAATATTTTTTTTTCCTGGGCTCATCTCTTCCCTCTCAAATGAGTAATTTGTCCTCATTTTTTTCTCACCTGTCCTCATGGAGGTTACAGTGAGAAGAGATAGTACAAGCAAATAATTTATTTTTACTAACATTGTTTTTTAAGTTTTTTAATATCAAGTGAATAAGACATTTTAATATTATCTCAAGGGACAGGTTTACTAAATATTTCCAAGTTTGCAAAACATGTATCACTATTTTTTTACCCTCCAGTAGCAATTTTCCTGACTAGTTTTGAAGTCACTAAAACATATTTTTAGTTTTGTATATTTTGGCATCACCTCATTTCTAAACACTGATTTTTTTTGACATTTAAAGAATATATTTTATTGATTATGCCATTACAGTTGTTCTATTTCTCCCCTTCATTCCCCTCCACCCTGCACATACCCTCCCCCACCATTCCCCCCTTTAGTTTATGACCACGTGTCTCAAGTTCTTTAGATTCTATATTTCCCATACTATTCTTGCCCTCCCCCTATCTATTTTCTACCTACCATCTATGCTACTTATTTTCTGTACCTTCTCCCCCCTTCTCCTTCTCCCACTCCCCTATTGCTAACCCTCCATGTGATCTTCATTTCTATGGTTCTGCTCCTAATCTAGCTGTCCTCTTAGTTTGCTTTTGTTTTAGGTGTGGTTGTTAATAACTGTGAGTTTGCTGTCCTTTCACTGTTCATCTTTTTTATCTTCTTTTTCTTAGGTCCCTTTAATATTTCATATGATAAGGGCTTGGTGATGATGAACTCCTTGAATTCGATCTTATCTGAGAAGCACTTTATCCTGAATCAGCCATCTTGAGCTAAGTTGTTCTGTAGTAACAAAAGACCCCTCAAATCTTATTGGTTTATAGAAGTAAAGATCCCTTTCTAGCCTAAATTATGGTCCATCATGGGTCTGTAGCTTTGGTCTCCATCTTCATTCTGGAACATAGGGTGGAAGGGCAGCTTCTATCTTGGACCACTCGGATCTCATGGAAGAGGGTAATCAATAAGGCAAAACCAAACTCATAGAGTTTTTGGTCATTTACTTCCCATCACATTTCATTGACTTCAGTAGATCACACGTCTAAGACAAACTTTGATGCAGCATTGAATATAATTTTCCCACAGGGAAACACTGTTTGGGGAGTGGTTTGTGGGGAGAAGGAACAAATATGTAATCTACTGTGCCTGAGAAAATAGATACACAAAATAGAACAATTAGATTTGAAACTTTAGAGGATTATAGAAATTATTTAATCCAACCCTTATATTTTATACATGAGGAAAATGAAATTAAGAAATAATAAGTAACATATGAAAGTTCAACTAAAATACTGGTCTCAGAATTAGAGCTGTTTCTTATATCTTTGGATGTCTTTATTTTCCTTATTAGTTGCCTTGAAGTATAATTGACAGACAATAAACTGCTTAAATTTAAATTTCATGAATTATGACACATATATAAACTAAGAAATCATTACTGCAATAAAGGTATTGAAGTATTCATCAACCCCCCAAATTTCTTGTGTCTGTGTAATACATCTTTTTATCCACAGGTAATAACCAATATGCTTTATGTTACTGTAGATTAACTGATCTGCATTATGTTACTATAGATTAGTTTGCATTTTTATAGAATTTTATATAGATGTTATATATTATACATTGTATCTTTCTGGTCTATTTTCTTATACTCGGCATAAATAATTGAGACTCTTTCATGTTGATATATGTATTAATAGTCTGTTCCTTTATTGCAGAGCAGTATTTCATTGAACGGCTATACCATACTTTATTTACCCATTCACCTTTTGATAGAGAGTGGACTGTTTCCACTTTTTGGCTTTTGCCACTAGAACATTCATGTACAAGTAGTTATGTAGCCACATGCTTTTATTTTTTTAATGAGTAGTACATAGGAGTGGAATGGTTAGATCATATAATAGGTATATTTAACTTTGCAAAAAACTGCCAAAGTTTTCTGAAGTGATTAGATTTTTTTTTTAATTTTTACCGTAGTATGTGAGAGTTTTGGTTGTTCCACATTCTTGCAAATACTTGGTTTGATCAGTCCTTTAATTTTTGTCTCTCTGGTAGATGTTTACTAATATCTTATTGTGGTTTTAGGTTACATTTTTCTAATGACATACATGTGCTTATTTCTCATCCATATATCTTCTTTGGTGAAGGATCTTTTTAAATTTTATTATTGAGTGACAGGAATCTATTATATGTTCTAGACACAAACACTTTACTGGGATATGCTTTGAAAATATTTCCCATAAATTTTTGGTTGGTCTTTAATTTTTATAATAGTATCTTTGGGAAAGCAAAAGTTTCCAAGTTTTGATGAAGTCTAATTTTTATTTTTTTTGTAGTTAGCTTTTGTGTGTGTGTGTGTGTGTGCACTATTTAAGGAACTTTTGTAAAACCAAGGTCCTTTATTCTTTTCTCCTATGATTTTATCTCTTATGTTTAAATCTATGATTCATTTCTAGTTAATTTTTATATATTGTTTCAGGTAAGGGTTATGGTTTATTTTTATACATATTTATTACAATATATGTAAATATATATATATATTTATTAACATATGTCAATATTTATTTCCCATTTAATTGCCTTGGCATCTCTGTCTGAGATGAAATGATAATATATTTGGAGGCATATTTTAATTTTGTTCTATTAAACTATTTGTCATCCTTTATAATGATACTGTACTGCCTTATTACTATGATTTTATGACAGATCTTGAAATCAGATATTATAATCCTCCAATATAGTTATTTTTTAAAAATATATCTTGGCTATTTTATATAAACTTTGTTTTTTTCATATAAACTTAAAAACCAATTTTTATGAAAAAACCCTACTGGGCTCGTGCTTTCCTTTATTTTCTTTAACATATAGATAATAGTTAAATGAATTATAGTTTTAACAACTGTTTTAATATCTTTATCTACTAATTTTATTATTTGTGTCATTTCTGAAGCTGTTTCCATTGACATTTCCCCCTTTATTGTGGATTGAATTTTCCTGTTCGTTTACATGCCTAATAATTTTTTATTGGAGTAAAGACATTGTACATTTTACCTTGTCAGGTGCTGGATACTTTTGAATTTCTACAAATATTCTTGGGGATGCAGTTAAATTTTTTGGAAACAGTGTGATTCTTTTCTTGCTTGTTTATACAGCTTTTTGGACAGCATCAGAGCAACCTTTTATCTAGGGACATATTTTCCCTCCCATGGGGCAGTATCCTGAGTAACCCACTCTGTAGACTACAAGGTCTCTCCCCTTGCTGATGAGAGCACATACTACTCCAGGACCTAGTGGGCCCCAGGGATTATGCCACCTGCTTTTTGAGCAGTTTCTTTACCTGCCCTCTGGTACACACTGTGATCAGTACTCAACTGAAGATGTGAAGGGATCTCTGCAGGTTTTTTATCTCCCACCTTCCTGCTCTGTCTTTCTAGCTCTCTTCTGTCGTAGTACTTCTCTCTTCTCAGGTGCTCTGCTCTATAAATTCTAGACAATATGGCCTTTCTGAATTCTCAACTCTGTTACTTTAAAATCATGGAGACACCAGGCTGTGTTTGGGTTCTTCCTCTTTGCATTACATCCTAGGAACTTTCTTCCATCAGAAAGCAGGAAATAGTAGGTTGACTGTGTATATTTCCTTTCTCTAAAGGACCACTGTCCTGAACTACTTGTTGTCCCAAGTCTGAAAATCAGGATCTTTCATCTATTTTGCATGATTATTTTTAGTAATTTCAGGTGCAAGGGTAAATCTCGTCCTTGTTACTACTCTCTATGACTGAAAAATAAATTTGGATTTTTAGATTTCTCAATTAAGTTGTTTCTTAGCTTCATTAAAATTGCAGAGTCTAGCAAAAATAACACTCCTATTTATTACAATATGTTTTATTATAAATCATAGCCATGTAATTCTGTAACATAAAAATATCATACTCAAGCATACCATGTGACATTTTAGGTGAAATCTTCAAGTTAAAACCATAAATTATTACACCCATATTGTTACCCTACCAAGCACACTTAAGCAGGTGTTACTTCTCCTGGACTCTGTATATTAATTTACTCAAACTATGGAGTTTTTACCAGACTTTGTTATCTTCAGGAACTTAAGCATACTTGATTTGCCTATTGAACAAAGCCATCCTGAGCCTTTAGACAGAGATTCAGCTGGGAATTGATTGAAACTGGTTAACACAGATTAATAATGAGAATAGCACTGATACTAGTAAGATCAGAATTAAATTACATTAATACCAGTTAGAATCTCTGTATTACATCTTTGCATTTAAAAAGTCTGGTGAATTTTACTAACAATGCAGTTGTGAATAATTGTGTCAGAGAGTGCTAACACAACAATGTTAAATGAGATAACACAGCAATAACTTATCACCCCCATTTTCTAAAACAAGGGTCTTAGAGTGATAGCCTTCTGAACAGAATAAGGAATATGACCACCATTCTTGTCAGCTCTAACAATTTGTGAAGCTTTAATATAGAAATAATGTTTCCTCAAGTTTAAAAGTAAAAGGTGATTCTGTGGTTAATACTTGGTTTGGGTCAAACTGCTGGTCATTGCAATGCACTGGTTATCAGAATAGCCCCAATTTGTTCACACATTGTGTTTTCCACACCTCTCAGTAGGGTTCTCTCACATGCACTCTGGCATTGACCATGTGGCTTAATTGGGCCAATGAACATTTGCAAATATGACCTAAGTAGAGACTCGAAAAGTGCTTGCACATTGGGTCTGGCTTTTTTCCTCCTTTGAACTACTATTGGCACTGTGTGTATAAACTTGGGCTAACCTACTGGCCATTGAGAGACAGCATGAAGAAGATCCTAATGACTTTGTCTGACATAACAGTTAAGCCCAGTGAGTCCTGGCTGGAATTAAGTCTGTAAACCTAAATCAGCTGAGCCAAGCCCAGATTACATATTGATAGGACTTTGAACTAATTAATTCAGTTGTCATTTAAACCATTACACTTTGATACATTTTTTTAAATGCAAGGAACCTAATTGATTGTATTTTTATAGTTGGTGTGATCTCAGGTGAGGCAGGAATGATTCTTCTGCTTCCTATGTTTACCACAAAGAATGCAAAAGTTATGTTTGTCTATTAGGGCTGCTATAATAAAGACACCATTGACTGGGTGATTTAAACAACAAACATTTAATTTGAACAGTTCTGGAGGCTGGGGAGTCTAAACTCAAGGCAGGCAGATGTGGCGTTTGAGGAGGATCTCCTGCCTGGTTCAGGGACAACTGTCTTCATGCTGTATTCTCACATGGCAGAAGGGGAAAGGGGCCTCATTAGGGTCTCTCTCTCTCTCTCTCTCTCTTTTAATGGCACCAATCCCATCCATGAGAGCTCCATCCCCATTACCTAATCACCTCTGAAAGACTCCATCTCCAAATACTATCACATTGGAGATTAGTTTTCAACATAAGAATTTGGGGATGGGGCACAAAAATTCATTCCATAGCTGGTTGGATGCCTCTAATTGATTTTGAGCTTTTATACTTTTAAGAGACTACTTTAGAGCCTATAATATCTTATGTTTTGGTGTCTTCTCTAAAACATGGAGAAATGAGGTTAGGTATTATGTTTTCAATTTATTGTAATTCACTGTTCTTTTTAATCTGCTCTTGAGAGATGGCAGCCCATAAAGCTTACCTTAGTAGTGATTAGCAAATGCCTCAAATAATTATCACATTTCTATTTAAATTAAAAGCTGTTATTTACCTAATGTAAAACATAACAGTATTTGGTGAGTCCTAAAATTCTGTCCCTTGTTCTTAATCCCTGGAAGAAATACCTGTATTCAGGGGAGCTACAGAATTCAGAGCTGTCTGCCTTCTTACACTCTCTTATTATTCTTATCCAGTCATGAAATCCTATTGTTCTGTTAACAAAACTCCCTTTATATCTAACTATTCCACACTGAACCATTTACAAGCCTGAATCTGGCTTTGCCACTTATCCACTGAAAATCTCTTTGTGGCTTCCCATGCAAAATCTAATTGGTCTTTGATGTAGACATTTATTTGTTGTCACCATAACATCCATTCTTACTTTTTGCCTTCTGATTATACCCCAAATTTTCCAATCATGAGAACTGGAAGGTAACAACTTTATGCTTGGCTTGGAAAATGAGTTTGGATTAGTTTAAGCAAATTAGCATGCCCACAAATCCCTGCCACACTGATTGGATCAGGAATGGGCCTGTGTGCCAAGTGAAGACCTGGCCGAAAGAACTCAATTTTATGCTTTTAGTTGAGTTTTTAGTGAAGCAGATTTTCTCTTATTCTCCACTAGGCATTAGACAGTAAGCACATAACCATGAAGTTAGGTCATTAAAAGGAGGCAACCTGTGGAAATAGAGCTCAGAGAAGAGAGAGGGAAAGCGAAAGTGGTCATATCATTGGAGCTCCAGATTCAGCATCATCTTAACCCTATTTACTTTGGACCATTCCCTCGGGTGAACGTTTCTTTCTCCCTCTCTCCTTTTTTCTCTTCTCTCCCTCCTTCCGTCCCTTCCACCCCTCCAACCCTTCATTCCTCCCTTCCTTCCTTCCTTTCTTCTTTCTTTTTTTTTCTATTTTTTATGAGGTGTTTTGGAGCAGCATCCTAATTTTTTTATGATTTTAAGCTAGCTATTCCCCGTGTTTTATTGACATTTATTTTTTTTCATTTCCCCCAAACAGTCTACAGTAAGCAAGTAATGTTACAAATAATCATATAGTTACATGTGTGCAACTAGAATAAGGCTGTGAAGGAAAAGTACAGAATTCCAATGAAATCTACCGTGGAGGAACTTAATCAGGTCTGGTGTCAGTGAAGGCTTCTCAGAGGAGAAGCCTCTTCAGCTGAGAGCTAAAGTCCTGGGGACACTTCTGCTTTTTGTCAGCTTTGCTGGAGTCAGAGCTCTCCTTCCATGGCCTGGGTCTAGAACTCTGGAGAAGTGATTCAGACAGTGTGGACACTAGGTGGTCAGGCAGGGACAGGACCGGTCAGGGAGCACTTCTAGAAAGGGACACAATACTCAGACATTTAGAAATCCTATTCTTAGTGACAGTTTTTTCTTCCTGCTCATCATGTTTTGAAATACTTTTAAGGGAAATCTCTTGTACTTTCATTTTCTTTTTAGATTTTATTTGTTATTTTGGTTTGTAGGAGCAAATATAGTTAGTCTTCAAGAACAAGTAGAAGACAGTAGGACCTTAGGATCTCTCCTTTGTCCAGAAGGGTGTTTTTCCCCCCAATACAGTGTCTCCCTTATTGGGTAAAATTCTTGTCCTGGCTGATGTAGCTCAGTGGATTGAGCATGGCCCTGTGAAACAAAGGGTCGCCGATTCCATTCCCAGTC
The DNA here is from genome assembly GCF_021234435.1 of Artibeus jamaicensis. Classification (NCBI taxonomy): domain Eukaryota; kingdom Metazoa; phylum Chordata; class Mammalia; order Chiroptera; family Phyllostomidae; genus Artibeus; species Artibeus jamaicensis. The sequence goes on from NW_026522036.1 coordinate 1,745,921, forward strand.
AGGGTACATGCCTGGGTTGCAGGCCAGTTCCCAGTAGGGGACACATGAGGGGCAACCACACATTGATGTTTCTCTCCCACTCTTTCTCCTTCCCTTCCCCTTTCTCTAAAAATAAATAAATAAAAATATTTAAAAAAATTTCTTCACCAACACTTATAGGAGACCTCAGGTCACAGCAGAACATATCCTTAAAACACACGGAAAGGCAATCTAGTTTTTCATGAAGAAAACATTTTGTTAGCTACTTCCAGAAAACAGTGTTTGCCATTTGGCAGGGAACTGAGAACACGACTGAGCAGACTAACTACTCTAACAAATGACATTGGGTTTAAAATAGAAATTTCAGCAAACTGTACCACTTTTAGCAAATAGCAGTTACCAATATCCAGTACTGAATACAAATATGACTTCAGTGAGAGCTTATAAATCTGTTAGATTTGGAGGGCTCCTGTGTAAACTGTATTCTAAATTTAAATGCTCTGGGAACATAGATTGGACTGTTCCAGGGTGTTTGCCTACAGATAGGCTGGTCTCAGTGAATGGCTTCTGTTCTGCCAAGTGGGGCCAAGAACTTTCACGTCCAAATCCATTTGGAAGGTGCCTTTTTCATTTTGGCTTTCAAAGTAGTTTTGTAATTTCTTTCTAGCCATTGAATAAAATAACTCTAGAAGACAGGAAGAAACGCTGGCTATTCCAATTCCTGTCAGCATGAGAGTGATCGATGCCGAACTTTGTGAGTTTAAAAATAAGACAAATTTTTTTCCCAAGTATTACTTTGATTCCCTGAAGATTTGGACACATTTTTCCTCAATGTTTATATATATTCTTTCAAGATATGCATGGTCTGCTGAGTGATGTATAAAGTAACCCATAGGAGTTATTTATTTATATAGTGTCATGCATGAAAGAATTGGTTGTGGATAAGAAGTCTTTCCTAGAACCACTATGGAATAATAGAGACTATCTTTCTTTATGCAATTTATAAAAAGAGACTTATTAATCTGATAAAAATGCTTGAGCAAACATAATCTGGGGTGTTTAATGATAGTGTTAGACAAATAGGAAGGACTTTTTGTTCTGATTTCTATTCCCAGGTTGGATATTACTAAGTAGTAATAAGTAACAAATGCTTTTTCCTCACATTAACCCTTTGAGTAGACACTGTAAAGCCACTTTGCTCTTATTGTATAAATTAGATTAAGGGTTTATTAGAATAACATGGCTCAAGGGGTTTTCAAATTCCCTAGAGGAATTTTTGTTATCCAAATACATCTTGAAATTCTTTAACTCTTCCAGTGGATTAATATGAGCTAAGCCATCCAGTAGCAAGGGGTTTGCCTAGAAAATTTAAATTTCATTGTAAAATTCTCATTGTCTTGGGGAAAAGTTATATTTTGTTATATTTTGCAGAGCAAGACTTCATTAGAATCAGCAAATCAGGAAAATTTACCAATATGAGATCATTGTAACTTGAAGGATTTGTTGAGTGAAGTCATCAGAGTCTCGGTGGCTGCCTGCTTATTGGTAGAGTTGGGCCTATTAGTGTGGACTCATTGTGGTAGAAGTTTAATATGCCTTTGATGAATATGCAAATACATAGACAAATTAAAGAATGAATGCAAAAATATAAAGTTAACTAGTTAAGTATTATAGAAGATTTCGGTATAATTGTTTTGTTATAGGAACATGAAAAGTGTTGATAGAATTTTCTTTTTATATATGCTTTAAATAATAGAATGTTTTGTATTTAATAGACATTTCACACTGAAAGTTTGCTTTTTATGCAGTAATATTAAAGTATCTGAAAAGAGTTTTTATTATTTTTCTTTCTCAAATAAGCTAATATATTGCATACGATTGATTTAATTCATAAATATTTTTATCATCATAAATAGTACAAAACCTTGCCTTCTTGGCATGGTTATAATCCTTGAAAACATTCCCTTATTTGAAAGGATTGCAGTGTGATTTGGACAGGAACAATCATCCTTTTTAAAAAGACAGGTTAGAGGACACAGGGGAGTGCAAAAGGGAGGGACTCCCCGAGTCCCTCACATTGGAACCAAGGCTGGCATGCAGCACCGCCCAGTCCAAGCGCCTCGGACACTCACTGTTGTTTCTGTCCTAATGCAAGCACAAGCATAGTTTTCTGTTGATAGGACCTTTCTTCTTTGGGGAACTATTTCTCCTTCAGTCCTTCCATGTGGTCCCATAATGACTCTATAACCCTTTTCATGTCTTTCAAACCTGCAGATGGACCATTTGCAGCATTTCGCCAGCACAGGGTCAGGTCCAAGGGCAGGTACTCAGCAGAGCCCTTCCCAGTAATGTTCTAGTCTTGGGTATTGGTCGTGGTGGGGCTGTGCCCTTTCCTCTCTAGCAGTGGAAGTGAGGGATCAGGAGCCTGCTCTCCCTGGCACATGGAGGCTGGGAGCCTGTAAGAGGAGAGGATGTGTGAAGATTATAGTGTAAGACAATTCTTGATTTTATTTCTTGTTTTCTTTCCTGCCTTCCTTGAGCACTGTTATCTCCTTCTTTTGATTTGTGAACACCCCTAGTTTTCTTCCGATAATTTTTTTTTCTTTTTCAGAGGTATAGCATTCAAAAGCTAGGGCTTCAATGTTGAATTGTCTCAAACCCAAGCTCAACCTATCACTCACTAGCTTGCTCTGTTGTATGGATAAAGTATTTGAGTTCTCTGAACTTCTTTTACTTATCTGTCAAAAAATAAAAAGGGTAACAATAGTACTTACTGCATGGAATGCTCTGAGGATTAAGAGATAACGTATGCTTTTGTTTTAGGTGTGGTTGTTAATAACTGTGAGTTTGCTGTCCTTTCACTGTTCATAGTTTTTATCTTTTTCTTAGATAAGTCCCTTTAACATTTCATATAATAAGGGCTTGGTGATGATGAGCTCCTTGAACTTGACCTTGTGTGAGAAGCACTTTATCTGTCCTTCCATTCTAAATGAAAGCTTTTCTGGAGAGATCAATCTTGGATATAGGTCCTTGCCTTTCATGACTTGGAATACTTCTTCCCAGCCCCTTCTTGCCTGTAAGGTCTGTTTTGAGAAATCAGCTGACAGTCCAAGAGGACAGCTAGATCAGGAGCAGAACCATAGAAATGGAGATCACATGGAGGGTTAGCAACAGGGGAGTGGGAGGAGGAGAAGGGGGGAGAAGGTACAGAAAATAAGTAGCATAGACGGTAGGTAGAAAATAGGAGGGAGGACAAGAATAGCATGGGAAATATAGAATCTAAAGAACTTGCGACACATGGACATGAACTAAAAGGGGGAATGGTGGGGGAGGGGTGTGCAGAGTAGAGGAGAATGAAGGGGGGAAATGGGACAACTGTAAGGGCATAATCAATAAAATGTATTAAAAAATAATGTATGATAAATACTTAGCTAAATGCTGAAATATAGTAAGCTCTCAATAAATGTTATTTGTTATTTTTTTATAAAGTCTTTTTAAGAGAATTTATTTACTTATTTTTAAAGAGGAAGGGAAGGAGAAAGAGAGGGAGAGAAACATCAATGTGTGGTTGCCTCTCACACGCCCTCCACTGGGGACTGGCCCACAGCACAGGCCTGTGGTCCAACAGGGAAGTGAACCAGTGACCCTTCAGTGCAGCAGGCCTGCACTCGGTCCACTGAGCTCTACCAGCCAGGGTTATTTGTTATTGTTCTCACTATTGTTTAACGTACCTTCTGTTGGATTTTTGCCACTTCCAACCAAAAGAGTCCTGTTTCATCATTTCATTTAGTCAAACATTTGATATTATTATTGCCTTTTATAAATGCTAGAATCATGACATCGAATTAGTGTCATATTCTTGTGCTGCACTTACCTTACAGTGTTTTCCAAATGGCATTTTTCTCCCAATCAATGAATGGCTATTCTGTGATTCAGGTCAACTAATGGCACTCAGAAAAAGGCAGAATTCTTTTATTTACTAATATTTGATCTAACTGGGCATTAGAATTTAAGATAAAGTAAGCCTTATACATAACATATCTGGTGGGCAGGCTAGGCTCTTAGCTTCTCTTTTGCAAAATCTCTAAATAATACACTGCAGTGGATCTGTACACATTCAGTAGATGCTGTCTTCACTCAGGACAAACTGTAACAATTTCCATGCAGACATTGTGTTTATGTGAGTTTTCCCTTCAGGTCCACAGACACATGGCATGTATATCACTGAAAGAGGAGGGGACAGAAATGATGGGAACATAAAACACTGAAGAGAGCTTCACAAAGAGAAGGAGACTTCTTTTTGACACATATTGTACAACATTTCCAAAGCTTGGGGAATGTTTCTGGTATATTTGACTGGCAAAAGATTTTTTTAAAGTCTGTAGCTCTTTTTTTTTTTTTTTTTTAAATCAGTGACAATACATGTCTGGGCTGACAGTAATCTGCACACCTATAATTTTAATTGCATATCTGATGTGTCTCCAGCAGTCTGCTTGCACCATTCCTATTTTATACTGGCTCAAAAAATTCTTTAAAAATAATGGTAAAAGATGGCACTTAAAACTCTATTCCAGTTCCTGGAATTAGCTAGCAGTTTTATATTCTAAAATTTATCAAGACAAAACATTTTCTTTCTTGAAAACAAGGTCACCTTTCTGTAGCTGTGAATTTGGGACGTAGATTAAACAGAAGTTAAAGGACTAAGTTGGCCCAGAAGAATTTTGATACAATTTAGCTAAGCTTTGGAATAGATATTCTAAATTGTCTCTTACAGTTAATGTGCAGTGAAACAGCATAGACAGCCAGAAGAAAGCAACAGGTTAACAACATAGAAAAGAAAGAACTAAATTAATGTAATGTGTTTATAATGGACAACTCTATTGGCTATGCTTGAGGAGATAGGAAGTTGTAAGACTGTGTGTGTGAGAGAGAGAAAAAACGTGTTTGTTTGGATAGGTGTCAAGACCTATCTTGACTTTTTTTCAAGTAGTTTTATTTGTTTTCAAGTAGTTTTATTTTTTAAGGAAAAGTAAACTTTGTTTTCTGTATCTAGTAATATTTATTATCTGTTAGAAAACTTTTTCATGCAATCTACTTAGGAAAGATAATTTATTAAATTATAAACGCAAGAAATCATTTCTGCCTCTAGGAATCATTAGCATATCTGAAATTGCAAACATCTATATTTAAAACAAATCTAAAGTTTTTTGGTGAGATTCCAACTTGTTATTGTTAGTTTCTCTTTTTTTAATCTAGGAAATAGAGAGCCAAGTAGCCTATGGAGTGTCTTCTTACTACTGCAAACCATATTGCGTTACACATTCTGGTGGGGAATTTAAGGTTCTTCCACAAACTGGTTTTCAACTTTTTATAAACTATTTACTCTCTTATTTACTGTGATTATCAGTTCCCTTATCTATAAAATGGAATAATAATCAGCCAGTCATATACTTTTAAAATAAAGATTAAGTAAGACACTGCCTTTAAGCGATTGCCCTCATTTTGACATAGAGTAAGTGCTCAATAAAAGAAACAGAGGTTCTCAGAAAGCTTGAATTATATAATTTTTGGAAAAAAGTTATCTCATTTTTCCTCAGCATGACCTCTCTGAAGTAGCTCTCTTTCTTCAAACAGCAGAAAGATATCAGAACTTGCAACATTTGTTTAGAGCATTTAGGGAAATACATCTGTCCAGCCTCCATTTGTTCCTGTGCTGCTCCCGGAGGAGGCAACTTAATGGTCTTCTTTCCTTTATTCCTGCTTCCGTCTGACTGCTCCTGCTCAGGGTTAGCTGGAGTCTGCTTTCCTTTCCGAGCACCCAATAACCAGCGCGATTCCAGACGTGCTTAACATGGTAAAGCCTTTAAGAGGTCCCAGTGGCTTACAACTAACCAAGTGTGCATTTTAGCAGATGGTTTATATTATCATTTTGGGGTCTGTGTATCAGCCATTGTTAATCAGCCATTGTTACCAGCAGTCTAGTTCTTTTCACTGTATTTCTATTCCTTTTTCTGCTGGTAGTTCCAAAAGGCTTGACAAAAGACTGTATCTAAACTTTTCATTGTACAATTCTGGTTAGAATTTAGAACTTAGTTTATTGCAGAAACAATGTCAGAAGCAGTTGGTTCTTAGAAGCTTAGAGTCCTTCGAAGGCCTTAGCACTGAATTGAGTTCTGGGTTCTAAGAACTCTTGACCATTTGTGCAAAAGGGAAGATGTAGAAGGGGAAGGAAATAGCTGCTTCTTTTCTGATGTAATTTCAGTCATGGCCCAGATTTTAATCATCAGGTTCAATGTTTCTTAATGACATTCCACCTCCCACCCTGAGCCTTTCTTCCTGTGGCACCCTCCCTTCCTAATGCCTGCTGCTGTGCCTTCTTTCCCTTCTGAACCAATATCTCTTCAATCTTCATTACTCCTGGTTTTCTTTCTTTCCTTCTATCCTTCTATTATAATTCTCATCGCCTCACTTACTTTGTTATTTGAAAGATGACAGTGATTCCATAAGTTAATGCACGCTATTATCTTTAATAATACATCCTAGTATCAGGCATGTTTCCAAGCAGTTTCCACAGATTAAGTCCCTTAAAGCCTCACAGACATCTTACAAGGCAAGTTTTGTTATTATTATTGTTTTAAAGGTCAGTAAATGAACACAACAGTGATGTAAAATTTCATGTCTATGTCACATAACTTGCAAGATTGTAACTGGGATTCCAACCAGGTTGCTTGACTCCAAAGTCAGTGCATTTTAGCTATTGCATTATCCTGCATTAAAGTGAGTGTCTTGATTTTTATGATGTTCACATGGAGTGTTCAAGACCAGAGTGAATCCTAACCTAAATTATGGCCTTTGGGTGATTATGATGTATCAGTGTAGATTCATCAATTAAAGCAAATGTTTAGAATAGGGGATGCATTTACAGGGATCAGGGAGTACATGGTAAATCTCTATACCTTCCCCTTCATTTTGCTTAAATCTAAAACTTCTCTAAAAAGTAAAGTTAAAAAAAACTGCCATGAAATAAGTTTCTCAAATCGAGGTTTTAAAATAAATAAGGTGTACTGTATAACAATATCATTCAGAAAATGGCTTCCTGGTGTGAAAAATGGAAGACTTGTTAAATCCCAACATTATTAACATACATAACATACATAACATACATAAGAATACAATTTATTATGAGTCACTAATGACTTTCAAATGGGAACTTCAGAGGTGTCCAACCCTTTGGCGTCTCTGGGCCACACCTTAAATACATAAACACTAATGAAAATGATGAGAAAAAAAGTTTTTAAGTAAATTTATGATTTTGTGTTGGGCCGCATTCACAGCCGTGCTGGGCTGCATGTGGCCTGTGGGCCATGGGTTGGACACCCCTGTCACATGATTTTTTTAATTTAAATAGGCTTATAAAACAATGGCTTCAGCAATTATCTGACAATAGGCAAGTAGGCAAACCTAATAATTACAAGTCAGGATAAATTCTAAGAAGGAACTTGTGTTAGATGTGATTGAGAATAATAAATGGAGTAGTTATTTACATAAGGTGGTTTGTAAGATTTGTGTTAGGAAAGTGACATTTAAATGCAGCCTGTCCTTCGGTAACATGCAGCCTGGCGTAGGACACAGGCCAGGAAACAAGGACACATGATTCAGTTTGATAAAGGGTATGCAAATCCGCGAGTGTGGTGATCAGAGAACAAAGTGGAGGAAGCAGCTAGCTTTGCTCTGGGAAATCCCTACAGACCTCATAAATATTTGTTCTGGGGCACGAAGGACAAATAGGAGTTTTCTAGGTGTGGAATATGTGTTCTCTATATTTCCCTAGTGCCATGGGGCTTATAATGCAGATATATAATAGATTTTTCCCAGACCATCAATACCAGACCTTTGGAGATTGTCTCACTGTGGAGAAACTGTACCCAATAACTAGTCATCTGAGAGTGGAGGAGGTTAAAAAAGGGGGGGGTGGTATTGGTTTATTTGCTTCAATCTGAAGGATTCTCTTCAGAGGTGAAGCTTCATCCAGTTTCAGGGCTCTCTGCAGATTCTATGATCACACAGACTTCATTGCAATTCAGCTTCTCCCTCTTTCCAAACCCATTTCCTTTACTCTCCTGTAGGTGTTGATCTTCAATACACTCTTACACACAGGTATCCGTCACAGAGCTTGCTTCCAGGGAAACTGACCAGCAGCCAACCCTCGATAAATACGTATTGATTGGTTGCTTGACTGAGATTTATTTTGGAATAAAGAGATCAGTAAAGCATACATTAATAATTACTATGGACTGCTACAAACATTAGAGGTAGCACTGTTAAGCCTGAGTTCCATGTGCCTCAGTAGCATCCCTTTGTGCAGTGTGCTTTGTAGCATATATTTATCACTCTTTTGGGAAAAGTTAGCCTGCCTCCATTGCTTGTGATGTTGATGTTTAAGCATAATTAAAGCAAATAATCACCCCAACCCCTTGAGGAGAGTTTCAGAAGCAGCAAATGACTCTTCTCTGATGGACAATCTGGTTTTATACGTTATGAATAATTTCCATAATGCTGCTGAAGCATAAGTGAAATTTACACTAAAGGGACCATCTTTGGCCTCAAGGCGAACTCCAAACTACCAAAATCCAAGGAAGGAGAATCATATCATTGTAGTTAGAAACAGGCTCAGTAAACTTTAGTAATTGCTTACCATATTTCTAAGTGTAAAATTTTCTAGATGCAGTCTTTCTTGTCATGATTTGAGGCTGTGAAATATGTGAGTCTGTGACTGAGGAACTCGGGTTTTTAAATTATTGCTATCCCATTGCAACTTTGGATTTTAGAAGTCTTGTTGCACTTACTGGAAATGTGAGTGCTGATGTTTCTGATTACATAATTAGAGAGACCTCCCCAAGAACTGTCACTCTACTTTCTTGCCCAGGTTTCTGGCGATTTTGAGAGAAGATGTCTGGCCTCCCCCAGTGTGTCTGTCAGACCCTGTTGATTGTTATTCAATGTGAGACTGAGGTGACTGATAAAATAAATAAATAGAATAAATAGCAGAATTAGCTTTTAATTTCCCTTTTCCCTTGATTGCTCACAGTGTGTGTTTTCAAAAGCATCAAATCATGGGACCTCTTTCATGTGAGAAATAAGAGCTTGTTGGCTTTGCAGTGTTAAAAAGGATGATTTTTTTTAGGACCATTACGATGAAGGTGATATGAAAGGGAAGCGTTTTAACAGGGGAAATGAAAAGAAAATGATTTCAGCTTTGCTTTTCTTAAGCTATCTTCTCTACAGTCATCTTACATTTTTTTCTAAAAATAGATAAGATTTTAATTTTACCAAGCCTTAGTTTTCTTCTTCTTCATCTTCTTTCCCCCCATCTTCCTCTCCCTCCTCCTCTTCTTCCTCATTTTCCTCTTCCTTCTTGTCCTCTTTTTCCTTCTTTTCATATTGCTTCTCTTTTTCTTTCTCCTCTTCGTCCTCTTTTTGGTGGTATTTTGGAACTACTATTTAGTCTGGGTTAGCGATCAGGGGAATTGTGGAAATGCATTTGCAGGGAATATACCATCTTGTTTTTTATTTCCTGGTCCATAGTCAGTTCAACTCATCCCTGATATGTTAATGATGAGACCAGCCTGGACTCTGCTAGAAAAATGCCCTGGTCTTTTCAAGAGCCTTGGGCAAGTTACTTAGTTACTAATTAATCAGTCATTATTTATTTGGCATCACCCAGCTTTCAGGCATTTTGGTATGCCCTGAGAATAAAATGGTGACCAAAATTGTCTGGAACTTTCTTCCTGAAAATTGTCTAGAGAACACAGAGAATGAGGAGTAGATTAGCTGAGATAATGATGGCAGGATAGGCAGGGTTTGGGGCCTATGGTAGTTACAAGAAATATTAAGGAACTTTGTCAAAGAGATAAACAATATCACCGAGATGGCGAGAAGTAGTGGGAGTGAGAGCACCAGAAAGTGGTTAGATTTAGGTAGAAGGAGTGACTCTCCTCAGTGTAATAGAAATAATTAGGAGAGAAATGGTGAATAGATTGCACGTTTATATGTTTGGTAGTTCAATGTATAGAAATTTGAACAGAACCATTTAACCACTTCTCTCTGTGGGCTGAGAGAGAGAGAGAGGGAGAAAGGAAGAGGGAAGCAATTATGCGAATTTAGAGATAAGGGTACCTATTGAAGAGAGGAACTGAGATATTCAGAGGTTTGAGGAGAATTGAAGAGATCTGAAATATTTCTTGTAGATAGTGGGTGAAAAATTGCCTAGAGGTTCACAGCAGAATTAATTAGCAGTTTAGAAGACCCACTAACATTATTTATCATAAATTTAAGGCAGTTTTAATCTGTTAAGCAATTTTCTGAAAACTATGTTTGACTTTCTAAATACAAGAATAGAGAAAATAGTTTTAAATAGGAGTGGGATTTTTATAGATGGATATGATGTAAAAGTAGAGGGCAAAGAAAAAAGAAATTAAGCAAGAAAGCTTTAAAATGAAGACTGTGAGTTCTAAACTTGTAATAAAAGTAATTAAAAGCAGGAGGAGAGTAACATTTGTAGGTGAGAGTGTGAATGAAACGAGATGCTAATGTGTTCCACATGACTTTGGACAAGCAAAGTAGGACAGGAGACCATGGTCAAAAAGAAGGATGCTTGAATTAGTGGTTGTGGGGCAGAGATATTTGGAAAATAGAAAGAGCCAATTATTACTGTGTGACTGGGGGGCTGAGGTAAATAGAGGAGAAGGCTTTGGGCATGATAAAGCCCACAAACTGAAAAGTGTGAGTGAATATTATGATCAACCAGGATAACTGCAGGAACTGGTTAGTGTAGACTATGTCAGATTCCAAGACCTTTATTAATAAGGCATAATGGCATGGAGGTGACTCCTTTGCAGTAATAATAGATCAATTATAATAATGAAAAGGACACTAATAATGATTAAGATCTACTGATAACTTTTTCTCTGCCTAGAGTTAGGTTTATTGCTTTACATGCATTATCTCCATTAACATTTACAATAAACTGAGGGCATTATTATTCCCATGTTAGAGCGAGGCAGCTGAAATCATAGGCAATGTTAAATTGAAGTGAGAGTCTGACTGACTAGGGAATTCACAATTATAACCATTATTTTATACTACCTATTCAATAAAATATTACAAAAGTTAATTATGCTACATAAATTTGGAAAGTGTATGTGATTGTTAAACTCTAAAATAAATACAAATGTAAAAATGCAAGGGATTGTCAATATTATTATTACTTTTTTTCCTTTTCCGAGGTAATTTTTCATTACTTGGATGCTCTAGGAACTGTGGGCGCCACTAGCCCCCTTGGCAAAGCCAGGGGGTCAGGCCGGCATAGCTACTGCTCGTGGAGACGTGACCGTAAGCCCCCCTTGGCAAAGCCGGGGGGCCGGGGTCAGCTGGCAAGGCCGCTGCCCGTGGCACAGTTTCTCTCCACCTTGCTTGGCTCCCTGCCTGGAACCTGCTGTGGCTAGACAATAGGTCTCCCAAGAAAGCTAGAGAGCCTGTTTCCCTGTAGAAGGGTAGGTCATACACCGGTGCTTGATAAACAGAGATGTTTTGATAGCACCCTGTGTGCCCCTGTTGTTCCGTAGAGTAGCTTTCCAGAAAGGACAAAGAAACTGGCTTGGGTACAGCCCCCTCCTGCTTATTCCCCATAATTGTAATAAAAGCCTTGAATAAACGGAGTTCGGGGCTCAGCGGGATGCTGAGACCTCTCCAACCTGACTTCCTGCGTCCTTGACTCATTTCCGCCCCCTCCCCTCTCCTGACGAGGCTGGTCCGCGGCAAGGAACTAAACCAGTGGTTAAGGGAACAGAATCTGGCTGATTAGTCTACAGCTAGAAAATGGGCGTTGGTCAAAACAAGTAGAGGTACTTGAATCCATAAACAGAGTCACTGAGAATGTCTCTTACACTCATCCCAAGGGTGTGCTCACAGGCTTAATTAATATGCTAGACCTTCTCTTATGGTTCCATAGAGCTGGTGATGAGGAAAAGACCCTGAGTTCCAGAGAGCATTTCCCATTTAATCATCCTAGCCCGAATGGCAAAGGTAACCCCATGAGAAACTGAAAAACAATGACATGCACACCATGCTTAGCAGCTACAGGTAGAACTGCAGTGCAGAGATAAAAGGTTAGGGTGGGAAAAAAAGGTCAAGAAAGGCTTCACAGATGAAATGGATCTTAAGCTGGACCTCGAGCAGTGAGGAGGATTTGAATAAGACCTGAGAAGCATAAAGGGCTTTTACGATAGGCAGTGGGATGGTGCTGTGTCCTCTGTCATGAGATATCTTTAGTATATTCTTACTGATCTATACCTGAAATGAGAACTTTAACAACTTCCTACAGAATGTTCTAGGTGTCCCTACACTGTAGTATAGATTCAATAAATAAGTGAAAGGATGCATTTTTAAGGAGTATTGGAACCAAGTGGAACTTGTATCTACAGTAGTATCCTTAATTTAAAATAGCATATGATAATAATATGTACAGTTTTGAGTTGAAGCAATTTTTGTATCTAGACCCTTTGAAACTATTGGTTTCAGGAGAGATGAGAGAGAGAACAGAAGAGCGGTCTAAAACAGGGGAGTGCATGCTTACCTAGGGTTTTCCTCATTTCTAGAAGAGTTTAGCAGGTCCTAAACTCTCTGGGTCTGTTTCTTCACCAACAAAATGAAAGATTATTTCTGAACACAAAAACCCATGGTTTTGATTCTACGTTAGAGCATCTATGAGCCTCCTTTATATCTAGGATAGTACACAAAGCCTTTCTGACAGAAATAAATAAATGAATACAACCAAACACCTTGCCCATAATTTATTTGTAAAAATTGTGTATTTATTCTTACACGTTTAAATTTCAATCACCTTCAAAGTACTCTCCATGTGATGCAGTACACCTATTGAGACATTTTTTTCTACTGCTTATAACAATTTTTGAACTCTCTGATTTTGATGCCTTTTAGTTCTTCTGCCATTTTTTGATTCATTTCTTCCACATTGGCAAAATGTTTCCTTTTGAGGGTTTTATTCATCTGGGGAAACGAAGTTGCTCAGGGTGAGATCAGGTGACTAGGGAGGGTGAGGCATGGGGGTCATGCCGCTTCTGGTCAAAAACTGCTGAGCACTCAGTGAAGTGTGGGCAGGTGCATTCATAAATCAGCCATCATGAAATGGGCAAACACATTGAAAGAGTCTTCAAAAAAATTCACTGAAGCTGAACACAACTCACAATAATGCCAACTGGTATGCTGATACAGGTGGGTTCCTAGGTTGTCTTTTTTGGTGTCCCACCATGTATATATTCCCAACAAATAATCACTCTTATTTGAGTTAGTGTCTTAACTCAGGTAAATTCATCCCTTGCTTGACTTTCTATATAAAAAAATGTGTTCGCTGTGACATACTTTTACTCTTTATTGAAATGTCTCTTTCATAAATGTAGAGCATGACCATCAGATAGTGCATGTTTGCAACTTTATTTGACAATTACCCAAGTATATCCATTATGTTGCTCATATTTCAGGGGCCCATACATTTTCATTCTACTCTTGGCAAATCCTGAGATGGCTCTCAACTTAGAATGTTGGCAGAAAGCCACATGGTGCTCTTTCTCTGTCTGTTTCTTTCTCTGTGTTCCTCTCTGGGCTTTACATACACCACCCCCCTCAAACAAATGCAAAACAACAAAGACATGATGTACATACTATAGCATCACAAAGAATCTAAATTAAAGTAAAACTTGCTAGGCCCTTCTGAAAAGTTTTCATAATAATGGACACAAATGAATACTTTTGAAGGACTCAGATTTAAACATTCAAAGGCATCATTCTCTGGTTGCTATTTTATTAGTATTTGAAGCATAAAAACTAAAAAAAAAATGTTTCTTTCCCATGGAAACAGTCACATGACTCTCATTAACTCCAGAAGGAGAAATTATACATGAGAATGAAGATAGACAAATAAGTATGCATGTTCAGTTGCTAGATTAACCTGATAGCCTATGATAGATCTTTGAGAGCCTTTATAGTCTATGAGATCAATAATCCATTATAGCTCACACTCGTGACTAAATGACTTCAGGGGTTGGTAATGGCATCTGAAATCTTTTACCTTTAAGCCATGGATTGTAATAAATTCTAAATTCCCCTGAGCCATCACCACCTAGTAGCAATAAGGGTATCTTTGATTCAGCACCTTGAGGGGGGCATGGCAAATAATGGGCACTCAATACATAACCACTGAACAAAGAGAAAATATATCCTTTTCTCCATATTCAGATCTCCTTTTATTCTCACCTTTTCCTGGACTTGGTATATTCCTTTGGGTTCTGCCTGATACCTGGTTATTCTTTCTCATCTCTAATCCAATTTTTGTTACACCTGCTTCTCTTCTTCTCCTCCCTTAATCACAGTGTTCCTTCTGCCAAATCACAATACCTTTTGTCATTGGACTTGCTAATCAATGACTTTTTTAAGAAGGGTGGTGTGAAGAATTTGAATCAATATACTCTATGAAAGCAGGACATTGATAGTGGCTGTTAGCCTTTAAAATGACCTTTTCTAAAGTAAGGGGCAGAGGAAAGGGCTCGTGCTCCCTGTGTCTGGCATAAAATCTGGCACATAGCAGATGTTCAAATAAGCTTTGACAAATATATAAATGAGTAGAAATAAGAATAATGAAGCTAATATGTTTAGAACATCTGTATATGTTATGATATCAAGTTGTATTTACATTTCTCATTAAGTTCTCACAAGAATACGAAAATAGTATGCCTCATCTCCTTGCTTAAAGATGAGAAAACTTTGAAATAAGTTTGAGAACTTTCTCCAGACCACATATCTCATGTATTTCTGAACCAGAGTTTTATTCTAGGTCAGTCTGACACAATTTTGTTTTGCTGCTCTTTGTTCTGGATTTTTATTCCTTCCCCCACCCCCCATTTTTATGTTCTGCCCTTGGAGCATTGATTACCTTGGCAGCAAGAAGTGGTTTCTGAGGCTTTATTGTACTGTCATAGTGTTTATGACATCAGACCCAATTTATGCCAAGTCATAATGGCAATGGCTAACATGTGTAGCGATACCACATTCCTTAGCTTACTTTTATGCACTTTAACATGCATGATATAATTTGATCATTATAACAAGCCTGTGAAGAGTAAAGCCTGCATTTATTATAATCAACCTCCTCATAGTTCAGATGGCAAAACTGAGATCCACAACAGTAACAAGTCATAATCAGCCAAATTCATAATTTACATCAGGGTCTGCTCTTGAGGTTGTATACTCTATGCATCTGAACAAATATCTAGTGACATGTGTTTATCATAAAAATATCTTACAGAGTAGTTTCACTGCCCTAAATACCCTCTGTGCTATTTATTTATTCCTCATTCTCTCAACCCCTGACAACCAATGATTTTTTTTACTATCTCAATAGTTCTGCTTTCTCCAGAATATTATACAGTTGGGATCATACAGCATAAAACCATTTTTGATTGGCTTCTTTCATTTAATAATATATATTTAAGGTAATTCCCTGTCTTTCTATGGCTTGACAGCTCTTTTATTTGGTGAATAATATTTCATTTTCTGAATGTATCACAGTTTATTTATCTAGTCACTTACTGAAGGTGATTGCTTGGTGAAACTTGGTTGCTTCCAAGTTCTGGCAGTTATGAATAAAACTGCTATAAGCATATTTGTGCTACTTTTGACTAGATATAAGTTTTCGACCCCTTTGGCTAAACACCAAGGAGCCAGATTCCTGGATCTTATGGTTAGAATTTGTTTAATTTTGCAAGGAATAGTCAGACTGTTTTCCAAAATAACTACCATTTTTCATTCCCATCAACCATGTATGAGAGTTCTCTTCGCTACATTCTTTCCAGCATTTGATGTCGGTGTTCTAGATTGTGACCATTCGAATAGGTGTGTAGTAGTCAGGGAAGCACGATTTCTTGTGTGAGATGATAGAGCTAATAAGTGGCCCTCTGCCACTAGTTCTCGTGTTCACTTAATTACATCAGATTCTCCCACAGGTCGGTCATGGTCACTGGCAGTATTGTCTTTCTGAACATTTGCTACTTATAGGCATCCTCTCTTTTCTAACTTCTTTAATACAGAACTTGAAATAATTTCTAATTATCATGTTGCTTGGGGAAAAAAACTAAAATTGGTAGTCACAAGACTTTAAATGTGGCCTAGGTAATGTGATAAAACATGTGTGATTAAATAAATGTAACCCTTCTGAATCTTGGTTTCTTCATTTGTTCAATTAAAAAAAAATAGTATGTGTTCTACCATACAGGGGTCAAGATAAAAAGAGGTAAAATGTGAATATACCTTCATTTACTGAAATTACCATGTCAGTGTAAATATTGCCATTATTTTGAAAGCACAAGAATGAACCACAGTGAAATGGTGCTTTAGGGGGCCACGTAGTATCAAGTATTTGTTAGAATCCAGATTTCCTCTTCAACCAGGCAAGGTCAGCTTGTCCGAGGCCCAAGCTACTGATGACTCCCGCTGCCCAAGGTGTTTAAGTACAAGAAACAAGTCTCCTTCCTCTGTCCTGCACTGTGTCTTATGTACAGAGAGGACAGGCAAATGCGTGCGGAGTCAAAGGAATTTGATTCCCTGGAGACCAGTCGTATTTCAGCTAAAATAAAACAAATGTTTCTCATCCAGATTCTAATCCAGGTAATGGGTGATATAATAAAAAACAGGAGTGGGGAGGTCTATGGAATAGAAATGGGGAAAAACATACAAAAGGAAGTACTTTTGTCCTCCACGTTAACATTTCCATGTTCAGTATGAATCACCTGGGAAGAAATCATGGACCTAGTGCACACTTTTTCTACCAAGGGGCCTTTTTTTTAAAGATTTATTTATTTATCTTTAGAGGGGAAGGGAAGGAGAGAAATATCAATGTGTGTTTGCCTCTCGTGAGTCCCCTGTTGGGAACTGGCCTGAAACCCAGGCATGTGCCCTGACTGGGAATCAAACTGCGATTCTTTGGTTTGCAGGCCCAAGCTCAATCCACTGAGCTACACCAGCCAGGGCCCAAGGGGCTTTTTATACAATCTCTAAATCAGTCCTATGATTCTAGAAAGTATAGTTTTGTTACAGAGATAAGTGAGATATGATTGCAGGGAACCATGAAAAGTAAAAACAAGATAAATAAAAATTATTGTTGATGTTCACTGCTGATAAATACTGTAGGAGGTCTTACACATATACATACATGTATTATACATAGCCACAATTTTTAAGGTAATCATAATAGTGACCCTAGATGATATTGCAATTAACCCAATTACACAGATGCAAAAGCAGTAAAAGAGGGTAAGTGATTTATCCATGATAATACAACTAGAATATGAAAGACCTGAGATTCATGTCCAAGTCTAGCTAAGACCAACTATGCAAGTTATGCCATAGTGAATGTGTCAAATTTTGTGTTTCTGGTTAAAAGTAACAGCAATGGTACATGGCCTGGATGGGCCATTAACAACTGCTTTTAACTTTAGTTCTTCCCTAAAGAAATAATGTATTTTGAATAGGTTAATGAGAACATTTGTATCACGAGACAAAGTCATGAAATCATTTTTTAGGAGATAGAAAAATTGCCCTTTTTTTGGCCTTTAACTTGTTTTTTATTTAAAACTAGCTGTCCACAGTGATTTGACCTTTATGGAATAAGCAAATTTAAGTTTATGCTGCAGGTTTCTTTTCTTCTGTGGTAGATTTATTTTCTGTAGGCTTCTTCTCAGCGGCTGGTTTGTAGGTAGGTGCACCTTTCCCCCCCCCCCCCACCAAAGGCTTCTTCTGCTTCTTAATGCCAACAGCCTTCTTTCCTTTCTTCCCTACCACAGACCTCTTGCCTAGAGTACCCTTCTCATCTCATTTGGCTCCTAGTGCCGCTGCTGCTCTATCCATCCAGAGCTTGTGATTCTTGGCCTGGCAGAGCCTGGTTTACCGGTGCATGGTCTTTGCATATGGGTTTAGCTTCAACATTATTCTCAGGTTTTTCCGTGGATTCTTCTTCAGGACACTGATGAATCTTCCTGCATGGTGCTCAGAGGGCTCTTTGGATCTCTGGGCTTTCCAGGATTCTGCCGAGGTCTGTATCAAGCATCTTGTGCATGGGAAGGTTGTAGTCACTCTTGAGGGAGGCAGCTCTCTGCCAGGTGCCAGACAGGTCATCTGACTTGCGGAAAGCGCTTTCAGTCCAGATGCTGAAAGGGCCCATGTGCCCACCAGGAGCAGGTTTCAAAATGCTTAGCTTGCTTACATTAAACAGAGTAATTCCAGTTATGTTTCCAAAGGTTTTGAAGATACCAATATCCTCATTATAGATGATACAGGTCCCCTATGCTGGATGCAACAACAGTTTTTCATTTTGCCCTTGCCAGCTCTCATTCTCTGAGAGGCATAGACCTTTTTGATATCATTCCAGGCATTAAGCTTCTTAAGAAGAAAAACACCTCCTTGGTTTCCTTGGAGCTTTCAGCTTTATCTTCAACTACAAAAGGAAATTAAGGAATGACCTCAGTACGATGACCTATGGACATGAACAGTGCTGGTACGGCCAAGGCAGCCAGGGCAGAGCAGATGGCATATCGCTTCTGCATTGTGTTCACTCTGCGGTGCCAGCAGCACCAGATTTTGGTTGGTGCAAACGTGCAGCCCCCACAGCACATATTGCCAAAAGCACCCTGGCCAGAATGATGAGTTCCATCACCTTGAACTCTGGGAATTCAAGCCACAGCTCTGCCAGTACCCCAATTCTCAGCACTGGTTTGATGTCCTGCCAATTCACTGACAGCATAGGGCTGTCTATTGTTTTTGTGCAAATTGGAGTGAACAGAGTTCACAATATCTGGCCGAATGGGAGCCTGAACAAACACAGCAGGTGAAGTGCCATTTTGTCCGGTGATCCTCCTTTTCAGAGGATGCTGATATCAGTGGATGAGTACATGCCATGGCATGGGGAAGAGAGGCCACACTCCTTAGCTCAGTGGCTCCCACAGGGAAAGAAGCAACTTACCACATTTTCTAAACATTTTCAAACTTAAGGTACTCTTTCTGAATTTATGTCATTTAATTTACGTCCTTTCTTTTCTCGCATATATTCATCTAACTATCAAAATTAAGTGTTACTGTGTACCAGCCAGGCGATATCCGGTGCTAAGAACACAGCAGTGAACAAAACATAAAGATCACTGCCATGGTTACCAGAGACAGACACCCATCATGGAAATACATGAGTGCTGGAAGTGGTCAGCAAGCCCTGGGAGATAAGAAAAACCGAGTCTACTTTTCTGATTCTTCACTTATAAGAAACTGCCTTAAGGAAGGGGGTAGTGGTTCTCCACTACCACCAGAATGACACATCTTCTTACTCTCAAAGCTATTGAAGGCAAAATAGAAAAAAAAAAAACCCTGATAGGCTTCTAGGAAGAAATCCCTCCATTTCTTCCTGCCCCAAGAACCAGACAGCGATACACTGATTCTGGAGGAACTAGAGAAAAAAAAAACCATACACATGCCCATGAAAGAGCAGCATTGAATGTGTTTTGATCTCAGGATCTTATAATGGTAAAAAGCCGAGATATTCTTCTTCTAGGTGAGAGAGAGGAGAGTTTGGCTGCCATAAGGATTGAGGGGCAGGAAAGACGACACTCTTAATTCTGAACCATAGGAGCATAAGCCTGGTCTAAGATTGAGACTGAAACAAGAAAACTAAGTAATGTTCCCTGCTTGTACCATGAGCCTAGTGCTGGTAAATAAGCAAAAGCCATTTACAGCCAGGGAAGGGATAGGCAGAGAGACCCTCTCTGTAGTGTCAGGAGTGCTGAAAGCTGAGAATGAAGCTGGGAGACTAAAAAAGTCTTCCCCATCCATGGAAAAATTTGAAGTTGGGGATGCACTGAAAGTAATTATAGTAATAACAATGCTCAAACAGAACTCATTCCAAATATAAATTACCTGACAAGAGAAAAAGCATGGCCATTTTCCAGCCTAAACACTATGAACCTTGATGTCTAGTATTCTTCTACACATAGTGACTGGCATTCAACCAGATACATGAGATACACAAAATATCAAGAGAAAAATGATGCTCATGAACATTTAGTAAATTGAATCTAACAATAAGTAAAATGAATATTCAGGGTGTCAAAGTGATTTTTATCAAAGAAATTCAAGGTTGATTTAACAATAAAAAAACCAAACTATCAGTCACCATATTAAAAGAGTCAAAATTAAAAAAAAATATTATCTCAACAGGTACAGAAAAAACATTTAAAGATACAGTCATGATAAATTCTCAGTCTTAAAGGGTATCCATGAAAAAACATCAGATAATATACTTATTGGTAAAATATTGATTGATTATTCCCCTATTATTAAGAACAATGCAAGGTTAGTTGCTCTTACCATATCCATTCAGTATTGTACTGAGATGATACAAGATGGAGATGATAAGAAAAAAGAAAATAAATAGACTGGAAAGGAAAATTAACATCTTTATTTATTCAATGATGATATAATCATGTATGTTCAAAATATTTTTTAATCTATAAAACAGCTACTAGAACAAGTGAAATTCAATAGTAACTTGCTGACCAAGTGGCTCAGACTTCCAATATAATTACTCCTCTTGCATTGCCATTTCTCCTAAGAGCACACCTTGACCTCATGGGGAGCTCCATCTGAGCATTAGTCAAAGGAAGGAAAATATTCATGCAGGTGGTCCTGTATGGCATATGAGCATTGTTTGAAAGTGGGCTGCTGCAGAATAGTTGCATTACAGAGAGTTCTATAGGATAGTGGGAAAAGAAAATCCTTCTAGTGGCCAGAACTTTAATGAGTGCATTTGGTTTTTTCCTTCCCCTGGAAGGAGAGGTGACCAGAGATAAAGGTCTGCATAAATTCATGGTTCTTAATGGTTTGCCTGATAGTGATGCCGTTGAACAGGACATGACTGAAAAAGTGATGACGGGGCACTGGAGGCAATGAGCATAAACTGTGAGAATATATGTGTCTCAATATAAATGCTCAATATAATTTAGTAATTATGTAAATCAGATGGCCGATTTTGTCCATATTAGTAAGCCCCCTTCCCCAACCATCTCAATGCTTCCTCAATGGTTTATGAGCAGATGAACTTCACAATTATCTGTTGAACATTTATTATGTGGATATGACTATGACAGCAGCAAGAGAAGTCATGTGTGAGATGAACAACACGTGGGCTGATCTGTCTATTGCCATGGGTGAGTATCCAGTCTGCTAACAGTAGAGACCAGTGCTGCACCCTTACTGGAGTTTTATGGTGAGGACCATAAAACCACATAGTGACAGGATGATGACACGAGATACCTTTTATCATAGAAGAAGCATCAACTTGTCCTCATTAAGCAGCTCTTTACTCAGAAAATTGGTTTTCCCTTGCAAGCATGTTTTTGTCAGCATCACCCTCCCTAGTTTATCCACTATGTCACAGTATTCCAAATAACATAAATGTAACAGCTGTAGAGAGATATTCGACTCATGCTCCCAGGATTAACACATCTTACATGTACCCTCTTACTCCAAAGCACCTTTTAAGGATGTAGTTACACCTCAGGTAGTATGGCAACACCTTGAAGAGCTCTGGTTTTATCCTAAAATGCTGCCTATAATCAAGACCTATATATAAAACCATTTCTTTCAACACCAAAATATAAGCATCTAGAAATAAAGAGGTAAAAGTGAGACTGGCTACTCTTGCTCCTAAATGATCCACTTGCAAAAGTTTTATTTTTGTCTTCACTGGAGTTAAAGCTGTATTAAGAGAAGCTATTAATCTGCTGGAGGAAATAGAGGCAGATTTGGAAGCAGTTTCATGAGATTTTCATCTGCTTCGCCAGGATCTTATCTATCACTGGAAATGCTGAAAACCTTTGTGGCTGCTTCCTGGTGACATTTCCTGACATTTGCAATGACTTTCTGGACAGTTTTTGAGAATTGCCTATTCAGTGTGGAAGGAAGCTAGGATCTTTGGTGGCTGCTCTTCTGATCTTCGTTCCCAGCCATTTCAATGGCTGTATAAGCCTATAATTCCATTTTTAACACTTCCTACTTGGAATACTTAGAGTGACTCCTGTGTTCTGCCTGAATTCTAACTTGCACAGGGTTTTCACAATTTAGATATATTCCCAGAGAGAGGAAACAATTCACCAAAGGGGGGGTCCTTGTTAAGAGATTGAAAATTGTACATGCAGTGAATTTGGGGAAGTAAGGAAAGATGTGTAGATAGCCACAAGAAGCCTAGTCCACTGGAATGAAGCCTTAAGGACATTCTCATGTCATGAATAAAGGAAAGTCTTTACTTATGTGAACAGTAATAGTAAATCCTTCCTGTAGAGAGCTATTTAGTCACAAAACATTTCATATACATTAACCTTCTTGGATTCAAGAAGTCTCGTACTGAAGAGGTAAAATGTATATACTCTTTCTCACTTGAGTCTCCCCAGATATCCTTAACTGCACACCATAGCAACCCTGTGAATAGCAAGGCAGGCACTATTATATGGGCTTCTCAGACGATGAAACTGAGGCTGTTAACCGTTAGGTTTATCTCATTCACATAGTGGCTGAGCAAAAGTACACTGGCTATTTACCTTGTGTCAGGAATTGTATTAGATACCAGGGATAAAAGAATAAACAAGACAAATATCTCCATGACCTCATGTTTCTTAATTTAGTGAGGAACATGGACATTAAATAATGGGTTTTAGTATAATAAATACCTCCTGGAAAGGGAGAGCAGGAGGTGCTATGGAGACTTCCACTGTAATGATACTCAGAGAAGGACTCCCTGAGGAGCTAATACCTACACTGTTACTGAGAATTGAAGAATGACAAAGCAGTAGCCCAAACTCACACAGTCAAGAAATTTCTTGACTAGAAATCTCATCAAGAAATATCTTGGAATGCAATTTATCATCCTTGATTACAGCTCCAGTGTCTTCTTTACTACGTAAGGTTGGGGTTGCAACTGCTTTCCTGACTTGGGATAGAAAACCAGGCAGTGATTGTGTCAATCTGAAAACAATGCAAATGTAATAAAGTATCCAATCCCTTATGGCTAAGTTTGTTTGGGTGTTATCTCATTATAAAGAATATGCATCTAAATGGAATATTTAAAATCTATGTGGCAAGGCCTAGGTAGTCCTAATACTTCATAGATCTCTATTTTTTCGAGGCCATGTAAATGAAAACTAAGTTACTAATTGAATTATATGGAATTGCTGATATTTAATAATTTTGAACTAAAAAACGATGGTTTCATATGATTCTCTACCTAATACTAAACTGAAAACTCAGTCCCGGGGTGTTCTAAGCAATTCTTTTAACTGATTTTACAAACATAAGATGTACCTCAATAAAACATAATTGCTGTAAGAAGGAATAAAAAAAGAAGTAAAAAACATAATTGCTGCATATAAAATAGTGTCATACCTAGTAGTCACGAAATCTGGGAGAATTCACAATCTAAAGCTGCTATTATAGTCTTGAAGAGAAAGTACTTTTAAAAAGTTGTCTAGTTACAAATTGACTTGACCAGGTCAATAATTTGAGAACTCAAAAAGATCTACAGGATACAATTGACCATTCTGGTTGAATCAATACCAAATTGACTTTTTTTAAAAAGCCAAATTATAGTGAGAACTATAATGACACTCAGAAGCATACTGTCTAAATGTAAATTGCTTGAAAGTTTGAAATGAGCCATCGTCCGACAATAGAGGGGCAAAGTCTGAAACAAGTAAATATTTTCATCCCTAACATTTGGCATTGAGGAATATTTATTAGCAAATAATGCAGTTTTAACATTTGTATTGAGCTCTGGCCGTTAGCTCAGTTGGTCGGAGTGTTGTCCTGCTACACCAAGGTTGCTGGTTTGATTTCCCATCAGGGCATATATAAAAAACAACCAATGAATGCATAAATGAGTAGAACAACAAATCAATGTCTCTGCCCCTCCTTCCCCCCCTAAAATCAATAAATAAAAACATCAAGACTTATATTGAGGCACTTGCATTAAAATATATTTATGAACTTATTTTACAAACATCATTTTTTCTGAGAAAGTGGAGAAATGTACTTCTACATATTGATGATGAAGTTGACAATGTCTTTGAGGATAGGAATTTGATAAAATGTACTAAAAATCAAAGAAAATTTACACAATACATTTTGAACAGGGATGATAACACCCCCAATGGAGAAATAAATTGATAGGCTGGATTGATTAGTGGAAAGACAAAAATTTTAGTCTTTTAATATATAAAGCACAGAAAATATATATATGAAGGTATACAGAATATTTGATCTGTTAAAATTGCATGAATAAGTGATTTAGAAAAATATCTAAAAAGATCCCCTTGGATAAATAATAAAAAATAGTTGAAAAATACTGGCCTACATCCTTTGAATCAATAGCTAACAAATACAGACATTTTTAGAAATGTATTGAAAATAATTCTAAGGATAGTGTCTAGAATACATGCAGATATAGAGTTAATGTGATACTCATAGCAGTGCTATTTATAATAATGAATAATTAGAAGATACCTAAATTTCTCAAAATCAGAGGATGATTAAATAAATTGTGATGTATTCTTATGATGGAATGATCTGTACTCATTGCAAATGTGGAAGAAATGTATATGATGTAGAATGTGTTTATAATTCTATAATTGAATGAAATTATATACTGTTGTCACTTCATCAAAATATATATTGATATTTTACATATACTATAAAATTGACCTAAAGGAAGGATTCACACCAAAATAATTTACAGTGATTATCAATAAGTAGGAAATTACAACTGTGTTTTCTCCCAACTGTGTTTTCTTTTAACTATACTTCTAACAATTCAATATCCATGTATAACCTTAAAATTTAAACAATATTAAGTGAATTAAAATAAAAAAATTGCTTTTCCTACCCCCTTATTCAACTTTCCAGAGGTGACTACTTTCTACTTTTAAAAAACTATTTGTAAATGAATGGATCAAAAAACTGTGGTACATATACACAATGGAATTCTATGCAGCAGAGAGAAAGAAGGAGCTACTACCTTTTGCAACAACATGGATGGAACTGGAAAGCATTATGCTGAGTGAAATAGGCCAGGCATTGAAGGACAAATACCATATGATCTCACCTTTGACAGGAAGCTAAAGAATAAAACAAACAAGCAAACAGAATAAAAACAAAGACGCTGAAATAGAGAACAAGTGGGCAGCGACCAGAGGGGAGAGGGAAGAGAACTTAAGGGGAAAAAGGGGGAGGGATTTTGAGGAACAAGTATGAAAGACACAGAGATGAGGACTGGGGGGGGGGGGAATGGGAGGGAGGGGGGAGACCAGGCAGGGGGGTGGGGTGGGATGGGAGAAATAGATAAAAAAAAAATGTACTTGAAAAGTAACTAAATAAAATTTAATATTTAAAAAAAAAATTATTTTCCTCTAGGTAATTTATTTAACTTGCTGTTTTCTTTAAATTTTTTTAACCTATTAAGTGTATTTTATTGACTTCTTATAATGATTAAAAATTATCTTCCTTATGTTTCCCTCAATAATCACAAATACTTCCCCTTTCATCAATCGTATCAATATATTAATATGATAAAATTTGAATACTCAGTATTTTGTGCTTAATTTGTATAGTTAAAAATAATGTGCATTGTTGAATTGCATGGTTTACAATGATTTTACTTTCTCTTATTCATACATTTTTCTTGAAGAAAATAATTGTTTTGTTTGTTTTTTAACTTGAGCCTTATCTTCATAAATTCTCTGATAGACATATTAAAGTCCTATCTATATAATCAGATGTTATAACAGATCAGTTTAAATTTTTTCTTGTAGATATCATTTTTGGAGTCTCCCATTTGCCTCTATTAATTGTTATTAAGTGTTTGGCATTATACATGGCTATTTTCTTGGAACCGTTGTATTTCTATCTTGGAATTTTCCTTTATTTTCTCCTACTTTAAATAATTTTTTCTCAACTTCTTAGTTTGCTGCTTTGTGTTAATAAAACAACTTTTTGTTGCTTCATGCCAAAGGGCATATAGGAAATAAATTTGTTGAAACTATTCATATCTAACAATGTTGTAATTCTGCTCATACATTTGATTGACACTTTGGATAGACATATCATTTCAGAGTTTTGAAGTAACTCTTCCTCAGTACTTTAAAGACAATGTTTAACACTCCTGGGGTCAAAAAATAACCCAGTGGCATTATAATTATGGATATGTTGCATCACAATTTTTATGTCTAAGAAATCTTTAGAGTGAATGTTCTCTTTGTCCTTTGTATTCTTAAATATCATATAGTGTACCTTGCTGAGAGATTTTTTCCCACTTAATATCATGGGTATTTAGCAGGTTTTTATCCTGAAAAAAATTATGTCTCAGTTATAAAAAACTTTATTTCTATCTTTTCTAGAATTCTTATTTGAGTTGAATGGCATACCTCTTGAATTGAGCCTTCTTTTTCTTATTTAATGCCCATGTCTTTTAAAATTTTTTCTGATTACTGGGAGGTTTCTTCAAGTATATCTTCCAGTTGTCAGTTGACTATTTTAGTCTGCCCTCATAATTCTTAACCCAAGTTTCTCCTTTTTACACTATGTTTCTATTTTAACACATATTCTTCTTACCTTTTATATTTCTAAAGATATAAAGATTAGTATTTAAAGTTATCTTCTGCTTTCTATATTTTTTCTTCTTTACATCTTTTTCTATTTTCTGTCTCTTTTAGGTTAGAAACTTTCTTGTAAAATTTAGAAAATATATCTAGTTATAATTAAAATTTAGTTGCTAAAAATTTTTAAAACATTTATTTATTTATTTATTGTTCAAGCACAATTGTCTCCAATTATACCCCACTACTACCCCTGACCCCAGTCATCCCCACCTCCCACCTTCAATCCTACACCCCCTTTGGCTTTGTCCATGTGTCCTTTATACATATTTATTGTTACTTCCCCCCTTTGTCCCTATGATCCCCTCCTACCTCCCCTATGGTAACTGTCAGTTTGTTCTTTATTTCAATATCTCTGGTTATATTTTGCTTGCTTGTTTGTTTTGTGTTGCATCCGTCGTCACAAGAAACAGAGGTTCGGAGACTTTCAGAATTTTCAAGATGTTACTTTATTGGCCAAGTTTTACCTGTGCAGGGGCGAGTTCTCTGAGTGTCCAAGGACACTATGCTCAGGAGAGCTGCAGATGAGAGCCGCGCCCCAGGGCTTACAGCTATGTCCTTATATAGGGGTATGCAAGCAAGCTTTGAACAGAAGCAGATGTGGCTGTTAGCTATTGGCTAGCTCTAAACAGCTGATTGCCATTGGCTTATTAGGGATGTGGCTGTTAGCCATTGGCTAGCTCTAAACAGCTGATTGCCATTGGCTTATTAGGGAAATTCAAAAGGCTCTTTGTGTAGTTGGCGGTTAGCCCTTTTAGGAAGTAAAAATTTCCCTGTTCCTGGTCAGCCTAACTTTATCCGGGGCTCGTTCGGGATTGTCCCTTTTCAACATCTGTTTTGGACCTCAACATTTTGTTGATTAGGTTCAACTTATAGGTGAGATGATATGGTATTTGTCTTTCACTATCTGGTTTATTTCACTTAGCATAGTGCTCTTCAGATCCATCCATGCTAACTCAAAGGGTAGGGGCTCACTCTTTCTTTCTGCTACATAGTATTCCATTGTGTAACTGTACCATAGTTTTTTGATCCATTCATTTGCTGATGGGCACTTAGGTTGCTTCCAGCACTTAGCTATTATAAATTATGCTGCTGTGAACATTTGGGGTGCATAGGTTCTTTTGGATTGGTGTTTCAGGGATCTTAGGATATAGTCCCAGCAGTGAAATTGCCAGGTCAAAAGGCAGTTTCATTTTTAGTTTTCTTAGAAATTCCATACTGTTTTCCATAGTGGTTGGACTAGTCTGCAATCCCACTAATAGTGAACTAGGGTTCCCTTTTCTCCATGACTTTGCTATCACTTGTTTGTGGAGAAGGCTTTTATAAGATCTCTATGCTTTGCTATAGCTACTTGACTCATAAATGGGCAGAGGACTAGCTGTTTGTTATATTACTTCTAAATGTATCAGTGGGTAATTTTTCTTGATAATACCCTTAGTTTTGTTTTTGGTTTTGTTTTTTTCTAGAAGTGAGGAATAGCCAGGGATCTAAGACCAGAACTGGGAAAGTGAGTCAGGGTCACTGTTTACTGTGCACAGTTTCAGTTAATCCCTGTGTTTTCAATGAAACATTGGCTGTCTTTCTTTCAATCAGGCCGAGTATCACATACACCATAGCATCTCTGGTTCTCACCTTGGAGGGAATAAACTCTCTGCCTTTCATTTAGGTGGCAGAGAGGATCTGGTTTCTAACAACTTCTTATGCAAATTTTCAATATATTATCTTATTTATGATCTCATCATATTTCCTTTCATTGAGAAACAACTGGGACCTTCCTGAGTTCTAGCATCCGGGAGGAAAGATTAACTTGTTTTTTGCTGACTTCTTCATTTTTTTGGCACACCTAAGATCCAAGAAAGTTAAATGCTAACTATATATTTTTGTCTGCTCCCTTTCCCATGGTAGGTTATACCACTGCAGTTTCTTTAGTATTATTTTGGTGGGGTTGAAAAAGAAACTGAGATAAGAGCCTCTCTTTAATTTATTACACTTATCCTGAAGTTCTTCATAATATTTTTTAAAATTTTTCTCCAAGGAATATGTTTTAGTTTGATAATCATGGCAATAATCAATACAAATAAAGATAATCCAGCCCTGGCTGGCATGGCTCAGTGGATTGAGCGCAGGCCTACAAACCAAAGGATCTCAGTTTGATTCCCAGTCAAGGCACATTCAAGGCACATGCCTGGGTTGCAGGCCAGTTCCCAGCAGGGGATGCACAGGAAGCAACCATACATTGATATTTCTCTCCCTCTCTCCTTCCCTTCCCCTCTAAAGATAAATAAATAAGATCTTTTTAACCAAAGACCTACATCCAAGATTGCTCTATCCAGCAAAGCTTTCATTTAGAATGGAAGGGCAGATAAAGTGCTTCTCAGATAAGATCAAATTCAAGGAGTTCATCATCACCAAGCCCTTATCATATGAAATATTAAAGGGACTTATCTAAGAAAAAGAAGATAAAAAAGATGAACAGTAAAAGGACAGCAAACTCACAGTTATTAACAACCACACTTAAAACAAAAGCAAACTAAGAGGACAGCTAGATCAGGAGCAGAACCATAGAAATGAAGATCACATGGAGGGTTAGCAACAAGGGAGTGGGAGAAGGAGAAGGGGGAGAAGGTACAGAAAATAAGTAGCATAGACAGTAGGTAGAAAATAGATAGGGGGAGGGCAAGAATAGTAGGGGAAATATAGAATCTAAAGAACCTGAGACACGTGGTCATAAACTAAAGGGGGGGTAATGGTGGGGGAGGGTGTGTGCAGGGTGGAGGGGAATGAAGGGCAAAATAGAACAACTGTAATGGCATAATCAATAAAATATATTTAAAAAAATTTATGCACAAACAAAAAAATAGACAGGGAGAGGTTAAGAATAGTATAGGAAATGGAGAAGCCAAAGAACTTACAGGTAGGACCCATGGATATGAACTAAGAGGGGCAATGCTGGAGGCAGGAGGGTACAGGATGGAGGGGGATAAAGGGGAGAGAAAAATGGGACAACTGTAATAGGATAATCAATGAAATATACTTCAAAAATTAAAAAAAGTCAAAAAAAGA
The DNA here is from genome assembly GCF_021234435.1 of Artibeus jamaicensis. Classification (NCBI taxonomy): domain Eukaryota; kingdom Metazoa; phylum Chordata; class Mammalia; order Chiroptera; family Phyllostomidae; genus Artibeus; species Artibeus jamaicensis. The sequence continues at coordinate 1,775,773 of NW_026522036.1, forward strand.
TAATCCTGTTTCACTTCATATAACACCTTCTACCACCCCCAATATGTCTGGGAAACCATAAATAAAGGTAGAGATAATCTCTGGACATGATCATTGTAGCAACCAATTACTGTCTTCATTATAACTGGGCCTTTCTTCTCCACTCTCTCATTGATTGGACCCTGCACTGTGTTTGTCTCTGCTACCAGGACCATTAGTTATCCTTGATATTCTGAGTTCTTCTAATGCTCTATTATTGCTGACCCTTTATTATGCTAACTGTGCCCCACTTTTATAACCTTCCTTATCCTCATCTCAGATCCCTGCCTGCTTCCCACAACTCGTTACTGCCCTTGCACCAAATTAGGATTTCCATGTTAGTACAATATCCACTGATGTAGAGTGATACAAGACTAGTGAGTATAGGACCAACATGGAAAGTTCATTTTGCATGATGTTGTATTATGAGAACTCTTGTGTATCATTAAATCATTGCTATTTTCATAAAATCATATCATTTAAGTTATCATATGTGCTACTTGGTAAGATGTGGTATTTTGTGTATATTTGCAGTATACTTAGAAAGATTATTCATTCACCTTTTTTCTTTAAGCTTCTTAGAAGTTATTATTATTTTATTTACCTGACATTGAAATATTAAACATTTTTTGTGGGCTCTGCTGAACACACTTTATGTGCATTTGTATAAATTTTAAATACAAGAATTTTTTATCAGCTTCAGTTTAATCAGAATGAGAGAATTTAGTATAGGCAATTCAAGTAAAAATTAGCTATTAAAATATATGGGAAGAACTATGAATGAAAAGGGAGAGTCACCAGCAGATTCTAGGTTATCAGCCTATTTCAGGAGTCAAAGCAAATTTCCAATAATTGTTTTGGCTGCCTACAGTATTGAAGTGGATTATACACAACAGGGTGCCAGAAAGGCCTGCTCATGAAGCCTACAAACTTACTGTTGTGAAACGAGCAATAGCTTCTGTGCCTAGGTCTCTTACAGATAACTGTCAGTGATGAAACCCTTATTTCACAGTGTTCCATGCAATTCTCCAGAGAATTCCCCGCGGTACAAGGTTTAGAACCTGGGCTTTCATATTCAAAGCTTGTTCACATTAGTGTTCCAGTGGTGTCCTCCTGTGGAATTGCAGCTCGTGATACACAGAGCTCTCAAGGGACTGATGTATCAATTAGAACACCAGACTCTTAACTTACAGTAAAGGAAGAGCTAATATCACCAGTCCAAGCTTTACCTGAAACCCCCATGAGCAAGCTGCTCAGGAAGCCACATTATCAGAAGGTTGCTGGTTGAGCATGAAATCAACAAGGGGAGTTAATTACAGGATTTGAATATTTACTGGCAGGAGGCTGAGATAGCCTGATGTATCTATTGTAACAGTAAAGATATAGATACATGCATTCAGAAAAATCCAGTAATCAAACTGACTCCTTTGAAGGGTGCCTGCAAGACACTCTGCCAACATTAGGTTTCACAGACAGTTTAAAGGTTTCATCAAGAGTCTTTCTGATTGACATATTTTTGTTGTTGTTAATCTGTTGAATAGGTTTGATTTCAACTTTTTCTATTGCTGAAGAAAAATTTTTTGGAGAAGTGTTTGGGGACAATTAGTTTATTCTTATTTCTTTTCTTTTTCAATGAAACTGGGAAGCCCTGCTCTCATCTGTGTCTGCAACAGATACTAAAAATGAAGTTTGTATCTAGTATCTCACATAAACTTTTATGATGGCTTGTATTGCACATTTTAACTTTCAATTACTTATAAGCCTCTCTTCCCTTGACTGAGTATTTTGAAGAGGGAAACATGTCTCATTCACTTTTATTTTGTACATACAGATGCTTAAAAAGTTGACTGAATGAATAACTAAATGGCTGAGTAATATCCCACACAAGAAGTGGAGGCAGGTTAGTGCGTTCATATGCTTACCTTGGAAGGTGTTGAAATAGAAGTTGGATGAACATTTGTTAAAGATTCTATTGGGACAAGCCCAATGTCCATGTTCATGTTTAATTTTTGTGAATATTTGCAAGATTCTCAATTATCTTACAAATGCCAAGGAAATCTAATAGTCAGTTTAGGTAGGGACAGTGGCTGGTCAGGAATGGTGACACACTGGAAAAGAAGTGGCTAACACTCTCCAACACTAAGTAACTACTTGTTTTATTGAATTTATTTACACTTTTCAGTTTGTTGATATAGGATTGACATATTAGCATTTTGTAAATTTAAGTGGCACAGTGGGATCATGTGTATAATGCAAAGTGATTCTCACAATGATAGTTTAATACATCAGTCCCCCCATACAATTACCTTTCTGTGTGTGTACAGTGAGAACATTTAACATATGCTCTCTTAGCAACTTTCAAATAAACAGTTCAGTACTGTTCACTTTTCACTGTGCTGTACATTAGATCCCTAAAACTTATAAGTAAAAGTGTGTACCCTTTAGCCAACACCTGTGCATTTTTCCCATCCCAGGTCTTGGCAACCACCATTCCCATTCTACTCTTATGTTTTCAGCATTTTTGGATTGCACATATAAATGAGATCACACAGTACTTTATTTCTCTGACTATTTCACTTAGCATAAGGTCCTCAAGTTTTATCCATGGTGTTGTGAATGGCAGGGTTACATTCTCTCTCATGGCTGAATTATACACACATACACACACACTTTCTCTATCAACTCATCCATGAATGAGCTCTCAGGTGGTTCCCCGTCTTCACTAGTGTGAGCAGTGCTGCAGTGAACATGGGAGTGTAGATACATCTTCACGATAACCTCCATACTGTTTTCTATAGAGGCTTTACCAATTTACATTCCACCAACAGTGTACAAATGCTTCCTCTTTCTTTCACCTTCTTGCCACCGCTGATATTTTGTGTTTTGATAATAGTCAGACTAACAAGTGTGAGATGATACCTCATTTGTGTGTTGATTTTCATTTTCCTAGTGACTAATGATATTAAGCATCTTTATGTACTTGTTGGCAATTTGTATGTTTTGTTTTGAACAATATCTATTCAGTTCATTTGCCCAGTTTTAAAACATATTATTTGCTTTCTTTTGCTATTGAATTGTATACATTCTTCATATATTTTGGATATTAACTACTAATCACATATATGATTTGAAAATATTTTCTCCAATTCCATAGTTGCATTTTTTTTATTGTTTCTTTTACTCTGCAGAAACTTTTTAGCTTGATGAAGTTATACCTGTTGATTGTCACTCTTGTTTCTTAGGTCTTGGTGCCATATCCCCCAAAAATCATTGCAAAGACTACTATCAATAGCTCTTCTTTTCTTTCAGGAATTTTTTGGTTTCATGTCTCATATGTACACTTGTTTCTCTTAGAAATGAGTAAATCACATTTAAGTCTTTATTTTAAATTAATTTTTTGTGAGTGGTATGAGATAGAGATCTAGTTTTATTCTTTTTTATGTGAATTTCCAGTTTTCCTAACATTTATTGAAGAGACTATCTTTTCCCCATTGTGAGTTTTTTCTTAATTTATTTATTTTTAGAGAGAGGGGAAAGAAATGAGAAAGAGAGGGAGAGAAACATCAATGTGTGGTTGCCTCTCATGTGTCCCCTACTGGGGACCTGGCCTGCAACCCAGGTATGTGCCCTGACTGAGAATCGAACTGGTGACTCTTTGCTTCACAGACCCATGCTCAGTCCACTGAGCTACACCAGCCAGGGCCTATTGTGAGTTTTTGGCTTCCTTGTCAAATATTATTTACCATGTATGTGTGTGTTTATTTCCAGACTCTGCATTCAGTTTCATGGATCTATGTGTCTGTTCCTATGCCAGTACTATGTGATTTTGACTACTATAGCTTCATAATGTTTGAAATCGGCAAATAGGTTGCCACTAGCTTTGTTTTTTTCTTAAGATTGCTTTGGCTACTTAGGGTCTTTGTAGCCTTGTATGAATTTTAGCATCGTTTTTTCTATGTCTGTGGAAAATGCCATTGGAATCTATATATAGGGATTACATTGAATTTATGGATGACTTTACGTAGTATTGACATTTTAACAGTATTAATTCTTCTAATTCATTGTTTTGCATTTTCTTTTTCTTTTTTTTTTTTTGTTCCTTCAGTGTCTTGTACTTTTCAGTGGAGAGACCTTTCACCTTTCTGGTTAAATTTATTCCTAAGCATTTTATTGTTTTTGATACATCATCATTTACATATTATCAATGCCTGCTTTACACAACAACAGAGTTCAGTCATTGCAACAGTGTATAGAGCAAAAATGAAAATTATTAATATCTGACCTTTCAAAGAAAATGTGTGCTGACTTCTAAACTAAACTAGAGTAATCATTTCAGTCTAGATACAAAAAAGTAGTGGGTGAGTTAGTGACTGAGTACCTCAGATGAGATAGAGCTGGCTTCATTAAGCAGATGAGTGTCCTGAAACATAAGTCTACATAATAATATGCCTGGGGAGATCATGATGTTCCAAACAGATGACAGGACACTGGAATGGTTTAGGATATTTTTTAGATAGAGTGTACATCTAAAAACAGAGAAAGGGCCAATAAAGCGAGGATAACAAGAACCTAAGGGAGACGGTGGAAGATGCATGGACTTCAGGCTGAAATCATGATGTTGAAACTTACTAGCTGCAAAACCCTGGGCCAGTAATTTAGCCTCACTCTATGTCAGCATGCTCACCTGCAAGCTGAAAACAATCACATGTACTTCATATGATTATGATGAGGACTCATTTATATGTGAAACATCAGTGAATTTTTCCCTTCCCTCGTTGTACTCTATCCCTCTTGCCTTTCTGGAATCATTTCTGCATTTCTTCCATGTCTACACTTCTCATGTGTTGGGAGCAGAAGGTGTAGACACCAAAGAGGTGCAGGATGCTCTGTAAAATCAATATGAGGCAGAGGAGAGAGCAAGAGAGGGGCACTGAATCATCCAGGGCCATTTGGAGGGGAGAAACAGCTTAGAGCCCAACTTGAGAATCTCTTACTTTTCTACAGCTCTGCACCTCCTCCTAATTGACTTTCTCCAGACTTCGTACTCTCTTATTGCTAATTCCTATCAATTTGTTCCCCACTACTAACCCCAGGTTTTATTCAAGTTTCTTCACAGCAATTGACTAGCTCTGTTTTAGATTACTTCCCCTGGGTACAACAACTCTCATTACTCCCCAACTTGAATCTTGTTATTGTAAGGTTTGCCGAGGATAAAAATGTACATTCTGTCCTTTCTTGCATTTTGTTTCTCTTGAGAGACAATATTTGGGCCTGAGACAGCATTTCAAATAAACAATCTTGCTATGTCTTCTGAATTTGGACAACATCCACATTTACAGCTTCATCACTAGACTACAAACAAACCAAAAGAAGGTACCTGGATCCTGGCTTTCTCCTTTGGCAGTCGCTGCTGCATCTGCTAAGTGCAGAGGGTCAGGCATCCTTGCAGACTTGCACTAACGTTGCAATGAGAGCAGGACCAGGGAATTATTTTTAGAATCTAAAATTAATTTTATAGTCAAATGATAGCTGTTTTTAAAAACAACATTTAAAATTATACTAGATGCAAGAAAGGAAAACATCTCCTCATTGTGTATTTACACAGTTAGAAATATGTATACAGAAGTAGCTCAGTTTTTCAGTATGTTTATGGAAAAGTCGAGCATCAGGCTTATTTTTCAGCTTTTTGATATGGGCTAACGTCAAAAACATTTTATTTTCTCACAAAACCCACTGAGACTTTTTTAGGTATATAAAATAAGAGGATAGTGTTGGAGAACATGGGGAATCTGGCTTTTCTCTTTAATATTTTCTTTTACTTTACTTACTACCAGATTAGATGTACACTTCACTTACCTATTCCATCAACAGGTTTTTCTGTGTTTGTTTCTTAGGATCTACTCTGTGCAGGACAAGGCGGACACATAGAGCACTTTTGGGGTTCTTGAAGTCTGGCATAGTAGACAGACTTTACATATATAATTCATTGCAATGATAGCCTAAGTACAGTCAATACGAAAGCATAAAACAGAGGCTTTCTTCCTCTTCCTCTCCCTGATTGAGAGAAAGTTTTCCTGAGGAAATGATCTTTAAGCAGACCCTGAAGGGTAAGCAACTGGGGATTAGAACATTTGCTGTAAGCAGCTTTCCAGGCATGAGGAAGAGCAATATGTCTGCAGGCCCATTGGACACCTGGGTTCTAAGGCGAGGAGAGTGGCAGGGGAGAAGCCACAGGCCAGGACGGCATGGAAGGCTATACAGAGAAATCGGATGTTCTTTATGTCGTTACTACCTTTCATTTCTGTAGTGTTTGCCATTCTCTAAGTAATTCACAAAATGCCATTTGGTTGACCCACATCTTGTGGGTTTGGGGGAGATGATCAAAGGAGAGAGTAGAGAGCCTTCCAGATTTGAAATATAAATCTAGTTGCTTGAAAAAACTTTTTAGCCAATCTATTTTTAATTTTGAGAGCACGTTGTGTGAGAAATATGTAGAACATGGGTTAGTCCTAATTTTTAGTGCTCTGTTCTCTGTAATAATAAGTAACATTTATGTCTAAGTACTTTATGCATATTAATATATTGAATACTCTTCTTAGAAGGAAGGTACTATCATTATCCACCATTTTACAGAACAGAGAAGGAGACATGTGCTCAAGGTTGCACCTCATATCAGAGGTGAAACTTACAGTTTTGGTTTTTGCTCCTGTCTAAACTCTAATGCTTTGCTTTTTGTTAGCAACCTTGTCCGTATATCTTCACACAAAGGATTATTCTAGGTGCTTCTGTAAAGTGTCAGATATTCTTTTAGAATAGAGCTTTCACTTAACCTGAAGAAGGAGAGTTTGGCACGTAATGTATATATGCATTGATATTAGTATCGAGGTGAATTATAGTTGATTTACTTGTCAAAGAGAAGATATATTTTTGTAAGTGCCCTAGGTTAAGTTATAGAGGTGTGTACTTAGAAATAAAAATTGATTATTCTCTCTTCTGAGTTGTACTTTTAATATAGAAGCATAATATTCTTCTTTTATTTCTGGGGTTCTCTGTGAGTCAGAGGTAATTCCAAGATCTCATGGATTTTCTATTTTGGGACACATTACAACGTACTCCTAAACAATATAAATCATTCTTCCCTACCTTCCAGTGACTCCTTACAAACTGTCAATTTATATATGTATAAAGTTCAGCAGAGTACAGATGTTTTTATTAACAGTTCACCAGTTTAGTCCTGGCCAGTGGGTCTTGGTTGAAGCATGGTCCCATAACTGAAGGGTTGTGTGTTTGATTCCTGGTCAAGAAACATAACTAGGTTGTGGGTTCAGTCCCTGATCTGGGCACATATTCCTGGTTTGGGCACATAAGATGCTCAGTTTGGGTATGTATGGGAGACAACCAATCAATATTTCTTTGGTCTCATTGATTTTTCTCTCTCTCCCTCCCACTCTCAAAGCCCTGAAAGAACACCCTTAGGTGAGAGTTAATAACAAGAAAGAAAAAAAAGAAAACTTTACAAGGTTAGAAAAAGAATGTGATTGAAACTCTGTATTATTATGGGTCTCTGCAATTATAGAAAATAATTTTACATTTATATAGTCAATCATTATTTGATCAACAAATATTTATTAAGCAGCTACTGTTATAGATCCCTGTGAAGACTGCAGAATTTATGATGATCAAAACAGTTATGGTCTCTCACTTTATTGAGATTCAAATTCAGTAGAAAATGTAGACATTAAACAATTATTAGTATAGTAACTAGTAAACTGAAATACACAGAACATAACATAAAATTATCAGATCTCAGTCTTTTTTACCTTTAATATTCTATTATTCTATATCTCGACTATGCACAAGTAAGGAAACATGTGTTCTCATCCTGGGTCTGTTACTGAGTTTTCGTGCAACCTGAGGAAAGCCAGGGAGTTAGAATATTCAAGACATGGGGATTATAATGTAATTCCTGTACTCCATTCCCCCCATTTACACAATGCAGACAGGAGTGTGCAGGTTGATCTAAATTAATGGTTCTCAAACTTGTATTTCTTTAAATAAGTTTCAGATTCCAATGAGTGTACATCAAAATAAGCTGGGAGAATATTAAAACATAGGTTGGTGATCCCTTTACCTTCTCCATAGTTTCTGACTAAGAAATGATGACTCTCTGGCTACTGAGAGTGTTGCTTTTTAAACAAGTTCCCAGGTGATGATGACGATGCTGTGTTGGGACTGCACCTTGGGAACCACTGGCCTAGACAATCTTGAAAAATATTTTTATCTCTGAAGTACTATATACTGGGCGAAGTAAAGTTATATGAAGGAGCTTCCATAACTTTGTATTTTGGTAACTATTCTCTCCTATGGAGTTTATTGTGAAGTTTTTTAAGGTTCTATTTGTTTGATAATTCTAATAATATTTTAAACTATTAGGAATGGTTACAGAGAGTCCCAGAACTCAATGCAAATAATATGTACTTCTCAAATCCTTGAACCCACAAGTTCTTGAACAGGTATTTTGAAGGCAATCCAGCTCGTGTCAACTTCATTATTTTATAATATGAAGATTCTCTAGTTGTAATTATTTATGCCAATGATAATGAACAAAAACATAATATTTGGTAGCCCCAGGGAGAAGAAAAGAGTTGAAGTAAGAAGAAGCATTTCTAAGTTGATATAAAAATATTTTCAAAATCTTTAAGTCAAAGTATTTTAAGTATTTCAACATACTTTATGAAACTTCTTTAAAATATATGTGAGGATACAGTAGTAAAAATTTTGAAGAATGAACAAAAATAATTTTTTCTTCATAATTGGTAGTGAAAGGGGAGTTACAAATCTACAACAATAAAATAAAATAAAATAAAATAAAATAAAATAAAATAAAATAAAATAAAATAAAATAAAATAAAATAAAATAAAATAAATCTACACAGACCTAAGGTTCAACTTTTCTGGCAGGTTCTACATCAAATAAATTAATAATCAATATGTGTTTATCAGAAGCATACTATGTTAAACACAGATAGCATGGTAAATCACTATTTGGGTACTAATTTTCTGTTTCTAAATTGAGAAGTCAGGAATTAATGATGTCTAATAACACTTCTGGCTTTAAATTATTACTATCCTTTGTGTTAGACATGAGGGGATTAATATTTATTTATTGAATTGTGTCATATTTGATGATAAGCCTGCTGGCCAGCAGCTGTTGAACAAAATGTTTCTGGCAAGAATTCAGGTAATGGTGTACAAATTATTGTAAATTCCATCCTCCTGCGGGGATGAAGGCATCATCTCTGCCCTTCTTTCCCTCATTTAGAGCTTTCCTCTCTCTGTTTCTATATAGCTATTATGAACAGATTAAAATCTAATACAGATTTGAACTTGAATGCTTTGTTTGCTAGACTATGAGGAAAGCCACACTTGGAAAAATAACTTAAAAAAAAAACATTTAACAAAATAGCATGGCCTTCTGACCTCTTCATTTGGGAAATAGAATTACCTGGAATAGCTGAGCATTTATATTATTTCATAGACTGACCAAATGCATGTTAGAGGAAATGGAAGACTTTGGCACAGTACAAATCAAGCTAAAAAAGGTAGAAGATCATTGAATGTCAGAGTTGTAAAGAATATTAAAGATCATAATAATCAAGACTTTCATTATATAAGTGAGATAACTGAGGCTCATAAAGTTTTATGATCTTTCTAGAATCATAATATGTTTTAATGGGCTAACTCACCTCACCTCTGACTCTACACAGAGGCAGAACCATAATTATTTAAATCACACTAACCCAAAAAGATGGTGTAGCTACTTAATGGTGTAGACCACTCTGCCTAGTTTTAGGAATTGTATCTTGATCCCTTGTGGCTAAGGGCCAGAGGGACAAACTCTGGAATGCCAGCCACAGGAGACAAAGCTTGTCTCTGGTAGCAAATGCTGCCTCAGTTTCTCTCCCTGCCCCCAAAGCTTGGTCAGAAATCAATGATGGGTAAGACCCCTCACAGCTGGGGGCAACCTAAGCCAGACTTGATCACTTGGGAGGCCTTCATGGAAGGACTCGGGGGGGGGGGGACTGCAACAAAGAGCAATGGACTCTTACCCCCCCCATCCCCGGCCAAAGCCAGAGTCTTGGATCTAATCCTTTTAAGCCTGAATACCTGTTGGGGAGAGGTGCAGCTCCTTGCCTTGCTAGAGCGTGTCCTGGGGAAAAATCTGGCATCACAAAGACTTGCTGATAAACCTGTGAAATCTGCTCTGCTAAGAGTGCTTTCCTTCATATGATAAGGGTGCGAGAGGAAATGAGTATGTCTCCCAAAGTTTCTGCAAGTCTCTTCTTGACAGACACTGACTCAGACTGTGAAGCCCTCAGACCTCTTTGAAATGTTATCTACTGTTTGATCCTTGCCACCCTGTATTCCTGTGTATTACAACCCAATAAAAGGCTATGGAAGAGGGTGCTCGAGGCCTTTTTCTCCTCGGAGAAACTGGCCGCTGCTGGCCTTTGTCTCCCCTGAGAAACTGGCCACAGCCCACTCCTCCTCCAACCCAAGCACATCTCAGCATGTCTCGGTTATTATTCATTCACTCGTGTCCCTGGCAATGGGGGGACTCGTGAAAAAGTTGCTCCCACAACTTAATATTTAGATAATTTTTAAGTCAAAATGAATTGCTAAATATTGTATCACTATGAAGCTGAATCATTTTTCCTTTTTCTCCCTCAAACAAGGACATGCTTATTGATTTTAGAGAGAGGGAAAGTGAGGAGGAGAGGGAGAGAAACATCAATGTGAGAGAGAAACATTGATGGGTTGCCTCTCACATGTACCCAACTGGGAACTGAAACTGCAACCGAGGTGTGTGCCCTGACAGGGGGTAGAACCCCATGGCCTTTTGATATACAAGATGATTATCTAACTAACTGAGTCACACAACCCAGAGAGAAGTTGTATCATTTTTTAAAATCTAAAAACAAAACTGTTTTTAGTGTATTTTTTCCATTGCCATTTAACCTCCTTACGCCCTTCTCCACCCAAAATCATCTCACTGTTGTCCATGTCCATAAGACCTTTTATCTCCTTTGCTCAATCCCTCCACCCCCTAAACTCACCGCATAGCTGTCATCCTAATTTCTACCTCTGAGTCCGTCTCTAGTTTCTTTGTCAGTTTCTTCATTAGATTCCACACATGAATGAAGTCATGTGGCACATGTCTTTTTCTGACTGGCTTATGTCACTTAGTGTAATATTCTCCAGGTCCATCTATGCTGTTGCAAAGGGTAAATTTTTTTCTTTTCTATGGCCAAGTAGTATTCCACTATGTAAATGTCCCATAGTTGTGTTATCCATTCATCTATTGATGGACAGTTAGACAGCTTCCATTATTTTTAAGTTATGTACACCAAATAATACAATTCAAAATATATAAAGCAAAAGCTTGACAGATACACACAGAGAAAATGACAAATCTACCACTACAACAGATTTCTATATTTCTCTCAATAATTGATATCAAGTAGATAAAATCAGTAATGAAATAAGGAAAATCTAAACAATAAACTAACTTAAAAGGACACACATACTTACAAATGTTGAATCATTATGTTGTATACCTGAAACTAATACAATGTTATATGTCAATTATACCTCAATTTAGAAAGGGAATGTAGACATAGGCAAAGATAATTTAGTGCAGCAGTAATACTGTTAGTGTCTTTGTATTGCAATACATAAGAGGAGATGAGAAAAAGGAATTAGAGAAGAGTTCGTTTTTTATAGGAGATAACAGCTGAACTATGTCTTAGGAGATGATGTTAATTAGTAGGAGAGAGGATGAAAATATGGGGTTGGCCTAAAAATCCATTTAGTTTTTTCTACAAAATTAAAGACACATTACTCATTTTTACAAATAACTTTATTGATTTTTCTCAGTTAATGTCTTGATTAGATCACTGTCAACATCAGCTGGTCTCCCTAACCACGGAGCATCATCGTCAAGTGAGAAATCTCCATCAGGAAACTTCACAAACCACTTCTGACACGTTTGATCAGTCACAACACCTTCTTCATACACTGAACAAATCTTTTTTTGTGTTTCAGTTGCATTTTTACCTTTCTTGAAATAATAAAGTGTAATATACCAAAAACATTGTATATTTTCTTCCATCTTCAATATTAGAATGGCTGCACAAAAATTCACTAATTTTGATTTTTTTGATGCATACTGGTAGCTGTCACAATATAATCTAACAAAATTGTTTTAAATGAAATTAAAGACAACTCAGTGCTACTAGAGCCATCTTATGGAAAAAAAAACAAAAAAAAACCTTTTTGGCCAACCCAATATAAATGACCAGAGAATCATGATGAAAGATGCAGTAATTGGAAATATTCTGATGTTTGTAGAGAACTATGAATGATGCACTGAGAAAAAAGAATGAGACAAAAAATGGTGAGCACAGATACTGGAGAGCAAGATAAGGTTTACTGCATGAAGGTCCTGGAAGATAGTATTATGAAATGAGAATTCTAACTTGTAAGTTATTGGGATAGACTAAAGTGTTTAAGCAAGAGAATGGCAAGATTGAATTATCAAGACTATCACCCTTGTGGCTGAAGTTTGAGAACAAAAATGACGTGCTAGGTAGTAGTAAATCAAGTGGGAGCCAGTTCTGTGTCTACTGAGGTGTGATATAGGAGGAGAAAATGTTAAGGAAGAGGGGTTATGAGTTGAGCATGTTGATTTTGAATTGTCTGTGTTGCCAAAACATGAAAATCTCAAGCAAGTAGTTGAATAGAGAATTATGGAATTTAAGAAAAAACATTTTCTGGAAGATATTTAGGAGTTATATATTTAAAACAGACTTATATAGAACATTTGACCCAAGAACATTTATACATTTTTCAAGTATAATAGAAGTTTATGAAGAATACTGTCAGTATTCTATGTCATAAAACAAGGCCCAAAACATATTTAAAATTTTTATTTTTATACTTTCATTTTATGACCCAAAATAAATTGTAAATAAATAATAAAAAGATAATATGAAAGTATACATTGAGAAAATTTAAAAAGATACTTCAAAATTACACATGACTACACAAGTGATCTACTAAAATTTCAAGGACCAATTAGTCTCAATGTAATACACAAAACTTTCATAGAATAAAAACTGAGAACACTCCTCATACGTAATCAGGGTCATAAAATCTTCAGAGAAAAACCCAAGGATTAGGGTGAGTAGGGAAAGTACAGATCGATCTCACTTAAGAAATATAAATATAAAATCATAAAAAAGAATCACCAGGAATTTATCAAAATATACTATGGTTATACTGAGTTTATATAAGGAATGCATGAAGAGTTTAATATTAGAAAATCTGTTATTTTAATTTTCTATTGTAATATCTTCTTATTACCTTAATACATTTATTAAAAATTCAGTTCAACAAGTATTAATGATTAAAATTCTTAAACTGGGATAAGAAGGGAAAATCTTTACCCTGGTAATAGATATCTACTATAATTTATACCAAGGGTCATAGTCAGTGTGAAATGTTAAAAGCATTTTCTGTAAAATCAGAAAGTGCCCTGATTTTACTAATACTATTCATGGTGATGGAGGAACTAGGCATTGCAGTTAGACGAGAAAATTGAAATACAGACATGAAATAAAGAGATATAGTAGAATTTATAGATAAACTTTAGAAACAGAATTCACCATTATTCTTGGTATAAACTCAGCATTAAAAAAATCAGTGATAGTCTCATATAATTTATAGTAGAAAAATTCCATTTATAGTAACAATAAGCCATGATATTAAGGAATTCATCTAACAAGAGCACACAGACTTATTTTGGAGAAATTTAGAAAATATTACTGAATATTAAAAAAAGATAAAACTAAGTAAAAAATAAATAATACCCGTGAATGTGATTACTCAATATGTCAGAAGATGACATTTCTCCCAATATTGTTCTATATGTTTAAGGCAATTAAAAAACATAAACAGGTTTTGTTTTTGTGGAACTAGACAAAATGATGACAGAATCAATATGGATGAGAAAAAGATAAAAATAGGGCTTGTTCAAAAACAAGGAAGGAAACTGTTCTGTTAGATATCAAAGCTTATTACACATTTTAGAATTTAAACCATGTGGTCTCTCTCTTCATATTGTGTTCTCTGATTCACAAGTTTATCAGTTGGACTGCAGGAGGGATGCAGATGCTTAGGTACCTGGCCAGGGGTGGGGATCTGTGCAGGAAGTCCACCCTGGCAGGGAGGGGGATTTTGTGAGCAATACTGTTTAGAATTGCTGATGCAGGATAAAAATAAAAGGAATAAGTTGAAGTCAGTTTTTTCCCTTGTTTCAAAATGTTTTGTATAGACAGTGTATCTATTGTCCTACAGCCTTCTGCTAGAAAAGACTGCACCTATACACCCTTGGTACACCTGAAATATAGTACAGGTATGGAAGTTTAGTATAAAACAAAATGTTATGCATTGGTGGGAAAAGGATGGATTGCGAAGTGGCAATGTTATATAAGAACGTCAAATTAAATTATAGAAAACATCTTCATAAGTCCAGGGTAAGAAGTAATTGTTTTGGGCAAGTCAAAAGCACAAATCGTAAAGGAAAAGGCTGTTTCATTTAACTCTACTAAGAAAAAAGATAAAATGTGTACCGAAATAGAAGGTTGGGGAGAATATGTTACTGAACAAATGTAGTACCTAGAACCTATTAAAGAGTCCAATGAGAATAAAATCAGATAATCTGGTATAAAATAAACAAAGGATACGAACAGGCAAATCACAGATAATGAACCAGAATAGGCAGTAAATATATGAAGTGAAACTGTACTTCACTAATTATTAATTAAGGACTCACTAATAATTAAGGACATAGAAGGAGAAACAGGATACTTTAAAAATAACAAATTGCCCCAGTTAAAAATTGAACAAATTCTAAATTTTGGTGTGAATATGAGGGAATGAGAATTCTCAGGAAGCACTGATGGGCAGGGCTGCATTGCAAAACTCTGGAGTACAAACTGGTGCAGCCACTGTGGAATATATTTTCACAAAACCTGGGGAAGTAGATAATATCTCTGCTCTATGACCTGGTGATCTCTCTCTGAGAAATAAACCTTAGAGCTCTTTTTCTTTTCACACTTTTTTAAAAACCACAATACACTAAATAAATATATGGTACATCAAAGCTGACACAAGCACACGGAAATAATGTAGTTCACAAAATACTGCTGGCTCCCTGCCTTCTTGCTACACGATCTTTAAATCAGGCCTATATACTCTCAATTCTTAGACCCTAAGCTTGGGCTAAGCTTGGGGGGGGGGTCATATGACAAGTTTTGACCAATGAGTCATAAGGAAAAGTGATATCACTTCTGTGCTAAAGCATTTAATTGCTGGTGCAAGATTATTAATTTATTTATTTATTTACCTTCTGTCATGGTAACTAGGAACTTTTGAGAGGTCACTTGCTCTCCCAGCCTGTGTTCTGGAGTAAGATGTAGAACAGAGCTCCCAGCCAACCCAGAATGGACAGACCGATACATAGGCTTTGAGTTACAAACCAATTAACTTTGAAGGTTTTGATCCTATAGCATTGCATAGCCCATATTGGGCATTTCAATATTCTTACTCTTACTATGTGCAACCTAAAACTCAGCAGACTAAAGCAAAAATCACGTATTTGTTCATAATTCTGTATTCAAGTGTGGGCCCAGCTGGTAAGTTTATTTCTTGGTCTCCTGGGTCATTTCTAAAGAAGCATCATCCTAGAAGGTTAGACTCCAGCTGATTAATTGAAGCTGGCTTCAGTCCTATGTGCAGCACCTCAGTTTTGAGGCTAAAACAGCTGGATTTCTCTCTCTTTGCGTGGACTGTCCCAAAGAGTGGATGGATGCCTTTCCATGGCAGCTCAGGGCTCTGTAAGAATAAAAGCAGAACATGCAGACCTCCACAGACCCAGGCTTCAGAATTTGGATAACATTTCGTCCCATCCTGTTGACCAAAGGAAGTGATACAACCTGGATGTATTCAGGGGGAGGGGGAATAGACGGCACTTCTTGATGAGGACAGGACATGAGCACGCTGGGACGAGATGGTTGGTGACCATCTGTGTAGGCAATCCACAATATTATGTGTCACAAACCCTGGTATTCTATTCCATCAGTTTGATTCTGTTTTATTCTGTCCTTTCAGTTTTAAAATGATGGTCTTGTTATAGAAAATTTACCTGATAACACTCCAATAAGTTTACCACAGTTTGATAAACAGTGCTCTGGAAAAACCAGCACATTTGAACCATAAGTGTAGAAGAACACTATAATGTCCACTAGAGCATTATAAGAACACAATTTGAAAACATATTAAATGTTCCTCAGGAGGGAAATGAATATGTAATATGTTATTCATTCATATAATAAAGTACCGTTCATTGGTTTAAAATGAATGAACAAATAGGTGCATAGGAAGATGCAAATAGGAAGATGATAGATGAGAGATAATAGATAAATTGATGGATACATGTTGAAGACAATGCTGAGTGAAAACACATTTTTCTTTACAACATGCAGCATAATAATATTTAAAAACATTCAAGGTAATACTTCCTGTTATTTATGGATATGTATCCACACATAGAAGTTTTCATACCAAATTAATAAAAGAAGTTGCCTTTGGGGAGAAAGAACAGAGTGGAAATGAGTAGGGGAATAGACAGAACTTCAAATTTGTATACTCTTCCCTTGTTTAAATTGGAATGAACACAATAACCTTTCAGTATTTTAAATATTGAGATGTCCTTTTTATTGTGTTTAATAACTTGATGAAGGACAAATATAGGGTATAGAAAAGTATTGCAAAAACGATAGCAGAGACATTTGTTTTCTCAGATAATTATTTCTGTTAAAATGTTTCGACTCATCCTAGATGGGCCAGAAGTCAAGCTGGAGCATGGACGGTGGTCCAGGGCGGAAGAACTTGGTGTGGTTGGTTTTTATCCAGAAAGGCTAGTTCTACAAAGAGCTAGAAAGAGATCAGGTTTCAAATTCTCAGAGACAAGGAGGCAAAAGCAAGGAAATCCACAGCAGTTATTGATCAGGTAACTGAATCAGGTGTCAGAAATGGGAGACAGAGCAATCCAACTTTCAAGCTGGGTAGGAAATGGGATGGAGTTCAGAGTCAGAGCAAATGTCAGATACAAAGTTGCACAATTCAAACCTCTTCCTGAGTCTGAGCTGTGAGTTTGGTGAGCAGGAAGGCTTGATTTCAAGATCCTGGACTGGCCCAGGTGGGACAGGCAGAAATACCTAACCCGGTGCTACATCCTGAATCAAATAGTTCCTGTCAGAGCTGCTCAGGAATACTTTGTTCAGCAGTCAAGTTGCCATTCATTGGGAATTAAGATGGGTGCTGAGAAATTCTCTGGCTTGTACAGAGCTCTAAGAGAAAGTGGTGACGGCATGATTTCCTGTCCAGATAAGACACAGGCTGCTTGTTCCCATCAGACAGAACTGGCAATAGTGCGTCAGAGTAATTGCGTTAGTTCATCAGCTGGCTGTCGGGACTCTGAGACCTGCCTGGTCTGCTTGTGTTTGCCTTTGCTTTCCTGACAAGTTTAGTCTTCTTATTCCAGGGTAAGAGTGAGGTCACTGAGTGAGTGAAGGCTGGGGGCCTGAGTGAAGTTGTTCATTTTCTCTCTCTTTCTCTCTAGATTTCTGAGAATTATGCTGATCCCGAGAGGTGTGCCTAAGGGAACCTGAATTACTGGTGAATTGCCAATCAAGGTGAAGAGAGAGAAAATGTCAGGTAAATGTTATCTGTGTGTTGTTTACTTAGACTTCTCCCTGGGGGGAGAGGGCTAAGTCACTGGAATTGAGTGAGTAGTTCTGCAGGTCTGTAATTCTTCTCTGCTGACAACTGTCATTGTAACCTTGTGTCTGACATTTAAAAAGCACAGTGCTGGAGAAACGGCTCGGGTTCTGGGATGACTGGTGGTGCTTCGCCCTGCTGCCTGCCTCTACTTGAACTTACTGTACATGCATATTGCACGATGCTTCTTTTCTGCTGTGATCCAAACTTTTCCCAATTTGTGCTTTTCCCTTCTGATTTTTCACTGATGTTTGCTATTGTTATTTTATTGAGACATCAAGAATGTTTTGAGAAGCAAAGTCAGCATGTCCTCAATTCTTGCTATCATTTTGGTGGTAGTGGGGAGAGACAATCCTGTCAGCAGAATTCTCTTTGTTATGGTCTGGAAAAAGTTAGTGGCTTATATATAGATCAGAAAAGTTGGGACCTATATGTTTTAGTTTAGTAATGTATTGATTTATATAAATAGTTATTCAAGATTTATCGAATAACTGCTACAGGTGAGAATTTCACTATAGTATCTAAAGATACTTGGTTTTTTTATAAAAAGTCTACACTAAAAAATTCAACTGTTCTTTACAACTCATGAAATGTGTGAAGGAGAAGTGCTTGATATCTAATGTGTGAAACCTTTAAGGGGATGGAAGGTGCTTTCACAAAGAACAGGTGCTCAGACTGAATGCAGCCTAGGAGAAGCAGTCTCGATGTTTTCAGGTGGGTGGCATCTGCTATCTTTATGAGTTTTTCCAAAATTCCAGCCTGGAAACTTTAGCTTCCAGAAGGAGGAAATAGATGGCACTTTTCCCTGTTCCTCTTGCTAAGTTCAACTAAAAACCCTGGGTGTTAAACCTAAAACAAATTGGAAACTTCAAAAGGCGGTAAAAAGAAGACAGACTGGTTAGGGTCATCAGGACCCAAAGAACAAGACAGTGTGGAAACTCTGTAAGTTTCCTCTCTGCCTCTGGTGTCTTAGGCCTGGAGCTGAAGAAGCCAGTGACCCCAACACTCCGAGGGGTGCAGACACAAACAGCCTTGACAAAAGCCTTCTCTTTCCAGCTAGAAGACAGGGAAAGGGGCAGCTTAACAAAACAAAAACCTTGTAGACAATAACTTCTTTATTGCAGCCAAACACCAGAGAAAAAAATTTGACCCACCCCCTCCTGTCCTAGCAAAAAGTGAGTGGGGAGCCCAGAATTCCACCTTCACAAGATTTAATGCTACTGCTAAAAATTACATGTGTCTTTCGGTTTGAGTCCAGATGTAGCCTCAAGCACCTTTGCAGTACAGTGCTGCCAGGTGATGATGAACTCCCTCTCTAGACTGTCAGTGAGGACCATATGGCAGTCTGCACTTTGACCTTTACCTGGCAGTAAGAAGCACAAGTTTTTCTCCCCATGCTGATGTGGTATCAGAAGAGGCCTAGAGGAGAGGCAGGCTCTTCACCACGGTTCAGTGGTGACCAATGAGAGCCCCAGGGGCCCAGTAACAAGGCCCTCTCACCCCTCCCAGCCAGGGGCGTGTAAGTGGGGACCCAGTGGGAAGCCAAACTCTCAGTGCAGGCCAGAGTGGGGTGTTAGTGTCAGTTTCCTGGTTTGGATATTGTGCTATAGATTTGCAAAGTCAAAATACAATATGGCAAGTGTGTCCGTTGAAGTGTACGTGGGACCTTTCTGTACTGTTTTCCATCCTCTTATGAATCTGTAATTATTTCAAAAGAAAAAGTTAAAAAAAGGGAAATACATGTATCTCAATTTTGAATTTTTACTTTTAACTTGATTTCTAAGAAATTCTTTCTTTCTTTTTTTTTTTTAAATGAGAAATAAAAGCTGATTGCATGGTAACATTTCAAGACAAAAAAAGATGTGCCCTTTTTTATATTCATTTTCCTTTACTACTCTGAGCCTATTAAAAGACTGGTGAAAAATACACACACGTGTACACAACCACTAAGTAGTGACCACTTGCTAGGAAAGTTTCTCCAAGATGACCGACTTTTTGGCAAGGCCTAGCTAGTGGTGGATTTAACCCATATTTCCTTCCAGATAATGTAGCTAAACTGTATTTCTCAGCCTCCTTTATAGCACATGTGATCATGTGACTGAGGTCCCGGCAAATGGGAGTGATGTATGTTTCTTACAGTTCTGACCCTTGAGATTCTCCCACATGTTTCTTCACTGTCTTTCTCTACCTGCAGCTGAAAAGAGAGTAGGTGTTCTAGACGAGGCAGACTGAAGGACCCTTAGACCTGAATGACTCTAAGGAGTCATTTCCCTGCAACCAATTGAACTTTAAGTGAATAACTGATATATTGCGGTATAAAAGCCATGTAGACCTTGGGACCTTGGGGTGTATCTGTTACTGAAATTTCAGTGATATGAAGAAAGGGTGGTAGTGGTGTTTGGAATCTTCTTCCCTAGAGGCCGAGGAGGTTGAGATTTCTCATTATTTCTTTAACTTGATGCCTGATGCCTTCTGGAGTGTACAAGTGAATAAAATCAGGGGAACTGGTTCTAAATTTAAACTTTGTTACTCCGTCTTGAAAATTGGATGATGGAACTAGGTAATCTCCAAGTTCCAACTCCGCCAGTCTTGCATATATTAGTTTGTATGAGGTACAATAGCATATGGTACCTCCTGTACCTAGGAGAGATGATGCTGAATTACCACATGGATCTTTACCTCTGTGTCCAGAGGTAGCTTTAAACTCCTCAATACCATGCATGCTTCAGGCAGCTGTTGCCAATTTATTTGTAGTATTAGAAGCAGTGAAACCTGTAGGTCAGTGCTATTCTATACAATGACCTAAACATAGCTGTTGGTTTTTAGCAACTATGTGGGTAGCAGGTCGTGTAAGAGGTGAATGTGGTCCCCCCTTAGCATCTCTTGGACTTGTCCTCCATGCACTGCCATCCCTCACATCTCTTCTCATTCAAAGGGATGTTTGTGAGAGAGGTTATGTTTTTTCAGGCAAAGTTATAGATTTTATAACACAAGGCTTGAAAGATACAAATCCTAGAGGCACAGAAAGAAAAATAATCTTTAAGAAACTTTAGAATTAGGTCAATTATTATTTTTATTTGCATAAATACAAAGAGATACCTTATATTTCATGATCTAGAGAACAAAGGGTCAGAGAAATATATTTGTGTGCTTATTACCAAAGATGTTGATGGAGGCCCATATTTCTGTATTATTCACTAACTTTGGGTTTTTTTGAAACCTGTCCCAGGCTGATTGTGTGTGTGTGTATGTGTGTGTGTGTATGTGTGGCTAACAATACTAGGGCTTACAATACCTATTTCTTCTACCTCTTTCTTACCAGCTGTAATTAAACCTGTTTGAGGTGGTAATGAATGTGAAAGGTGTGAAACACCTTTCTGTACCAGTTTGCCTTGCATGCAGCTTGTGGGATAGTTGTGGTTTACAGGTACCTCCCAAGATAGTACATGGATTATAATGGGATTTTCCGAGAAAGATTGGTCTTCCTGAAGCAGATGCTGCCCCTCTTCTTTCCATTCTTCTTGCCTTGAACACAGTCATGGCAGCCTCATCTGCAGCAGCCATTTAGAAATTATGATAGGCCAAAAGAATCACAGACAAACTCGCCCCCCCCTACTGAGGCTCTAAGCCAGTGCCAGCAGCCATTTGATGCCAGACTTTTCATTTTCTGAGAAAAACAACCCCATGTTTTCTAAGCCAGTCTAGTCAGATTTTCTGTAGATTGTACCCAGATATTAGGCTGGGTTTATCATACATATCCAAAGGGGATCATCCTTTTCTAAAAGAACATCTCACCTCAATAATAATATAATGGTGGAGTAGGAAGAAAGATGTAAAGTAATTCTAAGTCAGAAATTAGTAGATTGACTGAAAGATATATAAATTATGTTATGTATGTAAGTGTATAACCATTCTACTTCCCCTGGGAGAGACTCCGCAGCTCTTGTTATATTTCAAATAGTTCTGAGTCTCAAGAAAATTTAAGAAATGCTATAGGAGTTTTGGTGTATATAATAGAAAATAACTGATAATTTGTTCAATATTAAATTGTATAAAATTAATATGTGCTGAGTATTTACTACCTTTAAGCACAGTGCTAAGGATTGCTTTTATTTCTCTAGTATCTCATTTATGCTTCTCATAGCACTATGAAAAAAGAATATTTTTACTCTTAATAGATGAGGAAATTGAGACTTGACACTACCTATTTTATCTTAATCATTCTGTCTCCTGAACACCTAGAATGGCACATAGTAAATAGTAGGTTGTAAATCAGTATTTTAATGAATAATAAGTGTATAATGTTTTTGTACATTCTATATTGCCTTATTAAGCATCTTTTAGGCTATGACCTCATCCTGAGGTTTTAGAAAATAAAATATCCATAGATATTTTCTTGTCCTTAAGAAGATAATAATATAGTGCCTACAATTTTATATAAACAAGTAATTTCATGCCGTAAGTAACATTTTTTACTAAGAAAATCAAGGATAATTCAGAGTTGTTAGATTTGATCTTCGAGCACAGTGAATTAAAAAAATAGCACCCACAAAGGCATAGGCCTATAAAAGCAAGATAAATAAAAATGTGATATTGATCTAACTGTTGTTAATATAACGAGAATGGTTTGCGCAACATTCATATAACCTGGCAGCCAAGGAAAGTGGACTAGAATGCACATGTGTGAACAATGATGACTTCACTGTACTAGTCAGTGGGGGCGGTAGACACTGTTGAGTGAGCATGTGTACTGTGTGGTCATCGCATTCAAAATGACTGAGTAGAGTGATGAATCTGTGTCAAAGTTTGTGTTAAGCTTGAATATTCCTCTGGAGACACAACTCAGAGGATTCAGAAGGCCGCAGGTATGGTTAACTGGTGATTGGCAGCTTCATCACAACAAAGCGCCTGCTCATGCATATGCAGTGTTTTTGTAAAACATTAAATCACCCAGGGACTTAGCCCCTCTACAGCCCAGATTTGATGCCCTGTTTTTCCCAAAACTAAAATCACCTTGAAAGGACAAAGATTTCACACTGTAGATGAGATTCAGGAAAATATGGCAGAGCAGCTGATAATGACTGGGAGAACTGTGTGAGGTCCCAAGGTACCCATTTGGAAGGGGACTAAGGCATAAATTTCATAGGTGCAATGTTTTGTACCTTGTATTTTCTTTAATAAATGTCTCTAAAGTATACATGGTGGATACTTTCTGGAAAGACTCTCATATATAATAAAATGAAAGTGGTGTCAGGAGATGAAATTGTGAAAGATATTACATAGCAAACTAAGAAGTTGGGACTTTAGGATCCTATTCTGTGGTTAACGAGAAACTAGCATGGACAGCTAAGTCATGAAGTAAAAGCTCAAATTTGTTTTTAGCAAGATCTCAGGTGATGATGGGGGAAAGAAGGAGAAGAGTCAAGTCAAGGAATATATAGAAAGGACCCATGGACAAATACAATGGGAGGAGGAGGATTAAAATGGAACATGGGTGGTGTTTAAGGCAGGGGAGAGTAATAGGGGGAAAATGGGGACAACTGTAATTGAACAATAGTTTAAAAAATTGAAAGTAAAATAAATAGCATCTTTCTGTAAAAAAAAAGAATCAATGTGGGAGAAGGACTAAATTGAGGAAATAGAGAAATCAGAGCTTGCTGCAGTTGTCTAAGCACAAAAGCGGAGAGCATTTGGCTTGTGACTCAGAGTGGTTGGATATGGCAGAGTCTTGAGGGGCATAGTACATGAAATTCATGAAGAGTATAAGGAAACAAAGTAGGGCCAGTGGAGTATGGAGGTTTGTAATAATTCTATTTCTGATCACAGTCCTATTATTTGATGATTCTATAATGCAAATTTGTTTATTCACTAAATTTGTATAAACATCAAAATCAAAACTCATGATACTTTTGGATCACTTACAGATATTTGCTGAGTGGCAAACAAAAAGGAAGAAAGAAAGAAAGAAAGAGAGAGAGAGAGAGAGAGGAAGGAAGGAAGGAAGGAAGGAAGGAAGGAAGGAAGGAAGGAAGGAAGGAAAGAAAGAAAGAAAAATAAAGAAAACCACAAAAGAAACAGTTGAGTTGTCCAGCATGCATCATTCCAGTGGAAGCAGAACATGATCATGTTCTGATTTCTTTCAGGTCTCAAACCATAAACATGTGTCCTTTTCGTAGCATATTTAGTGCCCTATTTCTTGCACTTTTGTTCTTATTGTTGGTGATTCTGCTGCTTCAAATGGTGCCCAAGCATGATACTGAAGTGTTGTTTATTGCTTTTGAGTGCAAGAAGGCTGTGGTGTGCCTTAGGGAGAAAATGTGCGTTAGATAAGCTTTGTTCAGACATGAGTTTTTGTACTATTGGCCAAGAATTTAATGTTAATGGAACAGCGCAATCTATTAAACATGGTGCCTTTAAACAGAAGTGCACATAAAACAAGGCTGTGTATTGATAAGTTGACAAAAGTACTGTGATCAGTGGCTCTCAGTAACCTAGCACTTTCTCCCATAGGAGCAATGATTGAGCATTTGCTAATTTATTGGCAGCAATTTTATGAAAAGCATATATATCATAATACCTGGAAAAGATATTTGAAATAATCAAATTCATTGTCATTGTTGTGTGAAGGAAACAAGTTCAATGATACAAAATGAAGTATCTAAATTTGCATACTTATTTATCACTGAAACTGGGCCATAGTTAAGGCTCTTAATATTTTCTTGCATGGTTTTCCCTTTTCACAAATAGACAAATAGCATAGTACTTTCATTGATGAAATATTTAAGCCAAAGTATGAAGTAATTTGAGTTTCTCTGGAAGATGGGTCTGTGGCAGACATACCTGATTAATCACACATGTGGTGCTCTGCCTCTGCACTCTTCAAGGCTGGTCCTAAGCCTGAGATTCCAGTCTACATCTGGATGGATTCAGAACCCATGAGTCTTTCTAGCTGACTGGAAGGATCTCTCTCTCTCTCTCTCTCTCTCTCTCTCTCTCTCTCTCTCTCTCTCACACACACACACACACACACACACACACCCTGTGCTGGTGGGAATAAAACTCTCTTTACACTTACCATCAGCTTTCTGGGGGGGGGGGGTCATAATCTGGCACAGAAATCAGTAAACTACTACCTACAGGTGAATTTTTTCCCACTGCCTATTTTGTAAATAAAGTTTTATTAGAACTCATCCATGCTTATTCATTTATCTGTTGTTGTCTATAACTACTTTCACTCTACAATTGCAGAGTTGAGTGGTTGTGAAAGAGATTCGTGGCCTTTTATATTTCTTATTTTGCCCTTTGTAGAAAATGTGTGGTGACCCTGACCTAGCATGTAGCATGAACTTTGGTGCCAGTTTCTCATGTAAGTGATCTGTGGTGACAGCCTTTGAAAGTATTTCATTGATTGTTCCGCCCTTAACTTGTGGGTAAAGATGCAACCTTACCAAAGTTTCTGGATGACACAAGAGGATTATCTTTTGTTATTTGGTGTCACCAAAAAATCCAAATCAGTTTAACAGAAGTGATCCATAGCTCATTCTAGCACTTGCTGAAATCTATGTCAGTCATATGAGTTTCCCAATTCAAGGACTACAATGGTAAGATTGTGAATCAACAATGCATTTCCCACTCTAACCCATCCTCACCAGCTGTCAGCACTACCTGAACCAATTGTTAATGTGGCTGTTAAAGCAGACTGACATTTAAAACTAGTAACAGGACAGAATTAACTTCCCCAGTGTCTTTTCTGTTGCACAAGCATATGTAAGAAATGCTTTTACTTAGGTTAGTGACGTTTGCTACCCAAGTGCTGACAAAACATTGTGTCTAAACAAATGTTGATTGCAGAGATTCATCTTCCCACAATAATGAATGGTAACTGCATAGAGATAATTATAAAATAATCTAAAAACCACACACAGTGACTTCTGCTTAATGGAATTACTTAAGAAAGAGTATTTTAATTTTGTAACCTGACACTTCAAAGAAAAGAACACTGTGGTAAACATGTAAGCAGCACTTCAACCATATTCCTGTTTAAATGGGCAATGTCTCTATGAAGGCTTCCTTAATTAAAAAAACAAAACAAAACTTCTTTTCCTAATTAGCATATTGTGGCTGAATTAACACATCACTTCAGTTTCTCATAAGCCTCTAAGACATCTTCAGTAAAAAAAAAAAAGATTTAATGCCCAAATGGTTACTTTATGAGAATGAAGAACTTTACAAAGTCTCAGTCTCAAAATCTACTAGGTGTGGAGTAGAACAAATTAGTAGGTCTTGGGAAATCAGAGAAAGTATGAATAACTGCGGTGCCCTTCTAAATATAGACCAGGAAATATTTTTGTAGATTCTTTCTAAGGAGCATAGGGAGAGTAAAACATAAATGAAAGAAAATCATAAACATGAATGAGGAATACAGAAAGATGTCTTGAGTTTAAATGTTGTATTGAGGAAAGAATGGCAGGGCATGGGGCAAGAATGAGGGTGAAAATGTACAAAAAAAATCAACTCAAAATGAATTAAAGATGAATGTAAGACCTAAAACCATGAAGCTTCTAAAAGAAAATATAGGGTGTCACTCCCTGGCACTGGTCTTGGCAATGATTTTTTTATTTTTTGATTTGACACCAAAGACAAAGGCACAAAAATAAAAATAAACAAGTAGATTTACATCAAAATAAAAGCTTCTACACAGTGAAAGGAAACCATCAACAAAATAAAAAAACAACCTGCAGGGTAGGAAAATATTTGCATGCCATATATTTGATAAGAGATTAATACCCAAAATATGCAAGTAACTCATACAACTCAATGGCAAAAGCTCCGAAATGACCCAATTAAAACTGGGCAAAGGAAATGTATGAATAGACATTTTTCCAAAGAAGTCATACTTATATAGCTGACAGGTTCATGTAAATAAGCATAACATCAGTAATTGTCAGAGAAATGCAAATCGAAACTACAATAAGCTATCACCTCACACCTGAAAGTGTTCTCAAAAAGACTAAAGGTAAACAAATGATGGTCAGGATGTGGAAAGAGAACCCTTTTATTTTTACACTGTTGCTGTGAATGCCAACCACTATGGAAAACAGATTAGAGGTTCCTGAATAAATTAAAAAATAGAGCTGCCATATGATCCAGCAATTCTATTTTTAGGTATATAATCAAAGGAAAGCAAATCATTGTCTCAAAGAGATATCTGTATTTCCACATTCACTGCAGCATTATTCATAATAGTCAAGGTAGGGAAATAACCTAAATGCCCATAGACAAATGAATGGATAAGTAAGATGTATAATACACACACATACACATAAACAGTCACCTCATGGCATCACTTTTAGGTGGATTCTTAAAAAAAACTCAATCGTATTGAAACAAAGAGTAAAAAAGGAGTTGCCAGAGTCTGGGAGAGAGGGGGAAATAGAGGCTAGTAAGAGGATACACATTTTGTTATCAAATCAATAAGTTCTGAGGATCTAATGTGTAACACGGTGACAATACTTGGTAATGCCATATGCATAAATGAAATTTGCTAAGAGAGTAGAATTTAAATGTTCTTACCACAGCACACACACAAGATAAATATCTGTGGTGATGGATGAGTTAACCTGGAGAAGGGAAACTTCTCCCGATGTATACACATATGAAATCATATGTTGTGCACCTTAAATGTCTTAAATTTTATTTACTGTTTATATCTTAATAAAGCTAGAGAAAAGAGAATGAGCAAGAAAGCATAAGTATAAACTGCGAAGTACAGAAATGAACATCTTTTAATGTGTCATCCAAGAAATGTAAGAAAGATTAAATGTACTGAAGATGCCTTGGATTTGAGAAGAGTAGAGAAGAAAAAAATATGAAGATAGGGTAGGCAGACTGTAAGACTACACATATAGCTTCTGCAATGTTGCATTGCATCAATCGATGTATGATTCTAAATGTAAACCACCAACAGCAAAAGTCACTATAAAATACTTCAAGGCATGAGCAGCGGTTATCAGAAAGCACTGCACACTCCAAAGCTGTAGACTCAGCTGACCATAGCTGAGTCTGAACCTCTTCACCTAAGCCAACTGTGAAACCAGTAGCAATCTCGACAGTGAGCTGTGACTTGAGGCTTCATCAGCATCATGCATTTTACCATTCAAACCAAATAGCCCAGAGTATAAAGGCAACAGAGTATATGGTCTTTTAAAAACTCATTGCTCAGCCCCTAAAAGCATGAAATTGAAAGTAAAAAAAGATACAAAATTTATTTATTTATTTATTTATTGTGTATTTTATTGATTATGCTATTACAACTGTCTCATTCTTTTTCTCCCCTTTATCCCCCACCACCCGGTACCCCCATTTCCTCCAGTGTTCCCCTGCTTAGTTTGTGTCCATGGATCCTACATATAGGTTCTTTGGCTTCTCCATTTCCTGTAATATTCTGAGCTTCCCCTGCCTATTTTGTGCCTACCAATTATACTTTTATTCCCTGTACCTTTCCCCCCTGTGCACCCCCTCCCTGTCCTTGCTGATAACCCTCCATGTGATCTCCATTTCCATGATTCTGTTCCTGTTCTAGTTATTAGCTTAGTTTGTTATTGTTTTTTTTTAGGTTCAGTTGTCGACAATTGTGTTTGTTGTCATTTTACTGTTCATAGTTTTGATTTTCTTTTTTGTAAATAAGTACCTTTAACATTTCCTATAATAAGGGCTTAGTGATGATGAACTCCTTTAACTTTACCTTATCTGGGAAGCACTTTCTCTGCCCTTCCATTCTGAATGATAGCTTTGCTGGATAGAGTAATCTTGGTTGTAGGTCCTTGCCTTTCATATTTCTTTCCAGCCCCTTCTTGCCTGCAAAGTTTCTTTCGAGAAGTCAGCTGACAGTCTTATGGAAACTTCTTTGTAGGTAACTGTCTCCTTTTCTCTTGCTGCTTCTAAGATTCTCTCCTTATCTTTAATCTTTGGTAATTTAACTATGATGTGTCTTGCTTTCCTATTCATTAAATGTGTGACTTTGGACATCTGTTTTAACTTTTTCCAAACTGCAACACTTGAATTAAGTTAAGATGGAAATAATAGTTCACAGGATTGGTATTGTTATTAAGTAAAAAAAAAATTTGTAAACAGCCTGGCATATAGTAAGCATCAATAAACAAGTTTTTATATATACAAGTAGTTTCACCTTTTGAGTATAATCATGGCCTATTTATTTACTAATTTATTAATTATTATCCTCACATCCTTACCCAAAGAAATGCTTATTGATTTTAGAGAATGAGAAGGGGAGGGAGAAAGAGAGAGAGAGAAACATTGATCTGTTGCTTCTCGCATGTGCCCCAACCAGGTCCCAAATCAATGACCTAGACATGTGCCCTGACTCAGAATTAAGCCTGCAAGCTTTTGGTTTATAGGACAATGCTCCAACTAACTGAGCCACACTGGCCACGGCAGATCATGGTTTATTTTAAAAGGCTAAATATTCTATATTCTATAAGCAAATATTTGAGATAGGCAATGAAGCAGGACAGCCAGAATCTACCAAACTCTTGCCTAAAACCAGAATAGAGCAAAAACTCATTTCTTGGATTCTAATAG
Organism: Artibeus jamaicensis; assembly: GCF_021234435.1. Classification (NCBI taxonomy): domain Eukaryota; kingdom Metazoa; phylum Chordata; class Mammalia; order Chiroptera; family Phyllostomidae; genus Artibeus; species Artibeus jamaicensis. The sequence continues at coordinate 1,805,296 of NW_026522036.1, forward strand.
TAATTTGATGTTTTCCTGGCTTTAGCAGAGATATGTTGCTTATCTACCAAAACATTTCACCAGACATAGTTTTAAAATCGGTAGTAGGGCCCAATAATGGCCTTGCAGGGTACAGATTCACATGGAATTCTTAAATTTCTCACTCTTTACAAATAGAACTAGCCAACAGCATCTGATGCAGGGTTTTGCTTCAGTGAGCCTTAAAACCAACATCTATCACCCCTTAAATTAGTACTACCTAATGTATTACTAATACATAAATTTTATGACTTTTCCATTTGCAGAAACAAAATCTATACATTAAAGTTTAGGTGGAAGTTTGTGACTTGGTCTCACAAGTATGATGGCTATGAAGCTGCTCCTTAAAAGGAAAGGAAAGAAAATATGTAAAAAGATTTTTATAGTCAAGTATAGCCACTAAGTATCTAGGGGATTAGAATGGTGTCTAGATGCCAACATGCTTTGAGAAAATCCTGTCTACATTAAGTAAGAAATGACTTCCACATTGGTGGTCCTTTGTTTGCCTTATTCCATTAGAGCTTCCTGACAATGCTGCCTTCCCTCTCTCCGGCTCCTTAAGAATGTTCTCCAAACCTTCATGGTTTGATGAAAGAATGATTTCACATTGAATAAAAGATATATTAAAAAAAGATAAATCTTAGGGTCTGAGGGAGATACATTCTCATGCCCTTTTGTATGGCAGAAACCTTACTTGCATCAGGATTTTCAGAATTGAGCTCTGTAGAACTTTAGCTGCTCCTTAATAATGCTGCATGAGCAAGAAGGTACCATGTTCAAATTTAAGTTTGAGATTATATTAGAGGTTTCTATGTAGTCTCATAAAATCCAGGAGAAGCTTCATGATAAAGAAACATGTTTGCTATTGCTTAACCCGATGTTTCCCAGACATATTTATATAATATATTCTTTTTTCCCCAATGTATATGTATGGCCTGTGGAGCTATTCTGTGGAATGCACTTTGGGAAACATTAATATACTATTAGTGATAAATGGTTACAGGAATATAATAAAAGATATTTGACTAATTACCTTATCACCTATAATGGGGTAGTGCCCATAGTGGGTGATAATTTTTTATCTGCTGTTTATATCATTGAAATCCTTCTCTGTGATGTGTGCTACAGTTTATTGGTTATCCTAGAGAAAGGGTATAACTTGGGCTAATGCTCCTCATAATAGACTTTCTTATGCATGAGGACTGAGTGAGGTCTCCCTTTAGGCTATTTTTAGTTAATTATCCATGTTCTTCAATCCCCTTAAGGTTTCCCTTTAGTCTTTTTTTTTCTCACATTTTTTTCTGGATCCTTTTTAAGTAGGCACTGAAGTAAAGAACTCATGGTCTCTATTTTTTCAACATGTAAGCCCAAATAGGTTATTTTGTATCTTGTTTTCAGTTCTACATTTAGATAGCTGTTTTTAATTTTCAGATTATATCTTATACTACCAGCTATTGACTATTAACATATTGGAATAAACAATTACTTCATCAAGTTTTTTTGTATTTAGTTTCTTTTTTTCTGTTTTAATTACTTTTATAAATTGTCACTTTTCTGCAAAGTGAACAAAAGCATCCTTAATCTAAGATGCTGATAAAATTTGTGAGCAATTTAGAGCCTAGATTTCTCTTTCCACCTTCACTTATTTTTCTAAAATGTATCCTTAAGATAGCCAAACTCATTCACCAGTCTTAAGTCTAATCCATATATTGAAGTCATTTAGTGCAAGTTATGAATGTTATTCCTCTTTGCACCTTAAATCTGTGCAGAGTGTCTGTACCTGCTGTCTTTTTTAAGGAATGTCTTTGTATGAACATCAGGCCATTCAAAAAACTATATCAGCATAGTATGATCTGGACCATCTTCTGAGCTTGCAAGTGAAAACATTATTTGAAAATAAATGCCTCATGATATCCTGCAAATTATATCTACTGATTCTTCCTTATTTACTGTTTGTATTCCAATGAAAATAAGAGGTTGAATTAGTCACATGTTTCCATTTCCTAAGGTCATGTTATCTCCATGCTAAATGTGTATTCAGATGGCTGCTAGTTTACAGTTTCAAAAATTTATTTTTTTATATTTTAACATTTCAGAAGTCAGGATGAATCATACAAATGATGGCATCCTGGCACTGTGTCATTTTTTAACTGGCAGGAGTTTTTTTTCTTAGTGATGTATATAACAATGATGAATTAGATTGAATAAAGATTTGATGAAATACAATATCAATGCTTCAAATATGTAAAATACAGTTCTCTGGGTTGGGGGAAGTGAGATTCTTAGAGGAGAATTAGAATAATGTAACATCAGTCACATCATGTTTAGAGAGCTCCCATGTACATCATACCACTTGATTAACATAATAGCAGTGGAGTTATTATTAGCCTAAATTCATACCTGAAGAAAAAACATGCTGAAGTGACTTGCTCAAGGACATAGAATTACAAGGGCAAAAACCATGTTTATTTTATCTACAGGGCAAAATATGGTGCTTGGCCTATAGTAGGAACTGAATGCATATTTGTAGAACAAATGGAAGGAAAACATTATACTCACGTTTAACTATTTTTATTTAAATATTACGTCCTTCTCGTTATAACAGCATGCCATTTCCTTCACTTCTCTCCAGTGCTTTACTGTCTTTCATAGAGGGCAAACTTATTAAGGGGTAAGACCAAGTAAAAACATATTTTTTAAAAAGATCATGATGGTATATAGAACAGTTAGAGTTGGAAGGGATTTTAGAGATTGCTGAGCCCTGTCATCTTCTTAAAGAAAAGTAAGCCAAGGACCAGAGAGATTGAATGATTTATTCAAGTGTATATGACTAGTGGTTGGCATACCTTGGCCTTGAAGCAGGCATTTTGTAGTTACTACCTTCATTTCCCTTAAGTAGTTGGTCTGTTACTTGAGTTCAGCTAATCTCTTGTCTTCAGGCTTAGTCCAAACTTTTCATCTTGTGTCCAAATTGCTATAACTTCCCACTGAATGCCTCATAGGGGCTTCAGCCTCAAATTCTGCAAAACAGAACCATTTATGGCCTGCTCAATCTTGCTGTGCCTTCTGTATTCCCATTAGATAAGGAAAGCTCCATTTTTTCACTCCAGCTGACGCAGGCCCTTAAGAATCATCCTTGATTCCTCCTCTCTCACCTCTCATTTCAGAGTAACGTCCAAATCTTGCTAACTTTACAACCTACCCATTTCTCAAAGCTCTCTCCTGCCCCACCCGACCACTGCCGTGTTACAGGCCATTGCTATCTTCCTCCTAAAATATTGTAGTAGCACCTACCTGATCCCTCCTGCCTCAGGTTTTTCCCTAAAATTTATTCTGTAAATTGTAGACGGAACAAAACATATATAAATATGATTCTGTTCTTGATTCTCTCCTGTTTAAATCTTTTACTGGTTGTCTTCAGATTTAAATCCAAGCCTTTATTATGACCTACACCAGCTTGCATATTCTGGCTTCCGCCTAACTCTCCTCTTTCCTGATTCAGCATATACTTGATAGTCATACCAGGAATTTAAGCACAGTTATTAAGAGCTCAGACTTTAAAGTTTCACAAATAGGAACAAATCTTTGCTCTACTTTACTAAATGTTTACATATTTTGTGTGATTTAATTCCCCTAACACTCAGTTTCCTCATTTGTAAAATGGAACTAATATTAGTTTCTATTTTATTGCATTATTGTAAAGAATAAAGGAAGTAATCCATATAAAGTGTTTGTTATTTACCTAACACATACGCTGTATGCACACAATAAATAGTCCAGGAACCTCATTTTTTTCTGTTTTCGCTTTGGCCAGTCATCCTCACCACTGAAAACTTGATCCAGTCTCTATTCAACTTGAAAAACTTCCTTATCGTGCTTCCCCCAGGCAGGGTCACTCACTCAGCACCTCTGTGTATCTTTATCATTGCACTGTTCATGCTGTGCTTACTGACTTTTATATCTTTCCAATAGACTGGGATTCCTTGAAGGCAGTAGCTGTGACTTTTAACTGTGTATTGAGAATCTAGCATGGTGTGGTATAGAGAAGTCACTTGATACATATTTATCAAAATAATCTGAAGATCATGAAAGGAAGATACCACTGTATTCTCAGTTCCTGACCGGTATAGGTAGTAGGCAAGTTGATAAATATCTGTTGAACAGATGAATTAGGAAATTTAAAGATGAATGCTCCCTTTGCCAGTTTCTTTTTCCATGTGTAGGGAGGGAACAACTTTTCCTTGACCATGACTGAGCCTGAACTTAGACAAAGGTTAACAGGAGGAATGTGTATAAATTTACTTAATGTAAGTTTTACATGACATAGGAGGCTTTATAAGGAAATGAAGACTTGAAGAAGCTAAGTTTGAGCATTTTTATACAAGGTTTGGTTAAGAGTAGAGAGTCATGAGAAAATGTGATAAGACCAAAGGGTATGAACTAAGTTTAGTAAACTGGGGGAAGCTTTGCAAGGCCTGGTGGTCCCTTTTCCAGTTAGTGTCCCTCCATCTTCAGTGATAAAGATGCCACTTTCCTCCAAGTGGAGGTAGCAAATCTGTCACATGAGAGTTCTATGACCTGCTTCAGGGGAGAAGTGGGGAAGTCAAAGAGTCTTTCCTAAACCTCCTGTTTCCAAATTCTTTCATCTTCAATTATTCTATATACCAAGATGCCATATGTCAGGGTAGTGTGTTCTTAATCCTACCACATGACAGCTCAAGAAAAAAACAGTCACTCTGTTATCAGTCTCTGACCACCAGTGCTCTCCATTTCATGGTAAGACTGCAGTACAGATAGTATCGGGGATCTTTAATTACTCTTATTTTAGAAAGTGACCGACACTTCTGCCTGTGACATTAAGGCATCAACATGCAATTGATCACACACAGAAGAACTTGGATGTGCCTATTAGACACTCCCTTTTACAGAACAGTTGCTCCTGTCACTGCAGTTGTTAGACACTCCCTCTTACAGAACAGTTGCTCCTGTCACTGCAGTTGTGTTTCCTCCCCTTGCTTTTTCCCTTGTGATCTCATCAAACAAACATACCACCTCACAGGTACTCTAAGGTTCATTGAGCCGCTTCACGGCCTCAAACAGATGTTACCTGTGGTGTTACTCTGTGTGTAGAAGTTTGCTCCATCTGCCAGAATTTCTTCTGTGAACACCTGCAGGTCAGATTATTCACATAAAAATATGCTAGAATTACAATTGGGATAGTCAATATCAAATAATTTGTTGCTGTAGCATTGCACTGTCTGTGATAGTGATTCAGGGCAGATGACCTCCTCTTGTCCTTCAGGACTGTCAGTCTCTCTTGCCCCAAACCATTAGATCTCTTCACACTTGGCTGGTTTTGCAGTCTCTCTCTCTCTCTCTTTTTTTTTTTGACAATTGATGATTTTCTTCTTCTCTCTTTCCTTCCTTCTCTGGCCCTGAGGCTTTTTCTTTCCCTCTGCTTCTCTCTGGGGATCATTGTCAGCAGGCTTTAAGTGGCATTTATGGTGTTACAGCTTGCATCCAGAATTAATTTCTTTTATAAATTTAAGGACAGACATTGGGACAAACATTGTAAAGTCAATAGAAACTTGGGAATTGATGTTATCTCAAAACATATGTTAAATCAGTAAATTTGCAAAGTTAATTTTTTTCACTGTAATTATATAGCATTTTTTCTTTTACCTCCACTTGAGAACTTGCTAAGTTCTACCTTGAATGATAAAAAACAATGTGAGGAGTAACTGGTTGTTAAGCATGGTTTATGAATGTAACAAGAAATTTTGCATTAGTATTCACAGATCATTGACTTTATGAAATAAGACCAAATGACACATTTCATTTTCCCTCACACCCGTTTTCTTTCAGCCGCCGATACACCAGGCTCTTCACTTTGTATGCACTGGCAGGAATCTTCTCTCTCAATTCACTGAATTGGAAATCATTTCTGATGCTTACCACCTTGGAGATTTCCCTGACTGCTCTATTTAAACACATTCTTCTTTATTCTATTCTGTCACAACTCTCTTCTTTCTTTTCCTCCCTTCCTCCCTTCCTCTCTCTGCCTTTCCCCTCCCTCCTCCCTCCCTCCCTCCCTTCCTTCCTTCCTTCCTTCCTTCCTTCCTTCCTTCCTTCCTTCCTTCCTTCCTTCCTTCCTTCCTTCCTTCCTTCCTTCCTCTCTCTCTTCCCTTCTTTCTCCTCACCTGAGGATATGTTTGTTAATTTTTAGACAAAGAGGAATCAGGAAAGAGATGGAGAAACACTGATCGGCTGCCTCCCTTATATACACTGACCAGGGATCAAATCCGCAACCCTTTCGTATATGGGGACAACGGTCCAACCTACTGAACCACCTGGCCAGGGTCCTGCTTCTTCTTCTTCTTTTTTTAATAGGCCTCCTTATAGCAGGTAGTTATTTTATTAACTTGCCTACATCATTGAAATTTTTGGTCTGTCTCTTTAAATAGAAAATAATTCCCATATATTTTACTGAGAAAGGAACTGTGAAAGAATGAGAAATACATGTATTTCTCATACATATATATTTTCTCTACCCCAGTTCCAGCTAATATTTGGTATTTGAACCTGGTTCCTGACAAAGAGCTTCTAAAACGTCTTGTAACTTCCTGAGGATGGGGGTACCTGACCCAGAGTTCCTAAATCCCATGGAATTTCCTGGGTGATGGGAGCATATTTTTTTCTAATGAGGCAGTTCTTGGTGGGCTCCTTCATGGGGACTGGCCACTGAAAAAGTCAAGCCATAGTTAGAAGCTTGGAATTTTCATTCCCAGCCCTCATTCTCTGAGGTGGGGGGGGGAGTAGAAATTGAGTGAATAATACGTCGTAATAGATCATGCTTGTGTGATGAAGCCTCTATGAAACCCCCCCCCCGTACAGCATTCGGGGAACACATGTGCCAGGAGAGTGATGAACCCCAGCTCCACAGGCAAAGGTTCCTACACTCAGGACCCTCTAGACCTTGTCGAATGTCTCTCTTCATTTAGCTTTTCATCTGTGCGCTTATCATGTTCTCTATTGTAAAATAAACTGGTAAGTATAAGTAAATGCTTCGCTGAGTTCTGTGAGCTGTTCTAGAACATTGTGAAAGCCAAAAGGGAGTTGTAGGAACCCTCTTGTAGGGCTGGTCGGTCAGAAGTACCAGGTTACCATGTGGGACTTGTGACTGGAATCTGAGGTGGGGACAGTTCTGTGGGAGGTGAGTCATTAACTTGTGTGATCTGATACTAGTTCCAGGTAAACAGTGTCAGAACTGCATGGAGTCCCGAGTTACCTACCTGAAGTCAGAGAACTGGTCAGTGTGGGAATAAACCCCCATACATCTGGTGGCCAAAAGGAGTGGCAAAATAGTTGTAGTATGAAGGAAAATGTGGCATTTTTCTCATTACAGGATCCATATGTCTCTTTCCATTGTATTGCTAGTGCCCAGCCCATTGTATAGGCTCAATAATGTTGAGTGTACTGTGCACTGACTCAAATACTTTGCATGTATGTATTCATTTACTCTTACAGCAACCCTATTATGGGGTTGTTATTATTATGCCTATGCTGCAGCTAAGGAAACCGAGACATAGAAAGATCAATAACTTGTTAACAGCCATGTAGCTAACATGTGTGTGAGTTGGAATTCAACTCCAGGAAGTCTGGCATTGGAAATCTGGGCCTTTAGTGAACACAATCACAAAATTATACATAAAAAGTTTAACTATATATATATATATATTCTAATGCAAAAGGAGGTGATGCACTCAAGCAATGATGAAATGTCCCCAAATGACTTTGAAATACAAGCAATAAAATTGTCACCCCAGTGTCCTCTGAAAAGATGAATAATTTCCAGGCCAGCTAAACTATACTGTTGTAAGCACTAAGGTATTAAGGTATTAACGTATCTAAAGAAAGCATGTGTCAATCACAAGGGAGATCTTTCTGCAATGGAAATAAATGAGGCACAAGGGAGTATTAAAGAGGTGTTACTAGGCTAAGGAAAACATCCTCCTGCACCTATCTCTCCTCAGTCTTCAATGGCAGGTAGTAAGTTGGTCAACAACTTACAAGTGATTTTTGTTTATTCTGGTAAAATATGCATAACATAAAGTCTACAGTTTAACCCTTTTTGAGGGTTAACATTTCAAGCCTTAGATGAGATTTTGTGTAGCTAATTAGAAGTTATGTTTTAATTACCTGTTAGATAGAGATGAGCAAAAGTAATTTATTGTTTATAGGGGTGGGCAAAGTAGTTTTATAGTAGTGAGTACACAGTTTCTTCTTGTATTATTATTTATTGATTATTGTATTTATTTGTATTATAACTGCAAACCTACTTTAGCCCATCCTTACATACAGATTTTACTAGAATAATTTGAAACATAGGGTTGGGTGGAGAAGTGGAAGAGAGAAGCTAAGACTTTCTGCATTGTTCTGCAAGATAATGATAAGAGTCAACTCCAGTGTGGACAGTGTGAGCTTGCAAGTAACAAAAAAGTTAGCAAAATTTTTATTTTCCTAGATTGAATAAATACTTTTTAAGAGGAGAGCATCACATATGTTCTATCCAAAAGTGAATTTCTGCAAGAATCATAATGCGTTTTGGTGACTGTGCGAGTGTAGAGATTTATAAAGTGGACATCAATAATCCATTGTTTGTATGTCCTGGAGTGTCACATTCTTACTGAACCAGCTTGCTTACTGTGCTCTAGGTAAAATAACAAAGTTGAAACACTACACTGCTGGGAGACAGGTGGGTAATTGATTCTGGACAAGAAGTGCAATGTCTCCTAAACATCATCATGGGGAAGTTATGGCAGCTTTTAAAGAATAAGAGTGTACCCAAGGACTGGGCTTACAGGGGTGTTCAACCTTTTGGTGTCTCTGGGCCACACTGGAAGAAGAAGAGTTGTCTTGGACAACACCTTAAATACACAAACACTAATGAAAACAAGAAAATCTCATAATGTCTTAAGTAAATTTATGATTTTGTGTTTGGCTGCATGCGTAGCCATCCTGGGCTGCAGGCAGCATGCAGGCTGGGGGTTGTTCCCTACGCCCCTGGTAGGGAAAAAGTGTTTGATATACCATGCAACTTTAAATGGTATAGTGTTGAAGAGAAAAGGAGAACAAACCATAAAACTGAATGGCTCACCACTAACTCCAAACCCTCATGATCTTGAAGTATCGCATTGAAAAGGAACTTCATTCTTGAACTCTATGATGGAAGAAAATAGCTAGAAGGTATATTTAACTCAAAAGTCCCAGGAAGGACTTGGAGTAGATGGACTAAAAACCATTCATAAACATTAAGGAGAAGGCTTTGAGGAAGAGGATGTACAACTAACGACTGGGGCTCCAGTCTTCTAACTGTAGTCTAGGGAGAGATGTACTCCCAATACATGTCTGTCTATTTCCAGGGGAGGCAGGCCGGGCTACCTTTATTTTAGTCTATAATTATTAAAACTGCAAAGTGGGTGCTGCGTTTCAAAAGCATTCTATACAAGCAATCGTCCGATTATCAATTAGTTTTCCATGTGCTGGCTCGTGTGAAGAAAATATACTACTAAAGATTTTTTATGTTTGGCCTACTTGGAAATCAGAGTTCTTTTTATTGATTAATAACTGGCATTTTAATAGTAATTTGGCTTGCTATATAACTTGCCTACTAGGAGAGGTTGTACTGGCCATAATCTCTAATTTTGTGTGATTTTATATATCCATCCACATGAATCTGGTAAATATGACTCACCTGCTGAAAGATGATTCTATTCTTACTGTGCTGAATAAATCTAGTTTCTGAGACCAAGACTGAGGGCAGACATGGAATGTGATTGGTTTATCAACAGCATTGCTTTGGTGTCTTGGTAGTCATGTGAGTTTCACTTGTGTTACCAGGACCTGCCATTCTTACAAACCCTCTACCTCAGGCATGAGTAATATTGTGTGTACAGGTTTGTATGTTGGTTACACAGGTTTCCTGAAGTACAGCAGCCTTCAGATACCCACTTTCTGGCATTTATAGATAAAACTGTTGAAGAATATGCTGCTTCCTCACTCAGGTATTAAAATTTTTTTTTAAGTGTCATGGACATGCACTGAATGGGCCCAGTGGGTTTTCTCCATGGCTAAGACCAGCAGCAACTCTATCACACAGCTCGGCCCAAATTTTGAACTTCAGCAGAAAAACCTGACTGATGTTGATCTGAGGAACTGGTATCTCCCCACTCTCTCAAGGCCATCTTTTTGTTCTGGTTCTGCAAGCTGTTGGAGTTGCCATGTCATGTGACCTGCATGAGGACTCCCTGCCGTAAACCTGTGCTCTTGTCACTGCCCTGAACTAATGTCCATTTGAATATTATAGAGGTGAGAATGTGGGAATCAGGGGCCTGCAGCTTCACTCTTAGCGTTAAACTTAGCGCTAGTCATTTTTCTTAATCCTTACCCAAGGATAATGTTTATTGATTTTAGAAAGAGAGAAAGGGTTGTGGAGGGGGGAGACAGACAGACAGAGGTTGATATGAGAGAAAGAAATGGATCATTTGCCTCACATATGCTTCCCAACTGGGGATCGAATCCACAACTTTTGGTGTATGGGGCAACGCTCCTACCAACTTAGCCACCTAACCAGCGCTGTTTAGTCATTTTTTTTATGGTTTTGGATACTTTATTTTCATAACAGAATTTTAACTCATGATGAAGAATCTCTATGTAGAGATACACTTTCAATAACTTTGTATTTTAAATTCACAGGAAAAATATAAAAGAAAAATTATACCAATACTGTTTGAACAACTGCTGTTAAATTTGCTCATGACATTTGTGAGACAGAGTAATGTAATTCCACTGGAATTACTTGTAATATCTTAGTTATTGTGTATGCATTGATGCACTCAGGTTAACTGTAATTCCAATATCTTGTGGGCAGGCAGAACAGAGTCATTTAATCATTAGAGTGCATTGCCAATTCAGATTTCTTCAGGAATTATGTTCCTTATTATTTTTTTACAAGAGATTCTTTATATACCTTTAAAAGATAAAGGGAAGAAGATAGAACTTATGAAAGTGTATTATTCTATGTTTATGCATATGTAGAAATTTGGGCAAGTAAGGTAAGATGGGAATAGAGGCATAAAACAGGAAATGTGCCTAGTTTAATTATGAAAACCTATTTTTGGTTTAATAGTTCATGGTACAAGTTCCTACAAGTACAAGTTTCATTTTGAATGCAACTCTTGAAATGAGGCAAAATAAAATGGTTTTTGGTAAATCTTAGTGAGTGAGATAGAAATGAGGGGGCTATAGAAACAGAGGAAGTTGGCCCCGGCACAGGGTGGAGTTTCAGAACAAAAATGTCCTGCCACGTTCTAGCTTGTGTCCCCAATATTTCAGTAATGCTTCATAGTATTAGTGTTTTGAAGGAAACCTGGTTCTGCTTTGTTTCTGAATTTTCCATGGAGTGTGACACAGTGCCTTGCACATGGTCGATTAGGAAGGTGTGAATGCACAAATGAAATTATAAAGACCATCATTAATATGACAGGGCCATCTCTGAGGCATAACTGGACACTAGACTCTGGGGACATTGTTACAGTGAGGTTATAGTACTTTTCAAGTAGGATGCTTTTTGCTATTGGTAGTAATTAGAATGAGGGAGTATTTTCATATCTATCATGTTACCACAATCAAAAAACTGTAAGATTGGTTATTCATGTAAGAAAAACTAATTTTGATGACAGGTCATGTATCTGCATGGATGCTTGAATAGAATGGAAAGATTTGGTCCTGGCTGGGTGGGGTCTCAGGCTCTGCTCCCAGACTGGACAGTGCTGCTGGCTGGACTTGGTGCTTAGCCAGGCTGCAGCCAGGGCTTGGCAGATGAACAGGTCCTCGGGATGTACTGTGATCAGTCCAGGGCCATAGGCTGTGCCCTAAGTTGGTCAGGTCTGCAAACTGAGCTTTGCAATCAGTCAGGCCACTGGTAGTTTGCTGCTGTTAGGCAAGGTTAGTGGCTATTTTCTGTAGTCAAGACGGGCCATCAACTGTATCCTGTGGTGGGACGGGGCTACAGACTGTGCTGTGTGATTGGCTGGGTTGCTGTCAGGGCTCCCTGGTCAGGGTAGGTGCAGTCTATGCTCTGCAGTTGGTCAGGGTCATTAGCTGGCTCCCTGCTTCAGTGAGGCCTCAGGTCCCATTCAGCAATTGGGCAAGGCTGTAAGCTTGGCTCCACTGATGGGTGGGGCTGTGGGTTCCACCCAAAGTTCAGGGGTGCCATTGTCTGAGCTCTGAGGATGTCTAGAATTACTGTTCAGGATCCCTGGGTACGTGGGGACAGAGGCTATGCTCATCAGTGGGGCAGGGCTGCTGGTTTGACTGCCTACCTGAACAAGGTAGGGGATGGGCCCTGTGATGCCCAGGCTCTCTGGTCAGGAGAAACTGAAGGCTACACCCAGTAGGGCAGCAAATTTGCTTCCTTTCCCAGGTGGGATGATGGAAAGGGCTCCATGGCAAGGACAGCCTGTTGACCGGGGAACCAAATCAGGTAGAACTGCTAACTGAGCTCCCTGGCCAGGTAAGTGTCCCTTTGGCGGTGCAGGTGAATGTCTGCTTGTGTGCTGCCATAGGCAGGAGCATGTCTACCAAGATCTGAGAGCTGGGTGCTGTAACCCCCACCCTCTTCTGCATTCCTCTCTGATCCCAGTGTTCAAATCAAGTCCATGGTCCCCATGAGACAAGACCCCAGTGGGCCTCTCAGGAAGCATATTGCAAGGCTTAGGGAGCTGCATGTATACATCGCACTCTTTTTTTTTTAATAACTGAAGAAACCCCAGCCCCAGGTGGCCCTCTCAGTGCTACACTGGCTGGCCCAGGGGGCAGGGGTGCAGGCAGAGTGTAGCTGCTCCTCTTACCCTGCTAATATGGTCCTTCTCAGTCTCTGTGTTTCTGGCGGGTACTTCAACTCACCTTTGGGTTCGGGGGTTTTCGTAGTGGTGTCTTGTCTCTGGGAAGTTGCTTCTCAGTTTCTGTGAGAGGAATGAAGTAAGGAACAACGTATGTCATCTTGCTTCACAATGTATATCTTAAAAACGGAAACAGTATTTTCTGGGCTTTCTCTTATCTAAACTGCAGAAATCACATCTGCTGCTTCCATGGAATAATTCTGGGTGAGCCCAGACAACAATGATAAATGTTCATGGACTAATTCTCTGAATTGCACATAGTGTCCTCCGCTGTCATTTCACTGTGTAACAGTTCTCTGCTCTACCTCTGATGAAAACTCCAAGAACACGGCTCTCTTTTGTTTCAGTTTAGCTCCAACTTCTAGATGCCTAGATTTCTCTGTAATCCAAGACAGCTCTTTAGTACATTAAGCAAATAAATTATTGGTGGCGTTTTCCTAACCCTTCTTGAAGAATTCCTAGGCATGCTTGTCTGAAGGTCACAGAAGTGTTTTAATATAGAATTTCCTTTTTTAAATAAATTTTTAACAAAAATGTATTAGATAGCTACTAGACAGCAGAAATTATAACAAACCTTCTAGATGCAAGAGAAAATAAGATCTGATTCCCACCTTAAAGGGATTCACAGTATAGTGGGAGAGACAGACGTATTAATAATTTCCATTCTGTTTATAAGTCTAGGTCGAGTCACATTGTGTAGGTGCTGTGTTACCTGCTCAGTGTGAAAAGGACCTTGGCTTGCTCTCTCCTGTTGCCCACTGTAGCTGTTTCTTTCCACCGTCTCTGTACCACTTCCCTGCATGTCGAATCGCAGCAGATAACTTACTCCTTCTTACAGGTAAAATGGAAAACTCAGATCAGGAAATTCCACACATTCAGGCTGTCTCTCCCTCTCCTCACTGCCACTCTCCGCTTGGTTTTGCACTTCTCTTTCCTTTTCTTCACTCCAGGTTTAGTGCAAGATGTGTTCTTGCTTCAGGGCAATCCTTCTACTCTTATTTCACTCTTCTCTTCACATCTCCTCAAGCCCTTGTTCCATCACATACTTCTTCTTTCTCTCTCAGCTTCAGCCATTCCTATCCATTAGCTTCTGGCATTAGCTTTCCTAGGCATTGTTTCATGGCTTCATCTCCAAGAAGTATATTCTCCCCTCAGTTTCTTTCTATATTTACCACATCTTTTAGAAATCCTAGGGACATTCAGATGACTAAACAATTAAATAGTGCTACACAGCCATCAAAAATGGCTACCTTTATAAAGGTGAAAAATATTAAGTGCTGATTAGTATATGGAGCAAAATGAGCTCTCAGATACTGCAGGTTGTACCTTCACTTTGGAAGATGGTTTAGCTTCATGTAATGTATTAACGATAGGTGTACCCTGTGACAAAGTTAATTCAGTTCCTCAGAATGAATAGACCCACGGGAAGGTGTGTGTGCATTCATGGAGGGACATGGCAAATGATGTCATAAAAGCACTATTTATAATAGTAAAAACCCTGGAAAAATTAAAATGGCCATTAATGCAGAATAATAATATTCTATTGTGTTTATACAATAGAATATTATATATGATACCCACAGTATTTGTAATTGTCACCAACATAATGGTGAACAAGAGAGCAAGACTAAAAAGAATAAATGTGGCATAATTTCATTTATATAGTTTGGAAAATTAAACTACATACTCTCTGTAGGCATGCATGATTTAGAGATGTATCTATACACACACATACACAAACACTAAATAAAGCAAGAAAGCATGATTATCTGTGTGGCAAATAGATGAGAAAATTATTGGGGATGAGAATCAGAGGCTCAGTTCTTAGTAGAAACAAGTTAAATGGCAGCTATAAAAATAATTTTCAGATAGTGAATAATAATTTCATAATAACCACAAGATTCTTACTCATCCTGACTATCAATGGAAGATCACGAGTTCATGGACATGCCAACCTGGTGTGCCACCTTAGCAGAAGCCTCAGGCCCGACTGCCAGTCTGTGCTTGGCCAGGGCATGTGAAGGTGTTACGGGAAATGAAGGGACCAGACACCAAGGGATTTTGGAGTACGAGGTTTATTCCTTTTACGTGCACGGGCCCAGAGGAGTCAGTCTCCAAATTCTGAGCCCCGAACAAAAGATTCTTGGGGAATATATAGATTAGGGGTCTTCCTATCTACGTGGCAAAGCAGGATACAGAAGCAGAATGCGGTAATTAGTTCTATCTACGGGGCAGAAGCAGAGTTCAAAGGCTAAATGTGAAAATTGGTTCTATCTGCGGGGGTGCTAGCCCTAGTCCTAGTGACTATCCGGCTATTTGCTTTATTTGCTCTTCCCAGACGGCCTTATTGTTCTCCTATGGCGCCTGGGGTCTCGGGTGAGCAAAGGTCTCCCAGGGCTTCTCCTATTGAAGGGAAGCCAATTCCTCTCCACTCACCCCTTCCTCAGTACAGGGCAAGTTTTACTTTTACGGATGATGACCTTTTTTTTTTTAGTATTAGAACAAAGTCTCCATGTTCAGTTTTACTTATCCATTTAACACATGTTATGCTTTGTTCCTCTTGCGGTTTCACAAGTATTACCTCACTATAAGGTTCATAACAATACTTTGAGTTAAATATTATTGTCACTTGACTTTTTATTGATAAAGAATCTAAGGGAGAAAATAATGAAAAAAACTTGCCTTGGATGACATCGCTAGTATTGTTGAAGGCAAGTCCCAAACTCAGGTGGTCTTTCTCCAGATGGGGACTTGTCAGTAAGCACTGCACCGTATTATGTCCCCTGGTGTGTACAACCATTGGGATTAAAGAGACAGGAAAAGTAAAAATACACAAGAAACAAACCTGAGGGGCCGGAAATGGAGTGCTGCTGTGAAGAGACAATAGCATTTTGTCTCTTTTCAAAAGACCCTCACACACAATTTACCTTCCCCCAGGCTTTCCTTGGATTAGTACCTGGGACCATGGTCCATCCAATTGTTTAGGTAAAACTTTTGAGCCATCTTTGGCTTTTCTTTGTCCTTTATTTACTTCATCCGGCTTTTCACCGAGTTCGGTCTGTTCTGTTTCCACCATATATTCCAAACAAGCACACAGAAAACACACACTGAAATCTTGTTTTCCAGGAGCCAGCACCACTGACTGCAAAGAGCCAGCAAGTCCATATTTTGGGGTTTGTGAGCCTGTAGTCTCTGTCATAAGGGTTCACCTCGGCTGTCAGGACACAAAAGCAGCCATAGACAGTATGTAAACAAATGGATGTGGCTGTGTTTCAGCAAAACTTTATTTATATAAGCATGCAGTAGCTTTTTATTCCTCTGTTATTTTAATAATGCTGGGTGCTATATTATGTACTCAATTTACCAGAAACGTGGCACATTGTACATAACCGATGCCCAGTACAAAAAGTCTGAACACGTGGCTCACCTTGTTATATCACGTTAACTTCAGTCAACCTTCCTGTGAAGGATGGAGGAGGCGATTATTATTCCAGACTGAATTGCTACCAGATTTCAAGGTTTTTGTCACATTTTTTTCTTTGTGATGAATATTTTCTAAGTCTAAGTTTGACAGTACAGAACTCTCATATTCTTTACACGGGATGAATGGAAACTGTTGTGCCTTCCAATCTCTACCATAAATTGTAGATGTAGTTATTCTCAAGATTGTAGAAAATATAAATACAATGTTTGGGAGATTATCTCTCTTTCATCTGGAAGAAAATGATTTATTTCATTTTTCTGTGAAAGAAAATTGGTTCTTGATCAAGCAGTGATAGAAAGTTCTACTGTTATGCCACAAACTAGTAGTGATTTAATCACACTGTTTGGATTGTTATGTGGCTGAAATGTGCACTGATATATTGATGTGTGTGTGTGTGTGTGTGTGTGTGTGTGTGTGTGTGTGAGTGCCTAGGTCGGAGTAGGGAGTGGTAATAATTGTTCATAAGATAAGACTGTGCCGGGTGCCCAGATGACATTTCATCAATACTTTACTGTTTAAAAACACCCAGAGGCTTACTTGAAATCTCTCATCACTTAACTTATACTATACAATTTAACATTCTCTAGGCTCTCTGATTTAAGTTCTGTGGTTGTGTTATGCACAAAATATTGTTTATCCAATATTGTTTTCTAAGAGTTTTTAGTGAGTCTTTAGTGAGAGTTTTAGAGAGTCTTTAGTGCCGCTAATTTCTCATGTTTCAATTACTGAGAATATTCCAATCTGGTGGCTGCCTTTGCCTCTTCATTGGGATTTCTCACACACATTTACACACAGATGCAGTAGGTAAGTCTCAGACTGCAATGGTGAGGAACATGGTGACAGATTAAGAAACCCTCGAGGAAGATTCTACAGCTCAGAAGGCTACTTGAGGTTGTCTGGGTCACTAGTTGGGATGGGTGAAGAGGGAATGATTCTAGTTCGATTCCAGGGAAATTGGGGCAAAGAGACAAATGGAATGACTACTTAAGACACTGTGTGCTACATGTCTGTTCAATGAAATCTAAGTGACTCGTTTTTAGGCGTATGAGCTCTTACAGGAAAGGGGGCACTAGAATTTGCCTTGCTTTAAAACTGACTTAAAGCACAGGAGGAGGGGCAGGACACAAACTATCACTGCTTATATCTGATTAGACAAACGGGGTTATCCAACAAAGTGGGCATGGCTTAAATGCCAGTAATTTAACAATGGGCTTTCCTCATTGATAACTTTTTTAGTAGTAATATGTATGCTATTACGATATAAATTACACACTCACAGTATAGAGAGAATATTTTTGACCAGTGAAATAAAGAAATGTCTTTAAAATAACAGTGAAAGTCTGTGGTACAACCAAAACACACCTAAACTGACACATCAACTTGGTTCCTACTGTCAAAAAAGATAAATTTATACATAATAAAAATGAATCTTTTAGTGTTACACTTATATGAATCTTGAAAAGAATATACAGTCATAGAGCTATATCCATAATCAAAATATAGAATAGAACTGTCACACTTTAGAATCTCTTTTGGCTGTCCCTCTGTGGTCCAGTCATGTCCGGCATCAGCCCCCTGGCAAACATGGATCAGTTCTCTGGTCTTTTCATTTTAGTTTTCCTGGAATGTTTTACATGTAGGGAACTATACAGTGCATTGCCTTTTGAGCCTGGTGTTTTTTCTTTAGCATATGCATTTGAGAGTCATCTATATTGTTATGTGTATAATAATGAATCCAATCCTTTTGCTTGCTTACTAGTATTCTACAATGGATGTATTATGATTTTTCCTGGTCTGTTTACCAGTTGAAGGGCATTTTGCAATTTGGTTGCTTACAGCATCTGGTAATTATAAGATGCCATAAAATTATAAGATGAATAAAAATGTCATTCCATTTTTGTGTAAATGTAAGTTGTCAATTCTCTTGAGTAGATAGCTCAGCATGGAATTTCTGGGCCATATGAGAGCCATATGTTGTGTTTTAGAAGTAACTGCCAAACTGCCTTCTAAAGTGGTTGCACCATATTCTAGTACCATCAGCAATGCAAGTGTCTTAAAGCTCACTTTCCTTCTCAGCTCTTGGTATTGTTAGTTTTTTTTTTTCCTTCTAGTGCCTATGTAGTGGTATTTCATTGTGGTTTTAATTTAAATTTCCCGAATAGCAGTGATATTTCTTATTTAAGAACTTGATGTCTGTATTCGTTTCTATATATTTCTATATAGTGTTGTTATAACAAATTACTGCAGATATAGTGGTTTATAAAACAAGTTAGATTTATTATCTTACAGTTCTAGAGATCCATTTCACTGGGCTGAAGTCAAGGTGTTGTCAGATTTGGGTTCCTTCTTGAAATCTATGGGAGTATCCATTTTTCTCCCAGCTTCTAGAATCTACATGCATTCCTTGGCAGTGACCCCTTCCTCCACATTCAGAGCCAGCAGTATAACATCCCCTCCATGACCTCTGCTCCCACACTTATGTATATTTTTGATCTCTGACTCTGGTCTGCCCTCTTAAGGACCATTGTGATTACATTAAACCCATCCAGGTAACCCAAAATAATTTCATCTGAAGACCTATAATGGAATTATATTTTCAAAGTCCCTTGATCAAAAATTAATATGTTAATAGGTTCTTCAGATTAGAATGTGGGCCACTTTGGGGGACCAGTATACAGTTTCCCAAGCCCTCCATGTATCTTCTTTGGTGAAGTTTCCGTTCAAGTCTTTTAATCACATTACTTATTGAGCTGTTTTTTTTTTATTGTTGAGTTTTGAGAATTCTTTATATAATCTAAATGCTAGTACTTTGTCAGATATGTAATTTGCAAATGCTTTCTCCCAGGATGTACTTTGTTTTCCCATTCTTATAAGAGTATCTTTTACATAGTAAATAAATTTGTGTATTTCTTTTTTCTAGTTCTATTAAGTTTTGCTTATATATTTAGAAGTTCAGTTTTTAAGTACATATGTATTTAGAATTTTGTTTCTTTGCTAAATAGACCTTTTAGAAAGCATTAAGCAATGTCTCTAGCAATTTTTCTTGTTATGAAGTCTAGTTTGATGTTAATATAGCTACTTACAGCTTTCTTTTAATAAGTATTTGCATGGCATCTAGTTTTCCTTTGCTGTGTTATGCATATCATTATATTTAAAACATTTTTCTTATAGATAGATAACATATAGTTTTGGGGTAATTTTCTGTTCAAGTGAAAATAATTATTTAATTTGTGTTTTTATATTATGACATTTAATGAAAGAGATTGACATGCTTATTAGATCAATAAATTATCCAAGATGATTGAGGTTGGGTCAGCTATTTTATTTCCTTCTGTTTGTGCCTAAGATTTTCTTCTTCTATCAGCTTTACTTATCTCCTTTTCGATTATTTGAATATTTTAATGCTTCTTTTCAACTTATCTATTGATGTTTGGTTATGTCTTACTGTATTTCTTATCTGAATTGATTCTAGAGATTAAAATATATGCATCTTAAGTTTTAATATCTACTTAGATTTGATCACCTCAGAGAAATATAGAGACTTGTAACCATATTCCTTTAACCTCTTTATTTTATAATTGTCCTATGCAGTACATTTATGTTCTTTGAACCAATAACCAGACAATGGCAATATTTTTGCTTTCAATCGTCTTTCACATTTCAAAGAAATCGAAGGGGGAAAGCAATCACCTTGCGTTAGTCCACAACTTTACCATTTTTATTGCTCTCCTCTCAATCCTAAAGTTTTAAGTTTGCCTCTGATGTCATGTCTCCTCTGCCTGAAAAATAACTTCTGTTAGCATTTCATTTGGAATAAGATTTATGACAACAAATTATCTTAGTTTTTCTTCATTTAAAGTTTCCTTTGCTTGTATTTCATGGAAGATGCATCTGCTGAACATAGAATTCCAGGTTGACAGTTCTTTCCTTGCACTCTCTTCTGGTCTCCATGGTTTCTGTTGAGAAATACACATACATCTGCATCATTGTTCCTATAGAGCAATGTATTCTTTTTCCAAAGCTATATGATACATATTTTAAATTATATATGTATATATAAATCTACAATGCATCGACTTCTTCCCACAGTTTCCTGGTATCTGTTCTCTTTTTACAAAAATATGTTTTTCCTCATTGACTTTTTGATTGGATTATTTCCAATGTTTGGATTGGATTATTGCTCCATCTTTGGTTCTTTTCTCTGACCTCTTTATTATTTTATTATTCTCATTCAATGAGTATTTTTAAAGTATCTGGTATGGTATTTCTCAGTTCTAAATTATCTATTTGTTTACTTTTAATAGTTTGTATTTCTCCAGTGAGAACTTCTGTGTTTCCTACTTATCTCTAGAGTGTGTATTTTTATCTCACACAGTATGCTTCTAATAACTGATTTACAGTCTTGCTTAGATCATCTCAGGGTTGGCATCTGTTAATTATCTTTTTTAATTGCTCACATATTCCTGATTCTTTGTATATAAATTCATTTTGATTTGTATCCTAGACATTTTAAACATTGCCTGTCAAGATCTGAGCCCTGTTAAAATCCTCTGAAAAATGTTTTTGTTTGTTTGTTTGTTTTAGCAGTCAATCATTAAAATTAGATTTAAACAGCAAGTTTAAACTTTGGTTTTCAAACCCTTTGCTCTTCTGTTTTAGGTCTGGCTCTTCATGTGCTTCTCAGGTCTTAGGTTAGGAATTAGGTGTTGATGTATATCACTGATTAGTTCTCACAGCCTTGGCTATGCTTTGTGTCTCTGCCGTGCTCACACTGTGTGAGGATGGTTCCGTGTGTCAGTTCACGTATGGAACGAAGATCTTCTCTCCAGCTTTTTTCTCTGTAGACTCTATCCCCACCTTCCAGAACACCTCCTCTCTCCGTTTTACTGGTCAGAGGGGTGGAGTTTTACTCCAGTGTTAGGCCCCTGCTCTGTCACAGAGCTCTATGTGATGTCGGCAGTTGTGAGGGAGAAGTGGCAAGAGAAGAAAGAAAAGAATAACAGACTTTATTCATGCTCTTTAGACACAGGTCCTCAGTTTGAAGTTCCTCTGGACAACTATTTTTTTATTAATTTATTTTTTATTGATTATGCCATTACAGTTGTTCTATTCCCCCCTTCATTCCCCTCCACCCTACCCCCCGTCCCCACTACCCCCCCTTTAGTTCATGAACATGTGTCTCAAGTTCTTTAGATTCTATATTTCCCCTACTATTCTTGCCCCCCCATCTATTTTCTATCTACTGTCTATGCTACTTATATATTTTTTCTTTTTAAGTATTGGGTGAGCATCTGATGCTGCAGCAGTGAAATTCGGTGATTGGGGTTGCCCAGGGCAGGGAATGGAGGGGGAAAAAGAAAAAGAAGAAAGTGCGGCTTCTCCTCATACCCAGCATACAGGGATTTTTTTTGGTCTGTCTTCTGGTCTGAAATTAGAGTTTCTTGCTGATTTTTGTGCTGAGCAGCTGTTGCAGGGTTCTAAACTGGGCGCTGCATGCTGGTCAAGCTGGTAGAAAAAGGAGGAGAGGGAAACAAATTTGGCAAATCATCCCCCCAAAGGTTCTTTTTCACACTTTGATGTTTTTCCCCACTCCTGTTATTTATTTTCCAGTGTACTCAAGTAGTTAATTTTTAAATTCTGTCTGGAGTTTTATATTTTAATCAGAAAAAAATATGCTTCAGAATGCTTAGTCCATCTGGGATTGCATTGTTAAGTCTGGTTACTAATATATTTTTTCTTTTTTTAAAATTTATTTTTAGGGAGAGGGGAAAGGAGAGAAACATCAATGTGTGGTTGCCTCTCAAGTGCCCCCTGCTGGAGACCTGGCCCACAACCCAGGCATGTGCCCTGACTGGGAATCAAACCAGCAACTCTTTGGTTTGCAGGCCGGCACTCAATCCACTGAGCCACACACCAGCCAGGGCTGGTTACTAATATTTTAATCCTGCTTTCCTCATTTTCTTTTTAGAGATGAGAGTGTGATCATTATAAGTAGGTGCTAAGATAGGAAAGCCTTGCTTTGAGGTATGGTTCCATTGCTTACTGGGTAAGGTAGAACTTAACCTCTTTTTAATTTGTGATATGCAGACATAGTAATAATTTCTTCATAAAGTTGTGTGAGGATTAAGTTAACATATATAACAATGATTTGTATCTGATGCTAGTGCCAGGGTGTGGCACTCCTCTGAAGGGCACCACTTATAGTGTAGATGGCCACAGTGACCAGTGAACTTGGATTTGTGCTGTGTGGGGTGGCTCTTGATTCAGCTCTTATTTTATTATTATTACTGTTAAATTAGTATGCCTTTCTTAATTTCTGTGTTGTTTTATATTTCTTAATAAAACCTAAACCTGTACCCTGGCTGGTGTAGCTCAGTGCATTGAGTGCGGGCCTGCAAACCAAAAGATTGTGATTCGATTCTCCATCAGGGCACGTGCCTGGGTTGCAGGCCAGTTCCCTGAGGGGCCAGTTCCCAGCAGGAGATGCACAAGAAGCAACCATACATTGATATTTCTCTTCTTCTCTCCTTCCCTTCCCTTCTAAATATAAATTTTAAAAAAATAAAAAAAAAAAACCAAAACAAAACTAAACCTGTACCCTGGCCAGTGTGTATCAGTAGGTTGGGACATTGTCCTGTAAACCAAAAGGTTGCTGTTTTAACTTCTGGTCAGGGCACATACCTGGGTTGCAGGTTTGTTCTCTGGTTGGGGCACATTATGAGTGGCAACCGACTGAAGTTCCTTTACCTTTTTCTACCTCTCTTCCTCCCTCTCTCTGAAAACAACAACAACAATGACAATGACAACAGCAAAACTAAAAGAAACCCCCCAAATAAAACCTTAACCCTGTTCTTATTTACATTTTTAAACAGTTGTCCTATGAGGTAGAAGATAGAGATTGAATAAATGTTCTTGAAAGATTATCTTCGTTATACCATCTCCTTTCATCTTGAACGAAGGAAGAAAACGTAGACATTCCTCAGAGAGCTTACACTTCTTATAAACTTCATCACCAGCAAAGGAGAAAGTAATGCTAATCTTCCTCTTGATCTGCGGCTTCCTACCATGTTGGTTGAAGCAGGGCATTCTTCAGAAAGATACTTCTACAGGGTGCTGTATCTCATCATTATTTCTTCTCTCTTTCTAATGTGACTAACCACTAATCATCTGTAATTTTGAACTGAGTCTCTTAGGAGCATTTAAATACAGTTTTCCCCTGGAGAATTTGATGCCCAAAACATAATTACATATCGATCTGGTCACAAATCCTTATGTCAGTATTCATTTCCATCTCAGATTCTTTCAAAGCCCAGGAGAATATTACAGATTTATGAAATACAATGTTGATTTCTATTGGGAATTTTTTTTAGATGAGAGAATGAAGGCATTTGAAATGCCTAAGTCTAGAGTTGTTTTAAGTTTTTTTCATCTTCAAGAAATGTTCATGTACTCCTACATACACCTTGGCCTTGTGATGACTTTTTTCTTTATACTCCAAAATATGGTATGGTGGCTAACAATGCAAGTTTAGAGATACCGGATTTGAATTCTGGTTCTGCCACTTAATAACCATCATTTTTTCTTTTTGTATTTTGTTGCCTCATCTGCAGAACAGGAACAATATTATTTTCCTCATAGGACAGTTATGTGAATTAAGTAATTTATTTATAGGGCCAGGAATATACTCTGCTGTATAAATATGTTCTAATTTATTCCTATTACACAAGTGAAGAAGCTGAAGTACAGCAAAGCTAAGAAACTAATAATCTGTATGTTATTTAGTCTCTCCAATGCACCTAGTCGTACGTCTTAACTATAGAGTTAATAAAATTTTGCTTTCTTAAATGATTGCATTATGAGAAAAGTGGTCTTTCAGGAAAATTAAGTATCCATCTTAACAAGTTTTGCAGAAAATGTGACAAAATACCACAAGATGATGCACTAACTTACTCATTGCCTCCTTTCCATATGTCCTTAGAAAAAGGATAAATAAAAAAAATTAGGTGGAACCAAAACATTTCAATAAAGTAGTGTTTGCTTGCTACAATCCCTTTTAAAATGCAATGCTTAGCTAAATTGGACCTGAATGTCAGGAAGTCTTGTTTTATTAATTGCTTATAGAGTTTCTAAAAACTTTGAGATGTCTTTTGTTAGCAAAAAAAAAATCTGATGTTTTTAACAAAAGTTATATCTCCTCAGGTATTACTGCAGTATTTGCAATTCTAGTTAGAATGCTTAGTTAGCCAGAGGATTGTAAAACAAATATTGTAGGGGAGGAATTCACCATGGATCATGTTATTAAGGACCCTATTGTATTTTTTAAATGTATCCTATAGATAGGTCCTATTTCTCTTTCCCTCTCTTGAGCAGAGTCCTCCCTGGGAAGGCAGTCAAGTGACTGAAAATCACTAGAACAGTGGACCATTGAACTTCTGCTTTTAAGCTACTGCCCCTCCCGCCTCAATGCCAAGCATGTAGCCAGACCTGCGTGAGGCCCCTAGAAGGATATTGCTCTTTTGTTTAAATTGAAATTTTTTGCTTATTAGTGTTTTTAAAGACAGTCCTGATGGTTTTAACCTTTACTATTTTTATCTTCAACCTGCTGGTCATTTACATTAACTTAAAGCTGCCTGGTCTCTTACTGAGGCTGCGTCAGAAAAACACACCCATGCCACTTTCCTGATAGGCAGAGACTTTTCCATTAAGGCCAGGTGCTATTGGTTTAATCAGTTGAGTCACATAGAGTCTTATAATCTTGGCCAGCTAAATATTAGTGTTTAGTATTTGGTGTGAACCATGAGTTATTCTAAGTGCTTTATGTCCTCACTCAATTTTCGCAATAAATCTATGAGTAGGTGTTGTTGTTATCACTATTTCTTTTTTTAGGGGTGGAAACACTAGCAAGAATTGTTGAATAAGTGAGGTCACCCAGCTAATAAGTGCAGTGCTAGGAGCTGATCTTCAATGTCTAATTCTAAAGATTGTGCTTTTAATAATGGGGCTCAATTCTCCAGCTCTGCCTCCATTTACATTGTTAACTCAGATAGCATGATGGATTATGCATCAGTCCCCTTTCAGAGCCCGTGCATCTGACACAAGAACCTTGTTGTCGAATGAGTAGGGATATGAACATTATGTTTTTCATTTCTATGAACTTTTCCTATTTATATCTATAAATAACCTTGGAACAAACTCTTGATGCATAAAACATTTCATGAATATTTGATACGATATGTAGGTAAATCCCCATGCAACCTATGGGGTTGGAGTATTTTAGTTATTTCTTGAGAGTCTGAAGAAGATTAATTTATCAGTGAAAATTCCTTCATCTGGGCACATGCTTCCTAGTTGTCATGTGGCCTCAGAGGCACATGCCTCTGTCTGGCAATTGACCTAGGTTGGTGGCACCATCACACTCCGCCTGACCTGAAGATTAAACAACTTCAACAACACATGTGACTGTAATTCTGGTGGACACTATTTGTTCCTTTAAATATGAAAGTCAGGAGACTGTCAGTGCTCAATGTTTTATAGATTGTCAAGTTATGAGCTTGGCAGTTCTTCACTCTCTGTCTTCCTCTGCGGGCACTATTCAGGGCTCGGAGGACTGAAGCAGAAGGGGACAAGAGGTAGGCACTGACAGTCTGACAAGTCGTGTGCGTGTAACTTTAATCATGTTGTTCAAAGACTTTGGAAATTACCAGCTCATTTATATTACGGGCTTTTGGAAAATCCAGTCAGTATTGTGGCTTATTAGGAGCTCCTATCTAGCTTTTATACCTATTGAACAAAATAAAAGTAATAGGAAAGTGCTTTTAATTCAGATGAGGCATTGAATTTCAAAAGAGATATTTTTTGAGCTCAGATTTTTCATAATATTGATTATCTTCTGATGCACCGTCCTATGTCACAAAATACATAAAATAAGAGACATAGATAACACTTAGGCAAACAATGCTATCTATATCATTTTTTTGCTCATGTCTTCAGTAATTTTATTCTTCATCAACCTATTGAGCTTGAATTAGATAACAGTGTGCTAGTTACTAGTGATAAAAACATAAATAAGACAAGATACTAGACTTCGAAGACATTATGGTTTCATAAGACCACAGCCATGGAAGGGAACAAGTACAGTGGGGTGTGGTTAGTGGCTGTGCTTGTCTGTATGAGATACAGATGGCAACGCTTTTCTATGTTGGTGTGAGTTTTTCCTAAACATCAGTTTGAATGATGGCATACACTTTTTAAGTACGTATTTTATCATCTACCTGATCATTTATAAACTTTATGAATTTATGCTTTTGCCCTACTATAGTAGCAGTGCTTTACTACTATAAATGGTGTTCTAGTGAAGATTTCTATATTTTTTTCTTGCATTTTGTCCTTTGCATAGATGATTGGGCTAGGTGTTGCTGAGTCAATGGGTATCAGAATTTTGAAACTTAGGACGCGTATTATAAATTGTCTTAAATGTTATGAATTTGTGCCACTATGAAAATGTATGAATCTGCCCATTTTACTGAATCCTTGAGTAACTTACTATAGTATATTATATATATTATATATTATATTATGATTTGGAAAAATCCTTTCAAATTAGATAAATAAAAATACGATTTCACATTATTACCTCTTTCTTATATTATTGGAATCTGCACATTTCTTGCTATGCAGCCATATTTCCCTTTTGGTGAATTGTCTATCCTGTGTTACAGTATCTATTGAAGTGCTAGTAATTTTCTTATTGATATGATGAATACACATTAACAAAATCAATCTGTAATCATCACATGTGTTCTTATTTTCTATGACCCCCCCACACAGACAAAACCACAGAAAGCAAAATATTTATTTTATCCCTGAAGTGAGCCAAGAGTACAAAGGAAAACAAGGCACATACTGACGTGCAGTCCTGTTGGGGAAGGACATACCCCACCAGTAATTGCATTAAAATGTAATGTGTATTTGTGAAAAAATTATGAATTATAGTATTCTGAGCTCAGTGTTCTGCAATATGGTGAAACCACGCCTTTGTCTTCAACATTCATTTAAATTTGACTCTAATATTCCATCATAGCTGAATGCTGTCCTTCGTGTGGGTAAGTGGGAAACTTTGAATATGGGTTCATCGTGTTTGAGTAAAGGTCAGTTTTTGTCAACCCAGCACATAAACCTTCTCTTGAGTTTGAAGAATCCTCAGTTTTTAAGTTTGTGGCTGGTTGTGGAAGGAACTGTACGCTTCCCATTGCATAACCTTCCTATCTTTATTTGTAGCTGGGCTGTGGTTCTGACCCAGGCCTGGCCCCATGGGCCCCTCATCACAGAAAGTGAGCTAGTGGAGAAGCTCTTTTGGCAGCAGGAGCAACTGTGGCCCCTAGGGCCCAGGAACCAACAGCACTGTGCAGTGTGCGCTGACGGCCTTGAGTAGCACAAGGGGAATCTTGCTATCAGGGGCAGCAGCAGATTCCAAGGCATCATTTGGGCTATAATTTAGGTGTCATGGCTCTTTTCTTTTCTCTCATCCTTTCCTTTCCTTTCCTTTCCTTTCCTTTCCCTTTCCCTTTCCCTTTCCCTTTCCCTTTCCCTTTCCCTTTCCCTTTCCCTTTCCTTTCCTTTCCTTTCCTTTCTTTCTTTTTGTCCTTTTTCTCATCCGATTCCTCTTGGCGATTCTGTAAGATCTCTAATAGCATTTACTTATTTTTTTCTTTGTTAAATTTTAATCATCAAGTATTGTTTTTTATTGCTTGTAGTTAAGTGTATTGGCCAGTACAGCTATTGCTGCTAGCTAACTATAGATATTAAGCACATGTAACTCAGAAAGACTTGCGCATTCAGGGGTTCACAGGCTTGCCAGGCCTGTTGTCCAGAGATGGTAAGGAAGAAAGAGCTGGAGAAACTAGCTAGTAACCCATACTGACCTGCAGCTGTGTGGTGGCAGAGCCAGGGCTGGGGCCTTTGTCTCTTGATGGCTGATAACTCTCTTTGCAGTTTTCCTCAGTCCTGGCACATTGATTTGTGTGTTTCTTCAACTGGTCTGTAATTGCCTAGGTCACATCAGTCAGGTCCTGAGCATCTTAGGGACACATTCCTTTGTTCTCTCCTAATGCTTTTCCCCCCCTCACAGCATGGTTCTGAACAGGGTCAGAAGCACAGAGGCACCTAACTAAGACATGTGGGACTTAAGGGAAGTTCAATCAAATATGTAAAAATGTAAAAAATAAGTGTAGTTGCCCTGGCTGGTGTAGCTCAGTGGATTGAGCACAGGCCTGTGAACCAGAGTATCGCAGTTCGATTCCCAGGGCACATGCCTAGGTTGCAGGGCAGTTCCCAGCAGGGGACGCATGAGAGGCAACCATACATTGATGTTTCTCTCCCACTCTTTCTCCTTCCCTTCCCCTCTCTCAAAAAATAAATAAATAAAATATTTTAAAAATTAAGCATAGTCAATGTAAAGTCAGTTCAATTCAATGAATTAAATATACCATATGTTATTCTAGATTGCAAAGATAAATAAGCATCATTTCTGATATATACATGTTATATACACACATATATATTCATGTGTACCTCTCTATATATATGATATATATGTATATATGTGATAAATAGATCTATCTGTCATCATCTACTTTGCATATGAAGCAGATGATGAATGAAGTCATTTGACTTTTTTCTCTGATCTACTAAACTCACACTGGTTAGTTCATTAGAAGGTAGTAAGTTTGGCAAATCCTCTTTAAAGAATCATTAAAAAAATGATCTGTGATACCTTTAAGAAAAAAGTACATCAAGGTTTTAATCATGCTATAGGATTGATCCATTCAATGTTTCTGTCTAAGAGTAACATTAACTCAATCTGACAAACCATTTGGGAATAACTCAAACTGCAAGAAGGAATACTAAGATTAATTACACACTTTTCTGCAGCTCTGTAATTGCTTCATTCATTTTAATTTTTGCATCTTTAGGTAAGCTTCTGGCAGTTTGAATCCCATGGCCTCCTACTGTGTGTTGGGAATTGCTCATAGTTCTTTGGGTTCCCCTAAAGAAGCCAGCCCAGGATTCGAGCCCAGTAGGCACACCAGGCTGCCATGAGTGCTCACTCGATTGCTAATATTAATGTGCAATGTACATGGCAATGACTCCCTCTGATGGGGTCCTTTCTGGGCACATGTCCTTTTGTGGCCAGGACGATGCCTACATCATTCTTATTACAGATTTCACTGTTCCTATTATGTAAAAGCATCAAAAATTATTTCATGATTGGTTTGGGATATATATAAATTGTCTTATTCATAAATTTTAAAATGTTTAATTTTTACCTTTTATAACTTTAATATATGGAGTATATTCACAGAGAATTCTAATAATACATGTACTAATTTTTTTACACTTTTCCAAAGATCCACAGTCTTAGTATTTATTAGTTTAAATCCTGGATCAGATGAATTCATTTGAATGTTGCTTCCTGGTATGAAATTTTATTGTACAGGAGAAATACAAGGGAGTGTTATTTACAATAGTTGTTAGTAGCCCCTGACTGCCAGTCTTTGGAATAACAATTGCTGCCTTAATTTGAAATGTAAACAGAAGATTATCCTTTCATGTGTAAATTGATATTTTCTGCTAAGGCACAATTAATCTTCAATTTGTGACATGCTGCAGTTCTCAGTCTTCCCACATCATCACATTATGGCTCAGTAAGCCAGCCAGCTGTGTGCTAGTAAGCTGACTTTCAGGCTGGTTGCTTCCTGACCATCCAA
Organism: Artibeus jamaicensis; assembly: GCF_021234435.1. Taxonomy (NCBI): domain Eukaryota; kingdom Metazoa; phylum Chordata; class Mammalia; order Chiroptera; family Phyllostomidae; genus Artibeus; species Artibeus jamaicensis. The sequence continues at coordinate 1,835,526 of NW_026522036.1, forward strand.
GTGAGAGTTCTTCTCCCCCATTTAGTTTATGAGTAGCAGTTCAGAGCCAAGGGCAATAGCAGAGTATGTCCATGATGGCACTTTCACATTTATCTATTTGGTCAGAAGGATGGGGTATGTGGGTACAAATGAGCTGTGACAAAAGAAAGAGGAAGAGCGAAAGGTACCCCAAATCACCAACCCGATAAAAAGTGCCTGTATATAACCAGGAAACAGTGTGCAGCTAATAAAATGCCCTTGAGAGTTATTGCAAGGAGAAAGTTTAAACTTGTATGGACAATGGCAGCTTAATGAAATAAAACCCTAGCTTCCAGAGATGACTACTATTAAAGGGTCAGACTTACCTGGTTGTGTATATTGAGCACAGAGTAGTGGTTATGAATGCAGGCTTTGGAGTTTGACTGCCCGGGATGGGGCCCTTGGCTCCACCGTTCACTTTCCATGTTATGGCGGGAAGTTAACCACCCTGTCACAGCTGCTGCACTGTGTGACTCTTATACTATTGTACCTAATTTATGGGCTGGTTGTAGAAATTAAGTGAGGTAAATCCATGTTAGTCCTCTGAAGAGAACTGGGTTCAATAAACTCTAATTCCGGTTTTTGTTATTCTTGCATAAGATTCAAAATATCATCGCTGAAAGTAACCACATAAACTTTAATATACTTACAAAATTTATAATTGGTATGTATATGTACCAATGGTATGGATATGCTATGTATATAAGAAAATGTTGAATAGAAGTGGTGAGAGTGGGCATCCTTGTTTTGTTCTCGATCTTAGAGGGAAAGATTTTAGTTTTTGCCCATTGAGTATGCTGTTAGCTCTAGGTCTCTCATATATGGTCTTTATTATGTTGAGGAATGCTCCCTCTATTCCCAGTTTTCTGAGAGTTTCTATCATAAATGAGTACTGCACCTCATCAAATGCTTTTTCTATTTCTGATCTATTTTTATAATCATGTGATTTTTGCCTTTTCTTTTGTTTATGTGTTGTATTATGTGTATTGATTTGTGAGTATTGATTGTATCATCCTTGCATCCCTGGGATGAATCCCATTTGATCATGGTGAATGATCTTTTTAATGTACTGCTGGACATAATTCGCCAAGAAGGAAAGGGGGAGGGGATAAATGGGAGGAAAAAAGGAAGGATCATCAAAGAACATATATAAAGGACACAGGGACGAATCCAAAGAGGGGTAGGATCGAGGGTGGGAAGTGTGGGATGGTGGGGTAGTGGGGAGTGGTGGAGGGTGTAGGAGACCATTCTGCATGGCGTGGGCCCAGCTCCCACTCAGAGATGCACAGGACCCACACCCAGGGTTCTCCTGTGGGGAATCGGCCTTCAATGTGCCTAGGCTGCTTTGAGTCTTGCTTTTTGCTGGGAACTCCCTCACTTGGATTTGTGGCAAACATTTATTGCAAAATAACTTTCTAAAATCCATGCTACACTTTCCTAGGACCAGTGTAACCAGTCCAACCACTTTTCCCTTTTCATTTGCAAATATCCCTCTTCTTGGATGTGATTAGCGGCATTGGCTCCTCTGTTTTCTGTTAAAGGTAACTAACAACCACCTAAAGCAACCTGTGCTTAGTAAATGAGGACCATCATGTAATGTGCCAAGAAACCCAACAGAGGCCTGTCATGGCAAGGGCCAAGGTTTTTGCTCCCCTTGAGAGAAAAAGCCATGCTGTCCCTATTCCTCCACTGTACTTGGTAGTCCCTGTGAATGTTTCATTTCATCCATAATGATGCAGACACTGTGGGCCAGTATATGCACTGGGGGGGAGACAACTATACTTGAACAATAATAAACAAAGAAAATATTAGACTGATATCTATTCAAAATGTTCATTTAATTTTTGCCATCAAAGTTTCTATCACTTTCTGTCACTTTTGTAAAGTCTTATGGAGGTGTACTCAGGTGGAAGGCGATATGGGGTGCAAAGTTGTATGCTCTAGAGCTTGACTGCCTAATTTCAGGTCTGCAACAGGGTTATATAGACAAATTATTTCACTTCTTCATCCCCATGTTATCTTTTAAAATTGTGATAATAACAGCAATCACTGATAGGGTTACTGTGAGGATAAATGAGTGAATGACTTTATACAACTATATCCTTAGAATAATTTTTGACCAGTAAAAATTAGTTTCCTCATAAGACCCTTTTCCATTTTTTTTCCTTTCTATACCCTATGCTTTTAAAACTTGATCTGTGAAACATTTCACAGTTATATTTTTTTCTTTTTCTGGATACTAATAGAACTTTCTTTGAATGTTTTTACAAGTAAATTACTTTTTAGATAGTAATCCAGAGATGCAACATAATATAGAACAAAGTGCAGGAGCCTTAGAATCAGAAAGAGTTGGATCCGAAATCTGGGTGATGACTAACTGTGTGCCTTTGGGGAAGATACTAAGCATATATCTAATAAAATGAACATAATTTAGACTTACTCTATTTGCACCTATGCAGTACCTAGGTATAGTGATTAAAACATGAGAGATGCTCACAAGTAAATTTTTTTCTTCTAGTAAGTGTGAAGTTCTTAATAGCAGGACCATGTCTCGTTTATCTGTGAGACTGATTGAAGTTGTTCTGACTGGGTATGTGTTCAACTTTAATTAGTTGTAGTATGATTTAGATCAATTTGACACATTAACCCAGGTTATCTGGAATTAGGCATTGCTGGATCCTGAGACTTAAATAGTATCATTAGTACATTGCCCTGATTTTTTCCCTCTAGATGGGCTCTGTTTTCAGGAAAGCACTCCTTTTTTGTTGTTGTTGTAAGATAATTGTCAGCAAATCCAGTCTCCTATATTCTCTTGCCAACAATCATAATGGAAATAAAGTACCTATTTTTCAAATACTTCAATGAATGTGCACATGAATCCCACTGCCTGTGGTTGCTGAGGCCTTTCTCTTAAGCCAGAAAGTTCTGACCCACAATGAAAAAGTGATTCTTCTCTAAGCAAATGGTGGGGCCCCAACTACCAAAAGTGTGGAGGATGCTGAAAAGGGCTCTGCAGGTATTTAAGGCCCCTGTTTGAGCAGGAAGACCTAACGTATGATTGGCTGCCTTCTCTGCTAGTGCTTCTGTGTAATCCTCTGTTTCCTCGCAATGCTTTCAGACAAAATCTCCCTCACTCTCTCCTAGACACTGATCCTTATTCTGAAAAGACCGTATTAAGTATCTGAAGCCCCATTTGTACAGTAGAGAGGCCACACAGGGCAAGTTTAGGAGGGCATTGGGGGAATGGCTGCAATAGCAGCAGCATAGGTGTCAGGTTGAAAGAACATTCTGGTTGTGCCACTTTCACGTAAGCTGATAGTATTTAAAGAGCAAAACAGGATTAAAATGAGTTGAAAGGAAAGATCTTGATATGACGGGCTGTTATAATCAGTAGGTTATAGAGGAGTTTTATTGATTTAACAACAATTTGAATACCTGTCATCTGCTGGGCCCTGTTCTTTTTGTTGGTTAGATGAGCAACTAGTTCCAGTGTTACCTCACACTCTATGAATTCTTGTGCTTTTCTTCAAATCACTTTTGGCAATATTTTGCTATACATCTATTTGTATGTTTATTTGAGATCCCTATTAAATAAATTCTATAAGGGAAAAGAGCACATCTGCTTGTTCTTCAATCTTTACCCAGGCTTTTTTCATTTTGGGCCTGATATGGTATGTCTTTGCTATGTGGACCTTTCCTGTGTACCGTAGAATGTTTAGCTGGATCTCTAGTCTTACACGCTAGATGCCAGTGGGATTCCGCCCACCTCTGTAATCCGGTCTGTCCCTGTGGTCCCAAGCAAAAACATCTCTAGGCATTGCCAATGTCTCCTGAAATGCAAAATGGTTCTGGCTGAGAACCATTGATCTATACTCAGCACCCAAGAGAGTGAGTGAGGCAGAGAGTGGCTTAGACCACTATTTATTTAAAGAATGAACCTCTTCTCTGTTATAGCCATTTTATGGAGACCAACCTGAAATATAGAGACCAAATTTTATGACCATTTCTTTTAGGATGTCTTCTGAGTCACATTTGTAAAGCTATTTGCCTTCTCAGAGTATTAGTCTGGTTTTACACTGATGCTGGCTTCTAAATCTTGATATTCCCAAATAGGGAATACTGGTTTGTACATTTGCCTGGGTGATTTGGCATCCCAGTTCATCTAAAAGTGGCCTGCTGTTTCCTTGAACACCATGACTTGCTCCTTACCACTTTCCTCATCAACTGTAATTTTATATTAAAACAACTTTTATAAGTAATCTGCCTGTAGTGTTTATTTTTCTTTTCTAGAAAACGTTATGGAGAAAAGATGATCATACTCTATATCCTTACCATGAACCTAATTTTACTCCCTCTCAGTCTGATGAATGTAATATCCAGTTACTTTTGAAGTCAACACACCTGGCAATGTCTATCTAGGACTGTTCTAGGAATAACAGCTGATGTAACCACTCATTTCGGGCTCACATGTGTTAGTTAGTGTTAATACACCAGGGGACCTGTTTGCTAGACAAAGGCTAATGACTTTTCCCTGTTCCTGCTGCATGCAGTTTATACTCATGGTCTGTCACTTTGTATCAACTAGATCATTTTATGATAACTGTAATTGACTTTTTGGCCCAAGTGTCCCAAAGTTGTTCTCCTTTAAATTTATTTGCCTAATGCATGATGTCTAAACCAGAAAACTTTGGTATTTACTAAGACTTGTTGTATGTTACATAGATGTTTGTATATTTTACCCAGTCTCGTGTTATAGAATCACAAGTACTTACTGCAAGCTACCCTTAATAAGTGTTTATTCTACCACTTTTGTGTTATTAATAAAGAAACTAATACCCAGGAAACATAAATAACCTGCCCAAGTCACATTATAAGAGAGTGGCAGACCCCGGATCTGTTACCTCCTAGTCCAGTCTTCTTTGGCTGGTATTTAAAATCTAAGCAACATTGCTCAGAGCAGGCTGTGTGCTGCCAGGGACTGTTATCAAGTGATGTGGACCCTGGCCCAAGGGGTCTGTGTGTCCTGGGTGCAACAAACAAATTCACATGGCCTGCAGAAGTCCTGTGGAGAAAAAGGGCTGGCATGGCCACTCTCTGAGTGAAAGAGGGGGCCCCGACCCCTGCCTGGAAAGGCTTTTATTGCTTTTCTGGGTACATTACATCGAGGATGGTCCTCATTTACTATGCACAAGTCCTCATTTACTATGCATAGGTTCATTTTTACAGATAGCAAAGGAGAGGAAGTTGGTAATTACTACAAAAAAAAGGGTATTTGCAAATGCAAAGGAAAAAGTGATTGAAGGTTTAGCATAGATTTTAGGAAGTTACTTTAGAGATATGCAGTAAACATTTTCTGCCTCAATTCAGGGTGCGAGAGTTTTAGCAAAAGCAAGTCTCAAAGCAGCCTAAGTACAATGCAGGCCTGATTCCCCATGGGAGAACCTATCCTTGGGTGTGGGTCTTGTGTGCTGACCTCGATCCCTATCGGTTTTCTGAATCAGGGGCTGTGCTACATTTTCCACGCCACGTGGAGGAACAGTTCCTTATAATCAAGCCCAATGATTATGTTTTTGCCCCTCTCTAATCTAGCTTTATTGTAGATTTCATGAAGCTGAAGTTGTAATCTCTAGTATTCTAATTTAAGGAGGTATGGTTCTACTCTGAGCTAAGCCTTAGGAATGCTGAAATTTATAAAAATATTTTTTTCACTTAGAAAGTTTTATGTAGGAAAGAGATAAATATATAAAGATCTGTTTATTATTCATAGCTATTATTCAGTATGACCAGCGATATACATAAAATGGTTTGGGAATACGGTTGATGAGAGAAAATTAATTTGGCCTTCCTTGGGGTGGATGATGCAGAGTACCAACAACAGGATATGAAAGTGGACCTTGAGGTTATGAAAAATAAATTCACGTATCTGCCAGGTTGACCAAGTAGGCACTGTGGAGAACACAGCTCACTTTCAGTATAGGCACAATACAAATAAAGCAATCAAAATGGAAACTTAAGGTTTTTCTTGAACACAGACTGAGTCTGAGGCTACCTTGTTTTCTCCATAATACTTAACACAATGCCAAAACCAAACTAACCACTCAATAGTGCTTATTAGATGAAGGGAATGAAATTTCCTACTAAGTGTTCAAATTTAAATAGGCAAAGAAGCCATTTTTCTTAAGTTGGCTTTTAGATAAAGATGAAGATATGCAATTACAAGGGTAAAGGAGCATTTATTAGTAAATGAGTAAATTCATTGATTATAGTGAAGCAGTTATTAACCCAGGATGCCAAGCCAAGAAAGCAAAAGGTTGTGTCAAATAAACAGATTTACTACCTAATAAAGGTAAACGAAGGTTAAATAAGTGCACTCAATAAAAGCCAGTAAATTACCACATAATTAGACTCAGTAGTTTACAAAAGCCAGTAGGCATGTTAGCAAAGCTAATGAAGATGCAGTTTTATAAACTAAGACTTATGGGGCTTAAGCATTTTTATGTGCCATGTTAACAGTGGCAGTAGGTAACAGGTTTGGTTTCCAAATCTAAAGTATGGTAAAAAAAAAAAAAGGGAGAAAATAATGATTAAGAGAAAAAGGTGGTGGTAAAGGAATAAAAGAACATAGCAAAGGATGCTTTAAAGAATGTGCCAGGAGCTATGAGCCCAGGCAGCAGCATGGGTCCCAGATTGGTAAAGATTTCTTAACTATTGGATTTACTACTGCTTCCTAGAGGAAGGTCAATGACACTGCCTTCCAAATTGAAGACTACAGCCCAGTGGATGATCTTGAATAAGTGCTTCAAGAAAACGAGGGTGGGAAATTTAATAATTGCCAAGAACTTCCCTTTGTGTAAATACGAAGGAGGTCTCCTTAGGTTCCTGAGAATGGCAATTGTATAAAAGTAGTATTAAACAGACATAATTTCCCTGGTGGCAAACAAAGGATTTGGGCATTAGGAAGGATAAACCAATATTAAACTGAAGTTCCTTGTAGTTGGTTACAAAGACACCAGCAGTTAGCTTTGCCTCACTTAAACTATGCCTCAAAAAAAAACCAAGTTGGTTATAAAGAAATATTCCAGATTACACTCACTGGGATATTTTGGTCAATTGTATAATTTATTTTTTTCTTAATTTTATTTATTTATTTTTAGAAGGGAAGGGAAGGAGAGAGGGAGAGAAGTATCAATGTATGGTTGCTTCTCATGTGTCCCCTGCTGGGACATGGCCCTTGCTGAGAACTGGCCTGCAACCCAGGCATGTGCCCTGATGAGGAATCAAACCGCGATCTTTTGGTTTGCTGGCCCGTGCTCAATCCGTGTATAATTTCTTTTACAGTACAAACCACAGGTCTTGGAGCACAAAAGAAGGGGTTTGTAGGGCCATTGCTAGATGCTAGATTATATTTAACATAACTAGTAAGAAAATCTTCATGGATAGCCACACATAACCAAAGAGTGTCTTCTCAAGGGACTTTGGGAATCTTTTCAAAGCTTGCTTTTTCTGTTTTTCAACTTATACCCCCTTGAGTCAGACAGACTAAACTTGTAGATCCCAGAGGAATCTTCCTCAGTTGCTTGACAGAAGGCATCTTAGGACTTAGAACCCAACAGAGTTAAGGTGACATTTTGAAGTTATGTGAAATTACCGATTCCGGTGATAGTGTCGTTTCATGTTAAAATCAAAGAAAGCCAACATTAGCATTCCCAAGTTTTCATTTTAACTTAGTTTGGTAACTTTTCTGAATTGATTTAGAGCTGAGGTGAGTCGCCTTCTCCTGACTCCTCACCCACTTTTGTGTCTCGGCTGTTGTCTCCTCATGCCAGTGGGGCCTGATAGGTTTTAGAGATTATCCCCAGGTGGTTCAAGAGGGAATGGTTTCAGTGCAAGCTTCCTGTGTGCAAATATAGAAGGTTGTTTTGGTTTTCAGAACCAGATGGAATATATGAAAATGGCTGTAAAAAATCTGGGGCTCACAGTGAAAAACATGAATGTTCCACACACTGCCTCTGGTCAACTCAACTACAAGATAATACGGCCATTCTTGACATTTCAACAAACAGAAACTTACATAAATGGCCTTTTGAACCAGGGAGGGAAATTCTTTTTGTGCTTTCTTCATGCGACCCTGAATTATAATACATGTTATGAACTCTTCATTTCTTTTAATAAGGTTCTTGTGAAAAGATAGAATTGGTTTGGAGCTAAAACCAAAACAAAACTGTGGAATAACTCTTGAGCAGATAGGAAATGTCACAGAATGTTTGAATTTTAATAGAAGAGTATTAAGAACACAACCATTAATACATGAGCATTTAACTAGAACTGTTTATTTAAGTCAAGTACCATATTTACCTTAACAGAAAAATGTTAAGTACGAAGCTATTATTACATAAACATTTAACAAGGAATAGAGCAAGCCAACACTTACATTTAAAATGCATTGAAAGCAGAAGAATCTTCTCACACCTTGTGGTTTCAAGGTTTACGGGCCATGTAATAGAAAAGCGATGTGCACCGCTAGAGGACTCTAGCTTGAGTCAGGAGCACAGTAGAAATCTATTATATGGCATAGGGACTTTTAATTGTAGATTCGAGTCCCTAGAAAATAAAAATTAAAATGTTAAGGTTTAATTTATTAACTAACCCATTTGTTAAAAATTATTAATTAATTACCTTCTGTATGGCTGGCCTTGTGCTAGTATAGGTGTGTACAAAGAGGAAAAAAGCAAACATTCAAGTGTGTGTTTGTAAAACACTCACTTATTAGATTGAAAATCTCTCCCCCAAATACGAACAAATGACATTTCTACTCACCTTGAGAAAGGGCTTCTATTGCCAGTTTCAGGTATTCCACAAATATGCTTGAGCGTTGATTGTGAACCAAGTACAATGGCATTTCTCTAGGGTACAATAGGGACTAGGACAAATAAAGCTCATGCTTTCATAGAGAAAAGAGCCTGATGGTGAAGACCAACAATTAGACCAACAATGAAAATCATTTGTAACAGGGAGATGACAGGGAAGCTCAATATGGTGTCAAAGGTTGTAGCAGAGATACTTTCCCAGGCCAGGTAATGAATGCCAAGGACGACTCCACAGGGGAAGTGGAGCATAACTTCCAAACTAAGGAATTCTGCGTTAAATGCTCTCCCATCAGGGTACAGAGCCAACTACTCCAGTAATTTTCAACATTTTTCATCTCATGGCTCCTATAAACTAATTACTAAAATTCTGTGGCACACCAAAAATATATTTTTGGCTAGTCTGACCAAAAAAAAGGCAATAATTTAGATTCATTGACACTGGATGGCTGTTGTCATTGTTGTGTTAGCTGTTGTCATTTTTAAAAAATTTGACAATCTAAGGGAAAAGAGGTCAGTGCCACTAAGTAAGTAGTCAGGTATTTCATGTTCCATGATCATGGATGGCGGGGTAGGGATTGACTGTGGCGGCAGCTGGGGGGTAGGGAGTGAGGGGTGAGTGGGGCAGGGGAGAGCAGCAATGTGGGAACGGCAATAAAATTCAATCCTGCTGAAGTAAATTAAAAAAAAAATTACTTTGAAAGCAATGCCCATATAGTGCAATAGTGACTCTAAGGAAGGCTGTTTTCTATCTTAATTATTTTAAAAATGATCAATAAACAAAAAAATTGGCTTGTGATTCTGAGTGTGATTGTGAACACAATTTTAGACCTACATGTTGCTATCTTTTAAACTCTATTTCATATTAAATATCTATAGAATTTCATTAAAAGAAATACACTTAAAATATTATACCATTTTAATTTGTGAAGAATAATTTTCTTACTTTGTGCTCTAAATTGTTTTTGCTATGTCATTATAAAGTCCCTTGAAACCTACCAGTTGAATTTTAAAGGCATAGTTGAACTAATATAAAAAAGTTCCATTATTAATTTATGTCTCTGTTCTAAATTATTTTTCATTTGTTTTTGCAATTTTCTGAAAATTTTACTTTGTACAATTCTCAATTTTTTACGTCAAATTTGACTTTCTCAATTTTGAAAGCATTATAACATCACTTACTGGTTTATAGAAGGTTCATTTCAACAATTAGTAGAAGGGAATATTGCTTTTGGGAGCTCATAATCTGCAGTATAAACATTTTATTTTTATAGATGATTTTTAAAGCAACAATTTGTTAACCCATCTATTGATAACCTATCACGAAATAAAGATTATTTTAACAACTCAAAAATAAATAAATAGCTATATTGACAGATAAATGAATAAGTAAATAAATAAATTGCAGCATTCCAGTTGAAAATCACTGGCCTGTATGTACTCACATTGATATTTGTTGGTCTGTGCTATTAAATATGGCATGACGGACAGAAATTAGCAGCTGCCTTGTCTCTTTACAGTGAACCTCAGACTCACAGAGGCTAGCAGAATCCAGGGTGGGTGAGGCAGGACCTATATCCCTCAGGTCTTCAAGGACCGTGGTCTGTAGTGTGCTCCATGGTCTGAGAAAGAAATGGATTTTGAAGTTATGTGTCTTGGCTAACATATATATCTTACTTTCTAAGAGATCACAATGTAAGCATTCTATACTGATGTGAAATAGAGAGATGTCTGACACCTGGTGCTGTGCCCTGAGCATGTACTGGTCAGCTGGTGACACAGAACAGAGCAATCATAGTGTAAGCAGGGATATTATGAGGAAAAGCTACTAGCATCTGTATGTGGTTCTGATGTACCTCAAAAGTAATGTCTAAGGCACTTCTTCAGAATATTTTTAACCTGTAAGAAAGGGCTTATTAAACAAGTTTAAATCTTTTATCTGCTCAGGCTCTATTCAGACTCTTTGCATTTACTACTGATCCTGGAGCATACTAATTGGGAAGGAAGAATAGTTGCTTATTTTGGAAGTGTCTGGGATCATAATTGGAGCCATGACAAATTTACACTCAAGCTTGCAGTGGCTCTCCAAAATCAACCTAACTCCTCATTTTGTGAAGGTTAATATTCTTGCTTCATTCTAAAGAGGTAAAAGGAAGCTCACATTTATTGAGCATGAGATAAATGCCAGAAATATTTACTTGTTACTATGTTTCTTTCTCAAAAAAATTCCATGAGGCAAGTAGTTGTCCTCATTTAAATTTTTTTTAATATCCTTACTGGAGGACATTTTTTTATTTCACCTGGACCAGGGATTATACATGCCAGAACCAGGGATTAAACCCACAATCTAGGTATGTGCCATGACTGAGAATTGAACCTGCAACCTTTTGGTTATAGGACAACACTCCAACAACTGAGGCACACTGCCCAGGGTTGCCATCCTTATATTATACAGCGGTTAATTGAGGCACAGCGAATCTAAATCATAGGCTCAAGTTCATGTGTTCCTAGTGCTAATGTACAGAGGATCCAGGAAAACCTGAATTTAGTATTTTTTATTTTCCTAACTTTGTGATAAAACCTTATTTTATATAGCCATCATGAAGAGGATTGTCATTCATTCTTCCAGTGCAAGGCATAATGTAGTTGATGACTTATTTTATAGTGTTGTTAAAGGTATTTATGTGATGACCGGTTACTTTTGTATATTAGATATGATAGGAAATTCTAGTTCATTCAAATCACTAGTGTGCTTTCTAGACCTTTAAAGTAACTTAAACTGTGAACCATTATTTATGTAAAATAAATAATCAGTTTTAATGATATGCTACTAGATAATGTTTATGATTGCAAATTTAAACATTTTGCTATACTGCTAATGCAATGCATGGTTGGATGCATGTGAATGTGCCTGCAAGTTTACATATATGTAATTTAGCATTTTCTAATTGTATTCTGATAATTACCAGTTCTTTATGTTCAGTGGTTAATGGGATGTCTTGAAAATAGTCTTTTAGTTATGAACAAATGATTAATAGATATATTGATGTATGGATTATTCCTATTGTGCCAGTTATGACAGCTATAATTTGACTGCAAACCTATACCATTGAAAATGTTTCCAAACCACATGATTACTAGTATTACCTAACTAGATAGTCTTGATTGAATTTCCTAAAACTATGGCTATCTTCCATAGACATTAGAGGTATAATTCAAAAGGAGTGCGTGGGAAGTATTGTGTTCTCAGATATTCAGTTAATAAAGAACAGGATTTCTGTCTTTATATATCTGCTGCTTTGAAGTTCACTCTGTACTTTCTCCTTCCATTGATTGCCCTTAAATGTCTGATTGTGAGAGAACTTGGGAACCAAGTAAGTGATGTTTGAGGAATTGAGGCCAAATCTCCCCTTTGACATCGCCCTTCTCTCCCAGGTAAATTTGTTTGGTAGAGATCAACCTTTGGAATTTGTAGTATAATTGACAGTGGCTAGTCAAATGAAAGCCACATTTATGTTTAGTTCAATAATATTCCTAAAATGGTCTGGTTATATAAACAGGGGACTTAAAAAAAGAATGAAAGAATCCTTTTGAACAATTTTTTCAGAGTAAGTTATAAAAACAAGTTTTAAAAGGACACGATTTGCGTGACTGAAAAACATGCACTTGGCAGAATATCCAAAGCTTGATTTTAGTTACAATGGCATCATGTTTATTACACTACATCTAATGTTAAAAACATGCATTTTGAACAGAAAGTTGATGTATTGTTCTTAATCACTATAACTTTATTTCTAATTTAATTAAAAAATGAACAAGCCTCTCTGTATTTTGGTTTGAGAGAGCAAAATAGTTTGGAATTTAAAAAGTTTTCTCTCTCCATTCTGGGAAGGAAAGATTGATTTTCAAAATCTGAATTCCTTTAACAACAATATATAATGGCACACTTTATTCTTTTTTTCTGTATACTGTGTACTACAGGAAGATTCTAAATTTTATATTCAGTATACTGAAATGAATAATAGCTATGTATTTCCAAAGATAATTGAGTTAAATTTGAAATTATACAAACGCATCTGGATTCTGGGGTTTATTCTATTTGAATAGAGTTGAGAAAGTAAACACAGTTAACATTCCCTTAGATTTACTTAATGTAGGGCCTTTCCTTTCAATTTTATTCAGAAGCAGTTCTGGTTTCTTTGATACAGCTATTTGCTAAATCCGAGATGCTCTATATCAGAAAGTTGATCCTGACATTTTTCCATGAGTTAGTAGCAGTGAGATGACCAAATATTAGTGGCCCTAGAATGTTTGGCTGTTCATAACACTACTGTCAAAAAGTTACACTTTTTTTATATTGTTTGTTTTGTCTTTGTCTTTAGCCCTACTAACTTTGATCTCAGAAATGGGGGGCCCAACCTTTTGGTGTCTGTGTACCACACTGGAAGAAGAAGGGTTGTATTGGGACACACATTTGATATATTGCAACACGTAATCACAAAAATATCTCATGGTTTAAGTAAAGTTATGATTTTGTGTTGGGCCACACTCACAGTCATCCTGGGCATCATTTTTCTTCTTCTTCTTTTTTTTTTTTGGCAGTCCCCGGAAGTCTGTGAGAACATAAAAGTTAAGGCATCAGGCAAATGGTCTCACCGTATTTGTTGTTAACTTGTCTACCCAGGAGCTTAGTGAGAGAAATGGTGGAAGCCTTCCTCCATAGTAGACTCCTACTCAAACTAACCCTTATAAAACATACATATATTTCCACTTCCCATGCGGAATCTTTGCTGATTGTGATGTAGATCTTGATAGTGTCTAAAAGACTTAAGGGTAAATTGGGATGCTTATAAAGTAGTAACAATGGTGATATCACTAATTTATTGAATATGTTCTACATGCTAGGTATGAAAAATTTACTCTTGATTCTTACAGAAACCTTATAAAACAAGTACTGCTATTATCTAAAATTTAATAATGAAAAATAATGCTTTTAAAATAATATAATTTGCTCACAGTTACTCAAATGATAAGAACTGGAATTTCAAACCCTGATAATTAGAATAAGTCTTTGCTTTAAATTCTTTCCGGTGCTGATGCCAGGCATCAAATTGGAATCTATAAGAGTTGAATTCCTTTTTTTTTTTTCATTTGTTAAAGAAATATTCAACTTATTGTGTATGAGATAGTCAAGTTTCCTGCCTTCATAAAGGTAGAACACAGTAAAAAAAAAGTTAAAATTTCATAAAAATGCTGAAACAACAGATACATAAGCACACAAAAAGGAGTCACTGAATTGTAATAAGTACCATAAACAAAATACACTGAGCAGTCTGATATTCTCTAAGGTAGTCAGAGAGATCTTCTTTGAGGATGACATTTAAGTTGATATTTGAGTGATCAGAAGGAGCCAGGCATGGAAAGGACCAGGGGAAATGTTAAAGGTGCAGGAAACAAAGAGTGAAGAGCCACTGTGATGGAAATGAACTTTGAATATTCTAGGAACTGTCAGAATGTTAGTGTGAATTGTGCAGAGCGAACAGAGAAAGAGTCACACCAAATAAACTGAGAAAATCAGGCAGAGGCCAGGTTTTACTGGGCCTTAAAACTAGATTGCCAGATGAAATATAGTATGCTCAGTTAAATTTGAATTTCAGATGAACAGCTAATACCTTTCTTCGTATATCTCAAATATTGTACGGGACATACTTATGCTAAATAAATTCATTGTTTATCTGAAATTTAAATTTAACTGGGTACCCTGTATTATTATTTGCTAAATTTGACAGCCCTATTTATAATTCATGATACTGGGTAGATTTTAACATAAGTGATATGGAAACCTATTATTTTAAGAAAGAATTTTAAGAAAGAGGGTGACTATCTTATTTGCATTTTAAAAATATCCTTCTGGTGATGTGAGGAGAATAGACTAGACGGCAATAAAAAACGTTAAGGGGTCACTTAGGGCCTATGACAGTAACCAAAGGGGAAAGATGATAGTTTAGACTAGTGTGATATTGGTAGCTAGGGGTTCAAAGTTTATTTTGGTGTCAGAACAAATTTTGCTGAAAACTTAGGTGCTGGGTTAAAGAAAAGAAAGAACTAAGCATATCCTTGTACTTCTATGGAGTGTGATGTTACTTATTAAAATTCAAATTGCCAGGTTGGACAGGAGAGATGAGAAGGAGGATTGTGCTTTTGTGAGGCATCTAATGAGACATTCAAGTAAAGATGTCAGTCAGAGAGACAGCTCAGTCAATGAATAAAAGTACAAAAACATTTTTGCCTTAATGAGATAAGTAGAAAGGATGGCAAATAGAAGTGAGTGACTTCCTTGTTCCATGACTTACAAAGGGTGCTAGGAACACAGAAATGATTAAAACAAGTTACTTTTGGAGAAGAGCTAATGGGTGGAGGGAGAAATATGTAAATAAGGACAGTATAACTCATTAATTGCTATGAAAAAGATGTCTGCCAGGCACTCTATGAGTGTGGAAGCAGAGAAGGAATTTTGCTTAGTAAAGCATTATATTTGGAATGGTTCTTTAGGGAAAGGAAGGATTTATTCACAAAATAGTATGGAGAAAGAATGTGGTAGAGAAGAAAAAGCAAGGAGGAAATGGATAAAGAGGCATGACTTGTAGGAGTAACACAGAGAACACTTGCGTAATGAACTTAGCGGTCCTGGAGAAAGGACATAGGGCTGAAAAGGCAGGTGGGGACTCTCTTGGATGAAAAGTGGTGGGGCTGTATATAGGCCAATTGGCCCACGCACTCTGAATTTTAAATTTTGTTCAGATTTACTTTATAGGACGGCCCTGACTAGTGTGGGTCAGTGGATTGGGCACCAACATGTAAACCAAAAGCTTGCCAGTTCAATTCCCAGTCAGGGCACATGCCTGGGCTGGGGGCTGGATCCCTAGTTGAAGGCAATCCATTGATGATTCTTTTGCACATCAATGTTTGTCTACCTCTCTTTCTTTCTCCCTTCTAGTCTCTCTAAAAATATATAAGTAAAATCTGAAAAAAAGAAAGTCTTAAAAAAATACCAATTTTCTAAAGAAAAAAACTTTAAATTAAAAAGACAACCAACTGTATATGAAAACATATTTGACAATGATAACTCAGACAAAGGTTTAATCTCCAAAATATACAAAGAACTTACATGACTCCACTCTAAGAAGACACCCAACCCATTTAAAAAATGGGAAAAGGACTTGAACAGACACTTCTCCAAGGAGGACATACAGAACATCCAGAGACACATGAAGAGATGCTCAATATCGTTAGCTATCAGAGAGATGCAAATTAAAACCACAATGAGATACCACTTTACACCGGTCAGGATGGCTATCATAAACAAAGCAACAAACAACAAATGTTGGAGAGGATGTGGGGAAAAGGGGTCCTTAGTTCACTGTTGGTGGGATTGCAGACTGGTACAACCATTATGGAAAACAGTATGGAACTTTCTCAGAAAAAAATTGACCTGCCTTTTGACCCAGCAATTCCACTGCTAGGATTATATCCTAAGAATCCTAAAACATCAATATCAAAGAACCTATGCACCACAATGTTCATAGCAGCACAATATACAATAGCCAAGAGCTGAAAGCAACCTAGGTGCCCGTCAGTAAATGAATGGATCAAAAAATTGTGGTACATATACACAATGGAATTCTATGCAGCAGAGAGAAAGAAGGAGCTACTACCCTTTGCAACAACACGGATGGAACTGGAAAGCATTATACTGAGTGAAATAGGCCAGGTGTTGAAAGATATATACCATATGATCTCACCTTTAACAGGAAGCTAAACAACAAAACAAACAAGCAAGCAGAATAAAAACAAAGACACTGAAATAGAGAAAAAGGGGGCAGTGACCAGGGGGAGAGGTAAGGGAATTTAAGGGGGAAAAAGGGGAGGGATTTAGAGGAACAAGTATGAAAGACACAGGGACAAGGACTGGGGGGAAGAAATGGGAGGGAGGTGGGGAGCACAGGGTGGGGGAGGCTGGGATGTGAGAAATAGACAAAAAACTGTACTTGAAAAATAACTAAATAAAATTTTTTAAAAACTTTATATGCTGATAAAAATTTACCATTAGAATAATAATGTATATCTAAATACATTCTAGGGCTTATCTGATAAAATTTTTCATTTTATTATAAACTTTTATTAATTTAGTATGGATTTTCTTTCTGTTTCTAAGTCTGATGCAATGTGAGCTTGTTTCCCAATTCATACTATGAGGATATATGGGAAAAGAATAACTAGAAGGTATGGTGGAAGATGCAGTGTTTACTAATTTGTAATACTATATAACTAATTATTCGTTATTCTATATAGTTTCCCCAAACTTCTCTTGGGGCGAAGGTGTGTTTGTGAGGCTGGAATACTGTTTCTACCTTTGGAAATTGGGCTGGACTTCCTGTAGGTTTTTATTTCCTGCAAAAGTACCCCGACTCACAAATTCTGAGTGGGTGCCAATGTACTTTTAACACCGACACTGCAGGAAGGTTGTGAATGTGTCAAAGTTTTGAGTTTTCTCATAGGCAACATTTGGTTTCAGTTTATAAGATCACAAAAGATTTGTGCTATGAAATTAAATCACTTGTACATTTTGGGTGATCTTTAATAATTATTAGGTATTATTTATTTAAAATGCTACTAATGCATTGGCTTTCTAAAATTAAACACTGAACTTCTAACAAATTAAATATCAATAATTAATGTAATATTAATGGAAATAGATTAAATTGGGCAAAATATGTTCCAGGATCTTTTTAAATTAAATTTATAAAGTACAATTGTAATGATTTTTACTGTATTTTTCCATTACCATTTATTCCCCTTATATTCCACCCCTGCAATCACCACACTATTGTTCATGTCCATGAGTCTTTTTTGCTCTTTGCTCCATCCCTCCACCCCTTAATATCCCCTCTCCAGCTGTCTGAGTCTGTCTCTATTTTGTTTGTTCAGTTTTTTCATTAGCTTTCACATACGAGTGAAATTATATGGCATTTGTCTTTCTCTGACTGCCTTATTTCATTTAGCATAATGTTCTCCAGGTCCATCCATGCTGTCACAAAGGATAAAACTTTCTTATTTTTGAAGCTGAGTAGTATTTCATTGTGTAAATGTCCCATAGGGGTTTTATCCACTCATCTACTGATGGACACTTGGGCTGCTTCCATATCTTGGCCATGGCGAATAATGCTGCAATGAATATAAAGGTGCTTGTGTTCTTCTGAATTAGTGTTTTGGGGATATTTCAGATGTATTTCCAGAAGTGGGATTGCTGAATAAAACGGAAAATCTATTTTTAATTTTTTGAGGTATCTCCATATTGCTTTCCACAGTGGCTGTACCAGCCTGCATTCCCACCAACAGTACAAAAGGGTTCCCTTTTCTCCACATCCTCACCAGCACTTGTTTGTTGATTTATTGATGGTAGCCATTTTGACAGATTTGAGATGGTATCACATTGCGGTATTTATTTGCATTTCTCTGATGATGAGTGACAGTGAACATCTTTTCATATGTCTGTGGGTCATCTGTGTGACCTTTTTAAAGAAGTGTTCATTCAGAACCCTTAACACCTTATCAGATATATCAGTAAATATATTCTCCCATTCTGTGGGTTGTCTTTCTATTTTGTCAATGATTTCCTTTGTTGTGCAAAAACATTTTAATTTGATGTAGTCTCATTTTTTTTCTTTTGTTTCCCTTGACTGGGGAGATATATTTGATAAAATATTGCTATGAGCAATGTCCAAGATTTTTCTGCCTATGTTTTCTTCAAGGATTTTTCTAGTTTGAGATCTAACATTTAAGTCTGTAATCCATTTTGAACTTATTCTTTTGTGTGGTGTAAGAAGGTGGTCTTGTTTCATTTTTCTGCACATATAGTTCCAATTTTCCCAACACCATTTATTGAATAAACTGTCTTTAGCTCATTGTATATGCTTGCTTCTTCTGTTGAATATTGAGTGTAAAAACGTGGGTTTATTTTTATGCCAACACCATACTATTTGATTACTATGGCCTTATAGTATACTTTGATATTAGGCAGCATGATTTCTCCAAAATTTGTTCTTTCTCAGTATCTCTGTTGCTATGTGGGGCCTTTTGTGATTCCATATGTGTTTTTGAAATATTTGCTCTAGTTGTGTGAAATATGTGATTGGATTCTTGATAAGAATTTCATTGAATATATAGATTACTTTGGGTAGTATGGACATATTAATGAGGTTATTTCTTCCTATCCATGAACGTGGTATGTGCTTCCACTTATGTGTATCTTCATCAATTTCTTTCTTCAGTGTCTTATAATTTTCCGAATATAGGTCTTTTTCATCCTTAGTTGCATTTATTCCTAGGTATTTTATTCTTTTTGAAGCAATTGGAAATAGGATTGTTTTTTAAAATGTCCCTTTCTGTTAGTTTATTATTGGCATATAAAAATGCAACTATTTTTCTGGATATTAATTCTGTATCCTGCTACTTTGCTGAATTCATTCATCAGTCATAGTAGTTTCTTGGTGGGATATTTAGGACTCTATATGTACAGTGTCATGTCATCTTGCAAATAATGACAGTTTTACTTTTTTCTTTCTAATTTGGATGCCTTTATTTCTTCTTCTTGTCTGATTGCTGTGGTTAGGACTTCCAGTACTATGTTGAAAGAGAGATGTGAAAGTGGACATCCTGTCTTGTGCCCCATCTTAAGGGGAATACTTGTCATTTTTGCCCATTGAGTATGATGCTCAAAGTGGGTTTGTCATATATGGCCTTTAGGTATCTTTCCTATTTTTCCATTTTGCTGAGGGGTTTTTCATCATAAATAGATACTAAATTTTATGAAATGCTTTTTTTTGCATCTATTGATATGGTCGTGTGGTTTTTATCCTTCACTCTGTTCACAGGGTGAATCACATTTATTGATTTGTGAATATTGTACCAACCTTGCATTCCTGGCATAAATCCCACTTGGGGATTTATTGACCGTGGTGTATGGTCTTTTTGATCTATGCTCTATTTGATTTGCTCATATTTTGTTGAGTACTTTAGCTTCTATGTTTATCAGGGACATTGGCCTATAACTTTCTTTTTTTGTAGTACTTTTATCTGGTTTTGGAATTAGGATAATGCTGGCCTTATAAAATGAGCTTGGGAGCTCTGCCTTCTCTTGAATTTTTTGAAAGTTTGAGAAGGAAAGGTGTTAATTCTTCTGGGTAAAATTTACCTGTGAAGCCATCTGGTCCAGGGCTTTTGTTTGTTGGGAGATTTTTTGATTACTGGTTCAATTTCACTAGGTGTAATCTGTCTGCATAGATTCTCTGATTCTTCCTGATTTAGTTTTACAAGATTATACATTTTTAAGAATTTATTCATTTCATCCAAGTTGTCCAGTTTGTTGGAACATAGTTGTTCATAATATTTTTCTTACAACCTTTGTATTTTTTTGGTGTCAGTTGTTATTTCTCCTTTTTCATTTCTGATTTTATTTTTTGGGTCCTCTTTTTTTCTCCCTTGATGTATTGCATTAAAGTTTTGTCAATGTTGTTTATCTTTGCAAAGAACCAGCTCTTGTATTTGTTGATGTTTTATATCATTTTTATAGACTCCCTTTCATTTCTTTTTGCTCTAATCTTGATCCCTTCTACTCACTTTGAGCTTTGTTTGTTTTTCTACATAAAGTTCCTTTGTTTGTTGTTCTTTTTCAAGTGTAAAGTTAGTTTGTTTATTTGAGCTTTTTCTTGTTTATTGAGCTAAGCCTGTAATGCTATTAATATCCCTTTTAGGATTGCTTTTCCTGTGCCCCACAGATTTTGGATTGTGTTTTTATTTTCATTTTTTTCAAGTTATGTTTTGATCTCTTCCTTGATCTTCATTGTTGACCCATTCATTATTTAATAGTATGTTATTTAGCCTCCATATCTTTGCCTGTTTTCAGTATTCTTTTTGTGATTGATTTTAGTCTCATAGCATTGTGGTCAGAGAAGATGCCTGATATGATTTCAGTCTTCTTGAATTTGTCGAGACTTGTTTTGTCTCCCAACATGTGGTCTATCCTAGAAAACGTTCCATGTGCACTTGAAAAATATGTATATTTTGATGCTTTGGGTGAAATTCTCTGAAGATACCAATTAAATCCATTTAATCTAGTGTTATTTAAGGTCAGTGTCTCCTTGTTGATTTTTTTGTCAGGAAGATGTATCCACTGAAGTCAATGGAGTGTTGAAGTCCCCAATTATGACTGTATTTCTGTGGATAGCTCCATTTATGCTCATCAGTATTTGCTTCACATATTTAGGTGCTCCTATGTTGGGTGTGTAAATGTTTATTAGGGCTATATCCACTTGCTGGATTGCTCCCTTTATCAGTATGTAGTGGCTTTTTTTGCCTCTTATGATAACCTTGGTTTTAAAGTCTGTTTTGTTGGATATAAGTATGACTACTCCAGCTTCTTTTTTCCTTTCCATTTTCATGAAATGTATTTTTCCTTTTCTTTACTTTTAGTCTGTGTGTGTCTTTCAATGTGAGGTGTGTTTCTTGGGGGCAGCATGCATATGGGTCTTGTTTTCTTACCCATTTCTTTTGGTTGGAGCATTTAAACTATTTACATTTAAGGTGATTATTCATAGATAGATATTTAGTGCCATTTTATTGTTAGACTATTTTCCTCTTTTTTTTCTTCCTCTTCTTCTTAAAGCAAGCCCTTTAACATTTGTTGTAGTACTGGTTTGGTGTTCACAAACTCCTCTAACTTTTTCTTGCTGGGTAACTCCTTATTTCTCCTTTGATTTTAGATGATATCCTTGCTGGGTAAAGTAGCCTTAATTGTAGGTCCTTGGTTTTCGTCACCTTAAATATTTCATGCCACTCCCTTGTGGCCTGAAATGTTTCTCTTGAGAAATCAGATTATAGTCTGATTGTTGCTGTCATATTTGTAATTATGTGCTTTTATCTTGCTGCTCTTAAGATTCTCTCCTTGTCTTAAGCCTTGCTATTTTCACTAGTGTGCCTCGATGTGTGCTTCTTTGAGTCCTACTTGTTTGGAATTATCTGAGCTTTCTGGACTTGTGTTTCTTTTTCCTTCACCAGGTTAGGGAAGTTTTCGGTTATTATTTCTTCAAATAGGTTATTGATCCCTTGCTCATTCTCTTTTCTTTCTGGTATTCCCATGATGCATTCTGGTAGTCCCATGATGCAGATGTTGTTACTCTTCATGTTGTACCAAAGGTTCCTTAAGCTCTCCCAGTTTTTAAGAATTATTTTTTGTTTTTGCTGCTCTGCTTGGGTATTTTTGTCATTGTTGTTGCTGTTTTTTTATCTTGTCTTCCAGAACATTGATTTGATCCTCTGCTTCATCTAACCTACTGTTTATTCCTGCCAGTGCATTATTTATTTCAGATATTGCATTCTTTATTTTTGACTGATCTTTTTTATGGCTTCTGTGTCTTTTTTCCTGCTGTTGAATATCCTTATAATTATCACCCTAAACTATCTGATAAATTGGTTACCCCCATTTCATCTAGCTCTACTAGAAAACCCTCTTAGTCTTTCAGTTGGGGATTTTTTTCTTTTTCTTCCCATTTTGGATGCTTCTTAGTGTTTGTTTGTATGCATCAGGTACATCTGCAAGACTCTGGTGCAGACCTGTGTGAAACTCTGCTTGTGACTAGCTAGCCCTGGGCAACCTGTTTGGAGCTGTGCAATCCACATCTTGCAGCACCCTCTGCTGAGTCTGGGTGTGCGGAGAAAGAACAAGGCTGCATACCAAGGCTGACTTTTGCCAGCACCAGGTGCAGGGGAAGGTCAACTTTAGTCTCAGAGCTCGCAGAAATCTTCCTCTTCCTCTAGGCTTTCTGTTAGGCTTAAAGAGGGAAAGCCTTCCAGCTGTACTCCTCAGAAGCAGGGCTTAAACACCTCAGGGGTGGGAGAGAGAAAGTCCTGTGGGTGGGCCTATTGCTTCCTGGTGGCTTTTCCCTCAGATCTTTCCCCAGAGCCACCAACCTCAGACTCTCCTCATGTGTGTCTACTGCACTCTGCCCTCCCTCTGCTCCAGCCCAGGGAAAGTGACTACAAATGGAATTTTGTGTGTTGGCCCTTTAAGAGGCTCTCTGTGTATCCAGCTGCTGGAGAGAAACCTGCTGGCTTTCAGAGCTCTATGTTATTTGGGTTTCTTTCCTGGTTTTGGTGCTGTAGGCAGTCACATTGTGGTAGTTTCTTCCATCTGTTCGTGGCTATAAGTCTTCTCTCCAGCTACTGTTCAGTTGGTTATTCAGGATATTTTTTTTCATAATTTACTGTATTTTTGGACTATAACATGCACTCCCAAAATCTGGATGAAAAAGGGGTGCAACTTATTCTGAATGTAGCTTACCTGGCTTGCTTTCTGGGGAGGGAGGTGGTAGAGCAGGGTCACAGGAGGCAGGAGCAAGGTTGCTGCTGCAATTTCCTACCAAATAGTCAGGGGAAGGTAGTGCGTCTTACAGTCCAAAAATATGGTAGTTGTAATTCCAGTTTAGTCTTGGGTGGAGGTGAGTGTGGCTTCCACTTATTCTTCCTACATCTTGGGTCTATCCTCCAAGGGTCTTTTTTGTTTTAACTAGAAAGAAATGGATGAATACTTACACAGTGTGACTTGATAAACTTTCTATGTTTAATCCATTTCCCAGGTAGAATCCATGACTTCCCTTTGGTGACTTTGTGCATATCACATTTTCTCCTGACTCAGAAATCAGTCCCATGACCTAGCTGTTCACCTGATAGCTGAGTAATTGATATTCTGAACAACTATTTCACTTTGGCTTTTCCTAAGAACAGAGGGAAAAATCATGTGTAGTTCTCTCTTCGATGGCTTATGTGATGGTCCTTAAGTTTGGGGTCTAGTCAGGCATTTATTTTTGCCTTAGATATAATTTAGAACATTGTCAATCTCCCCTTAACCCAGACCCTAGTCAGCCTCAACTCAGTGGACTTGACTGCCAGAAGTAGTGAGTTTATTATGTTATAGACTTCCAATCCTAGAAGAAACATGAAGGTTACTGCATTGCACCCCTAGCTCTGCTCAAGACCATGTGTGAACCACTTCAGAAAGCAATTTATTTCAATAAGATAAATTAAATAATCAAAATTTTAAACATTTTTCAATGTTTGCTTCTTAACCAAGCAGTAAATAATTTGTGTCTAGAGTCACTTTGCATCCAAGAAAGTTTAGTTTGGCCATGGTGATTTAGGGAAGAGGCACTGTATTTAAAGCTCTGTCTTATGAACCACAGCTGCCCATATCTCAGCATATCTATTTTTAGCCATTTTCCTTTCTCTTCTTAACAATAAACGGAGAAATCATGTGCAATCCTGCTCCAACAAAAAGAGAAGAAATATTTTTGTAGTCGAAAGAATGTGTGTTTGGAAGTCAGAGAGACCTGGGTTCAGATCCCATCTTCGCCCCTTTGTATTTTTGTTTAACTTTTTTAGTGTGTCCTAGCTTTAGTTTCTGCATACACATAGTGAAAATGTAATAGAACTTCCTTCCAGCTTTTCTGAATGGTTGTGAGGATCAGAAATGACTACAGGGTGATTATGTGTTCATGGCATAGTTTTCAAAGTTCCAGCAGACTTCCTGCATGTAAGATATCTTTAAAGTCCCCAAAATATAAGTGGGAGAGGCAACAGACAGCCACTCACAGCAGTGAAAACCAACAAGTTTCCAGTAATCATGTGTGTGGTAACAGATGAAATGCAAAGGGATTCTGACACCCCCAAAAAACCAAAGAACACTCAAATTCCCATAGATTCTTACTGGAATATGTATGGACCAATCAGAAAACCTGTTGGTTCAAACTCATTGGTGAGAGTGAGAGTTAGAAAACCCTGGAGCAGTCTGGGCCCTAGGAAAAAGCTGAAGGAACGTTCCAGGAGAAAATTGCAAACTGAGGAGAAACTGCTGGACACAACTCACACTAAAAAAAACAAGGATAATAGAGAAGAATAAAGAGAAGATAAAAGTGGGGGAGAGAGTAGCAGACATAGATTTTTGGAAGTGCAAGGATACGTTTCTGAACATTTAATGAACATAATAGGACAGGGGGCTCTAGACCTGTGAAACTAAGGAGGATAACGTGGCTCAAAGGTTCCAGCTGAGAGTGCAAGAAAACTCATCCCACAGAACCCTCAGAGCCAGCAGGGGAGGCAGTGGAATCATGTATGTGAGGTTCTATTGAAAGAGAAAGCATGACAGAGGGACTGAAAGGGAAGAAAGAAGGGATAAAGGGGGAATGAGGGGGAATATCTATCTATATCTATATCTATATCTATATCTATATCTATATCTATATCTATATCTATATCTATCTATCTATATCTATCTAGAGAGAAAGATTGGTTGGAGGATATCTATAAAAAGAGACTTAGGAGTCATCAAATAACTGCAATATATGAGTTTTATTTACAACTTTAATTGTACCAACTGTAAAATTATGAGACAACTTAGAATATTGGACCATTGCCTTGATATTTGATAACACTAAAGAATTAATATTTTAAGGTTTAATGGTGATATTATGTCTATGTTTTTAAAAGATTTCTTATCTTTTTGAGAAAAATATGATAGTCATTGATAACTTCATATAGATGATGTCAGCTACTATATTTGAATATCACATAGCACATAATTACATTTTCATTAATACCACTCTCATCCATTACTAGCACTAATACAATTAATGGATTTCTCATCGTTCTCCCCACTTCTCTTTGTCCCTTGTAGTTTATCTTCAACAAAGCAGCCACATGACCTTTGAAAACATAATTCAGCTAATAATCTCAGCAAACATTTATGAATCCCATACTTTGTGTCACATACTGTTCTGAATGCATTACATATATTTCTCATTTGTGATTAAGAGCAGCCCCACGACGTTGGCCGTGTGATTATTCCCGTTTTATAGACAGGGACATGGAGGCACTTAGAACATTGGTACCTAGCCTAAGTAGGGGAGCCAAAAGGGAAACTTCAGCTGCTTGGTGCCCTTACTGTGTGCTCTGCTCTTTCAATCACTTGCTCAGACTTTCCGGTTGTTCTCTCCAGCACTGGAATAAAATCCCACTCCTTTCCATATGGTTGGTTGTGCAGCTTGGATTTCATCTGCCAGCTTGCTGCTACTCAAGCTCTGTCCTGGGGCTTAAGGAAACATCAACAAGGGGATGGAGCACCTTGTTCTAATTTCTCTGCCCAAACAGGCCATTTTTCTAATTTATCTGCTCTGAGGAGGTATGCTTCTCCAAGTTGTGCGGAGGTGCCAAGTGTGCTAACAGCCATGACAAGGCCCGGCAAGGGCTGGCCCTACCTCACTCTTACCTCATTAGGTACCAATCTTTCCCTTGCTCATTTTGTTCCAGTCACGTTGGCCCTTATTAGTGTTTGAGTGTACCAAGCTCTTTCCCAGAGGACAATCTTTGTTCGCTGCCAGAAACAGTATTCCCTGATCTTTTTGATGCCGGTTTTTTCTTATCCTACATTCTCAGCTAACTTTTAACTATTTAGAGAGGACATTTCTTAACCACCTTCTCTGTTATTCTCTGACACATCATTCTGTTAATATAAAACATTAATGAGATCAGATCATTCTTATGCTAAAGTCCATTTTTCTCTTATAATCCTATTGGGCTTTAAGGTTAAAAAAATACAAGATACCCATTAATGTCTCCACTGAGTATAGAACTGAGAAATCCAGTTCTATACAAGAGACAAGAGGGAAGGGGACCCCAGTGTCACCTGTAGTGGTTGCACTAATGAGGAACATGTCTTACTGGTGAGGCCACCATGGACCTGTGCCTTCTCCTTGAACTTTCCTCACTCTGCAGAATCACAGACTTCTGCCACCAAGGCAGAACTATCTCCAAATGTTTTTCCATGTGAGGGAACAGGTTTGCATGCTCTTTGCCTGTGGTGGAATAGGTCTGAGAAAGAGAGGGCCTGCAAGGGTCACCACCTGGCATGTCCAGTTCCTCTTCCTAAATTAGTCAATCAGGTGAGTCATGCCTCCTCCCTCTGGTGGGGGCAGAGGAAAAATGGCATCGTTCCTGCATAGATGTATCTGCTGAGAACTAGATGGATACGCTCCTTTCAGTGGAAACCAGAGCTGTGAAACCCAAGGAACATACTGTTTGGGTTTACTCCTGAACAGATGTAATGCAGGGTCTTCACTCTGCTGCACTGGCTAAATTTTCAGGAATTTTGTGAGACAGCTTTGAAAATTTTGGTGACATGAAATCACCCGTGGAGGGAATATGCACATCACGAAAACTGAAAATTGGTGAGTGCTGCAAATTAGTTGAGAGCTTGTTAAACATACCCAGAACACCCCCACTGAGACCTTTGGGCCTCTGCAAATACCACTCTCACTGTTCTCACTGAGTTCCATAATAGGGCTTTTTGATCCTAAAGATGCTGAACTGATTTCTGACTTAAGGCCTTTCAGTTGTTTCTGTCTGGAGTGATCGCTCACATCTGCACAGGGCCTGTGCCTTCTCATCATGCTCATCCCTGGTGAAACACCACCCCCTCCGAGAGGCCTTCCTTGATGATCCACAATAGAGGAGCCCCAGTCACTCTCTGTCCCGTTGTCCCATTTCTGTTTCTTTATACCATCTAAATGTTTTATAGTACTTTAGTGTCTAAACTTTCTCAACCACTCTTTTCCATGGATGTAAACTCTGTGAGAGCAGGATCTTTATCTCTCTTGCTCACTGCTCTTTCTAATAACTAGAACCTATGTGGCTAGCACACAATAGAGTATATTTAATAACCCTGGTTCAGTCCTAACTACAAGTTTCCATAGGTGAAAACAAAGCAGACACAGGTTCAACTCTGAGTTTGGATAAACATTTTTTCAACTTTTTGTATTGCTGTTCAAGTTCAGTCATCCCCACCCCGGCCATCCTTACCTCCCATGCATTTCTTATTTTGGAAAAGTAGAAGACCGCTGCACAGAACAAATTCTTATTTATAGTAATTATAGTGTGGAGGCAACTTCTTTCAAGAGCGTCCCCCCGGTGCCAGGGACACAAGTGAATGAGAAAATATGGCTGAGACAAGATGAGATCTGCTTGGGGATGGAGGCGTGGGCTGTGGCCAGTTTCTCTGGGGAGAAAGAGGCCTTGAGCGCCTTTCTCCATAGCCTTTTATTGGGTTGTAATACACAGGAATACAGGGCGGCAAGGATCAAACAGTAGATAACATTTCAAAGCGGTCTGAGGGCTTACTATGAGTCAGAGTTGCAGAAACTTTGGGAGACAAACTCATTTCCTCTCGGACCCTTATCATATGAATGAAAGCACTTTTAGCAGATTTCACAGGTTAATCAGCAAGTCTTTGTGATGCCAGATTTTCCCTCAGGGCACGCTCTGACCAGGCAAGGAGCTGCACCTCTCCCCATCAGGTACTCAGGCTTAAGAGGATTAGAGCCAGGAAGCACTTCTCCCAGGAGACATGGAGACTTGGGTTTTGACAGAGCCGGGGGTGGGGGGGGGGTGGGGCGAGAGTCCATTGCTCTCTGTTGCAGCCCCCTGAGTCCTTCCATGAAGGTCTCCCAGGTGACTGAGCCTGGCTTAGGTTGCCCCCCGCTGTGAGGGGTCTTACCCGTCATTGACTTCCGACCAAGCTCTGGGGGCAGGGAGAGGAACTGAGGCAGCGTTTGCTACCAGAGACAGGCTTTGTCTCCTGTGGCTGGCATTCCAAAGGCCATCTCTTGCCCTTAGCCACAAGGAGTAGAGATACAATTCCTAAAATCAGGCAGAGCGGTCTACTCATTATAGTATACTTTATATTTGGAATTCTCTAAAGGAAATTGGTGGTGTATTTTTTTATATAAACTCTATAATATTTCCTCAAGTCCTAAATAGGGACTATGAACACAATACTTTCCTTTCACATACCTTCCAGGGCTTTTCCCTATAAACAAGAGATGAAAATTTACCTTCTTTTTATAGAAATTTTGATTTTTAAATCATGCTTTCCTTTCAGTGAATTTTTGTTATTGTTCTGTCACTATAAAGCTTTTGGCTAAATATGGATCTTGGAAAAGTCTGAAATAGGCTGATTAGTTGTAACGGGCAAGTCTGTGATTGTAAACCTGGGCATTTACTGCAAAAGTTTGTATGTGTATGTTATTTTTTATTGAGATATAATTGACATATAACATTGTGTAGGTTTAAAGTGTACAATGAGTCGGTTTAATACATTTATGTGTTGTGACATGATTATTATCTTGGTGTTAGTGCCTCTATCATGTCACATAACTATTATTTCTTTTTTTGGGGGGTAAGAAAAATTAAGATCTAGTTTCTTGGTAACTTTGAAGTTTGTACTGCAGTATTGCTGCCTATAATCACCATCATGTACACTAGGCCTCCAGGACTTTTTTATCTGCTAGTTGCCAAGTTTGTAACTTTAAACAAGTTGGATCTTTAATTACCAAATTTTGCCATATATAATGCACTCCTGTGTATAGTGCGTAACTTTAGTACTACCCTTGTATAATGTGCATCGTTATTTTTCCCTCAAAATTTGAATAAAATGGTGTGAGTTATATAGGGCAAAATACGGTAGTTAACTAAGAGCTGATTTCTGATTCAGAAGAAATGTGGACGTCTTCAGAATCATCCAATTTTCTTAAAAGCCGAGTGTCCTCAGTGTATCATCTTAGGGACATATTAACTTTATAGGAGGACACATCGTTATGCAGGAACAAATTTAAGCTGCTAATAACTTTAGCAAGCTCATTTAAAACAACTTTTAAAAAGCTTTGCCTTAGAGAGTGTAAAACACAGAAGAAGTCAAAGTGAGAAGTCAAGACAGAGCAGCAGAGGTACATGGCAGTTCTTCATGACAGTGGGAGCAGGCTCACCTTGTCAAAGTCAGGAGCATCTCACCATTGCTACACATTTTGTTGCAGATTCTGATGAAGCCATCCCGTGATTTACTGTCTGTTTTCTCTTGGCCAGAGATGTTTTCCTCACCCTGTAGACTTGAAACATTTTTCTGTAATTCTGTGACCTCTGTATCTTCTTACCCAGAAGAATATCTTTTATTTTATGGATGTTGGAAACTTGCTGTTTGTTTCAACTCAAGGTCAGAAAAGAAGAGCTATAGATGTAGTTTTTAACATTATAGGTGTACGTTAATGGGAAAGGAAAATCTTGTGAGGGTAAGATGTGTGATGTATGGGATATGATGTGTGATAGGACTGTGAGACTAGCTGTTGCTTTGAAGCTCTCTAATGGTTCAGGTGCACCTGAGTAGACCTAGGCTAACTTATGACATATTTTTTTGCTCCTTAGTTACTGTCAGGTTCCCTTCTACAACTGGTAGTAATGTAATCATGCAAACTGTACTTGGCCACTTGGTGCCTTGAATCTATATGACTCAACAATTAGTGTTGAAGGAAACAGTTTTTTATTTATTTTTTAACAGGAGAGCTCTCAGCCTTGGCAGAGCTTCTATTGCTTCCCAAAAGGCTACATGTCAAAACCATGCGCAGAAGGTCCTCATATTCTTATCTGTCCATCAGAAAGTCACGGAAACAGATGTTCATCCTCTTTGGAATGCACACTTATAGGTTTCACAGTTGCCATTCTCTCTGTGCAGCCCTCTCCTTCAGGATCTCGGGTGTGCTGTTCTCAGTCTCCATGTAGCAGTCCCATCCATAACTGTATGCTGTGCTACACTGTCCCTGTCCCAGAAGGTGGAGCCCAGGAAGGCACACGCCCTAGTATGAGACCCTGCCTCCTTGAGTGGGCTCCCACCCTCTGTAGTGTTTAAGCCCTTGGGGGGCCTGCATCTCCTGGCCCCACAAGCACTTCCATCCATGTGGGGAGTAGGGTCGGAGACTCAGAATATCCAAGTTCCAAAAGCCCAGAGAGAGAGAGAGAGAGCTTTTACCAATGTCCAAAGTCCCACACCAAGGGCCCTTGTACCAAAAGAGCAATGTCTCCGAATGACCTTCAGAAAAGCATTAGTCTGCAGCTCAGCATTCCAGGTCACAGTTCAGCTCCAAGCATCCCCCACATGTCTTTGTGCTTGACCAGGTAGGTCCCCACCACTTCATCAGCCCTGCTACCATCTTTGCTGCCATCTTTTCCAGACAGACTCTTCAAACTCATGGCAGTCTTCCAGGTTGACCCTGTGTCTCTCAGCCCACTCAAATTTAAATGTCCTGCTCAGATCTCCCTGCATTGCCTAACATCTAGCTTTTCTATGATGAGTTAGTGTCTACCATTTTTATCACCTTCACAGTGTTTTGACCCTCATTCAGCTGCCATCTTTAGTCAGGGCAAGAGTGCCCAGTGACATGCATGGGCTGCCAGGGTGGGCGTGCACCCTTGCAGCTAAGGCAGGCTATGTAGGAACCTCCCCTCCGGCTATGTCATGAGTCATTCTGCTAGTGCAAGTTTTCACAGTCATGTACACAATTCGCAGCTTCTATAGATCTCCCCTTCAGGAAGGCACAGGCTGTTAACCTGCCTTTGTTATGTAACGTGCCTCAAATGCTGCACTTTCCACACTGTGCGTACCCCTCCCTGCCTGCTCCCTTGCAGGATTTTGGGGGAATGTACCTTGTTACAATAACATCCTCTCATTCTATTCTGGGATCGTGGCCTTCATTCCCCCACCCTAAGAGTAGTGGAACATATTGGTGTTTGGTTCTCTCTTCCAATCTATCTGTAGAATACATCAGTTGAGGTGAGTTTCATTCATTGTTAATAATAAAATGAAGTCAATTAACTATTCCAAGTAGGCTTTTATTTTTAAAAGAAGCACAGGCATGAATAATGAGCTTGTAATATGAATTTCTATTCGTGAAATGCCCAGGTTATAAAATGGCACTAGGTGGTCTTTATAATGCCCCTCAAAGCCCATTAGTTTAGACAAGCACCCAAAGGATGAAAGGAAAGGAAACTGATATTCTTAGAATATGTGATGAAATACTTCTATTTATTCCACTCATGGTTAAAATTTTTCTCTGAAGACAAAGTAGATGAAATGACCCTTTAATGTCTCTGTTTATTTTTTTAAATCCTGATTAACATATTTGAATCTCAGTTCTGTAATACTGTAGGGGGGTGCAGCCAGGGGGCCCCCAAAAGAAGAATTTACAATGGGGTCCAGAACTCAGGGTGTCCAGGAAATATTAAAAAACGTGGGATATCCTCACCCCCACAAGTCTAAGCTGGGGGATGGGATACATGGAGCAGGGCCATTGAGTTGTTTTGCATAGCAACAATTTCCAAGATAACTCTAGAACGGTCATTTAACATATTTATAACCTTTAACTGGTTTCATAGATATGTTAAATAGCTGTGGCCATGCTTTGAGCCAGGGAGAAGTGAGGGACTTCCACTCAAGATGTAACTGGGAGGTAACTCCCCAGCCCCTGTTACAGCACCTATGTGACATCTTGGAGATGATTGGCTCCATGCCATGGGGCCACACCTGCCCAGACTCACTATGGCAGCCCAGTAAAGCTGGGAGGATATGAGAGTACTGGCAGGTTTAGCAGATTGTGGGAGGAGTCAGAAATGGGACTGCAAAGGAAGATTTAGGCTGGTATTTAAACGCAGATGCAGTGGCCATTGGAGGGAGAACCACGTGCTTTTGGCCAGAATGGGGACTCTTGCAGCCATGTGAGAGAGAATCACCATGTAGCTTTAGCAAAGAGAACCACATAGCTTTGGCCAGAGTCAGGGGACCACCACCGCCCCACCCCTGCAGCCATGAGAAGAATCATCATGTAGCTTTAGCAGAGAACCACCATGCGGCTCTCTATTTCTTTTCCTGAGATACAGTACCTTGGACTGGGCAAAGGGGAAAGAAGGACTGTGTGTGTTTGTGGGTGTTTTAAGGGACTTTGGGATTTTGATGAAAACATTAAGTCATTACTCTTAAGTCTGTATAACTTGAATAAATAATTCCTTTCCTTTTCACCAATCTCTAACATGCAGAGCTATAATTCTCTGGCAAAGGAAAAGGTGAACCTAGTACAGGGGGACCCCAGGAGGAGGGGGGTCAAATAGGAAACATTGTAGGACCCCCTTCCCTGGCAGCCAATTTGGGAAAATCATGGGAGACCACATGTGCAGTAGCTTTACAACTACTTGTCACAGTAAACGCCTGCCAAAACTAGCCAGGAAGGATCCACCCTATAAGAATAGAGTCCCTCCAGCCCATGAGGTCAATCTCTGCTTGGAGTTGGCCAGCTCCTACGTTCTCTGCTATAAACTCTGGGTGTTCGGTTCAAATCTTTGTCCTGATCACCAAGAACCTGGTTGCCTGTGCCCACCTGTGACAATACCATGGGAAAACAGCAACATCCATGACAACAACAGCACCCTCTTCCTTCAGGTATTGGCAGATTTGAAAGAACAGACAAGTTATAACCTACTATCTAGTTGAACAATGTGGATGTGAATCGGGTAGGCACAGGGTATACTATGAGTTCCTGCGTTACATAAATCCCATAATAATGGGGCCAAAAGGAATTCAATGCTATTTGGGTAATAGCTCTGTTGGTACAATATCTCTAAATTTTACACTAAAATATCAGTGGAGTCAGATATATGAAAATGGAAAACTTAATTGTTACCTAGACAATTAACTCATTGTCAGAATCTGAGAGAAATGTCTACTCATAAGAACTATAGAACTGGATTAAAAAGTGTATTTTACAAATGTAGAATGAGTCTACCTGCCTCAAAGTATTTAGTAAGGCCCTTCGCTCTTCTCCTGTCTGCCTTCCCGTCTGCGTTGTGTTGCAGTTGTTTCAATGAGAAGTTATGTTCTCTTCTCCCTAACAGAAGTATCTCTTTTTATATTTACTAGCCAAAGTTGGGGAGTACTGGGTGGTGGTTCTAATGGTTGTGTATTTGTTACTGAACAAGAGGTCCGAGGGAGGGGTAATACAATATTTGGCCCACCTAGGGATGCCCCAAACTGCTATACAACAGGGGCCCCTCCCAAAAACAAAATACTAAAATCTACTGGGCCCTTCTGTCCGCCGCCAATTGGAAAGACATCTCTTAAAGCCAGAGATTTGTGAAAAGGAAACAAAATGTTTATTTAATGCTATTCAGGCCTAACGCCTCCACTAAAATATTGAAGTCCTTTAGGGTATACACCTACACCCGCACAGCTCTCCCTTCTCCCACTGTCCCAACTCCGTGTACTGTAAATCAGGAAAAGAGCACACGTCTGTGTTGCAGGCCGCTGGCACCGTCAGCTGTGTCACTGTGCAGGCAGGATCTCTCTCTAGTTAATCCAAAGTACTGTGGTACCCTCCTCACGGTCCACTGGCAAGAGTTCTTTGTACCCAGTTCCAGTCAAAGTCTCTCCTGCTTTTCCAGGCCACGTGGCCAAACTGGGCACTCCAAAGCCGCGTGGGCCTCTTCTACCAAAGCTGCAGGGGTCCGCACTCCATCAAAAGCATGTGGCTTTCTTCTTCACCTGGCTGCAGGGATCTCCATTCTGGCAAAGCTGTGTGGTCTTCCCTTTCACCTGGGCAGTTATCCCCTCATGTCCTGGAGCCCATCTTTTCTAAGCTCTCACACAGGCCCTTCTCACTCAGGGGCGCAGCCCCTGGTTACATCCTGGGTACAAGCCACTCCCTTCTTCCTGACTCAAAACTTGGCCACAGCTATTTAACATATCTATGAAACCAGTTAAAGGTTATAGATATGTTAAATAATCATTCCAGAGGTTAGCTGCAAAACTATTGCTATGCAAAACAGTTCTCAATGGCCCTGCTCCATTCATCCCTTCTTCCTGGGGGGGTGGGGTGAGGACATCTTATATGTCTCTCCATTATTCCTATACACTTTGAATTCTGGACACCACTCCAAATTTTTTTTGGGGGGGACCTCCTGGCTGCACCCTGTATCATATTCATTCAAAGAGGTGTGGTTGCCATAATTAAAATGTCAATAGGCAGGGTCAGAATATAGCCCTGTTAGCTGTGCATCCTACTGATTTTATTTTTCTATATATTAATTGTTCCAAGTATGAGAGGACTGGGCTATTTTAGTGCCATAGATCCAAAAATCAATGGAAGCCCACAAGACTTTGGGATTTTCACCGAAGTCAGATTTTTACCAGGCAGCCAGCTCATAGTTCAAATTAGATGGAATGGACGGGAACTTTGAGCTATCCTCTTTTAGAACAGATTATTTTTACCCATCCCTTGAAAGGAAAGAGTCTATGTGAAAACCTTTAAAAACAAGGGAATTCAGCATTATCATTCTGGCTGTTCAGGGGAAGAAGAGATCTTTGCAACTTCTCTGAAGCAAGAAAAAATTTAGAAAGATGTTTAGTATTCTCAATAGGGTATTATTATATATGACTTTTGAGACATGGTCAGAAAAATCATAAAAAGGGAACTACTATGATTAAAATCAGGAAAATGGGCAACATAATGAGGTTTTATAAAGAAACTAAAAACGTAATGGCAGAAATAAAGTTTTCAGTGAAGGGAATGAAAAGGAGTTCCCTTGGATAACTAAATCAGTGAAGTGGAAGATAAAATTGAGAAACTTGCCCCAAGTGCAGAGACCTTGAAAAAAAGGGAGAAGACATAAAACAAAGAACACAGGATTCAGCTTCAGAATCATGTATTTTTCCTGAGGGTATAATCAGAATAATTAGAAGCAAAACACTTTACATATCAAAGGTGTGGCTAAAGAAACCTTTCGGAATTGGAAAGAGGCATAGATATGCAAATCTATCCTCACCCTTTCCAGCCAAGTAAATGTAAAGGAAAGCATCCCAAAACTTGTTCTGTAAAGATTTTTGAATTGCACTACAAAAAAAAAAAATGAAGACTGCTGAACACAAACCAACATCAAAAATGTAAAAAAAAAGTAGAAGGTTGACCCAGATGTCTCCTTTGCAGAATTTGGAGATAGAGGAAGAAGAGACCCAATAACTTTATTCCAAACCAAAATATTTTCCTTTTGTTAAGGAAAGTGAAAGACTGTCTCAGATTATCAAGGTCTCAAAAATCATACCACTCAGTCTTTCCTTGGCTCAGTGAGGGGCCCACACTCCAACGGCGAGTGGATTCCATGGTCTAGGAGTCTCCTGTCTGCCATCATCCCTCTGCTTTCTTGACAGTAGTGCATGTATTTATTGTGCTTGGCCCTTCCCAGTGCAGATGGAAACTCTTATTGGCAACATGAAACACCTGACATATTTGCTCTGTTCCCAGCACTTTAGAAGCATGGGAATAAATCCTTCTGCTTTTATCAGGGATTCTGAAGGTCCTACCACCTGTAGCCTGAGAACCTGGCTTGAAATCTTAGCTCTGTTTCCAACCAGTGGTGTTACCTTGGCCAAATTATGTAAACTCTTTTTCCCATGGTTACACACTGCAAAATGGTGACAATCGTAAGCATATGACATAGTAATGTCCTAAGATTAAATATATTAACATATGCAGAACAGATTGCCTACCTAGCATGTGCTAAGCTTTATGTAAATGTTAGTAATTATTTCAGCTGTTGCTAACAACTGATCCCATGCTTTCAACAATAATTGACCAGAGTTATGTTTCTAACCATCCATAAACTGGTGCTGAGTGGAACAACATTGTGGCCATTTGAATTCTGAGGGACTGGAGTACAAATGTTAATTCCTCAAAACTATTTTTAAGTGTTCATCATTTTAAATGACAAATAATGAGTGGAATAATCAATCTTTTGTCTAAAATCTGGTCTATAACTTAGGATTTGTAATATTTTAGCTAGAATCGGCATATATAGTGTATGTTCAGTTTTATGGAAAAC
The DNA here is from genome assembly GCF_021234435.1 of Artibeus jamaicensis. Lineage (NCBI taxonomy): Eukaryota > Metazoa > Chordata > Mammalia > Chiroptera > Phyllostomidae > Artibeus > Artibeus jamaicensis. The sequence goes on from NW_026522036.1 coordinate 1,872,260, forward strand.
ACATCTAGTCATATCTGGGTGTTAGTACAATTGTTATATTTCTTACCCTTAATTTTTATATACCTATTTAATAACAAAATGTATACATATAGAATAATGTAAAGAACATAACTATATGTCTGATTGACTTTAGGCATTAGAATGTAGTTGAAATTCCTTGTGTCCTTGTTCTTTTTATTTCTCTACTCACACTCCCTAAAAAAACTACTGTGTTAAAGAAAGTGCCTGCTCTTCTTTATGGTTTTATTCCACTTATTCAATATATTGATTAGTTTAAATGTTTACGAAATTAATACTAATGACCTTATATCATGCATAACCTACAACTTGCTCTTTTCATTCTGTATTTTTTTTGTGCTCACCATATCCATGAGAATAACTGAAGGGCATTTATTTTCACTACTAAATAGTCTTACATTACATGAATAGAATTCAATATTATTCATCTCTCTCATTTCTAGTTGCTTTCATTTATGTGCTAACACAAACGAATATAGTATAAACATTCTTGTAAATGTTCCAGGATTCGAATTTGCATGTTTGCCTAGGGCATTTGTTTTCATGGTTGACTCAGACTTAACCTCAGAGTTTTGATTTATGAAGTCTGCAGATAGCTAGGAATCAATATCTGATGCATCTCCAGCTGTGGTGCCAAAAAGGTTGGGGACCACCAGGTTAGGAGTTTGGGGTTGTGCTGGGAACTGATTGGTCAGAGATGAGGTGAGGGTAATAAACCATTTCTTCAGCTTTTGAGGACAGCCCTGAGGTCTGCTCTGACATCCTTCTGTATGGTTTCATAAGAAAGGAGCCAGAGGGTTCTTCTGCCTTCGGGCTTATGAGCTGAAACATAACTTCAGTCAAGACATTATCGTAGATGTTATCTCTGGACCTGCCAGAGGTCCAGACCTGTGTTCATTGGTCAGGTTTGGGCTGCTGCCTCCAGGGTTACTGATTATCCTGGGGAAATCTAGGTCTATGAAGGATGTAGAAAGGGAGGAAAAAATGATGTGTAAAGCTAAGTTGCAAATTATATCAAAGTCATGAACCCCATTGTAATGGTATCTGGAGAAGGGGACTTTGTCAGGTAATTAGGGTTAGATTAAGTCACTAGTTACTGCCCCTATGATAGGATTAGTGGCCTTGTAAGAGGAGTAAGGCAGACAGATTTGTGCTCTCTCTGCCATGTGAGGACAAAGTAAGTATGTGGCCACCTGCAAGCTGGGAAGAGAACTCTCACCAGGAACTGAATTGGCTGGCACCTTGATCCAGCGCTTCCCATCCTCCAGACCCATGAGAAATGAATTTCTGTTGTCTTAGGCCACCCACTGTATCGTATTTTGTTACAGCAACCTGAGCAGACTAAGGCACAGTATGTGTGAGTGTGTTCTCCCAACTGATGTCCTTTTGCTTGCTTGCTTTAATCTGCATTCTTACTCATTCTACAAAGTGAATCTCAGAACATTTTTTCTATGAAAATATCTTTCATGCTTTTATTATAGAACAGACCTGTGGCAGAGAAATAATATGATATTACCAAATGGACACCCCCTTCTTCTAGGGTCCCCCTGTACTAGGTTTGCCTTGTCCACCACCAGGGAATTATAGCTCTCAATGGCAGACATTGGTGAAAAGGAAAGGAGCTATTTATTCAAAACTTATACAGACTTACAGTGATGACTCAATGTCTTCTTTAAAATTCCAAATCCCTTAAAACACCCACAGACACACAGTCCTTCCTTCCCCCTTTTTCCCAGTCTGGCCAGTCTGTATGTCAGAAGAAGAATAGAAGTCTGTGGCTCAGGTAGCCCCCAGTTCTTCCAAATAATCCGTGCTTGGCTGGCAGGCCTCCCGCTGTTCCCAGCACCATCAGCTGTGTTGCCAGGATCTCCAGTTCTCAATTCGAACTTGTGTGGCACCTTCTCATGGCCCACCAGTGAGAGTTCTTTCATCCCTTTTCTTCCTACAGTGTCTCTCCTGCATTCTCCCAACTGCTAAGAGAGAGCTCTGCATAGCTGCTACATCTTGCTTTCCAGCTTCCTAAGCTGCATAGCAAAGGGAGCCCAAAGGCACGAGGTTTTGCCCCACATGGCTGTTGAGCCTGGGTTTAAATACCTGAGTGAATCTTCCTCTGCATCCTCATTTTTGACTACTCCCACAATCGGCTATACCTGTGAGCATTCCTGTATTTTTTTCCAGCTTTTCTGGGCTGCCATAATAAGTCCAGGCAGGTGTGGCCCCAAGTCATGGAGCCAACCATCTCCAAGCTCTCACACAGGCACTGTAACCAGGGGGAGTTGCCTCCCAGTTACATCTTGGGTGGAAGTCACTCCCATCTCCCAGCCTCAAAGCATGGCCACAGCTATGTAATATATCCATCAAATCAGTTAAAACATAGATATGTTAAATAACCATTCCTGAGGTTATTTGCAAAACTATTGCTAAGCAATATAACTCAAAGGCTTTGCCCCATATGTCCCATCCCTCAGTTCAGACTTATAGGGGTGAGGACACCCTATATTTTTAATATTTCCTGAACACCCTGAGTTCTGGAATCGATTACACATCCTCTTTGAGGGGGCCCCTGGCTGCACCCGCCCTGTTACACTTTCAGACAAAGTTGCCACATACAAATCACTCACGGGGGTTACCAGTGAAGTTTTCAAGTTTATTCTCTCTCCCCATGTCCTGGCCCCACTCTGTAGGGGTGGGGACTTGTTATGGACTGGTCATATCCCAGACTCCTGACTGGGTCATAGTTGGTATTAAATTGTCATGTGCAGTTGGCTCCAGGGGCAGATTTGAGCTGGGTCCTCTTCCTGGGTGTCCTTCCAGGGCACGCTTCTCTTTGATGTCTTTTCTTCCATGTACTAATTTGAGAATTATAAGAATCAAGTTTAGGTTTGAGGGTGAAAGTGAAAATGCATTCCAATTCTAGTCAGCTTTTTAATGAGTACTATTCTGCTTCCCAATTGAATTATTCCTTGGGTGTTTATCCTGCATTTTTTCCTCATAAAGATTGGTAGAGCAGAATAGGGCATCATAATAAAACCAGAGCAACATCTCAGTACTCACAATCATATTTATTGAATTCTTTATTATTTTTGGTCTTTTATTATTCTCTGATTATTTTATTTCTGTGAGTCGTTGCCTTACTAAGATCATAGAATCCCAAAGGCAAGAGTAATTCCATATACTGTACATACTGGCTAGCACCCAACACTTCCAGGAGTCACAGTCCCTTAAAAAATGTTTGTTTGGTTATTTTTTATTGTGACTAGTAATGAAAGCATTGTATGATGCCACTGTAGTTTGTCCTATTCTAAAGTGATAGCATCATTCTGTGATCTTGGTGATCTGCTTCCTTCTACTGTCTCTGGGCTTTGTTGTTGTCCCTCCAGTTCTTGTAGATGTAGGGTTAGGTTGTGTTTGAGATATTTCTCTTTTTAGGTCGGCCTGTATCGCTATGAACTTCCTTCTCAGTCCTAACTTTGCTGTGTCATATACATGTTGGACTGTCGTGAGTTCATTTTCATAAACTTTTTTATTTCTTTCTTGATCTCATTGTTAACCCATCCATTGTTTAATAGCATGTTATTCAATCTCCATGAATTTGAGTGTTTTTGAGTAACCAATATTAGAGCAGAATTAAACCACATAAAGACTAAAAGAACAATTCAAGCCCTGGCTGGTGTGGCTCAGTGGATTGACCCTGGGCCTGGGAAACAAAGGGTCACTGGTTTGATTCCCAGTCAGGGCATATGCCTGGGTTGCAGGCCAAGTCCCTGGTAGGGGCGGCAACCACACATTGAAGCTTCTCTCCCTCTGTTCTCTCTCTCCCCCTTTGTCTAAAAATAAATAAATAAAATCTTTTTGAAAAAAGAACAATTCAAATGATCAATAAATCCAGGGGTCGGCTCTTTGAAAAGATAAACCAAAATGACAAGCCGTTAAGCAGACTCATCAAGAAACAAAGAGAAAGGACCCAAATAAATGATATCAGACATGAGAGAGGAGAGATTGCAACTGATGACACAAAGATACAAAGGATTGTAAGAAATTACTACAAATATCTATATGCCAAGAAACTTGCAAACCTGGGTGAAATGGACAAAGTTCTAAAAAATATATCTTTCAAAACTTAATAAAGAAGTAAAAAGTCTGAACAAGCCAATAACAGCTTGTGAAATCTAAGCAGTAATCAAAACACTCCCAGCACACAAAAGCCCTGGACCAGACAGTTTCACAGGAGAACTTTACAAAACATTTAAGGAATACCTAACCTTTATCCTTCCAGACTAGTCCAAAAAATCCAGGAGGAGGGAGGGCTCCCAAATTCTTTTTATGAAGCCAGTATCATCCTAATCCCAAAACCAAATAGACACAACAAAGAAAGAAAACTTCAGGCCAATATCTCTAATGAACACAGATGCTAAAATCCTCATCAAAATACTGGCAAACTACATCCAGCAGCACATTAAAAAGATCATATACAAGGGCCTAGGGGATTTCATCTCAGGGATGCATGGATGGCAAAATATTCACAGATCAATAAATGTAATACACTTTTGTAAAACAAAAATTAAAAAAAATCACATGGTCATATCAATAGATGTGGAAAAAGCACCCATATGTGGTAAGGTACAGCACCCATATGTGATAAAAACACTCAGCAAAGTGGGAATAGAGGGAGCATTCCTCAACGTAATAAAGGCCATGTATGAGAGACCTACAGCCAACATCATACTCAATGGGCAGAAACTAACAGCTTTTCCACTAAGATCAGGATCAAGAGAAGGATGTCCCCTTTCACCAATTTTATTCAATATTTTCCTACGTACATATCAAACTGCACTTGACAGGAAAACTCTTCTGCCAGTCAAATGGTGAACAGCTGAGGGGTGCACCAACCCTAGCAACTGCAGGTTTCCTGGCGTTTCTGATCTGTCGCAGGTTAGGGCAGAGTTGCCATCAGCAGTTTCAGGGAAAGCCCCCAGGAACACAGATACACAGGATGGCCACGGGAAGTCATGAGGATAGTCGGAAACTGCAGTGCCTGAGGGGGAAACGCTAAGCACTGGCAGCATCTACACAGCATCAAACCTTCCCCATTCTGGCCCCTCTTCCTCTGCATGACTCTTGTAATATATACTTGAAAGAATTTCTAGAAGATTATATATATATATATATATATATATATATATATATATATATATATATATATTTTAATGTTGAAACACTATGCACAGTTCCTGGTATATTTTAGACAGTCAAAGAAGTTGTTCCTTTTCCTTTCTTCTTGGTTCAATTGCTATCATATCATATCTTCCGTATTTTCTCCCTCTAATAGAAACCATAACTCTTCCAAGTATTATTGTTTTAAATCCTTACCTGAGGATATGTCTCTGAATTTTAGAGAGAGAAACACTGATTGGCTGCCTCCTGTATGCTGCCCAGTGGGGGGTTGGGCCTGCAATCTTTGCTGTATGGGGTGACTCTCCAATCAACGGAGCCTCCTGGACAGAGCTGAACTATCAATTTTACACACACACACACACGTATATTTGTTTTGGATATGGTCATTTTTCTATAGGTTTTACCTCTTCCAAATTCTATGAGAACAGTGTTTATATTTTTAAGTGTAATTTCAATTGTACCCAGCATGTTGTCTTCAATATAGTTGCATGTACACATTATACAAGTTCAATATTCTCATATACACCTGTGAGTAAATGATGTGCCTGATTTAATGACTCTTGAATTTACATAATTTTCAGAAAATCAGCTACTTTTTTCCAATTCAAAACACACAAAAAATGATAAAACTTGACCGTGACAAATGAAATGGAGGTACACTCCCACTCCAAATGAGCTTTTTGATTTAATTAAGTGTAGGCACTACTTTCCACCTAAAATTTATAATAATTTCTGCTTCTTATTCTGAAATAATTTCTAAATTTCCTTATTTGAAATGCCAAATTTGAAACCCTGTAAGCCTTGGAACTCGCAAAGTGGATAATTTAGTGGGAGCTCATCTGCACATGCTGTTCACTCTGAAATAGATATGCCTTGTATACTCCTACGCACGGGTGGAAAACAGAGTGGAAGAAGAAAGGCCAATCCGACCTTCACTGCTCCAGAGACCCTTTGGCTTACCTGTGAAAATCAATGCTAAGTGTGGGGGAATCCAGCATCTCTGGAAACAACTATATATTTCTGCTGGCTGTGTAACCAGGAACATGTAATTTGACTTCTATGTTATGACTGCATCCTACCTTACAATTTTTTTAAAACTCATACATAATGTCTTTATTCAGTTCTCAGATAACTTATATATCAAATGGGGATCATAATGATAACCACAAACTACTTATGATCGTGTGCTTATTGAACCCTTTTTATATATTTATTACATAGTAAGCTCTCATTAAATGATAGCCTTTTAAAAGAATTGTTCATTAAAAGTAAGCTGTGAGCCCTTTAGACATGGACAACAGGGTGGGGATTGACTGTGGGTGTGGGGGCAGGGCTGGGTGGGGTAAGAGCAATGGGGAAAAATGGGACAACTATATAAAACAACAATAAAAAGAAATAATTTATTTATAACTGGGCAAGCTAAGAGATTAGTAAGACACTAAAAATAAATTAGAATGATTATACTAAAAAAATAAGCTGTGAAGAATAGGAAAAATGTGGGCTTTGGTGCAATAATGGATGCTGTTCTGATGTGGAAGGATGTTGATATTTGTGACTGAGTCATCTGGAAACAAGAAAAGACAAATTCCTCCAATCAGCAGAGAGATGTACATACATGCAGGAAATGACAGCTCCTCATACAAATCACAGTCACTGATTTGATGAGTGCTCCAAAGACTGGAAAGGGTGAGCATTGCTAAGGTTTTCAGGACTAGTAATGATAGTGATAATAATAATAATAATGGCATTGTTAAAATGAATTCTCCAGAAAAATATGTTCTTTCTCCCATGCCTTTATTTTTCTAACTTGGATGGATAAAACCTCAAATCCTTTAGCTACTTCTGATTTCTTCAGGAACATGTGTGTCTATTTCCTCACATCATCTGGTTTCCACCAATATTTCAAGAACTGTGTTTTCCTCTGAGGAAGGTAAATAAAACTAAATCCATTAAGGTCTGCTAAAGAATCACCTTTCTTCATGGAGAGTTCATCTTTCTTTAAAACAAATGATCTGACTCTGCCTAGCTACCCCTAAATCTTGGGCTTTGTCAAGAATTAATGTTGCATAGATGTTTACCACATATAAATAGTTTATTCTTTTTCCTTAATAGATCATGTGGCATAGAATTTTAAGCCTGCAAAGGACATTAAAAATGATTTATATATCGTACCTGTCTTTATACATTGTTTCATCTATACATATTTAAGATTTTATATACATATTAATTCCACTTAGTGTCTATTTTAGCTTGAGATTTACATACTAAATAGCCTAAGTTTTTATTGCTATATCTAAAAGAGCATTATGAATTTGAAAAAAAATGTTATAAGCGAACTCCAACTTATAAAAAATAGTGATGCCAACATTGCCCTGAAATGCACCATTATTCTATTTCTGATGAGAGTCTAAATTGAGACAACTTTTCTGGACATTACTATGTAAACAGTACCAAACATTTTAATAATGCTGTCTAGTATTGCTCTGTTACTGTTATGTCTAGGAAGTGATTTAGGACAATATTCAGAGTTGGGTACAGAGATAAATACATAAGGAAGTTTATCATAGCTAAATAAGAATGATAGAAGTTCATTAAAATTCTAAATGTCTAACAAAAGGAGAATAAATAAGTCTATATATTTGTCAATACCCATTAACTTGGTTAAATAAATTTTAAATAAATATTATAAAACATTAAGTTCTCTTTTTTAACTAGAGTGATTAAAAATTGAAAAATAAAACAATCAGTGCTATTTTGCCCCACTTTGGCATTCTGTTCATATTCATTTAGTAATTTCTATATACAGTTCAGAAGGCCTGTGCCCCACTGTCTTTAATGGACTGTATATTTGAGAAGTCAGCAGACACACATAATAAACTTTACAATGTCAGCTGGATGCAAATCAATTTCCCATTTAAGCGCTGATGATGTGCTGAGGACAACTTGTGTCTTTTGGATCATGATTGTGAAATCATCATCATTAATCTCCTTTTAAAAATCAAACACAGCCCTGGCTGGTGCGGCTCAGTGGATTGAGTGCAGGCTGTGAGCCAAAGGGTCACCAGTTCGATTCCCAGTCAGGGTACGTGCTTGGGTTGCGGGCCAGGTCCCCAGTTGTGGGGTGTGAGAGGCAACCACAGATTGATGTTTCTTTCCTTCTTTTTCTCTCGCTTTTCCCCTCTCTCTAAAACCAAATAAATAAAATCTAAAAAAAAAACATAAGAATCAACACAGGAAAGGTTAATACTTTTTCTACAAAGAATTTCCTTAAATTTGTCCTGTCAGATTTACAGAGAAATTTAATCTTAGTGATTCTATTCCTCATAATAAATTTCCCTATAATAATTTTTGTTATGCTGATAACTAAAGGAAAATAAAACCAAAGAATCTGGGTTTGCTTCCAATTATCTATTTTTTTCCTGTAAAGGTGACTTTGTTAGGTCAGGATAATTGTTTGGGCCGTCTTTACCTCTTGTGTTTGTACAGCCAAGGGTGAAAATGAATAAAAAGAGCATTCCGAAGTCCAGAATGTGTTTGTTTGTGGATGAACTTTTTGGGGGGGGAAGTATTTTTTTAAGCAGGCACTTCATTCGAGATTGTCAGTGTGCCCCAAGAGGCTGCTATTCCTCCCCTGGAAAGCGGCCTGGAAGCTGGCGTTCTCCTTTACATGTTTTCTTTAAAAATAGCAATTCCTTCTAAGGTCAGTATTTGCAGGAAGGAGCCTTTAGCACTGGGTTGGACACAGTGGGGACTAACTGGGATCTGCGAGCAGGACAGGTTGTGAATTACTGGAATCCTGCTGGCCTTTTTCCCTTCTGTCTGTGTCCCCTGGCACCACAGCCACACCCATCTTCTGTCCTTGACTCCCAGCTTCTCGCTGAGTTAGACCACCCATGGTGGTCAAGTTTAAAGCATTGCTCAAAGCGTCATAAAGTTACATTTCCGAAACCTTTCTACCCAAATGTCCCCAATTGTGGAAGAGAATGTCTTTGTGACCCAGGCGACTTTAAAATATGATGAAGTCTTATAGGCTCTTAATTTGTTTTAATTGCTCATTTGGATATTTGGTAATAATGAAGAAAAACATCCAGGCTGACCTTTCTATAGGTGTGTTCTAGGCTGTAGGCCTTTAGGGGACCTAAGTCACCCATCCATCTTTCTTTTGAGGCAGATCCTGAGTGGTTTTCCAAGGAATTCTCCTCTTTTCCTCAGGTACGGCCTCATGCTAATTCTGGTCAAGCTTCTTGGTTTTCATCCCTTTTCAGAGATTCACAATGCATTAGAGCATCTGAGAAGTTGAACGAGGGCAATCTGATTCTCTTCAGTTCACTCACTTTTCTCAGACTTGTTTCTTCGGCTGGTCACACTTTTTACAGACCAGTATCACCCATGAAGTTAGCATTCTGAGAAACACTCAGAGAAACAGTGCTCCGAACATGTTACTCACTGACTTGCGAAGCTTTCAGACATCTGCACATTTGGATCTCATGGCATCCCGCGCCGTGGAAAACTTTTTAATGGACCTCGCTTTGATATTATGCAGTTAGCCAACAGTGAGGAACAATATAAGAAAGAAATAAAAAAAAGTTTAGGTCTAGAGGAGTGAAGCAAGGTGTCCCCAGCTCAGTTTATTAGTTTTCTATTGCTTCATTTAAAAATTAGCAGATACTTAGCAGCTGAAACAAACCTTCATTATGGTCTTGCAACTCCTATGGGTCAAAATTTAGGGCATGGCCTAGTGGATCCTCTGCTTCAGGTCTCACCGGCCTGGAATCAAGGTGTCAGCTGGCGCTGCAGTCTCATGAAAGGCTCAACTCAGGAAGGATCCACTTCCAAGTTCACCTTAGCAGCGTTCAGTTAGTTCCTTGTGGGAAGGTAGATGACAGGACTCAGTTTCTTGCTGGCCATCAGCCTGAGGCCACCCTTAGTTCCTTGTCACATGGGCCTTCTGAACAGGGTCACTTAGTTCCTTAAAAGTACAAAGAGCCATTCTCGTAGCAGGTGGGTAATTATCTTATGAATGCTATTGCCTTTTATGTTCTATTGATTGGAAGCAAGCCACAGTCCCCTCCCACAGCAGAAGGGAGGGGGTCAGACAGGACGTAGATACCAGGAAGGGGATATTTTGGGGTCTGTCCACCAGCCACACAGCTATTAGTGGATTCCAGAAACGAGACACTGAACTAATGATGACTCCAAAATTATGTCGTTACCATCAGACTGTAGAAAAAACAGGGCAACATTAACTCCAAATTTATTTCTTTGACCTTGCTGAGGTTCCCGCAATTCCTACACATTCTTTTTGTGGAGGGTCTCGACTTTGACTCCTTTTTATTTAGACCCCATGCTCTAAACAGACACCATCTCTCCTTACCATCTCCCATGTCCTGATCAGAACTTCTAATATTCGTTGTCTTCTTAAATATGTTCTAATAAATGGAGTTGTTACCCTAACTCTATAACATGTTTGCATACTGTGAGTACTGTTTTTATCCAAGAGGTTAGCTCTAAATATGAAACTTCCCATTGACATGACATCTCTGCTCATTTCTAGAACCTTATTTGTTATGGCATGTGTGAAAAGGATATACAATTCCTGACCCATTTCCCTCTTCTGTGCCTCTATGTTTTCTCCACCTTTCTCCTTTTGGGCCAAGAGGGTTCAGGAGGGTTCAACTAAAGTATGTTAGCTTCTATTTATTTCTGAAACCATGTTTTTTTCCCTGTATCAATGAGACAGGCAACACAAGCCATTGACTGATGTTGCTAAGTGGTTCTCCCAAACGCTTTGTTTACACTCACTGTTGGTTCCTTCCTTCTGTGAGCCATACCCCAGTCTGTGGCTTACAGAACACAGTTAGTACTGGGTTTGAAGAGCAACATTAGGCCACTGACTATCTGGTCCACGGCATACGGACCCCTGAAATACAGCCATGTGAGTCCAGAATGGACTCAATAGGAAATCTTTATTGTAATTTTATGACAGTAAAATTCCATAAGTAAATGAAAGGCATAGAAAAGAAAACAGAAGAGGCTTCAGAAAGATTAAGCAATGAGTTAAATAGTATTCAGGCGCCATACAAGTTGTGAATGGGGGAAATCTCTGTGTTTTCCAATAAATAAAATATGTCAGTCTTGCAGAGAGCACTTTGAATGACACCACATTTTGGCTAAGAAAGAATGTGTAACACTGTAAACATTGTGCTTATTGAATTTTAAACTCCATAAATTTCATAAAAGGTGGCTCTTCCCTCCTCGTATCAAAGGAAATAGGAATGGTTTATATTATAAACGCATTCAAATACATTTCTAAAGAGAGAAAGAACTGGGCTGTGGCAATTTTCTTCTTTTATAGTGTTACTTTGCTTAGAATGAACCTTCAAAAATCTTTATACATTGTATCCTTTGAATTCTATCCACAAAAGGAAAAATGTTTACTTCGAATAAAAATTCCATTGACTATAATCTGTCCTTCTACGTTTGCAAACTCGTCTGCTTCTATTTCATGCTACCCTCGCGACATTCCAGATATATCAAATTATAATTTTTTTTGTGAACTGGTCTGGTCTTGCCTATTTTACAACACTAATCTCATTCCTAGCACAGTGGAGGGCACATAAAAAGTATAAATATTTTACTGAATGCCTCAGGGCCATTGTGTCTTTTGACTGCCTTGCCACACACTTCTTTTCTATTTACATCTTACTGGTCATAGTGCTATTCTCCAGTGTCTTTTCTCCTAGAAGCTGACCCCCTGCTAAGATAAAGGATAAGTTACTTTCATTTCCATGCCCCACAGCTTGTATCTTGGTTACAGAAAATGTTTAGTTTCCATTTTGTGTTAAGGGTCAACCAGAGTTTAGGAAACCACTCTGAAAATTATGAGGAACTAGCAAGTATTTGAAGTCAAAAAATACTTATTGAATATTTTAGTCTCTAACATTATGCCTTATGTTAGCTCTCTACAGTCCTGTGCTTCATTATATATTTATCAGGGTGATAATCTGTGCCCCCTCTTATCTTAGAATATGTTACCTTCATCTTTCCCCCATTGATGCATTGGAGTTTTGGTAAATTTGCTATTCATGTGATCTGCTCATGTTGGACATGGGAGAGAACCTAAGTTACATCCTCGGAGTAAAAACACAGAATAAAAGCTTTTCCATTAGCAAACACTGCCACATTCATGAACAGATGCACATAGAATATTGAGAGGTCATATGAAAAACAAGATGATACTGCAACTCCCAAATTGGGGAACGTTTCCTTTCTTGTAATGCTCTGCAAAAAGCAATGTAGTGTAGCTACAGCTTTGGAGCCGACTGTGCTGAATCCCAGATCTATTACTTACTAACTGGGTGTGATGGTTTTGTGCTGCATCAACTTCTGTAAGTTGAAAAGACATTGGAAGCAGTTCCTCTTTTGCAGGTTTGTGAATTAGAATTGGCCACAAGAGAAATGTGTGCCCTTCTTCAGGTGTGACAGGCATGTGATATCACTAAAACCTCCTAAGACCTAGAGTAGTCTGATCCCTCAGAATTTCTAAAGATTAAAGCTACAGAAATTTGAGTGTTCAGTAATAAACGCTCCTGAAAGACCTTTTATCATAATTTAGTTTTTGTACATCTGTTTCGTATGTCTGTCTCCTCCCCTATCTTGCATGGCCCTTGAAGTTAGCATAGTCTGTCAATCATTATTCATCATTTATTCCCTACGCTGATCAGGATAGTGAATTGCACATAACAGAAGTTCCATAAAAATGCCTGCATGAAGATGGAATAATACTGATGCAATATTGTATCAATTAAGTGGTGATCAATTACGTGTCAATGAAAGTTGAAGTGTTCTATGATGCAAATACGGAAGGCCAGGCGCTCCAGGGCAGAGATGCCCTTGTGCTTTTTAGTTCTTTCTGACCATGTTCTTCTTCATGATCCTCTCACTGGTGTAAGGGGGCTGCTCTACCTCCGGGCTCCCCTTCATGTTCCCAGAAGCAACCTAACAAGGAGGAAAGTAAGGGAACATTTCCTGGAATGCCACAGGGAAGCAGATTTCTGCTGTTACCTCGTTTGCTTTAGCATAACACTGTGGGGGAGGAAAAATGATTTTCTCTCTGCTCTTCCAGGTTCTTGACTGAGACTCACCCCTGTCTCCATGATAAAAGACATATTAACAGGAGAAAAACAAACAGAAGCTGAACAACATGCATGTCTCCTATGTACATGGGAGATACCCAGGAAAGCTGGGTAACTCCCCCAAATGGCCCAGACTACCACCTTAAATACATCACCAGCTAAAGAGGAGAGAAGATGTTGGGGTCTGGGGGAAGCAGGCACACAAAGTTACCAGAAAAAGCCCAGTAAACAAGGACTAGGTTGTTATACAGATTTAAGTCTTACCCTTCTCCATGGAGAACAGTTTCTAGACATTTAGAATCATCCTTCTCTTCCTGGTTTAGAGAAGAAAACACCTTGGCAATGATTTCCCTCATAAATGTAAATGCATCTTACAAAAGGGTAACTTTTATTCAGTCTTCAGATCTTTTTCTATGTTCACTGTTGTTCAAAATAATCAGCTTAAATAACCCTACACCAAAGAGGCACACTTTGGGGTGGCACATTCTGCTCCCCTTTGACGCGTACTCATTTTTATTGGAAAAAAGGCTAAGAAATACAGTTCATTTGTTTTTACCCTGACATATCACCATTTTGAGCAAACTGGGATTCTGTTAATAAAGTAGAACATGAAAGTGAATGTTGGTAGGCAAATTGCAAAGTCTTTCATGAATAGGACGGAAAGATTTGAGCCAAATGGAGTATAGAGTGGTTTTGCTTTGAGCTCTTTAAGGAAACTAAAACATTCTATTTTTGAAGATCTCAGGTAACGTTTTGAGGATACCTATGCTGGATGGAACTCAGTCAAAAGGAAAGGAAGTCACTTAGCAGCAACTGGTAGTAACTAAGTGGCCCTCAGAGAGCTAGAACTGGGGCTCTCCTCACCTGAAAAGGGGGGGCATGATCATTGTTTAATGATGTCTGATAATGGAGCATTATCCTGGATATTTGTATAATGAAGTAAAGAGAATGTCTCAGTCTCCTAAATTTGGGTGGCGTTACTATAGTACTTGTAACTAAACGGAAATAACCCAGGGTACCACCCTGTGTGTCTCCTTTACAACTGACACAGAACTGTTCACTTCTGACACTTTGGGTCACCAGATGTGTGGCTGTTTCTCCCACTAAGGAATTTTCTGGGATATCAACTGAGTGGCTTGTATTTTAACTAAATTCTGACACTGTCTATCCCGGAGATAGCACCAGATTCTACAGTTTAGGGCCCAGTCCAAATGGCTGCCCCTCTGAAATGGGAAAAGCCAGTGCTCATGCTGCTTGTCACTACCAGACCCAGTGAGCAGAGATGGGCATTGCATCTTTATTGGTGCTTTGTTCAGATGGTCAGCGATCTGAGAAGAGGGCAGGTTACGTACCCTAACAGACCGTCCTGCCTTCCATTTCAAACCAACCCTTTTCATAAGAAGAAAAGTGTATGTAGGTGAGGGGTTTGGAATTCAGGGAAAAGGTTGATCAGATTAAAAGGCTGCAGCATTCTCTCATCTGTTGGCTGATGAGTCTGTGTCTGTGTCCTGGGTGGTGGGCGTCTCTCCCCGGAGCACCACGGCTCACATACCGTCTTGATTGCTCGCAGTCCTCCCAGGGAAATTTAGTGGAACTGCTTGGCGTCTCCTGGTGTCATGGTGGGTCATACTTTCAGTTCCTGGGACAAGAACTTTTTACATGCATTAACTACTAAGCTTATTGGCCATAACTTAAAACTAAAATTTTCCAGCTCATGAGTCCCCCCATCACCCCTACATGTCAGATGGCAATTGCAAGTCTGGGTTGTTACCCAATCAGCTATAAATCTGAGATCCCCACAGCCCTCTCCTTGAGTTTGATTAATGTGCTAGAGTTTCTCATATAACTCAGGGAAACACATTTACCTGTTTATTAAAGGATAAGCCAACGAATACAGAGGAACAGCCAGATGGGAGGTACACAGGGTGAGGGCTGGGAAGGTCTGATCACAGGGGCCTCTATCCCTGTGGAGATGGGACTCATTATCCTCCTCATACACGGATGTGTTCATCAACCAGAAAGCTCTCCAAACCCCGTGCCATTGGGACTTTACAAAGGCTTCATTATGAAGGTATGGTCTTAACTCCATTTTTAGCCCTTCTCTAAGCTTTCAGATGAAGGGGTTCAGAACAGGCCTCCCCAAAATGTGCCACTTTAGCATGTTAATTATTTTGAGCTGAAGGCCATTGAGACCTTGCAGCTTCATGAGAAACATTTACCTCTCCCTTTAAAAAATTGAATTAGTGGTCTTGTGTATATTAAAAGTTGTGATGAGAAATCACATTTCATGACCTATTTATAGGGCAGGGCAAATTTCTAACTACTGTGTATCTGTTCTTATTGCCTGCCAATGACTTTCCTCCCCTCTGAAACCCCAAGGTATCTTAGCTCATGCTTAGCTCAGAATGCCATGAGTGCCTCATCTTCCCTTTCTGTCTCTGAACATCTCATGTAGGTGGGATCTCTGCCTCTTTCGTATATGGGGCTTCTATAAGTACATATGTAAGTACATTTGGTTATTTTCTCCTGTTAATCTGCCTCATGTAGATCTAATTACTAGATCAGCCAAACAAACCTTGAAGAGTCGAGGAAAGCTGCTGTTTTTTGTTTGTTTGCTATTTGGGTTTTTTCCTGTCCTACTCACCCATGGCTTGGTCTCTCTGGTGACCAGCCATCATCCAGGAGCCATTTAGGTGCCTATGCAGTCACCTCAGTAGCACTAAAGACACTGCTATTACCCAGGAAATTTCAACAAATTTAGGAGCTTTGCATCAGGAACTGGGGTCAAATACCAGATATTAGAACAAAAGATGCTTCTAGTGCTCTCATCACTTAGGAAATTATAAGGATGTTAGGAACTTTGTGCCAGGAACTGGGTCAACAGACAAATAGAGATACTTGTACGTTATGTTACCTTATCCTAACACTGGAATTAAAAGTCAATTATCTCTCCCTTAAAGCAATGAGTTTTTGCATAAAATTTTGATATGATGGCAAATAAGCAATTGCCTCTTTTTAGAACTCACCTTTTTGGACTTTGCTTTGCGATGGAGAGTCTGCAGACCGAGGACATTTGTCCTTGGCCAGCTTGCTCCCCATTAAGTTTCACCAGTGGGAATTCCAAAAGGAGACTAGAAAAAAGACAGAGAATGGACTTTTTGTTTGCTTGTTTGATTCTTTTGTCTGTCTGCATTACTCCAGCCATTATTTTCCACTCTGGCTGTAGCTTCTGACTCCATCAGCAGCAATTGGTTCTGATTTTCAGGGGTTCCCTGCCCACGCTTTCAGAACACTTTAATCAGGCCACCTAACAGACATCAGCCAGATCCAGGCAGCACTCTCTCCTCAGAAGACGGAATCCTGCCTTGGGAAAAGGGTGCTTCCTGGGGCTCCTGAGTCTGTTTTCTCTCTTCAGAGATCCAGTCCCAGCTCAACGGGGACTT
Organism: Artibeus jamaicensis; assembly: GCF_021234435.1. Classification (NCBI taxonomy): domain Eukaryota; kingdom Metazoa; phylum Chordata; class Mammalia; order Chiroptera; family Phyllostomidae; genus Artibeus; species Artibeus jamaicensis. Next base: position 1,889,031 of record NW_026522036.1, read on the forward strand.
CTCTTCCATGCTACTAAGTCCTAGCAGCCTCACCCTGTTGTTTCACCAGCTTTAGAGATGGGAGCAGCTTCCTCTGGTTACTATTTCTCCGTTACCCCAATGTCCACCTTCTGTCTTTCGATCCATCAGTACTTATTTAAACAATTCTCTACACTATGACTTTTGCTATTATCAATGTACCTGTTTTTGTCCCTGTTTCATAATTGAATTCATCACTGACATAATGAATTAAAATATGTTTTAGTACTACAGACCATTCTTATTAAACACAGTGTGGGGGAAAGGCGAGGACCCCCTAGCCAAAGGGAAGAGTAAAGTCCTACTGCCTTTCAATATGCCAGGCAGGATGAGGTACCTGCTGATAACAGAGAGAAGGGGGATGGATTTGTTCAGGTGGCTTGCTGGGCCCCAAAGAAGTGGGTAGTTTATTTCAGGGTCAGGAAATGAACAACACTTCCTGCAGGGTTTTAGCAAGATAATACAAGCAGCATGGGCTGTCTGTGGACCCAGTTGCCTCCGACTGTCTTCAAAAGATGGTTATGAGGTGCTTTCTATCCATAGAGACGACTGGGCGCACGTGATGACTGGGCACAGATAGTAGTTGAAAGCCCATCACACATGTACATTTCAAACACAGCAACAGACTCTAAGAGCAAATTGCTACACTATGACATCATTGCACCAGCCAGATTATAAGCTTTTCTAATTGAAGGAACATGTTGGTGTCCAAAGAAAGTCTCATAACAAGTGGAGTCACCAAGTCCCCAGTTGAGATTGTTCAAAGAATACCCCCCAAGATAGAGGATAACTGGTTTATCTCTGTAAATTGCTAGAACCCTTTCTCCATTTAAGGCAATATATTTGCTCTACCTCCACCAGACTGGAGCTTGGGTGCTGGACAGGGATATGTTAGTTGGGAAGTCAGCTTTCCCAATTTGTGTTTGTGTGTACAACACAGGTAGCTGGGCAGCAACTCCTCAGGCAAAAATGGGACTTATTTCTCTGGAGGAGCTAAACAGTGCTGGGGAAAATATGTCCATGGACAGCTATTTAGGATTTCCTTAGGAAATGGCCTATTCCTCTTCAGGACACCCTCAAGCTCACCAGTGAAAATCCCTGTTATAATGGGTATCCCGAGAGAGAGCGAGAAGACTGTTGCATGAAAACAATAGCCCACATGTAGAAGAGAACAGGGAAAGGATAAAGAAATAAATTAGCTCCTGCAGTATAAAAACACACTTGTGAAAAAATACCAGTGGAAAGCTTGGAAGATGAAATTGAAGAAATCACTTAGAGTATAAATACAGAGAACAGTGTTGGAGAAAATAAAAGACAAAGAGTAGTCCTGGAAGATCTACTCAGGAGGTTCAATAATGTATTAACATGAGATGTACAGAAAGAGAATGGAAGATAAAAGCAACATATTTTTAAAATTCTGAGAAAAACTGTCTTTAACTTAGGATTTCATACTCAGAAGGGCCATCAGCCAGAAATAAGCAAGAAAATGATGTTGTATTTATCTAAGGTCACCAAAAGTTTAGTTTTTATGCTCCTTTTCTTATAAATGCCTCAGCAAAACTAACAAGTAGACTAGGAAGTGAAGAAAGAAACTATGGTGTCTGAGATGTAGTGAAACCATCTCGGGAGAGAATTAAAGAGAAATCACTGGATGGAGCTCCCAAAAGACCTAGGGTGCAGGTAGATACAAAGTTCCAGGGGAAAGTTTCCAAGAGGAGAAAGGGGACATAATAAGCAACTTGATATGATACAGAAGTGATTTTCAACCTTTTTCATCTCTTGGCACACATAAACTAAGTACTAAAATTCTGTGGTACACCAAAAATACATATTTTTGCTAATCTTACAAAAATATAGGTATAATATTGATTGATTAGCAAAAACAACAATAATAGTGATTACCTACCCTTTTTACTTCAAAGTGACTTCTTTAAAAAAAATCAGGTTCCTATGCTTGTAGATAAGAATTTCTGCTGCCAATAATTAACCAATCAGATGCTATGTTATTACACAATGTGACCAGTAAGATGCAACTCTATCATATGACCTATTTATTTATGGTTAACCACATGACATTCACACCAGATGGCTATTGTTGTGTTGACTGTTGTCATGTTTTAATTTGACAATCTAAGGGAAAAGAGGTCAGTGCCCCTGACTAAATAGTCAGGTATTGCATGTTTCAAAAATTATTGCAGCACACTTCTTGAAAATCACTGTGAAAGAATGTTTAGTTACAAAAAGAGGTCAGAACGGAGGCCAATGGTATCTGATGGAGCATATACCAGACTGAAGTAAGTTATATAGACATTTATTATCACATGGCATTTCTGTGAGTAATACCTTATAATAATCATATAAACATTGACTATTGATGTCTCTAAAAGAGTAATCTAATTATATTTGGCATATGGCATGTAAAAAATCCTTAAACTTTATAAAAGAGGTTACTAATAATTTCTATAATTAAGGAAAAACAAAAAATGGGTACATTTCTTAGAAAAGAAAAGGTAAATACCAGAAGAGCCTAAGCAATTTTTACTGGTGAGCAGGCAGCTACTGAGGAGGCCGGGGTCATATCAGAGGACTGCTGTTTTTCATTATGAACCTCTAAGGATAATTCGATTGTATAAATGTGAAAATATTATTTTAGCAAAAATAAAAGAAGAAAAGGTTAAAAAGGAAACAGCATTCGTATGCCCAAAACTTAACCACAAACTATGTCAACATTTCTGACTTTCTTCTGACGTGTTGCCTTAAATAAGTACATAGGTAAATGGAAAAGACATCTTTGCAATTTCAGTGGAGGACACCTGGTGTGTTGGGGAAAGCTCTATTTCCTGGTCCCAACCCAGAGAAGCCATTTGAAAGGCTATTGGAGTATCTGTAGGATAAGCAACAGTTTTTCAGAGTCTTCTCTACTTTAGAAGTGATGGGAATGCAAGGGTTCAAAAGTACGACTGACCAGTAGAGATAAAGTAGTATTATTTGGGGAGACCAGTATGTTATATTAATTATCTGACCAAGTATTTGTAATGGTTCTATGAATAACATATATTTAAAATGGTTTCCTATTGTATGTATGTTCAGTTGGAGATACCCCTCCCCTGCCTTGAACCTTTGAGAAAGGAAGAAGAAATGGGGGAAATTGAGTTGTTTAGCAGTGATATTTCAAGCACCCTTTTTTTTTGCAGTCAAATTTTTCTAGAGGTGTAACAGTCTCAGTACACAAAATGATTAAGACTGCAGCTCTTTGAGGTCAAGGTCCAAGTTTGGTAGCAGATGGACGTGGCACTTCCTGGGTTAGTTCCTCATCACATCATTGCCTGACTTTCAATATAGCAAAGTATAAAATTGGCTGCTTTAAACAACCATTCCTGACTTCTGATATTCTCCCTTAGGTTTTGGAGATATAATTCTAAATAAAAAATATAGTGGAGTATCTGTCTCACCTAAAAGATAAACAAAGCAAATTTAAAAAAAGACCACAGAGAGTCTTTTGAATAAAAATGCTACCCTGTTTTTGTTTCTTTTACTGTCATCTACTAAGTACATGCATTTAAATTACACACACACACACACACACACACACACACACACACACACACACACACAGCATGTCTCCCACATTAGCCTGCAAGTCCTTGAGGCCTACCTCAAGAAGCTTGCATGGATCCTACCTTCAGGATCTTTTTATCTACAAAAGTGCCTAAAAAGTGACAGGTATTCAAATTATGTTCTAAATGAGGGACAGACATAGCATCTCACTGAAGATCTTCCCTGGCAGTTCTAGGAGACTTTCCCTCAGAGTTCATCTTCATTGGTATTAGTGTTTGCTTCATTTCATTTTGGCCACAGGAATATTTTATTAGGTTGATGTTTTGTATTATAATCAAATTACTCACCACCAATATTTCTGGCAGAACCAGTTGTTTGGTTAGCTGAGTTCTGCCAGATACACAATATTTTTCAACAATTCTGAGGGGAAATCATGCACAGAACTAGAGATAAGAGACTCAGCATTTGTTCCAACTCTCCTGGCCATGAGCAGGCCTACATCAATGTTTTTAAACTTTAGAAACAGCCAATTAAAATCACTCTCATTATACACATGTATCTCCTGTCCTGTGCACCGGAGTTACATGTATATTTAAATAGAGGTCTCATGTGCCTTTCACTAACAGAGATGACATGTCTCTGTGAGTAGTGACTGTCAATGATGGCACTCTAATCCTAAAACAAAGTTAAATAAATAAGAGATGTGTGTGTGTGTGTGTGTGTGTGTGTGTGTGTGTGCATCTTGATTGTTTTTTAAGCACATGCAACTTCTTAGATGGTTCTTAGCCAACTTAAGGCTGCCTCCAAAATTCAGGATTCAGATGTGCCATTTATATTAAGACGGTTGACATATGGGAGCTGACTGTTTGAAACACACTAGGTATATCAACCTGCTTTATCACTGATTGCTTAACTTGGCATTCCTGAAAAGTTACAGGTGTCACTCTATAACCCTGACCATCACCTAGTTAGTGTTCTGTTCCTGCCATTGGGACCCTGGAATATTGTGTGGGAAAGTCTCCAAGAGCACACTCACCTCTCTCCTGTGTTAATCTGGCTCATTCTGAGACCCAGGTCCAGTGCCACTCTTCTAGTAGCCCATTTATTGTCCTCCAGTCTTGCTTGAGCACCCCTCCTGTGAGTGCCTAGAGCAAACAACGGTTATCTTTATGATAACATTTGTTGGTTTACTGTGCTTAGGTATTAAATTGTAAGACTCTCAATTGTCATATCTCCAGCACCAGGAAAACTCCCAGGCGCATATTAGATGGCCCACTGCCAAACAAAGGAAAAAACATAAAATGTTCAGAAATTAAGAGTGCATTTTGGTTGCCCCCAACTTTTCTTAAAGACTACCATGAGATAAAACACTTTGTTCTTGGAGAGGCATTGGTGTGGTTGAAAGGGTGGAGAACTAGATGGCTTCTCTGTGTTCACGGCTATGCTCCCGAATTCATGAGAAGTGTAGTTCTTCTTTTCCCATCCATTACATATAGGCCACCTTACAGGGGAACCTCAAGATGACCGACTTAGTCTCTCCAGGAAGTAGGGAGCAGAGGGGTCAAAGGGCTTTGGAGCAAATGCTTCAGGCGGTGCTGATGCTAAGGTAGAAATCTTGACCATGCAAAGGGGAAGGTGGGTGGTCAACACAGACTGTATCCGGACTCTGGTGATCTCTAGCACATCACACTATGCTGCTAGATTATTTAAGTCTCTTCTCCCTCAACTATTAAAAAAAAACTCCCAGGATAACACATAGTGCTAAGGCTTGTTGTTCAATAAAGGTGTAGAATGAACACATATTTTAATAAGGAATATTTTTGGTTAGGGAATTTATTCTTTGTTGCCACTGTTTCTTTTGGTCTATATGTTTCTCTTTGTTTTATAACAATTTCTTAGTAAATTTTATTGAAAGATTACTGTCTGTTCCTGGCTGGTCTATGAGATTTGTTCAGTCCTCACTCAGAAGAAACACAGCTTGATTGGCAGGTTGCCCCAAAGGGGCGACACTGACTGCAGCTGGAGAAATGGGTGCATGTTAGTGGAGGGAAGGGGGATGTACTCAGAGTTAAAGCAGATAAACAGGGAAAGTGAAGAAGGGAGGGCTGAGAGAGTTGTGGTTGCAAGTTTTTGAATTGCTGTTTTTATCCATTAAAACCACATCCTTCATTAATTTGTCTGAACCATAGGTCACAGTGTCCTGAAAGACTTGAGACAACTATTCAGGATGTCAGGTAACTTAAATGAGGGCATCAGATTAGGTGTAAAGCAGCAGAAGGAGGTGGTATCTCTGGCAAACTAGAAAAAGCATGTAAATTCTTTGAGAACCATTGCAATTCTCTCTCTCTTTTTTTGTAAGTATACTAGAGAGTTAAACAAACACCTACAAATAAATTCAGCTCATAGGGCTCAAGTTCTTGATCTTTGATCAACATTCTGTACCTATTTGTATGCTTCATGTCTTAAGATGACCCCTTAAGATAGATAATACACTTACTAGTAATGCTACTGGAACTGCAGGGTTATCCACCAAAATTGCTGCTCCAGGACTGCCCTTTTTTTTCTATGTTGCTCCATTTCAAGAATTACTCCTTGTGGGTGGCTAGAGATGCGCCAGTCTCACATCTGAGGTCGTGGCGGTGCTGTATTTGAAACCCCTTCTCTGATCAGTCCTTTGTCATGCACATCTCGGAATCAGTTCTTGGAAGGTCCCACCAGGTAGCCAGACAGACAAACCCCAACATCCTAGAATCCCTACTGAGAACTGACCCAATCTCTACTGAAGACATTGACTACGTTTATTCCAGTGCCTGGATCTCAGCATCTCCACGCATGAAAAAAACATTCCCTAGTTTTTTGGCATGCCTTTAAAAAACATCAAAGGAATAAATGTGTTCTAGCACATAATAGGCAGTCAGATAATTTAAGTGGTGTTATATGTTAAAGTTACTATTTCCTGTAACCAAGGTGAAAGAGGCCAGCTCTTACTCTAGATTTTATAGAATATTTATGATTTTATAATAATTCTTCATGGCAAATCATATTATTGGGTGCTTCCCAGCTCCATCAGTTAGCCTGGCAATTATTCCCTACTCAGTTCTTATGCAGAGTAGCTGAATCCACACAGTGGGAATATTAGCTGTGGATATGCACCCTATTATAGTCTACTGGAAAAACAAACTATCAATTATGTTTCATCAATCCATAATGAATTCTATTGACATTCCTGTAAAGCACTCAATTTCCAGTTACCAATAGGCAAGTGCCCTGTATTTAGTAGGGGTCCAGTTAATAACTGCTGATGAATTGATATATTCTTCAATACAATAAATTCTTTTTTACTTCTCAAGCCTGTTTTAATGTAAGATGTTAAAAGTGCCTGGTTTAAAGATATTCTAAGCAAGGCAGATCCCTTAGGTTCAGGATTTATGGACCACATTTGTCTTTTCTATGGTAACAGACGTACACTCTGATTGAATAGTGGGAGTGGGGTTAGGTGTGAAGTTATACCTGAGCTGTGTGTGCTTCCTGGTGAGTCTACTCTTTACCCTTAAAGTTCCCCTGGGGCATGAAGTAGCATTCTCTGTATCAAGGTCGCCTCTGCTCCTTCACAGGCTATTTTGTTTGCTCATTTATGCTGTGTGACCTCCTCCCCTCCTGTTTCATTTCTTCCCAGGCACGGAATTGCCATCACAGTTGACTGTGTTTTATTCTCATGTTTTTCATATTACTGGGTCTACCTCATCAGACATGGTCACAAATCATACTCCTTTCAAACTGCAAATTGACTTTCAGCCCCTGGTTTTTATTTCTCCAGTGCGCTTTGTTTTTCATCCTACAGTGAAGTTTGTACTGTACCAATGAAGAGACACATGCCAAGGATGTCACTTCTTTCTAAAATGATTGATTTGTGAGATAATTGTAAGCAAAATAAAAATATTTTCTTGTTTTGGTTTTTCCAGCTGTAAAAAAAAATAAAGCTATCATTAGCTTTAGAATTCCTAAAATTATTGGGAAAGTGGCTTCAGGAAGTTGTAAGGGAGGATGAAGTTTGGGCAGAGATCACGGCTTGACCTAAGTGGGAAGATGAGATGCATGGAGCGCACAGGGAAGGGGAGCTGGAGGGGAAGGAGCACACATTTACTAGAAAGGGGATTGGCGCTTTGACGTTAGCGTCTACCCTGCCATCCTCAGATAATCTAGGAAGTATTTCAGGGATCAGTCAGAACAGAAAGGTCAGTGTAGGAAATGCTGCCTTTTCTTTTTTCCTGTCTACTTTGTACCCCTTCGAAACTCCATACTCAGGGCGGCTTCCACCAGCTCTTCCCTAGAGAGCAGCAATCCCTTCATTGTAAGCCGTCCTTTTCTGGCTGTGGTCTGACTTGAAAGGAAATCCCTTTAGTTTGAATTTTTGGAGTTTTCTCCTACCAGAAAAAAAAAAGGCAAATATGCAAAACCTTGTACAAGATATAAAAAGTATGAGAGTGTAGCTATAGGTTCAGAGAGAGTAGGAACTTAGGTTCAAGTCTTGGTTTTTATCATTCACGAGTTCTGGGATATTGGACCCGAGAACTGATCCTGTCTGAGCTTTCATTCAACATCTGTGTAGTGAGGGGGTTATAGTAAAGGAATCCCAGGGGAATAGGCTTCCTGAGTATTTTGTGGTTTTGTGTGTTCTCTCTGACCTGGCTCTGCTCACTCTATCTTCTGTGGCACATGATCTTAAGGAGAAAATTCACTCATCCTTTTATTCATTCAAACAAATATTTGAGTACTTATGTGCAAGGCATTGCCCTATTATACTTAAAAAATATATACAGTTAAGTAGCATGAAACATACAATGTGAATGTGCCTTAAATAATGAATCATATGTTGATAATAGTTAAAATGGTAAGTTTTATGTTGTGTATATTTTACTACAATAAAAATTATTGTTTTTTAAAATATAAAGGACTATGCAGCAGAGTGGGATAAAAATAATCCAAATGCTGATGAGATGTAATTCATGTAATGGAGGACAGTGGAAATAGAAGGGAATGAATTCCCATGCTTGTCAGTCAATGTCACCTTAATCTTTGCAGTAACAGGGTTTTGCTTAATAGCCCACAGGGTCATCTGCCCTCTTTGCACTTCTAAACGTGGACACCAGACTAGAAATGCATCTGGTTCTCTGAAATTTCTGTACAGGGACATCATTAGAAATGGCCTGGTTAACATTTTGGAAATCATTTAACTCTGTTTGCCTCTTTCTCCGAGAGCAGAAGAAAGCTGTCAGTGAGTGTCATCTTATTGTGCTCTTTCTATCCAGGTCAGGACTGGGAGCAGAGTGATCATTATCTCCAGACACTCTGGCGTAGTTACAGCTCTGTTATCCCTGCTCTGCCTATAACCTCAGTGCCAGGGACAACCTAGGCTCTGTTGCAATGCACTGTAACTGTCTTGTTGTTGATTTCCTTGCTGCTGTTCATTTCAGTGCTTCTCTCTCTCCTCATCCATCATTGTTTCCTCTTCAGAGATGAGAACTTAAGTATTTTTATTATTTGGAAAACAGGCAGTATTTTCCTGGATTTTGTGAGATAAGGCTCTTAATAATAAATTTTGTCCCCAGCAGGTCCATGAAATCATACCATGAACTTGAATTTCCACGTTTATGGATTTGAAGATGTTTAAGGTCAGAGGGGTCAGTCACATTTAGCATGTTTGTACAAGACTGTACTTTCAGGGATCATTTCTATAGTTCTAGTAAAGAATGTTTATATATACCCACCCACATCCATAGAGTTGATGGGACTGTCTGGATGGCTGATGAGGTTTTGTTCTAGTATAGTAATTAACTTCTATTATTAAATCATGGACAATCGATGCCAAAGCTTATTACCACTCATTTTTCCTGTTTCTATATTCATCCCTAATTGATGCAGGCCACGTATCAGTATGTGATCGTGGAAACACTGACCTACTGAATGTGTACTCATGCCCAGACTGCACCTTTCCACTATATATTACAAAGCAAGAACATTTAAACTCCAGGCACAGCAGTTTTGTTGTCATAAACACCACATTCTACGTGCCCACAGAGTAAATGTTTCCTTGGCCTCCACTTCAGAACAATGCGATATAGTGGTTATGATAATGTGTTCACCTGTCTGAAGTTTCTCTTGTGTGCTAATTGGTATTTAAGAGACTTAAAGGAAGATGTTTCCATGGGTGAGGTATGGGAGCACAGAACATAAATGAATTTCACACATGTTTGACAAATGTAAAGGAACAAGTGATAAACCGGGACCAGTGGTTTATTTCACTAAGGTGGGTTGCTTTTTTTTTGGTCTGAAGATAAATCGTTATAGTATATAACCTTAACAAAGGTTTGATGTACTCCCTTCTAGGTTGCATCTTAAATAATGCATAGCTCTAGACACTTCATTCAAGAAACATTGATTAAAGTCTAGTGCATGGCAAATTATTTGCTAGAAAATGAGGCTTAAAAGTGAAATACCCATTTTTTTGTGGGATTTACAGTCTAATAAAGAAACCTTGCTATGGATGCTGTAATAAAAAATGTAGAGGGCAAAGAGGTGACCCAGAAAGTGGGTTGGACAAATTTACCTGAACTTCATGAGAAGCTTCAGGGTAGGTCCAATGCATTCATGGGTCTCAACAGCTTTGCAGATCATCAGGTAGACATGGCAGGACTTTTATGGTGTGAAAAGTAATCTTAATTAAGTTCCAAATAACACAAACTACCCTGGAAGCACCAAACGTGTGGTACTGGACAAGAGTGTCTTTTACTTTGAACAAATATCTTGTTCACTTTCTTCTTTGTCAAATTGTCCTGCATAATTTTATGTTACTATTTTTATTTTGACATATAGTAAGATAGACATTTTGGTGTATCGTTCAACCAAGTTTGACCTGAATAGATCAATACAACCACCAGCTTAGTGATTATATAGAACAACTCTATCACCCTGAAAAAACTGCTTCATGATTTAATCTCATTCTCCTTATCTCCTTACCTCCGGAAACCAATGATCTCTTTTGCATCATCACAGTTTTCTGGTTTTGAAACTATCATCTAAATTGAATCACCAAGTATGCAAGCTTTTGAGACAAGTGGCTCCTTTATTCAGTGTAGTGCATTTGAGATTCATTCAAGTTCTCATACGTATGAGCCATTTGTCCCTTTTTTATTCCTGAGTTGGATTCTTTGTATGGATCTCTCCATTTCCCTGTCCACTTACCTGTTGAAAGACACTTGGATTGTTTTCAGTTTTGGGAGATGACGAATATAAATATAAATTTTGGAGGTGGTGATATAAATATTCATGTACAGGTTTCTATGGGTGAACATAAGTTTTTATTTCTCTAAGGTAATAGTTTAAAGATTGATGAGACATGTGGTAAGTATAGTTGGATAACTTCTATTGATCTTGCTTCAGTTTTACTGACTCTTTTCTCTGTTTTCTCCATTCAATGATTTTGCAATTTAAGTTATTTTATTTTCAGTTATAAAATTTCTGTTTGGTTCTTTTTTGCTTGCTCCTTCATTGGCCATGACTTTTATTTTTCTATCCATTTCAATAAGGTGTATGATTACTTTTTGGAGTAATTTTATAGCAGCTACTCTAAAGTCTTTCTCAGATAATTTTAAGATCTGTGTCACCTTGGTATTTACATTCATTGATTGGCCTTCCTCACAAGACTGGAAGTTCTTTGCATGCTGAGTAATTTTTATTATATTCTGAACATTTAATATTATATCATGATATTTGCATTATGAGTGTATACGTCTTGTTTAAATCCTATAGAGAATTTATTCTGTTTTAGCAATCCATCTACATAGTTAGTTCAAATGGCAAGTTCTAGCCTGTCTTCTATCAGGTGTGATTCCATAGTTGGTTCGGTTTTCAAACTTTGTGGTGCTGATCGGATCTATCTCCCACCTGGAGGACAGCCTATCTGTTAGTTTCGTTCTCAAGTTCATATTTTTAGCACTATCAGACCCACACATACGATGCTGGAGAATGAGCCCGGAAGTTCATAAATTATTCTAAGGAACTATTCTCCCAACAGCCTTCCTTTCTGCAGTCTCTGTGATGGTCTCTATGTCCTTAGAGCTCCCCTTTTGGGTTCCATGACCATAAAATGAGGGCTTTAGTTGCTCCTTTCTCCTGTGCCCTTTTGCAAATATACCCATCACTAGGACAAAGATGAGAAAGGACAAAGTGAGTAGAAGAAAAAAAGCAACAAAGGATTACCTCATCTTCTTGGTGAGCACAGCTGCACTGATAGGGCTGAAGATTTATTTCCTTCAAAGTTTTGGCTCATGGGCATTCCTATGACAACTCCAGTTACCCCCTCTGAAGTATTTGTTGGGGGCAGGATTGTAAGAGAATGGAGAAAAAAGAGAAAAATACAAAAAGGGCATTTCTTCAGTGTATCTGAACAGCAGTTGTTCCCTTTCCTGCTCTGTAACTCAGAACTAGAGAGTCTGCTACTGTGCACTCTGTGCCCGTTTCCAGGTAGGAGCTGGCACCGCATGCAGGTCTGGAATGTTGGAAAGACATCCTAGCAGAAGATGGTTTTACTGGTCCTTTCAATTCTGGTCTTCATCCCAAGCTGCCTGCTAGTACTCTCCAAAGAGCTCAAAGATCTGTTCCATGCATTACATCCAGGTTTTATAACTGCATTCAGTGGGAGAGACAGTGAAGTGTGCTATTCCAGCTTGCCCAAGTTTGGAATCTCATATGATATTTTATAATATCTGTTATCATTTACCAGGCTTTCACTTCTCCTTGGGGGCACTATGGAGAACTTCCCATGTGTAGAGGTATATTTATATAATCAGAGGTACCACCTGTCAGTAGAAGACTCCTTGAAAGGGCCTTGAGTGAGGCCTGATCTCAGCCAACTGCAAGCCACAGTTTCTTCTCTTCCATCTTAAATTATTTCTGAATGGCACAAATAATCAGTGTTATAAAATTGAGCTAATACTCATTTGGCTTGGTAATATTAGTGTATTTATTACTTTAGTTGTAAAATATGTTATTTTTCTATATAAATTTGTGGATAAATATATGTATGTGTGTGTGTATATATATATATATGTATGTGTATATATATATATATATATATATTTGATAAATGTTGGTCCACACTTTATTTTTCTTTCTCTGGATAATTTAAAGCACTGGGCTTGCTAATAGGTAAAAATAGTTGTGGAGTCTGAATTAATACACATCTTTGAAAATTGAATGTAAGCTATAGACTCCTTTTCCAGAAAAAAAAAAACAACACAGAAATTTAGGGACTTCACAAGTGGATTGGAGTTCATATGTGGAGCTTAGTTAGGAATTTCTGCTATGACATACATATTCATTATTATTTAAAAATATTTATTATTATTAATCTCTTAAGTTGTCTCAATTTTTTCCCCTTTGCCCTTCTCTGCCCATCCCAACCCCCACTCCCACGTTCAATATCCACACAGTTGTTCATGCCTGTGGGCCAATTCCTATCCTTCTCAATCTATTCCAAAAAATTCAAGAGGAAGGAAGACTCCCAAACTCTTTTTATGAGGCCAATATCATGCTAATTCCAAAACCAGATAAAGACACAACAAAGAATGAAAACTACAGGGCAATATCTCTGATGGACATAGACACTAAAATCCTCAACACAATACATCCTCATTACTTTTAAATAGTCGGTCAGAAAAGGCTAGTTACAATTGAAGTTTTGACTAGAAGAAGATGAAGGGGAAGAAAAGAATGAATATTGTGCATACTCGTATTGAAAGAGAGTAATTAAACACTTTTTTTAAAGTCTGAAAACTATAAAATATTTTTTGTTACAGAGCATACTTCTTCTGTTCAACTAAATATTCTACTTTCATTTGGTACTCTTTTCTAAAGATGAATATTCTTGCAATTTAAGCCAAAGTGTTTTCACAGAGACACACAACTGATCTCTCAAAATATCTGAGCTAAATTATGGGACCAAACTGCTGAGAGCAGCTTCTGGTCCAGACAGCACATCTGGGGATCCAGAGAAAGAATGACTGGTTGGGTTGGCATCTCCCTCTTCTTCTATATTAGGGAAGGGGAATTTATAATAGTGTGTGTGATCAGGGCAGAAATTAGTGTTTTGGCTGATAGAATCATCATTTTAATGCTTTGCCTGAAAAGACTGATCTGGAAGCAATTTAGAGGGTTTGATTTACAACCAACTTTGAAAAGAGTAACACATGTTCTCAAGACGTCTCAAACATGCAGTGAATAGGGAGCTGTCCAGCCACTTAAATTTTCTTTAATCTTACAGTTTAATCAAAGATTCCCTCAGAAAACTTCACCCTTGGGAGATTAGGAACACTCCTCAGAGGGCCTTTGGGCAGGAATCAGTGTGTAGTTTTACTGTGATCAGCACATGTACTTCATGTTTGCAAGACATGTTTCAGGTTATGTGCCAGGTTGAACTTAATTGTTTCAGAACTGCAGACACCCCCCGAGAGGGAAAATCAGAAACTGTGCACAGAGTATCAGGGGACACAGCACGTGCTGGCATTGTTGACAATAAAATGAAAAGCATTCCTCCCGTGATCATGGGGTATCGAGCAACCAAGGAGACTCTGGCACGTTACGTAGGTCTCTGCACATGGAGGCTAAAGTGGCAGAATCAGTGCCTCTACACTGAGGCCTAAAATAGGGGAGCACAGTCCAAGCTGTGCAACACACCTACAGACACCCAGACAATCAAACCCTTGATATGTTCAAGGAGAGGAAAGGATTTTCAAGGAGTTCACTTAAAAGTGAACTCCTTGAAAATCCTTTTTCAAAGTCTGTAATTACAGTTACAGCTTCATGCTTTTTGCTATATTCTTATAAAGTACTTAGATATCAAATGTGTTTCCTATGAAAGCTCCTCTTTTTTATCATTGTTAAATTAATAACTCCCATTATAGTACTGTCATTAATTAAAAATCAGTATTTTTCTGGTAACTATATAGAAAAAAACAGGGAAATATAATGACCAAACAATATTATTAGATGATATTAACTATTTATTAAGTGATGCTATTAAAGTACAAAAAGAAATAAAGATGAATAGGTACAAGTACTAATAAAGTGTATCTACTATTAAGTGCATTGTGCTAAAACAGGAATTTCACTTCTGGGAAGTAGGAGTAGAGGTACTGTTTCCTATTTTTTCTGCCAAGTATACCTATCTTGGGACTAAGGGCATGACAAATATTGCCCCTGAGGTTTGTATGTACATATATATATATATATATATATATATATATATATATATCCCTGACTTGGAGCTGAGGGAGCCACCCACGTGAAAAAATCAACAGGTACAAATTTAAAAAGCCCAACCAAAGCATCTCTTTTTAGTCCCAGGATCAGGAAAGGGACAACCTAGCAAGGCAGAAAACAGGGAACAACTGCTTCTCCTCAGCCAAACACCACAGAAAACCCAGTGGCCCCACCCTGGTCAGCAAAGGCAGTGGGGAACCTCGACTTCTATTCTAGTGAGGCTTAACAAGGCGCTAATCAACCTGCCTGGATGTTGTCGGAGGAGACCAAATAGGGAGCCCGGACTTTCATCCCTGCCAGCCTGTAACAAGTTCCCTTTTCTCCCCTGCGTGGTGTCAGTGGAGTTCACCTAGAGAGCTTAAATTCCTACCCCTGCTTTGCAGTAATGAGGCATTTCTCCTCCACCCTGCTGGGGTGGTGTCAGAAGAGGCCCGGCGGGAGTCAGAATTTTTAACATCTCCCAGAGAATAACTAGGACAGTGCCGGTTCAGTGTTGCTGAAGCCCGCAAGGGGAGCCAGGACTCCCACACAGTCCCTATTCCCTTTCCCTGGTGCTCAAGTGTTGATGGAGGCTGACTGGGAATCCTGCATTTCTGTGTGCATCGGGGTGTAACAAGAACACCTTCATCCTTCTCCTGATTGAGCAGCATCAGAGAATGCCAGTTAAAGCAATAGGATTTAAATAAGATCTAGTCTCAGACCATGATATGAAAACGTCCAGCTTTTCATGGCAAATTCATGGTTATATCAAGACCAGGAAGATTTCAAACTGAGTGATAAAAGCCAACTGATGCCAACACTGACATGACAAAAACATTACAATTATTTGGAAAATAACACATGAAACAAATAAAAGACTGGAAAGCCTCAGAAAATAATTAGAAAACTCTCAGAAAAAGAATACAAGATGTAAAGAAGAACAAAAAACATTTTAGAACCAGGAAATATAATAACCAAAAGTAAAACGGTCAGTGGACGGGCTCACTGCCGAAGAGTGGCAGCGGAGGCAGGGATCAATGAACTGGGAGATAGTACAGTCTGAACAACAGAGAGGAGGGAGAAGGGGAGACGTGAACAAAGCCTCAGGGACAATGACCCATGGGAGTATAGCGACAGTTGAATCTCTGTGCAGTCAGAATCCCAGAAGGACAGATTGGAAAAGAAAGTGCCTAAAAACCTCCCAAATTTGGGCAAGACACATAATAAACCTTTAGATATAAGAACCTGAGTATTAAAGCCAGACAGAGAAAGGCACATACCATGTGCTCTCACTTGTATGTGGATCCTAAACAAATTCAAACTCATACCAGAAAGGAGAATGGTGCTCGCCAGTGGCTGGGTAGGGCTGGTGGTGGGAGAAATGGGAGAAGCTGGTCAGTGGTACAAACACAGATTTATGAGATGGAGAAGTTCTGGGAATCTAATGTACAGTGTGGTGGTTACAGTTAGTAATACTGCACAAATGTCCTCATCACACAAAGCATTAGCTATGTGAGGTGATGAATATGTTAATTAACTTGATTTTGGTCATTATTTCCCAATGTATATGTCTATTAAAACATCATGCTATATACCTTAAAATAATCACATTTAAAGAAAAGAAACTTGAATGAACCCAAACAATATAAACTCAAAGATATCCTTTTTTTTTTTTTTGCCTATTGATTTTGGCTTCTATGCCAAGACCTGTCATATTTAAACATAAAAACTGAAAATAGACAAAAAATAGCGAGATCAGCCAGAGGAAAATAATATTTATAGGAGAAAGGCGTTTGAGTGACAGTGGATTTTTTCATCAGAAACTGCAGGCCGCAGGAAGTGGCACAATATTTTTCAAAAGCTGAAAGACAAGAACTGCCAACCCAGTTTTTACACTCACGGAAAAGGGCCTTCAGGTCTGAAAGGCATAGCAGGACACTTGCAGGCGAGGAAATGCGAAGAGATCTTGTCACTGACAGTCCTGCTGTTAAGGAATGGCTCAGGGAAGCTCTGCAACCAGAAAGAAAATGAAAGAAGTGTGAGCTTAGCAACATTAAGAAAGAACAAAGAATACGATAGACCAAAATATGGGTATATATATCAGGCTTTCCTTCTTCTGTTGCATTTTCTAAATTCTGCTTGGCATTTGAAGCAAAAATTACACAGTGTGATGTGCTTCTAAATGAGTGCAAAGGGAAATTATAATGTCAGTGAGGAAGAGTACAGGGAAATAAAGGGAGGCAAGGTTCCGTATTTCACTTGGACTGGTGAGGACATCAGCAGACCTGTTATGTATATATTCTGTAATACTCAGAGCAGCCGCTAAAACACTATGCACTGAGATCCACTCGCAACACTATTGATAAATGATGACTGGACCTGGGGTGGCAAACAGATAATACAATACACAGATGATGTATTGTAGAACTGCGTACCTAAAGCCTGTATAATTTTATTAACCTATGTTACTCCAATAAATTCAATTAAAAATTACAAAAATAAAAACACAATAAGTCAAAATCAAATTGTAAATATTGGGTTAGCTGTAAGTCCATTTAGTTTTTCCATAAAATAAAAGGCATATATTTTCATTTTCACCAATAACTTCATTCATTTGGATATTTTAAGTATGTCGGCTATCTCCTGTGTGGTATAATGTTAATTGTTCTCAATTAATGTCTCGATTTGACTCCTGTAAACTTCAACTGGTCTATCTGACCATGGAGTATCATCCAGTGAGAAATCTTTGGCACAAAATTTCCAAACCAATTTGACATGTTCAATCAGTCACAGCAGCTTCTCCATACGCTGCACATTTTTGTGTGTTCCAGTTACATTTTTACCTTTCTTAAAGTAATGAAACATGATGTGTCAAAAATGTTGCATATTTTCTTCCATCTTCAATATTAAAATGGCTACCCAAAAATTCACCCATTTTGATATGTTTTTTAATGCATGCTGATATGACGGCTGTCACAAACAATCTAACAAAATTGTTTTGAATGAAAGTAAAGATAACTAAGCATTACTAGAGCCATTTTATGGAAAAAAAAACAAATGAATGTTTTGGCCAATCCAATATTATTCAAGTATTCCAGACAGAGGCAGGCAAAAGAAAACAGAGAAACAAAAACAGAACAAAACATAAAACACTAGTCTTAAGCCAAAATATAGCAATAATTATATTAAATGTAACTTTTTGTAAATAAACCAATTATAAGACAGAGATTAGAAGAGTGGGTTGAAAAGCATGACAAAACTAATGCTCTTTATAAAAAATTCACTGCAAATGTAAAGATTAGGTAGCTTGAAAATAAAAGGAAATACTAAGATATATCGTGCACATTTTAGTCACAGGAAAGCAGGAGCACCTATCTTATGTCAGATAAAGTAGACATCAGAGTAAAGAAAAAACAGAGATGGAGTGTGACCTTATATACATGGGTATTATAAGCAGGTATAATCCACTGAAAAGGCACAGCAATCTTATACAACAGAGCTAAAACCTGAATAAAACGAAAATTGATAGTGCTGAAAGGGGAAATAGACAAATTGATGACTCTAGTTGGAACCTACAAAACCCATTTTCAGGGGCTGACTGATAGAACATGCTCATGAAGGATATAGGAGGACTCAGCAACATCAACTAAAAGGGTTTTGTAAACACATGGGGACATAATAACAACATAATACGTATTACTTTCAATTGTATATGGGTCATGTGTCAAGACTGACAGTATAAATTGTATTTCAGACTCGATCAGTTTCAAACAATTACAATTATAGATAACTGTTAAATGATAAATTTGCCCTATTTATATTTTAACACAGTTAAAAAAGAACTTTAGAAAACTAGTAATAAAATGATACTTACTACATTAGGCAGATAAAAGGTGTCTACAAAATACGTATAGCATTTAAAGTCAGGAATATAGTTGCCCTTTGAATGCAGTGAATAGAAAAGAATAAGAGAATAGCTAAGGGAAGGCTGATTTTTTAAAGGTGAGTCCTAGTAAAACAAATGTTTTGGTTTATGGGAATTCACTGAGCTGCACAAACAGGAAATGTGCATTTTCAATACTTCAACAATAAATAAAAACTACATGCCTGAAAATTTTGTGCAAGGTGGTCTTTGACTACAATAAAATCTAAGTAGAATTCAGTAGCAGAGAGATGGGTAAATCTCAAAATGTTTCGAAACTAAATAGCACACTTCTAAATAATGCATGAGTCATATAGGAAGTCTCAAGGGGAATAAAAAAGTATATACTAAGTAGGATAAAAATGAAAATATAACATATAACTGGTGGGAAACTGCTAAAGAAGTGATGAGAGAGACATTTATGATACTAAATGCATATATTAGAAAAGAAGAAAAAAAGAGAATCAAAAACCAATAATAATCTATGCTTCCACCTCCATAATCTAGATATAGAACAAAATACCCATAGTAAGCAAAAGCAAGGAAATAATAAAGGTAAGAGTAGAAACAATGAAATTAAAAAGTAAACAGTAGAGAAAATTAATAAAACAAAAACCTGGTCCTTTGAAAATACCAATAAATTTGAAAAACCTTTACCAAGATTGAACAAGTGAAAATAGACAAGACACAAATAATTAATATCAGAAATGAAATTGGGGCCCTCACTGGTATAGCTCAGTGGATTGAGTGCGGGCCTGCAAAACAAACAACCACAGTTTGATTCCCAGTCAGGGCACATGCCTGGGTTGCAGGCCAGTTCCCAGTGGAGGACACTTGAGAGGCAAACATACATTAATATTTCTTTCCCTCTCTCCTACCCTTCCCCTATAAAAATAAATGAATAAAACCTTTTAAAAAAAGAAATGAAATGGGTATATCACTACAGATACTAGAGACATCAGAAGGGTAACAAGGAAATCATATTAAAAAAACTATGCAAATACATTTGACAATTTATAGAAAACGGCCTAGTTCTTTTACCTCTTCCAAAAAAACCTACCAGAACAACTCATCTAATAAATAATTTTAAGTGTCTTAAAATATTAATGAAATTGAATTTATAATTATATTATTCTCCAAAAACAAATATCTGGGCCTAGATGTTCAATCGTTTAAAGAAGAATAAATAGCAATTCTACACATTTTTCCCAGAAAAAGAGAAGCATTTTGAAATTGGTTGTATGAAACTAGTATTTTATACTGATATGAAAACCAAAGACAGTACAAAATAAGAAAACTACAGACCAGTACCACCTATAAATATAGGTGCAAAATTCTTTAAGAAAAAATTGGGAAGTGAAATTTAACAAAATATACAAAATTGCAAAATGACCCCTTAGAGTTTATTCCATTGATGCAAATCTGGTTCAATATTCAAAAGTCAATTGATGCAATTCATTGTATTAACAGGCTGAAGAAAAATACATCAATGATTGTATCAATCAGTGAGAGAAAGCATTTAACAAAAATCACCACTGGCTTATAACAATAAGTTTTAGAAAAATAGAAATAAAGTGGCGGTTTTCTCAACTCAAAAAAGAAGGTCTTTAAAAGCAAAATCTTGCTAACATTGTGCTTAGTGGTAAAACACTGAATGTGTTTCCCAGTGACCAGGAATAAGACAAAGATGTTTACTTTAATGATTCTTATTCAACATGGCATGGGATTTGTAGCCAGTATAATAATAAAAACAAAAATAAATGGAATGTTGATACAAAATAAAGGAATGAATTTTTCCTAACCCACGGATGGCATAATTTTTTAGGTAGAAAATCCCATAGAATCTATATAAAACAAAACAAAAGAAACAATCAAACAAAAAAAACACCTCCTGAAACCTAATCACCATTAAGTGATTTTTAGCAAGGTTGCAGGATGCAAGATAAACATGCAAAAATCAATTGTATTTGTGAGCACCAATTTAAAAAATACAATAACATTTAAATTTCCTAAATAAAAGAAGTGTGCAGGTGCACATGTAATGTGTGCACAGGACGAAATGCTGCTGGAAGAAATCAAACGATATGCACCTAGAGAAATGCCCCATGATCGCAGATTGAAAGACTGAACACAATAAAAGGTGTCAGGGTGTCTATTCTCCCCAAGCTGATGTACGCATTTAACATAATTCCTATCTAAACTCTGCAAGACTTTCTATAGCTATATACAAAGTTAATCTAAACTTTTTATACGGAGAGGCAAAGACACCAGAAGAATAAAGTGGAAGGAATCAGTTTACCTAATTTCAATATTTATTATACAGCTATAATAATTAATACTGTATGGTCTTATACCTGCACAGAGCAATGGAATAGAATAGAGGACTAACACAAACATGTCCAATGGAGTCAATGGAGGAAAGACTGACTTCTTAACAATAATACTAGAGTAATTGAATATCTATAGGGAGAAAAAAAAACCTTCCACCTAATTTTCACTCCTTATAAAAAGTTAACTCTCAAAATGGAGCATGGACTAAAAAATATGAATGTGTTAAACATGTGAACATAAAATATAAAAATATAATATTTAAATAAAGAAACTTTGTGAGCGTCTGGTGCTAGGCAAAGAATGCTTAGACTTGACACGAAAAGCTTTTCAAAAGATATATTCAGCAAAGAATTCATATTAGAATATATAAAGTGTTTTAAAATTCAACAATAAAAATCCAAACTATCCATTTAGAAAGTGGGCAGAGCAGGATATGACAATTTGATGAAAAGCAGATACGGCATCTGCTAAGCTCATGAAATGTGTTAGCATCATTAGCCATTAAGAACACGCAAACTGTAACCACAATGGGCTATCACAACATGCCTGTTAGAATGGCCAAAATAAGAAATGGTGGTTGAACTCGAGGCTGATCATTTTCTTTGTACCCGACCTCCGGTTCTACTGTCTTCTGGGTTTTCCTTTGATGGCACATGGGTTTCTTGATGTCCTGCCCTTTAATTTCTATACTCCTCTAGATATTCACACCCACTGGTGAGTATTCACGATCTCCTAGTTATAGCTAGAGTTAGAAAGGCAGTAGGCATTGCAATTTGAATGAATGAGATGTACATCATGCCCTCGCTCCACTCTGCAGGAGATGGACCCTCTGAGCCTCTGTGCACATGGAGTGTTCAGTGAGCTGTTATCTGCCCAAACAACCAAGATCTAACCCTCAAGGTTAGAAAGACAGGTGGGGAGCGAGAAATAATAAAGACATAAAGTGAAGCAATTTTACATATATCAGGGGAATGGCAATTGTAAAGAAAAATGTTTCTCCATTTATAATGGGATTTTACTGGCCAGGAGGGGAGTTGATCTCTTAAAAATTATTTTTTCTCCAGAGATTCATTAACCTGGGTTCCAAAAGGAAGATATGAGTGACCTTGGCTGAGCTTTGGAACTTTGTGAGCTCCTGATGATGGCATGAAACCTTGTGGTAGCATTTGTGTTCTTGGGATGGTGAGACTAATTTCAAGCTCTTGGTGTAGTTAATATTCTTTTAGGCAAAGAAATAAGTCAGCAGTCATTAGACACTGGGGAAATTAAAACAGGCATTGTTCTTCCCCTTTTTATTGAGTATGAATTACGTTCTTTTGCTGCTGCTGCGATCACTGCCACTGTCCCTGATCAAGACCCAGTTGCAGATTAGGAAGCCTAAGCCTTGTCATTGGTGCAACTTGTTTTTCCAGAAAGATCTCGGACTGGAACAGAGGAGAGCAGATATCAGAGACCCAGACTCTGTGGGAAGGGTGAGCCCTAACACACAAATTGAGACTGCAATACAAGGGGGGACCCCAAACCCCAGGATTTATTTATAAAAGATTGTATACTTACTCTTCCACATTTAAACTTCAGTCACCTTCAAAGTACTTTCCATTTGATGCCATGTACCTATTTAGATGTTTTTTTCCACCACTCACAACAGTTTCTGAACTTGTCAATTTTGATACCTTTTAGTGCTCCTGCTGGTTTTTGTTTCACCTTTTCCATGTTAGCAAAAATGATTCCCTTTGAGGACTTTTTTCACCCAGGGAAACAAAAAAAGTCACTTGGGGTGAGATCAGGAGAATAGGATGGATGGGGCAAGGGGGTTATGCTACCTTTGTTTGAAAACTGCTGAACACGCAGTGCTGTGTGGGCAGGTGTGTTCAGTAATCACCCATCATGAAATGGGCAAAGATGTTGAAACAGTCTTCAAAAAATTCACTGAGGCTGAACACAGCCTCTCACAACAACGCCAGCTGGTACATTGACACAGATATGTTCCTAGAACACTCACTTATCTGGGGAAGGCTGTACTAGAAGGCACCAGCCCTCAGGAAAATAATTCTGTTTTTTTCGGGTCCCCCCTTACATGAGTGGAAGTAATTTAGAATAAAATGTTCTGATTTAGCCTCTTTATTTCTCCACTCCCCCATGCATTTAATATTTACTCCCGGAGTGTTGATATCTGTGTTCTATTTTGGCAGTTTTCCTCATTCCCATCTCTGACTCTGTCTAGCCATGAATGCTAATGATGAATGTGCTGGGGTTGGGGGTTGTGGGGGAGAGAGAGAGAGAAAGGGATATTAAGGTGCAGAGGTGCATGCAGTCCTTCCACTCAACACCGCTGTGTGAAACACCTATGATCACCGAGTTTAGCTGCCAGTCAGTTAGCTTAGTTTACATGAACTGAGTATATTATATCTTATCTTGGTCCATAATTATGAATCTGAGTCCTTAAATACTATTACACCCAACTTTATGTTTATATAGTGATTTAATTAACTTGATTCTCACAACAAGTGGGTCAGGAGAATAGAGTAGACCTTATCTCCATTTTTAATGATGGGAAATTGAAATAACTTTAATTGGTGCCATTTTACTCAGTGCCCAGTGCTCCTTCTATTCCTCTGAGCTGTTTGCTGCCAGTTGTCTCCGTGACCACTTCGCACGGAGGGAAGAGACTGAATTCTCGTAAGCCTAAGATGCAGATATTATTGAGCATGATATGCTTTTGTAGAGGGTAGAGTCAACCAGAGATACTTCTTTAAACTCACTTAGTCCAAAACAATTTTTTTTGCTCACAATTTGATCTTCTTGTTTATCTTTCTTGTTAGGACAAATTGTTAGCCCACCATCTTGAGAAAAAAGGAACCATTGGTAGTAAAGCTGATAACATTGAAGTGACCAAGGGTTGACCTCATGTTGAACCCGTGCGGCATAGTTCTGCAGGCTTTGGAAACATCACAACTTACAAAGGTTCTTGAAAAGTGATTCTTTATATGACTGTCACCTCTGTTCTGACTGTGTGTCTGGAGCCAGATGCAACTTGTATCTGGGTTGTGGTAGACTTTCTCAGGGTAGAGGTAACTACTGTGGCCTGGGTTTATATTCTGTTTTTCTTTAATTACTCAACCTATTCAACTTCGGTGAGGTTGTTGAATCTTTGTGCAGATTCAAACACATCTGCACAAAATTGGGCTTATGTGCAAAGTAGGAGTTGTAATAGCGCCTATCATAGGGTGAAGGTTCAAGGTGATAGTACATCTCTGTTACTTAGAACAATAACCAGGTACTCATTGAGCTTTGACTGTATATTACAAATCATTGCTTTCATCTGACTACTTGGAAAATATTTTTAAGTTATTTTTTTGTGCTTTTGGTAGTATCGATTCAACTTAGGAGTAGTTTTCATGGTCTTGTAAAAATAATTAAATAACATTAGAGACAAATCAGCGAGTTAATAAAGCAGTTCAACCCAAAATTATGGTCATGATATTCTGCAGCACATAGTGAATTTGAAATAAATCAAGATTATCTTACCACGTATTAGCTTTGTGTTCTGGGTTATTTAAATAACTTCTCTGAGCCTCATTGTTATAAGATGGAGATAATTACACTTTACCTCCTGCCTGGATCTTGTAGTGCTCGGAGATCATAATCAAGATGTGGGTATCCTGTTGCAGTAAGATTATTACGATTCATATTTAGATAAAGCTGAAGGGGAAAGACAGTCACTTGGTCATGGAGTCTGCTTTCAAGTCTGAGAAAAAGAGCCACATTCCTGCCTATGTAAGCTCTGACCTGGAGACTCTACTTCCTATGCTCCGTGAGTACCAGGGCCTCTCTAATGGCTTACCTAAAAGACACTGTTTTTTTAAATGTAAAGGGAGGCACAAGAATATGATGACCAGGCCATCTATTGTAATGCTTGTGAATCAGACAAAAGGCAGCATACTTACTCAAAATGCTGTTCTTTTGTTTTTGCCTGGCTCTTGTGAGGTCTGCAAAAAGTGACTGAAAAGGGCTAGCAGGCTATAGTTGCCGCGTTCCCTCCCTCCCTCCTCCCTTTCCACCCTTCCTTCCTTTTAGTGGGTATTGTGGGATAGGATGGCGGATGTGCCTTCTGCCATTTGGAGAGTTTCCAGACAGTTAACAGTTTAATATTGCCATTTGAAAAATCAGTCAATTAACAATTTCTTATTGAATATTTACTATGTTAAGCACTGAGGGGGATAAAAGTGAAGCATAAAACAGTTCTTATTGTTGAGGACTAGATGCAGCTGGTAATAGGGAATAGTCTCATAACATTTGTAGAACAATTTTTGCAGAATACAGACCATTTTAATATACATTATTTCATTATATTCATGACCTTATTAATAATGGTATTACTACCACAAATTAATGAGGCTCAGATAATTAGGGGCCACGGATATTTAACAACTCAGGACAGAAGCAAAGAGTGCAATGAGGATGGAAGTGCAGGGTCCTGTGAGAAGGCAGAACAGGGGTCTGTTGTAGCCTTGGGAGGATGAGGCTGGCATGGTCAAGGGAAGACATCCAAAGGAATTAGCTTTCAGATGATTTTTAATTAAGCAAATTGTGTCAGTTTGGATTGAGGGAACATTCCAGGCAGAAGAAAGTCTGTGTTCAACAAACCAGAGGGAAGAGCGCACTTGACATGTTTAAAAACCAGGGAGAAGAGCGGTCAGGCTGGAGTGGGGATGATGAAGGGAGGAGGGGCAAACTTCAGGTTGGCGTAGTAGCTGCAGACCGATCAGGAGAGCATTGTAACTTGTGCATTGTTTCTGAGTTTTTAAATGGTCATGGAGAATCACTGAGAGCTTTCAAGCAGAGGAATGACATGATATTAAAATAACACTCTGTCTGTAAAATATGTTTTATGCTGTTATAATATCTGGGGGCCAACCGAACAGAGGTGTATTTATTTAGGACTACTGGACTGAGGACGTAGAAGGAGCCACCACTAAGAATTATTAATATTTCCAATTGGATAATAGAGAACAAAGAATTATAAAGTGGAAGAAACAGCATATACAAAGGTGTGAGAAGAAATGGCATTGGTTTAGCTCAGCTGTCGAGGAACAGGGTACGGTGTGCGGGGAGGATTTATAGCAGATACATCTGTTTCTGGGTCTGACAGCAGACAGTTCCAAGATCGTCTGAACGGGAGAGCAGATGCACCCTGTGCATTCGTCAGCATTAGGTTAGAGGTGTGGTGCCCTGACCTTGCAACCGGGGAGCTGTCAGTAACTTTGCTGTAGGTAGCTAAGGAGAGAAAAGGTTGGCAGAATGGGGCAAAATAATAAAACTTTGAGACACATAGGATATCTGGAGATAGAGGGAATTTTAAAATTAGACTGAGGGCATCACAGCCCCAAAGAAAAGATTGGTTAGTTGGACTATATCAAAATTAGGAGTTTATGTCCATCCAAAGATGTCACTAATGTATGCAAAGGAAAGCCGCAAAATGGGAAACAATATTTATAACATGTAAACTGACAAAGGACTCCCATTCACAATACATAAAGAATACTCAGAAGTCAATAAGCAAAAGCGCCAATCCAATGTGAAAGGAGCCAGAAACTGTCCTCTTTTGCTAAGTTCATTCATCTTATTTCTCTATATTTTTTAGTTGTATGGATTCACCATAATTTGGCCATTCTAATGTTGGTGGATATTTAAGTAATTTTCACTGTTTGGATAACAATATTTATATGAACATTCTTCTCCATATCTCTTCTTGCACTGCTAAACACATTTCTGTAGGGCACATATCTAGTAGTGGGATTTCAACAATGCCCACTGAACATGTAAAAAGTTACCAACTTTATTTGTAATGAGAGGAGTGAAAATTAAATTATAATGAGCTCTTACTCAGTATTAAAATTAAAAAGCCCCACAATACCATGTGAGAGAAGATATTATGCTCAAACCGTGGGAGTTTAAATGGGTGCTATAATTTTGCAAAAGAGTTTTGCATTATCTAGTAAAGTTGAAATACAAGTGCCTTTTGTTCACGATTCAGGGTAGTGAGTATACAAACCACTAACAGAGTATTGCAAATATTTAGTTTCTTATTGATAATGGGTGGTCACAAAGATGTTCACGGACTTATATTTTTATGTTTTTAAAATTTTCTGAACATGTGTTAGACTTAAATAATTTTAAAAGTTAACAATACTCTGCCTTTGCGAGAGCATTCTCCACAATGCGTCATTTACTTCAGTTGCCAGATTGCATGTAACTTCTCATTTACAAACAGAGAAGCTGCCTAGCAGGACCAGAGATTCTACAACCAAGGCTTCCTATATGCCAAGGATTGCCTGTGGAAAATTAATGAAGGAATGTAAAATATTAACAGTGCTTTGAAAGACCTAATAGAAATCACACATGGACACTTTTGATGCTACACAGGCTAACCCAAAGCATTAATTTTATTTACTACTGTGTGGCATGATAGCCGTCAGTATACATACACTGTACTTGTCCTTTATTTCTGAGGTCATTAATAAAATCTGAAAATTATTAATTTATTTCTTGGTGGGCAGAACTTTTTTGGAAGTGATTTCATAGTTCAATCATGGAGAGGAATTTTTGCTGGTGTAAAGATGAACAGAACAGTTTTGGGACTGGGTGAACTCTGTAGGGTCTCCAATGCTAAAAGTTGCACAATTGCATTTTTATGATAGAGATTGTGGGAAGTGAGGCAGAGACATGTATAATGAAGATATAGAGTAATAATTAAAAGTACTCTGTTTTCAAGAGACCACTCACAAAATGAACCCAATGGAAAATCATCTAATTTACAAGCAATTTCCCCATGAACATAATTATGAAACTGACTATACATCAGTTCATTTAGCAAATTCTTTCTTAAAACTGTAAAAGCTACACATTTTCTGAAATTAAGAAGTATTCTGAAAATTTTAATGCAAGGTGCACATTTCAGGAAAGTTGTTGCTTAACTTGCATAAAAAAGTTCCCTCAGCTTAGCACAATGAGGGAAAAAAAGCATGCTCAGTAAAAGACAACTCAGAAACAAAGTAACAGAAACTGAGGAGTCAGACAAAACACTTGCATATCACATGCATCTCTATTGTTTAGCTCCAGTCTTCAATCACTTTCCCCTGAGGTTTCTTAACCGGTGGCTCTGCCTCTCTATATTAATATTCATACTCCAGACTTGTCTTCTCAGTCTTGCCACTGTGTGAATGACAGCTGAGTTTGAAAAACGTGGAGTAACATTGAGAACAAGAGCAAGGGAGCACAACACTGAAGGAAAGAATAACTGGGATTTAAATATTACAGTAAACAGCATATCTTAAGCATCTTTTCTGTGAAACATAAACATTTCACCTACTGAATGTCAAATAGAAGTGGATGGGTTCCCTCCCCTTACTCTTAGAACAGTGGTCAAACCCTGAATTTTACTCTTAACCAGATATCAACATGCATTCATCTCGTGTATCTTGTGCGTGCATGTGTAAAAGTTTATAGGTAGTAAACTCCTGGGATCATACTTTTCTTAGCTCACTGTTTAGTCTCCCACAACTCTGATGACAGTGGTTTGACACTAGAGGCTGTCAAAAATTGTACATATAAATGAGTCCAGTTCAGATGAATACTGAATTCTAGATGTTTGTTTCAAGAAAGCATAATTAATAGTTTAAGCATGATTATGATTATGATTTCTTATGAAGGGCCTTGTTCTTCAATTATATGTTCCACACAAAAAGGAAAAAAAGGAGAAGCCTACATGGTTGGGTTCGTGCCAAGTGAACTTCACATAAATCTGTAGAAAGCCGAACATTTTAATTTGCTGTTCGCTATGAGCAGATTTAATCAATGCATGCACTCTTAATGAAAATAAGGGTACCTGCGCAATTAATGGAAACAGAAATGTTCATGGTTCTTATTTGTCTGAAATATTAGACTTTGGGGTTGACTCATAATTTAAATGTTCATATAATGTATAATGTTCATATCTGTCTTCACAATATTTATTTTCATATTAATGAGGCCAAAGTCTATGTTCTAATTACCTAAAACTAAGTTTGAAATCCTCAAATGTACTATAAGCAGTGTTTTTCACAGAGCCATTTCAGAGCCCCTGCTCCATGAGACATAGTGTATCAGGTGCTGGGGCTGCTCTGAATTGCCTTGCAGTGTAGCTTGTACTAGGGATACAATAGCAACAACAATGTGAAAATTACAGTACAGTCATGACAGACATAACCAGTGAGAAATCCGGACAAAACCTCCAGCTCTTTGGTATATGTTTTTAATATTATCATTAAATTTTCAAAACATTAAAAACTGAATGGTCTGCACGTTGTCTTTAGCCTACATTTTATTAGTACTGGTTGCTGCTCAAAAAATGGTGAGTGATGTTGGAACGCAATGTCCTTTTAAGATCAATTTGCAAGTTGGTTTGAAGTCGGAGAGAACACTTTTGCAGACTCCTTTAGTAAGCTGTAAAGGGAAAAGGAGTTAAAGCTCTGAGAAGATGGCCAGTGAACACATGGTATTTTATTCCCAGATAAAAATAATGTAATTACATACTTATGTTTTATACAGCTTCACATACACATGCGTGTGTATGTTTCCTGTTCTCTGAATGAAACATTTGTAATTTAATCATCAAATAATGTACTTATTTCATTATTCCCTTGATCCATGAAGACACTGCCGATGTTTCAGTGAGTTAGAGAAGACAATGGACCACATTCACAGAAACAGTAGTTTTTGTCACTTGACAGCCATAACACATAGCATTATAAAACCGGTAGCGTATTTTCATTCTGTATTGTTTCCAATTTAGTTAATCATTTAATTTATCCAAGTAACAGAGCAATCACTTAGAGTTCTAGAATTAGGTCTAGAAGAAAATGTTGTCCCCCTCTCTATTCACATGAGTAGTTTTAAGTAAAACTAAAAAATGACCTCCTATCCAGCTGGGGGTAAGGAGGGTCCCCCTAGCCCAGGCACAGTTTGGGGTGTAGATGTTACTGCTCCTGATGAAGCATCATATGTGGAGAAGGGGTGCACTGTTATCCTGGTGGCGAGATCTGCCACCTTGTTCAGTCAGTGAAAAGAAGTTCATGTTTGATAACTTCAACATATCCCAGGGACCCTGGGAAAAATTTAATGGAGTTATAACTTTGGGGAACTGTCAGGAGTTATGGACTCTCTTTCCTCCCCAGGCATTTGTAGCCTATCAGTCTTTCTAAAAGACATTCCTAAGAGCCTATTACTTTCTAAAAATTAAAATATGGTAGTTGTATCTACATTTCAGCAACTGCGCTCTAATGAAGATGCCCCATCTCAGTTATTAATGATGGTACAACAATCATCATCTCTTAAGAAAGTAATCTCCTATGCCAGTAACTTGCTAGACTTTGCAGCTTGCATTCCATTACTTTGGATTTCTTCACAGTGCATGACTTAGAACCAGTTCAAAGCTAGCGTCCAGTTACTATCAACTGAATTGCATCTGTTGAAGACTCATTTTACATAATTGCAAAATTAAGCCTATCAGAAAATAATAAAGGTTTTAGGATAATTTTGTCTACTAAGAGAAGACCTGCTCTTAAAGTATTTTCATATTGGTTTGTCCTATTTATATATTCAGAATTGCCTATTCACTTCCAAAGAAATGGAACATATTAAGAAACTTTTGGTAACCTTTGACCAAGGAAATAAATTGCCATTTAAAAAAAGCATTTGTTTGGAGATCCTTTGTTTTATGAAATGAAAATATTCTCAGGACTCCTATTAACTTACCTTGCTCTAAAGTGTTATCTTTGTATATAGCTCATGATTGCACATGCCAATATACTGAACCCAAATAAGTACTTCCTAAATAAATTGACCCGCAATTGGTAACAACCTCAGTCTAATTTTTTACAATTCATTTTTGCAAGGCCTTCTCCATATCTCCACAGCAACTTGAACGATGCCTTGCACAGAGTAAACAAGAAACATTTCTGGAACAATATCACACATCCCCTGCAAATGAAGGCAAAAACCTTGATCTCCAAGGTGACAGGTTTTCAACCAGATGCCGAATGGGTCATTTAGTAGGGATTACTACTGATCATATTTTTTCTTCAGTTTTTCTGAAATGCTTTCCATTAATTGTTATATAGATCTGCTTCTCAGAAAAATTTACAGTCTTTGAGAGACAGTTAATGAAACACTTTAGCTTTGAATATCCTTCAGTAGCTGTTTTCTTTTGCAATAACTAGAGTTCAGACCTTTTTCTCTTTGGCAGCTAAAATGGCATAAATGTCAGTGATGAGAAGGGTATGAAACTTGGGACACAAATGATTTACCCCTGCTGTGTTCTCTATAATGGTGAGAACTTGCCATCGATAGATTTAAGACAGAATTGCCAGTGGCAGAAGGGAAGGATGCTTTTTTGTGAGGCTTTCGGAACTGGCTTTCTTTCCTGAGTCCCATGAGAGGTGGAATTTGCCACGAATGTGTTATATAAACTCAGTGTTTTGTGAGCTGAACCTCCCTCTGCGAGCATTGCCTGTTCTAGAGATCCCAATAAAAATCAGATGCTGCAAATCATAAAACATTCTCAATATATTTCTGAAGCATATATCAGTACGCATCAATTAAAATCAGAAAGCTTTTGTAATTAGCATTTTAACCTCTTGTTTTGTGATCATAAATTTCAGTTTATTAAAACTATTATTAGTATAGACACTGAAATGAATACAGAAACTTATCTACTGGAAGATCTCAGAAATAAAATAAATGTAGGATCCTGAAATCTCAATTTATTGATCTGAGGTATGATTTGGCTTTTGAATATTGCAACATTAGATATTATTGTAAGAGACCATTCTGCATGGTGGGCCTGGCCCCCAGTAGCAAACATTTACTGCAAAGTAACTTCCTAAAATCCATGCTAAACCTTCCAAGGACCAGTGTAACCAGTCCCACCACTTTTGCCCTTTTCATTTGCAAATATCCCTCTTCTGTAATGTGATTAGCAGCATTAGCTCCTTTGTTTTCCATACAAAGTAACCACCTAAAGCGACCTGTGCAGAGTAAATGAGGTCCATCATGTAATGTGCCCAGAAACCCATTAAAGGCCAGTGACAGCAAGGGCTGAGACTTTTTGCTCCCCTTGAGAGAAAAGCCATGCTGTCCCTTTTCCTCCAAAGGACTCAGTACTCTGTGTGAATGTCTCATTTCATCTATAATGATGCAGACACTGCGGGCTGGTGTCCGCATCATATTATTCTTTTGGGGCAAGAAAAACATGTTTTTATGAGTAAACTTGAAGTTGTGGTGGAGTGCAAGTTTTCTGCTGCATTCTTCCTTCCCCATAAAGGGGCAGGGGTGTCTCTCTTTGATTAGCAACACATAGTTTCACTGGAGTAATCTTAAAGGAGCCCTGGTTTCTGCTGCAAATAGCATGTCAAGTGCTGCCACAGCCCTTGTCTTGTGTGGCAGGCAGCAGGGCATGGTACTGTGCCTTCTGGTACCACTGAATAGCTCTGCTCAGCTCCTGATGATGCTGAACAATCTGTTGAGTAGCCAACGTTAGGGGAGTAACCAAAGACACTGTCCTTCCTCCTAAATAGCATATGGGATTAATGGGGCGATTGTATCTTGGAATTAGGGACCTTTGTTAAATAATTTAAATTGAATAATTTGGTCTGTAGGCCCAATTCCAGCAAGGACCTTAGCATACTGCACTTACCATACCCTGTTTTCTTACCCAAGCACCTTAGTATTAAGGGATGATGTATAAGCATTGCTTTCTCATTGGTCATACTTGAGGGTAAAGGATATCTCATGGTACCACCACCTGTGTCCCTGGCCCTCTGAAGCCAGCTGAGGGCCCAGACAACCTAGGTAAGCAGTTTTGCTTGTGCTGCATCCATTAACTAGCCACTTGCCTATCAAAACTCCAGGCCTTGCAGAGTCAAAATTCCCAGCTACATGCTACTTACTTAGGTAATGAACTGCTAACTTTAACTTATAGTGGCAAAAAGAGCACACATATGTTGTTTCCCTGCTAGTATATGATAAGCTATAGTCCAAAAGAGTTGTTGGTAGATTTATAGAGTAGAATGGATTGAATATGACCCGGGATGTATAACAGAAACAGCAACGATCTGAGGAATAGTTTTTCTGGGTTCTGTTCTCAAATAAGCTTTTCAAGGAGAGGAAGCATAGCTAATAAAAAGTAGCTCAGATTTATAACATACTTGCATTGTGCTAAGCACTTTTAATACAGTATTCTAATTAATCCTTACAACAGACCAATAGGGTATATGCTCTCATTTTATAAAATAAAAATATGAACCTTGGTGAAGTCAAAAGTCTTGCCCAAAGTCATATGCTTTGCACATAGCAAAGCTTGTTGGGTGTCTGGGTTTCTTTGACCCTGAAATCCCCATGCCTGTAACTGCTAGACTTTACTATTTATCTTCTATTTCTTTGCATTTTATCAGAGTACATCTCCCAGAGCCAGTTCAAAACTGGCTTTCAGTTACAATTAATCAAATAGTATTCATTGAAGACTCATTTCAAACCGTTGCAACATAAAGTCTATGGGAAAATGATTGAGGATCTGGAATAATTTCATCTGCTAAAAAGAACATGTGCTCTTAAAAATGTCCCAATATTTTTTTATGCAACCATAATTTCTCATTTAATTCAAAGACATGTAACCTATTGAGGACATGTTAGTAACATCTTCCTCTAAGGCGGCTTTATGTTAATGGTCTTCAAATAGATGTAGGTTTAATGCTCAGTTATTTTCCACTCCCATTGTCAACAGAACAAAGGGAGACAAACTTACAACTATACCATTAGATATTTGGATCACACAAGAAAAGATTTCATGAAGGTAAGAATGGGGAAAGAGTAGATCGGTAGCATGAGGGTGATAATGAAGCAGGTGTTGGATGGATGACAGGAGTGATTCTTATAAAGGTCATGTAGTCAAGCAAAGTGTGGGCACGGGCAACAGGACATGAAGCATGTCTGTTGGCCCGTGCTTCTTGACTTCTGGGGCTGTCCCCATGAGTCAGATAGGACACTTGATAGGTTGCTAATATTTGTTGCGTGCTCTCTTTGTATGAAGCATGTGTTCAGCAAAAAGTAAACCATAGTGAGCAAGATAGCCCCCAGTTCCTATATATTGGGACTTACAATATAGTGGGCCATTCTGGTGGAAATAATACTTTTTCATAAAATTGTGAGATAATTGAAGAAAATTTTTATTAAAAATATTGAGTTATGAAGTAATTGATTTTTTCATAGTTTTCAGTTTCAGCCAGAATAATTAAAGCCCTTCATGACTACCAATGCTATTTTTTTCCTTCCCATTAAGAGGATTCTGTGTCAGTTTAAAAGAAACTTTACTCACACATATTGTGGTATTAGAAGTCTCATAGCTCGTGTTTGGAAGTGTCTTCAGTTCTGACTTGGGAATGTAAAATGCTGTTATATTGGCAGGAATAGAAAGGGATAGCCTCTGTCAAAGTAAGCTTGCCCCCCGACATATGTTTTTCACATAAATACTTATTATATATGAAAGTATTATTTCAAAAGCCTTCCCTCTGTATCATGCAATCAGTATTGTTTGCTTAAAAGGTGACACTATTGATTCTAATTAACCAAAATTGCTTATGTCATTAGTTTGCAGTTCATACATGTTCCAGAGACAGGATGATATAGTGATTGCAATCCTATTCTCAGTGTATGGAATAAAGATGCTTATTTTAAAAATGCTAACTCTAGTACTCTGGTTTTCAGTTGCCTTTGAGCTTAAGATGAATGGACAATTTTACATGTACATAGGTAATTTAAAAATAATAAATTATGTAAGCATTCATGCAAAAAGTGCAAACATAAGATTTTGGAAACTTTCATTACTGAATGCTGAAACCATCTGATTACTAAAATATTGGTACCATCATCAATGCTAGATTATAATATGCATTTTATTTTATTTTAGTGATTTAATCATTATTGTATTTTTATTATTATTTAGTCCCCTTATACACCCCTCATTCCAGCAATCAGCACAGTGTTGTCCATGTCCATGAGTCCTTTTTCCTTTTTGTTCAATCCTTCTACCCTCTAATCTCTCCCACACTTGTCATCCTGCTCTCCACCTATAAGTCTGTCTCTATTTTCCTTATTAGTTCAGTTTGTTCATTAGGGTCCACATATGAGTGAAATCATATGGTATTTGTCTTTCTCTGACTGGTTTATTTTACTTAGCATATTGTTCTCCAGGTCCAGCTATATTGTTGCAAAATATAAAACTTTTTTTATTTTTAAAGCCAGGGAGTAATCCATTGTGTGAATATCCCATAGCTTTAAAAAATATATTTTATTTACTTATTTTGAGAGATGGGGGAAGGGAGGGAGAAAGAGAGGGAGAGAAAAATTAATGTGTGGTTGTCTCTGGCCAGCAACCCTGACTGGGAATTGAACCAGTGACCCTTTGGTTCACAGACCGGCACTCAATCCACTGAGTCACACCAGCCAGGGCAATATCTCCTATTTGTTTCATCCACTCATCCACTGATGGACACTTGGGCTGTTTACATATCTTGGCCATGGTAAATAACACTGCAATGGGGTGCTTATGTCTTTTGAATTAGTGTTTTGGATTCCTTCAGATATATTCCCAGAAGTGGGATCACGGGGTAAAAAGGCAGATCCATTTTTAAATTTTTGAGGAATTGCCATACTGCTTTCCTCAGTGGCTGTACCAGTCTTCATTCCCACCAACGGTGCAAAAGGATTCCCTTTTCTCCACATCTTCACCAGCACTCGTAGTTTGTTGATTTATTGATGATGGCCATTCTGACATGTGTGAGAAGATATCTAATTGTGGTGTTAATTTGCATCTCTCTGATGATTAGTGATGTGGAGCATCTTTTCATATGTCTATTGACCACCCGTATGACCTCTTTGGAGGAGTGTCTATTCAGGTCCTTTGCCCATTTTTTAAATTGGGCTGTTTTTTGGTGTTGAGTTTATAAATTTTGGATATTAACCCCTTCTCAGATGTATTGGCAAATATGTTCTCCTATTCCGTAGGTTGTCTTTTTATTTTTAGATTCAAATATATTTTTGAATAGACCTTTTTTTTTCATTCTAAATGATCTGCCAAAAAACCTGTTTGTATTTCTGTGACCTGCCATTTTTTCAGTGTGGGTTCTTAGAAGTATATGGATCTGACCTGTACATTGCAAGGACCACATAAAGGGGCATGTTTGGTTGACACAACACAAGGCTCTTGTGTGTTTTCAATCAGTCTTCTGAAATGTGATAGTTATAGCCAGTTGCTGATAATAAAAGATAACTCAGTATGTCTATTGGTCATTTGAAGGTCATTATAAAGGACTGTTCTGAGATGATGGGAATGCCCAAATGAGGGGAAAAGGAAGGCTTGGCATGCACTGAACATCTACTGTCTACCAGAAATGGTACTTAGTACTTTGTGGTCATGCTCTCCTTTAATCTGCACAAGATTCAGGATTAGGAGGTGCGATTAGCCTTATTCTGTACATATGAAAGAGCTAGGGTTTGGAACTTAAGTTACACAAAATTAGAGGCCTGTTAAATTCTTATTTGAAACTATCTTGACTCTGGATGAACTCTTTTCTTCTTCTTGTGTCAGTCAAAGGACACTTAGAGGGTACAGGCTTTCTGCATCTGGCCAAAAAGGAGAAAAGCAAATGACACTAGAAATATCCTTGTATATGGAAATACACGTAAGCCATTTTTAAACTAAAGTTAAGGAACCATGCAGAAAGGAATGCCTAGTATTATCATTAATAGCTAAAATTTATTAAGACAAGCATACTAGGCAGTTTTAAAATGTTCTATGTATTTTAATTCATTTATTCCTTATAGAAATTTTATAAAATAAGTACTATCCTTATCCCCATTTTAAGGAAGAAAAAAAACTGAGACAAAGTAAAGCAATCTATTTTTACAGATACATTTTATACCTAGAAAACTCAAGAGTCAATTTTAAAATAATTTGAGTTAATAAGGAAATTTCCAATCTGACTATGCATAGTAAGAATATACAAAAAATTAAAGCTATTTTTCAATTAAATAAAAACCGAGATAAATGACATGGGAAAAATCTGTTCCCAATAATAACAGAGACTACATAATTTTAAGGATAAATGAAATGAGAAAGATACAGAAAGGAAATAAAATACTTTTATTGAAAAACAATAATTTGATATCAGTTAGTATGATTCCTCTAAGTTTATTCTTTTTTCTCAAGATTGCTGTTTCTGTTTGGGGCCTTTTGTGGTTCCATATAAATTTTGGGAAATTTGTTCTTATACTATGAAATACGCCATTCATATGTTGGTAGGGATTGTATTAAATCTATAGACTGCTTTAGGCAGTATGGACATTTTAATGATGTTAATTGCAGTGCTATTTACAAAAGCCAATATTTGGAAGTAGCACAAGTGTCCATGAGTAGATGAGTGGGTAAAAAAAAAAAACCTGTGGTACATTTACACAATGGAATACTACACAGCAGAAAGAAAAGGAATTCCTACCTTTTGTGACAGCACGGATGGAACTGGAGACTACTATGCTAAGTGAAATAAGCCAGTCTTTGAAAGAGAAATACCATATGAAGTCACCTATAAGAGGAATCTAGTGAACAAAATTAACTACTGAGCTACATAGAACCGGAGGCACAGAATCGTGGAACGAACTAGTGGTTGTAAGAGGGGAGGGAAGAGGTGGCGACTAGTTGAAAGAAGATGAGGAGATTAGTGAAAGAACATATATGAAGGACCCATTGGACGTGGACAACAGTGAGGGAACTGACTATGGAAGTGAGGGTGGACTGGGTGGAGGGGGGTAAAGGAAGAAAAGTGGGACAACTCTAACAGCATAAACAATGAAATACTTAAAAAAGAAAAAAAAAGAATCTGCCCCCCAATAAATAAATATATAGATTTCTTTAAAATGTACAACTTTCTGTTTTTAAAGGGTTTGAAACTTAGCATCCTGTTCCTAGTTCAGTACCTACAGCAAAGCCCAATATTGTTTACAGTGAGCTTTGTTCCCTAACTCAATGCTGATGAAAATAGTGAGTCTCTGATTAGATAATTAAGCAGAACCATTTGGGACTGGATTTTAGTAGTTCACTGTGTTGTTCAGAATTAGTAGGAAGAGAAAAAAATCAATTGGACAGTATTGATACCAAACCAAAAAATACTGTTTAAGGAGTTCATACTTAGATGTTGCTACTAATTAACAGCTTCTAAGGAGAGCTGGTGTAATAGGCTATAATATTTATTGTGTGGGAAATTTTGCAATATTGACAGAAATCGAGAGCATAAAAAATGATGGAAATTGACATTGTATGGAGCAGTGATATGAAAGTATAGTTAATCTTAAATATATTTTCAGAAGCAGATTGAGATCATATTGGAGCAAAGGTGTGGCATTTCACCTTATCAATTACTTATTCAATCAGAGGACCAAAGGGAGCAGAGGAGAATTGCTGAGTCCCACTGACCATATTTGTCTGCAACCCAGGTCCTTTGAAGGTGGAAGACTCTAAAAACTAACTGAATATAGTTAAGAGGAGGAGCTGATGGGAACAGTAATAAGGTAGTTATTGCTTTCTTGGCATGGTTTGTGCATATAACCTTAGGTACTTGAGCTTCTAGAAAGACAGATAGGAAAACAATTAGTTTGCAAGGTACAAGTGTCATCTTAGTTTGTCTTAAATATGTATTTCTTTCCTTTAAATGTATAGGATGTTAGGAAATCTGGTGTCATTTATGGATTTGCTAAAAGCCTGGCCATGAATGTTGAAGATACATGAAACTGACTACCAAGTATCGAATGTAGTTGGTCTGCAAGAGAGATGATGAAGGCGACTTAGGAAAAGTTGGCAGATTTATGAGCAGCCATTGTAAGGAGTGTGGTTACCAGCTGTTTTACTTATCCAGAGCGACTAGAACAAGGAGTCCCTAACTCAAGGGTAATAAGACACAGAAAGAAGCTGCTGAAAGAATGACTAGAATTTCCTTTTGGGGAGAGATTTCTGGAGTAGGATGGTTATCTTTTGGCGGTTTGCATGGAGCCAAGAGGATGATCTATCTGTATGACCTCTTTGAGATTTTTTTAGTCCAGTGATCCTGTACGGAATTGACCTTTGTGAAGTACGATTTCAGTAGCCACTGCTTCAGTAAATGTTTTCAGCAATGGAGATGCTGATTGAAGCAATGGAAACAGTATCAAAATAATGCTGAAGAAACATTTAGAAAAGCAGTCAGAGCAGGTTAACAAATACCATTTGTTACTGTTGTTCAAAATGCGATTGAGATTCCAGGCTGTATAAATAGAATTGTCTGTAGAAACTGTAAGACGATTCCCTATACTTAGCAGCCATCAGGCTTTTATTGTCCTGTTATGACAGTTGCGGGTCTCACAACTTCTGCTAAATGAGGGAAGCCTGGAGCAGCTCCAGCAAAATGTAAAAACAAAGATAAGAGTGTTGTTAGTAAAGAGCGCCCTTTAAAGTGAAAAGAGGGCAATGCAATTTGAAATGAGGAAATCACTTTATTTTTTGATGTTGTCTTTGTTAGATAGCTTCCTTTCTACTTACATTTATTTACAAAGTTATATAGAATAAAAGGTTTTTATGGATGAGAACTTTGGACAATGAATCCTTGAAACTTTGCCTTACAGCTGATTACATTATGTTTCTCTGCCTAACATTAATTTTTCTATCCCTATGTTCAATCCTGTCCTTACGTGGTTTCTCATTTTATTTCTTCCTGTGCAACCGCATCCTTTAATAAAGCTTTAATTCCCACTCATATTCTTCCTCCCCAGTGGGATAGGCAGAATTCTGAGATGCCTCTCAAAGATCCCTGCCTTTTGGCGTTCACATCCTGCTCAACTCCCTCCCTTTCAGAGTGAGAGGAACATGTGAATATTATGAAATATCAGCCCTGTAATCATGTTACTTTTTATGGTAGAAGGCATTTTGCAGATATGATTAAGTTCGTAATCAGTCCAGCTAATCCAAAGGAGATTATTCTGGGTGAGCCTGACTTAATGGTAATGTTAGAAGAAGTGAGGGATTTGAAGCTACCATAGCAGCAGACAGGCTCCTGACTTTGAAGCAGTAAACTGCTCACTTGCTCAGAGCAACCCTCCTCAGCTAACAGCTAGCAAGAAAATGAGACCTCAGTCATATGACCACAGGAAAATGAATTCTGCCAACAACTTGAGTGAGCTTGTGAGTGGATTTTTTCCTGGTCAAGCCTCAAGATGAGGATACTGCTCGTAGGCACCTTAATTTTGGCCTTCTGAGGTCCTAAGTAGAGGACCCAGGTAAATAGGCCAGATTCCTGATCCATGGGAACTGTGAGATTTGTGTTGTGCTCAGGTGATAAATTGTGCTCATTTGTTACACAGCAATAGAGAATTCCCACACCCAGCATTCTCTACCCTGTACGCTTTCTACCCTGATAAGGTGCATCCGTCCACAGAAGCATATGGGTCAGATCCTAGTTCTCTTCATTTCTTGATCAAAATATCAGTGAGAACTCTTGTTTTTATTTAATAAATACCTTTGAAGCAGCTGTTTACAATCTTTTTGGTCAGACTCTGTTATTTCTCCTGAAACACGATGGTTGTCTCCTAATTTGTCTGCCTACCTCTAGTCTCATTTTCATGTAATATTTTATTATCATGTCTGGGCTTTCTGATCGAACATTATGAAATACAGCTCTGTTCACAGGAGTTGCCACAGGAGATCCTTTATGAGCTTTGTAATTGAATTTTATTTATTTATTTGTTTGTTTGTTTATTTTTACTGTAATGTCAGCTCTTCAGAATTTGGTGCTGGGCTGTCTTTCTGATCTCAGCTACTTCATACAATTCCTTGGCTTCCTTTTCTGTCTTCAGTTCTCTGAATAAGCCCCATATTTTTTTGGACCTAGGTTTTAGAGGAGGAAAACAGGAAAAAAAATTTTGAAGCAAAAAATGTGGTAAAATATCTAATAACATAAACAAAATAGTATTTCACCAAAGTAAATGTAAATAGAACTCAACAGCAGCATTAATAACCATTATTCCTCCCAAATTTGACAGGGGGACCTTTGTGGGTGGGGTGCGTCTTATAGTCCACAAAACAAATTAAGCGCTTCAGGAACTATATTTTTCTTCACACTCTTTCACAGCCTAGAATTCTCACTGCTTGGCTATTTTCTATTCCTTCTTTAATAAATGAGTAAAATATTGCCACTTTTGAAACGATCAAG
The DNA here is from genome assembly GCF_021234435.1 of Artibeus jamaicensis. Taxonomy (NCBI): domain Eukaryota; kingdom Metazoa; phylum Chordata; class Mammalia; order Chiroptera; family Phyllostomidae; genus Artibeus; species Artibeus jamaicensis. The sequence goes on from NW_026522036.1 coordinate 1,930,485, forward strand.
CTTCACTGATATTCCCTTTCCTGGGCTTGCTGCCCAGTTTTTCTTACTGTGCAGTTGTGTCTCTCTCATACCTGGTCTCTCAGTGAGCCTTCTCCTTGAAGTCCGGGAACTCATCTCATCTCACAGTCCTATCATCTTGCACAGAGTCCATCATCTGGAAGAAGCAACACCTGCCTATTTTAAATATTGGAGGTAGGATTTCTTAATAATAAAAAAAAAATAAAGATTCTTTGGTCTAAATAAGATAGGGTTTTGCATTCTTTTAACACAAGTTTTCAAGAAAAAGACAGTGCCAGAAGGAAGTTGAAGATACTTCCAATACGAGAGCATTAGATCAATATATATATATATACTCCAGGATAATATATATACTCCAGGATATATACTCCAATATATATACTCCAGGATAATATATATACCAGATATAAATCATTTATAACAGTGTCAGGTAAAAATTATTTGCAATTAACCAATCTTCTACAAGTGAGTATCTTATGCTATATAATCTGGGCCTTAATAAATAGTACATAATAAACCAAGTAAAGTTACCTTTTTCTATAGTACACTGTGATCCTTGGGGAGATTCAGGCAGTACTCCGGTATGACACTGAAAAGGTGCATTTTAATGTTTTTGCACTATTTCCAAATAGAGGTTAATTTTTTTAATGGCACAGCCATTCTCATGTTCTCATGAGATCTGTTTTCAGCGAACAGAAAACTTGTGTTTTAACAATATAAAAAAGAAGAAAATATCAAGTTTATTTTCTAATTTGGGATGGCAGCTTTCCTCTCTTTTCTTCTTTAAATATACTGTATCTTTAAAAAAATTTAACTTCTGACCACTTGGTTTCATCTCGACTACATTATTAACTGCATACCCCCTATAATAGTATGATTTTGACCCCCTTTCCAATCTGAGGTGACATTACAAAGCCTGCTTTCTTTAATTCAATACAGGATATATCATGCGATATTTTCCCATTTGTATTCATGATTTTGCATGACACAGAAGTAAGGATAAATTTAAGAGATAAGACTTATGGATGGGACTAGAGGATAGTTGAGCAAATTAAAAATTTAAAGACAATGTCACAACACATATTAAAAGACAATGTCAGTAAATTATATAAGTAAAAAAAAAGTACTAAGGTATATTGATGAATTAGATTAATCTTTCCTTTAATTTCCTACTAGCTGGAGTCACTATCCATGAATCTCTGAGTAATCCATCACATCTCCCCTTTGCCTATGTAAATACTTAATTTTATTATTTAATATTTTCCCTCCCTGTCTAAAATATTTAGTTTGATTTTAAAAATAGTGAATTGTACTGACAACTTAGGTTAGTAATTGAGATTTCAATGAGTAATCTCTAGCCACCCACAAAACCATAACTTTTTCCTCTGTAGACAAAAGTTCTCAGATTTTAAATAAGTTTTTCTTAAAGGGTAACACTGTTCAGATTTATAATATGAAGCAATCAAAATAATAAACTGTTCCAATATTTATATGTGTAATTACAGAAAACACTTTTGAGTTTTTGTAAAAACTCCTTTTTTTTGTGAAAAATCTTTGTACAGTTTTTTTGTCTATTTTTCCCATCCCAGCCTCCCCCGCCCCTTGCTCCCCACCTCCCTCCCATTTCCACTCCCCTTAGTTCTCGTCCCTGTGTCCTTCATATTTGTTCCTCCAAATCCCTCCCCCTTTTTCCCCTTAACTTCCCTTCCTTCTCCCCTCTGGTCACTATCCCTTGTTCTCTATTTCAGTGTCTTTGTTTTTTGGCTTTTTTTTTTCTGCTTGTTTGTTTGTTTTGTTGTTTAGCTTCCTGTTAAAGGTGAGATCATATGGTATTTGTCTTTCAACCCCTGGCTTATTTCACTCAGCATAATGCTTTCCAGTTCCATCCATGTTGTTGCAAAGGGTAGTAGCTCCTTCTTTCTCTCTGCAGCATAGAATTCCATTGTGTATATGTACCACAATTTTTGGATCCATTCATTTACTGATGGGCACCTAGGTTGCTTCCAGCTCTTGGCTATTGTAAATTGTGCTGCTATGAACATTGTGGTGCATAGGTTCTTTGATATTGATGTTTTAGGATTCTTAGGATATAATCCCAGCAGTGGAATTGCTGGGTCAAAAGGCAGGTCGATTTTTATTTTTCTGAGAAAATTCCATACTGTTTTCCATAATGGTTGTACCAGCCTGCACTCCCACCAACAGTGAACTAAGGACCCCTTTTCCCCACAACCCCTCCAACATTTGTTGTTTGTTGCTTTGTTTATGATAGCCATCCTGACTGGTGTAAAGTGGTATCTCATTGTGGTTTGAATTTGCATCTCTCTGATAGCTAATGATATTGAGCATCTCTTCATGTGTCTCTGAATGTTCTGTATGTCCTCCTTGGAGAAGTGTTTGCTCAAGTCCTTTTCCCATTTTCTAATTGGGTTGGGTGTCTTCTTAGAGTGGAGTCGTGTAAGTTCTTTGTATATTTTAGAGATTAAACCTTTGTCTGAGGTATCATTGGCAAATATGTTTTCCCATACAGTTGGTTGTCTTTTTAATTTAATACTGTTTTCTTTAGCCCTGCAGAAGCTTTTTATTTTGGTGAGATCCCATTTGTTTATTCTTTCCTTTACATTCCTTACTCTAGGGGACATATCAGTAAAGAAGTTGCTGCGTGAAATATCTGAGATTTTCTTGCCAATGTTCTCCTCTAGGACTTTTATGGTGTTATGACTTACATTTAAGTCTTTTATCCACCTTGAATTTATTTTGGTGTATGGTGTAAGTCTGTGCTCAAGTTTCATTTTTTTGCATGTAGCTGTCCAGTTCTCCCAACACCATTTGTTGAAGAGGCTATCTTTACTCCATTTGATGTTACTGCCCCCTTTGTCGAATATTAATTGACTGTAGAGAGTTGGGTTTATTTCTGGGCTCTCTGTTCTGTTCCATTGGTCTATGTGCCTGTTTTTATGCCAGTACCAGGCTGTTTTGATTACAGTGGCCTTGTAATACAATTTGATATCAGGTATTGTGATCCCCCCTACTTTGTTCTTCTTTCTCAAAAGAGCAGCTGCTATTCGGGCTCGTTTATGGTTCCATATAAATTTTTGAAGTGTTTGTTCTATGTCTGTGAAATATGCCATTGGTACTTTAATAGGTATTGCATTGAATCTGTATATTGCTTTGGGTAGTATGGACATTTTGATGATGTTAATTCTTCCAATCCATGAACAAGGTATATGTTTCCATTTGTTTGTGTCTTCCTTGATTTCGTTCTTCAGGGCTGTGTAGTTTTCTGCATACAGGTTTTTTACCTCCTTAGTTAGGTTTATTCCCAGGTATTTTATTTTTCTTTTTGCTATATCTAATGGAAAGTACTTTTCAAAGTAAATCTGAGAACATAAATTCCTGTTTCTGTTCCACTAATATTATACTGGTCTTCTTTACTCAGTGTCAAGTAAGCAGAAATAGACCAATTTTTCAGGTGTATTGAGTATTTAAGCATTTTCTCAAGTTTATTCAATGAATTTTTAAAATTAAAAATAATGTCTATTATCACATAAATTAGAGAAAACTTGAGTAAAGTGAGTAATGAAGCAATTTCTAAGTTCACTCATTCGTAAGAAAAACCTCTCTTGATAATGCCACTTGTAAGTTTAATGGGAAGACAGCACAGTTGAGTCAGGTAATCATGTTTGCTTTTCATTTTTTGACTTACTGGCTGAATGACCATGGACTAGTCAATTAACCTTTCTGTGCATTTCTACAGTGGAGACCATATGTTCCTCTTCGGTGTAGTGTGGAGATGAAATGAGGAACCTTGGGGACCACTCGGCATATCGTATGCCATCTCTCTTCCTTTCTTGAAATTAACTTTTTCTCGCTATTACTTTCTCAAATGTTCTGCCCTAGGACTTTTTTCTTCACTTTTTGTTTTAGTAGAAATTTTTGTTATTTATTCATTGTCTCAGATGAAAATGTTGTTCTATTTTTAATGAGCACTTAGGGTATTTGCATACCAACTTACTATTCTCTATAGCAAGATTGAAAGAACAAAGTCTCTTTTTCAATATTCTGATACAGGAGTGGATATTAATAATGAACAATCTTTAATTACCACAAGTCACATGTGTAATCATTACTTGCATATATCTACATAAATTACCTGACGTAAATTGCACTGGAATGATGCTATTTGACTTGGACATAGAATTTGAATCTTGTTCTGCCATCATTTATCTGCCATCCTGGAAGAAATATGCGCATATAGAGATCAAAGCTACAAAAAAAGAACATACCTTTAATGAAGGCTTTTCCAAAACCTGGTATGAGTTATATTGAACCAGATTGTGCTTAGACTTCTTTCCTCCTGAGACTGTAGCTATTTCTGATTTCAATTGCAACAAATGGCAAATCTAAAGGCAAATCTCTTGAAATGGAGAGAGAGAGAGAGAAAGAGAGGGGGACAGAGAGAGACTGAGATTGATTCTATGTCTAAAATCTATTGAGGAGTTGTCCCTCATTTGCCCATGCCAGTTCTTTCTAAGGGAGATAGATATTTCCCAGAGCCACCTAACCTTAAGAGAGAAAGGAAAGCGGAGAGTATTTCTATGAGAACTAAAATTCTTATTACAGGGTCACAGTGTGAATGCCTAAGGTGGCAAGTCAAGTGAGCAAAGGGGTCAGGTATGTGGACAAAGTAAGTTCTGCACAGTACTTGGCCTTTCTAAAGGGAACAGCTGCCCCTTGGAACCTGCAGATGTTAAAACATAGGAATGCAGAACCAATGTGGTTAAATTTTATAATTTTTAAAAAATAAAATCCAGATTTCTATGCAAAAACTTTTTATAAAGAATTGTTTGTAATTTATTCAAACAAAACACTAAGTAAGCTACATCAAAATTTATCTCTAGATCATATATATACACAAAGCAAAGAGAAGATATGAACCTCTTAAGACCAAGAGACAATGTTAGGATTTTACAAAACATGTTTGCTTCAAACACATAAATAATTTTCAGTTTAAGTTCAGTCCAGTATATTCTGTATATATATATTTCTGTATTCCTTTTAAGAAAAATTCAGCATAACTCAAAATAATTTGAGTCAACTTAACTAAAAGTTTGGTAATGTATATCAAGAAATCAATATGTTACATGTACCCATTTTTAAAGAATTTTTAAAACACTTGAAATTTTCTTATTATTTCTGATTTTTAAATTTAGGAGCATTTCTTTAAAGACCATCAAATTCTCTGTGTTAGATGGATTAAGGAGGAAGCAGTAGAGAAAGTTTGTTCTGTTTCTTTCTATTGTTTCAATTTATTTATTAGGAATTTTAATAGTTGAAATCTAAAACAGGAGGATTTCAAAACATGAAGTTGAAACATATGATCAATGAAAATATATGGCCCTTTGGAGCTAGCCACATACCAAAGAGTCAGCCAGAAAATCAGATAGTTCAAGGAATATATACTATAAGAGAGCCATTACTAAGACTTAGATGAGGAGAAGGGATTTCTCAAATAAAGGTGAGAATTGGTGGAAATGATTGACAGAGGCATTGGCCAGTAACATCAAGTATGCAACTTGAAAAAGAAAATGATAGAATATATTATGATTTAATTAGAAGGATGGATGGCTTGTAGTTTACTGATTTGCCTTTACCAAAGTATTTTTATAGAAGAAAGAACTTGGTAGTTTTCTGGTGAATGATGATGAAGTAATTACTGAAGGAGTTACAGTCTTTCTTAAATAGCAGTAAGAGAATACATGTGAAAATATTCTTGATTTGTGAGTCAATCTCTGGTTTTTTAGATTCCAAGCTCACTTACTGAGTGAGACCTATTCATAGCTCCTTCGATTATGTTTTCATACTTCTGCATTAACTCTGGTGAGTCACTGAGACCTCAATGATTAAGTATAATAAGCAATTAAATGTTCAACTTTTTTAGCTGGAATTAAAGCCAGAGTAAAAACTAATTAAAAAGAACTCTGATTTTTCCAACATATCATTTGATCTAAACATAATTAAATAGCACTGAACATGAATGATAGTTAAAGAATTCACAACTGCACTTAAGGAAAATCAATTCTTATAACTCGTTATACCCTCCTAATCACCCCTTTCTTGTTTCTATTTTCTTGATACTCTTTCCCTTACATTCTTAAGGATATATTAAGGGAGCATATCAGGCAGACACTTTTGACACTTAATAGGATGCATTGTTTGGTTAGCAAATATTTTAATTGCTTTCCTGGTATTGAGTAAAATTAAATTAAATTTATAATAATGATCAGTTAGTTCTAAAGTATATTTTATGAGATAAGAAGAATCTGTGTGACGTAATGTTAAGCTCTCAGTAGAACCAGAGGATGTGGATCTCCACATAATGGAGTTGGTGTGGCCACTACATCACTGTGCCATTAATGTCCTCAGTGTTACACAGATCTCATGCTTCTGTATATTTTTCTATTTATTTTCTTATATTCTAATGTTTTTTAATCATATCCCTCCCTTCCCACTTCACTTTGGGGTTCAATAAGTTTGTTTAAGTATTTAATTTTGAATATTTTATTTGTCTGACAGAGGAAAAGGGGTATGTCTAAAAGATATAAAGATATTACTCTGTCCAACAAAGCTATCTTTTGGAATGGAAGGACAGATAAAGTGCTTCCCAGACGAGGTAAGGCTGAAGGAGTTCATCATCATGAAACCCTTATTATATCAAATGTTAAAGGAACTTATCTTAAAAAAAGGAGAAGAAGATCAAAACTATGAACAGTAAAATGATGACAAATTCACAACTATCAACAACTGAACCTAAAAAACAAATACAAATACTAAGCAAACAACTAGAAAGGGAACAGAATCACAGAAATGGAGATCACATAGAAAGTTATCAGGAGAGAGGGAGAAGGGAAAGAATGGAGGAAAAGGTACAGGGAATAAGAAGCAATTGGTAGGTAAAAAATAGATAGGGGGCTGTTAAGAATACTATAGGAAATGGAGAAGCCAAAGAACTTATGTGTACAACCCATGGACATGAATTAAGGGGGGATTGCTGGAAGTAATGGGGGCACTGGGCAGGGTGGGGCAAAGAGGAAAAAAATGGGACAACTGTAATAGCATAATCAATAAAATATACTTAAAAATAAATGATCTAGAGATACCTAGTTCTTTATTGTAAAAAAAGAAAATACAATGATTGGGAGTTCAAAGAAGTACTTGATGTTAACTATGAAAGTTACTTAGAAATTATGAGCAGTACTCAGGGAGTCAAACGGCCAGTTCACATATTACAGTTGGTCAGAGTGGCAACATTAACATGTATGTCTCACATTTCATATTCCAAAGCAAACATACTCACATACACATAGATGTGAAGTTGAACATGTATGGGTAGAATAAGTATTTATTTTCTCAGGAAATGATCATAAAATGAATTGTGGAATCTAATTGTGTTAGGATGGAAGTGAGGATATGAATGGAAGGGTCAGGGAGTGGGTGTTAGAGAAAGTAGCTAGCAAGGGGCTGTATATAAAGGAGCTTTTGGACTTTCTGGGACTAGTGACGTTAGCAGATGGCTTAAGTGGAGTACAAGAACAATGTTTTGAGCTAAGATGGTCAATGAAATCTGAGGCTAGGGAAGAGAAAAATACATGTTGAATTTGAACTTCCAAGAATCCAGATTCTAGTGGGGTAGGAATAGTTTAAAGCATTTTTGGTATTAATTTTGATTTTGTAATTTTTCTTCTTAGGGTGTATTTTAGAACCCCCTTATCTCTCTCATCCCAACCAGCAGTAATTTTCAGTAGCTTCCCTTAGTTTAGGTTTTCTGATCTAATATATATTTTATTTTTCTATAAGTTCTTAATTTTATATTTTCCTTTTAATTTAATTATTTGATTGTATTGTAAATTGTCTTTAATGTGAAACCATGATGTGTTTTTTCAAGTGGGAAGAAGATACAGAAATAGTCACTAATGAATGAACAATTATTCTGGAAAATACTGAACTGACGGATAGTCACTGACAGATTAACTAAACTTTTCCAGTTGCATGGTGGTAACAGTGGCCATTAGACTTTGGCGGTACAATGTCTGAGTTAAAGAAGACTTTGGTTGTTACAGTATTGTGAAAAATTAGTGACAGACGAAATTTAGTCTGTAGTGTGGTTTTATGCCAATTAACCATGTTTTACTTGCTTTCTCTTTGTCCTTTGGCAGTGTGTTTCAGATGCCATCTCAGAAAAAGCACTGGAACCACCTTTATTCTTCATTTGAGTCCCCACCAGAATTCTCAAAATGACAGATTTGTGTTGCATACTAGCACTGCTCCTGGCCTCCCATATGTTTTCTTCTATTTGCCTTCATGCTCTACATATTTCCTTCTCCTGTCTTCTAGAGTCATCTTCTCCAGGTTCAGAGCATCCAGCCTTGTCTTCTGTCTAGACTTTATTGTTTGTCTCCTTCATCTACTTTTAACAGCAGTATCACTTAAAGCCAGGATGTATTCTTAATCTCTGGCTCTTCTGAAATAATCACATTCTATTATTCATTTGATTGAGCTTTTCATTTATCTTGTATTCTATCCTTAGTTCTTACACAGTCTCATTCCTAGTCTTGGATAATCATACCTTCTTTTGTTTGGCCAGTTGATGACCGCTATAGCGTTGGCCAATTACTTACTGCTCAGTTCTTTAGGGTCTAAGAAGTTTGACAAATCTTGTACTTAGTGTTTCCTAAATTACTTTAATGAGGTAAAACACAGATTCTTATTGTGGTTTTTGTAATTTTCTACTTAGTAATGTTGTTTTTCTCCTTTGGAAAATATCTGTAAGTCGCACAGGGCAATTAGGTTTCTTCATGGTTGCATTTTTTTTGCCATGAGAATTGTGGGGCACATGATAGGTATACCCAAGAAGTATTTATTAAATAAATTAATGGATGAATTGGTACTGTGGAGATAAGGGTGATTAAGACTTGACACTATGTTAAAGTCTGCTAAGATATATATTCACAGCAACAGATAGTATCAGTGTAATTTAGCAAATGTAATGTTAGGTAATTAAAAAGAAAGTGTGTTATGAAGGCAGGGCTAGTTTGATTTGTGTTTTCTGGGAAGACTTCTACATGTTGATTAAATTGTTCATTACCACAGTCTTTCACTGAAGAAATATGATTAAGCTCTTTCTTTGTTTCAAATACATCGATACTGAGGGTATAATAGGGTCAAATCAAGGGCCTTGATCTTGAAGAACTTTTGTTCTTCTCAAAAAAAAAAAAAAAGGCAAGTAAGTAAATAAATAAATAAATAATAAGGAAATATTTGCCAAGGGAAAAAGAACACCCAATGCAGAAAAGACAGTGTCTTTAATCAATGATGTGGGGAGAATTGAATATTCACATGGAAAAGAATGAAACTACATCACTATTTATATCACTCAGAAAATTTAACTTGAAGTAGATTAAAAACTTAGATGTAAGACCTGAAAAAATAAAACTCCCAGAAGAAAGCAGAAGCAAAATGCTTCTTGATGTGGGTCTTCACAGTATTTTTTTGATGATACCTAAAGCACAAGCAGTGAAATAATTAATAAACAAGTGGGACTAATCAAATTCAAAGTCTTCACCACAGCAAAGGAAACCATCAGCAAAATGAAAAGGCAACCTATGGAATGGAAAAAACCCCAGCAATTAATATATATCTCATAAGCGGTTGCTATCCAAAATACATAAAGAATTCATACAACTCAATAACAAAAAACCCCCAAATAATCCAATTTAAAAGTGGGCAAAGGACCTGCATGGACATTTTTTTTTCAAATAAAACATACTAAATAAGACATACTAATGGCCAACAGGTGCATATAAAGATCCTCAACATCACCGATCTTTAGGGAAATGCAAACCAAAACCACAATGAGCTATCACTTCATACCTCCTAGAATGGTTGTCATCAAAAGAAACAGAAAACAGGTGTTGGCCAGGATGTGGAGAAAAGGGAATCTTTACGCACCGTTGGTGGGATTGTAAATTGGTACAGCCATTATGGAAAACAGTATGGAGTTTCCTCAAAATAATTAAAAATAAAACTACTTATGATCCATAAACTCCAGTCTTGTGTACTATATATCAGAAGGAAATGAAATGAACTATGTCCAAGAGATATCTGCATCATATTAATTGCAGTATTATTTATAGTAGCCAAGGGATGGGAACATTGACAGATGAATGGATAAAGTATATATCCAAATAGTATGTGTGTGTGTATATGTTTATAGTCAAAAGGTACAAATTCACAACTATAAGTCATGGGGTGTAATGTACAACATGATTACTATAGATAACAGTGCTTTATGATATACTTGAAAGTTGCTAAGAGAGTAAATCCTAAGAGTTCTCACCACAGGAAAAAGCATTTTTGTTCTCCCTCTCTCTCTCTCTATAGTTTATGTATGAGGTGATGGATGTTAACTAAACTTATGATAATGGTTCCCAAATATAGGTAAGTCAAATCATGTTTAAAGCGTAATGCTGTACACATTAAACATATAAAATGTTGTTTGTAAATTATACCTCAATAAGACTGAAAGAAAAACAAAGAAGTAAATAGTAAATAGGCAAATAATTAAATAAATATTAAAAATCAGGGAAATAAGTGTTCCTTAGAACAAAAATCTAGAGTTGTCCATGACTCTTCCTTTTTCCTTTTTCATCAATTTAAATCCACCAGTAAGTCATGTCAGTGGTATTTCCCAAGCACATTCTGAATTTGTATTTTTCTACAATTTCATAATGACCACCCTGGTCAATGATACCATCAGGTTCCTTCTACCTCCAGGTTATTTGCATTTGCTATTCTCTTTGTTGGAATTTGCTTTCTCCATCTTACTGTGTGGGTGATACCTTCTCAACAAGGAGGCCTCAGCTCAAATATCCTTTCTTTTTCATAGGCACCTTCTATTGAACAAACATTCTAACCTGCCATTCATTAATACATTAAGATGTTTGGTTGAGTGGTTTTTATTGTTACCTTGTCTGAATTAGTAGAATATTTCCCCAAATGCATCGCACTCACTTCTCTCTATTTCCACTGCCATCGTCATGGCACTGCCATCCTCTTCAGTTGCCAGGCCACCATAGTCTCCACCTAAGAGCCAGGGTAAGCCTTATAATTTGAACTCCGATCATCTGATTCCAGTTACAGTGAAGACACTAAGTCCACATCAGTTCTAGAAGAAGTAGACAGAAAATGAAAGCAAAATGAAGACCACAATCAGATTTGTGAGGAGATGCCATCGCAAACTGCTGGGTGTCTGTGGTGGGCAGAGGTGCTGGGGCAGGGAGCAGTCCAGTTAGACTAGGGAGGGAAAATGTTGGAATTCTGTTTTTACTTCTTCCTACCAACTTCCCCTCTTGCTGTTTCCCTTAAAATAAACAATGCCTGTCTCCACCCGGGCTACATCAGGCCTCTTGTGCAAGTGTCCCCAACAGTAAAGTCGGGTAGCTCAGGGTGCTCTGTGTGTGAGGAGCTGAGAAAAGCTGTCGGCAACTAGTTGAGCTGGGCAATTTCTTCTTTAACTCTTCCTTTTCAAATTCTTAAGCCTGGAGAATTATAAATCTAAAGGAACCTATTGCTAATGACATTTCTTCCTCGAGTGCAAAGAGTGAAAGTTTGAACTGAGGAAATATTTTATGAAGTGGGGAGTAATTGTGGTTTTCTGGTCTCTGGGTTTCTAGAGGCTAAAGGTCATTGATGACCCTCACTCCTACCCCAAAAACTCATTATAATTAACATAGATATTGACTTAGATTTTTAAGGCAACACTCTATGTGAAAATATAATGGGATAGTCTCTTCACCCACAAATTATTGAATGTAAGGAAGTTAAAACTTAGAACATGAGGGTATAATGAAATATTTTATGCCTGCAAGGTCTCAGGAATTTTGCTGGAAAAAACCTACACTAAAATCATTTTCCAATGAAATTCTTAAATAAAAAGAAACAATTTAGGGTATATGAGAAGGTAGGTAAAATAAAAATGATCAAATATTTGAATAAAATGTGTTATTATTTAAAAATACATAGAATGAAAAGGAAAAATACATTCATAGTGGTGTAAAATTAATTGTATATAATATAATCATATATGAACATGTTCTTTGAATATCAAGTATATAAGAATAAATTTAACAAAAGGCATTCAAAATTTGTACAAGAAAGTATATAAAATTTACTAAGAGATATTAAAAGATACACAAGTACATGATAAAATAGACCATGTTCATTGAATAAAAGATAATGTCATAAAAATGTCCATTTTTCCCAAGTTGGTTTTTCCCCCAAAGTGCAAAGGTAGCATTACTGGCAAATTGGATATGGTAAAGTGGATCCATAAAAGGCTTCCTGAGAGTGAAAAGGTAAACGTTCTTGATTTAACTTCTAAGGTTTAAGGTAAGAACGAATCTTCTCTCATGATACTGGGAAGAGGTTAAGACCAAGTTGTGCTAATTTTGGTGATGCATTGAGAACTGAGAAGGTATAACTGACCACAGTGCATGGTATGTGTAGGTAAGACAATGGAAAAGGCTCTGTAAAAAGGAATGTCTATACTGACTTTATGTAAGTGTGGCCACTATATTTCTGATAGCACTGTTCCATTCCTCACCATCACTGAGGATTGTTTTCTTCTAAAAGTCCCTCTCCATGAGAACAAGGCTATGTCTTTTTCTTTTCACCATTATACCCATTGTAGACACTTGATCAATATTTATTGAATAGAATAGTTATAAACAGACTGACCTCCTAGAGCTATTATTTTGCCTCCATACTGGATTGCTTGACTTGCTTACTGGATTGCACTTCTCCTCCATTAAGAGTGACAGAAACGTACTCTACCTGGGTTCTCACCCAGTAAATGAGGCCCAACTACTCTTTAGCAACAAGGCTTGTTTTCTGGGTGCTAAATTTTCATTTAATCCTGGCCCACACACCCTTCCATCAGCAGATTGCTGAGGCAGAACCCACCTCACACCCAGGTTTTCTTTAATTATGACTGTGTTAGTCAAAGCTTGGGCTTTTGTCATCCATAGAAATATGGAGGTTGCATTTGAAAGCTTTAGCCATATTTTTATCTTTCAAGTGAAAAGGTCTGTGATTCCTGAAGTGTTCTGCTCAGCTTTCTGTGTTTGTATGCATGTGTATGTGTGCACACACACAGATGCTCATGTGCATTTAAGTGTGTTCATTTAGGTCCCATGAAACTTACAGTCTGAAGAGAAATAAATGTTCTCGTGACTTTCTCTCAAGCGTGGAAATGTACAACACAGTGAATTGGGTTATTTTTTCCATAATTAGCATGAGCTAAACCTGAATTCCAGCTTCACAATGTCAGCTGCAAACTATTAAGCACATTACAGTGTTTTTCCCCTTAAAATAGTATGGTATATTATTTTTCACCCTAAAATATTTATGATATAATATACAGGTTGTATTAAATGCGTTCCGCGAAGTTAATTTTTAACCTTGGCTCATTAATAGCTATATCATTACCGAAGTTGCAATCTTTTAGCCCAGTGGGTATTTTCGATACCCACATTCTAGGTAAATATAAAACTTTGGCTGAGAAATCATATAACACCTTAAGTTTATACTGTCATTTACAATCTTCAGGTTTGTTTTATACACACTTTATTTTTTATTTTTGTCAAGCAAAAATGCATATAATTGTGCCATTTGTGTGGGTGGAATCTGGGCTCAGGGAAGTGATATAACTTTATCAAGGTCATGAAGCTGGTGAAATGCTGGGGCAAAGCTTCTTCTTGGTTTCAGAGGACTTGCTGCATTTCTTATTTTCCCTAGAAGCCCCAGAACAAGGAGTCTAAGGGCCTGTTCTTCACTATGCATTCCTGGGATTCTCTGGGCTCTACAATCCCCATTCAGATCTTTTTTTTTTTCATGATGTTGGGACTAACACCTCTAATGCAAGGCTACCAGTAGAGGTAGTGCATTCCTCACAAAGCTGGGCTTGGTAAGAGATGCATTTTTTCTCACTTGAATCAGTCAGCAAGTACTTTTTAAGTATCAATCAGCTATGCCTTGTGAAGGACACATTCAAGTAAGTATGACCCTGAAACTGACATTTGAGAAGCACGATAATCAAGCAACAATATTATCATGCACGAAATGATGACTAACACAAACACTGTAAGACTTGTGTGATTTTAGACTATGGAAAGGAAGAAGAGACCTGTCTGAGACACAGGGAGACAAGGGGACTTATCCAGAATCACACAGCAAAGACGCTGGGGCAGGGATTCAGGTGCTAACCTTTTGCCACAGATATGCCTTGATGCATACCCTACTGATATAGGATTTCAGAAAAAAGAGAGCTTATCACGAAGCCTGTTGTAGAAGGTAAAATAAGGTGTACTTTAGAAAGAGGGAGCAATATTTACTTCACATGGAAAGATACAAGTAAAGGCACAGATGCAGAGATGGGCATGATGCCTTCTCAAGAGAGGGACAGAGACCTGTTGCTCAGGGTCTAAGATGTGCCCAATACCGTTCTGAGCATTTTACAAACAGCATTTCATGTTATCCCAATAACATATCTGAAAAAGGGTACTAATGAGGTATTTTCCTGTCCGTGCTTTCTAGTGTACTCACTGGAACTGTAAATTATGCCCATTAGGACAATTAGTATTAAAGATCAGTCTCACCTTATCAATATTCTTTAGTAGCAGCTGTGAATCAGACAACTGTGCCTTTTCCATTTCCTTCCAGTAAATACAGAGTGGGGCAAAAGTAGATTTACAGTGGTAAGTATGCAAAACTTAGACTTTATTCTTTAATTATTATTTATTAATTATTATATTATTTTCCATACAAACAACTGTAAACCTACTTTTGCATGCCAGGTACTTTACAGATTGGTAAGGAAAAAATATTTTTAAAATGTAGTGTTTGCCTTGGAAAACTTGAAGTGTAGCAGGAATACAAAAAAAAAAAAAAGCAAATAACCATTATAGAACAAGAATGGGACCAAAGAAGCACAAAGTGAGTATGCCTCACTGCATGCCAGGTACTCTCAGACATGCGTTATCTGCAGGCATTATCTCTTTTATCTTCCAATAACCAGCCAAGAAGACCAATACTGTGCCCCTGTTAAGAAAGAGTAAATTAAATCCCAGAGAAATTTAGAAACTTGCCCTTAGTTACAGAGCTGCAGAAACAGTTAATCTTTAAGCCAGATCCGACTGACCCAAAACCCATGAATTTTACAGGGTAGACACTCAATAAAAAGTAGTAGTTATTATTATTTTATCATTTTTTGAATCTTTGTCTAAATTTCACATCACACATAAACATACTTCCCTATTAGCAACTTAGAGTACAATTCAACCACACTAATTTAAATAAAATTTCTACAATTTTCCTAAAGGAAATGATTATTGTGCATTACTTTTTTTCTCAGATCCTGATTTCTTACCATTATACTTAGTCTTTTTAAATCTAAGTGAAAAGATAAATCTGTTTTAAGTGCTATATATAAAGTCTAGCCTTAGGAAAAAGCTAGAGAACAGCAGCAAAATCTTGGAGCATCTCTAAGTGACAGCTTTCTCAATGGGGGGCAACTCGGCCTTCGCTTGAGTCCCTAATGCTTTCTTGCAGCTTTCTGTGACTTGGGAGTCACTTCCTAGAGTTGAGGCAGTAATAGATCTCTGTCCATTCTGGTTTGCAGGAGAAGATCCCTTTCTGTGGACACAGTGGTTAAAGCCAGGGGAGGGGTGGGGCGTGGGTGAAGGTAGGCAAAGGTTGGGAGGAATGGGGGACATCCGTAAGCGAAGCTCATGTATGCTTCCTTAAAATCAAGTCAATATAAAAAACAAAGAATGTGATCTCATGTTAGATGTGTTTAATTAATTAGAAGAATGCTGCTGCCCGCACATCAACACCGCAGCTCATGTTCAGATGAATTTCTGAATCAGGTCATGACAGGTACATATTTTGTGAGTATTGATATTCTGTCATAAATATATCCTTCTCTTTGATTAAAAGGCTCATGTGCCTCTTACCTAAGTGGATGATTTATTACACTCCTTTTGGCAGTTTTAGATGGATTCTAATTTAATTTTCTTTTCCTGGGAACATGAGTCAGTACTACCTAGTGATGGAACATGCATTTAACATGATTCTATTAATAATATAAACAGGCTCACGTGTTTTGGATCAAAGCAAGCATCTTCTATAATTTATAATAATAATTAAGCAAGGATAAGTATAATTATATAAAAAGAGTAAGAGATTGATCTTTCTAGAGATTTAAAAGAATTATAAAACCATGATTAAAATAGTGTGTTCCTAGCACATGGACTAACAGATCAAGAAACAGGATAAAAAGTGCAGCATTACATTTTTATCATATTGATTTTTTAAAAATTTATAAATAACTATTCCATGTTATCGGGCAATGAAATGAATCAGTTCAAAAATGAGCAAAGTGAGCATAAAATGATTTACAGAAATGGAGATACAAACGGATTTTTTGAACATATGAAAAATGTTCAACACCACTAATAAGGGAATTGCAAATCAGAACACACAGATTGGAAGGTTTCCTAGCATGCTGACTTGGTGTAGGATGGGGAAACAGCCACATTCATATATTTCTTGTTGAAGTGTAGATTGATATGACTTTATGGAGAGAACTATACTAAATTTATCAAAATTTAAAGGGCCCATATATTATCATTCAGCATGTCTTATTCTATTAATATTAAATACATATACTTGCTCATGTCAGAAGCAGTATATGATGAATCTTAATCATCATGGAAAGCTTTAAATGATAAAGATGAGAAATAACCTAATTTTAATCCATAGTGCTTCTCAGTGGAAAACTATGCAGCTGTCACAAAGGTATGTCTATATGTACTGATCTCCAAAATATATTGATTTGTGGGGGCAACTTTGCCTGCAAAGTCCCCCCATGCACCGCAGACAAAAGTGAAACTGCCAACAAATGATCTGCTTAGGGAGGAGAGGTGACCAATCCCTCAAAAGAGAAGGGCCAAGAACCTTTTCCTCAATGGGCTTTTATTGGGTTCATTTGCACAAGAATACAGGTAAAGATCAAACAATAGATAGCATACAAAGAACTATGGGGGTTTATTCTCAGTCAGGGTCAGATAGCTAAAGAGCCATAAAACTTTGAGGAATAAACTTCTTACTTGGACCCTTACCATTTAAATGAGAGCATTCTAAACAAAGCAAGTTTCACAGGATTTTACATATTCTTTCATAGTCCTGATCACCCCGAAGAACCCACCCTTTCCAGCCCAGGGCTTCACCACCTTCCCCATCATAGGTTTTCAGGCTTAAGTGGATTAAAACCAGGAAGTGCTTTTTCCAGACAGAAATGGGGACTCAGGCTATGTCAGAAGAGCCAGGGGGGTGGCAAGGATCCATCGCTCCCTCTTTGTCACAGCCCCCGGAGTCCTTCCATGATGGCCTCCCAAGTGATCCTGTCTGGCCTAGGTTGCCCCCCCCCAGGGGTCATACTCATCATAGCCTAACTGACCAAGCATTGGGGGCAGGGGAGAAGCTTTGTCTCCTTAGTGACTCCCATTCCGGAGGTCGCTTACTCAGCCTTAGCCATGGAGGGGGCAGTTACAACTCCTAAAACCAGGCAGAGCGGTTCCCAACACTGATTACTAAAACTATGCAAGATGCATAACAATGTGCACAATATGCTCTAATTTGGGGAAGACGAAAAACCACTATGTGTGTGAAAGTCTTTGGGATGATACATAAGAAATGGACATCTTCCCCATGTACTGTGAACACTGAATGGGGACTCTAAGTCCCTGGTGACCAGCAGGGGTGAGCCTAGAAATAGACTCAGTAAAGGTTTGATAGAGTGAATGAGCTTGTTGCTAAATCAATGTTTTAGATTAACAAGGTGCAGGCAATAGCAGAAGCCATGGTGGGAACACTAATGAAACAAGACATTTTTAAATTCCTTTTGATGAGCCCTGGCTGGTGTGGCTCAGTGGATTCAGTGCTGACCTACAAACCAATGGGTCCCTAGTTTGATTCCCAGTCAGAGCACATGCCTGGGTTGTAGGCCATGTCCAGTGGGGGACATATGAGAGGCAACCACACATTGATGTTTTTCTCTCTCCTGTTCTCCCTCCCATTCTCTCTCTAAAAATAAATAAATGAAATCTTTAAAACAATAAAAAATATTTTTATGAGAATTAAGGTGTTTATTATCAATAGTTACTTTATGTTTACTCTGTATGTAATCATTTTCTTAGAAATATGACAGATCTTTAAACCCCAGTGTATTCAAAGTACACTTGTAAGTCTGTCTATAATCAAAATGAGACTTGTATCTAGGAGTTTGTAAGAAAAATGCCCCAGTTCATTTTGCTTCATGTAAACCTGTTGTTATATTACTGTTCCAGAAAAATAGGCAGAAACACATTGTAAAGAATAAAGAGCTATATCTGTATATGGACTATGATGATAAGAATGACAATAGTAAAGATAATGATGAAGAAAACAGAGAATATCTGCTTTGGTTTAATGCAGAAAGGAATTCTCTTACATATGATCAATTTATTGGAAAATAAAGACTGCTTCTCTGTCAGCTAAAACCCTGGAGAGAGCTGCTGTAAATAGAAAGTAACCTGATACTGCCTTGACATACCAGCACGACTGAAAAGCAGGTGGATGACTTTTTTCCGCTGGTGTCTGAGAGTTGGGAAAAGCAATGCTGACCATTTCACTAATGACTCTATTTCTTCCAAGCAAAAAATATAATAAAAAGATGGCACAGTTTGAGGTTTTATTCTTAGTTGTGAATAGAGCCTGGCCTTTTTAAATAATAAGAGTTAAAAGTTATAATAGCCAATGATATTGTGTGCATATTTGTGTGTGAGTGTGAGTACATGTATATGTTCACACTTTATACATGCACACATACACACATCGGTTGTATAAAAATATATCCACACTTTTCAACATCACACACTTGCACTAACTCATATCTAATGTCCTGTCTGCAAGTGTCTCTCATATATCCTTCCAACCTGTGAATATTCTTTCTCTTTTCTAATGACAGTGGCATATTTATTTGAGCCAAGGCATATTAACATCATCCCAGAAACTAATGTTATTATGTCACTGATGTGGTATTCATAAAGAAAACATCAGGAATGAGTAATACCTAATGTAGTAGATGCTGCTTCTAAATTCATGAGTTCACAAAAATTAAACTTGCTCATTTGAAAGCTTTAACAAAAGACATGAATTGTAAATAATTCTCCCCCACTGTTTTAATAAATTATTTCAATGAATAGATTTTAATTATTTGGGGGTAATATCAAATATTTTTCTTTCAGAAATTTAAATGGATACCAAGCTACATAATAGTTTTGGATTTCTGTTTATTTTTTCCTTTATCAATTACAAAGAGTTAGGTATGATAAAAGGGGCAGATGGAGTAGTGGGTTAGCTCTGAACAAACATATGTTCAAGAAATGGTGTGGGTCATTGGACTAGACTTTCACCTAAATACCAGAATTAGCTAGGAAAATAAGACAGGTAAGACTGGGCCTTAGATTTATTTTTTTTATTTTACAGAGGCATATAGATATGGCTGGCAAGAAAAATATACCTAATACAAGTTGATCAAATATGGATTAAGGGAGATAATGCTTATTGTATAAACCAAACCAGAGATTTTCAACCATTTTCATCTCATGGCATCCATAAACTAATCGCTAAAATTCTCTGGCATACTAAAACAATATATTCTATTTTTTGACAATCTGAAAAAATAGGTCTAATTTTGATTTATTTGTACCTGACAGCTACTCTTCTGTTGGCTGTTGTCATTTTTTAATTTGACCATTTAAGAGAAAAATAGGTCAGTGTCCCTGAATAAATAGGCATGTGTTACATATTTTAAAATTCTAGTGGCACACCAGTGTATTACACACACTTGTTGAAAATCACTGAACAAGAGCATTTCGCTGACATTAACAAGCAACAGAGCATAGCTGAACCTTATGGAACTGTAACCCAAGTGTCATGATCCTCTGCTTCAGCTATTCTACTGTTGATTCCCTATGATGTATTCTTCATTTTAATTATTATATTCTTCATTTCTGACTATCTGTTTTGCTTTTTCTATATCCATTTTTTTTTTTACCTTTTGAGCATCCTTATAACCAGTGTTTTGAATTCTGCATCTAGTAGATTTCTTATCTCTATTTATTCACTTCTTCTGGAGTTTTTTTCTATTCTTTCATGTGGGACATGTTTCTTTTGTCTCCTCATCTCAGTAGCCTCCCTGTGTTTGTTTCTATGTATCAGGTAAAAGACATCTCCCAGTCTTGGTAGAATAGCCTTTTGTAGTAAGAGTTCTATGGGGCTCAGTGGCACGGTGCCTGTGGTCATTTTATCTGAGTGCTTCAGATGTGCTCTCCTTCCTGTATAGGCTGTGTACACCCCCCTATTGTAGTTGAACCTTGATTGCTGTTGGTATGTCAGTGGGAAGCTGTGACCACCTTTGAGGACATGCTGTGTAGGGGCTTACCCCTTGGAGCAGGACTCACCTGCTGAGCTCACCCCTTGAGTGTGTCACTTGTGGAGGTGGTTGGGTGGTGCTCGGTGTAGTCTTAAGCTGTTCACTGGGTGGGCTGATTCTGGGGCCTCCCAGAGGTGCGCGCCAAGGTCAGCTGCCATCTGTGTAGTCAGTCACCGGAGCCACCTGGCGTGAGCTACAGAAGAATCTGCAGATAGCTGCTACTTGTGCTGTGGTTGGATGTGCCCAGGAGAGGCCATATTGCAAACCAAGGTTGGCTGTCACTAATGCCAGACCTGAGGCCACTTAGCAAGAGGTAAGGAGTACACAGAGGCCAGATGCTGCTTGTTTGAGAAATTTTAGGCCTTCCACTTAAGATGGCAAAGTATTTGAGTGATGTTCTTGTCTCCTGCCACAATCACATCAAAATTATAACTCAACAACAGAGCAACTACTATTCAGCACTGTCTGAAATTTAGTTGCTCAGAAAACATATAACTAAGGATATAAAAAATAAGCCATATTGAGACTGGTACGAAGGATCTCCATCCTTTCTTTGTCTCCACAAAGAAAACAGGCTGCTCCCACACCTTTGTGTGGCAGATATCAGGAGTGATGTCTGGGCTTTGGAGATCCCCCCTGAGGAGTGAGGGGGTTTCAGCCCCACACCAGGTCCTTCAGCCCAGGGTTCCAGTGCTGGGTAAAGAAGTGTCTATAACTTCTGGCTGCATAAACCAGTGGCATTGCAGCTGAGTGAGACAGAGGGCTTCTGGAATACCAGATATTCATTTTAAAGGACCTGCATACAGACTTATTTGGTCTTACTCACTCTGAGCTCCAGTGCTCGGGTAGCAGCAGCTTGAAAGGGACCAAGGACATACAGATTGGAACTTAATTGAGCAGCAAGGGCTGGGGGTGCAGCTTTCTCCAGAAAGAAATAGTGGCAGAGGCCATTGTTCCTTTCCAGAGCCCTCCCCCATCAGAACAGGCTGCTGGGCTCCATATCTGAGTCTCCATCAACATGGATCACAATGTTTGCCCTATCCTGGTGATTTCCTCAGAACCCCAGCCCACCCAACTTGTGGGCCATTCTTGCAGCTTCTAGTGGTTTTTCTATAAATGCAGCCTGTCTTGGCTCAGGCTGTGGAATACCACCTATGAATCTGGAGTGGCTTGCCTTTTCCTGTATTCTTACCATGCCTTCTATGTCCTGGGTTCAGTTTTAGATTTCAACTGGGACGGTCCCAACATTTTGAATGAGTATGTCTATATTATACTATTTTCTAAGTTTCTGTCTGGCTTTGAGGTAAAGTTGGTGATACATGCCGTTGAAATCCTTACTGTTGGACTTTGTGATGGAAAGAGTAGGAGGATAAAGGAGAGAGAAAAGTCTAAAATCACACTAGCATCTCCAGCTTACTATTATAAATTTAGAAATCCAGACTTTTTATACTAAAAAACAAAACAAAAACAAAAATAGATTGTGTTCAGATCAGTGCAATGATAAAAATCTTAAGCCTAAAATTGAGATATATTTTTTAGTTTGTTTCAGAAAGGTAATTACTGATTACAACTTTCATGTATATATTATTTATATGTATCTTTGCAATAAAGCTGAAGTGAGAAGTTAGGTGTTTTGGTTTTCTTTTTTGTTTGTTATGGATAAGACAAAATTGTTATGTGTCACTTATGATAAAATAGTTCTCTTATGCTCTGGAAATTGGTGGTGGACTTCAGCAAACCTGATTCCCTGCTTTGTGAAATGGGAAATAATAATAACAAGAAAGATCTGTCAGTAGAATAACTGAATCCAGTGCTTAAGAAATAAACAGCCAGGTGTTAAATTTAATTGCCTCCAGGAAAAAAAGCAAATTTTATTTTTCAGCATTAGTTTCACAGTTCCCAATCATGGTGGACTTCTACAGGAGGAAGAAATGGAATGGTGTGCACGACAAAGCTTACATATATAAACGTGCTCATGGTAGAGAGAAATTTAAGATCTTAAATTCATTTTCTTCATCATGAAAAGAGAGAGACTATGTTTATAGACATATATAAGCTCTACATATTCATATCAAAATATGCAATAGGATACTTATGTTACATATTCATTACTTTTTTAATGAATGATTAAAAAATTTTTAAACTAATATCAATTCTTAATTTTAAAATGTTTATGGGAATTATCTGTACAGATGTATATTAGCTGTGCTTTATTCCATTGTAAATGTCAACATTTATTAATTTACTTTTTAATGAGCATCTAAATTGTTTCCATTTTAAAATTATTATGCACATGACCATTCTTATTTATATATTCATGGAGATGGGTGTTAGGGTTTTTGTATACATCTGCAGGTGCCGAGGCAGGTTGTATATTGGGTGGGCCAAAAAGTCCTTTTAGATTTTTTCCATAAAATAAAAGACATTTTATATTTTCACAAGTAACTTTATTGATTTGGATATTTTGAGTATATTGGCTGTCTCCCATGTGGTATATCATTGATTATTCTCAATGTCTCAGTTTGATTGCTATCAACTTTAACTGGTCTACCTGACCGTGAAGCATCGTCCAGTGCGAAACGCCCATTGTAAAACTTGCAAACCACTTTTGACATGTTCAATCAATCACAGCATCTTCTCCACACACTGCACAAATCTTTTCTTTTTTACATTTCAGTTACATTTTTACCTTTTTTGAATAAAACATAATATTCTGAAAATCTTGTGTGTTTTCTTCCATCTTCAATATTAAAATGTCCACACAAAAATTAACCAACTTTGGTAAGTTTCTTTGTTGTTGTTGTTCAGGTACAATTGTATCTATTTTCCCACCATCACTTTCTCTGCCCTCCCCACCCCCACCTCCCACGCTCAGTCTTCATCCCCTTTTCTCAAAATGCATGCTGATATAACATGTCACAATACAATTTAACAAAGTTGTTCTGAATGAAATTAAAGAAAACTAAGTGATACTAGATCCATTGTATGGAAAAAAACCAAATGAACTTTCTGGCTAACCCAATACATTCTTCCATTTTACTTTTTACTGGCCAACTGCTTTCTATACAAACTTTATTGATGTATAATCCTATTCACAATGTCTATGATATTCTACTTTTTTATGTCCTCACCACTAATTGAAAAATTCAGGCTTTTAAATTTTGTTAACATGCTGTATATTAAAGAATATTTCACCATATCTAATTTGCATTTGCTGAATATCAGTGGAGTTACAATATTTTTATGTATTTATTGGCTATTCTGTTTTTTCATATTTTATAAATTGCCTTTTTTGGCAATCCTTGCTAGTTTTCTACCAAACTGTCTATCCTTTTCATTAATATATGTAAAGTATTTAAAAAATAAATTTCTTATGCTTCCCCATTAATAATCTTTTATCACTTAATTTTAAAAGTTAGTGTTAGTTTTCTTTTGTTTACAGAAATTTTAATGTATACACATTTATTAATATTTTACATGACATGCTATTCATAAATTATTTAAGGAATATTTTCCCATCTTAAAGTGATAAAAATGTTTTATATTTACTTGGTAAAAGTATGTGTTGCTCTTTTTCTGGGTTCACTATTCACACATGATGTTTAGTAAGGTTGACCCACTACCTGGTTCTTCTGAATGATACTTTGTTTTCACTTTTCACTTATTATATAAATGTGTAATTGGGGCTGTACCAAAGGTACAAAAATCTAACTACAACTATTATTTTTATAGTTTAATTTGAAGACATTTAAATCTTTGTGACATTAAAGCCTCTCTCTGAACATAGTATGTGTCTCTGCTTTCCCTTTTTTCTTGAATAAACTCTTCACATCTTTCAATAGATTTATCAAAGATAACTCATAGTGATTTTTCGTAGTACATTGAAGGTGTTATTGTTATTTCACTGGCCATTACTGACTAATGAGAATGCTATTATATGAAGATTGAACTTTTACCAAAAAGATTGGTGAATGCTAATAAATTTTACTGTTTTATCTTGATATTTTCTATAGAAATTATATTTTATGCTAATTGGGACCATTTGTCTCATTTCCAATTATTATACATTTAATTTCTCTTTGTCTTATGACTCTGGCTAAGATTTATAGTAATGTTTTATAATTTCATTGTAGATTATGTGGAGTTAGCCATGTAGATATTAATATTATGTACAGGTACAGACTGTTTGATTTCTTTCTTTCTACTTTGTAAACCTTTTCTTTTCTTTTCTTACTTATTATAACGAACTAGTACTTTCATTACTATGTTGAATAGTAGTGGTGAAAGTGGACATTTTCACCTTGTTCCTGATTGTTAGGGGGTAAACATTCACTCTTTTATAAAGATGTATTAAGTTAACTAAGTATTTGTTTTAATTTTTAAAATTTATTCTATATTACTTTTATTGTGTTTTTCCATTACATTTATCCCCCTTACACCCTCTCCCACCTCGACTCACTCCTTTCCTTGCTGCAATGACCATCTTGTTGTCTGTGTCCATGGTTCTTTCTCTTTAATTTGCATATTTTTGAAAGACGTTTTTTATCTTTTTGAGGAATTCACCCTATATTCCTGGTTTTCTGAGAGTTTCTATATTATGAATGGATGCTGAATTTTGTCAAGTGCTTTTTCTATCTCAAGTGTTAGTTTCATGTGATTTTTCTTCTTTATCTTGTTAATATGATGGATTACATTGATAGATTTTAAAAATATTAAAGAAAGCTTACATCCCTTAAATAACCCCTATTGATCTAATATCTTTTTTGGAGATAAAGGATTTTACTATATTTTCTAGCTTGTTACTGTAAGCATCTTGGTAAAATGATAATTTAAAAAAATCTTTCTTTACCAATATCGAATTAATTCAATCAACTAGCATATTGCTGATTGGTTAATAAACTAATTTATATTTTATATTCTTTTAGCTTCCTTTTTAATATTTTTTTATTGTTGTTCAGTTACAGTTGTCCCCATTTTCCTGCTGTGACTCTCCCTGGCCCTACCCACCCAGCACCTTCCACTCTCAGTCCTCCCCCCATTGTCCTTGTCCATGGCTCCTTTATTTATTTATACATGTTCCTTGACTTCACCCTTCCCCTTCTTTCCCTGTTGTCCCCCTTTCCTCCTCCCCTTTGGTTACTGTCAGTTTGTTCTTTGTTTACATGTCTCTGGTTCTATTTTGCTTGCTTTTTTGTTTTGTCGACTAGGTTCCACTTATAGGTGAGATCATATGATATTTATTTGTGTTTTGCCACCTGGCTTATTTCACTTAGCATGACATTCTTCAGTTCCATTCATGCTGTTGTGAAGGGTAAGGAGTTCCTTCTTTCTTTCTACTGCATAGCATTCCATTTTTTAAATGTACCACAGTCTTCTGATTAACTCATTTACTGATGGGCACTTGAGCTATTTCTAGTACTTGACTATTGTAAATAATGCTGCTATGAACATTGGGTGCACAGGTTCTTTTGAATTGGTGTTTTAGTATTCTTTGGCCATAATCCCAGCAGTGGAATTGCCAGGTCAAAAAGAAGTTCCATTTTTTAGTTTTTTGAGAAAATTCCATAATATTTTTTATAGTGGCGGCACCAGTCTGCATTCCCACCACCAGTGCAATAGGGTTCTCTTTTCTCTACAATCTCACCAGCACTTGTTGTTTGTTGATTTGTTTGATGGCCATTCTGACTGGTATGAAATGGTTTCTCACTGTGGTTTTAATTTGCGTCTCTCTGATGGCTAGTGATGCTGAGCATCATTTCATATGTCTCTGCATCCTCAGTACGTCCTTCCTGAAGAAGTGTCTGTTCAGGTCTTTTGTCCATCTTTTAATTGGATTGTTTATCTTCCTGAAGTGGAGTCCTGTGAGTTCTTTACATATTTTAGAGATACCCTTGTCCAAGGTATTATTTGAAAATATATTTTCCAATACTGTTGGTTACCTTTTCATTTTGTTGATGTTTTCTTTAAGCATGCAGAAGCTTTTTAATTTGATATAGTCCCATTTGTTTATTCTCCCTTTATTTCCCTTGCCCTGGGGAACATATCAGTGAAAATATTGCTTCATGGAATATCTGAAATTTTCCTGCCTATGTTCTCCTAGGACTTTTATGGTGTCATGACTTATATTTAAGTCTTTTATCCATCCTGAACTTATTTTTGGGTATAGTGTAAGTTGGTGGTTGAGTTTCATTTTGTTGCATGTAGCTGCCAAGATCTCCCAACACCATTTGTTGAAGAGGCTATTTTTACTCCACTTTATGTTCCTGTCTCTTTTGTCAAATATTAATTGACCATAGAGACATGAGTTTATTTCTGGGTTCTCTGTTGTTTTCCACTGATCTGTGTGTCTGTTCTTATGTCAGTACCAGACTGTTTTTATTAAATGGCCTTGTAATATAGTTAGATATCAGATATTGTGATCCCTACTGTTTTGTTCTCCTTTCTCAAAATTGCTGAGGCTATTTGTAGTCATTTATAGTTCCATATAAGTTTTCGAAGTGTTTGTTCTATATCTGTGAAAATCGACATTGGTATTTTAATAGGGATTGCATTGAATCTATAAATTGCTTTGGGTAGTATTGTAACAGGGTGCAGCCCAGAGCAGGGCCCCAAATGGGGATTTGGAATGGTGTCCAGAACTCAAGGTCTCCAGGAAACATTAGAAAAATATATAGGATGTCCTCATCCCTTCCCCCAACAGGTGTGAGCTAGGGGAAGAGACACACCGAGCAGGGCCATGCAGAACTATGTTGTACAACAGCTTTGCAGCTGACCTCTGGCATGGTCATTTAACATATCTATAATCTTAAACTGGTTTCATAGATATGTTAAATAGACATGGCCATGCTTTGAGCCAGGGGGGTAGAAGTCACTTCCATCCAAGATGTAAGTGGGGGCAACTCCCCCTAGTTACAGTGCCTGTGTGAAGCTTAGAGAAGATTGGCTCCATGACATGGGGCCCCACCTGCCCAGACTTACAATGGCAGCTCAGTAAACTTGGAAGAATACAAAAATGCTGGCAGGTGTAACTGATTGTAGGAGGAGTCGGAAATGGGGGTGTAGAAGAAGATTGGTGTGGGAATTTAAACCCAGACTCGGCAGCCATGTGAAGAGAGAACCAAGTAGCTTTGGCAGAGTGGGGACCCCACAGCCTTGGTGAGAGTGAGAACCGTGTGGCTTTGGGGTGATCCCTTTTGCCACACAGCTTAGGAAACAGGAGAGACTTTGCCTGGAAGAAAAGGGGTAAAAGGACTCTTGCTGATGGGCTATGAGAAGGTGCCACATGGCTTTGGATTAACTGGAGATCATGGTGGCAACACAGCTGATGGTACTGGGAGCCTGAATCACAGACTTCTACTTCTTTTCCTGAGATACAGTACCCCAGATTAGGGCAGAGGGAGAAGGAAGGACTGTGTGTGTCTGTGGGTATCCTAAAGGACTTTAGTATTTTAATAAAAACATTGGGTCACTACTTTAAGTCTGAATAGCTTTAAATAAACATTTCCTTTCCTTTTCACAAATCTCTGGCATTGACAGCCTTCTTTCCTCTGGTGGCCGGCATAGCAAACCTAGTGGGGGGGGGTTCTTTTGGTAATAGTATATCCTATGCCCCCTTAACACTGTTCTGTAACAGTATGGACATTTTGATGATGTTAATTCTCCCAATCCATCCTTTAGCTTTCTTTTAAGAGTCATTTTGTATCACCATAATATCAATTTTCCTTTTACCCACAGAGAGTTCTTCCTCTCCTCTAAAGAGTTTACCCTTTATCTAGGACACATTGAATCTAAGCTTTTCTGAAAAACTTCCTGTGCTTTTCTGTAGCTTTTATGTGTTTATCATTATGCAATTTGGTGAATTTAAAGTCTAAGTACTTTGTTGTCTTATTGTTTCATATGTTTAAGTGTTGCCTTTTATCAAGTCTAAACATGACAAATAAAATTCTGAGAGTATAAATCAGGTATTGATATTGTTTCAAATACTCTGGTTGATACCAATATGCAACAAAGTCTTAAAAATCAGTTGTCCTTAAGCGGTGTTTTTTAGACCTTAGCAAGTATAAAAATTATCAGGAGGGCCGAATAAAGCATTTATGGGTTCAACCCATAAATTTCATTAAATGATTGTACAATTGCTGGCTCCCCAGTCTGCAAATCACTATTTAGATAACAGATGCACACATTTTCAGTGACTAATCACATCACCTCTTTCAAGTCCTTTCAGCGATTGGTCATAGCACTTTCTGTTATTCAGTTCTTGCATAGGAGCAAAGCATCTAATCGTACTGTCTACATCTGCAGTGTATCTTCACGATGTACCATAGATGATGCCTACATGAATCCACATGAAATTTTCCAAAACAGATGAATGAAAGAGGAAATTAGCTAATAAAGATGAAAGTGCAGCAAAAATATAAAAACTAGTAATGCCAGAATGATAATTTAAATCTAATATCAATGGGGGCTTAGAAGAAAGACCTGGTCTGTGGGAATGTTCCCATTGCCACCAGGAACTTAGTAAAGGAGAATTTATCAACAGAAACGAGGAATATAATAATGATAAAAAGATGGAAATATCCCAAAGATACTCTGACAAAAAACCTGCACATTAAAAGAACTCTAGAAGATATTTTATGACATTTGAAATGCAAGAGATCAAATTTTGGAAGGTAATTTAAACTTAGAAAAAATTTTGACAATTCACTATGATGTCAGAAAGGTACTTGCCTCAAGTCATAAGTTGTATTATGAAAGAAAGGCTAGCACTGTTACTTTGGATAATTTAAAATCAAATTCCTTTTGGTAATTTTACAAAGAAAGAAAACATTATTTTTTATGTTTTTAATATTTTAAAATACAGTACACTAATTTTGTTTTAAATATTTAATGTATTTTTAATCTACAGTAAGAACATTTTACATGTTTAGACAAAATGCAAAAGGTCAAGAGCAATTATAAATTTTCACTGTGAT
Organism: Artibeus jamaicensis; assembly: GCF_021234435.1. Lineage (NCBI taxonomy): Eukaryota > Metazoa > Chordata > Mammalia > Chiroptera > Phyllostomidae > Artibeus > Artibeus jamaicensis. The sequence continues at coordinate 1,960,065 of NW_026522036.1, forward strand.
TGTTACTTTTTTGCATAATTTCAGCTTCATGGTTATTTCTATGGCTCCTTACTCTTGTACACCACCACCCTATTTTCAATTTATGGACAATGTGTTTGCTTTTTGTGATGATTTTATTAGCAAAAAATGTAACTGCAGCTTTGCCATTGATTCATGGGAAAAATTTTCAAACAAAATACTTCGAGTTCACAAGAAAACTTAGAGAAACAATGCAACAAAAACCAATCACAAATACTAATATTGTGCCATATTTGTTTTATATTATCACATTTTACCAAGTAAAACTTTATAGTTAGATTGCCCTTTAAGCTTCATCTATCTTTCTGCCTTCTCATGAAGGAGTGATCACTAGCTGAATTTCCTGTGCCTTGAGAAAGGAGAAATGTGTATGATAATATGATGCTTTGACAGAAGCATTAGCTTCAAAATGAGACAGGTTGTGTTTATTTCCAGGATCAACCACTTACTAGCTGGGGACATGTCACTTCACTTCTCTGATCCTTAGTTTTCTCACGTATAAAATAGAAATAATTCTACTCAATTTACGGTATTGAGTTAGGATGAGAAATAACTGGTATAAAGCTTTTCACACTTAGAAAACTCTCAGTATAGAGTAGACAGTAACATTATTATTGCTATTGTTTGTCTGTGGTTCACTGAAGACAATTTAATGTGAAGAGACAGTTGTAATGTTTCCTGACATTGGATTGTTCTTTCTTTTAAGCAAAGACATAGCTCTTCCCCTGAATAAAATTCCTCAATTTTGTCTTCCAGTTTTGAAAGCAAGCTGTGGCTAAGAGGTTCACAGCAGTTTCATAAGTAGTCCTGCTGTGAGGCTGACAGTGGACCTATAACAAATAATCATATAAAGTGAAGCTCTTGGTTGGGGATCCTGCCTTAGAGAAATAATGATTCAGTATAGCCATTGGAGGATGGCACCCTTGTCAGCTTGTATGAATTTCAGATAATTTACTGTCTGTGGCATCTTTCTCTTACCTCCAAAGTTGAAGGAGAGTTTGCTGAATGCATTTGTTTGGCATCAAGTATTATTTGTCCTTTTCTTGTCAAGACCCAAAATACTGGTTTGCAAAAGTGAAAGGGACATCCTGACATATTCCTAGCATTGGACAGTTTATTTTAGCACTAATACAGATAGATGGGCATTTGAAAAAAATCCATTTTCTGAAATCGGGCTTTCTTGATTTTCTCCTACAAACTTCATTGGCAGACTGGGCTCATTCCAAATAATAAATAAATAAAGCCCAGTTAAACCACATTTTCTTCCAGAAGCAAATAGCAATCAGTGCATTACTGTTGCAGCTCAGGTGATCTCCATGAGCTGAATGAGTAAACAATGAAGGTTGGGGCATTGAGGCTTCATTATCAGGGCAAACCACTGCCCAAAGGTAAGGAAATGGACCAGACCACTTAGATTTATTTTTGCCCTGCTTGATTATCTGGAGAATAAACTCAGCTCTGCATTTCACTTAAAGACACCTGGAGGGGAGATACAAGATGGTAGAGGAATGAGTAGAAGCTATATTAACATGTTCCCAGGAAGAATATGGAATTACAACTAAATTGTAGAGAAATCATCCAGAATAATCAACTGAACAATAGTGGCAAAGAAGCCATTAACCACGGGCAGACAGAAGAAATAGCTTCACAACAATGTGACTGGTATGGAGTGCAGAGGAAATGCAAGAGGCCTGGATGGGCTTCCATGGGTAGCAGCTAAAGTGCTGGAAGAACATTTCAGCAGCCATGGGGTTTCTCCTGAGAAGTATGGGATCTAAACCCCAACTGGGCTCCTAGCCTATAACACCAAAGCCCCCAAAGAACCCAGACAACATCCAGCCGCAAAAAGTGTAAGGGTTTTGCTCTGCCAGGGACAGGTGGCTGAAGATGCAGAGAGGTGTTTAAAGGGCCACCTCATAGAATTTCATTTATAGCCAGTTACCCTGGGCTCTGGCAAAGGTGGACAGAGTGGACTAGAGACACTTGAGGAGAGACCCAAGAGAGCAGCCACTAGGGTCCTGGTGCTGAGTCATCCCCCATACTGCAGGAGCCATCTCATGCAGAGCTCTCCCCTCCAACTGGTATCAGCCTGTGGGGAAGCAATGGCCGTACAGCCAGGTATTACTCTGCCTGACCCTGATTAAGCCTAACTTAAAGGATGATGATGGTAGATAAAAATTATGCCAGATAAAGTACAGAACCCATTTATGATAAAAAAAAACACTCAGCAAAGTGGGAATAGAGGGAGCATACCTCAACATAATAAGTGCCATATATATCATACTATAGCCAACATCATATTCAATGGGCAAAAACTAAAAGCTTTCCCCTGATCTTGCTCCCCCCTTGATCAGGAACAAGACAAAGATGTCTGCTTTCACCATTTTTATTCAACATAGTATTGGGAGTTCTAATCACAGCAATCACACAAGAAAAAGAAATAATAGGCATCCATATTGGAATGGGGAAGTAAAACTATCATTGATTGCAGATAATATGATAGTGTACATAGAAAACCCTATAGTCTCCACCAAAAAAAAAAAGAAAAACTACTCAACCTAATAAATGAATTGGCAAAACAGCTGGATACAAAGTCAATATTAAAAAATCTAAAACATTTTTGTACACCAACAAGCAAATATCAGAAGCAGAAACTAGGAAAAAATCCCATTTACAATACCTGATAGCAATGAGAAAAGTAAAATACCTATGAATAAACTCAACCAAGAAGGTAAAAGACCTATAATCAGAATACTAAATAACATTAAAAAGAGGAAATTGAGAAAGATAAAAAGAAATGGAAGTACATACCATGTTCATGGATTAGAAAAACCAACATTATTAAAATGTCCATTCTACCCAAAGCAATCTATATATTCAGTGCATTCCCCATTAAAATACCAATGACATATTTCACAGATTAAGAACAAATATTTCAAAAAGTATGAAACCAAAAATGACCCTGAATAGCCTCAGCGATTTTGAAAAAGAAGAACAAAGAATGAGGGATCACAATACCTGATATCAAACTATATCACAAGGCCACATTAATCAAACAGTCTGGTACTGGCATAACAACAGATGTATAGATCAATGGAACAAAGTAGAGAACACAGAAATAAACCCATGTCTCTGTGGTCAATTAATATTTGACCAAGTGGACAGGAGTGTACAATAAAGTAAAAATAGCTTCTTCAACAAATAGTGCTGGTAGATCTAGAATGGTATATGGAAAAATATGAAAATAGACCACCAAATTACACCATATACCAGAATAAACTCAAAATGGATGAAAGACTTAAACATAAGCTGTAACATAAAATTCATAGAGGAAAACAGGGAGTAAAATTTTAGATATCCCATACAGCAAAATTTTCACCTGACATATCCTCTAGGGCAAGGGAAATAAAGGAAAGAATAAACAAATGGGACTTCATGAAAATAAAAAGCTTCTGCACGGCTAAAGCAAACATCAGCAAAATGAAAAGGGGACCAACCATATGGGAAAACGTACTTGCCAGTGATACCTTGGACAAGGGTTTGATCTCAAAACTATATAAAGAACTCATAAGACTCAGCAACAAGAAGACAAACAATCCAATTAAAAAATGGGCAAAAGACCTGAACAGACACTTCTCCAAGGGGGACATACAGAGGGTCCATAAGCATGTGGAAGGATGCTCAAGATCACTAGCCATCAGAGAGATACAAATTAAAACTACAATGTGATACCACCTCACCCAAGTCAAAGAAAATGACCATCTTTAACAAATCAATGAACAAGAAGTGCTGGCAAACTTGTGGAGAAATGGGAACCCTAGTACATTGTTGGTGGGAATGCAGATCAGTGAAGTCACATGGAATGTCCCCCAGAAATAAAAATGGAACTTCCTTTTGACCTGTTAATTCCATTGCTGGGATTATACCCCAAGAATCCTGAAACACCAATTCAAAAAAGAACCTATGCACTCTATTGTTCAGAGTGGCACAATTTACAATAGACAAGTGCTGGAAACAACCCAAATGCCCATCTATAAATGAGTGGATCAAAAAACAGTGGTATATCTACACAATGGAATATTATGCAGCAGAAAGAAAGAACTCCTATCCTTTGTGACAGCATGGATGGAACTGGAGAGTATTATGCTAAGTGAAATAAACCAGGAATTTGGCAAAAGACAAATACCACATGATCTCACTTATACCTAGTGAACAAAACAAACAAGTGAGCAAAATAGAGCCAGAGGCATGGAAATAAGGAACAAACTGACTGGTACCCAATGTGATGGGAAAGAAGGGGAAGGGCCTAGTTAAGGAACAAATATAAATGACCTATGAACATAGACAACAGGGTGGGAATTGACTGTGGGGGAGAGAGGGAGGCAGGGGAAAACAACAGGGATAATTTGGACAACCGTAATAGAACACAACTAAAAATAAATAAAATATATAGACACCTACTTTTATTTTTACCAAGACTCTGTTGTTTTTTATCTTTTAATGACTTTATAGCAATTGATAACTCTAATGAAAAACATTGCTGATTACCTATTTCAGACACATGTATTTTACCTTATTCTCACAATCCCACTGAATACCAAGTAATCTATGTTCACAGTGGCGATAAGCTATGTATTGTTCAACCTAGTTAAACAATGGTTTGATTGTTAACATGGTTTGATTACTTATGTATCCTTTCAACTACATTTTAATCTCCTCGAAAGCACAGAACAAGTCTCATTGAACTTGGAGCCTTCCTAGATAGAACCTTGCTTGTTAGGTGCTCATTAAATACTGACTGACATTGAACAAGCTGCTTCATTTCTTTGGGCTTTTCTTACTTTATGAAAGTAGAAAAAAATAATTTGTAAATGCTTCTTTCTAATTCTAAACTTCTGTGTAATTTCCTTTAGACAGTATTGGAGTGAAGGTTACTTTTTTTATAACTTTACATTTAACTATCTTTTCCATTGTAGTAGTATAGTGAGACCCATCACTGCAGAATCAAATGTAGAGATGTAACAATTATTACTAAGGCTGGGGAAAGGGTCATTTTATCTTTTTCCTGTGAAAGCCCAGAATCTTTTGGCCTCACCTAATCATTATCAACAAATACAGTAATAGTAAGGTTTCTTATGTAGCGGTTTCATTAGAAGAGAGTATAGCTGAGCATAAAGTTATTTCTATGCACAGTTATTTCTATGTAATTGACCTTCAACCCTAGACATTAGGTCTATAAAAGCAAGACTACATGTCTTATTAACCACAGTATGGTGTTCAGAACCTTTAATGCATTTATTCTGTGTGTGTTCGTGTGTATGTAAAATGAATAAACACTCAAGCTCAAAGATCAGGTTTGTTCACTTTTTTGTAGAAGACATTTTCACTCATTCAGATCTTATAACATATTTTACAAACATGTGATGCTGTTGGGTAGAGCCATAAACTTGCTGCTTCACACCCTGGAGTTGTATATTCACAGACAAGGTGCAGCATCATCTCAATATCAAATCAGTGCTGCCAAGTGTTGTGGAGAATACCTGCTTATTTCTTTGAGGTACCCTCAGGGGCTTCCCAGCCATGATTTTGTATATTTTATGGAGCCTGTTTTTTTAGTTAGAGCATCAGTTTTTTTTAAATGGGTAAAAATTTAACCATTTTTTTACTTGACTAACAATTGCATATATAAAAATTTTACATATAAGCATGTTTCTGTCTTTTACTACGTTGCAGGAAAATGGCAGCGAAATGATAGCATGAGCCTTGCGTTTTTAAAATACTCTCACCCAATCAGGAGAGTATTTTGTCATGGGACAAGTCAAAGTGTGGAGGGCCCAGAGGGACAAAGGCAGTAAATGGGTGGTTCGCTGGAGAGCTGGGTGTGGTGGAGCCTCACACTGGTGCATAACTGTGAAGTGAAGAGAGCATTTGAGAGACGCTTGAGATGTAGAAATCACTGTACTGGATGGTTGATATAGGACGTGAAATACAAGTAAACTTTCAAAGATGACTTCAGCATATCTGGCATGAATTTATAAGGGTAAATTGAATTAATCATGATCTCAAGTTTAATCTATGACTTTAAACCTATTAGCCCTAATATTCAAATTCATTATCCTTATTTACATTTTTATGTACATCTTAGGGCAAAATTAAAGGGAGGCATACAAATCTGTTTCTTTTTCCTTCTTTGTAATTTGGGGAGCAGTATTTTATTGTTTTTAAAACTTTTATTTATTATAAATAACCCTCTCTTTTGGTAATTAGTCAGTTCTCTTGATTGTTAAAAATTCATTTTTTCTGTTTATCTCCACTTACCTGAGATAAATATATGCTGATGTTTCTTTGATGTATTTTGCTTTTAATCATTTATTATGAGAATCCTTATTATTTAACAGAATTGTTTTATGAGAATATTTTTTGTTTTAACTGATAGATTTAACTTCAATTTAGTTATATATTTTTTGCTTTTTCTTTTATATTTTATGTGTTTTGGTTTTTTAATGATTCTTCAAATATATCTTGAGGTAGTTTTAAGTTTTTTCAAGACATCATATAACCTGTATTCTCTAATTATCAAAATAACATAATAAAATGTACATTTTCATTCCCTTTTAAAGATGAGGACTTAATAAACTCTATAGTAGTGGTTATAAACTTAGTCTAATTAGTAGAATCACCTCAAATGCTTTTAAAATTTTTGATTCCCAGGGCATGCTGAATCATTAAATCAGAAACTACTGGGTGAAGCACAAGCATTCATATAAATAACTAAAACAAAAGCACTCCCTAAAGTTAAAAATCAGTGTTCTGTTCCTCTTCTTTCTATCTTGCAAATCCAAGTCAAGCATCCCCACCCCCATCCCACCCCAGCCACTGAACTCTTAGAAAAAACTCCATCAAAACTTAGTTTCTCAGCCTTGGCCAATAGCTTCTCTGTTGGTTGGTTAGAGTGTCATCCCAGTACACCAAGGTTGCAGGTTTGATCCCCTGTCAGGGCATATGCAAGAAGCAATCAGTGAATGTACAAATAAGGAGAACAACAAAATTGATGTTTAACCTTCTCTTTCTGTATTTTCTCCCTTTCTATCTCTAAAATCAATACATAGAAGTAATTTTTTAAAAAATAGTCTTTTAAAACAGTATCATTTTATTCCATCTCAGGACGCTCTGTGTTAGGAATTTGGGCAGGGTTCGATGGGGAGAATTTTTATTACCTGTAATATTGAAGAGATTAGGGGTTATTGTACTGGCAGAGGAGATGGTAGGAGGATCCACAGTAGCTTTACTGCCATGTCAGGCATCCTGGCAGTGATGGCTGGAAAGCTTGACTCAACTGAAATGATCTCACGGAGCATCTAACTGTTTTATCCAGCATGTTATGTGTACATGTATGTGTGTGTTTTGTATAACAAAGGTAGAATATTCTTTACTAGGGTATAATTTTAGTATAATTTTTTAAAACAACATAATTGCATTTTGCATCAAATGCTTCCAAATAAATGGAATGGCTTCGATTTTTAAATTCAGATATTTTTGTTTTTGTTTTTATTTTCCTTCTTATTCTAGAAATTTTCTTAATGCCTTTATCACTGCTTCAGCACTAAATATTGTGATTTCTTTGTCATAACACCATTTTAATATAAATCTTTAATTAAGATATAACATATACAGGATAGCACGATTGTAAGTGCACTGCAAGTTAAATTTTCAAAGTGTGAATTACCCAAGAGAAAAGGAAATATACATTCATGAAAATATGTGTATAACACTATTCATAGCAGCTTTATTTACAATAGCCACAAACTGAAAACTACCCAAAGTCTATCCACAGGTGAACAAATGATGATGTATTTCTATTCATAAATAAAACAATGAACTTTTGATATGTGCTGCAACATGAACAAATCTCAAAATAATTATATTGAGTTTAAGAAGCAAAATAAAGAATGGGGACATGCTGAATGATCATATTTATACAAAGCTCTAGAAAATGTAAATTAATTTTTACAGCGACAGAAAGTACATCAGTAGATGCTGACCTGGTAAGTGAAAGGGAAAGATGGGAGGGAGGATTATTCTCCAGCGTCACTGTGGTGATGATTTCATTGGTTGATACATGTGTCAAACTTGTCCAATTCTACAATAGAATATTTCCATGTGTTGTCTATACCAATTATCCCTTACTAAAGTTATTTTCTTTTAAACATACAAGATCTGTGTCAATGTATATTCCGATGAAAAAAACAAATATTAAAAGAACCAACCACTGTCCTCCCAGGTGTCATCCAGGGTAACTGTATTTGGATTTTTTTAAAAATTATTTTATTGTTGTTCAAATACAGTTGTCTGTATTCTCTACCCACCCCACCCCTCCCCACCACCATCTCCAAACCCACCTCTCTTCCTTGCTTCCACCCTCCCTCTTGGTTTTGTCAATGTGTCCTTTATAGCAGTTCCTGAAAACCTTTCTCCCTACTGCCCCCCGCCCCCTGGCTATTGTTAGATTGTTCTTAATTTTAATGACTCTGGTTATATTTTGTTTATTTGTTTGTTTTTTGTTGATTATGTTCCAGTTAAAGGTGAGATCATGTGGTATTTGTCCCTCATCGTCTGGCTTATTTCACTTAGCATAATGCTCTCCAGTTTCATCCATGCTGTTGCAAAGGGTATAAGCTCCTTCTTTCTCTCGGCTGTATAGAATTCCATTGTGTAAATGTACCACAGTTTTTTGATCCATTCATTTACTGATGGGCACCTAGGTTACTTCCAGCACTTGGCTCTTGTAAATCGTGCTGCTATGAACATTGGGGTGCATAGGTTCTTTTGGATTGGTGTTTCAGGGCTCTGAGGGTATAATCCCAAACAGACATAACTAATCTATTGTGTTAAAAATCCATAATAATCTGTGCGTGTAAAGACATAAGACAATAGATTAGTTATGTCTACTTTTGAACAACATCTGCTGATGAGCAGAAGATACTGATTTTGATGAAGTTGAGTTTATAATTTCTTTTCTTATGTGGCTCATGCTCATAGCACCATAGCTAAGAAATCATTGCTTAATTCAGGGTCACAAAACTTAACTCTTATATTTTAATTTAGACACCTTTTAACTTTAGGATTTACATTTCGGTGTTTAATCCATTTTCAGTTAATTCTATGTATCATATGAGGTATGGAATTAGTGTTGTGTTTTGAATGTGGATATTTAATAACACCATTGGTTAAAAGACTTGCCCTGACTGGTGTGGCTCAGTGGATTGAATGTGGGCCTATGAACCAAAGGGTCACTGGTTCCATTCCCAGTCAGGGCACATGCCTGGGTTGTAGGCCAGATCCACAGTAGGGGGTGTGCAAGAGGCAACCACACAGTAATGTTTCTCTCCCTCTTTTATCCCTCCCTTCCCATCTGTCTAAAAATAAATAAAATCTTAAAAAAAAAAAAAAGACTTTCCCACTGAGTCACCTTGTACCTTTGCCAAAATTAATTATGTGTGGGTGAGGGGTTGGGAGGTATTCTAAATTCTTTGTCCTTTCCCCCCGATATATTTGTATTTGTATGCCTATAAATGCTACATTGTTTGGGTTTTAGTAGCTCTTGATAATACCTGTAGCTGGGCAATGAAGTCCTCTGGCATTATTCCAATTTTACCAAGTTGTTTTGGATATCCCAGGTCCTTTGCATTCACGTAAGATGTTTTTAGAACCAGCAAAAATTCTACTGAGATTTTGACTGGGAAACCATTGCATTCTTAGATAAATTTGGGAGAGTTGGCATCTTAACAAGATTAAGTCTCTCGTCTCTCTCTCCACTTCATTCATCTCAGCTATGCTTTGTGAGGTTCAGTGTGCTCGTGTGCAAACTTTGTGTCACGTTCACCCCTGAGTATTTCATAGTGTTGATTCTCTTGTGCAATGTCAACTTTTGATTGTTCATTACTCGCAATAGAAATAGAACTTACTTTTCTAGATTGATCATATATGTTTCAATCTTGTTCAACTCATGAAGTCTACTGGCTTCTTTGTAGACTCTGTAGCATTTTCTGCATAGAAAATTAAAAATACCCATAGGATGTCTTCTTTTAAAATCTGGACTTTTTAATTTCTTTTTCACACCTTATTGCACTGATTATAAGGTCCAGTTGAGTAAAAACAGTGAAAGCAGTCAGATTTTCTTTGTTTCTCGGGTAAGGGAAAAACATTCAGTATTTCACCAGTAAGAATGCTGTTACTTATATGCTTCTCATGGCTGTCCTTTTATTAGGTAGAGGAAATTCTGGTTATATAATCTCATATAACAAAATACAGCATATTTCATGGCTTAAAAGAGCAAATATTTAAAATCTTACAGTTTCTGTAGGTTAGAAATCTGGAGTCAAATTAAGTGGATGTTTCTGAGTCAAGGACTTGCACAAGTTGCAGTCAAACTGTTTGCTAGGGCTGCACTGATCTTTTTATTTCATATTATTTGATATATATATTATATAATGTATATAATTTGCTATATCTACATAGTAATTATTGTGTATTATTTTTATATATTTGTATAATTATGTATAAATTATAAATACATATTTAAAGATGAACTCATTAAAGTTTCACAAAATATTTATTTGTATTTACATTCTCAGGATATTAAAAATGGCATGATACCTAATTAAAATAATAGTTTTAATTATAATTTTTGAATAATGAAGTGATCTAGAAGTCAGTGATTTAGCTAGCAAATTTACATTTTTTCCCCAAATTAAAACTTTGAGGAATTAATGAAAAAATATTTTACTTGTTTACTTTGAGCCTCAGAATGAATCATCACTCAAGATTCAGCTACACCTGATTTAAATAGTATTTCAATGAAACTCTGGACCTTAGACTTTAGAGTTGATATTCAAAAAAAATTAAGACTTTGGAGTTCTTGGAATGAAATGAGTGTTTATTGCATGTGATAAGCATATGAATTTGGGGGAAAAGGAGTAGAATGGAGTAAACTAAATGTTTCTCCCCAAAATTCATATGTTGAAGCCCTGATCTGCCTTAGGATGACAATAGGAGGCAGGGCTTTTGGGAAAAAATAGGGTCACGTGAGGTTGTGGAGGTGGGACCCACAAGATGGAATTCATACCCTAGTAACAACAAGCATTGAAGAGCTTGTTCTCACTCTCACACCATGTGCTTGGACTGAGGAAAAGCCAGCTGAACATACAGCAGGGAGGCAAAGCCTGCAAGCCAGGGAGAGAGATGACACTAGGAGTCAGACTGACTGGCACCTTGATTTTGGACTTGCCAAACTACTGAGAAATTAATTTCTATTTAATTTACTCAGTCTGTGGCATTTTGTATGTCAGCTTGAATGTCAGACTAATTTACGAACTGAGATTAAGCTTATGGTCTGAATTGAATTGCGTTGATTTCCTGTGAAAACAGTAATATGGACATTTAAAAAAAATTGACAGTACCCGACTTCTGTCATGCATATCATATATATATATATATATATATATATATATATATATATATATATATATATATAACAAAAGAAAAGTTTTAGAACTGAAATATACTGCATGTGAAATTTAAAATTCCCTGAGTGAAATTGGTAAGAAGATGGTGATGGCAGAGGAAAAAAAATCAGTGAACTTGAAGATAGGAAAAGGAGAATATTTCATTGTAAAGAACACAGGAAAAAAACATTGTCATAAACTAAGGAATCATTAGAAACCTGTGGGATAATAAAAAAGCTTTAGATACAAATAATGAGAGTCATCAGAGGAGCAGAGAGAAGATTTATGAAGTATTTAAAGGAATAGTAAGCAAAAAAATCTCAGATTTGGTGAAAAACAAAGCTTTACAACTTAAGAATCAAAGAAAACACCAGACAGGATGCATTTAAAGAAAACTATGCCTAGATACATTATTATCAAACTAATAAAAATCAAAATTAAAAAAGAAACATAAAAATATCTATTAAAAACAGCCTACACACTAGGGAGAAAGTAGGGAGGATATCTAAACTTCTGAAAGAAAATAATTTATTCTGAAATTGTTAACAATATATGATATTCTTTAGACTTGAAATCAAAGTGAAGACATTCTCAGATGAAGGAAAATCAAGAGAAATTGTTGGTAGAATACCTGTTCAACGAGAAATGTGAAAGAAGTTCTTCATTCCAAAGGAAAGTTGTACAAAGAGACTTGAATCTCTACTTATTATATCCCCAGTGGTTCAGCTACACCTGATTGTAAGGTTATAGTTTAAGGTGCTGGAGGCTAGAACTTCACCATATAGATTTGGGGGGTACACCATTCAACCTATCACAGGGGAGAAAGATACAACCTGAAAACAGTAAGCATGAGAGAGGTGGTGTTACTATTTTAATAGCAGTTAAACTGACTTCACATCAAAGTGTTGCTAGAGATCTATAGGGACATTCCATAATAACAAAAGGGCAAGTTTGTCAGGAAGATATAACAATTAGCAATGTATATTAACCAATTATTAGAGACTCAAAGTACATGAAGCAAAAGTATATTGAAGGCAGAAATAGAGAATTTCACAATCATAATAGAAGATTTTATTGCATTTATTACAGCAATTGATTGATAGAACTAGACTAGAAATTACATAAAACATCTAAACAACCCAATTCAACCTAATTGACATTTATTGAGCTCCACATCCAACAACTAAAGAATTCATATTGTTTGTATATGTACGTATAGTACATTCACCAAGATAGACCATATCATAACCATTACTCAAGTCCTAGTAAATTGTAAAGAATCCAAATCATAAAGCATGCATTATCTTATCAAAATTAAATACAATTAGAATTCAATGATTGTGAGATAGATAGGTAATGCCAAATATCCAGAAATAAATAATGTGCCAAAGATAAAAATCACAAAATAAAATAAAAATATGTTGAACCAAACCACAATAAAAATTAAACCCATAAAAATGTGTGTAATGCTATCAAGCAACACTTCCAAGGAAAGTTATCCCTTCATCTACTAATATTAGAAAATAAGAATATCTGGAATCAGTGATCTAAGGTACTATCTTAACAAGCTGGACTGAAGAAAAGAATACTCAAAGTTGTTCAGAGTGGGGAAACTAGTAAAAATGAGAGTATAACAATGAAATACAAAGAGAAAAAAATGCATAAAATTAATAATAGATAAAGTTGGTCTATAAGAAGTCTAACAAAAGTGACAGTTTTTTATACAGAAACAAGGGGAAAAAGAGAGAGAGAAAGAACACAAAATCCCAAATGGGGGAAAATACTGTAAAGATTAAATTTTTAAAAATCCCCATGATCCAGAGAGAGAATAGCATTCTAACTCCAAATGACACCAATGTTAAAGGAATAATTAGCAAATAATATTAACAACTTTACACTAATAAATTTGGTACATTAGGTGAAAAAGACATATGAAAATATAGCTTACCAAAACTGACAAAAAAAGAAATAACATCATAATATGTCTTTATTGGTTAATCACATCATATTTGTTAAGTGAAATATTCCTCAAAATAAAATCCTAGGCTGAAGTATGTTTTATGATGAATTCTGTCAGTCATTTAACAGGATACTTCATACATTCCTGTTCAAATGTTTTCATTAAAAAAAATGACACCTTATTGCTCAATTGGATTGAAAGGACAAGCATAGCAGTAATATCTAACCTGACAAGGATATTATAAAAATACACTAAAAATAAAATTAGAGATTCATACTCCTCATGAATATGGACACAAATATTCTCAACCTAGTAGCAGATGGGACTGAGATAAACATTATAGTTCTCAAAAAATGTGTATGTTGAATCAAATGTGTGTGTGTATGTGTGTGCATACACATATAAATATAATCATGAAGTAAGTGGGTGTCCTAAAGGCATTTAAGGTTGGTTGAACATTGGATAATGAAAAATATAATTTACCTATTAATAGAACAAAGGACAAAATTCACATGATTATTTAAACAGATGCAGAAAAGTCATTTGACAAAATTTCATATCTGTGTGTGGAAAACTCAGTAAACTAGGGATAATAGTAACAAAGTTGCTCATAGAGCTAAAGTTTATCTATGAAAACCCTACAACTAATACTTTATTTAATGAAGGTTGTTTACCCCTGAGATTAGAATTTTCACAGTCCAGAAACCTAAGGTATGTAAGCAAAAATGTGTGATGCATTATCCATGGGATTTAATGTATCTGTGATTTGGATAAACGTGTGAGACTTGTATCTTCCTGTGCTGTCAGATTAAATAATCTGAGCACAGTCTCTTATTGTCATGTGTGGCAGGGAAACAATATGCACCGTTACAGAGAAAATAACTTCCTAGAACCACTGAAAACCGTATCAATCTGCAGAGGCTGCTCTCGGTTCCTTAACATGCTCATAACCCCGCCTTGCAACTCCTAAGAACGTTTCAATGGGACACATAAAACTGTTTTAAAGTGGCACAGGTGTTCACTACAAGCACACTACAAGCAGTGTTTCTAAACAATTATCGTAAGAGGTATTCTTTGAGTGAGTTCATTCTTGTTTCACTCTGCAGTCACTTGAAAACCATTACCCTACTCACAGCAAAGATTAAAATACATGGAGGGCCCTTGAGTCTCATCGGTTATCATAGTTAATCGACAGAAAGTGCAGAAAGTGGTTTTTTTTGTTTGTGGGGGTTTTTTTGCTCATTGGTATCCACATTTGTGAACCAGAGGAAAAACTCCTATTGTGTTCCGTTACTTTCTCAGTCTCCTTTCTACTGAAGTAGTAGAGCTTAGGTTGTAGACATAGTTGTGAGTAACAATTAAAGTTTACCAAGGTGACTTAGGTTTTCTATAAAAAGTAAACTTTGAACTATCAGTTTGTAGTCATCTAACTCACAGATTAGCTGGAAAATAAATATTTGTTCAGTAAAAAATAAATGCTTAAAAATATACCATATTGCATGCTATTTGTAAACAAAACAAGTCTATGATTACGTCTTCATCTTCAGAAAATATATGTACCAGCCAGCATCATTAGAAAGACTCTCTCTGGGTAATTTGATTTTGTTTTTTTGTTTCTAATTGCATTTGCCAATTCTTTAATGATTAATACATATTATAGTTTTATTAAAGAGGAAATAGTTATAAAATTAATTTCTAAATTATGAAAGTATCATCATATATCAGAGGGTAGAATAAGAAACATTAAACCAATAATGTGTAGAACAATTTGTTGGCTAAAGGGAAAAAGTGATGTTGATCCGCATATTATATTATACACAAAAAAATGCATTCTTAAAATAATTTTAAATATAGCAACCAGTTGAAGCCCCAGTTGAAAGGTTTTTGGATATAAGAGAACATTAAAATGATAAATCGGTTGATTAAAACCCCAAGAATATGTTGATAGTTTGGGTATACTAGAAATGAAAACATACATGTGTTAAGAAATGGCATAAAATTAATTGAAGATAAACAGAAAAAGTTTTATATTAAAAAAGCTAGTATAAAAATAAGGAAAACATAAATTTTTGCATAGAAAAATAAGCAACTGGCAAGTTGCTTATGGGAACTTCTTGCAAAAGAAGAAACTCAAATGGCTAATAAGCATGGAAGAATGTTAATACTCACCAGGAATTATTAATTCAAAACATCAGTGAGAGCCCTGGCCCTGTGATACAGTTGATTGCAGCACATCCTATATGCTGAAAGGTTGCAAGTTCAACCCCCATGTTAATATTTCTCTCTCACATTGATTCTCTTCCCTTCCCTTCTTCTCCCCTCCTCTCCTCTCCTCTTCTCCCATCCCCTGCCCCCTTTCCTTACCTTCCCCTCTCTTTCTCTCTCTGTCTGCCCCTCTCCCTCTCTTGATCTGTCTCCAAAAATCAACAAAAACATATCCTTGGGTAAGTATTAAAAAATCAATGGGAGACCACTTTTATATCATCAAGCTGGGAAAGAATATAATAACACGCTTAATGGTGGCAAGGTTGTATTGAGATAGGAGTTTCTCTTACATCATGAATTAGATCAGCTTCTCTGGAAGGCATTGCAGTGTGTAAGATCTAACTTAATAATTCTCCCTGTTGCAACTTATCCAAAGGGAATAATGAAAGATACAGATATGAACATATATGCAAGGAGTATCATTGAAGATTTATCTATAATAATGAGCAATTGGACGCCTTAAATGTTCAACAGAAGAGTAATGTTTAAGCAATTTATTGAGCATCTAGGTGATTGATCATTAGAAAGATATGAAAATAATTTTTAAAATAATGATTGATATAAAAAGTCTGTATTGTAAAATTGAAAAAAGAAATTTAAAAATCTGTCACACAGAATAGTCCATATTGTTATGTGTTATATGTTATAAAACATATAGTTTATATAAAACAGAAAAGTCCACATTGTTATATGTTACATATTATATGTTATATGTTATAAAAACATATATCATATGATAAAATATAATGGAAAATATATAAAATGCATGCTTTATTTCACTTGGTTGGTGTCATATCTGATGGTTCAGTGGCAGGGACAACCACCAGCACTTACTAAGCTCCTACAGACAGTTGTGGTACTAAGCACAGTATGAGCCACTTTCTCTAAATCTCATAAAAGTCCTACTAAGCAAGTACTGTTATGTTCTCTATTTTGTGTATGAGACAAAGACATTAAGGGACTCACCAAGTTTACACAGGTAGTAAAACGTGAAGGAAATTCATAACAAATGTGTCCCCACCACTCAAGTATCTGACTTTCAATCATTGTGAATTTGTTTTTGACAAGTATTTGGAAATAATTATTTAGTAAAGTGTGTTGGAAAAATATGGCTATATATGGAAAGTCCAATTAAATTCTGCTGTCATGCTGTTCAACATAGTCTACATATAGTATAGACTTAAGTATTTTTGAAAGCAGTAAAAACAGAATAAAACTGGACCTCTATCTTATATAATGTACAAAAGTTAATTTAAGATGGATTAAAGACTTAAACATAAAATCAGAAACCATAATACTCCAGAAGAAAATATGGGGGATAAATTCTGATATTGGTCTTGGCAATGATTTTTCTATTTGATACTAAAGCAAAAGAAAGAAAGCAAAGATAAATTAGTAGGGCCACACCAAACTAAAATCTACCACACAGAAAAGGAAACCATCAACAAAATGAAAAGGCAATGTAGGCACTAGGGGGGAAACATTTTGCAAAACTTTTATCTGATAAAAGGTTAATAACCAAAAATTTTATAAAGAACTCATACAATTAAGAAAAGCCCAAACAATAGCAAAAACATCCCAAACACTCATTAAACAATGGGCAGAAAAACTGCATAGACATTTTCCCAAAGAAGACATGCAATTGGCCGACAGACAGGTGCCCAACGTCATTAATCATCAGGCAAATGCAAATCAAGACCACAATGAGATATCATGCCACACCTGTTAGAATGCCTAGCATGAAGAAAACAATAAATAATGCATGTCGGGGAACAGGTGGATAAATGGGGACTCTTTTGCACTGTTGGTAGGAACATAAATTGTTGCATTTTCTATTGAAAACACTACAGAGGTTTCCCCCCAAAATTACAAAGAGAACTACCATATGATTCAGTAGTTTCACTTTTGGTTATATAACCAAAGAACATAAAAGCAAGATATCAAAGAGTGACATGTACTCCATGTTCATTGCAGCATTATTCAAAATAGTTAAGACATAGAAACAACCTAAATATATTCATGAATAGATGTGGATAAAGAAGACATGGGATATATATGTACATATGTGTGTATGTGTGTGTATATATATATTTGGTTATGAGAAAGAAGGAAATTATGATATATGCTTAAATATTTTTCTTGTTCTCTCAGGTTCAACTTCATTCTGCCTTTCTTATACTCCCTAGTGCACATCACAGCTAGAAAGCAGATGAAGTGAAGCACTATTGACTCAAAACCTCATTATTATGGTTTTATCTTGGTTTCCTTACAGGGCAATTAACTCTCTGAGTCGAGGAGGATGCTTATGGACTTTTAGTATTTCTATAATCTAAATCATTGACTCATGCAGAGAGCAGCCAACCATGCTTTCCTGTCCTTTCCTAATTGGTTCTAACTGATTCTAGAAATCTCACTTAAGGTGTTAGCATGCTTTAGTTTACTCTGTTCCAGTAACACTCTGTGCTGATTTATTGCATAACACATATCACTCTGTGTAGTAATTATTTACTGTTTCATCTATTAGGCCTATAATTCCTAAATGCAAGTTCTTTTCTTGTACACCCCCAATTCAGTGATCTCTAGAACATGGTAAAATACCTAACATGTATTAGTTGGTTAGGTCTGCTATTAACAAAGTACCACATACTGGGTGGCTTAAAGCACAAAAAATTATAGTCTCACAGTTCTGGGGGTTGAAAGTCTGAGGTTGAAAACTTGGCGGGTGGTTCTTCCAAGGACTTTGAGGGGAGCATCTCCTCCCATTCAATCTAATTGATTTATAAATGGACCCCTTCATTTTTATATGGTATTCTTTCTGTATTTTTATATCTTCCCTCTGTACATCTCTGTGTTCAAATATCTGCTTTATATAAAGATGTTCATCATGTTTGGATTATAATCAACCCTAATGAACTCACTGTAAATTACCACCTTTGTAAAGATTCTCTTTCAATAAGATAACATTCTGAAGTAGTGGGGATTAGGACTTTAATGTAAGAAATTTGGAGGATGAGATTAAATCCATAATACAATAATAAATAAGTGTCAGATCAGTGAGTATAGGAACAAATAGTACTTACAGAACTTATAGAATTTGTTTTAATTGTCCCATTTATTTGTGTCCCTCAAAAGACTATGAGCTCATTTAAAGTAAAATTCATATCTCATTCCTGTCTAAATCTGTAGTGCTGATAACAAAGACCAACACATAGTTGGTGATCAAAATGCTTTTGTTAAAAGACTGATAAATGACAAATCGTACAAAAGTATTTTTTGCAAAAATACTTTTGGAAGGATGTTCGTATGGGCCTTGCCCAATGTTCTGTTCAATAATTGTTGCTTATTGCCATAGATTGTATAGTTCTTAAAATTTCAATGCCTTAGACAATTTGAAAAAGATAATGTGTGTCCTTCAGATGCTGAAGTCTAAATATTTCTATGACCTTAATATCTCATTGCTTTCTTAGAAATCAGCAATGTTCTATGCTTTTGTGTCTTATTTCCGTATCATAGTTTTTTTTCTTTTTAATCAAAACACGTTAGTAAAAAATGTAAACTGACTGTCAGTGGAACCTGTCAGAGAGATAGAAAAGTGTGTGCAGGATGTAAATAGAAAGATAATGAAAAATGGAGAGCTCGAGTGTGGGGATGGGGCTCTGAGGAAGAACTTCAGGTACCAGTGTTGTTGTGTGGTTCATATGACCACCTCAATTAGCATCAGAATGAGGTAGGTGAGTAGAATGTTGATTAATTTCGTAGCTTCTCTGATCCAGGATGTATAATCAGCACCAGTAGTAATGAAACAAGTAAGGATGAAGCTGCTCTCTAAAGAAATCCATCTAATAAGACAAACATAGCTAATTATGTTTATTGGAAAGTTGACAGCCAGGGTGAGTAACAACCAGGGTGACCTAAAGGATGGGGAAGGCTGTGCCCCGTTCTGATCTCAGGCTAACAAATTGCATTTATGCTGCATCCACAAAGCATTTTTCCATACACTTCTGAGTTACATGAACTTGGACAATCTTATGACTGAGTTCTTTTTTGAGTAACTCAGAGTTGTAAAGGTGGACAGAAAAGCACAAAGAAATTTTAGAAATCTCCCAAAACATCAATTTCAAAGAACCTGTGCACCACAATGTTCAGAGCAGCACAATTTACAATAGCCAAGAGTTGGAAGCAACCTAGGTGTCCATCAGTAAATGAATGGATCAAAAAATTGTGGTACATATACGCAATGGAATTCTATGCAGCAAAGAGAAAGAAGGAGCTACTACCCTTTGCAACAACATGGATGGAACTGGAAAGCATTATGCTGAGTAAAATAAGGCAGGGGTTGAAAGGCAAATACCATATGATCTCACCTTTAACAGGAAGCTAAACAACAAAACAGACAAGAAAGCAAAATAAGGGCAAATACACGGAAATAGAGAACAGGGGGACAACGACCAAAGAGGAGAGGGGAGGGAATTTAAGGGGGAAAAATGGGAGGGATTTAGAGGAACAAGTATAAAGGACACAGGGACGATAGCTAAGGGGGGTGGAAATGGGAGGGAGGTGGGGTGCATGGGGAGGGGTGGGCTGGGATGGGAGAAATAGAAAGAAAACTGTACTTGAAAAATAACTAAATAAAAATTTTTAAAAAAGAAATTTTAGAAATCAAAATCCAAATTAACAAGACATTTGTGAAATTTTGTTTGAAGAGATTTAAATTAGAAGAGAAAAGTCTTTTATATTTACTCAGTACTTACCACTTCTGGAACTCTTGATTCTTTTGTGTGAATCCAGATTGCTATCTCCTATCATTTTTCTTCTGCTCAGGGACTTACTTTAATATTAACTGCAGTATAAGTTTGCCAGTGAAGATTTTTTTCAGCTTTTGTATGTGTATAAAAATTCTATTAAGCCTGCTTTTAGGAAATTCTTTATTTTTTTTTAGATTTTATTTATATTTTTGAGAGAGGGAGAGAAACATTGACAGGTTATATTTCTCCTGCCCCCAGCTGGGGTGGGGGTTGGCCTTAAGGTTGCAGGCCCATACTCAATCCACTGAGCTGCCACAGCCAAAGCCAGATATTCTGTTTCGTTTTTTTTTTTTCAATTGTTGTTCCAATGCAGTTGTCTCCATTTCCCACCTCTGCAACATTCTTTGGTTTTAAGTAATTTGTCCATGATATGCTTTTGAGTAGTTTTCCTTACAGTATTTTTTTACTTTGGGTTAGTTGAATTTCTTAAATCTGTGTGTTTATAATTTTCACCAAATCTAGAAATTTCCCATCCTATATTTTCTCTCCCCTTCTCTCTCCTCTCTTTTAGAGACTCTAATACAAATAATAGGATGCTTGAAGCTGTTCTATGGTTAACTGCTGTTCTCTTCATTTTTTGTTTACTTAAAGTTTTTTAGCCTGTTTTCTTTTAGATAATTTTTAATACTGTATCTTTCATTCACTAACCTTTCCTTCATAATGTCTAAACTGCTGTTAATACCATTTAGTACATTTTCTTCTCAGTGATTTTAGTTTGCATTGCCTGAGATTTAGTTTGGAGTTTTAAAAAAATAGTATCTTTCATGTCTTGATCTTTCATCTAGCCTCTGGAACAAATAGAATACAGTTATAATAACTATCTTAATGCCTTTTTCCATTACTCCAATCATGTGTGTTATCTGTATATAGGTTTTTTACTGATTGATACTTTTCTTGATTATGAGTTGTAGTTTCATGCTTCTTTGTCTACTTAGTAATGTTTAATTAATGTTAAATATTGAAAAAATTTATAATATGAGGTGCTAGGCATTTTTGTAGTTCTATAAATATTCTTGAAATATTTTTCTGGGATACAGTTCAGATACTTAGAAATAGTTTGATTTTCTTTAGTGTTACTTTTTAGCTTTTAAAGAGAAAACCAGAGGAGCATTTAGTTAGATTAATTTTGCCCCACTACCAAGGCAAACCTTTTGAATACTATACTTGACGTCCCCTAAATTCTATTATTATTTACTATGGTTGGCTGGCATGAGCAGGGACTATGACCAGTCGGGTGTAAGCACTGGCAGTTGTCTCCTCTGGTCCTTCCAAGTGGTCCTTCCTGGATAGATTCCTCACATCAAACACACTGATCAGCCCTCAGATGAAGACTCAAAGGGGACCCTCTACAGATCTCCAGATTCCTAGTCTGTACTACTGTTGCCTCCTGTTAATCTGCCCTTTCAACTCTCTCCTGTTTCCTCTCCTTGGACTCCTATGCTAATCTCCTAAACTCAAGGAGACAAGACTTTGAGGCCCCAACTGCATTCTTCTTCTCTATACCATTATTTGGAAGCTTTCTCTAGGTTGTAAGTTAGGGAAACTGTAGGACTTAATTTGTACATGTCTTATCTTTAAAGGATCACTGTCCTTTATTATCTTTCATTCAATATCTTGAAATCTATTTTATAACTTTTGTCTTGACTCTTTTCAGGTATGAGGGTAAGTCAGATCCTTGTAATTTCATCTTGGCCAGATTCAGTGGTTATGTGATAGCAAAGGAAAATATTTGTGAAAAGATTAAAATGATATCAATTGGTATAATAAAACATAAACTTGTAGGAAAAAAAATTCTACTTGTTATGTGGCTTCTAAGCATCAAGTAATGGATGTTAACACTGAAGTCAGCATATTCTAACCCATAACTTTTTTCATTGATCCTGAAAATAAAATTGATTTTTCCATCACAATTTTTACTTCTTCCTTATTCTCTTTCTAATATAGGAAGAGTTTGGTCTTTGCTAGATAGGCTCCTAGAATCTCCATAATATAAAATTATAAGATATATATGTATGCATATATATGCATATATATGTATATATATAACAAATATTTATCCGGTGTTGTTCTGTTCTAGGTACTCTCTGGGTAACAAGACACATCAAATTAACACAAGAGAAAATATTCTTATTCTCAGGTGGTTTTTATTTAACCAAGAGAGACCAACATTAATTAATTAACATAGAAAATAAATAAATTATATATTATGGTAAAAGAAAACATGTAAATCAGAGAGAAAGCAGAAGGTATAGAAATTAAATCAATGTCCTTAGTAAAAAGTTGGGGTATAGAAAAAAAGTACCTCAACATAATAAAGGATGTATATGACAAATCCTCAGCTAACTGAAAGCTTTTCCTCTAAAATTGTGAACAGGAGAAGAATACCCACTCTCACCACCCTTATTCAACGTGTTCTGTAACTCTTAGAAAAATCAGGTAAGAAAAAGAAGTAAAAGACATCCAAATTGGGAATAAAGTAGTAAATATGTCATTCTTTGTAGATGATACTATTCTGTATATAGAAAACCATGAAGACTCCCCCCAAAAGACTATTACAACCAAACAATAAATACAGGAAAGTTGTAGGATACAAAAATCTATGTAAAAAGATCCACTGCTTTCCTATATACTAACAATGAAACTTTAGAAAAAGACATGAGAAACAATTTCTTTTGCAACTGCATCCAAAATAATAAAATGTCTAGCAGTAAACTTAACCAAGGATGTGAGGACTTATATACTGAAACCTACGAAGCATTAGTAAAAGAGATTGAAATAAGACACAATGAAATGGAAATATATTCTGTGTTTCCATTGGGATTGGAATAATCAAAATTGTGAAAAGGCCATATTACTCAAAGCAATATACAGATTTAATGCAATCCTCATCTAACCTAATGACATTTTTTAAATAAATAAAACAAAAAAAATTATGAGAATGTGGTTCCAGAATCATCAAGGAACCACAAAGACCTTGGATAGTTAGAATAAGCCTCAGAAAAAAGAACAAAGTTGGAGGTGTCACACTTCATGACTTCGAATTATACTACAGAACTACAATAATCAAAGCAGCATGGTACTAGTAGAAGATTAGACACACAGATCAGTGACATAGAATAGAGAAGCCAGATATAAAACCATACATATATGGGAAGATAATTTTTTTAAATTGTGTTTTGTTTTTTTAAATATTTTATTTATTTATCTTTAGAGGGGAAGGGAAGGAGAGAGAGGGAGAGAAACATCAATGTATGGTTGCCTTTCATGCATCCCCTGCTGGGAACTGGCCTGCAGGGAATCGGCCTGCAACCCGGGTATGTGCCCTGACTGGGAATCGAACCGCGATTGTCTGGTTCACAGGCCTGCGCTCAATCCACTGAGCTATACCAGCCAGGGTGGGAAGATAATTTTTGACAAAAGAGCCAGAAACACACAATGGATAAAATAAAGCCTTTTTAATAAATGGGAAAGTTGAAAAGCCAGGTGCAAAATAATTAAATGCAAATACAGTTTGTTCCCAACTGCAAAAATTAATTTAAAAATGACCAAAGACCTAAATATAAGATTTGAAACAATAAGTTACATAAATGGAAACATGGGCACTAAACTTATGGACTTTGGTCTTAAAGAACATTTTATAAATTTGACCCCAATGGGAAAAGAAGTAAAGGCAAAAATAAATGAGTGGGACTATATCAAACTAAATAGCTTCTGCACAACAAAAGAAACTGCCAACAAAATGAAAAGGCAACCAGCTGTGTGGGAGATGATATTTGCAAATAACAGCTCCAACAAAGAGTTACTATCCAAACTATGTAAAGAACTCATACAACTCAACACCAAAAAAATCAAACAACTAAAAAATCCAACTAAAAAATGGGCAGACAGACTAAACAGACACTTCTACTAAGAAGACATACAAATGGTCAACAGATGTTCAACTTCCCTAGCTATTATGGAAATACAAGTCAAAACTACCGTGATACCACTTCATACCTGTTAGAATGGCTACTATCAATAAGACAAGTAGTGACAAGTATTGGAAAGGCTATGGACAAAAAAAACCCTCATTCACTGCTGGTGGAAATGTAAATTGGTACAGCCACCATGGAAAACAGTATGATGGTTCCTCAAAAATTTAAGAATAGAGTTGTCATATGATCCAACAACACTTCTTCTGGGTATCTACCTGAAAAACTTGAAAACATTTATTTGCAAAGATATATGCACCCTTATATTCATTGCAGTGTTATTTATGGTGTCCAAGACTTGGAGACGACCAGAGTGTCCTTTGATAGAGGACTGAATTAAGAGGATGTGGTACAAATATCCAATGGAATACTACTCAGCCATAAGGTAAGGTGAAATACTTCCATTTGTGACAACATGTGTGGACATGAGAATATTATGGTAAGTGAAATCAGTCAGAAAAAGCTAAGAACCATATGATTTCACTCATACGTGGGATATAAAACTGAAACTCATAAACACAGACAACAGTGTGATGGTTACCAGAGGGAGGTTGCTGGGGGTAGTGAAGAGTAATGGGGCCAAGTATATGGTGTCAGAAGATGATTTGACATTTAGGTAATGGGCACGCAAATTTAATATCCAGATCATGTATCACAAAATATGCACTTGAAACCTATATGATCTTATTAATGAATGTCACCCCAATAAAATTAATAATAAAAAAGAGTTGGTGGTGTAAGGAAGAAAAGAAGGAATAGTCTGGGAGAGACTTGAGGATTTGTTATGAAGAAGGATGTTTTTAAATTTTATTGATTGATTTGAAAAAGAGAGAGAGAGAGGATGGGGGAGATTGAGAGAGAAAGAGCAACATTAATTTGTTGTTCCAGCTATTTATACATTCATTGGTTGTTTCTTGTATGTGCCTTACTAGAAATTGAACCCACAACCTTGGCATATCAGTGCAATGTTCTAACCAACTGAGGTGCCCTGCCAGGACTCAAGGGAGGCTCTTCAACTATTGAGGAATATAAACAATTTGTAGAAGAGAGAAAAGGGACAGTTAACAGGAGTTGTTAGGTATTTTGAACTGTATTGTCTTAAATTTTCTCTGAGAGATTCAAATAGAAATTGGAATTGTTTTATCACTTTTGAAGTGCTAGAATAATCGTCCTTGAAAGTTAGCTAATGTTGATTCTGGAAAATGCAGGGCCTATGGTCATATTCAAGCTACTTACATATTGTCATCATTCTTACACTTTAAGGCATATATTTTATTTTTTGTTTTATAGATGAGGAAACTACAAGACAAGATTTTACAAACTTGCCTCAATATTAAGTGATAATCAGAACTGTAGTCTAAGTTGACTTGTTTCAAAATTAATGCTTTTACACAAAACTATTTTTAACTTCTTTATTATGTAAGGGAGCTACATTATAATGTGGAATGTATGAACAAGTGCTCAAATAATATTTCCATAACCTGTTATCTAAGTATGTTTCAGAGGATTTTCTAGGCCATAGAATTCTCTAGGGGACACCTAAGCATCTCCAAGAACTTCATTGGTTATAGTTTAGAAGCAATAGTGATGAGTCATTCATTTTTTATGAAACAGAATATGAAATAGTTTAGCTAACTGTAGCCGGAGGGCCAAATCCAGTACACCAAATGCTTTTGTAAATAAAGTTTTATTGGAACACCACTATGCCTATTTGGCCCTAGCTGCTTTCAGTATACAATGGCAAAAATGAGCAATTGCGACAGAAACCCAATAGTCTAAGATGAAAGCATTTTCTGCCCTTCCCGTCACAGTAAGTCTCCAACTTCCAAATGGAGGTTCTTAAATTCTGTGAGGTCTCAGTGGTTCTCAAATGCAGGCTTTCTACCTGCGCTGATTCTTGAGTCTAGGGGATTCATTAGCAATTTCCTCACTTCCACATTAGTTTAGAGGCACCATTAGCAGGAAATACTCTTCAGAATTTTTCCTTGAGCAAGTGCTGCTCAGCCAACAGGCAGCTACCGCCCACTCTCCTCTGTCACACTGAGAGTATCTTGACGAGGTAATCAGAGCCCTGGGAGTCAACGTTACTGTTCCTTTCACAGTTTCAAGCATATTCTGTTTTGAATAAACTAACTTTAAGAATGATATTTCCATGCGTGTCAATGTGTTTGGAACTAGATTTTTAATAATATCTGAAATAAAAACAAAGGATAGTCACTGATCACTTTATGTTGCATTCTCGAATATAGACCTTCTCTAAATAATATATTCTTGTAAATAAAGTACTTGTATGTAAAGTAAAATAAAATTTTATATTGTGATATTTTGCAGTTTAGAAAATAATGTAGACTCTAAGTTGATGGGGTTTTTTTGATATGTCATTATTAGATTGAGAAATACCCATTTTCAATGGGGGGAAAATGATTATTTCCTTAACTTTAAAAAAATATTTTTAACCTTTCAATTTTAAGTGAATTTTAAACTTAAACAAAAGTGACAAACTTGTAAAGAGTTCTTGTATTCCCTAACCCAGCTTTTCCTAATAGGAAGACCTTATACAGCCATTATCCAGTTAATAAAATCAGGTATTACCATCTCTATTATTTACTCTAATTTCACAAGTTTTTCTAGTGAGAACCAGTGAATCTTTTTTTTCTGTTCAGGACTCCATCTTGCATTAATCTCCTCCAGTCTGTGCAGTTAGTTCCTTAGGCCTTCCATGTCTTTCATGACCTTGACACTTTTGAAAAGCACTGCTCAGTTATTTTGACATAGATGTATTCATTTTACTTTGTAAGTAACAGAATGAAATGATGGAAACCTGATGTCCATCCCACTGGGCAAAGAAATAACCTGCAGGTCACTGGGGAGCTCTGACAGCAAGTGACAAAGGTCATAAGTCCACTGGCTCTCTGTGTCTGGAGGCTCTCCTCCCAGAGTGGACCAAAATGGAAGGAGATTGGAAAGCTGATATTCTTTCTAATCTTTACTGGAATGCAGTCTCCAGAATATTCAGATGGCAAATCGGAAACACAGTTATTTTCTGCATCCGAATTTAACATCTCAGTATTAATCTGAGCAAAATGAACAATAGTCTCCTAAAACTGAAATATAATATGATCAGAGAAGACTTCATTTATTTGAAAAGTCACTTGAAATCGCATATGAAGATAATCTTGGTTTAATGTTCAGAGAATGACGCATCTTGTTAGATTTATTACTCCCAAATAAATGGGAGTTTAAAGTTATTTAAACCACTATCTTTAAGAAGGCAGATTTTTAAAATAGCAATAATGATGAAGTATAAGGAGGTTTTCTCAAATCATTGTAATCATATTTTTATTGAGATGGGAAATGTTCACCTATTATTAAAAATAAATAATAGCCATAGAATTTAAAACCAACAGCATATCAATTAGAAAAAGACTATTTTACAGAAAACAGAATGTTAGGAAAATATTTTCAAGGACTTTCCCTCTTGATTTAGTATCGTAAATCATTATCTCTTTGTTCACTACTTTAAAAAGTCTAAACAATAAGTTTTTTTCCTCAATTAATATAAAATAATTGTTGCACGAGGAAGCCTGTTTGCCTGGTAACAAACAGCTTTGCATTTTTTGTAATTAATCTTAACCTGTCAGGTGGCCAAATTCATTAGTTGGCCATCTTCCTGCTGGAGAACTTGATTTTTAGATGAAGGGAGAAGCAACAGGATGACATCACATCTGCTTTTCTGATTTGCCTTCTGGTTTGTCTGAGGAGAGATGCAGTGCAAGGGGGCCCTAAAGAAGAGGGTCTTAAAGAAAGATTCTATTTTTATCTCATCCTCCTCACTATTGTTCACAGAGAATAAACACATTTTTTAAAGCCACTCCCCCAGGCAAACAAGAATATGGAATTTCCCCTGCTCCTGTGGAGACCATAGTCTACCAGGAATGCAGACCTCAGTTAGGTGTGGTGCAATGCGAGAAGGAGGAGCATAGAAAGCTAAGGGAGCACAAGTTGGAGTACAAAGAAAACTAAAGATTTTATCTCAGGAGATGAAATGGGAGAAAGAAATGGTAATGTTCCCAGAGAATGAGGCAAAAGAAGAGGGTTCTGTATTGAGTTTAGGCATATGTGCTTGTAGAAGAACAATTTACTTAACACGGATGTGTAATTCAGAAGCCTGAACATCCCCAATGCGATGTTAATATACTTTCAGTGAAACATCATAAAATATTAGGATGCTAACATGCCTTTAGTGGCAATAGCAGAAGAGAATATAATTAGAAAGTAATACTAAAAATATTCCCAAAACTTTACCTAAGTGAACAATCCAAAAGATTAAGAAGTTTGTAAAACAAAGTGTAAGATATTTTTTGAAACCATCTTAAAATCAAATTTGTGGTGATGTGTTTAAAATGTTAGGGGTTTTTTTAAAGGAGTTGTTAAGGAAATATTTTAAGTGTATTTTATTGATTATGCTATTACAGGTCCCAATATCCCCCTCTGCCCTCCTCTATCCAGTACCTCTTTTCCCTCCAGCAGTCTACCCCCCTTAGTTCATATCCATGGGTGATGTGTTTAAGTTCTTTAGATTCTCCATTTCCTATACTATTCTTAACCTCCCCTTGTGTATTTTGTCACTACCAATTATACTCCTTAATCCCTGCACCTTTCCTCCCCATTGTCCTATTTTCCTCTCCCAGCTGATAACCCTCCAAATGATCTCGCTAATTATGATCCTGTTCCTGTTCTGGCTGTTTGCTTAGTTGTTTTGTTGTTGTTTTAGATTCAGTTGTTGAGAGTTCTGATTTTGTTGCCTTTTTAATGGACCACACCAAGACACATCATTATTAAAATGCCAAAGATTACAGATAAAGAGAGACTCTTAAAGGCCGCAAGAGAAGAAAGCTACCTACAAAGGATTTCCTGTGAGACTATCAGCTGATTTCCCAAAAGAAACTTGGCAGGCAAGAAAAGGCTGGAAAGAAGTATTCAAAGTGATGAAAAGCAAGGACCTAAAACCTAGATTATTGTAGCCAGTGAAGCTATCATTTAGAATAGAAGGGCAGATGGAGTGCTGTCCAGATAAGGTAAAGATAAAAGAATTCACCAAGTCCTTATTATATGAAATGTTAAAGGGACTTATTTAAGGAAAAGAAGATCAAAACCATGAACATTAAAAGTAAATGTAAACAACAAATACATTTCAAAATAACCACGTTTAAAGTAGGAGGAAACACTTAACAGATACATTTTTGTAAAACCAATCCACTTACCACTAGTTATCTTAAGAGAAAAATCTAAAATACAGGGAAAAAATTCTCTTTAGGTCAGAATGTTATTTTAGAGTCTGGAGGCAAAGATAAAAATGCAGAAATCTTTGAATATTTTTATAAATTGACAGTTAACTAAGTCCAGAAAAATTCTTAGTTTTCTGAAGTTGCATGCTCCAGATAATGGATATTTTAATGTATATAAGTAAACTCTGATTGAAAGGTTTAACTGGACTTTTTATATGACCCTTTTTGTTTGTCCCTAATATATGTAAGTTCCTTCCAAGTGACTGAATTGTTTTAATCTCTTAACTAGAACTAGTCATAGTCTTCCGCCTATAACTAGTTTCTCAGTTAATTATTTATTTTTTTAAATTTAAGCTGGTAGTTTATGTGTTTATCAAATGTTACTAGTAGAAGAAAGGTGAGAAAACCAACTTATACAAATACAATTTAGGCAGTATCATTTATAGTCAATACTCCGATGTTGAAAGACCTATCTGATATCCATGAAATGGCCTCAAGCTTATACAAAGCCTTGTTTTCTTCCTGGCATTTCCGAAACCAAGTCATGTGTAATTGGCAAGGGCCATGTGCTTCATTTCCTGATTAAATATTGGAATTTTCTGTCTCATATAGAACACTTAGATAGATACGGAGTGTGTAAATCCTTTGTCTATTTCCTAGCATTGCTATGATTATTTCCAGGGATATTAAACAAAATCAACAACAACAACAAATAGGTCATTTAATTTTGCTAACTTCCTAATATGTCAGGAGCATACTCAGAGCTGCATCTATACAGAAACTAATATATACCCTTGCCTAGCAGATACTTTGTTTACAAATGTAAATTGTAACACTGGAGACTAAGTAAATTGTTTTATTAACTTAATGCTATGTATTGAGGAAGAACCTATAATGTTAACAACTTTATTAGAAACAACTACTTATCATACAACCTAAATGTGTAGTACTAGACTTTGATGTTACATAATTATTATTTTAGGAAGGATATTACATAATCTTTGATATGCAAGAGTCATAGGTTCCAATATGAATCTATGTAATTGTTATAACCAGTGGCACTGTGGGAATGTCAATGTTAGGGAAAAGAAAATGAATAGAGAAAACTTTATATTTTTTTCCAAGGGTCTACTAAGTGCATGAAAATTAGAGCGAAGTTGATAATATTTCTAATGTAACATGTTCATAAAGCTCAAAGTTTTATCTTAGGTTTAGAAATTGGCCCATACTTTGCTTCCATTAATGTCTTTCACACTTAAAAATTTATCAGATACTACCTCATCTTGCCAAAATACTGCCTCATTTTCTCATTTTCTAAACTTAGGGTTTGCCAGAATATATCACGTCATTGTCTGGCTTTTGCTGAAATTCATCCCATGCCACTTCCTTTAGTCACCATTTCTCATGTAGACAGTGCCATCACGAGTGGCTTTAAATTCTCTGGCTCCTTTTTGGGAACATTTGCTATTCCTTACGAAAATTTTAAACACAGTACTTTTAAGTCAATTCAGTAAAGCTGCTTTAAGTATAATCTCAGAAATAATCTTACTCAGTTGTTATAAGCATTAAGTTTAACATGTCTAAGGTCTCTGTAGAATGAAAATATTACAACCATGTAAGTCAAAAAATGTATAAATCTAATACAGTGGTTCTTTGAATCCCACACACTATGTTGTGTGTGCTAACATGCTCTTGCACAGGATTTGGTATGCAGGGGATGTGAGCAAACAGGGACCATCACCAAGGGAAACATCACTGCTCATCTGTTCTAGCATCAGAGTTTAGGGTAGTAGAAATAGAGGTATGAAGAACACAGGAGAGGGGAGCACAGTCACTAGAATTTTAAAGAAAGATGAGCCTGGAGTCTGCTCTGGCTAGATCTGATATGAGGAGTATATTTAAGCTACTCATCGATAGCAGAATTTTAGGAAATAAGGAAACAGTAGTAGATGTGGTAAATTTTCTCCTCCTCCTACTCTTATTCCTTATCATCACTAGATTTTCAGGTTATAATATGAAACACACCATATAATGACTGAGAACCCTTCATACTGTGCAGATGTGATAACCTCAGAGTCTGACAAACCTGAGTTCAATTTGAGCTCTGTTCACGACTCTGTGTAACTTCGGTGTAATGTTTTATTGGATGTCCCCAGTGAACATGCATTCAGATATTTACATCCTTCTATAGTTCCTAATGCATTACCTCTGGGTTTGTTCACATGGCATATAAAATGAAATGTTAGCAAGTGTGACAAGCAGAGTCTTCAGAAACTTTTGAACACTGCTGTTTTCCCCACAATAAACCCAATCTTTATTTATTTATTTTTTTTAGAGAGAAGGAAAGGGAGACAGAAAGAGAGGGAGAGAAATATCATTATGTCGTTGCTTCTCATGTGGCCCCTACTGGAAACTTGGCCCACAACCCAGGCATGTGCCCTGACTGGGAATCAAACCAGCGACCCTTTGGTTTGCAGCCTGCACTCAATTCACTGAGCTACACCAGCCAGAGCGAAACCCAATCTTTTTATATGGGGAAACCATGTAGACATCAGCCCCAGCTGCCATCTGACTGCAACCACGTGACACCCCAAATAAAAGCTGCAGGGGAACTAGCCAGCTGAGCCTTTACCAATCTATAGAAGCATGAGCATTAGTAAATACTCGGTGTTTTAAGACACAACTTTTGGAGCTGCTTTGATATGCAGCAAAATATAACAAAAACTGTAACCTTGATCAAATGACTTAATGTCTATGCATGAACTAAGATTATAAGTGTACGATTAACAGATGAAGAGGAAACAAATCAAGGCCTCAGTAGCTTTGTTTTTAAATTATGTCACTGTTTTGTTATGCTTGTTCTTTAACTGAATGAAGGAATAGAAATGTGAAAGGCCACCACATTCACATGGACTTGACTTTAAGCCAGATTTTTTTCCTGATGATTTTCTTGAAACATCTTTACCTACATTTTGGAATCTGAGTTGGACACATTATTCAAAAAATGTTCACCAATTCACCTTTAGTTGATGAAGGTGCCAAATGTGACTACTGCCCTTATGGGATTTGTAATCTGACAAGAAACTTGGATATTAAACAAAAATACTTAGTTAAACAAACAAAAAAGTATATATAACACAGAGAGATAGACAACAGTATGGTGTTAGGCAGAGGGAAATGGGGGTGAAGGGTTCAGTGGAGGAGGGCAAAGTGGGGAATGGGGACAGAGATTTCACTCACAACGATGGGTGTATGACACAGTGCACAGAACACATTTTGTTAGGTTGTGTACCTGAAACCTGTATCATTTTGTGAACCAATGTTACCCTGATAAATTTGATAAAAAAGAAAAATTTATAAAAGAAAGAAAAATACTTAGGAATACATGTCACAATGTATTGAATGTGCAGACCTTAGTTGGACACAAGGAAGATAAATCTTTATCCTTCTCCCACTACTGACATTACACACATTCTATTAAATCATTCTTCCTTGGTCATTGATAGCATCTCAGGCAGATCCATAAATTTCAGGGGTTTTTTATGCTAGAATACTTTCATTAAAGCCATTAGAAATTCTACTCCAATAAAACTCTCAAATCCAACTCAAAAGCTCACATTCAGTCCCATGTGCAATATAATATATCTCCCTTTTTACTCACTTATACATGGAAAGCATTTAGCCTGCTGCTTCTAGATCCTTTGATGTCTGGACTATGGAAGGGAGAATTTGAAGGAAAGGGTTAACGCTTCAATGACCAGGCTGCTATAATTGAGCCACTGGTGGCCTCCGTTAAGGATACACTTTTCTCCAGAAAGGTTTTGTTTGCATCTCCCAGAAAAGTACAAACAATACGAGATCTCTAAAGTATCCTTCCCCCTTTGTGTCAAAAGTGTCAGGTGTATTTAGCCGTGTAGGAGTTTTTTAATTTGGTGTAGTCCCACTTGACTGTTTTTTATTTACCTTGCTCTGGGAGCTATATTGGCAGAAATATTGCTAAGTGGGATATCTGAAGTTTCACTGCCTATGTTTTCTTCTAGGACTTTTATGGTACCCTAACTCACATTTAAGTCTTATCCATTTTGAGTTTATTCTGGTGTATGGTGTAAATGGGTAGTCAAGTTTCACTTTTTTTGCACATACCAGTTGAGTTTTCCCAATGCCATTTGTTGAAAAGGCTATTTTTATCCCATCATATGCTCCTGCCTGCTATGTCAAATACTAATTGATCCTAGACACATGAGTTTATTTCTGGGCTCGCTATTCTGTTCCACTGATCTATGTTTCTGTTCTTATGTCCGTACCAGACTGTTCTGATCACAGGGGCTTTCTAGTATAGTTTGATGTAAGGTATTGTGATCCCTTCAATTTTTTTCTCCTTTCTCAAGGTTGCTGAAACTATTCAGGGTCTTTTTTTGATTTCATAGAGATTTTTGAAAGACCTGTGCTAGATTTGTGAAGTATGCCATTGGTATTTTAATAGGAATTGCATTGAATCTATAGATTGCTTTAGGTTATATGGACATTTTAATTATGTTAATTCTTCCATTCCATGAACATGGTATATACTTTTATTTATTTCTATCTTCCTTAATTCCTTTCTTCAGTGTTTGGTAGTTTTCTGAATACAGATATTTTACCTCCTTGGTTACCTCATCAAAATGAAAAGGGAACAAACCATATGGGAGAACATATTTGCCAATGACACCTCAAAGGCAGGATTTCTAAAATATATAAAGAACTTCTACAACTCAACACCAGGAAGTCAAACAAACTACTTAAAAAATGGGCAAAGGACCTGAATAGACACTTCTCTAAGGAGGATGTATAAATGGCCCACTGACATATGAAAGGATGATCAACATCACTAGCCAACAGAGAGATGCAAATTAAAACCACAGTAAGATATCACCTCACACCAGGCATGTGGGGGGCACTTTCCTTGCAATTCCCCCATGTGCCATGGATGGAGAGTGATCATAACCAAGATATGATGTGATCTGCTTAGGAAGGAGAAGTGGCCATTTTCCCAGAGAAAAAAGGCTGTGGGCAGTGGCCAGTTTCTCTGAGGAGAAAAGGGCCTCGAGCCCCCTCCTCTAGGGACTTTTATTGGGTTCTAATACACAGGAATACAGGGTGGCAAGGATCAAGCAGTAGATAACAGTTCAAAGAAATCTGAGGGATTACTATGAGTCAGAGTCTGTCAGGAACAGAGTTTTAGGGTTTCCTGCTCTGACCCTTATCATATGAATGAAAGCACTCTTAGCAGAGCAGATTTCACAGGTTTATCAGCAAGTCTTTGTGATGCCACATTTTCCCCTGGACATGCTCTAGCAAGATAAGGAGCTACACCTCTCCCCAACAGGTATTCAGGCTTAAGGGGATTAAAGCCAAGAAGCACTTCTCCCAGAGAACATGGGGACTCGGGCTATGTCAAAGCTGGGGCGCGAGAGTCCATTGCTCCCTCTTTGTTGCAACCCCCCAGAGTCCTTCCATGATGGCCTCCCAAGTGATCAAGTCTGGCTTAGGTTTCCCCCCACTGTGAGGGATATTATGCATCATTGACTTTGGACCAAGCTTTGGGGGCAGGGAGAGGAAACTGAGGCAGCATTTGCTACCAGAGACAAACTTTGTCTCCTGCAGCTTGCATTCCAAAGGCCATCCCTTACCCTTAGCCACAGGGGGTTGAGATACAATTCCTAGAACCAGGCAGAGCGGTCTGCAACACAGTCAGAATGGCCATCATTAATAAATCTGCAAACAATAAGTCCTGGTAAGAATGTGGAGAAAAGGGAACCCTGGTACACTGTTGGTGGGAATGCAAACTGGCACAGCCACTATGGAAAGCAATATGAAATTTTCTTAAAACAATTAAAATGGAACTGTTTTTTGACCCAGTGATTCCACTGCTGGGAATCCAAAACACCAATTCAAAATAGCCTATGCACCCCTATGTTTATAGCAGCACAATTTACAATAGCCAAGTGCTGGAAAAACCTAGGTACCCATTGATAAATTAGTGGATCAAAAAACTGTGGTACATTTACACAATGGAATACTACACAGTAGAAGAAAAGAAGGAATTTCTACCCTTTGCAACAGCATCGATGGGACTGGACAATATTATGCTAAGTGAAATAAGACAGTCAGTGAAAGACAAATACCATATGATCTCATATATATGAGAAACATAATGAACAAAATAGACTAACACACAAAATGGAGCTAGGGTCATGGAAGCAATCAACAGATGGACAGCAACCAGAGGGGAAGAGAAGGGGGATAAGGAATAAGAGAGGTGGAAAGAAGGGGAAGAAACTAGTCAAGAAACATGTATAAATGACCTGTGGACATGGGCAACAGGGTAGGTAATGGCTGTGGGAGCAGGGGGAGGGCTGAGTGGAGGAGGTTGAAGGGGGAAAAATTGGGATAGCTATAATAGAAAAATATATAATATTTTTTAAGTGTCAGGTTTAGCTCCATTGGCTTTCACAGGTCCCATGTGTTATTTCTCAGGACTCAGCAGAAACTTTTACTTTTAATCACCACCCTAAAAAGTCTTATTTCAGCTCACATTTTTGTGTTTCATTTGACCATTATTAGAAATGTGTCTTATTCCTAGAAAAACAATGTCTATAAATATATTTTATTCATGATCCACTTGAATTGCAATTCTTAGTGCCTTCAAAGTACCAAATTCTCATTAATCTTGGAACTGATCAAATCATCTTTTTACCCTTCATTTGACTTGGAGTTGTGAAAGAAACTCCACTTTCTTGCAAAGAAGGAATGGAATTTCTACTCAATGAGTCTTAAAAGATTTATTCCTCTTCTATTTTCCCCTCTAGAGTTTGGTGGTGAGGGTTGATGGTTGAAGAATTAATATGAATATAGTTTGTTAAGTCTTGTAACTCTCCCGAAAATGTAGGGTTACAGTTCTGTTATTTTCAATTTTAGTCTTCAGCTGAATTTTCAAGGTAAGTATAATTTAACATCATTTTGTATTATATTTAAGTGTCACAGAGGTTTTATGAAATGTAATAATGAGAAAGATTTAATTTATATCATTAGGTCAGCAACAGTCTTTCTGAAGAAGTAAGATTTGATCTCAGAAATGAAAGGTGATTTGGAGTTTCCCAGGAGAAGAAGGGGCAGAAGAGGTGATTGCACACTGAAGTTTTAGTGTGGTAGGGAAGTGGGGGTGATATAAATTGTGCTTTATAAAAGATCTGAGGCTGCTAAATGGAGAGGGAATTTAAGCAGCATGTCCAAATAAGAGGCTTTTCCTATTGTCTAGACTAGAAGTGTAACAGAGTACGTGCAATGGAGGTGAAGACAACTGGTTAAATTTAAGAAATATCTTGCATGTAGAATTAAAGACACATGTGATGGAATAGATGTGGAGTTTCAGAATTCAGTAATTTGTAGATGAAATGACCACTTACTGAGCTGATCAGAATAGGAGGAAAACAAAAGGAGGAGGCTCCTAGGAGACCGAGAATTGGGTTTGAATGGGCTGTGATTCATGCAAATTATGATTTTACAAGTTTAGAGGAAAGATTCACGATTGTAAACAAGAGTTTGAGGCCATGAATACATCTCAAGTAATTCTAGTATTAATTATTTGGGTTCACAAGAGCTGGCAAAGGCAGCTGAGAAGGAGCCATCAGAAGGAATGGAGGAAGACCAGGATAGCAGTTTGGTGCTGAGAGTGCCCCAGGGAACAGAAGGGTGGTACTTGGACTTGGCAACCTGGAGGTCAGGAGGGGCTTTGTGAGGCTCTGACTAGATAAATGGTGGAGTAGGAGGCCAATAGTCTTAATGATTGCAAACTGGGACATTATGGTGCTATAGAAAGTTCTTTCTGACTTTTTCAGTAAGAGCGTGAATCAGAAGAAAAACTGACACTATTCATAAATATTACAGACTGAATCCACCAACTGAGATAATAGATCCAGAAGGATCAAGGACGGGCTCCATTTTATATTTTCCTTTCTGATTACCTTTTAAATACATGCGTATTTCTCAAAACACATTTGGTGATTTTTCTTTCTGTTTGTGTATAAGATGGTGGTGGTTGGCTAGAAAGGTGGCAATGATTGTTAAATGTTTACTAAATCCAAATAAAAGGTAACCTAGATTTTTCTAGGTCTCATAACCATGACATTCTATTTGAGCAACTACTTCCAGCGACAGAGAAACACATATGCCTCATTGCCTCCCTTTATTTGCTCAGGAGGATGAGTTGGAGTATTGCAGTGGCTATGGTTCTCTAAGTTAAGGAAACCCATTATATGACTCAAAGAAAAACAATCAGTTGCCCTGCCCTCTAACCTGGGAAACAGATCCTGAGCACTTGTAGTCAAATTGTCATTTATTTCAAGGGATAACATAGCACACGCACACGCACACACACACACACACACACACACACAAACAGCTATATAAAATGAAAGCAATTAAAAGAATTCCATAAAACCCTGTAGTTAATGTACAAGAGTGTATCAGGAGTAACATCATCTTCTCCCAGTGTCTCTGTCCTGAAACAGTGATGGATGAAAATGGTGGTACAGAATTGTAATTGAAGTTGTAAAAAACCTAGGATATATTTTATAGTTATGATTCTTTTTATGTTTTTACAGGTCTAAAGAGACAGTTTCAGGTTTTATTTTATCCTTTCTTGTTTGACGGAATTACTATGGTTGTTTCATGTCTCCAAATATTTATTGTAGTTGCTTTGATGGTTTACTTGTGTCATGTGTCTAGTTTTAAAGACAAGTGGCACGAGACATTTGACTGGTAAATTGTAAGCAAAATGATTTCCCATCTCTTTCATTTCATGGAATTTCCTTTGACCTTTCCTGGGTGTTCTAACCTAGGTACCCAATTCTCTGGCATTACCATCTCTCTTTCTAGAAGCCCCACGTGGCACTCAGTATGTCAAGTGAGCTGATATAGAGATTTGGGTAGCAGCTAGACTTGGTCTTCCCCTCTTTACTAGCTAAGGGATCTCATCAGTTAAGTCATGGACTTTTCAGAACATTTTGCTTTATCTGAGTAATGTGGCTAATACTGGCCCTAGACACCTCCTACAATTGTTGTGAAAATTTAATAAGTTGTAGGAGAGCAGTTTATAGAATGTAAAGGAATAATAATTTCCATGCTGAAATGTATAGCATAAAGGACATAAACTTGATGATCAGTTTGACCAATGTTTGAACACTGTCTACACCAATTATAAGTTGAGTGAACCATGGCAAGTTACTCAGTGTCTTTCATACTCTTTTCCAACACAAAAATCGGCATACTGTTATCTGCCTCTTAATGTTATTCAGATGCTTAGGTGAGATTATGCAGCAAAAGTGTCTAATTCCACTTATGTTCACATATTATATTCTGGGTCAAAGTAATATATCTTCGCCTCATTTTGGAGGCATAGAAGGTACCCCACCATCACATTCAGTGTATTGCCTCAGGTCGACTTTACTGAAGACAGTTTATTTCTATTGTTCCAACAAGAAAAATATCAAAATTTTATTCTACCAGCACCGGTACCAATACTATCTGTACAAGGCTGCCTTTATTCTACAGGGAATTTCTTTAAAGATGTAATGTGAGTGGAAGGTGGGGTGGGTGGGACAGGGGAAACTGATGGCAAAAATGCAGACAACTGTACTTGAACAACAATAAAAAAAAGAGTAATGTAGGAAAAATAAATAGATAAAAAAATAAAGCTAACTAAATAAAAACTGTGATTGTAATTCCATTGAAATAGCACCAAAATTTCACCCTCATTCCTATCAAAGAATTCAATAAAATTATGCAACCAAAAAAAAGAAAGATATACTGTTCCTTAAATAATGTAAGAGAATCCCAAACATTCTATAGTCATTTTAGTAAGATTCACTTAGAAGGAGATTTTTGCTATGTCACTCAAATAGCATGTATAGTACTTTATTCACATATAAAGGTAATCATCTTAAATAGATATGTACACTTTAGACATGTTTCCCCTCTGGTATAGCTGAAAAGTGACAATGGCTAAAATCACTTAGGCCTGGAAATTTCCCCTCAATCCTTTCACCACCACTCCCATCCCTTAAAATAAAACAAAAGAAAAAAGAGTCACTTTTCTTTCCTTTATGGAGTCAATCTAACGTCCTTCAGCAAGGGACAACATTAAATTTTGTGATTAAGGGTTAGAAAAGGAATTGTTAAGTTGGAAAACAATCTTCTAAGGCTTCCTCTTGTTTGGACTAAATGGAATCATCCTCTTAATTTACTGAGGCTAAAAAGGAAAGCAGTCAGCTGTATTCTGGTTGTGTTTTCAGAGCCTGGAAAGGTAGAGAATCCTGTAGGTTATTTAAGGGCAAACCCTCAAGCTACTCTGACCCAGTTTCAGTGAGGAAAATGGCTGTGGGTTTAACCAGGGTGGGTAGTAAAGGTTACTTCCTGGGGACCCAGCAGCACAGCTGAGTGAGCAAAGACTCAGGGAGCAGAGTCTACTACAGAATGGTTTCCTGTCATGGGCAATGCCAGTGTGTCCCATTAACATGGCTCCAAAATATATCAACCAGCAGGTCAGACGGTAGAGGACCGACATTCTACAGTGACATCATCTGGCAAGTGGGATTTTGGAACCATTTTAATTTAATTCGATGAAAAATAGAAATTACAAATTATTTGTACTTTAAAGCTGTAAAGCACTTCTTACCAGTTTCCAAGATTTTCAACTATTTATGACAAGACCTTAATTAACTTGGAAGTTCTAGGTTACCTATCATAAAGTTATTCATGATAAGGAACTTCATTTTCACCCTAAGCAGTTAAAAGGAGTTTCCATATTTAGGTATTCTTTTTTAAACTTGGAATTTCAACTGACCTAAACTGTATTTTACAGGTAGGCCAAGTACATGATTAATTACAATGCAAATACGATGTAATTTTTATTTAACTTCAGTATAAGGAGTGTTTTCTAAAACTGTAGAATATCTACACAGTTGCTTTAGATCAATTTCTCACATGTGAGTGAAGAAATTTTAGAAAAAAGGCTACACATAACTATATCATATTCCTAAAGAGGTACAAAGTGGAAAAGAAATTATGGAAACAAATTCCTCCTTCAATGGTCTAACTAAACCAAGGGTCAGCGTTTACAGGACAGAGTTCTGTGCTTCCCTACCAACTACTGTGGGGTACTGAGGCCCTGCACTGGCATTGCTCTGTGTCTGTAGACGCTGCAGCTCACTTTCTAAGAGAAAGTGACAAATGCTTTTCATATCGTAGGGAAGGGACCTGCTGAGAATCCAGTCACTGAGAAGATTGGGTAGACCAGTCCTTATACAAAGATAAGTAAACAGGGGGGAAAAATTAGATCAATAAAAAATGCTGTTACACTGAAATATATAATTTTTAGAGCATATGAGGCCATATTTTGTAACATGTAACCAAGCAAAAGTATTTGGGAGAACTTTAATTCTCAAGAATATTAAAGAAAATTAATGCTCATTAACTAATGAGCATAGTTATATGTTCATAGAAGTACTATTCACAATAGCCAAGAGGTGGAAGCAACCCAAATATCCATCCTGAATAAATAAATAAACAGATGCAGTATAGACACACAATGCAATCTTTATTCATCTTTTAAAAGGAGAACATTTCTGATACCTGATACAACACAGATGAACCTTGAAGACATTATGCTAAGTGAAATAGGCCAGTCGAGAAAAGCCACATAGTGTATGATTTCACACAGAGTAGTCAAATTATAGAAACAGAAAGTAGAGTGGTAGTTGCTAGGAACTAGAGTTTGAGGAAGAGGGGAGATTGTTTAATGGGTGTGCAGTTTCAGTTTTGCAAGCTGAAAAAGTTGTGGTGATTGGTTGCACAAAATGTAAGTATACTTGCCACTATTAAAATGTACACTTAGGAATGGTTAAGATGGTAAATTTTACATTATGTATTTTACCACAATTAAAATTCATTTAAAAAGGAATATTAATGACAATAAGAGGATAATATAGAATGTTATGTGGGGTTATAAAATTTAAGAAGAAAACTGAAGAATTGTTGCTACAGCAGAATTTACAATATGAGAACAGAATCTAAACTACACAAGGTCAAATCAGTAATAATTAAAAAAAACATGAGATATTTAAGACATTTCAGAGAATTCATAGAACAAAAAAATTATGAAAGTGATTAAAGAGAAGTCATTTAGATAATTGATACTCAACAGTGCAGTCAAGAAGTAAACAGACCAAAAATGTAGCAGATAGAAAAGATTTGGAGAACTGAAGAAGGACCTGCACTATTGATCAAAAAAGCCAATATAATGTTTATTAAGACAACATTTACCTAGATATATGAAGATGAAATTGTTGAATTTCCAGAGTTTTTTTAAATGAATTCTGAAAGCATTTAGTGTAAATAAAACAGAAACTGAGAAATTATTTGACAAAAACAAAAACCTTCCTACCTTCCCAAAGGGAAAAGCTTTGTCTCTGATGTGTTAAATTAAAGAAGAAAAAAAAGATTTGAGGGTTGGAGCTATGACCTTAAATTTGTATTCCTAGCCAATATGAATATAATCAACCCCTAAGACATACTATATAAATATATATATATATGGATTTAAACTTGCATTCAAATTTAGTTCTTGTGTTCTAATTATTCTAGGGTAACAATAATGAATATATAAATTTATGTGATGTATAGTGTGATACAGTTGCAAAAAATAGTCTCAAAAAAGAAACTCTAAATATCTTAGAATAAATTAATAGCATATATCTACTCTCAAAAAGAAATAAATTGAGGCTGGTACTTGCTTTGAAAATGTCCCATATTTATTATTACAAGGAAAAATGTTAATGGAAAACTCAGTGAACAGTTTAGGTGCCTTTGCACCCAAAACAGTAAATTGGTCTTTGTGATTCTGAGTAAGCAGGTAGATTCTGAAATTCTATGAATTTGAATACATGTCCCAAGGTAATATTTATAAATACTTAAAATGTCATTTTTCACTTAAGAGAATAGTCAATTATAAAATTGAATACCATATAATTCTTATATGGTAGATGATGCATTTGTTTAAACTTCTCTTTGCTGACATGATTTTACTATTGCTGATGCTGTTTCAAGAGAAAAGTTCTCTCAAAGCCAATCAGGAGATATGGAGGAAGTCCAGGGAAGAGTAATATGTTTAGAGAAGCTATGCTTCACAGATAATGAGGATATGGACCAAATGAGGACTATTTAGTATGCAGAGGAGAAGTTACTGGCATCTTCAAAATAAAACCTACAGACACAAAATGAAGAAAAACAACACAATTAGTCTTTCCAAGGAAGCAAGTTTAGGGAGGGTGCTAGAACAGGGCACAGGTGGATGCAGACTGGTTTTTGAACTGTGCACTCACTAGTCTGAAAAACAGCACATTCCAGGGGGCAGTGCAGG
This sequence comes from Artibeus jamaicensis, assembly GCF_021234435.1. NCBI lineage: Eukaryota > Metazoa > Chordata > Mammalia > Chiroptera > Phyllostomidae > Artibeus > Artibeus jamaicensis. The sequence continues at coordinate 2,003,332 of NW_026522036.1, forward strand.
GAAACAGATGGGCATTTGCTCATGGTCAGCATTCCAAAAGTTCTCATTTTATTTTAGATTGGTCACTGTTTTTTTTAAAGAGTTTTGTGGTTTCTTCTAACATTTGAGGCTATTTAGAAAGGTGAATGGATCTGCTTCACCATGGTTGATGGGTGGGTGGGGGGTTTGGGTGGGGGGTGGTGAGGGGTGGTTTGGGTGGGGGGTGGTGAGGGGTGAGAGACAGTATGGGTCAAAAAGAGCTGGCTAGAGACAAATCAAGATACCCAACTGTAGGAGAACAAGCATGTTTCCCCATATTCCTTCCTGACAGGTAGGCTTGGCTACTGCAAAAGGCAGGTCACTGTTAAAAATCTATCAATAGTTTAATTCCATATGTCATCTCCTATGCCCATACATTTTGGAACTTGAGATGAGGTTGGCTTTGGATAAGAAATTGAAAAGTTGGAGGTCAAAAAACTACTGTCAGTACAGTCTTCCAAGAACAGAGGCTGTAATTAAAGTGAGAAGAAGGACTTTGGGAGGAAGAGGTGGGGTGTCAAAGTTGAGATTTCAATCTCTTTTCCTTGGCCTTGAAAGAATAGTAATTCTGAGAGCAGGCTACTTTCACTAGTAAAGACATTTATTAGGGAGTGGGCCGGAGAAGAAGAAAAAAAATACAGCAAAGATGCATGAGGGGAATTATCAGAGGCCAAGGGCTGTCATCGTTCACAGAATCTGAATAACTTATTTTTGAAACAGAACTTTAATGGGTAGAATGAATCATGATGTCATTCTTCAACCCTTAATTAGCACAAGGGGGTGTAGTGAAAGCTATTTAGGGTCAGTCCAGCCTCTGTCTCCTTTAACAAGTTCTCTTGCTTCTACATACAACCATCCATAGACAAGGTATGTCCCGAGGAGCTTCATTATTTCACTGGGAAGACAGAATATAGTGTAACAACTTAGAGGACAGCATCTTAATACAATTGTACGAGTATCATAGTTAACAGTCTAAACCCTTTTCAGCTCTTGGCACACATAAACTAGTTACTAAAATCCTGCATCATACCCTAAAATATATTTTTTGCCAGTCTGACAATAAAATAGGTATAATTTTTATTCTTTCACACCAGATGGCTATTGTTGTGTTGGCTGTTGTCATTTTTTAATTCGACCATCTAAGGCAAAGAGGTCAGTGTCCTCTGACTAAATAATCAGTTACTGCATATTTTAAAAATTCTTGGCACACCAATGGAAAATTGCTGTTTTAGAGTATATGACACATACTTTAATGGAAGTGCTGTGGGAGGCCAAACATATAAAAATGTATCCATGTAAAAAAAGTACTTTCTATTAAGATAATGTACTTATTCTAATGATGCAGCCATTATTTGGAGCATATTTTTAAAATTGAAATATAAAAGTATGTTCAGAACTTAAGCTAAAATATTTCAAATTAGTATGTGTGTGCATATGTATAGATGAACTTTGTAACTCCTGCTAATCCTTGAAAACCCACACTTCCCTGGACAGTTTGGGGGACCCCTTCACAACCCCTCCTGCAGAATATTCTCACTAAGTTCTCCATATGCTTTTAAATTCCCCATTTTTTACTGTATTTGCTTTTGTCCCTTTAATGGAAATCTTTATTTGTCTTTGCATCCTCAGTGTCTAGTATGGTTTCTGATGAAAAAGAAGTAGTTAAGAAATGCATCTTAAATAAATAAACAATTTGATAGTGCATCACAAGGAAGTGATTATTACTTAAGGCCCATCTATCAAACTCTTTGTTATCCAACCTAACTCATAAATTTGTACTTTTATTTGTACTTTCTAACCAAGTGAAATAAAATCACATAACAATTTTTCTTTTACTGTTTAATATATTTTGAGTATTGTCAGTCACTGTATGTTGGGCTCCCTGGAAGCAAACTCTGACCGAGTTTGGAGTATAAGATCTTTAGCAGGGACCAATCAATGCCTGTGAAGAGAGGATGGGCAATGGGGTTGCAGGAGGGCGGGGTAGGGCAGCTGAAGAAATCAAATAGATGTAGACCTGGCAAAGTCTTGGTCAACTATATCCAGGGCTCTGTAGAGGTAACTGTGCATCAGAGTGTCCTATGAATGGACCAAAGAATTACTACCCACATCTTCCTCAGTCACCCAAGGACGACTGCCCTTGGAAGGGTGTGACCTGGGGTAGGCACCTGTCTGCAGCAGTGCAGACTCAAAGCAACTGACAGTTGGAGGCTGCTAATCTCAGTCTTTACCCCTGGATGGAAGAAAGATCTTACTTGAAAAGGACCCTCGGTAGCATATCTCTGTGTCTCCCCAATTAAACTTTATTTAGCCTCAAAGAAATCATGGATTGCGAGATTTAAAGGAGGAAGTGTATATAAAGTACTCGGCATAGTGCCTACTAGAGTTAACATTCAAAATTTAAGCTATTATTATTATTGTCAAAATCTATAGTTTGGTTAAAATAAATATTTTCTTTACTTTCTCCTTTGAATTGAGCTTTAATTCAGGAAGCATTTAAAGGTCTCTTTCAGCCCTGGCCAGGTGGTTCAGTTGGTTGGAGTGCTGTCCCGTGCATCAAAAGGTTGTGGGTTTGATCCCTCCCAGTCAGGGCATAGATGGGAGGCAACCAATCAGTGTTTCTCTCCCTCCCTCTCTTCCTCTCTCTCTCTCTAAAAGTAATAAGTGTATCCTTGGGTGAGGATTATTTTTTTTATTTTAAAGATCTTTTTCAGAACAGTAAACAAACCTTTGATATTTTGTATTAACAGTATCCTTCACCTACTAGGTAACCGTTTGAAATGTAGGCTCAGAGATTTGCTTCAGTTCTGCCTCTAAATGAGATGAGAATTTGGGAAAGTTATTTTCTCCAGACAGCGATCTCTTCTTGCACCGAAGGTGTTTAACAATACCTGTCCCCCTCAGGATCATGACAATAATGAGAAAGAGGACTTGGAATGCCTAGTATAGGATGAAACAGACATTAAGTGCCAATGAATGGAAAGTATTTTAATGATTTTTATTCTTATTTCAGAAATGTATCTATCATTATATCATGCAGAGTATTTTCACTGTCCTAAAAATCCTCTGTGCTCTACCTGTTCATTCTTCCTCATTCCCTCAACCCCTGGCAACTACTGATCTTTCTGTTGTCTCTATGGGTTTGCCCTCCCCAGATGTCATATAGTTGGAGTCATAGCATGAAGCCTCCTTCACTTAGTAATATGCATTTAAGTTTCTCTCATTTCTTTTTATGGCTTGAGAGCTCATTTCTTTTTAGAGTTGAATAATTTACTATTGTCTGTATGTACCACAGTTTATTTATCTATTCACCTACCAAAGGACATTTTGGTTGCTTCCAAGTTTTAGCCATTATGAATAAAGATGCTAAAAGTATTTGTGTATAGGTTTTTGTGTGGATGTAAGTTTCCAACTCATTTGGATAAATATTAAGGCATGTGAATGTAAGATATTATTGTATGCATATGCCTAGTTTTATAAGAAACTGCCAAATTACCTTCCAAAGCAGTTGTACCACTTTGGTTTCTTACCAGCCATATATGCAAGTTCTTGCTGCTCTACATCCTTGCCAACATTTGGTGTTGTCAACCGTCTGGAATTTGGTCATTCTAAGTGGTATATAGTGGTATCTCATAGTTGTTTGGATTTGCATTTTTCTAGTGACCTATGACGTGGAGCATCTTTTTATATGCTTATTTGCCATCTGTATATCTTATTTGGTGGGATGTCTGATTACGATTCTACCCCATTTTTAAATCTGATTATTTGTTTTAGCCAACCTATTCTTTATCTTTTATAATTTTCACAACAAACCTGTCAGTTAGTGATTATAGTTATTTTTACCAATATGTTAAATACTTCTTATTGGATCACAGGGATCTGAATCAATTTGACCCTTATTCTTTTCAATCCAAGCCTAAAGTTCTTTGACCTATGTCCTAACAACTCTTAGAAGAAATTGACCATCAAAAGTGTCTTGAATAGTACAATTTAGATTAGCCAGATCTTTGCAAATTCTTCTTCTGATGTTTCACTCTCGTTATGCAATGGAGAGATTTTGATCTGCTGGGAAATTTGTTTTGGCTCCTGTAGAGCTTTGCTGATCCTTCTGTTCAGGCCAGGGAGCACAGACACGCACACTGTGCTCACAAACAGTGCCAGTGGGAGTCAGGCTGGAGTTCGTTGCTTCCAGCAGAGGAAGCAAAACAATGATTGCAAAGTCTGCAGCTTGGGTCAGTGACATAGTTTTAAGAGCTGTCAGTGAGAGCCCCATGAGCTCTGCATTCCTGACCTTGCTCCCCATGCTGTCTCCCGATGGAAGAGGCTTTATTATGATGATGATTCTATTTCTAGCGAGCCCAAAGAACATCAGGGAGATTATTGTATGAGACACTAAAGGTATATGGGACTTACCCCTCAGAGGACCATTTCAAAGGTTTTGAGTTTCAACTGTTCTGATGCTTTAAAAATAATCCAGGGATTTAGAAAGTATGAAAACAGAGTTGTGCTCAAGATAACGGTCTGGTCACACAATGTCCTAAATTTATCTCAAAAAAACAGCAATAGGTCAGGGCATATTCTCATCCCCAAAGTATAGATTTGGATCTACCAAGGACAGTTCACAGCTGGGGATTTTTGAGATGTCTAGTATCATAGAATCATTACATTAAAAATAAAAAGAGCATGAGAAAGAAAACTTTTAAAAAAGACACTTGATCTCTAGGGGGCGATGTGAATGACAGCTTAATATTTTGTGTAAAATAATCTGCAATAAAGGACATTCATAGTATTTTGCAGTAAAAGTAATTGTAATAAGCAATCTTTCCTATGAGATCATCAATGAAATTTGCATGAGGCTTATATTCATCAGCATATTTTCTCCCACTGTGGCACTATTTGAATTGCCTTTACGTGTAACTCTTGATGGGACTTGAGATTTAATGTACAAAATTATAGTAAAGAAGAAAGTGTAATTTGTCTATAGATGTAGAAAGAAAGAGTTAAGAAATATTGTGATTTCTCAAAAAATTCACTTACACATTTATTTTAAAATAATTTTATTTTACCAACAGCTAGATCTTATTTTTACCAGTAAAATACCACCATGTCTCTGAAAACCAGTTCTTTAAAAGCCTGGTTTTAGGTGCACATATAAGTACTGAAGAGATCATTAAAACTAGGAAAGTAGTATATATATATATACTGTGTATACTGTATACTGTATATATATATATATATATATATATACTGTGTAAACATTTTGTCTCTGGAGAGGAAATTTTCTCCAACAAATAGACTCCTGGGAAAAATACATACTGAGAAGCAGCCGTATTGTAGAAGATATAGTAAATTTCTTCAAGAGACCCAGCATCTCTGTCAAGGAGCACATTTTCATAGGCCTCATAGACATTAACAACCTGGCAGCGGGGGCCAACCTTTGGGCATCCCTGGGCCACCCTGGAAGAAGAGTTGTCTTAGGCCACACATTAAATACACAAATGCTAATGAAAACTGCTGAGCCACAAAAAAAGGTTTCAAGTAAATTTATGATTTTGTGTTAGGCTGCATTCATAGCCACCCTAGGCTGCAGGTTGGACACACCTGAATGCTTTCGTGGCCAAGTAGCTCAATTGGTTAGAGCATCGTCCTGATCCACCAAAATTGAGGGTTCAATACCTGGTCAGGGCACATACAAGAATCAAGCAATGAATGCTTAAGGAAGTGGAAAAACAAATCTCTCTCTCTTTCCTTCTCTTCACCCTTCCTCTCTCCGTCTAAAGTTAATTTTAAAAGAACCTGCATTTTATGTTTAAAATATTTTCTCAGATTTGCTGTATTTTACAGATTTCAGTTTTTAAATTTTGAAATACAACTTAAACATTTTAGAAAAAAACTTAGAGAAAAGGGATAAGGGAAGAGAAAAAGATTTCAATTAGTTGAAATCCCAGGACCCAAAGGTCATTGCATTAAATATAAAAATCAGTTTCATTACTCTACCTATTGTATCCATATAGAAATCATAATTCATTCAATAACGTTCCTAATATTGGAATTGAGTTTGCTTACAACATTTCATTTCATCAATGCTGCAACAAAAACATACTTGTATGCACAGTCACCCATCCATATTCATAGGTTTCATATCTGCAGATTCAACCAACCCTAGAACAAACACAGTATTTTTAGTACACAGTTGAAAATCCAAAGCTGTGGAGGGCTGACTTTATACATTGTTCTATGACATTTTTATAAGGGACTTGAGCATCCAGATATTTGGGCGTCCTGGGAGAAGAGGCAGAGGTTCCTGGATTCAATCCCCTGTGGATGCTCAGGTACTGCTGTGTGTGCTTCTATTTAACCTCACATGCAATTATATTTTATCCCTCAACTTTATTTTGAAAAAATTTATAGTGAAAAGCATCAAAATTACAAAACATTTTGAAAGAGTAATTCAATGTATATCTGTTTACTTTTGTTCATTAATTATTAACAAATCTCTATTTTTGCTATATCTCTCACTTATTTTATTCAAATATATGAATAATATATTATCATTATTAATATATAATATATTATAATAAGTTTATTAATATGTAATGAATTATATATTTATTATTCATATATATAATGCTTTTTTTCTGATCTACTTAAAAGTAAATCGCAACTTAGCTGAGCATCTCAGTTGGTTGGAATGTCATCCCAATGCACCATGGTTGCAGATCTGATCCCTGGTCAGGCCATGTACAAGAATTAACCAATCAATTCATAAATAAGTGAACAACAAACTGATCTCTCTCTCTCTCTCCTCCCCACCCCCAAAAAAGCAAGTATAGACATTATGACTCCTCACCTCTATTTCTGTGTATTTCTCATAAGACAAAAAATATTCTTCTACATGACCACAATACTAATATTCAAAAAACAAATTCAGAGTCATACAGATTGCATATATATATGTATCCATTTTAAAGATAACTGTTTCCATGTATATAGTTCAAAAAGTGATCTGTGATACTTTGAGGTATATGAATATCCTGTTTGCTAATAAATTTCTATCCCGTGTAAAGACATTTGATTACTTAAAGTTAAATACTTATATTCATCATGGATATGGTTCGAGTTTCCTCAATATAGGTTAATACTGTTTTGCACTCCCATCAATGATTAATATCATAGCCTTGCCTACATAGTATATTATCAAGCTTTTGCATGTTTGTGAATCTGACTGGTGAGATTTGTTTCCAAGTACCTGCTTTATTGCTTGCAAAATTGAACTACGAGACTTAGATCTGCAGCTAATGCTGTTCTAGAGCCACTGACTAGTACTGGCTCCCAAGAGCCTACTGTGCATCTCCTCGCAGCTCCACTTCCAGTGACATTATTTTGGTAGCTTGAAATCAGACACAGTGTGACTAATTACCCTTTAGAAATCAGGAAATGGTAAGTTCACAGCTCTTTTCAACCCCAGAAATTCAGTTATCGTGCAATATTTTTTCCACTATTCTTTGTGGTCAAAATGAACTTCTGAACACTCCTTAACAACCACCACCAACCTGCAACTTGGGACCTGCCTGTGGGGAGAATAGGGTCAGCAGCCAGCTGAGACGAGGTTTGTTGTAGGTGAAAGCAGAGAGCCCATGAGAGGAAGGGTTCCCCTCTCACGGGGTGACCTTTAGCCTATTGCCTTTGTTACAATTGAAAAAAATGTAGATGACTAATTTGCCACTCTAGCCATTTTAGCAACTAGATACATTATGCCCACTCCTGTGGCAAAAGGTCACTGGAGAGTAGAAAGAGGGTATTTAGTGGTTTGTACTGATTATTTTTAAGAAAACAGAAGTTTCTACTTTACCGACTGGTACGATCACAGTGAGAGGGAGTGTGTGGTTTTCACTCTAGTCTCTTATGTTATTTCTAAATAACTGTTGAAGAATTTGAGGCTTAGAAGAATTAAAATGACTATTTCAAAGCCATACATCAAGTTAAGGATCAATCTAGGGCTAGAATCTTGAGCTTTTGCATCCTAGAATGTCAGAGATGGAGGAGGGTGTAGCTATCACTAAACCAAACCTCTCTTGTTATAAAGAGAGCAAGTACACCACAAAGCTGCCACGACACTTTCCAAGAACAGACCAGAAGAAGGTGACAGATTCAGAATTACAAATACTGGGCTGCTGACTTTCAGCTCAGGGGGCCTTCTAGTGCCCCAAGGAATCACCTTCCTAAACTATGATACTGGTGCTCTTGGCTTCCAAAAACAGGGTCTGGATACTCTAATATAGTACCCATGAAGGAACATTAAAAAATAATAACTCCCCCTTGTGTAACAGGGTGCAGCCAAGGGGGGGGGGCAAAAAAGGTATTTGGAATGTGGTCCAGAGCTCAAAGTTTCCAGGAAATATTAGAAAGACATATAAGATGTCCTCACTCCTTACCCCGCCCCCGACAAGTGTCACTTGGGGGAAGGGACAAATGAAGCAGGGCCATTGAGAGCTGTTTTGCATAGCAACAGCTTCACAGCTAACCTCTGACATGATCATTGAACATATCTATAAGCTTTAACTGGTTTCATAGATATGTTAAAGAGCTGTGGCCATGTTCTGAGCCAGGGGGATGAAAGTGACCCACCCAAGATGTCATAACTGGGGGGCAGGTCCTGCAAGTTACAGCACCTGCGTGGGAGCTTGGAGTTGATTGGCTCCAGGCCATGGGGCCACACCTGCCCAGACTCATTATGGCTGCCCAGTAGAGCTGTGAGGATATGGGAGTCCTGGCAGGTGTAACCGATTATGGGAGGAGTTGAAAATGGGGCTGCAAAGGAGGACTGGTAGAAATTTAAACGCAGATGTGGCAGCCATTGAGAGAGAGCCACGTGGTTTTGGCAGAGTGAGGATCTCCGCAGCCACGTGAGAAGGAGGCAGACGCCCTCTTGCTCAGGTGAAGAGAGAACCATGTACTTTCGACCAGAATGGGGACCCGTGCAGCCCTGTGAGAGAGAATCACCATTCAGCTTTAGCAGAGAACCGCCACTCAGCTTTACCAGAGTGGTGACCCTACCCTCTCCACAGCTCTGGTGGAGGAAAGAACCATGTGGTATTAACCAGAGTGCAGACCCCTGCAGCTCTGGTAGAAGAGGCCCACATGGCTTTGGGGGGCTCCCTTTGGCCGTGTGTCCTGGGAAGCAGGAGAGACTTTGCCTGGAAGAAGGGTGAAAGAACTCTTGCCAGTAGGCCATGAGAAGGTGCCACATGGCTTTGGAGTAATTAGAGATCCTGCCTGGATGTCGACACAGCTGACGGTTCCAGCGACCTGAAACACGGACGTGTGCTTCTTTTCCTGAGATAAGGTACCCAGAATTAGGGCAGGGGGGAAGGAAGCACTGTGGGTGTCTGTGGTTATCCTAAAGGACTTTGATATTTTAATGGGGGACATTGGGTCACTACTTTAAATCTGTTTAGCTTTAAATAAACCTTTCCTTTCCTTTTCACAAATCTCTGGCATTGAGAGATGTCTTTGCTCTGGTGGTGGACAGACGAGCCCAGTAGGTATTAGTATACCATCCTTGGGAGGGGCCCCTGTTGTTCTGTAGCAGTTTTTGGCATCCCTGGGTGGGCCAAATATTGCCCCTCTAGACCTCTTTTCTGTAACATTTGCATTCTTGTGAAAATCAATAGAGAATGGAGTTTAAAACTCTGTTAAAACTTAATGTTTAGGCACTATAATATCCAGATCAATTGAACTGCAATATCCAAATGAGAGATTTCATCATTGATCTATATTTTACTTTAACATATTTAATTCATGATTTTATTTTTAGAGAATAAAATTTATATTTTTGGTGTAAAATTTGATAGTTTGGACAAATTGATCCAATTGTATAATACTGCCACAAAACTTTGTGATGTCCCTTTGAGTCAAACCCTTCCCCAAATGTCAATCCTCTAGCATCTATGGATCTATTTTCTCTTACTACAAATTTATCTTGTACAGATGTTATATATAAATGCAGTCGTGCAGTATGTAGACTTTCGAATCTGGCTTTTTTTATTTACAACAATGAACACATATTTGTTGCTTGAATCAGTAATTTTCTTTTGTTTCTGAAAATGTATGACTGTACCACATTTTGTTTATTCATTCATAGTGGAAGTCTATGTGGATCGTTTCTAAGTTTGAGTAATTATGAATAAAATCATAATAAATATTTGTATATAGGTCATTTCTCTTATGTAAATATGCAGAGTGTGATTGCTGGATCACAGAAAAGTAAAGGTTTAGCATTATGAGACAATGACAAATTGTTTTCTAAAATGTCTGTAGCATTTAGCATTTGCAAAAGTATGACAAGAGATTCTTCCTCAGCATTTTGTATTTTTGTTTTTTTCAAAAAATGTTATTCATTGTAATAGATTACAGTAGCAAATCTTTATAGATATATTTTGCTTTTCCTTAGTGCCTAATGAATGTTTAGTATGTTTTCATGTGTTTATTTGCCATTCATTTATTTTCTTTGGTGAAGTGTCTATTCAAATCTTTTTCTGTTTCTAATTTGATTTTTTATTCTCTTATTACTGAATTTTAAGTATTTTTGTATATTCTGGGTAAAAGTTCTTTATCAGATATGGGCTTTGCAGATATTTTTATTTTGCAACTTTTCATTTTAATTTTCTTAACCATGCTTTTACAGGTAGTTCTTAATTTTGATGAATTCTAGTTTATACTTTACTTTTATGGATTAATATTTGATGCAGACACTGGTCCACAGTGTCCATGTCATTATGGATGAGATGAGACATTCACGTGGACTACCAAGTCCTGTGGAGGAAAAGGGACAGCATGGCTTTTCTCTCAAAAGGAGCAAAAGCCATGGCCCTTGTCATGACCTGCCTTTATTGGGTTTCTCAGCACATTACATGATGGTCCTAATTTACTATGCACAGGTTGCTTTAGGTGGTTACCTTTTACAGAAAACAAAGGAGCCAATGCTGCTAATCACATCACAGAAGAGGGATATTTGCAAATGAAATAGCAAAAGTGGTTGAACTGGTTACACTCCTCCTTGGAAGATTTAGCATGGATTTTAGGAAGTTACTTTGCAGTAAATGTTTGCCACTGAGGGCTGGGCCTATGCCATGCAAAATGGTCTCCTACAAATATCTCCTCCCTTCCTCCACCTCTTTCCTTCTGTCTTTTCTTCCTTCATTCCTTCCTTCCTCATATAGATGTCAAATTTCTTTAGTGTAGTTTGTCGAAAAGATTACTCTTACTCCATTAATTGCCTAGATTCCTTTATGACAAATCAATTAAATATATGTGTGTGTGTCTTTGAATGGACTCTGTCTAGTTCATTTAAGTATGTATCTACATGTCTGTATACTATGCTATCTGAATTACCATTTAGATTTATATTAAATCAAGTTAGATAGTTAAGTGCTCCAAAATAATTCTTCTTTTCAAAGTTATTTTAAATAATCTAAAATCTTTGCTTTTTCATAAGTTTTATCATCATATTATGACTTTAAGAAGGATTTTAAAATAATGATTGAAATTGTATTAGCTTGGAAGATATAGTGCTGAATTATATGTGTCACATTGGCTAGGCTATGGGCCATGATGTCTAGATATTTTGTCAAACATTATTCTGGATGTTTTTGTGATCAAAGTTTTGCATGAGATTAAAATTACTATTGTTGGACTTTGAGTAAAGCAAAATTGCTCTCCATAATGTGGGTAGGTATTCATGTAATCAGTTTAAGGACTAACAAAAACAAAGGAATGAATTTCCCCATAAACAAAGAACGAACTGTTCCGATTTGTATGCCTTTTCTTTCTTTTTTCTTGTCTGATCACTGTGGATAAGACTTCTAATACTATGTTGAATAGAAGTGGTGAAAGCAGACACCTTTGTCTTGTTCCTGATCTTAGTTGGACAACTTCTAGTTTTTACCCAATGAGTATGATGTTGGCTATAGGTTTTTCATAAATGGTCTTTATTATATTGAGGAATGCTCCCTCTACTACCACTTTGCTGGGTGTTTTTTTCATAAGTGAGTGCTGTACCTTATCAAATGCTTTTTCTGCATCTATCGATATGATCATATGATTTTTGTCTTTCCTTTTGCTTATATGATGTATTACATTTATTGATTTGCAAATATTGTACCATCCTTGAATCCCTAGAATGAATCCCACTTGATTATGGTGTATGATCTTTTTAATGTATTGTTGGATGCAGTTTGCCAGTACTTTTGTTGAGGATTTTAGCATCTATATTCATCAGGAATATTGGCTTGTAGTTGTTTGCAAATCACATGATAGTATACATAGAAAACCCTCTAGACGCCACCAAAAAACTACTCAACATAATAAGTGACTTTGGCAAAGCAGTGGGATACAAAGTGAATATGCAGAAATCAAAGGCATTTTTGTACACCAACAAGTAAATATTAGAAACAAAAATTAGGAAATAAACCCCATTTGCTATAGCAACAACAAAAAAAATAAAGTACCTAGGAATAAACCTAACCAAGGAAGTAAAACACATGTACTCAGAAAACTATACAAATCTGAAGAAATAAATTAAGGAAGACACAGATAAATGGAAGCATATGCTATGTTCATGGATTGGAAAAATTAACATCATCAAGATGTCCATACTACCTAAAGCAATTTATGGATTCAATACAATTCCTATTAAACTACCAATGACATATTTCACGGATATAGAGCAAACACTTCAAAAATTTATATGGAACCATAAATGACCCATAATAGCCACAGCAATTTTGAGAAAGAAGAAGGAAGGATGAGGGATTACCATATTTTACATCAAACTATATTATAAGGCCATGGTATTCAAAACAGTCTGGTGCTCGAATAAGAACAGACACAATGATTATGAAACAGAACAGAGAGCTCAGAAATAAACCCAAGTTTCTACGGTCAATTAATACTTGACAAAGGGAGCAGCAGCATAAAATGAGTAAAAATAGCCTCCCCAACAAATAGTGTTGGGAGATTTGGACAGCTACATGCAAAAAAATTGAAGCTTTACCACCAAATTACACCATACACAAAAGTAAACTCAATATAGATAAAATACTTAAATATAAGTCATAATACTATAACAGTACCAGAGGAGAACATAGGCAGGAAAATCTCAGCTATGCCACACAACAATATTTTCACTGATATATCCCCTAAAGCAAGAGACATAAAGGAAAGAATTAAAAAATGGGACTTCATCAAAATAAAAAGCTTCTGCATGGCTAAAGCAAATATCAGCAAAATGAAAAGGGGACCAACCATCAGGAAAAATATATTCACAAATGTTACCTCAGACAAGGCATTAATCTCCAAAATACATAAAGAACCCACATGACTCCACTCCAGGAAGACAAACAATTCAATTAAAAAATGGGCAAAGGTCCTGAACAGACACTTCTCCAAGGAGGACATACAGAGGTCCCAGAGACACGTGAAAGGATGTTCAGCATCACTAGCCATCAAAGAGATGCAAATTAAAACCACAATAAGATACCATTTCACACTGGTCAGAATGGCCATCATAAAAAAAATCAACAAACAAGTGCTGGCAAGGATGTGAGAAAAGGGAACCCTAGTACATTGTTGGTAGAATACAGACTGGTGCAGCCACTGTGGAAAACAGTATGGAATGTCCTCAAAAAACTAAAAATTGAACTGCCTTTTCACCCAGAAAGTGCAGTGCTGGGATTATAACTTAAGAATAATGAAACACCAATCCAAAATAACCTATGTACCCCAATGTTCATAGCAGCACAATTTACAAGAGCCAAGTGCTGGAAGCAGCCTAGGTGCCCATCAGTAAATGAGTGGATCAAAAAACCATAGTGCATTTATATGATGGACTACTATGCAGCAGAAAGAAAGAAGGAGCCCCTACCCTTCAAGACAGTATGGATGCATCTGGAGAGCATTATGCTAAGTGGAATAAGCCAGGCAGTGAAAGACAAATACCATATGATCTCACCTGTAAGTGGAATCTAATCAGCACAGCAAACAGGTGAGTAAAATATAATCATAGCCATTGCAATAAAGAATAAACCAACAGTGACCAGGGAGGAGTGGGAAGGGTGGTAATGGGAGAAAGAAAGGAAAGGGTGGTCAAGGAACATGTATAAAGGTCCCATGGACAAAGCCAAAGAGGAAAAGGATTGAGGGTGAGAGTTGGGGGTGAGAGGTAGGGAAAGTGGTGGCGGGAAAATGGAGATAATTATACATGAACAATAATAAAAAAATAAAAATAAATGAATTCTTCCAGCAATCAGTCTTTGGTCTGGAACAGCAGGATTTCTCAGAGTCATAAGCCTATCTCTCTGCATATTTTGGATTTACCAGTGTTTGTGATTGCCTACATCAGTTCCTTAAAATAAATCTCTATATCTCCTTCCTTCCCTTTCCTTCCCATCCCCCCCTCCTCATTCAGTGGTTTTGTTTCTCTGTAGCACCCTAATACAAACTAGTATCTTAAAAATATGTGTCTTCCAAAACATTAGTACAATAACATCTCAGTTTACTAGTTTTTGAGTTTTTTACTCTTGCTTTATAACTTCCAGTATTCATATCTTGCACCTATTTTGTTACATTTGTATCTAGTATTTTATGGTTTTGATATTTTAGGTAGTATGAGTTTCTTTTCTTTTTTTCTTTTAAGATTTTATTTACGTATTTTTAGAGAGAGGAAAGGCAGGAGAAAGTAAAGGAGAGAAGTATTAATGTCTGGTTGCCCCTTGTGTATCCCCCGCTGGGGACCTGGCCTGCAACCCAGGCTTGTGTCCTGACTGGGAATGGAACCAGCGACCCTTCAGTTTGCAGTCCAGCACTCAGTTCATTGAGTGAGAACTGTCAGGACTTAAGAATGAATTTAATTTATGTAGTGGGTATGGGATTATTCAGATTTTTAGTTTTTCTTGGGTGAATTTTTATCATGTGTGTCCTTCAAGAAACTGGCTAAGTTTATCTGTGTGAATTTATGGTTATAGAATGTTCTCAGTAATATTTTATCACCTTTCTAATGTCTGTAGAATCCTTTTTGACATCCTTGCTTTTATTTCTAAAATTGGTAAATGTTATCTTCTCCTATATTTCTTTGTTGATCTGGCTAGTGGTTTATGAATTTTTCCATCTGGTTTCATTGATTATCTTGATTGTTTGTTTCAGTTCTTAATTATACTACTTTCTGCTCTTCATAATTTCAATTCTCTGCTTGCTTTGCATTTAATTTGTCTTGTTTTCCTTATTTTGAAGCTTAGATTACTGACTTGAGATCTTTCTTTTCTAATAGGAACACTTAATGTTATAAACAGCCCTTTCAGCACTGCTTTAACTGTGTCCCAGGGACTTTGATAGATTACAGTTTCCTTTTTTTTGGTTCAAAATAATTTCTCATTTTTCTTTGAGACTTCCTACTTGACACTTCAAATATTTAGGAGTGTGTATTTTAATTTTTGAATAACTTGGAACATTTTCAGATAATTTTCTGTTACTGATTTCTAGTTACCATATTTTTAGGACTATAAGATGTGCCAGACCATAAGACACACCTAGGTTTTAGAGGAGGAAAATAGGGAAAAAAATCTTGAAGCAAAAAGTACGGTGAAATATTTAATAACCTGTGATAATGCTCCACCGCTGCCCGCACCCCCCAGTGGGCCAGGTAAGCCACATTTGGGCTATAAGATGCACCCTCACTTTCCTCCCAAATTTGGGGGAGGAAGTATATCTTACAGTTTGAAAAATATGGTACATTTCACCATAGTGAGAAAATATATTTTAAACAAATTGAATTCCTTTAAATTTGTTCAGGTTTGTATTGTGGCTCTGAATATTTTCAGTTTTGATAAATATTGCAGGTGCACTTGCAAATAAGGTATATTCTGTAGGGGATTTCCGTAGATATTTATGAGCTCAAGGTGGTTGATAATTCTCTTTATGTAATTTTACCCTTAGATGTTCTTTCAGCTTTTCCTATGTATCACTGAGAGGAATGTTGAAGTTTCTGACTATATTTGGGGCTTTATCTATTTCTCTTTTGAGTTTTTCTGGCTTCGTATATTTTGAAACTCTGTTACTAGATGCCACATATTTAGGATTATGTCTTCCTCTTATATTGAACCTATTATCATTATGTAAAATACCTTTATATTGCTGATAATTTTTGTTCTGAAGTCACCTCTAGCTGGTATTAATTTAGACACTCCAACTTTTTTATTATTGTTTTCATAATATATTTATTTGTTTATTTCAATTATCAATCTATTTAAAGTAGATATATATATTGATGTCAATCCAGTCTTACAATCTTTAACTGTTGTGTTTGAACATTTATAGTTCATTTAATTATTGATGTGGTTTAAATTTTTTATCTTTTTTCATGTCGTTCTCTCCAATTTTAGTTGTTCTATCTTCTCCTTCCCAAATTCTGTCTCTTTTTTTGAGATATTTTTATTTATTTATTGGTTTTTGGTCATAAATATATATATATTTATTTTTTAATGATGGACAAATTATAGTATACATATTTAAATTTTCACAGTCTGTTCAAAGTTAGCATGTTATTAATAAAGTATAGGTTCCTAAAAATCTTTAGGTCCTTTTATGTCCCCTTCACCCTTATGTTATGGTTATCATACAAATGTATTTCATCTACATGCCTTAAAAATGTTACCAGAAAGGGATGTACTTTATGCATGATAAACTCTGACATATTTTGAAGAACTTAAGAGTAGAAAACAAACTTCTACATATTTTTTAGATGTTTAGCATTTAGAACTTGAGAAGAAAACAGACGTCTATATTTCGAAATATTTAGCATCTCCGTTGCTCTTCTTTCATTCTTGATGTTCCAAGTTTACCTTTCATATCATGAAGTTCAGGCTGAAGAACTTCCTTTAACATTTCTTTTAGGACAGATCTGCTGGCTCAAACTTCTCTCAGTATGTTTTTACCTGAAGATGTCTTTTTTTCTTTATTTCAAAGAGATATTTTCTTTGGGTATAGAAAGACAAGTTGACACAGACTTTACATGGCACTTTAAAATGTTATGACTTCATTTCTGGATTTTTGGTGAGAAAGATATTGTTTCAGGTTTTTTCACTACGGGTAATGTGTCAGTTTTATCTCACTGGTAACAAGTTGCTTTCTTATATTTTGTTTTTTAGTGTTTGAATTTAAAGTATCCAAGCAAAATTCTTTTGATTTTACTTTAGTTTGTATGTGTTAAGCTTTAAATTTAGATTCTTCACTGAGTTTGAAATATTTTCAGTAATTTTCCTTCAAATATTTTTGGGCACCAAATCCTTTGACCTATATTCTGTGAAATTAATGATATATCAGAATTACTTAGATTTATTTATTTACTAATTTAATCTGTTTTTCATATTGGATCATTTCTATTGACCCTATTTCATGTTTAAAAACTGTTTCTTCTGCCACTTCATTCTGTTATTTAAACCCTTCTTGTTATTATTACTGTATAATTGTATTTTTCAGTGAAAAGATTTCCATTTGCTTCATTTTTATTTATCTACTAAGAACTACTTTTCCAACTTTTAAAAATATGTTCAACCTTACTCTCCGAAGCATACATTTTATCACTGCTTTAAAGTTTTTGTCTAATTCTTATGGACTAAATTGTGTTCCTCTCAATTCATATGTCAATGTCCTAATCCCCAACACAACTTAATTTGGAGATAGGGCATTTAGGGCCATTATAAAGATTAAATGGAGCCATAGGGTGAGGCTTCTAATTTGATAGTACTTGTGTCCAGATCGTAGTGGGAAGAAACACTAGGGATCTCTGTCATTCTGCATACACACAGAAGAGAGGCCTAGATACCAACCTTGATGGCAGCTTGCACTTGGACTGTGACCTTCAGGACCCTGAAAAACAAAATAAACTTTTGTTGTTTAAGCCACACATTCTGTTCCAGCAGCCCTAGCAAACTAACACACTGACAGCGCCCCATTTGGATTATTTCAGGGTCAGCATCTGTTGACTAACCTTTCTCCTGAAAACTGGTAAAATGTCTCTGGTTCTTTGTGTTTCAAAAAGTTTTATAGTGAGTTCTGAAGATTTTAAAGATGATGTGGTGTAGGTTCTGAAACCTTTTAAAATGCTCTGGGGAATTTCATCATTCAGTAGCATCTTAAGAATGTCAAAGTTGAATATACTTAGGTTTGGTGATCATGTTGAAAAGGGGCACAACAGAACCTTGTCTTAAAGTTATGTTTAAATAATAAGAGCAAGACATTAACCCATATTGTATAATTTGGCTGGAGTTGGGTGAGTTTAGTTGATGAATATTTGGGGAAACAAAGACTCCTTCTCTTTCCAAGTCCACCTTTCCTTTCATTACTGGAATCTGGTATATTGGGCAAAAGGAAGCATTGGTGATTAGAGATAATTCCATTTCACAGTGATTTTACAAAGTCAGTTGTTTTGATTAATTACTTAATATATTTTCTCCTTTTTTATTTTTAATCTTTATTTTATTGATTATGCCATTACAGTTGTTCTGTTCCCCCCCTTCATTCCCCTCCACCCTGTACCCTCCCACACCTACCATCCCCCCCTTTAGTTTATGACCATGTGTCTCAAGTTCTTTGGATTCTATATTTCCCATACTATTCTTGCCCTCCCCCTATCTATTTTCTATCTACTGTCTATGCTACTTATTTTCTGTACCTTCTCCCCCCTTCTCCTCCTCCCACTCCCCTGTTGCTAACCCTCCATGAGATCTTCATTTCTATGGTTCTACTCCTGATCTAGCTGTCCTTTTAGCTTGCTTTTGTTTTAGATGTGGTCGTTAATAACTGTGAGTTTGCTGTCTTTTCACTGTTCATTTTTTTATCTTCTTTTTCCTTTTTTATAATCCTTACCCAAAGATGTTACTGATTTTAGAAAGAAAGTAAGGCAAAGAGAGAGAGAGAGAGAGAGACACCAATGCGAAGGAGAAACATTGATCAGTTGCCTACCGTATGTGCCCTAACAGGGAATCAATGACATAGGTATGTGACCTAGGTATGTGCCTTGACCTGGGATTGAACCCTCAACCTTTGGTGCAGGGGACAACACTGCAGCCAGCTGAGCCTCCTGGCCAGGGCACTTACCTATGTTTTTTATATACATATTGTTAGGCATAAGTAGAATTATATATCCCTATACAATTTAGAAATAACTCCCTTTTTGGATAAATAACACAAATGTTCTCAACATATGTCTAATCATGTTACTTGTAGCAAAACAATGTTTATGATATAAACATGATATTCTTTGGTGCATGTATATATAATAGGAAATATTTAAAAATCCTGTAGGCATTGAAAAAGTCATCTCTGCTACTAGCATAGGGAGTAAGAAATATATTTAAAATTGGTATTTATTTTATGTCATTAAAATATTTAGAAAATAAGTTTATGTTGATAAAGTAAGTTTTTGTCTAGAAGAAATATTGTTTAAAACATAGTTATTGCAAATAACAACAGGCATTAATGTGATTTTCCATGACTATAGGTTTTTTTTCTGTGAACTAAAAATTTAACTTTCTATTTATGTAGTATCTATTATTTACTACATATCATAAGCTCAGCATTAGCCACAGAGTTATGAAAATAACATCCAGTAAGCTGGAGCAAATTATTTTGCTTGTAGATAATATAAATTAATAATAAATAGGATAAGAGCAAGAATTTTAACAGTTATACAGATTTCCTACCATGCCAAATTACAGTGCATTAACAGAATACCAAATTGCAAACACTGATTTACAATGGTTTAAAAGCCAAATTGCCTACAGTCTGTAGAACTTATGCTATTGAAGACCCAGACAGAGGAAAGCCTATTTGTACATTCAACAAAGTGGTTTAGCAATAACCAGTGTGTGTGTGTGTGTGTGTAGATCAAAATAGGCAATCTAATTCCATAGAATTCAATGAGCTTTTGGAATGCAAATTTCAACTGTCAAACCTTAATTAAAAAGTACCAGTCAGCACTATTTAAAAATTGGAAGAGAACTAAGTGGTGGGTTGTTGGAAAATGCGCAACTTGCCTTCTAAATAGAGTAGGTGTTCTGACAGCTATGTAATTAACATCACATCAGGTGAAGGATGGGAAGCCCACTCTAGTTCCTTGAAGGGAGGAGCTTTAGCAATTTTCAAGGCAGGGGAAAAGGTTCTTCAATCAGATTTAATTTATAATTTCTTTTATTTCTAAAGAGAATCTACTTTTTTTCTGTTGAACTTTTCTGAACCTTAGAAAACAGTGACATTTGCAGAGTTGAGGGTTTATTTTAAGAGGTTAATATTAACATAAATGTTTAGGCACCTTGTGTCAACTAGAACACTTTCCCAGTCTTATTGGAATTCTTGTATGTTTGGGTCACTGTACTTACCAACTCAATTTTTTTTGCTACACTACTTCATTTGTATATTAGAAGGTAAATTAGGCAGCTGTCACATGGAGCACTTATGATATGATTAAGAGGAAATGGTAACTCTCCTAGGCTTAAACTGTTTTGAAGAAGACAATAGAAAATTGCCTTGTTCATGGTTGTCATTAGAAATAGTGTGTTTTTTAATGCAAAGAATATTTAATAAACTATAACCCCCATTATATATTTAAACTGATGATTAATGCTTCTGCCACTATGATATCTTGTCACCCACAATAAAAATAAAAGTCCATTTTTATTAAAACTTCTCCTACCGTGACCCCTACTTACAGAGAACAGGTACTACTAATTTTCTAGAGAATTTTGGTATTCCCTGACTAACGTATTTCTCAATGTCTTCATTGAAAAGAATGCTGAGACTCCTTTTTCTTTGACATTTTTTTACTGTTGTTCGAGTATAGTGGCCCACATTTCCCCCTAACTCCCTCCATTGTTCTTACCCCCCTTTGGTTTTGGCCATGTGTCCTTTATACATCTTCCTGAAAACCCTTCTCTCTTTTTCCCCATTATCCTCTCCCATCTCCTCTCTGGTGACTGTCAATTTGTTCTTAATTTCTATGTTTCTGGTTATATTTTGCTGGCTTGTTTGTTTTGTTGATTAGGTTCCACTTATACGCAAAATCATATGGTATTTGTCTTTCACCGCCTGGCTTATTTCACTTAGCATAATGGTCTCTAATTCTATTCATGCTGTTGAGAAGGGTAGGAGCTCCTTCTTTCTTTTAATGAGGACATTTATGAGAAAAAATCTCTTTGGAATGACATCAATAGTTAATCCACCATAAGAAGCAAGATCAAAATGACCTCTGAAAGAAATCTTGGCCCTTATCTCATGGACAAGGACTCTAGAAAAAGTTGGGAGAATTGGTTTACTTTTAAAAATTTGGAATTTTGTAGACATGTAGGAAGGAGATGGATATACACTCTTTCTAACATGAACACTGATTTCCGCTGGCACACTGGTAAGTCAGGATTCCTGTAGGGTAGAAAGCCCCATAAACATCTGTTTCAGGATAGTGCTTTCTGATTTTATCTACATCTATTTGTAGTATATACTGATAATTTTGAGAACTGGCAACTTAGATATAGAAAATTTTAGTTTCTGTTTGTGAATTTGTAGCAAAAGAAGGGAAACTTTTCCCTAAGTTGCATTCTCTCAACAGAACGCATTCTGGCAATGGCAGCTCTTCAGCATCCGCCAACATAAATTCTTCAGTTATAATTACACTGATACTTATTGAGCTTGGGATTTGAAAAATAAAAATTAGACAAAACATAAACAATAACAAACACAAGTGTCCCACTTTACTTTCCTATTTTTCTTGCATTTCTTCAAAGTAGAGCAAATAATGAATGACTATTGCTTATTTTAAGCACTTACTATGGACAATGATAGAGGGAAAAAATCATAATGCACTACCTCCAGCTGTTAATTCCTACACACTTCATTAATTACTTAGAATTCAGAGAAGCAGGATATTTAATTAGCTTCTCAAATGAAAATAAAAACCCATTCATCCACCATGCAAACGCACATCAGAGTTGCAGCATGAACGTTTTTGACAGGAACCCTGTAGATAGTAAAATGTCAAGTAAAGCAAACACCTGGACAAAGGAAAGTTCATGTGTGCAGTTGCCAGTGCAACCTGAAATTACAGCACCCATCCACAGCAAAGAGCCATGGCTAGTAAAATATGATTTGATTTTGGATGCTCATTTGGATTTGCTTATGCTAAGAGTCCGGGGGGTGGCTACGATGGCTCATTATAGCTGGATGTCCATGGATGCCATCTTTGGAACCACCAGCCTTTCCTCATTTTCCTTCTGTGGCAGAAATGTTCATGAGGGAGTGAATCACAATGCTCACTTGATCATCCTTTTCAAAATTGTCATGACTTCTGACTCCCAGGGAATTAATTATACTCTACAGGGCAGGGACTGTGGTAGAGAAGGAGGGTGCTCAAGCTTTCATGTTAAGACAATGTTCTCAGGTAAATTCTACATGTATTACCCCTTCAGTTGTAAACAGTTTTCCAGAGCTTCCTGGGAGGGCATGGAAATGTAGTGTAGTTCATTCAGTCCTTCTTTCACATAGTTAATCAGTCAGTCATTGACTCATTCAACCAATATTTACTAAATGTTTATATGTGGCAGGAACTATGCTTGGTTCTGAGAAAAATGATGAAAGAGAAACAATGGTCTTTATTCTTGGAGATCATACAATTTGGAGAGAAGAGGAAAAGCTTGAGGGAGTAGGAGAGAATTCCAGTCAATTACAGGGCAGTGTGCTAAGTACTCTTGATGGTGAGGAGGTACATAATACTTTGAGAACAAGAGAAGATAACTAACCCAGATGTGTGTGTGTGTGTGTGTGTGTGTGTGTAGTATTGGGACTGGTAGTGCTAGGGTATGTTTTCAAAGATTCACTTAGGGCCTGAGAAAAAAGCAACTAATCACGATTCCAGACAGAGGCAAGAGAAGAGTGTGGTCCAGGCAGTGCAAATATTTTTAATGGCTTGGATGTCAAAGGGAGGATGATATATATATATATATATATATATATATATATATATATATATATATATATATATACTGATATATATCTATATCAGTTTATACTCAGTAAAGTCAAATTTAACTGATTATTAAATATATCTTGAATCAAATTAATACAAGTTAGCATGTAAAATGATAATGAAAACAGCATAATATTCCAAACCATCTTGAAAAATGTTGACATCTTTATAGAATATATCCTGTGGCCACTGAATAGGGCATATATAAACTCTGCCATACCTTTAAACTTTTAAAATTCCTCTTGACCTATTTCTTTGCCCTAATCCATTTTCCTGTCTTTCTTCTAAAAATTCTCACTTGCTTCTTTGCCCACTTACATCAGTAACTTTAGCCTTTCTGGATTTTCTTCGATGAAAACTGGGATAGAAAAATAGAAATACCTATAATAAGGTAATCTGAACAGACTCGTGCTGTTAACTTGACCCTGAGGATCTGAGGAAACAGTGGGCACTTGAACAGCACTGGGGTTAAAAGTGAGAAACCTCCCTTCTCCCATTGTCAGAAATTCCCATATAGCTTTTTCCCTGCATTTATTTAATTCTTGTTCAAGTACAGTTTTCCGTCTTTTACTCCCATCCCAGCCCCCCCACCGTGCACCCCACTTCCCTCCCATTTCTACCCCCCTTAGTTTTTGTCCATGTGTCCTTTATACTAATTTCTGTAAATCCTTCCCCTTTTCCCCTGAAATTCCCTCCCCTCTCCTCTTTGGAACCTAAACAACAAAACAAACAAGTAAGCAAAATATAACCAAAGACACTGAAATACAGAACAGGCCGACAGGGCTCATTTAGCTTTCGACTGCCCCAAAATTTAACTACTGTTGACAGAAAACCTTATCAACTATGTAAATAGTCAATTAACCCATATTTTCTATGTTATATTATTGTATACTCTATTTTCACAATAAATAAAGCTAGGAAAAAGATAAATTTTTTAGAAAATTGTGAGAGAAAATACATTTTCAGTGCTGTATGTATTTAATGAAACAATTACATGTATTAGTGAATCCACACAATTCAAACCATGTTCTTCAAAGGTCAGCTGTATACTGATTTATGGCCATGTCGTATTAATGCTTATTTATATGCTTACCGAGTGTTGATTGTAGTTAGTCCCCCAAAATGTTATGCTAGTTGTGTTGGCATTACATAGTTGACAAGAGGACATCGATTTTTTTTTCACCCTGGCATGTAAATGTAGACTGACAAGTGATCATCAAATTTACTAATAAAACACTGTTGCATTTGAGTGATGGGAGTGAACAGCAGAGTGTGATAAGTTCATACATAAATGTCAGACCAGGAAGTAGAGACTGGAACAGCTCTTTCAGCAAAACGGGCTGTGGAAAGGAGAAGGCAGGTGAAATAGTGGTTGCAGGTGATCTTGGTCAAGGGATCATTCCTGTCATTAAGTGAGAGACTTAGTTAAGCATGTTGGATGCAGATAAAAGGAACTCTCAAGAGACCGAATGACTGAAAACACTGAGAAAGAAATCATCAATCATGAGAAATCTAAGTGGGGGTGTTTGGCTGAAAGATCATAGTTTTTGGAATTATACACATCTAAGTGTAGTTTAAAGCTTTGGAACTAATATCCATTGTTAATTTTTTTTTACTTTATAGTCTCACGACAGTGGTTGCAGATAATGCCTTTTAATGTGTGTTGTTAAGGTTAAATCAAATATGTAAAGCTATCAGACATTATATTTAACAATTTGTATATTTTTCTTCTCTGTTAATTTAAGTCCAAAAAGATTGAAACTTTTTTTTGGTAACTGTTATATCAAAAAAGTAAAGAATAGTAACTTACATGAACACATATTTACTGAGTGAATATACAAATAATTTAATGTATGAACATTAGTCTCTTACTTTTTTAGTTAAAATGAGAAAAAAAGATAAAATAAAAGATGACTAACTTTACCACTCCATCACAAAAGTGGAATTGGAATTTGCAGGCTGATAGTGACCAGAGGGGAGAGGGGAAAGGGGAAGGAAGGGTTTGCAGGAACAAGTGTAAAGGACACATGGACAATAACAACTGGGCGGGGGGTGGAAACAGGAGGGAGGTGGGGAGTGGGCTGGGCTGAGGGTAAAAGGCAGAAAACTGTACTTGAACAACAATTAAAATAAAAAATATATTTAAAAAAGAAATCTGCTTATGAGTTTTCTTACAGTATTATATTTTTGAAATCAAATATTTTAAATTATATTTAGTTTACAACTTTGTGTGATCTGTTAAGTGATATCACTTGATGATTTGGTTCATTTACACTTTGGTTTAATAATTGTTTTAGATGCAGTTTTTATCAGGGTTAGGGAAGAGATTTACTTTGTTCATGAAGAAAGTAATATCTCTGAATGGGGAACAATGGTAAAGAGTAGATGAATCAGATTTTCGAGACTATTTCATTCTACAGTCACACTTCAGTAGCAAGTCAGACTTAGAGAAAAACAAACAAAACAACACAAAAACTGGGAAAGAGGTACAAAATAGCTTGTTTGGCCTCTTTCTGATATTTTGTGAATTTGGAAAGTAAATTCTAAGATTCTTCAATATTTAATTCTTACTCATTTTAAAATGCAGATAATAAATCTACTTGAATGACAACATTGGACATGCATGAACTCATGCTCATCTAAAGCATAGTTATTCTTACTTTTAAAGATTGGACAAATAAGACTCTGAAAGCCATGACTGAAGTCACCCAAGGATTTATCAGAGAGCCGTGGATTTAAACCTAGTCCTTCCTTTTTTCTGTTATCACAAGTTTGTTTTCTACGTCTGCGTGTCAGAAATAGATGGTTACTGTTGGTGATACAGAGAAATAATCTGACACAGTTTCTAGCCTCAGAAAAAATGAGTTTACTTCTCAAAATAAAATTTTCTAGAAGAGTCTTTGTAAACTCTCACAATAATTATATAAGAGTAGTTGGTTAATGTAGTCCTAAACTTTGGGATCAAACGTGAAAAATAGAGAAGCTAGGATTCTATAGAATTTCTATAAGTCATTAGGGAAAGTGAAAAGTCCTAAGGAGTTTTCCTGTAACTACGTTTTGGGCTCCCCACCCCTCATAAATTCGGGTAAGATAAGAGCAGAGTTTGCATAGACTTTGTGTGCATGTGTTTCAGAGCCTATTCTTAAGATGTATGTGCTAAGTAAAAAAACATAACGCTTTTCTTATTTCTCAGTAAAATTTTGATTGACTCATAAATGGTAAAATGACTATTATATTGCACTACCTTAAGGCACAACACAAAGTATCTAGAAAATATTCAAATCACTAAGTACATGAAAAAAATGAAATGCAGCATAGTTTAGGATATGTGATTTTTTCTATTCCATACACTTTAGATAGAGAATTTTGAAAATTAATGAAGCTTATTTTTTAGGAAAGTTGTGTAATTGTTCAAATGACACACAGTGGAACATACTTTTCTTACTTTCTTGAGCTCTGAGTGAGCAGGAAGCATTCTGACATAGATAAAACTCATATACATATTTTGGTTATTCCAGTCATCTTTAGTTCCTGAAATTGAAAACCTGGACCTCAGTGTCATTGCTTTATCTTAGTTCTTCTACTTTCTCTGCTTTTCAAGAGTATCTTCTCTCATTGTTCCCAAACACAATATTCAGTTCTAACTCCCTTTTTTAATATTTCATCCATCCTTTGGTATCATCATAAATCACTTTATTGTGATGCTTAAGCATCTTTACTTCAACTTTTGTGGGTCACTTTAAAAATCCCAAACTGAATTTTGTATTTGCAATACTTTTTAAAGCTGCCCTACCCCTCAAAATTGATAATTTGGGGTATCACAACATGCATATCTGTCCACTGTTTTACATATACACAATCTGTACAGAAGGTATCCAGCCATGTAATATAAAAATAGAGACATTTATTTAAGAAGCTACAAGACACAAGAAACATTGATGCTCAGTCCCCTTCAAAGTAGGCACCTCGGGACCTCACACAGTAGCCATCAGCTGCCTTGTTGTATTTTCTAGAATCTCATCAATAGTCTGAAATCTCTTCTTTTTCCAAGAGGATTTTAGTTTTGGAAAAAGCCAGAAGTCATAGGGTGCCAAATCTGTGCTGTAGGGGTCTGAGTCACCTGGGTGATTTGATGTTTAGCCAAAAAAATCTGCATAAGATGTGATGCATGAGCGGGTGTGTTATTGTGATGAAGCTGCCAATCACCAGTTGCCCATAGAAGTGGCCTTCTGAATCATCTCAATTGTTTCTGTGGAGGAACATTTGAGTGTAACACAAAATTTGACACAGATTTGTTGCTGTGCTCACTGTCATTTTGAATGTGGTGGCCACACAGTACATGTGCTCACTCAACAGGCGTCTACCACCCCCACTGACTAGTACAGTGAAGTTCTCGTTGTTCACATTTGCACATTCCGGTCCACTCTCCTTGGCTGCCAGGTTACAACAATGTTATGCAAACCATTCTCATTATATTAACAATGATTGGGCTTTTCTGGATAGACCTTGTACATGTAGTATTTTCCTAATCTCTTTTCTGTGTTCTATGCCCTTCTAGTTTTACTAACTTCTTATATTTAGTATGGCTAAAATCAGTCATTTTTTTCTTTAAATTATCCCCCAATACACCCACAACTTAGCTGTTTCTCTTAAGGGCAATGCAGTGCTCTCAGTCATCCTAAGTGAAAAAATTGAAAGTAGGAATCAAATACTCACTTATCCTCATATCATACTTACAGTTAATATTCCCTACCAATCTTCATTTAATTTCGATCTTTCCATTTCTAGTAGTGCTGTCCCAATTCAGGTCTTCGTTAACATTTCTCACCCCCTCCACTACTCACCTTGTCCAGGTCACCTCTGAATTTTAATCTTTTATTATTGCAATAGGTCTGACTTCCACCTGTGCCCTGTTCATGTTTAAGAATCTATTTTCACCATATCCTCATAGTTATTTTCTTTAAAGATAATTATTTTTTGCAAATATGATTTTCTTAAAACTTATTTATTTAAAACACTTGTTTATTTAAAACATAAATAATTTTTTTATTCCTCTGCTTAAACCTTCCAATAGCTCTCATTTTTCTCAGAGCAAACAGTAGCCTTTAAAGTATCTTATAATACCCTGTTTGATCTTCTTAATGCCCCTCCACTACCTCATTTCTACTGCTCTTTAATCCACTTATTCCAGCTATGATAGTTTCCTGCTTTCCCCTTGAATTTTCTGATATTCTTTGGCCTTGAGGTCTTTTCCCTGGGTCCGTCCTCTGCCTGGAACCTGTTTCTTCCAGATATTCATGTCATCTCCTCACTCAAAGCTTTACTCAAATGCCTCTTCCTGATGAAGCCTACTGTATAATGTTTAAAATTACAATCCTACTAATTTTCTATCTCATGCTCTTAATTTCCTTTCCCTATTTATTTTTTTCTCTAAACCACTTAATACCTCCTCACACATTATTTGTTTATTTGTTTGTTTTCCATTTATGTGTCTGTCTCCTGCTACTGAAATGTAAACTCAATGAGGTCAGGGATTTTGTTCTGTTTTATTTGCTGTTGTATTCTAATCACCCTGAGGAGTGCCTGACTATAGAAACTCAATAAATGCTTGTTGAGTATAACAAATTTTTTCAGTACTTATTTAGCTAGTTTCCTGCCTCATATCTCTTTTTTGCCCCCTCATTTGGCTGCTACTCCATGGTAAATTATTTGTTTTGTATCTCAATTCTATTCATATAATTTTGCTTAAATTCTCTAATAGTCTCAAATTTCCCATCACAAAAAATCCCAGCTTCTGGAAACACTATGCAAAACCCTCACACTTGGCCTCCAAGCTTTTTTTCTCATCTCAGTTACTATAGTTTACCTATAATGCCTGCCTCTTAATCCCCAAACATTACTTTGTCCTGGTATTTTGTTTTACTCCTTTTCATTCCTCATTGTAGGTCCCAAACCTAACCATGACTATGGAAATATTATTTGTACTTGGATGAGATCTATCCAAGAAGCCATTGCCTAAAAAACAAACTTTTACACCAGCTCACTGTCAGTGTTTTCTTAAGTATGAGGATATATTTATCAGAAACTAATTTTTATAAGAAATCATTCTTAAAATTGCTGCAGCTATTCAGGGTCATTTATGGTTCCATATACATTTTTGAAGTATTTATTCTATATCTGTGAAATGTGCCATTGGTACTTTAAAGTACCAATGCAATAAGTATTGCATTGAATCTGTAAATTGCTTTGGGTAGCATGGACATTTTGATGATGTTAATTCTTGCAATTGTGAACACAGTATATGGTTCCATTTGTTTGTGTCTTTCTTAATTTCTTTCTTCAGTGTTGTGTAGTTTTCTGAGTACAGGTCTTTTGCCTCTGTGGTTGTTTATTTCTAGGTATTTTATTTTTCTTGTTGCTATATCAAATGGGAAACCACAATGAGATACCACTTCACACTGGTGATAACTGCCATCATAAACAAAGCAACAAACAACAAGTGTTGGAGAGGTTGTAGAGAAAAGGGAACCCTACTATACTGTTGGTGGGAATGCAGACTGGTGCAGCCACTGTGGAAAACAGTATGGAATTTCCTCAGAAAACTAAAAATAAAACTGCCTTTTGACCTGGCAATTCCATTGCTAGGATTATATCCTAAGAATGCTGAAACACCAATCCAAAAGAACTTATGCACCCCGATGTTCATAGCAGCACAATTTATAATAGTCAAGTCCTGGAAGTGACCTAGGTGCCCATCAGTAAATGAGTGGATCAAAAAACTCTGCTACATTTACACAATGGAATACTATGCAGCAGAAAGAAAGAAGGTACTCCTACTCTTTGTGACAGCAGGGATGGAAGTGGAGAGCATTATGCTATGTGAAATGAGCCAGACAGTGAAAGATGAATACCATATGATCTCACCTTTAACTGAAACCTAATCAAGAAAAAAAACAAGTAAGCAAAATATAACCAGAGCTACTGATATTAAGAACAAACTGACAATAACCAGAGGGGAGATGGGAGGGGACAATGGGGGAAAAGACTGAAGGGTTTTTAGGAACAACTATAAAGGACACATGGACAAAACCAGGGTGGGGTGAAATCCGTGGAGGGAGGTGGGGATGACTGATGGGGGGGTGTAGGGGGGAAAGGCAGACAAGTGTACTTGAACAACAATAAAATTTTAAAAATGGAAAAAATATTTGCTGAAAGAAATAAAAAAGAAATCAGTCATTTAGTACTTGTTTTCACATCATTATGGTATTTTTTTCTGCTTGTACTTCTGTGATCCCTGAGACCTGAATGATGAAAAATGAGATAAATGTCTCTACTCTCACCAACATGTTATAAGTGAGAAAAATAAAGTAGAAATATTAAAACACTTATATACAAAAATGTACAATACATAATGAATAGTCCAACACTAATATGTTAACTGAAATGATAGTTCTCCAAAATTCTCAAGCACCTGGAAAAATCCAGTCACATTCAACAAGCTATGGAATGTTCCATATATGTATTATTAGAGTGTAACAAGGTGTTTCTCTGTTGCTGTGGGGAAATACAAAGTCTTCTCTAAGATATTGTTTAATAATTTATTTTAAAGTTCACATTTAATTTTCAGTGGTGATGCAATATTCAGCTTTTCTATAAAAATTATTAAATGTATGCTACCATTGAGAAATAGACAAAAAACTGTACTTGACAAATAACTAAATAAAATTATTGAAAGAAAATGTTGGAAGAACTGGACAGCTACATGGAAAAAAATGAAACTTGAGCACAAACTTATACCATATACCAAAATAAATACAAGGTGGATAAAAGACTTAAATATAAGCTGTGACACCATTAAAGTCCTAGAGGAGAACATCGGCAAGAAAATCTCAGATATTTCATGCAGCAACATTTTTACCGATATGTTCCCTAGAGCAAGGAATATAAAGGAAAGAATAAACAAATGGGATCTCATCAAAATAAAAAGCTTCTGCGTGGCTAAAGAAAAGAGTATTAAATTAAAAACACAACCAACTGTATGGGAAAACATATTTGCCAATGATACCTCAGACAAAGGTTTAATCTCCAAAATATACAAAGAACTTATACAACTCCACTCTAGGAAGACATCTAACCCAATTAAAAAATGGGAAAAGGACTGGAACAGACACTTCTCCAAGGAGGACATACAGAAGATCCAGAGACACATGAAGAGATGCTCAATATCGTTAGCTATCAGAGAGATGCAAATTAAAACCACAATGAGATACCACTTTACACTAGTCAGGATGGCTATCATAAACAAAGCAACAAACAACAAATGTTGGAGAGGTTGTGGGGAAAAGGGGACCTTAGTTCACTGTTGGTGGGATTGCAGACTAGTACAACCATTATGGAAAACAGTATGGAATTTTCTCAGAAAAATAAATTGCTGCCTTTTGACCCAGCAATTCCACTGCTAGGATTATATCCTAAGAATCCTGAAACATCAATTTCAAACAACCTAGCACCACAATGTTCATAGCAGCACAATTTACAATAGCCAAGAGTTGGAAGCAACCAAGGTGCCCGTCAGTAAATGAATGGATCAAAAAATTATGGTACATATACACAATGCACTTCTACGCAGCAGAGAGAAAGGAGCTACTACCCTTTGCAACAACATGGATGGAACTGGAAAGCATTATGCTGAGTGAAATAGGCCAGGTGTTGAAAGACAAATACCATATGATCTCACCTTTAACAGGAAGCTAAACAATAAAACAAACAAGCAAGCATAAAAAAAACAAAGACACTGAAACAGAGAACAAGGGGACAGTGACCAGAGGGGAGAGGGAAGGGAATTTAAGGGGGAAAAAGGGGAGGGATTTGGAGGAACAAATATGAAGGACACAGGGACAAGAACTAAGGGGGGTGGAAATGGGAGGGACGTGGGGAGCACGGGGCGAAGGGGGCTGGGATGGGAGAAATAGACAGAAAATTGTACTTAAAAAATAACTAAATAAAATTATTGAAAAAACATAAATATATGCTACCATTAAGATTTTGTATAAGCTATTTACCAATAATTATGTTATTTTTAAAGCAAATATTTTAGAGGGTTTTACTAAATAATTCTGAAGGAATTATTATTTTGTTAATAATAAGGGATTGAAGAATTTATTAGTTTGTTTCAGTGTTTATGTTAAATTAATATGATTTAAAAAATATTTTCTAAGTTAGTCTAGTTTGGATCTCAGACAAATTTCCTGACATATATTTTAGTGCAATTTTACTCTTATGTTGAAATGCATAAAATAAACAAAGACAAAACATGGCAAACCCCACTACCGACCCAAATCCCAGCTTTTGGAGTTCAAGGGCTTTTTATTGTGAACTGACTTTTGAATCAGTTTTGCAAGGTAGCAGTTTGAGTTAACTTTTGCTTCTTTTGTAAAATTACTAAACCACTGCTTAATAATAAAATAACAAGCTTGAAAACAAAACAAAGGTTAATCTAATATTCTAAGCCCTAATGGCCGAATCAGACTAATTTTATGACTGATTCGATCAATTACGCAAAAATTCGTCAATAAAAGCTATGAATGGGGTGGGGGAGGAAAGCAACCTAAAACCACTTGGTTTCCTGGCTACATTTAAACTTAAACTCAGAGAATATTAATATAAAAATAGTCTAAGTCACAATCACTTAGAGGCAGAAAAAGTGGGCGGACATTTGTTAAACTACTTAGAAGAATATTTGAAATATCATTAAGACCTGGACCAATGCCAGGCAAGTGAGACAAAGCAGACCAGGAGCAAAACTTCAAACAGGAGAGAGTAATCAGTGATATGATACGTGTGATGTCAGTACTTATTTTTCCTTAAGCCCCAGCTATTGCAAGAAAATCTATAAACACCCAGAGAACAATAGACTCGGTAATACGGCTATATAGACATATAAAATATAAACGATGCCAAACACTGCATCTGTTTTCGGAAGGACAGAGGTAGCAGCATTGTGAAATACAATCTGTGTTTCATTGGGGCAGTAGTTGAAGCACTTAGTGGAGTGTCCCAGAAAAGTTAGTGTTCTAACCTGTCTCAAGTTGGCTAGGATATGAACACTGTCACGTCATTTGGCACGCTGGCTGAGCCGGTGCAAAGAAAGGTGGTGATAAATGGGAGTGCGTCCAATCGTGAGGAAGTGGCTAGCAGGGAGGCTGCAGGAGCTTGGCGCAAGGTCAGGTTTTATTTTCCATCTTTATTAATCATCTCCAGGGGGGAATAAATTGCCTGCTAATGAAATTTGCAGAAAGCACTAAATTTTGAGGTGTTGCCAACATGGTTAACAAAGGAGAAATAAATATAAATGGACTTAAGCATGCTATTTATCATTTATTTGGATTTAATCAAAATTGTTCCGAGAATACATTTATAAGCTATTCCCACAAATTATATTTCAGAGGGGGAAATCTCTATCACACAGCAAGACAAATGGGCTGATAGTAGGGTCGCCCTCTGTATTGTTAAGTTAGAAGAAAAAGGATGGCAAAGATGCATTTGTTAGAATCCTCTTTTTATTTGCATTGGGCACCAATTTGGAAAATGGGAACATTTTCAAGTCTTGGAAAATCTGTTTTAAGAGTTCAGCAAAAACACAAAGATTAAGGATAGCATATATTCAATCTTTTTCTATCTTGGCCATGCTTTCCCTGACATCCTTTTAAGGGAGAGATTTTTTTTTTTTTTTGCTCTTTTTCCCTGCTCTTGTCCTACATCAACACAAGGCCTGGAGGAAAGATGGGGATTTATATTGCTTCTCATCGCTGTTTCAGTCTGACTCACAGTTTTGCCTCCAATCAATTGACTCCTACTTTTTCACTCTGTTACCTCATGTCCTCCTTTCTCCTTTATATTGCTTGAACTCTCTTTGTTTATCACTCTCTCTCTCTATATATATACACACATATATATATATTTACATGTGTATGTATATATGTATTGTGTGTATATGTATGTGTGTGTGTGTGTGTATATATATATATATATTCCCTAGCATAATTCTATACTTGCTCCTCTCTCCTCCTTTTGTTTTCCCTTTGTAAAATCCTGACCCAATGAAGTCCAATTATGTTCTACATGGGCACAAAAAAGCTGATTATGGATACTTAATGACTGATGACACTTAATTTTTATGGCCATTAAAATGAAGAATGCCCTTGGCATTATTTAGTAATACCACTACATCATATCAGCAATTCATCAAGCACTTTCTGAGAAGGCTATTTCATACTTTCTCCTGTCTTCTCAAATTTGCCCATTTTTTACTTCTTAATTCTCAGGTGAATGTGTTAGCTTTATATTTCATAGAGAAAAATACATGTGAGGATTGAATGTGGGAGAGGGGGTGGGCAGGGCAGGGGAGAGCAATGAGAGAAAACGTGGACAGCTGTAATTGAACAATAATAAAAATTTGTTTAAAACAAGATAATCTCACCATCAAATATTTTAATCTATCTACAACTGTTCCATTAACTCTGCTTTCTGTCCTTTGAACAGTTGTTCATCTCTTTCTCTCTGAGTCTTTTCTTCACTACATCAATTTTGGCATGGCAAGTTTTATGTACATGCATCTCAAAGTATTTTCATTTTTGCACATTTTTTCGTTGTTGTTCAAATACAGTTATCTCCATTTTCTCCCCTCCACCCCCTGACCCCAGCCATCCCCATTTGCCACCCTCGATCCTACCCACCTTTGGTCCTAATTTTTATTTTCATTTTTAATAGTTTTTATATAGCATGTTGTTTAATTCCATATACTTGTGAATTTCTTTAAATTTTTTGTTATTTATTTTTAATTTAATTTCAGTATACTTTAATAATAGTGTTTGCACAACTTCAAGCCTTTTAAATGTATTGAGCATTGTATTTTTGTGGCCTAGAACATGATTTGTCCTGAAGATGGTCTTTTGCACCTTGAGAAGTCTACACTATCTACTGTTTTAGGGGAATCTTCTGCAGATTTTTGTTAGGTCCACTTGGTTTATAATGTTGTTCATATCTCTAAAGCAATGTTCATGTCCTGCCTGGATTTTATCCATTTTTGAAAATGTGATATTAAAATCTCTATTGGGATTTGTCTATTTCTCTTCTCATTTCTCTCAGTTTTGCATTATGCATTTTGTTGTTTTGTTATTTGGTATATATGCAAAATCTGGCCAGAAGTTATCCAATCACGTAATATGAAAAATAAAGACATTTATTGAAGAAGATACAAGATACAAGAAACATTTTACATAGGACAATGACGCCTCAGTCCCCTTCAAAGTAGGCACCCTGAGACCTTACACAGTTCTCCCAGTCACCACCAGCTGCCCTGTTGTATTTTCCTGAATCTCATCAATGCCCTGAAATCTCTTCTTTTTCAAAGGTAATTTTAGCTTTGGGAAAAGCCAGAAGTCACAGAATGCCAAATCTGGACTGTAGCAGGACTGAGTCACCAAGTGATTTGATGTTTAGCCAAAAACCTCTGCACAAGGTGTAATGCATGAGTGGCTGCATTGTCATGATGAAGCTGCCAGTCACCAGTTGCCCATAGCTGCAACCTTCTGAATCATCTGAATAGTTTCTGTGGAGGAACGTTCTAGCTTATCACAAAATTTGATGCAGATTTGTTGTTCTACTCACTCAGCCATTTTGTTTTTTTTTTAAATATATTTTATTGATTATGCCATTACAGTTGTTCTATTCCCCCCTTTATTCCCCTCCACCCTGCACACCCCTCTCCCACCATTCCCCCCTTTAGTTTATGACCATGTGTCTCAAGTTCTTTAGATCCTATATTTCCCCTACTATTCTTGCCCTCCCCCATATCTATTTTCTACCTACCATCTATGCTACTAATTTTCTGTACCTTTTCCCCCTTCTCCTCCTCCCACTCCCTTGTTGCTAACCCTCCATGTGATCTTCATTTCTGTGGTTCACTCCTGATCTAGCTGCCCTCAGTTTGGTTTTTTTTTTAGGTGTGGTTCTTAATGACTGAGTTTGCTGTCCTTTCACTGTTCATCTTCTTTATCTTCTTTTTCTGAGATAAGTCCCTTTAACATTTCATATAATAAGGGCTTGGTGATGATGAACTCCTTGAATTTGATCTTATCTGAGATGCACTTTATCTTCCCTTCTATTCTAAATGAAAACTTTGCTAGATAGAGCAATCTTGGATGTAGGTCTTTCGATTTCATGACCTGGAATACTTCTTTGCAGCCCCTTCTTGCCTGGAAGGTCTCTTTTGAGAAATCGGCTGACAGTCTGATGGGAACTCCTTTATAGGTGACTGTCCCCTTCTCTCTTGCTGCTTCTAGGATTCTCTCCTTCATTTTAATCTTGGCTAGTGTAATTATGATGTGCCTTGGTATGTTCCTTCTTGGGTCCAACTTCTTTGGGACTCTCTGGTCTTCCTGGATTTCTTGGAAGTCTATTTCCTTTGCCAGATTGAGGAAGTTCTCCTTTATTATTTGTTGAAATAAGTTTTCCACTGGTGGCTGTTCCTCTTCCCCTTCTGGTACCCCTATAATTCGGATGTTGGAACATTTAAAGATGTCCTGAAGGTTCCTTAGCCTCTCCTCCTTTTTTTGAATTCTTGTTTCTTCATCCTTTTCTGTTTGGTCATTTTTTTCTTCCTTCTGGTCCACTCCTTTGATTTGAGTCCCAGTTTCCTTTCCATTACTATTGGTTTCCTGTGTATTTCCCTTCATTTCCATTAGTTTAGCCTTCATATGTTCCTCTAATTTGTGACTAAAATCAACCAGTTCTGTGAGTATCCTGATCACCAGTGTTTTGAAAGTTTGGCTATTTCTTCATTGCTTAGATTTATTGGCTCTGAGGCTCTGAGTTGTTCTTGAGCCATGTTTTGATCTGTTTGTGCCTGTTAGGTATGAGGAGCAGAGTCTTAGATGTTCACCAGGGTGGGGCCACCCAGGTCTCTGGGTTGTGACACTGTATGTGGGGGCGGGGTCAGAGAGGGGCCACCCAAGTCTCTGGGTTGTGATGCTGTATGTGGGGTCAGAGAGGGAGGATAGTGGTCCCCTCTGCCGCTTCCTGCTGCTGGGGCCTGCGTGGTCCTGGTCCTGGGGCCTTTGCAGCCCATCTCACTTCTCGCTTCTTCACCCATTTATCTGCGCATAAATGTGTGACTGCGGTCACCCCTCAGGGGGTCCACTGCCTTGCGCCCTCAGTGGGTCTGCCCACTACTCCACACCTGGGATCCGCCCATGGCTCCCGACATGCCTGGGTCATGCACCCGGGTTGGTCTGGTGGATCTTTCCTGCCTGACCCCACTCTGCTGCTGGCTTCACCCCTCTTACTGGTTTGGCTAAAGTGTACATTGTTGTCAGACTTCCATATAGTTCAATTTTCTGTGGTTTGGCTGTGTTTTTACTGCTAAAACTTTCTTGTTTTTAAACTTGGTTGTGCGAAAAGGCACAGTGTGTCCACCTACGCCTCCATCTCAGCCATTTTGAATGTGATGGCCATATAGTACACCTGCTCACTCAGTGGGCATCTACCATGCCTACTGACAAGTCTTTTGCAACTTTTTCTTTCAATTTTTCTTTGTTTTTGAATGTACAACTTTTTCCTATAGAAAGCCAGAATTGGATATTATTATTTGTTTTTATCTAGTATGACAATCTCTTCCTCTTGACTGAATTGCTTAACCCATTCTCATTTAATATTATTATAAATATATTTGAATTTACACCTCTCATTTTCTTTTTTAAGTAATTAATAGATGAATTAGTATTTTCTTATTTATTCTTTATATTAAAATCAGCATATTACAAGTATGATATTTCAGTTATATTTTCAACTTATTATGTATTCTGTATATTTCAAATTTGACTGGTTTTCATGACTTTTTCCAATATTTTTTTGATGATGACATTATCATCTTTTAATGATTACTGCTCTTAATATAGCAATAACATTTTAATTGGTCAACTAACTGGCCAAAGTGATATATTTTATTTTATTTTTGCTGTTTCAAAACTTTTTGTTGTATTTTTCCCATCACCATTTAGTCCCCTTATATCACCACATTGTTGTCCATGTCCATGAGTCCTTTGTGATCAATCCCTCCAACCCCTTAACTCCCCCCACTCTTGGCTATCCTCCTGTTCTCTATGAATCTGTCCCTATTTTCCTTGTCAGTCCAGTTTGTTCATTAGAGTCCACTTATGAGGAAAATCATATGGTATATGTCTTTCTCTAACTGGCTTATTTCCCAAGTGATACATTTTAAATATTCATATATTCCTATTATTTTCAGAAGTGAAGAAAAACCCACTTTTCTGTAATTTTCTAGCCCCACACGTCTATGGAGGTCTACCTTATATCATTTCTACCCTATTCCAAGTCACTCACACTAGCCTTTCTTTTCTCTTAAATAGGACAATTATGACATCTTTGTAATTGCTGTGCCCTTTGCCCAAAATACTATTACTCTATTTTTGATGCTGTTGCTATTGGAATTGTTCTCTGAATTTCATTTTCAGGTTGTTCAATGCAAGTGTATAGAAATACAATGGATTTTTATATATTGATTTTGTATCCTGTAACCTTTCTGAATTTATTTATTAGTCTAGGAGTTTTTCAGCAGATTGTCTCAGATATTCCATATACAAGAACAGGTCATCTACAAATGGAGACTTCTTCCTTCTGATCTGGATGTCTTTTATTTATTTTTCCTGCATAATTGCCCTGGCTAGAACTGCCAGCATAATGTTTACAGAAGTGGCAGGAGTGGAGATACTTGTGTTGTTCCTGATCTTAAAGGAAAAGCGTCCAGTCTTTCACCTATAAATATGATGTTAGAGGGTTTTTCCCTCTTTTTTAAAATTTTCTAACTTTTTAATTGAGTTTATTTTGGTGCCATTGGTTAATAAAATTACATAGGTTTCAGATGTGCAATTCTATAATGCATCACCTGCCACCCCAAGCCAATTCTCCTTCCATCACCCTATTCATTCCTCCTGTACCCTGTTCCGTCTCCCCTGACCCATCTCTCCTCTGATGAATACTGTTACTCTAGGTCTTCTTGTGGCTTACTCCTGACTTCATTCAGACCTAATCTTTTCAAAAACCTTCCCTGATCTCACTGTAATCCCTAACCCAGATCAACATAATCAGTTTTTATTTTTTATAAAGTTCATCACAATTGTACATAACGTTTTGTCATTATTTATCATTTGAAAGTAAGATCCCTCAAAATAGGCTTTTTTTGGGTTCACTGCTGTATTTCCTGACTCTAAAATATGTCTATATGAAGAGTAGGTAATCAATAGTTTTTACTCAATAAGGGTGTGAGTAAATTATAAAACAAATAAATAAAATGAACCAAGAAGCTGAAGAGAAGCACAATAAGTTGAATAAGACATAAATTTTCATCTAGAAAAAATCCATATTACTAATGTATTTATTATGTTTATATAAACTTTATTTTAATTATGAGCAAATGATATAATTTGATTTGATACTGGACATAGTTCTTGGTGCCTTTACTATCATAACTTGTATTGTCATCTTTCTTAATATTTTCTTATTTTTAACTGGGATTGGCTGGAGAGCCCTTATTGGGATTCCTTGGCTTGACTTCAGCTGGAAAGGTATAAACAAAATGCATCTGACTAAGAGAATTCAGAACTTTTTGCGACTTATGTGATTTGTAGGCAGGTACCACAAAAGAGAATCTTAGAAAGATGTATATGGCCTAATTTTCTCATTACACTTATTTCCTAGAGCTATTCCTATAGAAAATATAAAGAAACTTTCAGTGTTAAGAACAATATTTCATATAGTTTTGTATAGGTGTATAATTGTTCTGTATTGAATATGTACCCCCACCCCCTCTTAGCAGACAAAGAAACAAGATTATAAGGTGATTAATTGTTCACTTGAAAAGCTGATTGAGAATAATCACTTTATCTTTACAAATTAATTACAAAACTTTCTCTAATTAATTCATAAGATCTTTCGGTAACTTTTTGACTCTCTCCACAAGGAATTGTGTTTGAAAGATAAAAGCAACAGGACTGGTGTTATAAAAGTTGAATCAATAATGTAGAAATAGATTTCAGTATTACAATAAAATATCAATACAAATATGTACCCTGATCTATGTTGCTTTATACTTGTATCTGCAGTCTAAAGCTTGCTAATTCCTGGGTATCTAATTTGGAAGCCAGGTTGGTTGGCAGAATTTTTTCTGGCCAGGAGCAATGTATAGTCAAGCTTTCTAGAAATCTCACAAGACATTGAAATAGTGGCAAAAAGAATGGCCTTGACAATTACTCAGTATGGGAGAAATGGAGAATGGGGAGAATACATAGCATGGCAAAGTTGAACATAGGTCTTCTCTTAGACATATCAATTAATATAAATCAATATAAATATGCCTTTCTTTAATTTTTCCTCTTTAAAGGGTTTTTTTCCTTTCCTGAATTGTGAAATTAAGACAAGTATTCTGCCTAAGACAAAATTATGAAATAAAATTGGTTTTTTTACTCATACACTTTAACTTTCTACTGTATCCTCCCTTATTAGGCTTCTTTGTGGGGAGTGAGCTCTTACTCTCTTTTCTACTTCATTAATCAAAACTTGTTCTCAGGAAAGGAGTTGACAAATACATTTATACTTAGACAATAGTAATAAATACTATCCTAACCATTGTTACCAATTTTCAGACAATATCATCTATCTTGATAATCTTTATCACTCGTGAGGGTTGTCGTCTCAAAATACCTTTCAATTGAGTGTATCAGGCAAAATGTATCAATTGTTCATAGTTGGTGCTGAAGAGAAAACCTATTTCCTAATCTTGCTCTAAAATGCAATTAGCCCTGGCCAGGTAGCTCAGTTGGCTGGAACATCATCCCATACACCAGAAGATCATGGGTTTGATGCCTGGTTCAGGCACATATGTAGGTCACAGGTTTAATCCCTGGTTGGGCTATGTACAGTAGGCAACCTATAGATACTTCCCTCTCCCACTAATGTTTTGCTCTCTCTCCCTTCCTCTCTCTATAAAGTCAACAAATACATCCTCAGATGAGGATTAAAAAACAATTAAAATAATAAACAAAATACAATACAATTAAATTCCAAAGCTAGATAACATCTTTTTCCTGAGATATTTTAAATTTTTATTGAGAAAAAAGGCTGCATCCTTTATAGATGATTATCATATGATAGATGGTAGAGATACATTTGCAAGACATGGAACTCACCACTTTTTCTGAACATTGAGTGATGGACCCTCCTTCTGTTGATAGACTCAGAAGAATCTATAATGTATTCCCATGAATTTCTCATGTGTTTCCCTGGGTGGTTTATATATGAAAGACTGGTTTTCTTCTCTAGTTTGAAACTCTTTGAGGATAGAAGTCAGTCTTGCCAATCTCTTTATCCTCCTTGACCCCAAGTCTTGGAGCAAGTTCAATAAATGCATTTTATTCTCCACAGGATGTCATATTTAACTAATTTCATAGAAGACAGACCCAGGTTTGAATAGCTGTTTAATACTTAAATGTAGGAATGACAAAAAGGAAAAGTCAGGAGATTTATACTTTTTGCTTGCAAGTGATAGAAATCCAATTAAACTAATTTAAGTAGTGGGGAAAAAAGGGTATCCCCATAAATAGTTTCAAAAGGCTGTCCATGTGGCTTTCTGGATCCAGGCATGGCTGTTCTATAGGTTCAAGAAAGTTATTAGTTTTCTCTCCCTTTTTACATCTGGATTCTACCAATTTTTTCTTCTTCTTCAGACTCTCCCTACTTCATCATGGCAGCAAAAATGAATCCTGGGGCTTTGTATTAGTAGAAAACCTGAAGGGATACAGGGTTTCTTTAGTGTAAATTCAAACCTTTGGATTACAGCTGGCTGGACTTTTCTGAAGTCTACTGCATTGGGATTGATTATTACTCTTACCCAAAATGTATAAAAGAGGAAAAGGAACAAGATTATATGTGACTATTTGGATGTAGAATGTTCTTGATATCACCTGGCTGTAGTTGCAATTTGTCAGATGGAAGGAGATCAGCATGTGAGAAATGTATCGATAACCTGGATTTAGTAGGTTCAATTCAGGGACCACCAAAAGAAATGCCATCACCATTTGGAGCTTTCAGAATTTGGTGGGACTGTTACTTATTTTAAAAACAGAAAAGTTAGAAGACATCAGTTGCTAGAAATGCAGTATGAATAAAGCAGACATGGACATTGCTCTTTGACAGCTTAAATTATGGAGGTTCCTTCAGAAGTAGGGAGGCAGTTCCAGTGTGTGATAAGTTCTAAGGTGAAAGAAGTGTAAGGTATTATCGGTGCACCTAGGAGGAAGGAGTAATCTAAATATCCAATGGGCCATGCAAAATATGAGGATAGATAGCATTGGAAAGGTATAGGAGCAATGTGTGAGTTAGTAAGTAACTTTTCAAGAGAAATAGTTTGAAAACCATTCTTAATTACTTGTATATTGACATAGTTCTATTAAGTAGTGAGTGTCAGAATC
Organism: Artibeus jamaicensis; assembly: GCF_021234435.1. Classification (NCBI taxonomy): domain Eukaryota; kingdom Metazoa; phylum Chordata; class Mammalia; order Chiroptera; family Phyllostomidae; genus Artibeus; species Artibeus jamaicensis. The sequence goes on from NW_026522036.1 coordinate 2,045,962, forward strand.
ATTGAAGCATTACCCTGTTTTCTAAGGATAGTTCCTCCATTGCCTGCTATCATCAAATATACAGGTCACTGATATAATGAGAAAACATTTCCTGCTCTCATTTGAATCTCATTGAGTTCTTCATATTCTACTTCACTAGCCTTCCTTATGTTTGTCAAGAAGGTTCTCAACGAAGAACTCAATGATTTTGGATGAAAGTCAGGAAATCAGCTCTTGAAACAGTAAAAGTCAGGCTGTATGAAGCCTAGCTCTGACTAGTACAAAGAACCCTTGAATAAGATTATCAAGCTACTCCCTTCATTGTAAAAGAAGCCAATCCAAGCAGGTATGGAGAGGCAGCAAGTATAATGAGTAGAAATCAATTTTGCAACTAGAATAACATGATGACAAGTCCAAGTTATGATGTATAAGGGATGGCATTTTCTTGCGTGAGACTCAGTTTCTTATCCGAACAAAGATAATAGCATTTATCTTGAAGAATTTAGACAAGGACCTATCACCTGGTGCATGCTTGTCCTATAAATAGTGGTTTAGTCCTTGACTGTTACTAGGAGGTGAAAGTTTATGAAATGCAGGAGTAGTTGTCTGTATCTTCAATTTTTATAGTACATATTTGGCAGTTTGCAAAAAATAAGAAAGTAATCGTATATTGATTATCTAAGACAAGTCAGGCTTAAAGTTACTTTGTTCACATTTATTTTCTTTAATATTCTTTAACTTTCCACTGAGAGGTAAATACTAATCTCTTGATTTTAAAATAAAGAATGATGGAAGCCCTGGCTGGTGTGGTGCAGTGGGTTGAGCACCGGCCCATGAACGGAAAAGTTGTCAGTTCAGTTCCTGGCCAGGATGCCTGCCTGGATTGCGGGTGGGTCCTGTGGTGGGGCCGGTGCAAGAGGCATCAATCAATGTTACTCTTGCACATCAATGTTTCTCTCCCTCTCTTTACCCCTTTCTTTCCCTCTCTCTAAAAATGAATAAAGCCTTAAAAAAAACCCCGAAATTCCAGTTGAGGAAGAATGAAGAGTTGGCATGATCCACTAAAATGAAACAGATTTGTTTTTGAAATATAGCTTCATGGCCCCCTGAAACACTTAGCACAGGCCTAGGAACAAATAAAGTGAGCAGTGCTTTTATTATTCTTAGCCCAAATATTGTAAATTAAATAATCACATTGAGCTGCAGTGGGATGCTTGAGTATTACATAAGGAGCAAGAAGATATTTTAGCAAAATGCATGGGATATAATTGAGGCTTAATGATTATTAATTATCTCCCAATTATTTCATATTGTGGTGGGAACCTAGCCAAGGATTACAGGGTAAAAATAAAGTAATATTTGGATAATAAGTATACTCTACAGAGTACAGCCCTTAAAGTTGATTTTTGAAGAAAGATTTACAAATATTTAGTCTGAGTTTATTATGTAACTGATTAGCCTCCTGATTCAATTTTTTTTGTTGTTGTTCTAAAATGGCTGAACATACAATATCTGGCCTGATGAACCAGGCTGTGAAGGAAATCCAAATTGCTAATTCTATTTCACTAGCTCTCCTGATGTTCGCTGAGAGGGTTCGGGAAGGCAATGTGTAGATAATGTTGCGCTAGGATTATTTCTTGGTTGAAATGGAGCCTCTGACATTTTTGTTGGCATATTTCAACTCAAACATCATTGATGAACATCAGAAAGCCAGAATGTATAGCTGCAAGCTGATTAGTTAGCATTTCGATATATACATGCACATGGACACACACGGTGTTAGGTCTCAATTAATGGCAGCGCCTAATTATTCTCTAAGATGGCATGTGAAATTCTTTTGCAGTGCGTAAGATCCTTACATTCCTCACAGACCTGAAAGAATTGATTAATCCTGCCATCTAAGGCAGCTTGTGTTCCAGAAAACAAATAAGCTGATAATAATGTTTTAACAGGAGTTGTAGTTTATTGGGTAATTTCTGTGTTTCATCAGTGTATGAAATCCTCATGAACTCAATTTTGTAGTTGAGAACACTGTGATTGAGAAAGGGTTACATTAATTGCTCAGAATTGTCAGGCTTAAAGTTGCTTTGTTCACATTTATTTTCTTCAATATTCTCAGGAACTGAGTAAACATAAATTCAAGTATGTGCTACCTGAGTCCAAAACCTAATCTCTTAACCAGCCCACCCATAGCAGCAGGAAAGCTAGCCTGTTCTGAGGGGACTCAAGGTAATTAGTGGTCGATTTGACTGTTTTTTTCTCCTTTGACTCTCTTCTTCCACTTAGTTAATATATTGACAACTAGAAAACATGCAAAGTCTCCCAGTTGCCTAGTGGATCGAGTGCAAATTCCTTAAGGTTTCCTATAATAGGCACCAAGCTATGTGTCCTGCCAGCACTCCTCTGCATGCTGTCGTCAAACTGGACTACTTGTTCTTCTCAAAACCTACTATGGGCATACATATTTTTTCCCTAATGATATTTCCTCTGCCTGAATCACAACGTGCTATCAGCTATACTTTGAGCTATTTTTCAATGATTAGGTTACATTCTCCCTTTTCTAAGAGGCCTTGCCTGAACCCTATATACAGAAGGTTATCACTAATTTTAAAACCCATGGTTCTTAACATCACTCTGCTCTATTTTGTGGACATTTGTACAGAGGTGCTTCAGTGGAGGGTGGAATTTGGAGTTATTAGGCAAAGTACTTGCTTTTTCTGACTCCATATCTTCTTACATATAGGCAATAGTATCAACCATAACATGGCATTTGCAGAGATGAATTTTTTTCCCAAAAGAACCTATTAGCTGTTTCTTTGGTTTTCAACCAGTAATGGTACTGCTTCCTTAGGGAATAATTTGAAATGTTTATAGGTATTTTTGGCTTATCACAAAGACAAAGGGACATTCCTTGTGTTGATGACAGGTTGTCAGAGATGCTGCTAGGTGTATGACAGTCTTACACAAGAAATGATTGTCCCACCCAAAGTCCTAACTATTCCCAGAGGGAAGCTATTTTTTATTTAGGGGAAGACCAAGAGAGTGGGCTTTCTTAATTATGCAGATTTAAGGGGGGAATTCTCCTAGAAAAGGTACAACCATATATTTTATAACCTGATAACATTTTGATCCTCCCCAAACCCATTGTTAGTGCAGAATTTATCACTCAGGATCAGATAGGTAATCTCCTTCAGAAACAGCTCATTGATGAAGTGCTAATTTAGATAGAGGCATATATGGGATATTTGAATTAAAACCTAAAGCATGAGAAGAAGCCATCAAAGGAAACTACCATTGTGCAAGCCTAAAAGCAGAAATAAACTGGGCATATCTTGGAACATAAGACCAGTGTGGCTGAAGTGTCATAAAGAGGGAGGAGGTCTAGCATGACTTGAAACCAGAGAATAGAGCTGGTCATAGATTTTCTAAATTTGGTAAATAATGATTGAAGGATATAAACATATTGAGAGGACATGAACTGATTTTCTGATTTAGATACTCACTCAGGCCCTTACGTGGAAAATAGATCGAAGGGAAGATAAATGGGGATGACGCAGTTTGAAAGCCAGTGTGGTGATTCAGATGAAAGGTGCTGAGACCCACACCAGTATGGTGTCTGTGGGAGGAGGAGAAATGCATGGTTCTGGATATACAGTAATTTGGAGGTAAGAACAAAAAGGCATGGCAATGGATGGATATGATGCATGATGTATAGAAGGTAGGATCAAGAGTTAGCAGTAAATCCTAAGGAGTTGTGAAATCCCAAGATTGGGAGCACACAGACACAAAAATTTTTAGTGAGAACATAAAATGACAGGCTTTGAGTATCTTAAAGTTGGAGTCATAACTATAGTAAATTTGGATGTATCAATTATGTAGCTGAATATCAGTTGGGTCAAAGAGGAGATATCAGGTCTATGTATAAAATTTGCAAGTCAGCTTATTTAAAACATAGGGAGAGTGTGGACAAATAAAAATAAAATGTCCTAGATAGACTGCTGGATACATTTAGCATTCAGAGACAGTATAGAAAAAAAGAGTCAGTAATAAATATTTAAGGATATTTAGAGTAGCCACAGTGAGGTGAAATGAGAAATGAAAAGGAGATGGCTCAAGACCAGGGATAAAGTGTTTCAAGAAGGAAGATGTGGTCAGCTCCACTGCAGGCTACCCAGTGGTCAGATAAGAGGTATGCACCAGCGGCCAGTGCATCCATCTGCATGGTATTCTTTTTGTTTTTGTTTTTTTCTCAGTAATTTTATTTAGTTATTTTTCAAGTACAGTTTTTTGTCTGTTTCTCCCATCCTAGCCCCCCCACCTCGTGCTCCCCACCTCCCTGCCATTTCCACTCCCCTTAGTTCTCGTCCCTGTGTCCTTCATATTTGTTCCTCCAAATCCCTCCCCATTTTCCCCCTTAAATTTCCTTCCCTCTCCCCTCTGGTCACTGTCCCCTTGTTCTCTGTTTCAGCGTCTTTGTTTTTATTCTGCTTGCTTGTTTGTTTTGTTGTTTAGCTTCCTGTTAAAGGTGAGATCATATGGTATTTGTCTTTCAACACCTGGCCTATTTCACTCAGCATAATGCTTTCCAGTTCCATCCATGTTGTTGCAAAGGGTAGTAGCTCCTTCTTTCTCTTTGCTGCATAGAATTCCATTGTGTATATGTACCACAATTTTCTGATCCATTCATTTACTGACGGGCACCTTGGTTGCTTCCAACTCTCATCTATTGTAAATTGTGCTGCTATGAACATTGTGGTGCATAGGTTGTTTGAAATTGATGTTTTAGGATTCTTAGGATATAATCCTAGCAGTGGAATTGCTGGGTCAAAAGGCAGGTAAACTTTTATTTTTCTGAGAAAATTCTATACTGTTTTCCATTATGGTTGTACCAGTCTGCAATCCCACCAACAGTGAACTAAGGACCCCTTTTCCCCACAACTTCTCCAACATTTGTTGTTTGTTGCTTTGTTTATCATAGGCATCCTGACTAGTGTAAAGTGGTATCTCATTGTAGTTTTCATTTGCATCTCTCTGATAGCTAATGATATTGAGCATCTCTTCATGTGTCTCTGAATCTTCTTTATGTCCTCCTTGAAGAAGTGTCTGTTCAAGTCCTTTTCCCATTTTTTAATTGGGTTAGATGTCTTCTTAGAGTGGAGTTGTATAAGTTCTTTGTATATTTTGGAGATTAAACCCTTGTCTGAGGTATCATTGGCAAATATGTTTTCCCATACAGTTGGTTGTCTTTTTAATTTAGTACTGTTTTCTTTAGCCACGCAGAAGGTTTTTATTTTGATGAGATCCCATTTGTTTATTCTTTCCTTTATATTTCTTGCTCTAGGGGACATATCAGTTAAAATGTTGCTGCGTGAAATATCTGAGATTTTCTCCCTAATGTTCTCCTCTAGGACTTTAATGGTGTCATGGCTTATATTTAAGTCTTTTATCCATCTTGAATTTATTTTGGTGTATGGTATAAGTTTGTGCTCAAGTTTCATTCTTTTTTTTGCACGTAGCTGTCCAGTTCTCCCAACACCATTTGTTGAAGAGGCTATCTTTACTCCATTTTATGTTACTGCCCTTTTTGTCAAATATTAGTTGACTGTAGAGAGTTGATTTTTGGGCTCTCTGTTCTGTTCCATTGGTCTATGTGCTGTTTTTATGCCAGTACCAGGCTGTTTTGATTACAGCGGCCTTGTAATACAGTTTGATATCAGGTATTGTGATCCCTCCTACTTTGCTCTTCTTTCTCAAAAGTGCAGCTGCTATTCCGGGTTGTTTATGGTTCCATATAAATTTTTGAAGTGTTTGTTCTATGTCTGTGAAATATGCCATGGTACTTTAATAGGTATTGCATTGAATGTGTATATTGCTTTGGGTAGTATGGACATTTTGATGATGTTAATTCTTCCAATCCATGAACAAGGTATATGTTTACATTTGTTTGTGTCTTCCCTGATTTCTTTCTTCAATGCTGCGTAGTTTTCTGCATACAGGTTTTTTAACTCCTTGGTTAGGTTTATTCTCAGATATTTTTTTTTCTTTTTGGTATATCGAATAGGATTTTTTTTTTTTATTTCTGCTTCTGCTGATTCATTGTTAGTATACAAAAATGCCTTTGATTTCTGGATATTGACTTTGTATTCTGCTGTTTTGCCAAATTCATTAATTAGTTTGAGCAGTTTTTTGGTAGAGTCTATAGGATTTTCCATGTACACTATCATGTCATCTGCAAACAGTGACAGTTTTGTTTCCTCCTTTCCTATTTGGATGCCTTTTATTGCCTTTTCTTGCCTAATTGCTGTGGCCAAAACTTCCAAAACTATATTGAATAGAAGTGATGAAAGTGGACATCCTTGTCTTGTTCCTGATCTTAGTGGAAAAGCTTTTAATTTTTTCCCGTTGAGTATGATATTGGCTGTAGGTCTCTCATATATGGCCTTTATTATATTGAGGAATGCTCCCTCTATTCCCACTTTGCTGAGTAATTTTATCATAAATGGGTGTCGTATCTTATCGAAAGCTTTTTCTGCATCTATTGATATGATCATGTAGTGTTTGTCTTTGCTTTTGTTTATGTGATGTATTACATTGACCGATTTGCAAATATTGAACCATCCATCATCCCTGGGATGAATCCCACTTGGTCATGGTGTATGACCTCTTTTTGATATATTGTTGGATGCGATTTGCCAATATTTTATTGAGGATTTTAGCATCTATGTTCACCAGCAATATTGGCCTGGAGTTTTCTTTCTTTGTTGTGTCTCTATCAGGTTTTGGAACTAGGATGATGCTGGCTTCATAAAAAAAATTTGGGAGTTTTCCATCCTTCTGGATTTTTTGGAATAGTCTGTGAAGAATAGGGATTAGCTCTTCCTTAAATGCTTTGTAGAATTCTCCTGTGAAACCATCTGGTCCAGAGCTTTTGTGTGATGAAAGTTTTTTGATTACTGCTTCAATTTCTTTTGCTGTTATTGGTGTGTTCAGATTTTCTGTTTCTTTTTTGTTAAGTTTTGGAAGATTATATTTTTCTAGAAATGTGTCCATTTCTCCTAGGTTTTCAAATTTCTTGGCGTACAGTTCATAGTAATTTCTTACAATCCCTTCTATTTCTGTGGTATCAGTTGTAACCTCTCCTCTTTTATTTCTGATTGTGTTTATTTGAGTCCTCTCTCTTCTTTTCTTGATGAGCCTACTTGAAGGCTTATTAATTTTGTTTATCTTTTCAATGAACCAACTCCTGGATTCATTGATCCTTAGAATTGTGCTTTTAGTCTCTGTCATTTAGTTCTGCTCTGTTCTTGGTTATTTCCTTTCTTCTGCTTGCTCTGGGCTGTCTTTTTTGTTGTTCCTTGAGTTCTTGCAGGCATAGGGTTAGGTTGTTCGTTTGAAATGTTTCTATCTTCTTTAGGTAGGCCTGTAATGCTATAAACTTCCCTCTCAGGACTGCCTTCACTGTGTCCCATAAGTTTTGGGTTGTTGTGAGATCGTTTTCACTTGTTTCCAGAAACTTTCTGATTTCCTCCCGAATTTCATTCTTGACCCATTCATTGTTTAATAGCATACCATTCAGTCTCCATGATTTTGGGTGTTTTGGGTTTTTTCCTTTGGGGTTGGTTTCCAATTTCAGTCCCTTATGGTCAGAGAAAATGCTTTGTATGATTTCAATTTTCTTGAATTTGTTGAGGCTCGTTTTGTGTCCTATCATGTGGTCTATCTTTGAGCATATTCCATGTGCATTTCAAAGCAATATGTATTTAGCTTCTGAGGGGTGAAGGGCTCTATATATATCAGTTAAGTCCATTTCGTCTAGGGTGTTGTTTAATGCCGCAATATCTTTGTTGATATTTTGTTTGGAAGATCTGTCCATTTTTGATAGTGGAGTGTTAAAATCCCCTACTATAATTGTGTTGCTGTCAATATCTTTCTTGAAGTCCTCTAAGATTTTCTTGATATATTTGGGTGCTCCTATGTTGGGTGCATATATATTTACAATGTTAATGTCTTCTTGGTGGATTCTTCCCTTGAGTATTATGAAGTGACCTTCTGGGTCTCTCTTTATGGCCCTTTTTTTGAAGTCTATTTTGTCTGATATGAGAATTGCTACCCCAGCTTTTTTTCTTGTCTGTTTGCTTGGAAAATTTGTTTCCAGCCTTTCACTTTTAGTCTGTGATGGTCTTTTGTCCTGAGGTGGGTCTCTTGTAGGCAGCATATGTGTGGATCATGCTTTCTTATCCATTCATCTATTCTGTGTCTTTTGATTCAAGCATTTAATCCATTTATGTTTAAAGTTATTATTGATAGGTACTTATTCATTGCCATTTTTGTACCTGTGTTCTTCTCTGCCTCTCTCTTTTCCTTCCTTCCCTTAAAGCAGTCCTTTTAGTATTTCTTGTAGGGCTGGTTTGGTGGAAGCATAGTCTTTTAGACTTCTTTTGTCTTGGAAGCTCTTTATTTGGCCTTCTATCTTGATTGTGAGCCTTGCTGGGTAAAGTAGCCTTGGTTGTAGACCTCTGTTTCTCATTACTTGGAATATTTCTTGCCATTCTCTTTTTGCTTGGAGTGTTTCCATTGAGAAGTCAGTAGCTAACCTTATTGGGGCTCCCTTGTATGTTACTTCTTTTTTCTCTCTTGCTGCCTTTAAGATTTTCTCTTTGTCTTGGAATTTTGCCATTTCGATGATGATGTGTCTTGAAGTGGGCCTTCTTGGGTTCCTCTTGATTGGGACTCTCTGTGATTCCTGGATTTCTTTGACTTTTTCTCTCATCAAATTAGGGAAGTTTTCTCTCATTACTCTTCCAAATGCATTTTCTATTCCTTCTTCTTCTTCTTCTCCTTCTGGTATTCTTATTATTCGGATATTACTACGTTTCATATTGTCTTGCATTTCTATTAATCCCTCTTCATTCTTTCTGAGCCTCTTTTTCCTTTCCTGTTCTTTCTGCGAGATGCTTTCTACTTTGTCCTCCAACACACTAATCCTATCTTCTGTCTCATTAACTCTATTTTTAATACTTTCAACTGTGTTCTTCAATTCAGAAATTGTATTCTTCATTTCCTCTTGGCCCTTGCTAATAGTTTCCATTTCCTTTTTCATGTTGATATAGTTTGTGGTGAGATTGTGTAGCTCCCCTGTAGTTTCTGGTAGCTCATTGTGAGCTCTTTGAACTTCCTGATAACCAGTGCTTTGAATTCAATATCTGATAGTTGACTGGCCTCTATTTCATCTAACATTCTTTCTGAGGGTTCCTCCTTTTCTTTCATTTGGGGATTGTTTCTTTGTCTTCCCATTATTTTTGAGACTCTTCTTGTTAGCCTCAGCTTCTTAGATTAATCTGTTTTGACTCCCTGGGTTTATGGTGTAAACTTCTGTGGTGGAATGCCTGTGAAATTCAGTGGTGCAGTCTCTTTCAGTTATCCTGTCGTTCTCTGCTTCCACCTACTCAAATATGCAGCAACTTGTGGCTTCTCTCCTACAGCAAAGTGCAATTTGTCTCTCTGACTCTACTGTTGGGAGACCTCTTCTATGGGTCCAGCTCTGGTCTTTTCATATTTTCAAGTTGTTTGTGTCTCTTGTGGGTAAAAGAAAGAAAAGACAAGGAAAGAAATAAAAGGAAGAAAAAAGGAAGGTAGGGGAATGGAGGAAAGAGTGATAAATTTGGAAAGAAAGGAAGAAGGAATAAAACAGAAAATATAAAAAAAGAGGACAAAAGTATCAAAAGATAAAACAGTAATAAAATTTAAAAGAAATAACATTACTTTAAAAAAGCAAAAAGATAAAGAAAATTAAAGGAAGAAGAGAAAAGTTAAAAAAGAATAAAAATTAAAAAAATAAAATAAAATAAAGTAAAATAAAATTTAAAAAAAAGAAAAGAGAGGAAAAAAAAAAGAAAAGGAAAGGTTGCTTGTTGGTTTCAAACTGGCCAAACTGGTTTTTCTGGCTGCAGTTGGCTGAGGGTCGATTATTGTGATTTTTCTGCCAACCCTCTCTCAGGAGCCAGATTGTTGGCGCCTCTCCCCAGCTCCCTACAATGGGGAACTAGGACTTCCTCTCAGTGCTCTTTTCCCAGGGGTTACTGCTGTGGGTTGGGTTGCAGGGTGCACGCAGGTGCTTGCACTGGCCAAGTTGCCTGGTTCCCAGTGCATGGAGCACAGAGCACAGACCTGCCCCCCTTCTGTGGGGAAGCTCCAGGCCCTCTGCCCAACTTGGGGTTTGCTGCCAGGTTGGGCGTGGTGCCCACCAGGCAGTTGTGTCTATTGGATTCAGAACACCACACTGTACCTGTCAGATCTCCGGGGCTGGTGAGCACAGAGTCCTCAGCACCCTCTCTGTAAACTCTAGCAAACAAGTCTCTCCTGGCACCAAAACTTGCTTGGCCAGAAAGGGAGGGAGTTGAGGATCTCAGCTCTTTCCCCAGGACCCCTCGGCAGGCAGGCCCGTGGCTTCCAGATAGTTCGAGGGAGATGAACTGAAAGCTGTGGGCTGATCTGAGGTCTGGGTGCCTGGGAAACGCTGTGCGGTCCAACGTCATGGCGCGCTGCAGGTTGTGTACTGATCCCCCAAACTGTGCACGGGCTGGGATCCCTTCTGCTCCTGTCTTTGTTTGGGTCCCCTGGCAGGCCCAGCCGCAAAATCCTAGGGAGGGAGCCGTGCGGGGGACATTGGCCCAAGTGCGCCCCACAATGGCCCAGATACACTACTCGCCAGCGCTGGCCTCTAACCATGCACCAGCCGAAAACTCTTCAGCTCCTGACTTTTTGTGAGGCCGCAGCCTCCAGACAAATACAAAATAGGGGTTTGCACAGGTCACTGGTCCAGAACGCTGGGCGCTCGTCAAGGGGTGCCGTGCAAGGAGCACTGGTCCCTGGACTGTGCACCCCCGGATTCCCTGCTGTTCCTCTCTTTGCTCTGCCCCGGAGACTCTACTGTATTGCTGCTGACTCCCTACCATCTGGTTCCTCTCTGACCATGGAGATTTCTGGTCCCTTATTTTCATATATGCTGGGCAACTGCTGGCTTGCTGGCTTCTCCTCCGCCCACAGATTTCTCTCCCTTGCGTACAAGGAACTGGAATCTGCTCTGTCCTACTCCGTCGCCATCTTGCCTCTACCATTTTTTTTACCTTTTGCATGGTATTCTTAATGACAGCATTTGGAAATGGTTAAAGGATGACCAGAGCTTGCATAGCTGAAAAATTGATAGATTACAGTAATGTGAATCTCTTCTTGGAAACCCTTTGGAAAGGTCTCACCTCCTAAAAGTTATATTTTATAGCATTATTTTTAAAGCATAGTTGACCTCCCATAAAGTATGGAAGTCGCTGAATGTCACGGATGCACAGGGAACTGGATCACAGAGTGCTCTGGGCGGGAACTGATGACTGAGTAGCTCTATGAGATGGAATAATTGACCGTCACATATGAGTTTGGACTGAAAAGACAGGGGCAAGAATTTGGGTATTCAGGTTGGTGAGATAACACTGAAAGTCATGAAAATATGTAGTAGGACTGCATATTAGTAAAAGGATTGCATAGGAAAAATAGGCCCACCAGCACAGAACAGTGATGGAGCAGTCAATTCATCTCTGCTTGTTTTTGTGCGAGGAAAGAAAATACTAAAACACCTTAGAAATGCAAATCAAAAGCAGATGGGTTTATATTACCTGAATGACCCAGATTAACATAAATATTAATATAAACACAAAAGGTAGTTGTCTGGATGTAGCACATATTAAAAAAAGAAGAGCAACACTGGACACTGAGCCTTCAGGAAATTTCTTTTGTAGTGGGAGAGGGACTGTTACAAAGATGAGCTCCTACTAATTGGTACCAATCACGTTAAGTAAAGGGCAGCATGGTTGTGTTAACTTCCAAATATAAAACCTTATCACGGGTTTATCAAATAGAGATTGCAAAATAGATATATTAATAAAGATTAAATATCGTTCCTTGTGTGGAAGTATAAAGGACTCTTATCCTCTGAGAGTGATTCCAATTACAGAAGTTTTTTATGCTTGAGAAACTCAAAAGACCTTTATAAATACATAGCTACTTTTGAAATAAAGAAAGAGGAATTTACAGGGACAAATATAGTGAAAGATCATTAAAACCAAAGGTGAACTAGCACTGAAACTCTACATGGTGAGGCATCTTCAAATATCAAGGTGGGTTTTTTTTGTCTCAGCATAGTATTTTGAAAATATTCAAACATATAGAGTAAAATGAACAAAAACTTAATAGGAAACACATATTTCTACCATCTAGTTTATCTCATTAACATTCATAATGCTTGTCTTATCACATATCCATTCATGTATCTATTTTTCTATCTCCCCATCAGTCCATCTTATTTCTGATGCATGCCAAAGCTGCAGGCATCAGTACAGTTCAGCATAAATACTTCGGAATACATATAATTAACTAGAATTCATTTTTAAGTGTTTTAAATGTAAAATTACATACAATAAAGTAATACCTTTTAAACTGAGTTTTGACAAGTGAAAATAAATACAATTGTGACATCCAGCTACTATCAGGATATAGAATATTATCACATTACCACTATCTCAGTAAGTTCCCTCGTGACTCTTCCCAATATAATCTTTCCACTTTCTTAGAGAAAACAGTATGTTTAATTTTTTTCTTGATTTTATGTTTTGTATAAATGAAATCTCATTGTATGTACTCTATCAGGTAAGAATTATTCTATTCTTTACAAGTATATTTGAGAATCATCCATATTATTCCATGTATTCATTGTGCATTTATTTTTGGTCTGAGTAGTATTTCAAATTCTACAGATTCAGTATGGCTCATCTATCTATTTTCTTTGTAACCAAGACTTTCATAGGCCAGTGCCATCAAGTAGTGAAAAAACACATAATTGAATGTGGAGCCTCGAGACGGTCAGGAGCACTGGCCAGCCACTACCCCTACCTCTGCCCAGAAGAGTGGGCACCGTTCCTAACCCACCTTGCCTCCGCTGCTGGCTTGGATAGGTTTGTGTCTGCAGTTTAGTTTCTGCACTTTTGAGGCTTCAGTGTCCAATCCCTGGCTTATATTCTTCTTTGCATTTGGACCTCATGCCCCCCTTTTGTGGAGTGGTGGGGGGGAAGCTTGTGGGTGTAGAACATGGAGAGGCTTCTGACTGGGTGAATGGAGCACAGTGTGAAGTGGAAGACTTACAAGAGACCTCCCAGGGCCCCAGGTTGTATGCAGATGGACCATACAAGGGGGCCATTATCCCAAGTTCTGGAGAGGAGTGCTAACCTCTTCTTTCTGGGAGAGGAGAATTCCAAGTTTCCTGGGATGGGGAAACAGTGCCGGTTCCCTGGAGAATGTGATCTCCAGACTAAGGTTTCTGGCAGGGAGAAGAGCTGTTTTGTGGATCAGGACTCAGTGGAAAGCTTCTCTTAGCAAGGATGCTCTCACCTGTTTGAGGTTTGAGCAAAGTTGGAAAAAAGAGAGTGCATCACGGGAGGCTGGATTTTGATTGCCCTATCCCCAGTCTGCTGGCCCCTGTTTACAGGTATGGCTGGGAATGTTATGACTGATGGGTGTAATTCGATCATCTTTTTTTTTCATTACGTTGAACCATGGCCAGGTTTTTCTCTTGGGCTTGTAAGATAGATTTTACCTGGAAGTTTATCCAGTTCTTACCATTGTTAACCAGCACTTGCATAACACAGATCGGAAGGGGTGTTCCAATACTTAGCTGTTGCTTTTTCTTTTCTTTCATTTTTACTTACTGAGATGCACTAGTCAATGAATTTACTGCATCATTTAGACTCCTTAGGTTTGTTTTATGGATTTTGGTGGTGGCAGTGGTTACAGGTTGGAGTGGTGGTCGCTGATGAAAAATCTTTTACGATTATCTGTGAAATTAAATAAAAGGAATGGATGGTCAAACCTGGACTCTGAACGTGGGTGTGATATGGTACCCATGCCCACTAGCGGTGTACCTGACAACGAAGCTGTCACCAGACGGCCCCTTCTCTGCATCTTTAAGGCAGATGTAGCTGGTATTACCTCATTTTAAAGGTGAAGAAACTGAGGTTTGGAGAGTAAAGAAATTAAGCCTTGGAGTTAATGGAATGTGGTGAAGTTTTGCCTGTCTCTTTCTCTTCCTTTCTTTCAAAATTAAAAATAAGTACGACATATTTCCAACACACAGGGTCTGGCACGAATAATGTCCCTTTTAAATTACAAAATCTTTTGTTACAAAATCTTAAGCATGTAATTCTATAATGTAACAATATCACACTCAGGAACACCACGTAACATTTTAGGTGAAATGTTCATATTAGTACTATAAATTATTACACCCATATCATTACCCTACCAACTACACTCCAGCAGGCTTTGTTTCTGCAGAACCCCATATCTTAAAAGAATATGATAAGGATTCTATTGTTCCTCACTTAAGAGTTGCTATATAACCAGACACAGTGAAATTAAGAAGAAACTGACAGTAACCAGGAAGGATGTGGGAAGGGATAATGGTGGGGGAAGGGGAAGGGTTTCCAGGAACAACTATGAAGGACCATGGACAATACCAAAGAGGGGCAGGATCAGTGGTTGGAGGTGAGGATGGCTGGGGTGGGGAGGAGGGGTGAGGGGGAAATGGAGACAACTGTTGTACTTGAACAACACCAACAAAATTTAAAAAAATATTAAAAAAAGAGTTGCTCTTCTTTCTGCTTTTGCTTCCTACCTCCCCATAAAAGTAAACTACTAAAATATTTTATACACCCCTCCTCCTCTGCCGTCATCCTCAGGTACCTACTAATGTGAAGTTAGTGTACAAAATTTCCAAGCATGTATTGGTACTTCTGTATATTATCTATTTACAAACTACAAGCTCGTATATCTATATAAATGGCATAAATCTATATATGTATGATTTATATTAATTGTCATTAGGTTTTTGAGATATATGTAGATGTTATTTAACTGCTACAGAAAATTTCAAAGTATGAATAAATTAGTATAGTCATTCCTTCACCAAGAGGTAATTCGAGTGTTCCTAGGTTTCACTCTTAGACCTTTCTGGGAGGACAGTTGATCTGTTTCTACTGCTTTATACTCTAATAAAGAGTGCTATAGTAAATATCTGACACACATTTTTTCTAAAAGCACCCCCAAAACAAAAGAACATATAGCCTTTATATTACATAAATATTTCACAGAATAGAAAAATAAAACATAAATATATTACCATAACTAGACAAAAGCAATTTCAGAAAGGTAAATCATACACAGCCTTACTTTTTAATATTGGTGTGAAAATATCTCTTTAAATATTAACAAATCTGAGCCAACAGACTGTAAGGAAAGAAGCAAGGTAACAGTTCAAGCAATCAAACACACACATAGAATAACCATCAGTACCAATCGGAGTTTCACTTAGGAATCTGAGTCCGTTTAACCTTGGAAAATAATATTAGGGCAATGAAGCACACTTGGAGATTGAGAGGGAAAAATCACCATGATTAATGCTGAAAAACATGTGATAAAACTTATCATCCATCCTTGATAAGGCAAGAAAATCCCCCAAAATCTCTTAGCAAGTCAGAAATAATTTGGCATAGCTGTTTACATAAGTATCTACAATCATGGAGTTGATGCGTATCACTCCTAGGTCTGTTTTTGTACTTCTACCTTATGAATGGGCATCCATACACAGGATATATTGTCTTTAATGTTAGATTTTGACTTAAAAGGCAACATTTTACTTGCTTGAGATTTGTTTTTTTTCCTCATTCAATATTATAGATTGCAATTTCATTCAATATTATGGATTTATCCATGTTAGTGTCTATAGTCTAGTTTATTTTAATTCATGTATAATATTCCATTGTATTAATCAGACATAGGATATATATGAGTGAGTGTCTTTTAACATATCTCTTTAAAGCACAATTTTCATCAAAGTGAAATAGTCACAAAGTGAAAAGTTAATGGGCATTTTCAGTTGTGCATATGCTGCCCATTTGCTCTGCAAGGCAGAGAAATTGATAGCCCTGCTAGTGATGACTAAGCATCTGTCTCTTCCACATCCTCACTGAAGCATGTGTAGTGTCCATCAGTCTGATTAATTAAATAAAAAACTAACTGGGAATGAGACTGTTCCATAGTGAAGTTTAAATTTTCATTTTTTTATGATTGCTAATAAGGTTTGCATGTTTACTGACCAGTTGGCTTCCAATCAGAATGCTTATTCACAAATTTTGTCCATTTTGAAAACCTGAGCTATTTATCTATTTATTATTTATTTAAAGAAAATATTCATGTGTGTTGTATTTAAATACTTTGTTGGCTATGTGACTTCTTATACCTGTAGCCTTGCATTTCATCTCACTTTTGGTATCTTTTGTAAGACAGAATATTTACTTTTCAAATGGCCATTTATATTATTCTTTTCTATGGATAGCTTTGTTCTTTTTGCATTTTCCAATCTTTTCCTATTCTGATCATGAAGATATTTTATCATATCTCCTAAAAATTCTAAGCTTTTTCATTGTAAATGCCTGTAAAATGGTATTAAAATAACCCTGTGACACAGGAATTATTTTTCTGAGTGATAAGAGTACTGAAAGGTTCGATAAAGTGTCTTGCTTTCTATTTCATAGCTAAACAAAGGCAGCCTTAGTACTGAAGTCTGTCACTCCTTTTTATAAGCTCAGGTATATTTTCACTCTATGAAACCATTGAAAATTTAAAATATATTCTCTTTAGAAATAGTCAGATGATACATCTAAAATTCTTAGAGATCTAGCATCTTCTAACAATATAATGCAGCATTAATGGTGAACATCTCGGATGTTTTGATCACCTTGCAAAGATGCAACCTTGAGATCTATGGAAAGAAGTAGGAACGCAGTTTATAGTTTTAGTCACATCACATGCAGCATTTTTAGCTCATAGGGAGTTGATTTTATAATACAATTGTTATGTATCATACAATATTCACACTTTTTATCTCCTTTAAACTTCATAACGATCCCATAGTAGTACCAAGCCCAGTGAAAAATCAACCTAGACACAGAGAAGTGAAGCAACCAGCCCAAGTCACACAGCAAAAGTGGGATTCAAATTCAGGCAGCCTGGCTTTGGAACTTGTAATTACTGCACTATATTTGCTTTCTGTATCCTATATACTGCTGTGGGGGAGGATCGCCTGTGGGGGCAGGTGGGGAGGACAGGGGAGAGCCATTGGGGGGAATGGGAACAACTGTAACTGAACAACAGTAAAAAATGAAAGAGTTTCTCAAAATAAATAAATATGTAAATGTATAGTAATAATCCAGGGTTATAATATGAAAATTAGAAAATACAGACACAATTAAGTAAATTTTCTATCCCATTACTTCAAGGAGAGTTGTGTTAATATGTTTCATATATCCAGTATGAATTTTCTCTCAAAATATGTTATGAACATTTGTACCAATAAAAAAACATTTTTTAAAAGATTTTAAAATTCAGGATGAAAAATGTTTGAAAATTTGGTAAATATCATACATTTCACAGTAATGATAAACTGATGGAAAATATTTATGGTGTATGAGGGGGACCCACAAAACCTGGGATTATCTTCTGGAGGGCAGGCCCCTTATAGTACAGGCTTCCCCCCACGAGCTGAGTGTTCTAGGAACCCATCGCTATCAGTGTTTCAGCTGGTGTTATTGTGAGAGATTGTGTTCAGCTTCAGTGAATTTTTTGGAAGACTCTTTCAAAGTATTTGCCCCTTTCACGGTGGGTGATTGCCCGCCCCACACTGACCGTTCAGTAGTTTTTGACCAAGAACAGCATGATCTCCATGCTGCACCCTCCCTATTCACCCAATATCGCCCCGAGCAACTTTTGTTTGTTTCCCAGGATGAAAAAAAAAAAGCCCTCAAAAGGAAACATTTTGTTGCTGTGCAAAAAGTGAGACAGAAAATGATAGAAGCACTAAACAGCATCAAAATAATGACTTCCAAACTATTTTGAGCAATGGAAAAAACATCTCAATAGTTGTATTACATCAAATGGAGAGTACTTTGAAGGTAACTGAAGTTTGAACATGTAAGACTAAAAACACAATTTTTAATAAATAAATTCTATTTTGGGGGTCGCCCCTCATATATACACTGTCCAATGAATGGGCAGAAAACCTGAAATTCAAAAAGTTTAAGGATAACAGCAACTGTTAAGAGTAGTTACCTCATATGGTTGCTGCAAAATAGATAATTGTTATAGAAAATTCAGCACAGTGTTGCCATATAATATGCTGTTTTATTGCCGACTGTATTATTTTCATTACTCTAAAATTTCCTGATATTACTGGATTAAGTAGATTTTATTTTTGAGTTATCAATCTTTGTTTCTGAACATCTTTCTGAACATCACAATTCAATATTAAACTCAAAAGGAACTGAGCTTTTCTCTAAAAACCAAATGCTGCTCTTGAATTTAAAGAAGTGGGAAGTGAAACATTTATTAACTTGATAAAGGCATGTAAAAGAACGTCCACTCTTTTCTTTTCACTTTGATTTTTCTAAGGTTTGCCCAAGCATCAAATATTCACTCCTAATGTTATCTGCTGTGCCCATACAATGTAGCTGGATGCAAAATGAGCTTAAATAAAAGGCTGGGTGGGTCTTCAGTTGAAGAAGGCATAGATCTCTTACTGCTGATCTTCCCTCCACCACCTGCCTTCTCAACAAAACTAAAGAGAGCCTGGGGTGAATAAAGCTCTAGATTTTGACAAAAATATTACAGTTGAAAGATTGCTTAAGTGCAATTAAGTAGAATGGATAGATACTAGATGGTCAATGACACAGGCTATTCGAAGAAAGATTGTAACACATCAAAAGACTCTCTTCATGATCGTAACAAGGATGAAAACAGACCATGCTCTGGGCGAAAGAAAATATTCATGAAACTATCAAAGAAAAGCAATGAGTGCCTCACACGTGTAGGATTTCAGGATACCCTGGAGATGTGTAACAGTCATTTGAGGAAAAGAGCTTTCAAAAAGGGAACTACCCTACTAATAATAATGCAATATTTTTCACTCCACTGGTAAATAGATACGAAAATTGTTTTGATCACATATTTCTTGCTGCAGAATTCATTAGGCTTTTTAACTATTTAAACTTATAAAACATATAATATTGAAATGCTGAAACAATTGTTAAAGTGTAATTAAATAACATTTAAAAAATAAGCTCAGTGGACAACAATGGGGTGATTGAGGAGGCAGCGGGTATAAGAACACAAAATGGTAATAGAAAACTGTAATACAATTTTTAAATATTAAAAATAAAATGAGCACAATGGACTGCATAATGTCGGCTATTTTTTATGACTAAAATCCATGATTTGGACAACACATTTTTGTGGACAATTCAGTAGTTTTAACACTTTCTTAATTGTGTGACTTTCAGCAGGCTTTTGTGTGTCTTGGTTTCTTCATCCCAAATAACACAATATACCTTTCAAAACTCCATAAATGGTAAGGTATTTTATACTTCTAAGTTGTTATTAATTATGCCAAGACTTATCTGGACTATTTGATTGTACTGAGAGGCTAAATAATACTTATACTGTACATGTAAGAACTTGTGAAAAATTAGCATTAATATTTTCGAATGGAATGAAGAAAAGGCCTATAAGCCCTGGTTTATTTCATTACTCCAGCACTGATTTACATTAGACTCTATTTTTGAACGCTTATTTCCTCCAGGGCAGAGGTAAAATCTCTTGTGTCCCAAGAGCTCTGCATTTAGTAAACCCTCCTTAGAAGTGATTTTAACGCTTGTTTGTTTTTTAGGGGGTAGGGGATGTTTGAGGTCCAGGACAGGATGCTTATTACATGATCAGAAGCACCATGCTAAACTAAGATTTAACTACATAACTCGTATCATGAGAGTGAGTTGCACCTGTTGACTATTGCCTAAATGTATACTTTTTAACATGCTTTTTTAACAATTGGGATATTGGTTGACATATGACTTTATGTAACTTTAAGGCGTACAACCTGTTTCTATGTTTATGTAATGAAGTATGATTACCACCACAAAGTTAGTGATTATAGTCAACAATACTGTATTATATACTTCAAAGTTGCTAAGAGACTAGATCTTAAATTTTCTTACCACAAGACTTCTAAATCTCTCATAAAAGCTATGGTATCTCTCTGTGGGGTCGGCAGGGAGAGACATGGGACTTGGGACACAAACAAGCAAGATCCTACTTAGAACTATAGAGGCATCTCAGAGCTATGGAAAACCACTGATGTACTTTCTAAGAGGTCGTAAACCTCAGGTTAAGAACTTCTAACCCAAACCTCTGGTAGGAGGCAAAAATTCAAGGATTTTTCTCTATCCAACTTATCTAATCACATTCTCTTATCCCCCAATTTTATAAATTCATTCCTTTCCTACTTTATTTTTTCTCTTTAATGTTTGAGGGCTTGTTCAAATTAACAAAAAAAACTGCCATTTAAGTTATGAAAACTGTCTGTTCACTAATATTTCCCAAGTTGTCCTCTAACTGTCCCAGTATTTGAAAGGCAGTGAAAGACAAACAC
The DNA here is from genome assembly GCF_021234435.1 of Artibeus jamaicensis. Lineage (NCBI taxonomy): Eukaryota > Metazoa > Chordata > Mammalia > Chiroptera > Phyllostomidae > Artibeus > Artibeus jamaicensis. The sequence goes on from NW_026522036.1 coordinate 2,066,519, forward strand.
CATGTGATCTCACCTACCAGTGGAACCTAATCAACAAGACAAAACAAGCAAGTAAAATAGAACCAGAGACATTGAAACAAAGAACAAACTGACCGGAGGGGAGGAGGAGGGGAAATAATAGGGGAGAGAAGGGGAAGGGTCATCAAGGAACATGTACAAAGGACCGGTGGAAAAGGACAAAGGGGGGTAGGACTGAGGACGGGAGGTGGGGTGGGTGGGGCAGGGGAAAGAGGTGGTGGGAACGTGAAGATGACTGCATTTGTACATTAATAAAAAATATTAAAAAGACAAAAAGAAAGGTCTATTTAATCAAGCCATGGCAGTTAGCTATGTAAGTCTAATTCAAAGGAATGGGAAAATAAATACCACAAGTCTTAGATATGTATATTACATAAACAAACAAACAAACAAATAAATAAATAGTTTGTTATCTGTCTCCTCTACTTTGAGAGGAAGAATTTTATCTGCTTTATTTTTTGTTGTATAACTAATGCCTAAAAACACATTGCATAACATATAGAAGACATTCAATATGCATTTATAAAATAAATGACTTATCAAAGAAGTTAATCAAAAATAAAATAAAATTTTATCATTGTACGCTCGAAATTTATATCTGCTACATCAGTACATGTTTTTCATGGTTGCTCATGATAGATAAAGTTTGATTCAGCCTACAAACATTTATCTTTATTGAAATTACTTTGCACCAGGTACTATTCCAGGTACTTTATAAAATTATCTCAATCCTTACCACAGTCTGCCAAGTGGGTATTACAATGCCCACTTTATAAATACTCTGAGGCCAGGGGTCTAAATAATCAAGTCACACACCTGGTAGTAGTGAAAGGCCAATATTTGAAATCAGGCTTCTTTGTTGTCACATGATACGTGTAAATAGCACTAGAGCTGGTCAGTGGATTTGACTTCTGATTATTCCCCATTGGGACCATGGTTCTGGGAAGGAGCATAAGATGCCATATCTGCCCTGAAGGGGTAGGTGCTATTGGTTATATGAAACATGAGGCCATATTTAGGGTGACCTAAACAATCATATTTGAGAACAAGATATAATGTACTTAGGTGAAGTAAGTACCTAACAATACATGAGAACATAAGAACATGTATGATTGGTCTCAATGCTTCAGCCCTCACTCCATCCATGTCCTCTGCCCTGCAGCTTTGTAGGTCCTCCTGCTAAAGGGACAGGGACCCCTCCTCTCCACCCCTTGACTTTGAATTTTCCCATGAGCCATGTCGTGACCAATAAAATGAAGTAGAAGTAACGGTGCTTCATTCTGAGCTTAGACTTTAAAAGACTGTATTTGTTTCTGCTTTTCCTCTTGCTTTTTATCTCAGTGAAAAATCCTACCCTGATTAGCTGCTATTTTACACTTCTGCTTCATCCTGGGCTCAGATGGCCAGATATTCAGTAGACCTGAGCCCAGACTTCAGCAAAGAGCCAAGTTCAGCCAGATTCATAGCTTGAAGTAAAGCCATAAAGGTAAACCCAGCCTAGATCAACAAATGCCTCTGCCTTACCCCCATGTAAACATATTAATAATAACAAATACTTGTTACTTAAAGCCACTAAGCATTGGGCTTAATTATTACACAATAGTAGCTAAGTACTGATACAGAGTGTAAGATGGCATTTCTCTTTCAGTCCTTTAGTATCGCAAAGTTGGAGAAACCACCGTGAACACACAAACACACACATACACACCTCAAATCCTTTAGGCTCCCACCATCCTGTTGTTACTGGAGCTGACATGCAAGAGAGCTCCAGTTTGAAAACTAGACTTTATTCAGTGTACTGCTACAGCAGCAGACTGAACGCTCGATGGATCAAACATACAGAATTATACTCATTGCACTCAGCCGTAACCCATTGTGAATAAAAAGAATTGAAAGAAAATTAACTTCTAAATCTGTAATTCAAGATTCTATTAAAAAAACTGAAGGAAAATTGATGCAAGGCAGAGCTAATCAACATCTCACATCAGAATGTCTGATGTTATTAGGAAGAACAGAATGTAAAACAAGTAACAAGATGTAATTGGAAGAGATTCTTTATTAATTTCTACTGGTGACTTTCAGGGGCCATAGGATAGTACATTAAGGAGCTCCTCCATGGGGCATTAAAGTTAGATTTGACAGTGCAGATTCTAGTAAAGCATTTCATATAAACACACGCATGCACACACATCCAGGAGACTGATGTGTTTTCCCTTGAGGGTTTATGTAAGTAAAAATTAATGTTCATTGCCACATAAGTTACAAAAGTAGTCTATTCACTAACATGTTTTATCTGTTCCATTATTTGGATGGCCTATTTCAACAAAACGTGGCAGGTAGCCATAAAAATCAGGTACTGATTCAGAAGGGAGGGGAAATACACCATCTTGGGGTAAGAGCAAGGTGAGAATGTAGCACTGGACAGGGATGCTAGCTAGCTTCTAGGGGAGAAGCTAGCAGGTAAGAGCTAGCCAGCAGGTCATAAGGGAATAAGGAAAGCATCTAAGGGGTGTATATATATGGATCAAATCCATAGATATGGAATCCTTATGATATATACATATGCATATACATATATATATATATATATTAGGGTGACTTTGTAGAAGTTGAACAGTGTTCTATCATGGATGTTCACTTATGAGAATTACTAAGACAGCTATCTGTTTGGTGATGTTCTGAAGAACCATCTGTAGAGTAGTCTGGCTCTAACACAAATACACATTAGTCTAAGGTACTATTTAGTCTGTATTGTATCACCCTCTTTCTTTCTTTTTTTACACAGAAGATGGAAATAATATACAAAAGTAAATTTAATTTCCAATTTTGTCCTCATCATTTATTGGTTACATGGACTTGGATAATTCATAAACCCTTGTGGCTTTAGGAACAAATTTTATAATAGTGACTATCAATTTGTTTACATGATTTATATATATTATTACATGGAATATAGTTCTCACAATAATCCTATGGGGTAGATAGTATTAGTATCATTTAATAAATTAGATGCACAGAAGTAAAGGGACTGCCTGAAGGGTTTGGATCTGGGATTTAAATGCACGTCTACCCAACCTAAGGTCAGAGTATATTAAATTCTACTAGAGTTCAATGGAGGCTTCTATAATATCATACTCAGGGTTGCTGGGGAAGCACTGGGTCTAACATCTTCAATAAAAAGCTTATAGAGAACCATTCTTCATAGAAAGAAAATTTAGCTGAGTTTAATGGATATGCTCTATAGGCAGGGCCCTGCACCAGAATCATCTTGAATAAATAGAACACAGTTATTCCCTGGCAAAGACTTTAAGACAAGGTGAAAACGGTGGGGGCATGCTCCTAAGCAAAATATTTTGGAAACTAGATTGCAATGTGTGTCATAAATGAATGAAAGCCAATTACTTTGAAGATTAAGAAGAGGCGGGGATCCTGTTTGACAGAGGGGAAATCAGGAGAGCCTTAAAAAAGACGGCACTTTGCAGACAGGGCCTTGAGGAGTAAAGGGGATTGTCGAAGTTATTGTTGCTGGTTGTTGGAAGAGAAGGTGTGATGGGAAATCTGTTGGAGAGGAGCTAATTTAAACAGAATGTGGGACACAAAGGATGCTGTGTATTTTAAAAGTAAAGAGTTTGTGGTTTTATTAGTGCTTAGGAAATCGACAACATGGTTTGTGGAGTGAAGTTGGAGCGTGCGCTGATATGTCACATAGGATCTTAAATGGCATTTTTAGCAATTTAGATTATTTATCAGTTTATTGACTTTTACACGTAAGTGAGCATTGTAGTCATCTCCAGAGCTTGTTGGAACATAGATTGCAGGGCCCACCTCAAATTTTCTGACTGAGTAGATGTAGCGCAGGGCCTGAGAGAGAACCTGTACTTCTCTCCTGTTCCCATGTGATGCTGATGCAACCATTTGAGAGCCACTGCAGGAAGCAAAAGTAATCCAGATCCAGAAAAGGCTTTGGAGCAAGGAGATAACTGGATCAGGGTGGTGCTTTACAAATCGATGTTGTAATAAAGTGGCGTACAGTTTCCATTATGCAACATGAGTAACTTCTAGAGGTATTCTGTACATTGTTCCTATAGTCAACAAGACCGTGTTTTACACTTACAGTTTTGTTAAGAAGTTAGATCTCATTTAAATATTCTTAGCATGATAAAATAATTTTTAAAAATGGGAGGTTGCTCTTGCTTAGGAAACAATTACAATAGTACAGGAAGTACTTGATTTGGGTTGTAATAATATTAGTGAAGAAAAAGGTTAAATAAATAGTCAGAGATTTCCAATTTTATTCTCGTCCACCGTTATTTCAACCTTCATCTACTTCCCCCTGAGAATCTGAGAATCTGAGAAGGGAAAACTAATATAGTTCTAAGAAAGTAAACTAAAAAAAATGTGAATAATTTTATGCAAGTCAATTTAAAGAAATATGCATAGCCAGAGGAAGCCCCGGCTGTTATAAAATGAGAAGTAATAAATTCTGTGAAGAAAAGGCAGATGTATTCGGAGAATGCTGTTGAGTAGCCATCGTGGATCTCACACACGGGAGAGGGCCACAGAGTGAAAGGCTGGCATTACCTCGCCAGAGCCTGACCAGGGACAGATCCTGGCTTCCTGGCAGACATCTCTCCAAAGTCAATATAAATACATGTTTTCTGTAGGATATATCCTTTTTCCTAGTCAATGGCTAAATGAACATTCAAGCTGAAGATTCCATCTCGTGAACCATGGCCACAGTGAAAAGACCAGAAAGGAAAACCAAGCCAGTGACAGAGAAAAGAGTGCAGACTTTAGAAAGAAACCGAGCACTTAAGGACACACCCTAAACAAGTTCCACGTGGTCAGAGTAAGCTGTCACTGTGACTGGGGACTCGAGATGTTAGGTTAGATTGTGAACTTTGAGGACAGTGAGAGGTTTGTATTACCCAATTTGTATGGAAAGGCGGATTCCTGCTCTTCACTGTTTGTGATTGGGTTAACAAATTCAACCCAGACAAAATGAATCTAGTGATATTAAGTAAAAGAGCAAAGTAAAAAGGATGACAGAGGTAGATGCGATGAGAAAATTGATGGCAGGAGCATAGCATATTAAATTCAGCATTCATGTGTGCGTGTGTTTTATCAGAAGCAGGGAAGAAGTAGAACTCTCTGTCCTGTGCTAGCTAATACAGTCCTGCTACATTGCTACTTTTTAATTTGTTTAGCACAGCGATTTGTGCAATAAATGTAGAATTTAGAGGGAAGCACAGTTTCCAAGCTGTCTATATTTTGGACAGGGAGCTACACTGTAACACTGACAGTTTTTAGAGAAGAAAATTAGGGAGCCAATCAACCCATCCCAAGCAGGATTTGTGAGATCAGCAAAATGCTATGTGTATGGTGAGATCAGGGACTCTATAAATCCTGGGATTAGATTTTAAAGTGAACATTGCAACCCAGCGCCATGCCAAGAAAGAGGCAGGGGAGTTGGTAGTAATGGTGATATGTTGAATCTTTTGCCAAATGTTGAGAAAATGAAAAAAGAACAGGGAAATGTAATCCTATTGTGTCTATCCTGAGAGCTTGAGAGTATAAATCATTTGAAATTTATTTTGGTAAAATACAATATAAAACTCTAATCACTTGAAATCTCTATCACTAGATTCAAAGAGAAGCTTAGCTATCAATATCTCCAAAGACCTGGTTCTAATTGCTAATTTTTTTAAAAGACTAGAGACCAAGAAAAGGGATGGAGAGGGACCAAGATTTATATCAGATTTTATTCTCCAAGAAGTAGCACTCATATGTGACCAAGAAACCATGGTCAGTCAGCAAAATATTTAACACATAATTCTGCACCTGATACACTAGATGATTGGCATACTGTGGTAAATTTATTAAAAAGTGCAGAAGGAGATGGAATGTTAGGTACATAATTACAGTTATGATGGGTAACCTAAAAACAAGTTTCAATACAAATGTTAGACAGTGCAACATGACCCAGTTTTGGAAGCTAAGGAAATCTTCCATGGAGAGCAACTAAAGTTTGTCCCTGAAAAATGGGTTGTGATCAGCTAAGTAAATATATGTGTGAAGAGCATATTGGGTGAGGTGGTGTCATACAGACAGGCTCTAAAATAGGGAGTAGCTTGTTATATCCAAGAAACTGATGGAAAGTTGTAGTTACACATACTGACTGAAGTAAGAGAGAACTAGTGAGGCAGAAAAGGATGCAGTGTATAAAAAGCCAAAGAGCAAATAAATGCTGTGTGTGTGTGTGTGTGTGTGTGTGTGTGTGTGTGTTGGAGTATCTAGAGGAAAAGTAGTAGAATCATATATATGTTGCATTTATGTACAAGGTCTTTCCAGGAAGTATCCAGCCATGTAATAAGAAAAATAGAGACATTTATTGAAGAAGATACAAGATACAAGAAACATTGTACATAAGACAATGACACCTCAGTCCCCTTCAAAGTAGGCACTTTGGGACCTCACACAGTTCTCCCAGTTGCCATCAACCACCCCATCATATTTTCCTGAATCTCATTCACAGTCTGAATCCACTTCCTTTTTAAAGGTGGTTACAGTTTTGGGAAAAGCCAGAAGTCACAGGGTGCCAAATCTGGACTGTAGGGGGGCTGAGTCACCTGGGTGATATGATGTTTTGCCAGAACACTCTGCATGAGACATGGTGCATGAGTTGGCATGTCATTGTGATGAAGCTGCCAATCACCAGTTGCCCATGGCTGAGGCCTTCTGAATCATCTGAATATTTTCGTGGAGGAATGTTCAAGCTTAATGCAAAATCTGTTGCTGATTGGTTGGTCTACTTGCTCAGTGATTTTGAATGTGAAGGCCACACAGTACACAGGCTTGCTCAATGGTGTCTGCCACCCCCACTGACTAGTACAGTGAAGTTCTCATTCTTCACATGTGTGCATTCCAGTCCTCTCTCCTTGGCTGCCAGGTTACATTGATGTTGTGCAAACCATTCTTGTTATATTAACAATGGCTGGACTTTTTCCAGACAGACCTCATACATATACACATATATGTCAAATAGTTATTATTATAAGTATGGTTGTCACTATATGTTGGCCTTCTTGGCTTCTATACAACTAATAACAGGAATGATTTTGAGCAAGTTTTTGTGATATTTATTAGGACAATTCACAAGCACTAGAGTTTTCTCTTCCAGTCCTATGCAGGATTACACTTCTCTGGACCTTAGAACTTAGGTAAAGCCTTATGACTTGCTTACCCAAGGCAATGTGAGTAGGGCTTTGCGCATCCCTTGCGTGCTGATGCATGAAGAGTTTGTGTGCAGTGTACCATGTTCTCTTCCAAGGGTGTAGCAGTCACGGAAGCCCATGTAGGGATGAGTCCTTCATCATCCTGAGCTCATGAGGAATAAAGATGAGCAGAGTGCTCTGCTTGAGCTACAGCCCAATTTGACCCTTATTATATCAACAGGAATTTTTTTATCATCAAATGATGGTCAGATTGGATTATTATTTTGCTTCCCTGTAACACAACATGGACATTCAGAATATTCTGATCACTGGATAATTGGATTTTGAAAGTCATTCAAATGGTGAGATAAAGTACGGTCTTCTGGGTGCCAGAACTTACCTTTCCCTCACAATTCAGCAAACAGAAATGCTTGTGATCTGCCCATATACATTCTAGGCCAGTTTTAAACAGGTGTAGGTAAGACATTTGTGTTGCATTTATTTGCAAGCTAGATAATAAATTAAAATAGTAAATTGTTATTAAGAATATGGTATTATTAAGAATAATCTTATGAAGAAGTTTGTGAATTATTGACTTCAATAATTTGAGTAGATTTAGCATCATTCTCTTTATTTTGCATTATCATGCTGCTTTGTGTGAGAATGAAGAATGCTTGGAAATATAATATGCCTGAAGCCTAGGGTATACATTATTCCAGTCCAGGTTACTATGTATAATCATGGGAAGGTTGCTTATTTCCATTTCCTCATTAGCTAAATAATGAAAATCCTACTAACCTGCTTTCAAACAAAGGTAGTTCAATGTGTAATACAGAGTAATAGATACAGTAGTTATTTGTAATAATAAAGTTCTGTACGTAGGTTAGTGTTATTGCTAAATAAGTAAATAACTACCACTTGTATTAAGTATAATCAGAAGGTAGACAGCAAAGGGAAAATGTGCCTTTGTAGTTTTCTAGTTGTGGATATAAGTTGTACACAGGTTAAAAGATGTCTAATAAACTGAGACACACTACTAGGTTGTAAAGGGAGCAATCCAGAATTCCAAGGTAGAGAAGATGACTGTGGGTGAAGGAGCAAGGAAAAATTTCATCAAGGAGCAAATATTGGAAATGAGCCTTAATTGCCAGGGAGGATTCAGAAACTTGGATACGAGGGGGCACGAGCCTGTGGAATATCTGGACCTACATCCTCACTCTTGTCTGCATTAGCCCCACTGATATCTGGCTTTACACATCTTGTGGAAAGATACTCCTAAATTCACAATGCAGTTACTGCAGCCCTAATGCAAAAATTAAAATCAGCGGTTGTGGCTGCAGGGATATCTGTTGAGTATCCACTGAAAGTAAAGCAGAATAAGATGTAAATTTCAGGGACAAGGACAAAATAGAAGGGGCATTTTTGAGTGTCAACTCAAGACAAAGAACCAATAGGCATTTTGCATATATATCATCTAATTCTCAGAAAACCTTGTTAAGTAGATATTATTGTCCTCGATGTAAAAATTAAGAAACCGGGATTCAAAATGCTTAAATAACTCTCTCTAGATTGTATAGCATAAATGGTAAAGACAGCATGTTAACTCAAACCTGTCCAATTCCAAAGCCTGTGCACATCTCACCACACCATTATTCCTTCTCTCAAAGATTTTACAAGTTAGTGGTGGTTGATGGGAGGATGAAGGGGCTAGAAAATACACACAAGTAAAAAATGTAACAACACATGATCAGGTCCCATAGACTATATTTAAACTAGGGTAGAAACTCTAGTTGAAACAGACTTGAAGTACAAGGAGATGCACTATTTTGGGTAGGACAAGATTTGGGACAGGAATAGCAGGCAGCTTATTTGTGAAATACCCTGTTCATTTTCATCTCTGCCTCTGTGTTGTTTTTAAGCTTAGACTGACAACAAGATGACTCCAAGGGTCACAACCAGAACCAACAACATGCAGAGGGAATATGAGACATCCTTTGGTCATGTGATTTGGTTTTAGTAGCAATGGGACTTTCCCCACAGGCTTCCCAGCAATTATTCCTTTTTCTCCCTTATCCATAAATGTGCTGTATGCTCACTTCTGAATCCTGTAAGTAGGAGGAATGGGTTGCATTTAATAACACTAGTAACATTTATTGAGCACTTACTAGGTGCAGACAGTATTCTACCTTCTTCACATGCATTTAATTCTCACAAAAGCTGTATGATACAAACGTTGTTCGCTGTTTTTGTTACTATTCAACAATTTAAAGTTGAAGAAACTAAGGAAGAGAGAGATTAGGTCATCTTCGAAGTCAGGGAGTGAGCATGCAAGTCAGCCAAGTCAACTACGTACTTGAGTCAGCACTCAGTCTCCATACTGCACTGTGCCATATTGTTCTGCTTTAAACTAAACAGACCAGTCCTGGAGCGGGAAGTGAGGTCCGTGTCCCTGAGATGCATGGCTCCCAGTAAAGGAGGCAAGCAAAATGGAGAAATTAGCAAAATGATGAAGGAAGGAGATACATGCTCACTGAGACATGCCTGAAAATGGAAGAGGAGTTCATTATTCCTGAGAGAGTTAGTGAAGACAGGAAGGAGAAGGCATGGGACTTGATGGATAGGAAGAATCTCTTCCCTTTTTTTAGAAGGGTAGGGGTTGGTTATTTTTTTAAGTTTAGTTTTGTTGAGCAATTACACAGAGTCTGTCTGGAAAAAATCCAGCAATTGTTAATATAATGAGAACATTTGCATGCCAGTTATATAACCTGACAACCAAGGAGAGTGGACTGAAATACACATGTGTGAACAATGACAATTTCACTGTACTAGTCAGTGGGGCCAGTAGATGCTGTTGAGTGAGCATGTGTACTGTGTGGCCTTCACATTCAAAATTACTGAATGAGAAGACCAACCGATTAGCATCAAATTTTGCATTAAGTTTGAACAGTCCTCCACAGAAACTATTCAGATGATTCAGAAGGCTGCATCTCTGGGCAACTGGTGATTGTCTGCTTCATCAGGAAAATGTGCCCACTCATGCATCACATCTTATGCAGAGTTTTCTGGCAAAACATCATATCACCCAGGTGATTCAGCAAACCCTACAGCCCAGAATTGGTACCCTGACACGGTTTTTCCCAAAACTGAAATCACCTTTGAAAGGGAAGAAATTTCAGACTGTCAGTTAAATTCAAGAAAATACATCAGGGAAGCTAATGGCAATTGGGAGAACTGTGTGAGGTTCCAAGGTGCCTAGTGAGTCAGGTATACCAAGAGTACTGAGGTGTCATTGTCCTATGTACAGTGTTGCTTATATCTCACATGTTCTTCCATAGATGTCTCTATTTCTCTTATTACATGGCTGAAAACCTTCTGGACAGACCTCATTTATCAAGTGCTGTGGTAACAGTTTCATATACTTTTCTAATTTGATTTTTGCAACAACCATTTCAAGTTATTTCTGCTTTTCCAGGGCCCGCTTTGCAAATGAGGAAACACAGAGCTTGGAGATGTTAAGGTCCAACACCCACCACTAGAAAATGGTACTAGGATTCAAACCCAGTTATGGGTCTAAAGTTTAGCTTTTATAAACTACAATAGATTTCATATATGAAATACAGGTAGGAACTTGAGTAGGAAAATTTCCATGATTCAGTACAAGCAGCAGCCCTATGTCTGCATGGTTATAAACTCCACTGACCATCTAGTCAGACGTCACACAAATCCATTTCAAACCACCTGACCTACTGATAATCAATAAAATAAATTTGAAAATCTGTCTTTTTTTCCTGCTCTGCAATCCAAATTAAATAATTCACCTGTCTGTCTCTATCTTAGTTTGTACAGCAATGCAGAAATCAGGCTTTTGAAGGAACTCTGGATGTCCTTCCCTTGTCCATTTTTAAAGTGTTGCCAGGGGTAAGCATTACTCTTGCTAGGGAAGCTGAACCCATTGTGAAGTCCACTCAGTTGTATTCACAAAGCATGAGGCTGCCTTGAAAGACTGGGAGCACAGGCCATGCTAGTCCACAGATTGATTGTAACCAGATTTCAGGTAGTTATTCAGGTCAGCAGTCTGGCTCCATTACAGGCATTTAATAATGGGAAAATAAATATTTGCATAGCTTTGGTGCTACTTTGGATGTTGAAACCTACATCCAAAAATCCATATAAATCTTTAGGTTCCATGTGCTAAGTGCTGCCAAAGAGAAAAAAAATTGGCAGTCTCTGCAGTTCCAACCATCGCTTACATAGTAGCCCATAAAGTGGGGTCTGTGCAACTCAGAATTTCACTTTAGTGGACAGTCCCCTAATTTTCAATGGCAAATGAATACAAATGACAGCAATGACATGGCCATTAGCACAGATCTCCAGATTAAAAATTAGTTTCACATCTGTTAGAATTTTTTGAATAGTCAACATGAATCCTTTTAATGGTTACTTAATTAAAGGGAATTGGAACTTTAGCAATATGGCAATTTAATTTTAAAAAATGAGAGTGTGGCAGCTACATCTTTCATTTATTTTAATTTGGGGAAATGTATTATCTTTGCAGAGAATATAAAAGCAGAGCTGAAAATCATTTTTTTCCCAAAAGAAAAGTGGGTTATAATATGAATCACAAAGTTGCCTCATATCCAGTTGTCATTTAGTCAATGTTATTAACTTGGTTTTATAATAGCTTAAGTGGGTAGATACTCATAGAGTAATTCAATCAGCGAGAGCAAGTTCCATAACCCCTGTTATGGCAAATCTCTTCTATCGATCTACAGGGCAATGTGGCAAATGAGAAGAAATGAAAAGCAATCATAATGCAGTATGCAGTATCGGACCTTGCAAGTTGGACCTGGGAGCTCATGCTTGTGCATTCATTGCTACCTGAGCTTTCTAGTCCATCTACTTCAAGAGTGATTAGGGCACTTAAAGTACAACTTCTAAATGTCACACGCAATTTTAATTCCAATATTTTTTTCATTTCTTGGAGACCTCTGTATGTTGTGAGTTCAGTTTCCCAGCGGCACTGGTGTAGATATGTGTAGCCTTGTGAGTGCTACGTATTTGCAGACATGCAGCAAGTCAAGGGCTCCAAGCATTTGATACTGTATTTGTCTGAAATGGGTGTTTGGAATTATAACAGAATTTTTCATTAGAATAACAAAATCACAAGAATAGGCAATGTCTATTTTTCAAGATTTCAACCTGTTTTTTTTTAGGTGAGAGCATTGTTATGTTGCTGGCAAAGATATTTACCTTGTACAATCTTACCCTTGTCTGCACTTTAAAAATCTTCTGAGTGCCCTGACTGGTGTAGCTCAGTGGATTGAGTGCAAGCCTGTGAACCAAACAACCATGGTTCGATTCCCAGTCAGGGCGCATGCCTGGGTTGCAGGCCAGTTCCCAGTAGGCAACGACAGGCAACCACACACTGATATTTCTCCCTCTCTCCTTCCCTTCCCCTCTAAAGATAAGTAAATAAAGTCTTTTAAAAAATCTCCTGAGTGATTCCATGCCTTTAAAGAGATGCAGAAGCATCAGTCCTTGGGGCTGAGAAATAATGAAGAACAGAAAGAAATGAATAAGGAAAAAAGTATATCTGGGGTCTTTTAGGAATCAATCTCCTTTCAAATTCTGTGTATCTTATTTTTCCTGCTATCGATATACTTGAAATTTATTTAAGTGTTTGTTATTCAACTTCTCCCTTGGTGCAGTGCATACAGCAGAGAAAGAGCATGTAAGAGACAAAAGACTAAATAACATCTAAGAGTCCTGGCTCAGCTCTCCTTGAAGAAAATCAAGTAGACTAGTGTGCCTGGGCAAGGGGGTAAGTAAAGGATGGTGGGGGACGAATTTGGAGGGAGGCCAGAGGCCAAGCAATATAAGGCCTAGTAAGGACTTTAGATTTCTTTTCTATTTTAACACAAAGTTAGTGGTGGGGGGTGGTTTGAGCAAGTGAATGACATGATATCATACTGAATCTCAAATTTTATTATATTTCATATGAAAATATTCATATATAAACAGAGAATTGTACATTGAACAGTCATATACTTATCACTGATGTTTAATCACTATTAAGAATCACTATTTTGAGCATATTTTTCTATGCTTAAAATTATATCTATGAATCTCATTTTTGGTGCCATTTTATTCTTTTATTATATTTTGATGAATTACATGCATATCCCAGATCTCATATATATCACTTCTACTTGCTACTTTTCCACTTAACAATAGTAATATTTCCTTGGTATGTTTACTCTTTAATTCATATTTAACTTACTCTCCTAACCATGGTCTCCTATAGCTACCACACTGGACTAAGATTTCAAACCCGTCACACACATTGCACTTGATTATCATTTCTCTGAAATCCCCTTTAATTTGGAGCAGTGCCTGTTACCTCCTGCCACCACCATACTTTCAACATGCCTTTGATTTCTCGAATGCACCTGGTCACATTTGCCATAGAATCTCTCACAGGAGGCATTTGTCTGTTTGCTTCATTGTGGTGTCTCTCGACAAGTTTTGCCTTTCTCTCTCTCTTTTTTTAAAACCTTTGTAAACTAGAATTTAGCTGTGAAGTCTTCATCAAATGTTTTCCCCAAAGGAATGAGGCTGTGTACCTCAGAAGACATCCCAGGGGGAAGCACAGAGTGTCAGGCTGCCCCTCTGCCAGTGAGACTGGTCTGCATGTTTGGGGGTGACAGCCATGTCCCTGTGTTGGAAAACCTTCCATCTACACTTCATCTTATCATCCATTGATGATGTTTTGCCTCAATCAATAATATCATGAGGGTTAACTGAATGACAATTTTCTAATGGTCAGTTGTTCCATATCTATCACTTGAAATTATGCACAAAGAATTTTTTTCTAAATACTTAGTGCTGTTGTTCCCTTGAAATACAGTTCGCACAGGAAAGGCAAGATATATGTTGAAGTCTTTTTCTCAAATGGCCGTTCTTAAAGGACTTCGTTTCCCACTTACCATCAAGACTCTATCTGTGTTTCTTTTTCTTTTGAATGTCTATGTGAATTGATGTATGTTATATATTCATTCTGTTGTAATAATTAATCTTCTTAAGCTCAAATTCTCTCAGGTTTTGTTCCCTGAGAATCACTATAGTTAGGACATACACTCTTGTCCTATTGACACAAACTCATTCTTCTTTGAAAGCTTCTTTGCTACTTCTTTTTTCAATATATATTTTTATTTTATCGATCATGCCATTACATTTGTTCTATTCCCCCTCTTCATTCCCCTCCACCTTGCACACCCCTCCCCCATTTCTCCCCCTTTAGTTCATGTACATGTGTCTCAAGTTCGTTAGATTCTATATTTCCCATACTATTCTTACCCTCCCCCTATCTATTTTCTACCTACCGTCTATGCTACTTATTTTCTGTACCTTCTCCCCTCTTCTCCTTCTCCCACTCCCCTGTTGCTAACCCTCCATGTGATCTTCATTTCTCTGGTTCACTCCTGATCTAGCTGTTCTCTTAATTTGCATTTGTTTTAGGTGTGGTTGTTAATAACTGTGAGTTTGCTGTCTTTTCACTGTTCATCTTTTTTATCTTCTTTTCCTTAGGTAAGTCCCTTTAACATTTCATATAATAAGGGCTTGGTGATGATGAACTCCTTGAATTTGATCTGATCTGAGAAGCACTTTATCTGTTCTTCTATTCTAAATGAAAGCTTTGCTGGATAGAGCAATCTTGGTTGTAGGTCTTTGGACTTCATGACTTAGAATACTTCTTTCCAGCCCCTTCTTGCCTGTAAGGTCTCTTTTGAGAAATCAGCTGACAGTCTGATGGGAACTCCTTTGTAGGTGACTGTCCCCTGACCTTTTGCTGCTTCTAGGATTCTCTCCTTCATTTTAATCTTGGCTAATGTAATGATGATGTGCCTTGGTGTGTTCCTTCTTGGGTCCAACTTCTTTGGGATTCTCTGAGCTTCCTGGATTTCCTGGAAGTCTATTTCCTTGCCAGATTGGGGAAGTTCTCTTTTATTATTTGTTCAAATAGGTTTCCACTCATGACTGTTCCTCTTGCCCTTCTGGTACTGCTATAATTTGGATGTTGGAGCATTTAAAGATGTCCTGGATGTTCCTAAGCCTCTCCTCATTTTTTTTTGAATTTTTGTTTCTTCATATTTTTCTGTTTGGTCATTTTTTTCCTTCCTTCTGGTCTTCTCCCTTGATTGGAGTCCCAGTTTCCTTTCCATTACTTTTGGTTTCCTGTGCATTTCCCTTCATTTCAATTAGTTTAGCCTTCATATGTTCCTCTAATTTGTGACTATAATCAACCAATTCTGTGAGCATCCTGATCACCAGTGTTTTGAACTGTGCATTTGAAAGTTTGGCTATTTCTTCATTATTTATATTTATTGGCTCTGGGGCTCTGAGTTGTTCTTGAGCCATGTTTTGATCTGTTCATACCTGTTACTTATGAGGAGAGGCACCCTAGGTGTTCACCAGGGTGGGGCTACTCAGGTCACTGGTTTGTGATGCTGTATGTGGGGGCAGGGTCAGAGAAGGAGCAATGGTGGTCCTCTCTGCTTGCCTGGTCCGCCTTGCAGCTCACCCCCACCTGTTTATCTGAGTGCAAGTGTGCGAGCCCACTGGGCCTGCGAGCTCTGTCTCAAAGCTGTCTCTTCACTGGTTTATCTGCGCCAATGTGTGACCGCAGACAGCCAGCCTCGCCGCACCTCCCTGGATCCGCCTGTAGCTACCCCGAACCTGGGATCTGCACCCTCAGCTGCCTGCATGCAGCCTGGGTCAGGGGATCTTTTTTGACCGACAAGCTCTGCTGCTAGCTTTGCCCCTCTCACCGGTTTAGCTGAGCATTTTATTGTTTTCGGACTCCGTATTGTTCGATTTTCTGTGGTTTGGTTGCGTTTATTGTTAAAACTTTATTGTTTTCAGATTTGATTGTGCGAGGAAGCAAAGCGTTTCCACCTACGCCTCCATCTTGGTGGAAGTCCTCTTTGCTACATTTCCTACCCCATCCTGGAATGAGCTAATCTTTGCAGGACACTAAATTTATTGCAGTGAGGAATGATGGAGACCATTGTCAGAGAAGCACCTGTGCTCACTGTTATAATCTTGTTGTTTCTTGATATTTTCAGTAGCTAGAATCACAGAATCAGTATTTGGGGGAAAAATCAGAATTTATACTGGCATATCTAAATGAAATGTAAAATAGTTGATTTTAACTTATTTTATACTTATAACTATTTTCTCTTAACTGGGAAATACTAGTTACAAATGATATTAAATAATAGTGTAATTTTTTAAATTCTCTAATGTATGAAATGGTTTCAAAATAATAATATTACTACGTGAAATGATAACAGAGTGAACCTTAAGATTCTTCCAAGTCGTGTTTGTCCTTTCCATATATTCCAATTTACATATATAGTCAAAATATTGTGTTTTAAGTCACCTGACAAATAGTTTTTTTTCTTAATCTAGACTTATTGATATACAATTAGGTTTATTCATTTCTATTTGCTCTTACTTTAGGGATAAATTTTTCATCTCTTTGTTTAATTTTATTTTTGAAATTATACTAACTTTAGATGATTTCAAAGTCAAAACTATACTGAGGTTTGTCCAGAAGGTATCCAGACATGTAATATGAAAAATAGAGACATTTATTGAAGAAGATGCAAGATACAAGAAACATTGTACATAGGACAGCACCTCAATACTATTCAAAGTAGGCACCTAGGGACCTCACATGGTTCTTCCAATTGCCATCAGCTACCCTATTGTATTTTCCTAAATTTCATTTATAGTCTGAAATCTCTTTCTTTTAAAGCTGATTTTAGTTTCAGGAAAAAGCAGAAGTTACAGGGTGCGGAATCTAGGCTTAGAGGGGCTGAGTCACCTGAGTGATATGATATTTTGCCAGAAAACTCTGCACAAGACATGATACATGACCAGATGTGTTGTCATGATGAACCTGCAAATCACCAGTTGCCCATGGCTGTGACCTCTGAATCATCTGAATAGTTTCTGTGGAGTACTGCTCAAACTTAGTGCAGAATCTGATGCTGATTGGTTGGTCTACTTGCTCAGTGATTTTGAATGTGATGGTCACACAGTACACATACTCCCTCAATGGTGTCTACCACCTCCACTGACTAGTACAGTGAAGTCATCACGGTTCCTGTTTGCACATTCCAGTCTACTTTCCCTGGATGTCAGGTTACATTGATGTTGCACAGACCATCCTTGTTGTATTAACAATGCTGGACTTTTTCAAGACCTCATATAAGAAGGTATAGTTAGACCTCATATAAGAAGGCATAGTTAGAGGATTTTTGTTTACATTGCTGACCCCTCTCATTCTTTTGGTTGAATTTTGTGTTTGTTCATATGTCCAGTGTTTCTTTTTGTAGACCTAAGGAAACATATACCTATTTGTGCCAACCTCTTTCATACTATATGTACTAATCTGCATTTTGCCTTTCTCACTTAACACTGTATCTTAAAGATTACTTTCTTTCAATATATATACATCTTTTCTACTCCTTTCTACATCTTCATGTTATTCCATTTTCATGGAATTAGTGGACATACTAGTTTCTAATTTGATAGGACAATATGTTGTAGAGTAGGGATCAAGGGAAGAAGTAGGAAGACTAGTTGGATTAGAAGACTGTTTCAGTAGATCACATGAAAAATAGCCTAGACCAGGGCAGTAGTGGCAAAGGTGAGGAGAATTAGTCAAAATCAGGAAATATTTTGGAGATGCTGCTCTTTAGAGATACTGGTAAGTTGAATATGGGATGCAGGAGGGGAGGGAAAAGCCCACATGTTGTGCCTGGACAGTGTAGGACGTGAAGTGCTGTTGTACACACTGAAGGAGGAGCTGGTGTGGGTTCGGGGAATAGCGGATGTTCACCTTGGGTCTTGTTACTGTGGAGTGTTTTTTCAACATGCAAGTGGGAATGAGATACAGAGTGGGGAAAAGTAGGTATACAGTTTGTGGGGAAAATATAAGATTAATAAATAAATAATGATACAGGAATAAACTGTGTTTCATGTACTTGTATGTGAACACAGGTTTTTCTTATTATTTATTAATTATTGTATTTTCCAAATGAACAACTGTAAACCTACTTATGTCTCACGCTATATGAATAATTAAATATATGAATCTAAAATTCAAGGGGGAAGTCTAGGATGGAACTCTAAATTTAAGCATTAATAAGTTAGTTCTGTTATCTGATTCTCCATTGACATGATGATTAAAATTTGAAGTTATTTTTCCTGACAGGTTTAGATTTTTATCTTGACTCTGGTGTATACTCTGTGACCTTGGGAAAATTACTAGAGTATTCAAAATATTCTTTGAACTTATAAGATGCTGATAATAGTACCTATTTAAAAATTATTTAATGATTTAAGATACTTCTTAAATTTTTTTAGCATAGTGTCTAGCACTTTGTATACTGTTAATTAATGTTGGATATTGTTAAATTTATTATTGATTTGTCAGGGTACTATTAAGATATATGTGTGTGTGAAATTAATTTAGCAAATATTATTTTACCTTTTTATCTACCACCTATGTTCATCTAGTATCTACTGGGTATGGTCGTGTGTGTGTGTGTGTGTGTGTGTGACATAGACCTGTTTTTTGAGGACTTCATGGTGTTCTTATTTTTATAATTGGAGAATTTGGCTCAAAGGAAGACTTGCATTTGTTTAAATAATGAATTAGTGTAGTATTATTTCTCCCTTTTAGTTATGATTTGAACAAATTTGACCAAGCAAAAATATGAAACCTAGGAGCAAATTTAAATAAAAAGTGCATCTGACTATATTTATATTTTGTCAAGGAAAAACCAATATGTGGGCTTTTTATTTGGGATATTGGACTAGCATATTGATTTGTAGAAGCTACAGATCTCATCTCCATCTAATGGCAGCATGTGTGATAAATCAGTTGTTAGTTCAAATGGACAGGAGGATCCAACAAGCAGTGAGCAAGGGAAGCTAGAGGGCAGTAGAAAAAACAGAGCTTTGCTTGGAACTTATCTAAATGTATTAAGGAAAACGGGATGAAGTGCTGAAAGGGAAGAGAGCTGATTTCTGCAACCCTGAAAAAGGAAAACCAAAATAAAGTACTTAAAATATAGCCAAAGAATGATTGCGGATAGAGCAGAAAGATTACTCTATGCTCTCTTTACATATGTGCATTTTCTAACAATAACAATACTGATAACAATTCTGTTAGGGCTCCAAGTTACAGACAAAAACCTGAGGATTTAGAGAGGATGAATAACTTACCCAGAGTCATTCAGCTAATAAGCGAAAAGCCCAGATTCCCAATTGTTCATGTAGTGACTATGAACCCCCTGCTCAGTGTATCACACTGCACTGCAAGTCGCCGGAAAACTCAGAACTGAACGACTTCTGCTGGTGTCTTTCCTTTTACTTCAGAGTTGCTGTTCATTGCATTTGGTTGGAGGGAAAGACTCAAACATCTAATGAATATCACTTTATATTAAGAACTTATATATTTCTCTTATTAATCCACAAGCCAATTCAGCAAAGTAGAAAATATTTTTTCTTTTTAAATAAGAAAATCATGATCCAGAGATTAAATATGTGTCAAAGCTCTTACAATTCACACAGCCATTAATGAAGCTGGGGTTCTATCTCAGATTTACTGAATCCAAACCTCGTACTTTTTCCTCATCTAACAGAAAAACTGTGACTTAGAGCAAATGGATTCGAGCTGTCAGCTTTTTACAGCTTAGTCTCTGACTCCTTCTCTGCTTATTTTATGTTTTATGATGGTAGGAAAGCGTCATTTCTATAAGAACTTTTAAGAATGATCTGGGCAAGTTATTTATTCCCCCATTGTGCTCCTGCGGCAAATTGTCTATATTGCTATTCTCTTTGCTGCCCGTAATCTGCTGGAATGACTTTATCACTAGCCTTTGAGTTCCTTGTGGCAAAGAGGTTGCTTAAGAAACCTTTGAAACTTTAATGAACTAAATAAGTTTCTTTCCACAATTAAAACAGCATTGTTAATTAGAAGGCCGCATTATTCTCTATTTTTGCAGTTTGTATTTTTTAAATAAACCTGTTAGATATGATGAGTGAAGGAGATAATGGGATGCATTTAGGGTAGAGAAACAAAGCAACTTAAAATACCTTTTCAATAACAGAATCTCATGGGCAAAAGGCAGAAAAAAGTTAAAAATAAAGTCTCATATTTGACAAACTAGTGAATTATTTGGGCTCAGATGAATATTGATACTTTTGCTTCAAGAACTGACTGGAATGTAGAGGTAGCAGTGGTGATTAGGTAACCCAACATACTAACCTATTTTTTTTTAATCAAGAGGGTTGGTTAAAGATAAGAAGAGAAGATAAAACTGTTAGAAATGATTATTTAATAGTGTGTGGGGAATACTTGACTGGATCCTCAAAGCTTGACCTGAGCAGCCAATGCCACAGATCAAAAGAGAAAAGAGGTTTGCTGGTGGAAATGTGCAGATGTGTGAGACTCACTTCAGAGGCCTCAGCAGGAGGGATTAGAGAGAAGGGAGCTCTAAGGAGCTCAGAATAACTAATCTCTTCTGGAGGATGTTGAGTTGGAAAGACTTAAAGGATTAGTGAGGAGGTCCTGTGGGGTGCGAGCTGCCAAAGGGAATGCACAAGAAACTAGGATAGACGCCCCATAGCAATCTTTGACTGGAGGGACAGCTATAATGGATGTAACAGAGATGCTATAGGCTTAGAATTCACCCCAACTAAACAATCCTCTGAACTTTATTTTCTGGGAGATGGGGAACATGTAGACTAAAGAAACACCTACTCAGTTCTTTCAAAAGTATAAATGACATAATGCATGTAAAGAACATAACAGTGTCTGGTACATTCTAGGTTATTAATTTCTCTTCCCTCCTACACCCTGCACTTCTGCTTCCTTGAATATTATTAAAGCTCTACACTTCTCATCCACTTAGCATGAATTTGGTAATGGGAGCAGATATTGAAATCTATTAGGGTAATACAAGGAAGATGAGATAAACTAAAAGGAAATGATGTCACAAAATATCAATAGAATAATAGATAGTTTGAAATAAAATTCCATAGCAGATAATGCTTAGAATTATTTTATTGGTAAGACAACAAAACTGGCATTTCAGCTCCAACAACGGGACCTTAGGACACACATGACTAAACCCTTCTGTTTTCTGCCTCTGCTCTTTACATCTATAGAATAAATGCAGTAGAAACTGGACATCTCTGTACATACTTGGGAGAAGGTAGAATATGTATGTGTAAGTCCATTAAAGATTTTTAAATTCACAACCATTGAACTGATTGACTTCATCAAATTAGAACTGAATTGACAAGGTATACCCGTATCTGTTAATTTTCTATCCCCAAAATTCTGATTGCTACACACTTAGAGGTATGGTAACTTCCTAGGTGTGCGAGTAAATAAACATTGAAATTATGCTTCTATTACTAATGAGTGGGGAGCTAGAGATAATACCTGATCTAGCTAATTCACATGCTGCCAAACAAAACAAAAATTTATTAAAACATCAGTGTTGTTATTAATCAAACATTACCACAGAATTTAATTTTAAATGATATTTAATTCAATAACAATAATAGCATTCATAAATTTATGAATGATGTATATAAACAAATATATAAAATATGATTATTTCTATTATCAATCATGATGTTAATGTTATCACTTTTAACTAAGTATTACATATGGGATTCTCAACAATCCTGAAAATTGATAGTATTACCTTACTGTTGATATTTAATGCCTGAAAGAAAATGATGCTCAGACCAGGTTATTAACTCTCAGAGTTAATAAAGGGAGAAAACAGAACCAGGACTTGAACCAATTCTGCAGACATCACATATATACTAGTCAAACTATGCTTTGAAATATATATATATAAATTCAGGATAGACTGTTTGGGGACTTTTGTGTATTAAAGTGTGAAATATCACTATTTAGTCTCTAATTTTTTTATTAGAAACTATATCCCTAAATCTCTTCCAGGCTACTCTTCCTAATTAAGCCCCTGTGTTGGATTTCTAGGGCAGACATAACAAAGTATTAGCAAAAAAGGTAGCTTAAACAACAAAAATTTATTTCCTCACATTTTGGGAGATGAGAATTTCCAGATCAAAGTGTCATCTGGGTTAGGTTCTGCTAAGTCCTCTAGTCTTTTAGATAGATAACTTCTGGTGTCTTCACATAGTGTTCCCTCAGTGAATGAGTGTGTCCTGTTCTCCTGTGGACAAAAAGTGGTGCTGTAGCCCTGACCCGTGTGACTCAGTTGGTTGCTCATTGTCCTGCAAAGCAAAGGACCACTTGTTCAGTTTCAGGTCAGGGCATATGCCTGACTTGTGAGTTGGATCCTCCGTTGGAGCACATAGGAGGGGCAACTGATTGATGTTTCTCTCTCTCTCTTTTCCCCTTTCTTCCCCCTCTCTAAAAATAAATAAATAAAGTATTTTTTTTAAAGGAGGCACTGTAGTAAATACAACCAAAAGTAATCTCCGGAGTGATCTGATCCTAAATTCCTGACTGAGAAGGTCACTTTGGGTGGTCTGGTCTCTGGCCTCCCACTTCCCTAGTACAAGGTTTATATCAAGTGAATCCTGTACATTGTTTTTTGTGGTTTTTTTTTTTGCATAGGTTAACACATTTTTGAAATTTATCTTTTTCAGACTCCTGGGGCGTTTAAACATCCTCAAAAGAGCATATAATCCTTGTAACTATCCTGTAATTTAACCTTCCTCCTTGCTTTCTCCCTCCTTCACATAGTCTTCCTTATGGTCCCTTTTTAATTCCAAATGTACCAAGAAAAGGGAAAACTTGTCATTCTTGGGTGCATTTGACATCTTGCTTCACAGCAGTGTTGTCAGTTTATTTCACATAAACTCATAAAAATTCTCTACAAGTTTGAACATTTTTACGTTGATACAATTCTTACAAGAAACTAGCTATATTGAATTAGGGACCACACATACAGCCTCATTTTAGCTTAATTAAATCTTGAGACCCTATCTCTAAACACAATCACATTCTGATACCAGAAATTAAAGTTTCAATATAGGAACTTGGGAAAGGGGGCAAAATTCACTCCCCTATCTCCCCCCAATTTTTAATATCTAATTTATATTTAACATATATTAGTTTTAGGTATATAACATAATAATTTGAAATTTGTATATATTGTTAAATGACGATCACAATAACTTTAGGTAACATTCACAACACATAGCTACAATGTTTTTACTTGTGATGGAAACTTTTAATATCTATTCTTTTAGCAACTTTCAAATATACAATAGAATGCTGTTAATTATAGTCACTGTGCTGCACATTACATCCCTGAGAATTTATTTATCTTATAACTAGAAGTTTGTAACGTCAACATCTGGTAACTACCGGAGATTAAAAAATATTTTATTTATTTAAATCTAGAGGGGAAGGGAAGAAGAGAGGGAGAGAAATATCAATGCATGGTTGCCTCTCATGCATCCCCTGCAGGGAACTGGCCTGCAACCCAGGCATGTGCCCTGACTGGGAATTGAACCATGGTTGTTTGGTTCACAGGCCCATGCTCAATTTACTGAGCTACACCAGCCAGGGCTAGAAGTTTGTAACTTTTAGTCACTTTTACCCACTTTCCCCCAAACCCCACTTTCAGCAACCATAAATTTGTTCTCTGTATCTATGAGGTTTTTGTTTTGTTTTCAACAGTTCACATATAAGTGATATTGTATAGTATTTGTCTTTCTCTGTTTGAAATTTCACTTAGCATAATGCCCTTAGAATAACATTGTTGCAATTGGCAATTGGCAGGGTTTTTTTATAGCTGTATAATATATCACTGCATATGTATATATTCTTTATTTATTCATCCATTGATGGATGCTTATGTGGTTTCTATGTCTTGTCTATTGTAAATAATGCTAAGATGAACATGCTTGCAGATATTTCTTTAAAATAATAATACCATTTCCTTCAGACATATATCCAGAAGTGGAATTGCTGGATTATATGGAAGTTCTAGTTTTAACTTTTTGAGGAACCTCAAGTCTTGAATTTGGACATTGTGTGAAAGCACCAAATAAGAGATACAAAGTGATTCTGTCCTGTTTTTTCCTCCAGCTCCATTCTGGCAGCATTGAACAGGTGAGTGTTTGGAAGGAGCCAAGCATCAGGAGCCATCCCATTCAAATGGCACCTGGGGGAACTCTGGCTGCCATTCTGTTGCTAGCAGCAGGGTGGTTTTTGTCCATCTGCAGCAGGAAAACCTGAGCGTTGTTTTTGTGAAGGACATCTCCCTTTGATATCCTAAGAAATCGAGGAGTTAAGTTTACAGTTCACAGTCTTGTATCAGGAGTCTATATCAGCCAGTGTCTTGAACTACCTTTTAAGTAGACCCTTTGTTTTCTCTCTCTACTGACTTTATATGCTGAAAAATCCCCCATTGTTATGCCTCCACCATCTAAATTAAGACTGTAAAATTAAGCAGCAAACCTTCAAAGCTTGAATACCAAGTGTCTGCACTTCAAATTGCCAGATGTTTGTGGGGGTTGTTGATGGGGCCGTTGTGATGTAACAATAGTCTGGGCTATCTATTGGATAATTGAGTGAGTGAATGAACGAATGAATGAATGAATAATATAACCTCTGAATTCTTCGTATTCAGTTCAGACTATTTTTTATCAGTGATTCAGATATTTATATTACTGAGCAAAGGTATGGGATCCAATTATACTTTTTAATGCCTGATTTATAATGTAGCAAGATAGAAAAGAGGGCTTAGTGAAAGGTAGTCTTTGGATTAAATTCTGATGCCAGTCTTTGTTAATTGTGAAATTAATCAAGATATTTCATTTTCATAACATTAACCTCCCCATCTGGATAAACTTTCCTAGATTCAAATACTGGCTTTGTCACCTATTAGTTATAGTACTGATAATTCTTAACCTTTCTGTGCTTTATTAAAAGAAGATTAAAATGGCACTTATTCTGAGAATTAATCATGTTAACTGTAAAATAATTAGAAAATGACTGATACATGACAATATTTTTATTACAATCTGTGCTATTGTGATAGACGTCTCCTTTCATGGGATTACTGAACAGAGTTAGGTGGGCATAATGTAGGGTCTGTGATATAGCAGGTGCTAAATAAATATTGGACCAGTTTGAACTAGAACTCACATTCAATTTGAATTGAAGACACATTTTTTTTTCTTCTCTTCTGGCTAAGCAGGACCTCAGGCCATGGGTTTGGTATGAGGATGCCCCAGAGGTCTGGCCTAACATGCAGATCAACTGGAATTCGAGCTCTGGATAAATGTGCGAGGCTGAGACACTGCCAAGGAGAGAAAGCAAAGATCAAGTAGACTAGTTGGTACAAAGAAACCAAGAGACATAGTATCTTCATATCAGATAGAGATAAACTCCAAAATTCCTGAAGTACATAAAGATTTTGAAGGATGATAGGAGAGGAGGGGAGGGGAGAGAACAGAAAATATGCCAGGAGAAATGCATTTCTTAGTTTACTGGTTTATAATGCTTGTACTTTTAAGGCACTGAAATGAAGTATAATGTTGACCCAACAGTTGCTCAGTGCCTGTCCAATAGACTGTTTCACTGTTGGGGAATAGGAAGGGCCTCCTGGTGAACCTACTTTTTTGCAGCGAGGTGGAGGTAGGGAGCTCCTGTTTCAGCCCTGAGAGGCGCTATATGACATCTCCAGGCTCTCTGCCTTCATTGATTTCCTCCTCTCTACCAGAGGGAATAATACTTCTGACTGATGGAAGTGGAGCAGTGGTGAATTATATCTAAGCCTTGTAGATCTTGCTCGCTCCTTCTTGGAGCTATTTACATTGAGACGAAAGTAGTTCATTTTCACTCTTTCTCTTTGCTATAGCTGACCACCCTTAACTCCCTCCATGTGTTGCCAATGGAAGTCGGGCTCTTTCACGGGATCCTGAGAAAAGCATTTCATGGACCCACACACAGGAGGTTATGGTGTAGCAAGCGTTTTTCAGGTGGAAATAGAAGACTGCCTTTGGGTTTCCTGTGTCCTACTCTCCATCCTGCTATACAAAAAGTTCAACCATGTCTTCACCAAGGCCCAAACCAAGACCAATATCAAGAGTTTCTGTTTCATATTAGAGCTTAGTTTTTTGGGGTTTTCGGGTGGCTACTATGGGGTGTCAGTCCCCATCCAGGTAGCTTAGCACTATTCTTGGCTGCACTGTTGTACAAAGGCACCCTCCTGGAACTTGCTTTTGAAGTCCCTGTGGCTGCAAGCAATGCAGCTGCTAGACCCACATGGTTACTGCAGAGAGAATGAGCAAACAGGGTGAGTGTGTGTTCCCGAGAGAAGGGGGGTATAGAGAGAGAGAGAGGGAGGAGAGAGAGAGGGAAATTTTTAAGCTGGGTTTTATTACTTTGGGCTTGAGACAGACTAGGATTTTGTTTGTTTGTTTGTTTGTTCAAAATAACTAATCACTCTGGCCAGTGTGGCTCAGCTGGCTGGAGCATTGCCCCAGTGGACTGAAAGGCTGCAGGTAGATTCCCAGTCAGGGCACATACCTAGGTTGTAGGTTTGATCTCCAGTGAAGGTGCATATGGGAGGCAGCCAATCTACTTCTTTCTCTTACATGGCTGTTTCTCTCTCCTCTCTTCCCCTCCTTCTCCCCCCAACCCTCCCTCACTTCCTCTCTCTTTAAAACAAATAAGCATATTTATAAAATAATCAACATCTGAAGATTTTGAGAGCTCCTGATGGGTCCATTCTGTAGCGACTTGGTACCTTTCTCAGGCTAGACTGACAGGCCACTATGGTCAAGCGCCTCCCCACCCCCACCCTGCAGTTTTGACTTCTATTGTGCATGTGCTCAGTTCCCCTGCTCGCCCCAACAATCCAGTACAGAAGGGCAGGCAGTGCTTGTGGGGAGATTTGGTATCTGCTTGGAGAATGAAGTCTCCTCTGTGTCAGTCCCGTGGATTGTGTGAGTGAGTCTGTAAATGCTGTAGCTTCCTGACGAAGCAAACAGGCTCACGCTCTCCAGTTGATTATGTTTAACAATATCCAATTCCCTTTGCTGCCTTCCTTTATTAATGACTAGCTAACTACCTATGGTAACACATCCATCCACACCAGACACAGACAAAGTGGGGAAGCTGCACTTCTACAGTTGTTAATGCTTTTGACTACATATGAGTCATTTAATTCAATAAGCACAGAATTACTCCATTTTCTAATGCTGCTTTATTAGGAAACCTGCACTTTGGGTTATGAGGCTGATATCTTATTGTAATCCTTGTTTAGTGCCAGTTTCTATTTATTCTTTTATGGCCCCATGTGTTGTTGGGGCTTAGAATGTTAATTAATCAAACCCTTCCACCATTATCACCACCAAATGACTTAATCAGTTTGAAATGAGTCAGAGATGGGGGTGGAGAGTGGTACTGAAAGTCTTCCTGATGCTCTTCCCTCTTGGGTATAGATAAGTCAGTCATTCTCACCTCTGTGAAAAAAATAATGGGGATGGAAATATTAGGATAACTGCCATTTTACACCCAAACAAGAACCAACCTGAAATTATGGTGCTTGCATGTCACATATGGATATGATCTTACATTTCAATCTAACCCTCTAGTTCTAAAGCATTGATACTAAAATACCAATTATCCACAAAAAGCAATAAGCCTTACATAATTTGAGTGAAATTAAGACCGGGCATGAATTAGTTTTAAAATGTTTAAAGATGCCTATTTCTCTTTTTATGTACTCCTAATCTTTAAAAATAAAGTCATCTTTATAGACTGATGCCAGAGAGCAAGTTGATAAAAGACTAACAGCTAAAAGAACTGATAAATATAAATGCATCTTGTGGGGGTGTCCAGGTGGGTGTCTTGAGACTTGTAAGAGATCCAATTTAATTAGCAGCTTGGCTCTTCCTCAGAATGGTGTAAATATTACAGGGAATTTATAAATTAGGCCAATTTGAGAGATGTTTCATACACTAAGAAAAATAGAGAAATTGATCAGAAAAAGAAGTAGGAAAATAACAGCAGAACAGAGAAATTAAAGAAAGTATTTGGTGGTGAGCATAGAGTGTAAGAGATTGGAAGAGTCTGTGAAGATTTTTTAAAGGTTTCTTTAGATGGCAAACATGACCTTTATTTAATATGTGGACTTTTTACAAAATTCTACATAACTAAAGTTTTCTCATTCTAATAATTAAAAAAAAACCAGCTTAACTGAGATATATTTCATGTTCAATAAAATTCACTAATTTAAAATATACACAGGCTTTAGAATATTGATGATATGATGTCAATATGATATAGACATTATCACAATCTAGTTTTTACCTAATTTTTATCATAAGTAAAAGAAACTTTGAACATCCCCTGAAAACCATTGATTTACTTTGTTTCTATAGATTTGCTTGTTCTAGACAATACAAATAAGTGAAATTATATAACAGTGTTTTCTGTGGGATTTCTTTCACTTACCTTAGTGTTTTCATGGTTTATCCATGTTATACTGTTATCGTTATTTTCCATTGTATGGATGGATATTAATCTGTTTATCAGCTGATGCACAATTGAGTTTTTCCCATGCTTCTACTCTTATAAATGCACTGCTATAAATATTGATGTACAGTTTTTTGCATGGACAGATACTTTGATTTCTCTTGGGTATGCCAGGTCATATGGTAACTTCATGTTAACATTTTGAGGAACTACAAAATGGATTTTCAAGGCAGTTGAACAATATTATATCCCCAACAGCAATGTGTGAGGGTTTTAATGTTTCTGAATCCTCACCAACACTGTTATCTGCCTTCTTTATTATAATCATCCTAGAGGTTGTGAAGAGGTACCTCATTTTGGTTTTGCTTTGCCCGTCCCTGATGACTAATGATGTTGGGGTTGTTTTCATGTTTCTCTTTGCCACTTGAGCATATTTCTAGTGAATTTTATATTCATATCCTTTGTCCATTTTAAAAGGAGGTTATTTTTGATATACTGAGATAGGAAAGTTCTTTATATATTCTTGATGAAATCCCTCATAAGATACATGGTTTGAAATATTTTCTCCATTCTGTGGGTTGTATGTTCACTTCCTTGATTGTATTGTTTCATAAAATTTTCTATCTTTAAAAAATATTTTATTTATGTATTTTTTAGAGAGAGGGGAAGGGAAGGAGAAAGAGTGGAAGAGAAACATCAATGTGTGGTTGCCTCTCATGTGCCCCCCACCCAGGCATGTGCCCCACCTGGGAATCTAACCTGTGACCCTTTGCTTCACAGACCCATACTCAATCCACCGATCTACACCAGCCAGGGCCTGTTTCATAAAATTTTACATTTTGAACTTATTTTTTATTTTGTCACTTGTTTATTTTCTCATATGTAAGAAAATATTGTCTAACAAAAGCTCAAAAGGATCTTGCCTACATTGTTTTCACAGAGCTTTACTGTCTTAGCTCGTACATATCTTGGATCCATTTTGAGTAAAATTTTTTTATGGCATAGGTGGGAGTCCAGCTTCTTATTTTCCATACGAAACACCATTGTTCTAGCACCATTTTTTGAGAAGACAATTCTTTCCTCATTGAATTATCTTGATATTCTTGTCGAAAATGAAATGACCATAAATATAAGGAGCTATATCTGGACTTTCAATTCTATCTCATTTATCTATCTGTCAATATATATCAATGGGATAGAATATATAACTTAGATAACAGTGACAACAAAGTTAATGGATAAAAATGAGATAGAAAATATGTTATGTCTACTCTTATGCCAGTACCATACTGGATCAATTATTGCAGCTTTTTAGTAAATTTTGAAATCAGGTAATTAAAATCTCCAACTTTGTTCTTTTTTTCAAGACTTCTTTGATTTTTCTGTGTCCCTTGCATTTTGATGAATTTCAGAATCAGCTTATCAATTTTTGCAAAATAAACCCCCAAACTAACAGTAATAAATAAAGCCAGCTGGGGTGTTATAGCGATGTGTTGGATTTGCAGATAAACATGTGGAGTATTACCACCTCAATAATATTAAATCCTCCAGTTCATCAACATAATTCTGTTGTCCATGTTTTAGATTTTTTAAGATTACTTTCAGCAATGTTTTGAAGTTTCAAGGTACAAGTCTTGCCCTTATTTTGTCAAATATATTCTTACATATTTTATTATATTTAATGCTTTTAAATAATAAACATTTTAAAATATTATTTTTGGATTATTGGTTGATATTTGTATGTTGAGTTTGTATCCTGAAACATTTCTGATTTTTTAAATTAGTTCTAAGAGTTTTTTTTGTGAGTTTCTTACAGTTTTCTAGACACACAATTGTGCCATCTGCAAATAGATATGCAGTAGTTTTACTTTTTTCTTTACAATCTCGATACTATTTATTTATTTATTTAGTTAGTTAGTTTAATTGCCCTGTGTACTGAGTTGAATAGTTTCTCCCTCAAAATTCATGTTAACCAAAACCTCAGATTATGACCTCATTTGAAAATTGGATCTTTGTAAATATAATTATTAAATAAGATGAGGTGCTATTTAATGAGAGAGAACCCTAAAGCCAACAATTGGTGTTCTTATGAAAATGCCATGTAGAGAGACACAGATACAGAGAGAAGAATATGGCCATGTGAGGATTCGGGGGAAATTGGAGTGGTGCAGCCATAAGCCAAGGAAGCTAAGGATTGCTGGCAGCTACTAGAAGCTATGAAGAAGAAGGAAAGATCCTTCTCTATAATCTCAAAGAAAGCAAGGCCTTGCCAACTTACTTTTAGCTTCTATAACTGTGAGAGTATCAATTTCTGTTATTTTAAAGCACCCAATATGTAATACTTTGTTGTAGCAATCTTGGAAAACTAATGCATAAGATATAAAAAAGCATAATTTTGGAGCCATATTGACCTGAGCTGGATTCCAGCAGTCTGTCACTAATTAGCTTTGAGTCAGTGAGCAAATAATTTAAATTTTTTCAACCTATGAAATAGGAATAAAAAAACTACATACTGTGAAGTTTGAAATAGATAATTATTATGAATAGTATTTATTAGTTTAAAAATATTATTCTATTCAGTGAAACTATGTACAAAAGAAGCTTTTATCTACAGCTTCTCTAGTTAAGGGAAGTCAGGTCTTCTATCTACAGCTTCTAATGTTAAGAGAAGTCATGTCTTCTATTGAGAAAACTATAACAGTTAACATCAGTTTAACTACTTTCTCTACATGCTTTTGGCTAAACATGGATTCTCCTCATTTATGAATAGTTGCCTACTCTCTGCATATAAAACATAACTTAAACTCTTCCATGGGGACAAGTAGTATTTTTTGTGAACATCCACCCCATCATGGATCCTGTCCTCCATTTAGCTCATCACCTTTTCCCGACCTGCCTGTGATCATAGAGATGGTATCTATTTGCTCATTAACAGAGTTTACTCTACATCAGTTGAAGCTGCAGCATGGCTCTGACCATCCCAGAATGGAACATAGCCAACATCATTAGCAGGACAGGCTCTCCTGCTAACAGCTGCTTGTTTTCTCCTGTCAGGTTTATATTTCTCAGGATGAGGAGTTAGGTGAGATGAAACAGAGCAGGCTTTAGAAAGCTCTTGACAGATGCCTTCTTTGACTTGTTTGTACCCTTGGCAGGATCAATAGAAACTTGTCACACACGCACACATACACGCACACATGATCCTGCTCAAGGTAATGAGCACTGACTAGCACAATTTTAGTTGTACCTCTGCAAAATGTTCCCGGTCAAAGGTCGGCCCAGCATTGGTGGGTAAATACTTGCCTCTGGTATTTACTTTGTAGTGGAGGTTGTCGGACAACTTGCCAGAGTGGGATTATGAAAAATTGTAAATACACACACTGTAATTTGTTCCCACTACTGCCCTCTTCACACACACACACACACTCAAACATGTTTATTAGAAAACATTTACACTTACATGAACAGGGGAAGAGCATGGACTCCGGTAGCAGACATACTGGGGTATCTACTCACTAGCCGTGTGACCTCACCAAACCCCGATTTTTCTGATTTATAAAATGGAAATGAGTAGTATGGATGACATCCATAGGCTTTTGTTGAATTTGTTTACAAATCTGTCTCCTCCTTTAACTTAACTTTTTGAGAACTCCTACATTATGTTTCTACATCTTCAGCACTTAGCATAGTACTTGGCCCATGTTAAAAATCCCACATTTGCTGAATGAAGGATGGATAGACTTAAATTAGGTTTATTTCTTAGAAAGTGTGTGATTTTTGTTAAATAAACACATTTATTCTTCTATTTTTTAAGGATTTTATTTATTTATTTGTTTATTTATTTATTTATTTACTGAGGGGAAGGGAGGGAGAAAGAGAGGGAAAGAAACATCAAGGTGTAGTTGCCTCTCACACATCTTCTACTGGGGACCTGGCTCACAACCCAGGCATGTGCCCTGAATGGGAAGCAAACACATGACCCTTTGATTCACAGGTTGGCACTCAGCCACTGAGCCACACCAGCCAGGGCAAGAGTGTATGATTTTTTTGGTCAAGTTACTTGACTTTTCTCAGACTCTGTTTTTATAATGTAAGAATTATAATAGGTAATATGCAAATTAATGTCTCAGGTCTTTGCCACTCTTCATAGTGGGGGAATAGGAGATGGTATTTCCATATAATAGTTTCCTTATCTGAATTCAGTTTCACAGCCATTGGACTTTTTCTCCAATGCTTGCTCATTTATATCCAAAGGCAGGTACTCAACTGAGTAGAATATAATCCAGCAGAACATGCACTATTTAGGGGAACTTAGACCTTTATTTAAAATGTCTTGCTGGAGTCTGAGAGCATCAAGAAAGAGAAATTCATCATCACTCACCACTTTGTCATGATCTATATAGGCATTATCTCATGACAGTTTTCACATTATTTGCAGAATAATCACATTCCCTTTCATTTTTGTGGGGGAAATCAGAGTGAGCCAAAGTGATATTGGCTTTAGGCAAAACATATGCTTTGTATATATCAAAGTTTTCAGCAATACCTATATAATTCCTATTAATAATTCATTTTAAGCTATTCCTGGTCATATTAATTTCTGTCTTAACCCAAAATATCATAAGCAGACCACTTGGGACTACCTGCTTCCTCTCGTCCTGGGTTGGAGGAGCCAGAAAATATTAGAACAGCAGTTCTAATATTTTCTTCTTTTCACACTTTGGAAATTGGTCAATTTCAGGTCTACTTAAGGGAAAACAAAATGAATGAAGATATATATTTTTTCCTACAAGCTAAAAAAGATGCAATCTTGCTCTCTAATTGAAGATTCAGAGAGAAGGCTCTGTGGTATCATGAGGTGTCATGTATACAGAAAACACAAGTGGCAGCTGGTTGTTGTGGAGGTAGCTAATGTGCAAATGTACTAATTAGAGAAATGCAAATTTTGAAGACATGTTCTGTTACACCCTGGAGCTGTGTTGAAGAATTGAGCCTGAGAAGGATTATAAAAGTGCCCACTTTGGGGGATCTTGCAGCCAAGATGTGGCTGGTTTACATTTAAATTGGTACACACCAAAGCAGCAACTATTGCTCCAGATTCAGGGAGGCTGAGTACAGGAGAGGTTTTGAATTTTAAATCTGACGGAATCTGATAGACTTACTTTTAACCTGGGTGAGCTATTTGTGACCTCCTCTGACATCACAGAAGCTCTTATGTCCTAGATAGTTCAAGGTGCGCAGTGTACTGACGGTATGGAAAAGAAATGGGCTAAATGTGCAGGTATTCTTTTCACTTTCAAGCAACTGACCAACTGTGAGAAAAAAGGGGACTCAATTTCTGCTAGAGACACAAATTTAAATAATGCTCAAATTTTTATTGTTTTTGTTCTGTTTTGATTTTTCACAAAGACCTGTAGATTTTTTCCTTTATTAAATTAATTAATTTTTAATTCAATCAAATTAACTGGCTTATTGTTTTTGACATCATACTGCTTAAATGTCTCTTCTAAGGCTGAATCCCTTTCATAAACACATTGATTACCAGACTGTGAGTCAATTTCTTCTTAGTTTCAAGTTTGTCGATTTCACAGACTCTTAAATTCATACAGGGGACTCTGTAAACATTCCAGAAGTCTAGCAACTAGTCTTTGTTGAAATGCATTTGTACATTTTTTCTAAAGAGAAAGTTTATGACTTCCAACATGTTTTCATAAGGGTGGAACCCCAGCCTCCACATGCTAGAAGAATGCTTTTGCATTTTTACCTGTAGTATATTGTAGGCAACGCTCGGTGAGTGTGTCAGTCCATGTCTCCTCAGCTCTTTCATCTACATTCATTTTCGCAGGATATGAGGGAGATCTCATGACTTACATTATATCATAAATATAGATGTCAAACTCTTTGCCCTCCGCATAGCCCTTAATGCCTCAACACGCATTTTCCTAACTAGAGGAGTTTCAGTTGCCTGCTATGATTATCCGATGCTGCAGGAATACTGTCTTACGAGTCAGGCTGTGGGCTGGTCATAACTGTCTAAGCGCAGGCACAAAAGAGAATGGAATGAAGGCAGGACAGTGCCGTGGCATAGGAAGTTACTGCCTCATTTCATGGGCATTTTTCTGTATTGTCTTTGTTTCCACTGCACTCAATTCCAGAAGTGTGGGCGGTTTGTAATGCAAGTTGGCACAACCCTGAACCTAGGACCTTGAGGCAGTTTCCACCTTCTGGCTCCAGCACCTCCTGCTCTGTGATGGTGGCTTGTTATTTTTCCCTGTTGCACTTTGACTTCCTTCCTGCAAAAGGAAGGTAACAACTCATACCTTGTTTTCTCGCCAGGTTGTTGGGAAGATCAAATAAGATGATTGTGAAAACTGCAAAAAAGGTAAATTTTCCTAAAATATGTGCTGTTATACTTATTTTAAAACAGACCTAATATACGTATTTTTACATGGTAGAGAAAAATATTTTGGACCCTGGATGGTTATTGATGAGATGCCTATTTGAACTATTTAGAAACTTGGTTTTCCTTGTACCTCTGCTGAAATGGAAAAGCTCACCCAGTAGCAGGAGAGTGGGTAGGGTGGTTCAGCGTGAGTGTTCTGGGGTCTGCAAAGGGAAGGGCTTTCCATTTGTAATAACTTGGGGTATGTTTTGTTTTTTATATTAAAGACAAAAACATTTTACTTTATAAACATAGATATTTCTGAATCTATTTCTTTCGGTGTTCAGGGAGGTTAACCGTGTATCGATGGCCTCCTGAAAAACATTTCTTGAAATTTATCGTAATTAAACATGGGGAAAGCATGATGAGCCCAGTCTTGTCCCATCCTACAAGCTACCACAGTGAGCCCGAGAGAGGCTGCCTGGTGGAGGAAGGAGACAGTTTGCCACAACTGCGAGTGGGGAGCATATGGCAGATGCCTTAGTGAAATCTGCTATCCCAGCTTCCCACCCACGAGTTAGAGAAGTGGGTTTATCAGGGAGTGTTCCCTCAGCAACTTCCTTTGTACATTTTAAGGATTTATGTATGCAAAGAGAGTTCCTTCTTAATAACGTACTTGCATCTGTGTCATAAAATCATAAAAACCTTGAAGGAAATTTATTGCATTTATTAGGTAAAAAGGAAGTAATAACCCAATGACCTCCCCTCTTTGTAATGTTAACTCAACCTTTTTATAACATAGAGACACCTAAATCTCATTAATTCAGAGGCTATTAATATATAATTTGCACTTATTGGCCTGAATTATTCCAAAGCTTACCTTTGCATTAAATATGAAGAAAAGATATTATGAAATAACAGAAAATGTATATGTTGGTCTCTGCCCCTGGTTCCCGGCACAAAGCTCCTAAAAGCCTTGTAATTTCCTAAGTGGTAACAGCACTAAGAGCATCTTTTGTTTTAATATTTGGTCTTTTACCCTGCTTCCTGACAGAGTTCCTAAATCTCTTGAGACTTTCTAGGTGATAGGAGTGTATTTTATTCTAAAGAAGTGACTCTGGGTGGGCCTCCTAGATGGGGCTGGTCACCAGAAAGACCAAGGCATGATGATAGAAGCTTGGAACTTTCAGCCGTATCTTCCTTTCTCTGGTAAATGGAAAGGGGCTAGAAACTGAGTTAATGATCAATTTTGCCTATGCGATGAAGCCTCCTTAAAAAAGTCTCAAAAGCATGGGGTTCAGAGAGCTTCCATGAACACTCTCTGGTGACTCTATTTGGTTCGTGACTCTTTCAGTGCCAGAAGGTTGGTGCACCCCAACAGCACTGGGGTAGAACCTCCTGTACCCGGCACTCTCCTAGACTGCACCCTGTCTCTCTTCATCTGGATGTTTATCTGTATCCTTTGTCATATTCTTTATTTTATAATAAATTGTAAATGTCTTTTCCTGTGTTCTGTGAGGTTTGTTAGCAAATGATCAAATCCAAGGAATCTCTGGGAAACTGACTTGAAACCAAGTTGGCCTAAAGTTGTAGATAACCTGGGGACCTACTACTTGCAATTGGCATCTGCACTGGGGCTGAGGCAGGCTTATGGAACTGAATCCTTAACTCCAGGGGTTAAGTGCTAACTCCAGTTAGTTTGGGAATTAATTGTGCTATAGGACACCCAGCTGGTGTCACAAAGCATTACCTAGTTGGGGGTAGGGAGACTGCTGATCCAGGCTCAGGACTATTTTGTGTCTGTGAGTAAAGGAGAAACATTGGAGTGTCTTTTTTCCAAAGAGCTTATTTCAGCATTGTATATGGTACAATAAAGAAAATTGTACATAGGGTTTTATGGTATGTTTTTAAAACAAGGCTATATAAACTTCTTTTTTTCTGGGTTAGGAATACTAACTAAATATGTCTTACTTATTAAAACAGGTCAGGCTGGATATTAATTTATCAACAGCTTCTTTTCAATTATTTAAAGTATCGAGAAAAAAATTTTTAATAAAAATTCAGTGATTCAATTTTTTCACTCTTAGACTGAGTTCCCTCCCCAAATATCAAGAATTAGTAGCATTTGAATAAAGAGATTATATAAAGGAGATTAATGTAAGCAGAGA
This sequence comes from Artibeus jamaicensis, assembly GCF_021234435.1. Classification (NCBI taxonomy): domain Eukaryota; kingdom Metazoa; phylum Chordata; class Mammalia; order Chiroptera; family Phyllostomidae; genus Artibeus; species Artibeus jamaicensis. Next base: position 2,103,884 of record NW_026522036.1, read on the forward strand.
ATAATTTCATCAAAATATCATATCAAAATACAATCATGTGTTGCTTAGTGACAGAGATATGATATCAGAGATGCACCGTTAGGTGATTCTGTCCTTGCAGGAGTGCTTAGAGGCGATGATGAACAAAACAACATGCATTGACTCAAGCACCAGAGAAAATGATGCAATGGAGAGATACGGTGAATGGGACATGTATGAGACCATGGCTGGCATAACATGGCACACTGCTGTACATCAAGCTTTTTCTTTTTCTATTAGTAGAAAGAGTGCATTTTAAAATATTGATAAGATGTATGGTATAATAAATACATAAACCAGGAACAAAGTCGTTCGCCATCATCATCCAGTACTGCAGACCAGACACAGCTGTCTGTGCTAGACTTCCGTAGGGCAGGCGCCGCCGCAGGTGTGCTTACACCGGCACCACCGCGAGGAGTGGGTGGTGCTATGATGGTGTGATGTCACTAGGCGATAGGAATGTTTTAGCTCCATTATAATCTGATGGGACCACTGTCATATGTGCAGTTCAAAATGTGTGTGGCTCATGATTATAATGCTAAACAAGTTTAATCCTTCAGTAATAACACCATAATTATCTCTTGAACCACTGAAGGTTTTCAACAAGTAATGTAACTATTTCTTAAGTCTCATACACTGCTTTTCTATTTAAAGACTGTTTATTTATTGTTATTATTTTAGATGTTTTTAAAAATATTTTGTTTACTTATTTTTTAGAGAGAGGGGAAGGGAAAAAACGAGAGAGAGAAGCATCAGTGTGCAGACACCTGTCACATGCCCCCTGCTGGGGACCTGGCCTGAAACCCATGCATGTGCCCCACTGGGAATCAAACCAGCAACCCTTTGCTTCACAGGCTGCTTTTCCATTTATAAGCCAATGTGTTATGCTTTTTAAAAACATGGTCTTGACAACAGCCTGATTAGATAAGTTTGAGAGGGATAGGAATAGAGACTCAAAACAGGCAAATGACTTGTCCAAGTCATATAGCCTTATGTTTGATAAGGATGAGGCTGTAAGTAAATTTTAGTTCCTGTATTAGGGAATTGAATCAGTACAAGCATACTGATTCATGTGCCATACAGGCACATGTCTTATGGTGCTTCACAGATGTTGTGTTCTGTTTGTTTTTTTTTTAAGGCAAAAGAATGCAACTCACTTTATTATGATATTCGCTTTATTGCAGTGGTCTAGACCAGAGAATTCTAACCATCGTGCCACAAGAACTTTTAAAACATGCAATACCTGACTATTTACTCATGGGCACTGACCTCTTTTCCCTTAGATTTTCAAATTAGAAAACAAAAGACAATAGCCAACACAACAACAGCTGCCTGGTATGAATTAATCAAAATTATACCTATTTTTTGTCACATCAGCAAAAGATACACATTTCAGTGTGCTGCAGAATTTTACTAATTAGTTTATGGGTGCCATGAGATGAAAAAGGTTGAAAGCCGCTGGTCTAGACCAAACTTTGATATCTCAGAGCTGGCACGTACAATGGCAAGGACAGTTTGAAAACTCAAGTTCTTGGAGTCAGATCTCTATCTAAACCTGTTCATCCTCTTACTTGGGAGGTAATCTTAGAAAAATAATTTCTTCTTGCTTCCCCTCTGCTTCTGTATTTGCAAAATGAAATTACTAATAAGAAAGTGGTAGCATTTGGACACTGATAAAATAACATAAGAACAGTTCCAACACATGGTAGCCTGTTGTTCCAGGTTTGTGAGGAGCAATGTGGTGCAATGGCAGGAGCAGGAGCTACACCCCAGGTTCGGAGAGGACCGGCTTCCAGTGTTGGCTTTCCTGATCCTGACAATTGTGTCCTTAGGCAAATATGCAAATTGTGTCCTTAGACAAATGGGATTTTGGCTTAACATGTGTATGGTGATTTCAGCCAGATTCAGGGTACACAGTCTCCAGAATCTCACTTTTATTTCTGTAAATTCTATGTTCACCTCTCTGTAATCCATATATAAGGTATCTTTTGATTTGAACAAAATAACACATAGAAAATGGTACATGATGGTTGACATATCATAGGTAATGCATAAACAGATGTCTCTATTATGCCAACCAGGTTGCCTGTACATTTTCACCTATATGTTTATAAAAATAAAATGCCAGTGTGTTGATAGACAGCAGTGACATGCCACTCTCACTTTTTAATACAACTTACATTAAAATATTTATCAAAAACAGAAAACAGTTTTTCTGAACTGATAAAGCTTGACTCTGCATTAAGTCTGGGAACTGATTTCTTGCACTTTATTTAGAATTGTATTCCTGAATCTTATGACTTTCACCTGTCTTGGACTTAGAACTTGAATTTAGCCCAAATGGGATCTTGGCTTAACATGTGTATGGTGATTTCAGCCAGATTCAGGGTACACAGTCTCCAGAATCTCACTTTTATTTCCGTAAGTTGGCTGTAAGTTTTGCAGAATCAGAGAATCATAGAAAATAAGTGGCATTTTGGCCACTGTAAATCTAACCTATGCTGTGACATCACTGTCAACACAATCCTGAGGAGATGACTCCAACCGGGGTGTCCAACTACAGCCCAGGATGGCTAGGAATGCGGCCCAACACAAAATTGTAAAGTTACTTAAGACATTACGAGATTTTTTTGTTTGTTTTTGTTAGTGTTTGTGTATTCAATGTGTGGCCTAAGAAAATCTTCTTCTTTCAGTGTGGCCCAGAGATGCCAAAAGTTTGGACACCCCTGTTGAAAATACCTGTGAATACTCTAGTACAATTACTTAAACATGTGAAAGTTCTTGGATTGTCCATCATTGCATCATGCCAATTATTTCCCTGAAATATTAGATCACTTCTCTCCATTTAATTTCACCCCAACTCTTTAGTTTTATATTCTTTTAATAATTGTTTGGGTTGAGTTTCGAATTTCTCAAGATATTCAACATTCAGCGATAAATATATCCTACCTTAGGTGTAGCATTTCAAAAATCATGCTCAGAAATCTACGGCAAGTCCACGTTAACTCTCAAAAGCATTTCATATTCTCATCAAGAATTCTATGCTTACATCTCCTAACCTGCTAATAGCTTCATCGTTCACTTAATCATTCTCGCCTAATCCAACCAAACACTCTGTCTCTTATGGTTTGCCTGAGTCACTTTTAGTATAGCAGAAGGGGAAAACCCCTTTCCTATAGTGTCTCTCCTAGGTCCATGTATGTCAATATATGTATATTTAGTGAGGCCTGCCAGATACTTACCACTGAGCTAGATTCTGGGCATTCAAAAATAGGTAAAAATTTCCCTCCCCTCCAGGTGCCCTTGGTGTAATGAGAAGACACATAGTAAACTGGTAACTGGACACACTATGCTGAGTGACACGGTGAAGGAATAGGCAGGATATGCTGGGAGTTGTTGGTGGGGAAATCCAGGCTGATCTGTGGTCCCAGAGGATCTGACATCAATCTCTCTTTTTCTACTAAAATATGGTTTCTTGAGTCTCTTCTCGATAGTCTAAACATACTCTATGTGTTTACTATTTTTACTACTATTTCTTTAATCCACACTCCTTCCATTTTTCAAATATACTTTTATACCCTTCTTTTGAATACTTTTAGGTAAATACAGTGGCTTTTAGATTGTCGAAACTGTGACCCACTTAATAAATAAAATTAACATTAAATCTAGCATATGCATATATATTTTATGTAGGCACATGCATATATTCATATAATACATAAACACGAGAGTGTAATGCACTCTAGTATTTTTTATTTAATTTTATTCTGTGTTGTTAATAGCAACCAGAAGAATGCTTGTCTTGACACACTGAATTTTATTTAATGATAAAATTGCGGGCTGAGGTATGTTGTTTGTAAAGATGCCAATGTATGAACAACATAGGAGGGGCCTAATAAACACACTGAGGGCAAGAACTGGATTATGGTTATTTTTTACTCTACAATATCACTTAGTTGGTTCTCAACAAATGCTTATTAAATTAATGAAACTGGGTGGAGTCAACATCACTTACAAATAATCCCCTAGTAAGGACATGGCTTCTTTTACTGCAATGGAGAAGACAAACTCCGGCATGTTCGCCACCACACTTGCCTGCTCATGGCGTCAATCCCAGTGACCCAAGGTCCTCTGAACCTTGGATTCTTTCTCAATATACTGATGTGGGCAGCTGCTACCAATCTCCCAGATCTGGTGTGGATGGTGAAATCTGTTTTTAGTGTATTTCTTTATAACTTCATTTATTTGTGTATTACTGACAGGTTGACCAGAGGCAGGTTTATTATCTGTCTCTTTTTGGATTTTCCCCTTTCTTAGAGGCAAACACAATGTCTTCTAATTCATGTCAACTCCACAGAGTGCCTAATATGATTTCTGGCACACAGTGGGTTCACATATTGAGATGATATAAATTTGTTGTAAATTCGATTCCACTTTTCCATCAAATGGGACTGTTAAATTGTGAACATATTTTTGCTTTCCTGATTCATAATATATGAGTGCTCTAATCCCAGATGGCGCCTCCTTCAGAAACATATGGACAAGACGATTTATAAGGAGTGCTCTTTCAGGAGCCGGTCCCACTTAGCTGAGGAGGCCGTGTGATTTTGCCAAGATGTTCTGAGCTACTCATTGAGCAGGAGGGTGAGTAGGTCTTAGTCATGTAGCCATGGGACAGAAAAAAGTTTGGCACAAACCTCCTTCCCTGAAGGATATGGATTTTCATCCTTAGGGAGGGGTGAGAGAGAACGTGTTGGGAAATTCCTCCGTCTCCAAGCACAGGGCACAAACGCATTGCAGTGAATTTGTAAGACGGCTGTGAGCTTTCTGGTGGTTGTTCTTTGCGACAGAAATAGGTTATGTTGGTCTTTCTGGTGCATGCTCAGGGAGGGCCCGTGCAAGGAGGAAAAAGGGCCTGATATTTACTTCTCACCTACCACACACCACTGTGCTTTGCATACATGGTGAGTGTTATATTTAGGATGAGGACTGGTCATAGAAAATACTTGAAAAGGGAAGAGCTGTCAAATGAGGAGAAACCTATAGACTGTAAGAATGGTTCCGATTTTACCTACCAGTGGGAGTAATAGGATTAGGTGTATGCTTTTCATTTCTCAGCATAGAGTTTACAGAGTTAGCAGTTCAGTCCTCCCCTGCTGTGTCTGTCACTGTAAGAAAGCCTCAAAGCAGGAGTCACTATCACTGCTTACAGGAACACAGCGTCTCAAAGTCTGCAAGAGAGGAAACAAAAAGAGTTATGTAAAAATATGCCTGCCCTATGTGTAAATGATTCACAGTTAATAGCATTGGAAACAGTTCAGTTTTTCAGCTTTCCTTGAGCACACCAATGTAACTCTGGTAAAGAAAGTTCCAGCAACAGAGATGACCTATGTGCCCTGATGTGTCTGACTTTACACTAAGCTGTGCTACCTTTCATGGTGAGATTTCCCCACGGTGTCTGATACATACCAGGTGGTCAGGAGGCGACGCTTGCCCGAACAACCCTCATTGCATCCCTCCTCCAACACCACGCCTATGCATCCACACTCTCAGCAGCCTCCCCAGACATCCCCTTTCCTTTGGGGCCATTGGCACCTGGAGCTGGGGCTAGCACAGCTATTTCTAATCCTTGCTGTTGCTTGTGACACTACCTCTTAGACCGATGGGCAGGGCTGAGTCCAGACGTTTTGCTACTTGCCATATCAGTCTGCTGAGGGGTTTTTCCTAGTCCCTGTAATCTGGTGACTAGTATTTGTAGGAGATTTAGATCATGTTTGCATGGCTTAACAAGATGGGATCAGAAAAAAATGTGTAAAATATCCAGTGAAAATGTCAGTGGCTTACCAATTCATCACGGCTTTTGTTTAGTTTCTCTTTTAAACAGAGGTTGCAGGTCACATAGTCTACATAGTCAGAAAAACGCTCCTAGAGGTGCAAGCTGGGGGGTTACCTCATATACACACTTTCAGTGCTGTGCGGCCCATGTCGCCTACATTAGTTTATTTAATCTTTATAGTAATTATAAGGTGCAGGCATTATTAGTTCCACGTTTCTTATGACAGACATAGAGACAGTTTAGATAACTTACTCGTGGTCTTCTAGCTCATAAAAGGAAGAAATGTGTTTTAAGCATAGACTGGAGCACCTACAAAAATCTGTAGAGACACAGTCTTTTATTTAAAACTCAGCTGCCTAAAAAGCCCTGCTGTGGCTTCTGTAAATTTCTACCATCTGCTAAGAAGCTGGAGCCTCACCTAGCCTGAGCACTGTCTTATTACCAGCAAATAAATGTCGGGGTAAAGACCGTGAAAATCATCTGTTACCTTAATTTTCAAGAGGGGCATCCATCCCACCCTGACAGTGCTCTCCAACGATGCTGGGAAACAAATAGATTGGCAAGGCCGATGTCTTAGGGGGTACGTAACCTTATGTATCTGAACATTTAGCTTATTAAAATTCACAAAGAAAAACCTTATGGTGCCATCATTCGACCCAGCTAACATCATCAGTATGGCTCAAGGGCTGTGGCTTTGTTCAGTCACCCTAGCAGCAGTGAACATATGGTTTTACTTCTCTCCAAAGCCTCAAGGCATCTGACGGTACCTTTCATGGATAATGGATAAAGGCTGCCATACCAGTAGGTAACTTCTGTTACATCAGTTTTGCCTTCGGGCCGAGAATGCTGAGCAAATTCTGGGAGGTTTCGAACTGACCTAGGTCTGTTCAGTCAACAGTCACACCCTCACAAGCAGCAGGGGAAATGCTTCCCCTTTAAGTGCACTCTGGAGTTCCCCTGTGTTCACAGGAGCTCCTTAAAACAGAAACCTCTGAAACACAGTTAAGCCACAAGCTGTAGCTGGTACATTTTTTAAGCTGCAGCTTTGATTGTGTTAATTTGTTCTTTTTGATACCTTCCCTACTACTTCTGGGTGAGAATGTGTAAGTTTTTGTTTTAATAGCCTCAAGGAACTATTATTACAAGTGTGCTTTGAGAGAATAACCAAAGATAGTTAAGTAATTGAAAATGTTTTGCACTATGTCCCAGGTTTCTTCCATCATCTAAACTCTGAATAGAATCACTAAGTATTTGTGTAAATATCTTCCTAGCAATTAAGTGCAATCCTATCTAATCTGCATTTCATTGTCAGTTGTTCAAAAGGGTCCACATCCCCTTTCTGCTTTCTTTCAAGAACTCTCATAATATTCAGAAATGGGTACTAAAGGCCTGGAAATCAGCTAAGCTCCACAGCGGATTTTCAATGATTTTGAAGAGGACAGACATCGGCAGTTTTCTTATCTTCCAGAGTTACTACAGTATAGCGAACGCAGAGGGTATATCAGAACTACATTGAGACGGCTCCAAAATCAGCTCTGCTAGTACTGCTTCGTCTTCAGCAGGTTACTTATTATTTTTTCTTTGATCGATTCTAGAGAGAGGGAATGGAGAGAGAAAGAGAGGCAGAGAAACATCGGTATGAGAGAGAGTGATCGATCAATTGACTCTTTGCCCTCTTCCCAATGGGAAACTGAACCCACGACCCAGGCATGTACCTTGACCAAGAACCAGACGTGTGACCCTTTGATCTGCAATATGTCACATTACCAACTGAGCCACACAAGCCAGGGCAAGCTATAAATTTTTCGATCATTGGTACTCTTATTATTTATACTCCCTTTTGCCTTGTTTCATGACCTTTTTCAAGCTCCCAGATTAAGACTCATCAGTGACTTCCTTCGCCCTTTCCTGCAAATCTGTGTTTATTTATTTTATTTTTTTTTATTTAGTTACTTTTCAAGTACATTTTTTTTCCCTTCCCCCCCCCCCCCCCGGTCTCCCCCTCCCTCCCATTCCCCCCCCATCCCCAGTCCTCAACTCTGTGTCTTTCATACTTGTTCCTCAAAATCCCTCCCCCTTTTTTCCCCTTAAGTTCCCTTCCCTCTCCCCTCTGGTCGCTGCCCACTTGTTCTCTATTTCAGCGTCTTTGTTTTTATTCTGTTTGCTTGTTTGTTTTATTCTTTAGCTTCCTGTCAAAGGTGAGATCATATGGTATTTGTCCTTCAATGCCTGGCCTATTTCACTCAGCATAATGCTTTCCAGTTCCATCCATGTTGTTGCAAAAGGTAGTAGCTCCTTCTTTCTCTCTGCTGCATAAAATTCCATGGTGTATATGTACCACAATTTTTGGATCCATTCATTTACTGATGGGCACCTAGGTTGCTTCCAACTCTTGGCTATTGTAAATTGTGCTGCTATGAACATTGTGGTGCATAGGTTCTTTGAAATTGATGTTTTAGGATTCTTGGGGTATAATCCTAGCAGTGGAATTGCTGGGTCAAAAGGCAGGTCAATTTTTATTTTTCTGAGAAAATTCCATACTGTTTTCCATAATGGTTGTACCAGTCTACAATCCCACCAACAGTGAACTAAGGACCCCTTTTCCCCACAACCTCTCCAACATTTGTTGTTTGTTGCTTTGTTTATGATAGCCATCCTGACTGGTGTAAAGTGGTATCTCATTGTGGTTTTAATTTGCATCTCTCTGATAGCTAACGATATTGAGCATCTCTTCATGTGTCTCTGAATGTTCTGTATGTCCTCCTTGGAGAAGTGTTTGTTCAAGTCCTTTTCCCATTTTTTAATTGGGTTGGGTGTCTTCTTAGAGTGGAGTCGTGTAAGTTCTTTGTATATTTTGGAGATTAAACCTTTGTCTGAGGTATCATTGGCAAATATGTTTTCCCATACAGTTGGTTGTCTTTTTAATTTAATACTGTTTTCTTTAGCCATGCAGAAGCTTTTTATTTTGATGAGATCCCATTTGTTTATTCTTTCCTTTATATCCCTTGCTCTAGGGGACATATCAGTAAAAATGTTGCTGCGTGGAATATCTGAGATTTTCTTGCCAATGTTCTCCTCTAGGACTTTAATGGTGTCATGGCTTATATTTAAGTCTTTTATCCATCTTGAATTTATTTTGGTGTATGGTGTAAGTTGGTGCTCAAGTTTCATTTTTTTGCACGTAGCTGTCCAGTTCTCCCAACACCATTTGCTGAAGAGGCTATCTTTACTCCATTTTATGTTACTGCCCCCTTTGTCAAATATTAATTGACTGTAGAGGGTTGGGTTGATTTCTGGGCTCTCTGTTCTGTTCCATTGGTCTATGTGCCTGTTTTTATGCCAGTACCAGGCTGTTTTGATTACAGTGGCCTTGTAATACAGTTTGATATCAGGTATTGTGATCCCTCCTACTTTGTTCTTCTTTCTCAAAAGAGCAGCTGCTATTCGGGCTCGTTTATGATTCCATATAAATTTTTGAAGTGTTTGTTCTATGTCTGTGAAATACGCCATTGGTACTTTAATAGGTATTGCATTGAATCTGTATATTGCTTTGGGTAGTATGGACATTTTGATGATGTTAATTCTTCCAATCCATGAACAAGGTATACGTTTCCATTTGTTTGTGTCTTCCTTGATTTCGTTCTTCAGTGCTGTGTAGTTTTCTGCATACAGGTCTTTTACCTCTTTGGTTAGGTTTATTCCCAGATATTTTATTTTTTCTTTTTGCTATATCGAATGGGATTTTTTCCTTGATTTCTGCTTCTGCTGATTCATTGTTTGTATACAAAAATGCCTTTGATTTCTGGATATTGACTTTGTATCCTGCTGTTTTGCCAAACTCATTAATTAGTTTGAGCAGTTTTTGGGTAGAGTCTATAGGATTTTCCATGTACACTATCATGTCATCTGCAAACAGTGACAATTTTGTTTCCTCCTTTCCTATTTGGATGCCTTTTATTTCCTTTTCTTGCCTGATCGCTGTGGCCAAAACTTCTAATACTATATTGAATAGGAGTGGTGAAAGTGGACATCCTTGTCTTGTTCCTGATCTTAGTGGAAAAGCTTTTAGTTTTTTGTCCATTGAGTATGATATTGGCTGTAGGTTTCTCATAAATGGCCTTTATTATATTGAGGAATGTTCCCTCTATTCCCATTTTGCTGAGTGTTTTTATCATAAATGGGTGTTGTACCTTATCGAAAGCTTTTTCTGCGTCTATTGATATGATCATGTGGTTTTTGTCTTTGCTTTTGTTTATGTTATGAATTACATTTACTGTTTTGCGAATGTTGAACCATCCTTGCATCCCTGGGATGAATCCCACTTGGTCAGGGTGTATAATCTTTTGGATATATTGTTGGATGCGATTTGCTAATATTTTGTTGAGGATTTTAGCGTCTATGTTCATCAGCGATATTGGCCTGTAGTTTTCTTTCTTTGTTGTATCTCTATCTGGTTTTGGAATTAGGATGATGCTGGCTTCATAAAAGGAGTTAGGGAGTTTTCCATCCTTTTTGTATTTTTTTGGAATAGTCTGTGAAGAATGGGGGTTAGGTCTTCCTTAAATGCTTTGTAGAATTCTCCTGTGAATCCATCTGGTCCAGGGCTTTTGTGTGATGGGAGTTTTTTGATTACTGCTTCAATTTCTTTTTGCTGTTATTGGTCTATTCAGGTGTTCTACTTCTTTTTCATTGAGTTTTGGGAGATTATATTTTTCTAGAAATGTGTCCATTTCCCCTAGGTTCTCAAATTTCTTGGCATACAGTTCTTCATAGTAATTTCTTACAATCCTCTCTATTTCTGTGGTATCAGTTGTAATCTCTCCTCTTTCATTTCTGATTGTGTTTATTTGTGTCCGTTCCCTTCTTTTCTTGATGAGCCTACTTAAAGGCTTGTCTATTTTGTTTATTTTTTCAAAGAACCAACTCCTGGATTCATTGATCTTTAGAATTGTACTTTTAGTCTCTATGTCATTTAGTTCTGCTCTGATCTTAGTTATTTCCTTCCTTCTACTTGCTTTGGGCTGTTTTTGTTGTTGTTCCTCGAGTTCTTGCAGGCGTAGAGTAAGTTCATTTGTTTGAAATGTTTCTGCTTTCTTAAGGTAGGCCTGTATTGCTATAAACTTCCCTCTCAGGACTGCCTTGGCTGTATCCCATAAGTTTTGGGTTGTTGTGAGATCATTTTCATTTGTTTCCAGAAACTTTTTGATTTCTTCCCTAATTTCATTCTTGACCCATTCATTGTTTAATAGCATACTGTTCAGTCTCCATGATTTTGGGTGTTTTGGGTTTTTTCCTTTGGGGTTGGTTTCCAGTTTCAGTCCCTTATGGTCAGAGAAAATGCTTGGTATGATTTCAATATTCTTGAATTTGTTGAGGCTTGTTTTGTGCCCTATCATGTGATCTATCTTTGAGAATGTCCCATGTGCATTTGAAAAGAATGTGTATTTAGCTTCTTTGGGGTGAAGAGCTCTGTATATATCAGTTAGGTCCATTTCATCAAGGGTGTTGTTTAATGCCACAATGTCTTTGTTGATATTTTGTTTGGAAGATCTGTCCATTTTTGATAGTGGGGTGTTAAAATCCCCCACTATAATTGTGTTGCTGTCTATATCTTTCTTGAATTCCTCTAAGATTTTCCTTATATATTTTGGTGCTCCTATGTTGGGTGCATATATATTTATGATGTTAATGTCTTCTTGGTGGATTCTTCCCTTGAGTATTATGAAGTGACCTTCTGGGTCACTCTTAATGGCTCTTTTTTGAAGTCTATTTTGTCTGATATGAGAATTGCTACCCCGGCTTTTTTTTTCTTGTCCGTTTGCTTGGAAAATTTGTTTCCAGCCTTTGATTTTTAGTCTGTGATGGTCTTTTGTCCTGAGGTGGGTCTCTTGTAGGCAGCATATGTGTGGGTCATACTTTCTTATCCATGACGCTATTCTGTGTCTTTTGATTGGAGCATTTAATCCATTTACATTTAAGGTTATTATTGATAGGTACTTATTCATTGCCATTTTTGTATCTGTGTTCCTCTCTGTCTGTCTCTTTTCCTTCCTTTCCTTAGAGCAGACCTTTTAGTATTTCTTGTAGAGCTGGCTTGGTGGCAGCAAATTCTTTTAGACTTCTTTTGTCTTGGAAGCTCTTTATTTGGCCTTCTATCTTGATTGAGAGCCTTGCTGGGTAAAGTAGCCTTGGTTGTAGGCCTCTGGTTCTCATTACTTGGTATATTTCTTGCCAATCTCTTCTTGCTTGGAGTGTTTCCATTGAGAAGTCAGTGGCTAACCTTATTGGGATGCCCTTGTATGTTATTTCTTTTTTCTCCCTTGCTGCCTTTAAGATTCTCTCTTTGTCTTGGAAGTTTGCCATTTTAATGATGATGTGTCTTGAAGTGGGCCTCTTTGGGTTCCTCTTGAATGGGACTCTGTGAGATTCCTGGATTTGTGTGACTTTTTCTTTTGTCAAATTAGGGAAATTTTCTCTCTTTACTCTTTCAAATATGTTTTCTATCCCTTGTTCTTCTTCTTCTCCTTCTGGTATTCCTATTATTCGGATATTATTACGTTTCATATTGTCTTGCATTTCTCTTAATCTCTCTTCATTCTTTCTGAGCCTCTTTTCCCTTTCCTGTTCTTTCTGTGAGATGCTTTCTACTTTGTCCTCCAATTCACTAATCCGATCTTCTGTTTCATCCACCCTATTTTTAATGCTTTCCACTGTGTTTTTTAATTCAGAAATTGTATTCTTCATTTCCTCTTGGCCCTTGCTAATAATTTCCATTTCCTTTTTCATGTTGATATAGTTCACAGTGAGATCATTGTAACTTCCCTGTAGTTTCTGGTAGCTGATTGTGAGCTCTTTGAACTTCCTGACCACCAGTGCTTTGAATTCAGTATCTGATAGTTGACTTGCCTCTGTTTCATCTAACATTCTTTCTGAGGATTCCTCCTTTTCTTTCATTTGGGGATTGTTTCTTTGTCTTCCCATTGTTTGTGAGACTCTTCTTGTTAGCCTCAGCTTCTTAGATTAATCTGTTTTGACACCCTGGGTTTATGGTATGAACTTGTGGTGGAATGCCTGTGAATTTCAATGGTGCAGCCTCTTTTGGTTATCCTGTTGTTCTCTGCTTCCACCTACTCAAATATGCAGCAACTTGTGGCTTCTCTCCTACAACAATGTGCAATTTGTCTCTCTGATTCTACTATTGGGAGGCCTCTTCTATGGGTCCAGCTCTGGTCTTTTTATATTTTCAAGTTGATTGTGACTCTTGTGGGTAAAAGAAATGATAAGGAAAGAAATAAAAGGAAGAGAGAAAAAAATGGTAGGGGAATGGAATAAATAGCAGTAAGTTTAGAAAGAAAAGAAAAAGAAATAAAACAGAAAATCCGGGAAAAGAGGACAAAAGTATGGAAAGATGAAACAGTAATAAAGTTTAAAAGAAATAACAGATTACTTTAAAAAAGCAAAAAGATAAAGAAAAGGAATGGAGAGGGGAGAAGGGTAAATAAAAAAAGAAAGAATAAAAATAAAATAAAGGAAAAAAAAAAAAGCACCAAAATAATCTCTCAAACACAGCCTCAGAAAAAGGAATGTCTCTTGTTGACTTCAAACTAGCCGAACCGGTTGTAGCAGGATCTCCCTGTGTGCTGGGATGCCGGCTCAAGTGCGCGCATCAGCCGGGCTACCGGATTGGGGTGTGGGTGCCTGCGCACTTGCCGGGCGCACTCCCGGGCTGTCCGGGACTGTGCAACCAGCGCCTCCCGGGACCGCGCCGGCCCCGGGCACTTCCCGGGTCTGCGCCGGTCCGCGCCGGCCCGGGCACTTCCCGGGTCCGCGCACTTCCCGGGACCGGCCGGCCCGAGCACTTCCCGACCCTAGTGGCGTCAGCCTAGAGTTCTCTGCGCCCCCGCTCGCGTGGGAAACCGTCTGGCGCTTCTAGGACCAGTAGCCCAGGCTCAAAGAACCCTGCGCCAGTGCGCGCCAGAGTCCAGCTATGGGTGCAAGCAGGAAACCGTCAGGGAGCGTCCTTGTCCTGCGGCGCCTCTCCGAACTCTCTGTGCCCGCGAACTCGTCCTTCTGGGACTGGCGCAACCGGCAGCGGGCTTCCCAGGCCCCTGGTGTTGGCTCAGAGGCCTCCGCTTCCAACAGACCTTCTGGGACCCGGAGTAACCGGCAGGGCGCTTCCCATTCGTGTGGCTAGTCCCCAAAAGCCTCCACTTTCCCCTTGGCTCCCTGCAAGGTCGGATAGGAAACTAGCCAATCTGCCTTGGCAGGAGAACACCTCAGTCCACTTTCAATAAAACAAAACAAAACTTTCCGGACATCCTGTCTCTCATTCCTGCTCAGTCCCCAACCAAACCCGTGAGGCTAATGCGCCTCTGGATTCCCTCCCAGGCTTGCAATCCCAGAGTCTGCAGTTGAACCGGGCCCTGTGTGTTTGTACCCCTCCCCAAAAATGCAAGCCGGCAAGCAAACGGGTCTCTGCCTGGTGTTATCCAGTTTTGCTTATACAGGATGAAGGGGAGCTTCTGGCCCACGCTGGTGGCCACTGGAGCCGCTGGGTGCCCAAGCTCCTGTGGTAGACCTCTCTGGTGTTGGTCTCAGACCGATGGTTCTGGACCCCGGCTGTAGATGCAGCACCCGGGCCACCTGGCCTGGGGCGCCAGCCCCCGCCGCTTCTTTGTCTTTACTCTGGACCCCAAAGCCCCACTGACCTGCCGTTTTCTGGTGTTTCAGTGTCCAACAGAGTCTCTGTTCTTTCAATTTCACAAATGCTGGATAACTGATGGATTAGTGCGCTGCTTTTCTATAGATCTGCCAGGATTTTCACCCACGAGTGCGGGAGCTAGAATCCGCTCCCTCTTACTCCGACGCCATCTTCCCTCTCTCTCCAAATCTGTGTTTAAAATGCATTCTAAATTTCACTTTTCCTCTTCAGCTCCATAGCCCCCAATGCCAGCCCAAGACATCATCTGCTCTTACTTGGGCCACAGCCTCCTACATGGATTCCCTGCTTTCACTCATGTGCCCTTTACTCTTTCTCCCCATTGTCCCTCCACAGCCAGACTGAACCTCAAAATTAAAATTAGGTTATATAATTCCCTTGATTCAAATTAAAATTTCCTATTTCTTACTGCTGCCTGCAAGACATACATGATCTGATCTGGCTTTTTTAGTCATCTTTTTCTACTTTTCATCTTGACTGTTTTATTCCAAACAACCTAAAATTTTTGTCCCTTTCTCCCAAATTCTCTCAAATTTGGCAAACACACTAAATCCTCCCCATCTCAGAGCATTTGGCCTCAACATTCCCTCCACCTGGAATTCCTTTCCCCAGGACATTTATGTGACACCCTTCCTATGACTAGGCACTCAGGGAGCCCTCTTTTTAGTCCCATATTTAAAAAGGCACTTACCCCCTGACTCTATCCTGTAGCTCTGGTGCAGTGCTTCATTTGAGTATCACCACCTGCCTCTATTTTGCATGTCTATTTGTTTATGAGACTGGGGATTTTTGTTTCTTTTGTTTGATGATGAATCCTCAGTATCCAGAAAAATGTTTGCAAATAACAGGAAGGCATTATATATTTATTGAATAGGTAAATTAATAAGTGAATGAATAAACTCTGTATTTTCTAAAAATGACATTGATACTTCCTCCTTTGCAGGAATTCTCTAAGGATTAGTGTTAAAATATAAGGCAACTAATCATGTCTAGCATGAGACTCTCATAAATGATTATTACTACAAAATTTGAATTATCTAAATGATTGAAAATGGATCTCAAGGGCAAATAGTACTTTCGAGCTTACACAGAATGTGGTGAATTTAAATAATATAATGGGGTGCCTGGGAGTTTTTGAATATTTACATCCTGAGCGGACCCTATGCCCTACACATGAGATTATTGAAGAAAAAGCATTTCATTATATTTCAGACTTGCATACATATGGATATTTTTGGACATATACTAAAATGTAGCATGCCTAGAATTATTTGCATTAATTTATTACTTATTATTACTATTACCTGTGATATCCAGAGAAATGTGGTGACCCCTAGGCTGAGATGTGGGTGTGATTGGCAGTGACTGTGGCCACCATGGTCTGTCAAGATGTGATTTGAGTCATGCAATCCTCTGGTTAAATATTATTTGCATTACTAGAACCACCTCCCAATTAATTTTAACTTAAAATCTGATCTATACTTATTATTTAATGCATCTTCCAATATTTACAAAATGATGTCATATTCAAGATAATTTTGTTTTATGCATAACTTTTGTGAGGAAGACATACGCAAACAGAGTCATATCTATTATTTTTCTAATTTATTTCCTGGATATATTTACATGACTATGCTGCTGGGATTTTATTGGGAAGCTTGGCTTGCCTCTCACATTCATCTTCTCATGGATTTCTGGGACTTAAATGGTTCGAGTCCTATTCACTAAAAACGTACATAACAGCATAGAAAAGATTACAAGGTAGAGATGATAACTGGAATATCCTTGCAGGCTTTGGCTGTCGCTTTGGTCATGGTGGCCAGTGTTACCTTTGAAGTTAAGTCCCATGGATATCATTGGAGCCTTGTCCCCAGCTACCTTCAGTCCTTCCCTGGTACCAGAGGGCAAGCTGCTGAGCTCCAGGCTTGTATTTATTTGTTAATGGTTCACATTTCTTTGCTCAGTTACATCTGTGCCAGGCTAACCATCCTTGAATAGCTGAGGACATTTCCATGCCTGTCTCCTGTATCACTCTTATCTCCTAATTCATTTTTCTTTAACCTTTGCAGAAGAGGCTTTTGTCTGGGCCACTAGCTACTCTTAGGAAAAGCTGCATGGCTAGACTGTGGGCCACTGAGCACTGAGTGCTCCAATGCCTCTTTCCAGTAGTGAGAACTAAGGACCTTCCAAAAGGGAGGGAGCAGGGCAGCCTTCACTAAAGCCACATATTCCACTCCAACCTTTCTTTGGACTGTGGGTCTACTCACTTTGCATGTACATAACTAATTGTAGTTCCTTAAGGGACTTTTCTTCAAACATCAGCACCAACCTACTCTTGATTTTAAAAAGGAAGAGAAAATGGCAACCAGTTATATCTCATTATTATTTGATTAGTTTACAAAAACAAGCAAACCACCAACAAAATTAATTTTATGCATTTACTGTGGTATTGTGTTCATCTCGAGAAATTATTCTTGAGTTGAAGGTGTATCTTAAAATTACTAATATTTTAGAACTTAGAAATTATATGTGCACAGAACAATGACCTTATGCAAAATGGAACTATTGGTGCCAAACCTGATGCCAGTCTGGTAAACTGTGGATTCTCTCCCCATTTTCAAGTTACCCAAAGTTCTGTTTGAAATATTCCTACCTCAAAGCACAGACCCTACTCTTGCTCCTTTGATGCAAATTAATACTTATCGGAAGTGTACTTGACAGAGTTTGCCCTCATGCCATCTGGCCTGGAACTCAACCTTTCCAGGCTCAGCAGGGAAGGCAGTGTATTTTTCAGAGTCTGACTGCACTTTAGGAACAAAGTTTCAAAAGGAAAATAAAGAATTTTTAAAACTTGGAGGCAACAAATATATTCTTCAGTAGGTGAATGGATAAATAAACTTTGGTACATTCGGACAATGGAGCATCATTCAACACTTGACAGAAATGGGCAAACAAGCCATGAGAAGACACAGAGAAAACTTAAAGGCATATTACTAAGTTAAAGAAGACAATCTGAAAAGGGTGTGTGCCATATGATGCCAAGGGTATGACATTCTGGAAAAGGTAAACCTATAAAAAAATTACAAAGATGGGTGTTTGCCAGGGTTGGGGTGGAGAGATGAATACGCGGAGCATAGAGGTCTTCAGCAGCAAACATTTTAATGATTGGGTATATGTAATTATATATTGGTCCAAACTCATAGGAGGTACAACACCAAGAGTGAACACTAAGGTAAAATGATGAACTTTGATGGATTATGATATGTCAGTATAGTCCCTTCCTTGTTTAAAAAAAACAAAAAACAAAAACTCAAGCGCCATTCTGCAGAGCAATGTCGATAACAGGGCAGTCTATGCATGTGGCTGAGCAGGGTGTGTGTGTGGGATCTCCACATCTTCTTAACAGTTCCATCTTAAACCTAAAGTAGCTATAAAAAATAAAGCCTTAAAAAGAAAAATAAAGGAAAGAAAGATGAGTGCTTTTGATTTTTGAAGTGAGTCAAAGGTAAAGAAACAATGCCCTTTGCCTTTTGCTCTTTATCAGCAAATGAGACTGTGCACGAGACAAATTCTGAAATTCATCCAGTACAGACCATAACTCTCCTTAGAGAATCTAACAACTCAACCTTGGTTCTGATTCATTCTTGCGGAGCATGCGAGTTGGGAAAGTAAAACTGTTGGGCTTTTGTTCTTCAGGCTTCCAATGACTAGACAAGACAGATCCAAATATTGGGATTCTGCTTACCACAGGCACTTTATTGGAAAAAAAAGTTTAACTATGGCTTTTTCTTGCAAGGATCCAATTGGATGGGATCTTATTTTATTAATAAAAGGAAATCAATAAATGTACAACTTCACGTGATTCTTCTTTTATTAAAAAAACTCACTATATTGTGGGGGGAGGGGTGGGGAGCATATACAGACAACTGTAACTGAACAACAATAATTTAAAAATAAATAAAAGAATAAGCACAATACTTTCATAGAAAAAAACCTCATTATATTGAGAACACTTTATAAAAACACTTTATAAACTATCAACAATAAAAGATATAATAAGATTTTTTTAAATCAGGAGAATCTTAATCAAGATTTAATTTTTTTAAATTTAAGAATCACATGGCCCCCTTCTGGTTACAAAACCGGGAGTTGCCACCCATTGTATGAGAGATGAGGGCAATAGATCTACCTTTTGTGACTTCATGAAGGTTACCTTTTTGTGGAAGCCAATGAGTTAATTGATATAAGAAGCTCAAGAAGGGAAAGGGATGAGTCCCTCTAATCTCTTTTCCAGATTTGAAATTAGGAACATTTGTCAGGGAAGACTAGTAGGCTATAAAGAATGCTTTTTTGTATTCCCTTAGATTTATGAAGTTTATACTTTAGATAGTCTTTAAAGATCACATAAAATTATGATGATAATAATTAACTCTCAGGATTACTATGAGGGTTAAATGAGGCAATGCATATAAAATACATTAAAAAGCACCCAAAAGCCCCTGTATTTGATAAGATAGCTGTAACCCACTGCCTTTTCAATGAATACAAATGGATTCAGTCACTGCCATGTAGACACCATTCAGTGAATGCAACTGTGTTATTATTTTTACTATCAAATTTCTATGATGTATATAGTGAGCTCCATGATAAAATCCTCATTTCCATTTTCCTCCAGTGGGATTAAAGAATCATTTGCATTTATTTAAAAAACTCAACCACATGGTATACCATTTTGAAAATGATCTAAAAATAAATTCTCAATGTGCATTAGGTTTAGTCCATTATTTTTTCCATTGAAATTTAAAGGAATTTATTAGAGACCCATTTGAACGTGAAATTACCCAGCAGGAAAAAAATCTCATTTTATAAAGAAACTTTAGCTAAGTCTTCTATCTTCCAGTTCCCCAGCTATAAAAACAGAAGCACCCAAGCAAAACTTCTTAACCTTGAGCTAAACTTAGATGTTTTCTGTTGCCAGCATCCCATTCATTCCTGCCTATGGTTTATACATTTTCCTTTTCTTTAAACGATGCTAAAATTTTAGTCATTACGACTTGGGTGTCTGTTTGAGGTAGGAAGATAATCAGATCACTGAATATGCAAAAATGACTATATGCAAATTTTGAGGAATACTTACTAAGCATAAACAGTGCACGCAACTCCCTTCCTTCTTGTGGCACAAAGATGTAGATTAGCAAAGTGACACTGATACTTTTAACAAAAAGGACATAAATCAGCTCCACTACTACAATATATGTATTGTGGATGTAATGGCGTTTCCTCTTGTGGGTTTTCTTGACAATTTAATTTGGTGTTTCACTTAAATCTCTACAGAGCTCTCCAGATTGCCTATATGTTTGCTGGTGTCTGAGTGTCACTGGCAAAATGTGTAAAGGAAGCAAAATCAACTGCCTTCTCAATTGATATGAAGAACCCACTTGTGATGATATGGCTGGAAAGTCTCTTCTGGACACAGCTGTGCTAACAGATTGCTGATGAGTCACTGACCTTTCTCACCAGAGTAGTTCAAAGCCTCTTTCCCAACTTTGCTTTTAATTTAATTATCATTTGAAGAAAGGAAAATCCTTTTATGCATCACTGAGAAAAGACTATATCTTGGGACGATAATGACAATGATTCTGCCTATTATAAGTCCTGAGAACTATCTGATAAAAGCAAAACTTTGTTCCAGATCAGAGGAGCATTTAATTTATAAAAAAAAAAATTGGATTGGTCTTCAAATATTGCAGAACTTAGGTAGATTGAAAATAGGAAAAGTGAATGTTCTCTGAATCACAGACCCTACTTGAGGCAACAAAATTCTTTGAGTTGACAGTTGTTCTATTTTAATTGATTGTTGAAAAGATTCAGTTTCGTTCCAGTGAGAACCTTTGTATATTGCTTTCCCATGTGAACCTGGGCCGAGAGCATCTCAGGGTCTCACTCATTCTAACCCTTAACTGACACGAGCGAAACATGAGTAACTTAGGAAAGGCTAAGTGTTTCTGACCAAGAGGTTGATAATTATGATATACTCAAACTAAAAATTCCCTCTACTAACTTTGAATAGAGGTCCCAAATTCATAAGCCTTTACTCTCATTCCGCTTGCAGTGGTCGCCCATTGTGTAGTAAAAGACTGATCTCCCTCTTTATATTTAAATGAGCTGTTGGTGAGGACAAAGTTTTCCTCTCTCTTGCTCAGTTCTTCTGGATAGTCTAATAATTAAGTTAACATAAGACAGATTAACAAGGAAAAATAAAATTTCATTATGTAGTTAGTGGGACCTCCGCAAAGTCAGTGAGACCCAAGGACTAGGCCTGCAATTGAGGCTTATATACTGTTCTGAACTAGGGTCGCGGATAAGGGCCTGGGGCTTCAAAGGTGTAATTCACAGAACAAAAGGAAGAGCAGATGGTTAGTAACTAGTTGTTTGTGCTGCTATACAGGTAGGTCCTTTAGATAAAAGCTCTCTCTCTTTCTGGGCCAGTGTTCCTATCTAACTTCTTCAGGTAATTAGGGAGGGGTAAAAGATTTTCCTGGGTCTGCTGGGTCTTGATGATCTTCAGCTCAAAATGGTCTGCATGCTAATGTGGCACACTTTGGGGAGGCTTGTTTTGAACCCCAATCAGAGTCTATGGGTCACAGGCCACTGGCCCATATCCATTATGAGTTAGCCCCTGACCCTGACTTCATTCTCACCCTGTGTCTTGAAAAACTATACCTACTCTGACTCCTGCTTCCCAGTCCGTCCTGCTGTCTTCCACCTCTGACCTCCTCAGTTCAGTTTTAACAGTTTAGTTGACTTGGATGAAATGTTGCACAACATGTGCTTTCTATTCACCAAACACAGTGTTTCACCACTACGGATACAGGGATAAAAACACACCCTCTTTCCTTGACGTGTTATGTCTCATAGTAAAGATATGCAAAACACCCTCTCAGTGAAGGGAGATATTTGTAAATGGTTTTTCACAGGTTGATTTATGAACTAAAGCCCCTTTCACCTCGCAGCCCTACTGCCTCAAGGTAAACTCCACCTCTAAGCTCTTGGTTTCCACCTCATAGATAGAGAATGGAGAGGGTGAAGAATTGTGTAGAGTTTTTAAAAGCTAGACCTATTGTTAGGTACATTGATTTCACGCATGCTCTCTGGTTAGATCTTACTCCCGTGGCTATACCAATCTATCAGGTTAGCTACATATGTTAGTTTCCCATGGTGTCACATTACCAAAAATGTAGTGGCTTAACAGAATTTAAAAAATGGTCTCTTACAGTTTTGAAAGTCAGAAGTCTGAAATTAGATTCGCTGGGGGAAACTAACACTCTAAGGGGAGAACAATTTTCCAGCCTTTTTCAGCTTCCGGGGGTTGCCTGCACTCTTGGGCTTCTGGTCCCTTCCCCACATCATTCCACATTCATATCTTCCACTTCTGATATTGAATTTCTCGTCCTCCTCTATAAGAACCTCTGTGAATGCATTGGACTCAACTGAATCTTCCGGAATAATCTCTCTAACTTGAAATTCTTAATTGCATCTGCAAAACACCCTTTATTATGTAATGTAATCTATCTATAGATTCTGAGGATCAGGACATGAGCATCTTGCTGGGCCACTCACGATACAGCCTATCACAAGAAGGAGACATTCTAGTCAGTGCCCCGGGGAAGAAGGAAACGGCTTTGGTGAACAGTTCTCCAACTTCTATATAAATAATGAAAATAATGGCTATTGTAGAATCTGTGTTTATATTTCCTATATGGTATAACACTATAAAAATAGATACTTTATATATGTATGTATATATATATATGGCATATATATGCTAAACACTTTATGTGCATTATATTAATTCATTCGACAATTCTTTGAGTAAAGTACTATTACTTTTCATTTACAAAGACAGAAAAGGCGAGGCTTAGAGGACTTAAATACTTGTCCAGAATATCAAGGTTAGTGGTGGAGCTGGACTGAAACCCAGATCTGCCTGACTCTAGAAGCTGCCCCCTGACCATCTTCATTCCTCTTTACTCTTTGTCCCTGTCATTAAAGAATTAAACACTGCAGATATTGGGCTAAATAGAGGATCCTTTGTCCCAAAGCAGATCTGCACGTATAACTTCACAATGGTGTTAGATGCAAGGACTGTGCTGATTCTCAGTTGGTGACCCTTAATTCCCTGGCACTACAATCTTCCCTTGTCTCTTGATTGGTGACTCTCTCAAGCTGTTTCTGGAAACCCATTAGGTGATGTATTATAGCAGTTCCTTGTCATCTCCATCTGTAACCCAAACGGTGCCTTAAGTTCTGTCATTTTGACCCTAAGCTGATCCAAGCAGAGGGGAAAAATTTATGACAGCAGGTCAGGAAAACTCCGTCAGACAAAACTGCAAGGCAGGGATCAGGGACAGCTCAGATAAGTCAGCATGTCCCTGAACAAAGGACCTGGATGACGGCCACTTCAGCGGGTCTTTCTGAGGCAGCTGGGCCAGTCGCTGCAAGAAGGCCCTACTGGCCCTCTGTGCTCTCCTCCTCCTTATATCGCACATGTCAGGACGACATGCCGGCATCTCTTTATCAAAGGTATTTTGATTTGTGTCTACCAGATAAATCATGGCTTCTGTATGGACTCTCTCCCTTGGCAGAAATTAAGTTAATATGCCAGCAAATGGGTGACCCAAATGACCTTTTCCCGAAAAACATCAAAGTGAGCTATTGTGGTTTTACACTAACAAGAAAAGAGAAGGGTAATCTTTCTTTCTCCTACTTTTTCATAGTAATGTCTGTTGACCTCTCCCTGACTTTCTCATAATGTCTATGTCATGAACAGGAGAAGGCAGGGTCATACAATTTAGCAAAATATTGGTGTCTCCTGTCTATACTTTTTCTTATCTAGGGAAACCAGGTTTTCTCAGAGGAAATCACCAGGCAGTGAGCCCCCAGTGTTTATCATGTTAAATGGGGTACATTGTTTTGTACTCAGCTGTGAAATACATTGAAGCAACACTGAGTGACCTTGCTTCTTCTGGGACCTCACTGTTCCCAAGTTGAAGGTCACAAAATAAAAATGACACAACAGACCAGTATTTAACCAGGCAAGTGCTTACAAAGATTCTTTTCCCTAGAAGTTGAAGCACTTGGCGAAAAACATCTACGTTCCTGAAAGACTACTGTCCAGCATTTATATTAGGGATATCATTTATATTGCTACTTACTCAATACTTTTCAGCACTTTGCCCTACTCCTACCATTGCCATTAAAAAATACACCCAAAAGAACTTCATGCCACATGTTGTAACAAAACACCAGAAAGTCACTGTTGCTAGGGCCTCCCCACCCTCACTTCACACTTCACAAAGATGACCTGCTATATTAAGAAGCAGCAAATACATTTGAAACTCTCAGTTGTTTGTGTTCGTTGTCAGGTACTTCAGTTGCCTGGTTAGGAAAACCTGAAGTCAAAGCTCTTCTAAATGCAGTCTTTCAGAGGACACCATTGAGAAGCATCCACATACAAAGTCACTGTAACTCTGGTATGTGCTGTGGACAAAGCTTTCTAAGTTAAAGCCAAGCTTTTAATCACAAATGTATTCAACATATATTTAGTTGAGGACAGTCTTTACCAAGCACCATGCTAGATGGTAAAGAAACTCTGAGTTCATGCTCTGGCATTGTTAATAATTAGTTAGCAGTGTGACCTTGAGGAAAACACAACTTCCTAAGCCACAGTGTTCTGAACACGGAGATGAGTATAGTAATAGTTGTCCAACCAGTGTCAGAGAGCCATTGTGAATTTCAAGGTAATATATTTAACATCCCTTTGTGAATGACAACGATGACTCTACAAGTATTTATTATCCATGTAAATGTGAGGAGCTTTACTTTCAATTCATACATACTGAATGCATTTAGTTTTCAAGATTGATGAAAGGGAATTTACTTTCCTAGCATAGTCTACGAAAAAATTGGTCCCCTGCTCTCCTCCACTGATTGGCAGATTTTCTACATCATTTCTTGATAACCAGTAGAGTAAGTCATTACAATGTAAATGTCTTTCTGGGCTACGGGGCACATTATATACAAAACTAGTGTTGTCAACATAGGAATGTAATACTCATGAATATATAATATGTAGCAATTCACCTCTGACATGTTTAAGTATATGCATGTTGAGTTTCCTGGCAAAATTACAGAGAGTACAGATTATTTCAATTAAAAATAAACATGCTTTTCATGAAATTAATTACACATTGCATTTAGATTTAGACATTGTGTAGTGAAATGTGGTCATAAACACAGCTATTAAAACTGCATTAGGAAAACTCAGTCAACCCAAATCTCTCTCTCCACCCACCAGGTTTGAAACTTTGCATTAAAGAATTGATTAACTTTTGTTTCTTACAAGATAGTGCTGTTCATAAAAGCAGTGATATTTTCATGCACATTTAGTCTAACTTTCTAGATAAGATACTGATTGATGGAATGGTGAACATTTTCACTGGGGAGAATATTGGAAAAGTTTTTACATAAAAAATAAATGTATCTCTAAGTAAGTAGTAATCTACCCCGTACCTACAAAAATCATAGGATTGGAAAAGACTGCACATTTCATTGCAGTCAGCACTCTCTTGGGATGAATGATTCCTCCCCTACAAGGCACTTGCAAAATTGCAAACCAATCTATCCTGAAAACTCCTGGGGTGAAGGAGGTCACTACCAGCTCTCAGGGCACTTTCCATTGTGGGTAACTCTCTTTGTCGAAACTTCATTTTCAATCTAAAGAAAGGGGGAGGGAATTTCAGGAGGGAAAGGGGAAGGATTTACAGGAACTAGTATAAAGGATATATGACAATAACTAAGGGGGGTGGGAATGGGAGGGAGGTGGGGAGCACTAGCGGGGTGGGCTGGGATGGGAGTAAAAAACAGAAAACTCTACTTGAACAATAAATAAATAAATAAAATATTTATTTAGCTGCCACAGTGGTAAGCTGAAGGGTAAACAGATATTAACAATGCATAGTTCTCATGTTCCAGGAATTTAGATGCTAGATAAAAAATATAAAATCTATGCATTTTTTTCAAGAAAATGCATTAATTCTCTCTATTGGCGAGTGTTATCATTCACTTATTTATAATTCATTATATACCTTCTTCCCAGGCATTTTAGAAATCACTTAAAACATAGTTTTGGTCATCTGAGTAAGAATACACGCAAATTAGTATAAATAGAACACAGTTTTTCTGAAATCAAAATCTAAAATGAATTTGCAGACCATTGTTTTATATAGAAGATATTACATAGTGTTTAGATGATATCATCACCTATGATTTTGATAAATACAATACATCTTCCTCAAAGGACATGCTGGTCTACAGGGATTAGATCAGTTTTGGCCATTGGACAAAGTGTTCATAGCACTCAGGACAGTGCATTCACTTCACCTCTCAGGGTATAGAAAACATGTTTTTTACGATAAATAATCCTCCCTCTACAACTTCTGAACAACTTAATACACTTGAAATGGTTAGGGGGAACAGCATTTTAATTTTAATTTTGACTCCAAATTTAAGTAACCTTAAGAAAACTGTCCTCCTGTGTCTAAACTTGATGAAACTCAGACACAGACAGCAGCGTGGTGATTGCTGGGCAGTGTGTGTGGTGGGGGGAGCAGAGTAGAACAAAGCAGAGGCAGGTGCTGCTGGAAGAGACTTGACTTGGGGTGGTGAGTGCTCAGTACAATATACAGGTGATGTACTATAGAACTGTACACCTGAACTGAAACCTGTATAATTTTATTAACCAATGTCACCCCAATAGATTCAATTAAAAAAGCATATCACAACTAAATATCTAATTATAGAAATGTGCACATGCAACAGAGAAGCTGACCTGCCTATTGCTTTCTACTTTCTGAGTTAACCTGGGACATCCTATTGTTTTGAGCAATTTTTAATTTAGTAATTATTATAAAAATTTTTAAAGATTTTATTTATCCTTACAGGGGAAGGGAAGGAGAGAGGGACAGAAATATTAATGCATGGTTGCCTCTCATGTGTCCCCTGCTGGGAACTGGCTTGCAACCCAGGCATGTGCCCTGACTGGGGATCAAGCCATGATCCTTTAATTTGCAGTCCTGTGCTTAATTCATTGAGCTACCCCAGCTAGGGCTATTATAAATTATTGAAGAATGAATAAAAGAATACACCATCTTTAAGAGAAACAACTAGAATTTACAATACTCATAACAGATGTATAATAAAGATTACATTTTGATGATTATAGGTCAATAAAAATAGTCTCAACACTTAATTTAGATATTTTTTATTTAATATATTATGACCTTATCCATTGTGACTCATTTTTAAAGCATCTTTATTGAAATATATCATTCATCTCTTTCAATTCACCCATTTCAAATGTGCAACCCAATGGATTTTAGTGCATTCACAGAATTGTATGACTGCCATCACATTTTAGAACATATTCATTAATCCTGGAAAGAAACCTGGTACCCATTAGCAGTCACACTCCATCTTCCCTGCAAGCTCAAGGCCAACTATAATCTATTGTACTTTCTGTAAATAGCTTAGCTTATTCTGGGCATTTCTGTAACTGGCTTCTTTTATTTACCATAATGTTTTCAAAATGTGTCTTGTAGTTTGTACCAGTACTCTTTCCTTGTTAATTGCTAAGTAATGTTCTGTGGTCTGATTTTACGGCATTTCACCCATTGACCAGTAGATGGGCATTTGGTTTGGATTGTTTCACATTTTTGGCTATTAAGAATAATGCAGCTATAGAGATTAGGGCACACATTTTTGTGTAAACATACACTGACATTTATCCTGTGTGTATTCCTGGGAGTGGAATTGCTGGGTCATATGGTAATTCTGTATTTAACATTCTGAGAACTGGTCAAACTGGTTTTCAAGGTGACTGCACCATTTTATATCTTGCCAAGCAGAGTAAAAGAATTCCAGTTTCTCCTCATTATACCAGCCAACATGTTACCGTTGCTCTTTTATTCCTTCTTTCTTTTTTTGGGGTGATTTTAGTGGGTATAAAATATCCCACAGAGTTTTAAAATTACTTTGAACTAATGGCTAACGATGCTGAGCATCTTTATCTTTGTAAGAGCTTTTTTCAGATATTCTAACATAAGTCCCTTACCAAATATGTCACATGACAAGTTTTTCTAATATATGTGTTTATTTTTAACTTCCTTGATGGTATAATTTTTAGAACAAAATTTTTGAATTTTTATGAAGTCCCATTTATTCATTTTTTTCTTTCATCATTTGCACTTTTGGTGACTATTTTATGGAGGTGTTGCTTAATCTAAGGTCATGAGATTTGTTCCAACATCTTCTTTTACTAGTTTTATTGAATTATCACCTACATTTAAATCAATGATCTTTTTCAGTTAATTTTTGTGTATTGGGTCAGGGAGGGGTTCGACTTCATTGCTTTTGCATGTGAATATCCATTTTCCCCAGCAAATTTTGTTAAAAAGGCTATTATTTTCTTACTAAATTAACTCAGCACTTTTATTGAAGATCAACTTACCATAAATACAAAAGTTTATTTCTGTACTCTAAATTCTGTTCCATTACCCTATGTCTGTCCTTATTCTAGTACCACACTGTATTGAGTAATGTAGGTTTGTACTAAGGTTTAAAAATTGGAATTTTGAGTCTAATTTTGTTCTTATTTTAAAGATTATTTTGGCTGCTCTGATAAAATGTTCATATAAATTTTATTTTCACTTATTAATTTTTACTAAAACAAAAGCTCACTAGGATTTTGATAGGAATGTGTTGAAGCTATAGATCAATTATAGGCATATCACCTGCTTAACTATTTTAAGTGTTCTGTTATATGAATGCTTAAAATATAACCCATCATATGGTTGCATTTATTTACGTATTCTATAACAATATTTTGAACTTTGAAGTGTGAAAGTTTTCTGTTAAATTTATTAAATTAGGAACAAAATTGTTATATTTATTACTAAGTATATTATTCTTTTTAAGCCATTTTCAAGGAAATTATTTTCATGATTTTATTGTCACATTCTTCCTTGTGAGTGTATAGACATTAATAATTTTTTTCTGAAATATCTTGCATCCTGTACTCTTGGTGAACTGGTCTGTCCTGGACAGTGTTACACATGTGCTTGAAGAAATACATATTCCTCTCTTGCTGGGTGGACAGTTCTGTAGGTCTAGCTGGTTTATAGTGTTTTTTTTAATCTCCCATTTTATAATGGGAGATTTAAATCTCCCACTGGCTGGTGTAGCTCAGTGGATTGAGTGCAGGCCTGTGAATCAAAGGGTCATGGTTCAATTCCCAGTCAGGGCACATGCCTGGGTTGCCGATCCGGTCCCCGGTTGAGGGTGTGCGAGAAGCAACCACACATTAATGTTTCTCTCCCTCTCTTTCTACTTCCCTTCCCTTTCCTCTAAAAATAAATAAATAAAAATCTTAAAAAATAAAATAAATCTCTCATTTTAATATTTCCTTCCTACTTAGATACCGTATTATTGTGAGTGGGGGGATTACAGTCTCAAACTCATATATTTGTCCATTTTTCTTTAATTCTATCAGCCTCTATTTCATGTGTTTGGGGAATTTGGAGGTTCTATTGTAACGTGCACATGTATTTAAAATTATATTTTATGATGGATTGACTCTTTCCTAATAAAGTACCCTACTTTATCTCTAGTAATATGTTTTCATCTTGAAGTCTATTTTATTAGCATAGCCATATCAATTCTCACCATTGCTGTTTATATGATATATCTTTATTCATCATTTACTTTTAACCTATTTGTGTCTTTGAATAGAAAATGTGTCTCTTGTAGACTGTGACTTTTTTAACCCAATCTGACAATGTATTTCTTTTGATTGAATCGTTTAGTCCATCCAGATTTTATGTTATTTCTGATATTGGAGCATTTACACCTGACATTTTATTTTTTGTTTTCTATATATTCCATACCTTTTTCTTCCCCTAATGACTTTTTCTGCTTTTTTTTTACATTAAATGAGTATCGTATTACATAACATTTAACTTTTAAAATTATGTTTTAAGTTTTTTGTTTTGTTTTGTTTTTTAGTGTTGCTCTACAACTTACTATACACACTTTTACCTAGAAGAATGAACTTCAAATTCAAATTCATACTAATTTAATTTCCATAAAATATAGAAACTTATTCCATATAGCCCTATTTTATCTACCCCTTTTTTGATGCTCATATTAGTATATGTATACCCTTTGTATATGTTGCAAAGCCAACAATATTGCTTTATATAATTTTATGTCTCAGAGAAACTGAAAGATGAATGGAGAGTATGGGTCCATTTACGGACACAGTATTCTCGGCCTGCCTCACTTACAGTAGACCTTCCACCAGTGAGCAGGAGCTAAATGGGAAAATGAGCCTTGAACCTGTTGGCAGCACTGCCTGGAATAGAGGGTCATCAATGGGGAATCGGGGGAGGGAGGAGGAGAATGAGAAACCCTGGTGGTCTGTTTTGTCCACTAAGAAGTGGTAGCACCAGATGGGGAACTGAGGGACAAAGAAGCCTGGTCTTCTTGGCACACGTGACCAGAGTGGAACTTCTGTCACACTCAGCTGGGGTGCAGGGAAGGGATACTAGCTCAACTGCCACAGACTTTTTGTTCTTAGAAGGATTTTGTAGAGTTTCTTCAATGAATGGTCCTTTATTGTCTGTATGCCCTTAAGATAATTTCTAGAGACTGACAGGGTTGTTTTGTTTGTTTTTATTTTTACTCATCTTGTGCAGGCACTGTTGGACTCCTCACGTCATCATTTCAGAAGTCTCGACTGAGACTGAGAGTTATTTCCGTTATTGACCTGACATGATTTGTTTGCAGTTCTTACTCTTAAAGTATGCCTGTCTCATGGACAGATCCTCTGTGCTATTGATCCACAACTGAGGGTGTACACAGTGGTCCATGCACTTTTCCCAGATTGACACCCCTGCTGTATGACCAGACTCCTGGATGGGGATGTGGCCCTTCATGCCTGCTTCACAGACAAGCAACTTTCATACACAGCAATCCCTGTATCTTCCTTTCCCGTAACCTCACCTTCCATGGTATATAAGACTCCTTTATATCTGAGTTTCTCTAACAGTTCTGGTATAACATGTTTTTTTTTAGTTCACAATAACAAATATTCTGTTTTGTATAAATTTTCATTTGTTTGTGTCTCTCTTCAAGTATGGTGTCAAAATTTCACATCACATTCAAGGTATGGCTTGAAAAGCAAGGCAGAAACTAATCCCTACACCTTGTGTTCTGTGAGAAAACTTATTTGCACTCTTTTCTTGTGAAATCCTCATTACAGAGTTGACATATAAGTCTGCATTATTAGCTAAAACAACATATTCTTTTTTTTTGGTTTGTGTGCAGTATTCTTTTTTATATCTTCCTCTAACATTTACTTATATAGTATCATCCGAAAATAATCCTGATTTTCTGGCTATCACACCGGAGATTGTGGTGGGGATGGTGGAGTCTTGGGGTCATAGCTTTGTCCTCTCCTACTTGGGCAAACTAAATATAAATGTGTCCTTTCTGGCCAAAATGCTACCCAGACCTGTGCTTCTCCCTGACTGTTCCATGACTTAAACTTGCCACTCCTTCTTTTTCACTGCACCCCAATAGGATTTTTTCAACTAGGGGTTAACATTAAAATGATATGATTTAGTTAATTTATATTACGTTGTAAGTAAATAACAAATTATCCTTCTTCTAAATGGTGTTTGCTTATTGTTTCTAACAGGTAAATAGCACATTAATAGTATTAGAGGCTATCAGAATAATTTGTCTTATCAATGTGGCTTTAGGGTATCTTTAAACTATATGATATAAATGATAGGTTTGTTTATCTACATAGAATTAAAGTACCAGAAAAGGGGATACTGCTGGTGATAACTACAATTTCACTGACACTTTACATGTTACACTGCATGTTTGTCATTATTATTTCATTTGATCTTCAAAAATATCTTGTGTGGTAGGTATCATTATAATCACTTCCACTTTATAAGTGTGTTTATTTGAAAATGAATATGTGTCAAATTAAAATTGCAGCATTGCTCCTGTCTTCTTGCAGTCACAGGTAGGGAATGCTGAATGACCTGGTTAAAATTACCAGTACTTAGCCTATAATTTTTATATTGAAGAATTTTTCACTGAAGATTTTGAGAGGCTGATTTTAAAACTGGATCATTGGCAGACAAAAATTACAGTGTTGCTAGTGTTGTTCCTTTAAAAAAAAAGGCTTGGAGAAGAATTATGAAGTAAGGTTCCAGCTGCCCCATGATAGGAAAAAAACTTAGCTGATTGGTAAAGTTTCAGACTTACACTCATGCTCCTCCAATAACTTCAGGAAGTATCACTGAATTTTGAATAGCCTGGTTCTTAATTGCTTCTTCAGCGGTGCAAAGGCAGTGTGAGAGTGAGAGGTGAGGGGAAAAAAGGCATGTGAGATGTCGAAAAAGTTCCCTTTGTAGAGTGTTAAAAAATAATGCACATTACTTAAAGGTTAAATAATGTGTAGTCTTCATTTTTTCATCTAATTTGTGACTAAAATCAACCAGTTCTGTGAACATTCTGATCACCAGTGTTTTGAACTGTGCATCCAATAGGTTGGCTATCTCTTTGGCACTTAGAAGTATTGGCTCTGGGGCTTTGAGCTGTTCTTCTCTTTCAGCCACAGTGTTTTCATCTGTTTGCACCTGTTACATATGAAGAGCAGAGCCCTAGGTGTTCATCAGGGCGGGGCAACCAGGGTCACTGGTTGTGACACTGTATGCACAGGGAACCAATAGTGATGGGAAGGAAACTGGGAGAGAATCAATCCAGTGGACCAGAAGGAAGAAAAAAACGACCAAACAGAAAAGAATGAAGAAACAAGGATTCAAAAAAATGAGGAGATGTTTAGGAACCTCCACTGCATCTTTAAACGTTCCAATGTCTGAATTATAGGGGTAGCAGAAGGGGAAGAGGAATAGCAATAAGTGGAAAACTTATTTGAACAAATAATAAAGGAGAACTTCCCCAATCTGGAGAAGGAAATAGAGTTCCAGGAAATCCAGGGAGCTCAGAGAGTCCCAAAGAAGTTGGACCCAAGAAGGAACACACCAAGGCACATCGTCATTACATTAGCCAAGATTAAAATGAAGGAGAGAATCCTAGAAGCAGCAAGAGATAAGGGGACTGTCACCTACAAAGGAGTTCCTATCAGACTGTCAGCGGATTTCTCAAAAGAGACCTTACAGGCAAGAAGGGGCTGGAAAGAGGTATTCCAAGTCATGAAAACCAAAGACCTATAACCAAGATTGCTCTATCCAGCAAAACTTTCATTTAGAATAGAAGGACAGATAAAGTGCTTCTCAGATAAGGCCAAGTTCAAGGAATTCATCATTACCAAGCTCTTATTATATGAAATGTTAAAGATACTTATCTAAGAAAAAGAAGATAAAAAAGATGAACATAAAAGGACAGCAAACTCATGGTTATTAACAACCATACCTAAAACAAAAGCAAACTAAGCAGACAGCTAGAACAGGAGCAGAACCATAGAAATGGAGATCATATGGAGGGTTAGCAACAGGATGTTGGGAGGAGGAGAAGAGGGGAGAAGGTACAGAGACTAAGTAGCATAGACGGTAGGCAGAAAATAGGGAAGAGGGCAAGGATAGTATGGGAAATATAGAATCTAAAGAACTTGTGACACATGAACATGAACTAAAGGGGAAGAATTGGGGAGGGGGTGTGCAGGGTGGAGGGGAATTAAGGGGGTAATGGGACAATTGTAATGGCATAATCAATAAAATATAATAAAAATAAAATTTAAAAAAATGTGATTGTGCTGGCAATATACTATATTCTGTCTAATGAAAATGTCCATTTGAAATATTTTGTGCTGGAGGTACAAACATTTACATAAGATTTGGCCATTATACTCCTGACAGACCTCATACACATGGGGGTACAACAGGTACACCTTAAGGGGAAAAGGGGAATCTATATCTATTTCACACAACTTGCATTTTATACTGAATAGGATATGCTTTGGTAGCCTTCGTACACTTGGAACCAATGTAAAATCAGGAACCGCATTTGGGGTTTTAGGACAATATGGATATAGACCTGAAATGTTTCACCTCAGAGAACTTGAAAATAAAGGTAAGAATGGTGCTTTTTAGATTTAAACAATTAATTCAGGTTAATACTGATGAGGTCAGATGTGTATGTTTTCTTATTGAAGGTACACAATGGCTCCAATATCCATGAGATTTTTTACTTTAATCTGATTGATCATTGACAAATCAGTGGGTTAAAAAAATCCTGTTTATTATGAGGGGGATTGATTACTAATGACAGGATAGATAAAAGAGGGCCCAAGAATCAAATGTTGCTCATATCCATCAAAACACTATTCCATGAAATCTACTGGCCAAGTAGGACACAGTATGTTTTAGAAAGATCAAATTCACATCCTATGTTCAGTTTGGAGAGTATGAATTAAGTTTTAACATATTCTATGACTTCATAAATTATTCTACTTTTGTAATTAGAGCTGATTGAATTAAGCATTATTATAGTTTTTCCATCTAATTTCTCAATTACTGGGGAATCATTTTTTATTTCTCAAAATAATGTCTAATGCCCTTTGGCCCTCACCTTCACCTCTCCTTCACTTCCCTGCCCCTTGCTGCCCTACCTGAGATATAATGTAATGATTTAGACTATAAGGCTTTGAATTTAGTGAAAAATCTAAGCTGATGAAAAGGAGGATAATAGCCACAATTTTGTCTGAGTTTATAAAATACCAAACACTCTGCTAGGGATTTTGTATAAATTAGCTCATTTTATTTTCACCACAACCTTATGATACAGACATTATTATTTCCATTAGGTGGTGAGGTTAGCTTAACCACTCAGGAACACAGTTATTAAATATCAAAATTGCATTTAAATTTAAGTCTGTCAGACCCCAGACTCAAGATTTTAATCCAGTGATGTGTGGACGTGGACTCTACTTATGATTTCATTTCATTAAAATATTTACATTGAACATTGATGGTGGTATATGAACTGATTCTCTCCTTATTAGAGTTGTTGTCATACTTAGCTTAAATTACAGTAATGGAGCCAGAAAAGAACATAATGGTTGATCCCACGAGCTAGATTTTGGGGGCATGGTTTCACCGTTTTAAGTTAACTGTCCAAATACAAATGAAAATGTTTCTTATGGTAAGAGAGATTACAAATTATGCCTTTTGAGTACATTTAATAGACCTAATATGTAAGTACATTCTCTTACATTACTCTGTTTTGACTGATAGTAGTATGACTGTACCATATTTATTTTGGTTATTTTTCTATGTTTAAAATGTATCTGTTTTAAGTATAATTTTTAAAAAATTTGCTTTGTTTTTTGTTTGTTAATTTAGTCTGACAATATTAGCTTTTAACTTGGAATATTTAGCCCATGGTATTTAATGTAACTGATGATATAATCGGGTTTATACTCACCATTTTATTATTTGAATCCAAATTATCCATGTTTCATAATTCTTTTTATTACTTTTTTATCTTCTTTTGGATTAATCAAATATTTTAATTTTACTTTTTAATACTTATGTGTTACAATACATATGCATTTTTGCAATTTTAGTGGTTAATTTTGAGATTAAACATGTATCCTTGACTTACTCGAGTCCAACACAAATTATTATTTTACAACTTCCTCAGTAATGCAGGAATCTGAGGGCACTTTCACTACATTTATCTCTATCACACCTTGGGTGTTAATGCAGTCAAGAATTTTTAATTTTTACATACAGGGTCTGGCAGAAGTAATGGCTGCTTGAGTGTGGTTGGTAAGGTACATGAATGTCTCACATGAGATGGACAGCAATTTGAACATTTCACTAAAATGTCATATTGTGCACTTGAGTATGATATTGTCATGTTACAGAATTACATGCTTATGATTTTGTAATAGAAGATTTTTATGTAATAAAAAGGAGCACTATTTGTGCTGGACCCTGTATTTTTTATCTCCCAAGGCATTGCAATTATTGTTTTATGCAGTCAAATTTTATCTTATTTTTAAAATGGTACTATTGAGGTGCAACTGATGTACAAAGAACTGCACATATTTAATAAGTACAGTTTAAATAGTTTGGAATTCGTGAACATTCATGTTACCATCACCACAACCAATTTAAAAGACTTGTCTTTTAATGTATGGATTTTGCAATCAGCTGTTTCCTTCTTATTGAATTTTTTGGGATGGTACTGTTTAACAAAATTATATAGGCTTCAGGTGCACAATTCTGTAACACATCATCTGTACACTGTATTGTGTGTTCATCACCCCAAGTCAAGTCTCTGTCCATCACCATTTATACCCCCTTTACTCTGTGATATCATTATGAACTATTTTGTTTATTTTTACTTATTAATTTATGTTTATGTTCCATAATACAAGCTCTATAAGATAAGAAACTTATTCACTTTATTCATCATTTTCTACTAGTATGGAGTAAGTAGTACAGTGTCTAAAACACAGAAGATACTCATTTAATATCTGGGAAAGGACAAATGAAAAAGTATTAAGAGAAATAGGAAACTTGCATAATAAATAAAGAAAAAATATATCACTGATAATTTTAGTCCTACTTAACTAATTTACATGTAGCAATCTCAAGTTTTAGCGCAACAAAAATGGAATGTGCCACTTAGCAACTTTCCCATTTGGTGTAGCTCTTGCAAGTGTAATTAAATATCAATAAACCAAGTTTGTAAAAGGCAGGCGACCTAATTGCCACAATTGTATTAGTTAGATGAAAAATAAATCTGTTAATAATACTGTAATATTAAATATTTAATGTGGTTATCAAAAGTCAATAAAAAGATCATTGTAAACCTGTGAGCCACAAATAATGTGAAGAATCCTCTCTTTTGGAATGGTTGTTGATGGGAAACAGCAATCCAAATATTCTTGCTTTTCTGCATTTAATTTAGAAATATAAAAACATAGAAAATATAGTTAATTTAATTCAGTTGTACAGCATATTGCTACATTTTCAATACTGAGATCGCCTTACAGTGGCAAAGTCAATATTACAACTCAAAGGGATAATAGCCTAGTCGTATTGGTTTAAGGAACAAGCCTCAGGAGTGATCCCTTCCTCATGCTTTTGTCTCTGCATGACTGTGTTCAAGTAGATTCTTTTCTCTCCCCACCCCTTTATACTTATCTTTGACTCATTTCTGGTGGAGAATTTGCATAGTTCACAACTTGAAACAGAGTTGAAAAATGCTTCTCTAACTATGAAATGGTTATAGTATCATGACTAAAAATTCTGCAGTTAAAAAGATTGATTGATTGATTGATTAGAGAGAGGGGAAGGGAGAGAGAAAGAGAGGGAGAGAGACATTGAAGTGTAAGAGAAACTGCAGTCCATTTGCTCAGCTGCTCTCCCAGACTGGGGACAGCACTGCAACCCACACATGTGCCCCGACCAGGACTCAAGCTGGTAGCAACCTTTGGGTTTTGCTGGACAATACCCGACCAGCTGAGTCACACCTAACAAGGCAAAAAGCCTGTTAAAAAATATATTCCAACAGAGAGTTTTGCCTTAATAACTCTCTTTTTTATTTTTTAAATTTAGCAGCATTTAGTCAAGGAACAGAGCAGTTTGAAGTAGGAATTGTTAAGACAGTTGAATGGAGGTGAATATACTAAAGCAAAGGCTTGCTCTATTAGTACACTGTTGTGAATAAAATTAAAAATATGCAAATTTAAATTTCACTGAAAGTTCAGCACAAGACTGAGCACTAGTACAAGTCAAATTTTTCTTTTTTAGTATTTAGAAGAACGGAACTTGTTCTCCATCAGATTTAAATCTTTCAAAAAGTCTTTTAATTAGATTCTCATTAGTTTGACATTTGGCTAAGCAAGTTTGCTTAGGTCATGGGTGTCTCCTATGAAATTTTACTCAATGAAAGTAAACTGGCCTTCAACAAAGAGTATGAAACATGGGTGAGTGTGAATTTGCAAAAACATTTTTGGAGGGTTATGAAAAAGCATATTTCCTCCATGTCCAATCTCAGCTCCACTCACAAGAATCTCACCAAAAAGCTGCTAGAAACCAATTCTTATATGTCCAGTAAGATTGCTAGGTTTCAATTTCTTACAATATTGAACAAGTAACAAGTTTTTATTATATCAGTGTCTGTATAGTTTCAATGTGAGAAAGTTTTACATACAGTTATTACAAAGTTTCCTGGAAATCTGTGAGATGGGTGACAGAGGAATGGGTGTCAGAGAGCTGGATGACGTAAGACAGACAACAAAACTAATCCTGTGCATTCTTGACTCTCCCAATGCACTTCTTATGAAACAGGATAAATGCTACAAGGTTTTTACTTGGAAAAAACGTGTTACTCAGCCCGGGCTGGTGTAGCTCAGTGGATTGAGCTCTGGTCTGCGAACCAGATAACCGCAGTTCGATTCCCAGTCAGGGCACATGCCTGGGTTGCAGGCTGGTTCCCTGCAGGCCAGTTCCCAGCAGGGGACGCAAGAGAAACAACCATACATTGATGTTTCTCTCCCTCTCTCCTTCCCCCTTCCCCTCTAAAGATAAATAAATAAAATCTTAAAAAAAAAAAAACGTGTTACTCAGATAGAACCAAACCCATATCAACTAAATTTAAATCAGCTAATTAGAAATTAGAGAAGAGATTCAGAAGGAAGCTATCACTCTTAGGTCCAAATGTAAAGCCCTGGGTGGGCAGGGTCAGGGACCCTAATTATCTGCCCCTTGTGACTAATATCAAAGATTACTTGGGTATCTGGCTATATTCAGTGTGAAGTAAAAAAATATTCCAAGTCTAATACTAGCGTATAGGCTTAGATATAGAATTATGCTTTTAGCTTTGCTTCCTGTTAAATAACACATTTTGAATGTCTCACAACGTTGAGACATAGTAACTCTTATTTTGGCAAGATAGCAACCAGAATCTAAAAAGCATAAGATAAATGTCCAAATGTAAGAGGTGTTAGATAAAAATAATCAAACCAGGAGAGAAAACATGGCCTTATTCTTTGGTGAATTCACCATTGTCCAGATTTTGGCCCTGCCTTGCCATCTCTGAAACGTGATTTCCAGAATATGTGAAGTTTTTCTGTCTCCTAGGAGCTGATACATTTTGTAAACTTTCAAGATGGGTGTATAAAGCAAGAATAAAATTGTACTTATTTATAATATATCCCAGTAGACTTCAGATTAAGCACCTGAATTCTCCCTCTTCCTTATGTATTTGTCATCATATTCAGCTATAATCTCAAACTCAAATTTAGGCACAATATCAAAGGGCAGTGTCTTTTCACTCTGTAATTCTCTTGCCCTTGGATGGATGATAGACTCTTCTTGGTAATCACTCCATTTGATATATTTAGGGAACATACGTACTCACCTTGTAGTAATTAGCCTTGGTGCAATTTGGGGATGATACATTAGGCTCACCATCTCTAGAATCAGACACGCTGGGTTTAAAAATCACCTGTACATATACTAGCTATATGATTTGGGGCAAATAAAGTTTCTACACCTCACTTTTCTAAAATTTAAATTTGCAAATATGATGATATGTGAATTAAAGTATTTTGAGTATACCAAGGGATAATTAAAAAAAATAAAGCATTTAGCACATGACTGTACCATAGTAAGGATTCAGTATTACTTGTTATATATTCTCACACAAATAAATCGTGGATTGTTTTAGTTTTATTCTCATAAGGTGATCTTATTTTATATTTTGCTAAGTTTGGAGTTCTAACAATAGAGCCCAAGTACTGACAACAGTACTTTTTTCTAATATTGAAAATAGATTTATTTGTATGTCAGTGAAATTAGATATTTTATTGAGTAAATCTTCTGCACCTGTGTAACAGGGTGCAGCCAGAAGGGGGACCCCAAATAGGGATTTGTAATGGGGTCCAGAAGAGCTTGGAGGTGATTGGCTCCACACCACAGGGCCGCACCGGCCCAGAATGCTGGCAGCTGTGGCCAATTGTGGGAGGAGCCAGAAATGAGGCTGCAGAGGAAGATTGGCGCTGGGATTTAAACCCAGGCATGGCAGTCATTGGGTGTCTTATCAAGGACCACTTGACTTCGGCATCTTTTGGGGGACCATGCGGCTTGGGCGAGAGTCAGGACCACGGAGGTTTGGAAGTTCTCCCTTTTTGCCACCTGCCTGAATCACGGACTTCTACTCTTTTCCTGAGACACGGTACCCCAGACTGGGCAGAGGGAGAAGGAAGAACTGTGTGGGTTTATGGGTATTCTAAAAAAACCTTTAGTCTGTATAACTTTTAAATAAATAATAGTTCCTTTCCTTTTCACCAGTCTCTGGCACTGAGAGACCTCTTTCCTCTGGCAGTGGGCAAAGTGAACCCAGTACAGGGGAGGAACCCCCAGAGAGAAAGGGGGGTCTTCTATATCATTCAGCCCCCTTGATCTGTTCTGTAACACCTACTCATAT
Source organism: Artibeus jamaicensis (assembly GCF_021234435.1). Lineage (NCBI taxonomy): Eukaryota > Metazoa > Chordata > Mammalia > Chiroptera > Phyllostomidae > Artibeus > Artibeus jamaicensis. The sequence continues at coordinate 2,144,059 of NW_026522036.1, forward strand.
TGCCTTGGTCAATTCCACCTTCTACATTCTCTGCCTCTGCCAAGGCCTACTGATGCCAAAGTAGCCCATAAGATGTGTCTTCCAAGGCTCACCAGCTTTGTCTGGAATTTCTGGCTCTTTCTGGAACTTCCAGACATGTCAAGGTGACATAGCACAGGGTATGAGATCTGACTTCCTGAGATCCTACCAAAAGCTCCTATGACCTGGAAGTGAGTGTGAGAGATCCAGTCTGGCTAACCCACTGCAGAGCAAACTTTGAGCAAGGGAGACCAGTCACAGATGTAACAGCCAGGTGAATTCACTCTCCCTCCTCTCTTCCTTCTGATATACTGTTCTGAAAGGCAGTTCCTGTATGCCTCTCATATGACATCCTGAGTGGTTGAGCAGATGTACTGTGGGTCTTTTGGTGCTTTGTCAAGAACAAAGAGACAATACAGTAAGTCATCATCTGGCATTGCTTCTGAGGCCTCAGTTCTTTTTTCCTTTTGTTGCTCTGAAATTATATATCCTCCCAAAGCATTGATATTTTATTCTTGTCTGAGGCTTTGTTTCTAGGGATGTCAAACAACGCCCCTCTTTCTTAATGAGTTATTAGAGTAGCAGTTTTCTCACTAAGTCTCATTCACTCATTCATTTCTTCATTCATTCATTCCATCACAAAAACCATTAGTTATGTTATTTATATCACTGTGATATGTACAATAAGAGATATAAAGATGACTAAAATATGCTCCCTGGCTTTATGGAGATTACAATTCAATAAATAATGGTGATTCCACATGTATCAAATTTAAAAGCAATAAACTCCTTGCAGGGAAATACAGATGAAAGTCAGAGTTTAAAAGAAGAAATTTTAGCTTGGAGATTACACAAATCCAATACTCTGCTGGTAGCATTTGGTTCAGATTAATATGTCACTTTTGTTGGAGTCAATATACAGATAAACAAGTTGATAACATAATTTTTCTTTAAGCTCTTCTGCCTCACTGAAATAATTGACAATGTCAGAAAGTCTGAGAACTCAAAAGTGCTGTTGTTGCTTATAATGGGATCAAAACAATTATCGTTTATATATTTAAGGAAATACCTTTTGATATTTCCTTACATGAACATATAATTGTTATAGAAAATATAAACAAATAAAAAACAAATAACAAATTTATTTGTGGTTTTTAAACAACTGCATAATACTTAATGTAAAATTTTGTCAGCTTACTATTTTTTTGTAAATATTTTTATGTCAATAAGCTATAGCAGCTTTTAAATGGTTGCATAGTTTAAACGTTTAATCATTTCAGTGTAGAACTGTATCACTGTTTATTATCCAGAGCTTTCTCATGTGGTCATTTACTTTGCCTCAATGGGAGTATTCTGTCTTTTACTCCCATCCCAGCCCTACTTTGCCTCAATTTTTAAAATAAAATATTTTATATTATGTTACAGTAAGCATTTAAGTTAAACTCTTTCTGAATAATCTTAATTATTTTATTATGATACAGTTAGTTATAAAAGTTCAAAGGTAAGTTGAAGAATAAACACATTGTCACAATTTTTCATAGTTATTGTTTAATTGGCAGCCATAATAGTCTCTTAACATATAAAATTATCATCATTATTATAATATATAAAATACCACTACTGTTCTGGCATAGAAAATTGATTTTATAATTTAAAATATATGTCTGTTTGATTGGAAAAATTAATGTCTCATCAGTAAACTAGAGACAATAATATATATTTAATAGTATTTTCTCATATTTTAACTAATTTATTTATTTTAATTGTTGTTGAAGTACAGTTTACTATCTTTTACTCCAATCCCAGGTCACCCCCCAGTGCTCCCCACCTCCCTTCCATTTTCACCCCCCTTAGTTTTTGTCCATGTGTCCTTTATACTTGTTCCTGTAAACCCCCTTCCCCTTTTCCTCTGAAATTGCCTCCCCTTTCCCCTCTGCTCCCTGTCAGCCTGTTCTCTATTTCAGTGTCTTTGGTTATATTTTGCTTGCTTATTTGTTTTGTTGTTTAAGTTCTTGTTAAAGGTGAGATCATATGGTATTTGTCTTTCACCACCTGGCTTATCTCACTCAGCATAATGCTTTCCAGTTCCATCCATGTTGTTGCAAAGGGTAGGAGCTCCTTTTTTCTTTCTGCTTCATAGAATTTCATTGTGTAAATGTACCAGTTTTTTGATCCATTCATTTACTAATGGGCACCTAGGTTGCTTCCAACACGTGGCTATTGTAAATTGTGCTGCTATGAACATTGGTGTGTGTAGGTTCTTTTGGATTGGTGTTTCAGGCTTCTTAGGATATAATCCTAGCAGTGCAATTGCTGAGTCAAAAGGCATACCCATCCTTAGTTTTCTTAGAAAATTCCATACTGTTTTCCATAGTGGTTGTACCAGTCTGCAATCCCACCAACAGTGAACTAGGGTCCCCGTTTCCCCACACCACACCAGTACTTGTTTGTTGCTTTGTTTATAATGGCCATTCTGACCAGTGTAAAGTGTATCTCACTGCGGTTTTAATTTGCATCTCCCTGATAGCTAGGGATATTGAGCATCTTTTCATGTGACTCTGGCTCCTCTGTACATCCTCCTTGGAGAAGTATCTGTTCAAGTCCTTTGCCCACTTTTTAATTGGGTTACTTATCTTTTTATAGCAGAATTGTGTAAGTTCCTTGTATATTTTGGAGATTAAACCCTTGTCTGAGGTATCATTAGCAAATATGTTTTCCCATACAGTTTGGTTCTCTTTTTATTTTAATACTGTTTTCTTTAGCCATTCAGAAGCTTTTTATTTTGATGAGATCCCATTTGTTTATTCTTTCCTTTATGTCCCTTGCTCTAGGGGACGTATCAGTAAAAATGTTGCTGAGTGAAATATCTGAGATTTTCCTGCCTGTGTTCTCCTCTAGGACTTTAATGGTGTCACGGCTTATATTTAAGTCTTTTATCCATCTTCAATTTATTTTGGTGTATGGTGTAAGTTGGTGCTCGAATTTCATTTTTTTTTGCACATAGCTGTCCATTTCTCCCAACACCATTTGTTGAGGAGGCTATTTTCAGTCCATTTTATGTTGCTGCTCCCTTTGTTGAATATTAATTGACCATAGAGACTTGGGTTTATTTCCGGGCTCTCTGTTCTGTTCCATTGGTCTATGTGCCTGTTTTTATGCCAGTACCAGGCTGTTTTGATTACAGTGGCCTTGTAATACAGTTTGGTATCAGATATTGTGATCCCTCCTACTTTGTTCTTCTTTCTCAAAATTGCAGCTGCTATTTGGGGTCATTTATGTTTCCATATAAATTTTTGGAGTGTTTGTTCTATGTCTGCAAAATATACCATTGGTACTGTAATAGGTATTGCATTGAATCTATATATTGCTTTGGGTAGTATGGACATTTTGATGATGTTAATTCTTCCAATCCATGAATATAGTATACCTTTCCATTTCTTTGTGTCTTCCTTGATTTCTTTCTTCAGTGTTGTGTAATTTTCTGCATACAGGTCTTTTACCTCCTTTATTAGGTTTATTCCTATTTTTCTTTTTGCTATATCAAATGGGATGGTTTTCTTGATTTCTGCTTCTGCTGTTTCATTGCTGGTATACAAAAACACCTTTGATTTCTGGATATTGACTTTGTATCCTGCTTTTTTGCCAAATTCATTTATTAGATTGAGCAGTTTTAGGGTATAGTCTATAGGATTTTCCATGTACATTATTATGTCATCTTCAGACAGTGACAGTTTTGTTTCCTTTATTCCAATTTGGATGCCTTTTATTCCCTCTTCTTGTCTGATCGCTGTAGCTAAAACTTCAAATACTATATTGAATAGAAGTGGTAAAAGTGGACAACCTTGTCTTGTTCCTGATCTTAGTGGAAAATATTTTAGATTTGCCCCATGAGTATGATGTTGGCTGTAGGTATCTCATATATGGCCTTTATTATGTTGAGGAATGCTCCCTGTATTCCCACTTTGCTGAGTGTTTTTTATCATAAATGGGTGCTGTACCTTATCAAAATCTTTTTCTGCATCTGTTGAAATGATCATGTGATTTTTGTCTTTGCTTTTGTTTATGTGATGTAATACATTTACTGATTTGCAAATATTGAACCATTCTTGCATCCCTGGGATGAATCCCACTTGGTCATGGTGTATGATCTTTTTAATGTATTGTTGGATGCGATTTGCCAATATTTTGTCGAGGATTTTAGCGTCTATGTTCATCAGCGATATTGGCCTGAAGTTTTCTTTCTTTGTTGTGTCTTTATCTGGTTTTGGAATTAGGATGATACTGGCTTCATAAAAAGAATTTGGGAGTCTTCCATTATTTTGGATTTTTTGGAATAGTTTTTGAAGGATAGAAGTTAGCTTTTCCTTAAATGCTTTGTAGAATTCTCCTGTGAAACCATCTGGTCCAGGGCTTTTGTGTGATGGGAGTTTTTTTTTTTTATTACTGCTTCAATTTCATCTTCTGTTATTGGTCTGTTCAGATTTTCTGCTTCTTCTTCATTGAGATTTGGAAGATTATATTTTTCTAGAAATTTGTCCATTTCACCTAGGTTTTCAAATTTCTTGGCATATAGTTCTTCATAGTACTTTTTTACAGTCCTTTGTATTTCTGTAGTGTCAGTTGTAATCTCTTCTCATTCATTTTTTATTATATTTATTTGGGTTGTCTGTCTTCTTTTCTTGATGAGCCTACTTAAAGGCTTATCAATTTTGTTTATCTTTTAAAACAACCAGCTCCTGGATTCATTGATCCTTAGAATTGTGCTTTTAGTCTGTATGTCGTTTAATTCTGCTCTGTTCTTGGTTATTTCCTTCCTTCTACTTGCTCTGGGATGTCTTTGTTCTTGTTCCTTGAGTTCTTGCAGGTATAGGGTTAGGTTGTTTGTTTGAAATGTTTCTATCTTTTTTAGATAGGCCTGTATTGCTATGAACTTCCCTCTCAGGACTGCCTTCACTGTGTCCCATAAATTTTGGGTTGTTGTGAGTTCATTTGTTTACAGAAACTTTTTGATTTCTTCCCTAATTTGATTCTTGACTCATTTGTTGTTAATAGCATGCCATTCAATTTCCATGATTTTGAGTGCTTTGGGTTTTTTCCTTTGGGGTTGGTTTCCAGTTTCAGTCATTTTGGTCAGAGAAAATGCTTGGTATGATTTCAATTTTCTTGCAATTGTTGAGGCTTGTTTTGTGTTCTATCATGTGGTCTATCTTTGTAAATGTTCCATGTGCATTTAAAAAGAATGTGTATTTAGCTTCTTTGGGATGAAGGGCTCTATATATCATTTCATCTAGGGCATTGTTCAATGCTATAATATCTCTGTTGATATTTTGTTTGGAAGATCTGTCCATTTTTGACAGTGGGGTGTTAAAATCAATTCCCTACTATAATTGTGTTGCTGTCAATATCTTTCTTAAATCCCCTAAGATTTTCTTTATATATTTGGGTGCTCCTCTGTTGGGTGCATATATATTTACAATGTTAATGTCTTGTTGGTGGATTCTTCCCTTGAGTATTATGAAGTGACCTTCTGGGTCTTTCTTTATGGCCCTTTTTTTTTTCAGCCCTTCACTTTTAGTCGGTGTAGTTCTTTTGTCCTGAGGCGGGTCTCCTGTAGGTAGCATATGTTTGGGTCATGCTTTCATATCCATTCAGCTATTCTGTGTCTTTTGATTGGAGCATTTAATCCATTTACATTTAAGGTTATTATTGATAGGTACTTATTCATTGCCATTTTTGTACCTGTGTTTCTCTCTGTCTGTCTCTTTTCCTTACTTTCCTTAAAGCAGTACTTTTAGCATCTCTTGCAGAGCTGGTTTGGTGGAGGAGTATTCTTTTAGACTTCTTTTGTCTTGGAAGCTCTTTACTTGGCCTTCTACCTTAATTGAGAGCCTTGCTGGGTAAAGTAGCTTTGGCTGTAGGCCTGTGGTTCTCATTACTTGGAATATTTCTTGCCATTTTCTTCTTGCTTGGAACGTTTCCATTGAGAAGTCAGTAGCTAACCTTATTGGGGCTCCCTTGTATGTTACTTCTTTTTTTTCCCTTGCTGTCTTTAAGATTCTCTCTTTGTCTTGGAATTTTGTCATTTTAATTATGATATGTCTTGAATTAGGCCTCCTTGGGTTCCTCTTGATTGGGACTCTCTCTGATTTCTGGATTTCTGTAACTTTTTCTCCCATTAAATTAGGAAAGTTTTTCATCATTACTTTTTCAAATAGATTTTCTATCCCTTGCTCTTCTTCTTCTCCTTCTGGTATCCCTATTATATGGATATTATTATGTTTCATGTTGTCTTGCATTTGTTTTAATACCTCTTCATTCTTTCTGAGCCTCTTTTCTTTTTCTTGCTTTTTCTGGGAGTTTTTTTCTACTTTGTCCTCCAACTCACTGATCCAATCTTCTGGTTCATTGACCCTGCTTTTGATTTCTTCCACTGTGTTCTTCAGTTCAGAAATTGTATTCTTCATTTCCTCTTGGCCCTTGTTGATAGTTTCTATTTTGTTTTTCATGGTGATATAGTTTGCAGTGAGTTCATTGTAGTTCCCCTGTAGTTTCTGGTAGCTCATTGTGAGGTCTTTTAACTTCCTGATAACCAGGACTTTGAATTCAATTTCTGATAGCTGCCTTGCCTCTATTTCATCTAACATTCTTTCTGAGGCTTCCTTCTTTCCTTTCATTTGGGGATTGTTTCTTAGTCTTCCCATTGTTTGTGAGACTCTTCTTATTAGCTTCAGCTTCTTAAATTGATTTGTTCTGGCCCCCTGGGTTAATGGTGTGAACTTCTGCAGTAGAATACCTGTGAGATTTAGTGATGTGGTCTCCTTGATCACCCAAGCTCACTAGTCTTGGGTGTTCTTTAAGTTGGCTCTGTGTTTGTCTTTGGGTTGTGGTTGTTTTCGGGTCTTTCCTTTGTGGGACCTTACCACCAGTTGATTGACTGATGGTCACTCTGTCTACTACCTCTTGTAGTTTGTTGTGCTGGTGAGGGCAGGTTTTGTTGAAGCTAGTTCTTCTGTGTGTAAAAGGTTTTGAGAATTCTATTTTGGTCTTGTTCAGTTATTTGTACTGGGTAGTTTCTCCACTATTTAGTTGTATTTCCAAATAGGTCCTGGATTGAGGTTTGTATGGTTTCCACTCCCTTCTTCACTTTCTTCTGTTGTTATCTGTTGATGATTCTTTTGTTGTTGGGTTTCTTCTTCCAGTGGGTATCCTGGGTATTCTTTCAGTTACTCTTTTTTTTTTGTGATCAGTTGGAGGGGAAGGCAAAATGGTTTATGATGGAAGGAGAGTATTCGATAATATTTATAGTAGCAGCTGGTAGAGTAGAGGTAGGAGATCCTTTAACTATGTATAGTGTTAACTCTGATCTTCAACCCAACTAGACACTTTTAAGAAAGGATGGAAAGAAGAAGATAAGACTCTTGTTGGGGAGGGAAGGATTGTGAGTTGGGTTTAGAAAGCAGTGAGGTTGTGGGAAGTCAGATTCTGAGGTAATGTGAGAGTAAAGCATCGTAAATAGGTGTAGTGTGTGAGAGAATAGAGTTAACCACTACAGTAATAGAGTTCAGGAAACTGTGAAGTGGGAAAATTCTGGGAGGGGTGATGTGAAGTATTTACAATTGTATGGGACGGCTATTATTTACAATAATATTTGACCAACAATAATATGACAGAATGTATGTGATCTGGATAACATAAATAGGGGGTATAGAACTTTGAGTATTGTGCTAAAAGAACACAAGTGATGTGAAGGATAGTAAATTAGCAATACACTGGAAGAGAGAACAGGGGAAACCTGTCAGATGATACAATATAACGAGCCAAGCTTAGAATACTATACAGGAAGGAGAGGTGTACAAAAATACTATTAAAATAAAAGAGTAGTCTCCTTACCTTGTGGTTTTTCAGTGTCCACTACAATTTCTGGTCTCTTATTTTCATATATGCTGGGGTACTGTTGGCTGCTCTGTTCCTTTGTAGATCAGCCAGGTTTTTCTCCTGTGTGTAGGGGAAGTGGAATCTGCTCCCTCCTACTCCGCCACCATCTTCTAACTCTTCTAATTATTTAATATTATTTTTTTAGATTAAATAACCTAAGTGAAAATGTGAACTTTAATCTGGTTAAAAAATAAATGGACCAGTAAAAATAGAAAAGATATCATGACAGAGAAAAATATCTAGATAAAAGAAAGGGTAAAAAACTTATGAGAGAATCGTTTTACAACTCTAAGACATTTTATTTAAAAAATTGGAAGAAATGAGGGACTCCCAAGCAAAATATAAATTGTAAAAATTAGCACAAAAGAAGTAGAAATCTAAAATACAAGAATTACCATGGATGAAGTTACCATGAATGTTAGGAAAGTTATCTTTCCTTAAATAAGCAATTGGATCAGAAGAATTTGCTAAAAAGTGTTGTGTCCTTTAAATAGGAGATACTATTCACATGAGAAAATAGAAACAAATGGAAAACAAATGGAAAACTTCCAAGAATGCTTTTAAAAATCAGAATATTTTGGTAATACAATCTGCTAAGTATCTCACATAATGTGAAATCCATACAACAGTCTTGCATATGTACATAGATGACATTTTTTTAAATGTTAGACAATATATCCATCTATTAATAACAATAATATGCCACCGCAATGTGGGTTTACTTCAGGAAACATGATTCAACATTGGGAAATCTATCTTTATTATTCATTATAACAACCAAATGAAGGAAAAAATCATGATGATATAAATAAATGCCGAAAAGAAATTTGATAAAATTCAGCAATTATTTCTAATAACGCTATAGGTAATATATAAATGCAAGAAGTTACTTAATATTGCAACTATTATTTACCACGTTCCACAGCATGAATTGTCACAATGAAGAAACATTAAATTCATTCCAACAATATGACAACAATACTGTAAAGAGATGCCTGTTTTCAACCTGCCATTTAAAACACCTGTGAATGTAATGAGTCAAACATATAAAAGCCACTATAAACACCTGCAAAGGCATATGCTTTTTACTTTTTGTTAATTTTGGTATCGTATGTCCTCAACACCAAGAAAAGTTCTAGTAGTGTACTGGTAAAATTATTGAAAATCTATAAGGGAAATAGAATTAGATGTGAGTTAAATATTTATAAAAATTCTACTGACAAGACTAAACAAAGTTATACAACTTTTATAAATAAATTAAAGACAGTAAAGAAATTTTATGTAAAGAGACTATAAAGTTTTTATTGAAGAAATAAGCAGTATATGGACTATTAGAAACATATACCGCCTTCTTGGTGTATGAACTATAATAAAAGAATACTTGTCAAAAAGTGGTTAAGAATATTTTGAATCCTACTGTTGCTGTAATCAAATAAATAGAAGAAGGAGAGATAATTCAGAAATATATCACAGTGTATATCACTTATTATAATTTTAATTTTCATGTTCCCTTTGAGTTTGTGTATTATTTTCATAAGCAGTGAAATTTAGATTTGCTCCTCTGTGAATTGACTTTTCAAAGCTGGGTTTTAATTATATTCTTGTTGAATTTCAAGAGTTATTTATATTATAACTTAACTGCTTTTTATTGACTTTCTTGCCAATATTTCTTCAAATCTATTACAAAGTTATAATAAAATAGAACTTTATAGTAGTTACACTGGCAAAAATTAGAATTTCAATACTTACTACTGGCAGGATGTGGACAAATATCACAATATTCATGTATTTCTTACATAAAGGTGAATTACTTTAATTTATTAAAAAGTAAACTGGGAACATCTAATAAAGACATCATAGATAGAGACATTCTTTAACTAGAAATTTTCCTCTTTGGAATCAATCTCATAAATATCGGTGAGAATTATAAATACAAGCATATATAACATCTAATGTCAAAAAAGAAAGCTAAAAAGGTAATACTGGAAGCATAATGAGTGCATCTCAACGGCTCATTTTTGGGTTAAATCATGGAACACACTGTGAAATATGTCACAATCTTTAGCAACAAGGAGTTAGAATTCTCCCAGTTCACCCAGAGAAATGTACACAAGGTATTACTGATTTTTTAAAGCAAACTGGAGAAATATGTCAGTGCTTAAATTGTTCATTTTTGTAAAGCATAAACAATGGTTATAAAACTTCTTATTTATTTAAATCGATATATTTTGCATAATAATATGATCCTGAAGGAAAATATCGAAATGTATAAACTATGTTGTCATGGATTTTGGAAGGAGGGAGGAAGCAAAGAACAAAGGGACAAATAATAACTGACACAAACCCGGCCCTGGCTGGTGTAGCTCAGTGGATTGAGCGCAGGCCTGTGAACCAAAAGATCGCGGTTTGATTCCCAGTCAGGGCACATGCCTGGGTTGCAGTCCAGTTCCCAGCAGGGGCTAGTTCCCAGCAGGGGACACACCAGAAGCAACCATACATTGATGTTTCTCCTCCTCTTCTAAAGATAAATAAATTAAATAAAAAAAATACTGACACAAAACCATGTATATTGTCTACATGCAAGCGTCTATGTAAACATGTAGGTATGTATGTATATGTAAACATTAAAATGAACTAGGGGTGAAAAGCTTTTCTTGAAGCTTCCACGCCCTTCTCCAAGAAAGCTCAGCTCTTTATAGTTGTTCACTAAATATTAGATCCCTTATATTACATTTTCGATCTGTTCTATTTGCTTACCCATACTAAATTTTAACTAAACTAATATAAATAATGGAAGCAGGATTGGCATACTATGACCTGCTGGCAAAATCCAGACCACAATCTATTTTCCTTTTTAGAATTTTTTTTCAAGATGCAGCAACAAATACCAGTTTTCATTTTTAAGTGACTACATTTTATTGGTCATACATACCTACGCATAACTTTCATTTTGTAATTGGCACACACGACATAAGATATGCATCATCTTCCCCCTTCAGAAAGAGTTTCCGGATACAGAGATCAAGAACCAAGGTAAGGTGTTACTTCCCTGGTTATATTTTGTTATATAAGACTCTACATTAGCTAGAGAGAGACAGATTCTCCTGCTGGCCTTAAAGAAGCAAACATCCATATCGGGAACTCCCTCCCTAAGGAGAGAACCACATGGCAAGAGACAGAAGTTGGTCTCTTGGACCTGAGGGCACCTCAGCTGACAGCCAGTAAGAACCTGGGCCCTGCAGTCCTATAGCCTCAAGGAAATGAATAGTGAGGTTGGAAGCAGATTCTTTTCTCCTTGAGTCTTTAGATGGAATGCAGCCAGGAAAAAAAAAAACTTTATTACAACCTTGGCGAGACCCAGTTAAGCCGTGCTTCAAATCTCAACTCACAGAAACTATTAGGTAATAAATGTGTATTATTTTAGGTCCTTTAAATTTGTAATAATCTGTTGTGCAGCATAGAGACAGAAACAGTCCCCAATATTTTTGTACATTATGTTGTAAGATACTGGGATTAAATAAAGTCAGTGTCCTTTCCCAGACAATTTGGAAGTTGGACTGTGATTTTTCAGTTTCAGTCTGGGCTTGTGTTTTGACCAGAAGAAATTGAACAAACAAGAGCTGTGAATGAGTGATCTTTTAAAGCAGCAGTTTTCAACCTTTTTCATCTCATGGCATGCATAAACTAATTACTAAAATTCTGTGGCACGTCAATAATATATTTTTTGTTAACCTGACAAAAAATATGTACAATTTGATTCATTCACACTTGATGGCTGTTGTCACATTGTTGTTGTTGTTTTGTTTTTGTCAGTCTGAGGGAAAAGCCGTGAGTGCCTTAGACTAAATGGTCAGGTATTGCATGTTTTAAAAATTCTTGCAGCACACCAGGTGGAAATTGCTGTCTAGCATGTGGGCTGGGTAGTGAAAAGCAATTCTATAGAGAGACAATCAAATAGTAGACAAACAGAAGAGAAGTAAGAGTAGAAAAGGAATCTTTTATTGTTTTCATTTAGCATTCTATTTTCTGATTTCAATTCATCTAATGTTGGCTAGTTGCATTTTAATACTTGACTTGGCTGCTATGTTATATTCCTGCATCTTTGTAATAAGTCTTCCTCTTTTAAATAAAGTTGTTTCAGGTTATTACCTGCTACATGCAATCAAGGTGTCCAAACAATTCCAGTAATACACAAAGCAAGGGAATTTGAACTACTCTTGGTAAACAGTGGTAGTACATGGCAATACTACCTCCTGAAATATCTTTTCTTAAAACTATTTTTAGCTCTACAGGTTAAATTTATGTCCAGGTTACTTTGTAAAAATAGACTTCTCTTCTCCAGGCTAAATAATTCAAAATCACAATTCCCGTAATGAGCTATAATCTTTAAGTGTCCAAATTGGGGTACTTAAAACAAGTATTTTATGTCTTTAAAACCAGATATTTAATCCAGTACAATGTCTACTTAGAATAAAGTTAAAACAAAATTTGGGAATAAAGAGGCAAGAGTAAACACTGTCTCCCATAATGTTACTTTTAAATTTGACTAAAATAAACTGGCAAAAAGTAGTCCATATAGATTAGTTGTCAGTGAAGACTTAAAATCCATGAATAATGAGATAGGAAATTATATTCATACTATCAGATGATATTAGCAAGGTCACTTCAGAGAAAAAATGACATTGATTTCACATACAATTCTCAATTAGAAGGCAATATAAACAGCCACCATGAGTCAGAAAACAAACAGCACCAAATTGGGGCATGACAAGAAAGCACACCAAGGGGAAGGTTGTTTGTGGTAATATTTTTGAAGGAAGAGCTTTGTGACAAATGACCCTGATGACATAAGACAGAGAAAACCTAAGAGAAAAACTATTTCCACCTTTTTTATTTTTTGTTTTTTAACTCTATTTAAAGAGCTTCATACATTCTACAGTTCCCCCACCCTAAAAATACTATTTTCTTATATTGTGATACTCCAAATACATTACCCATCAATACTTAAAGTACATTATTTAATCCTAATTTCTATACAGCACCAAGGGAAAAGTTAGAATTTTCCAAATAATTAAATAATTTTCATTCAGCCATTACACATGCATTTATTGAAGGCCAAATGTCAAGTCTTGCGCTAAAGAGACTCACTTTGTCACAATAACATAAAGTTTTCTTTTATTTTAACTTTTGTCACAACGATATTTGTACATAGTTTAAAAAGTCTAACAAAGAACAGTACTACTTACTATCAAAACTCATACTTAAAAGAAGGTCCAGTTCTCCCCATTGCCCCCATAATCACTTCCAATAGTGTCTGTAACTTTATCTTCAAATATGGCTTTAAAACCATGCTATCTCCTTAATAGCATGCATATTCTTCTATTTCTTTTATTTTTAATTGTATTATCTTTTAACTTTCTACTATGAAGGCAGGTTTATGGCTATTACTCCCCGTATCCTAATTCTGTCTTTCCCTCCCGGTACACCACCATCTTCATTCCTCGTCCTTACAACTCTATCTTCCTAACATTCAATGTGGTAGGAAAGGAGCTCCCTTTTGTCTTTACTTGATTATTGACACTATTCTAGATGTCCCCATTTGTGCCCCCTCTGCCTACCTCCACCCAGCCCCTCCTCCCCTTGCCTCCAGCTGTCACACTGTCGTCTGTGTTCATGGGTCATGCATATGTGTTCTTCACCTAATCCCTTCACCTTCTTTCATTCAATCTCCCCACTCCCCTCTGACAACTGTCAGTCTGTTCCATGTTTCTGTGCCTCTGTTTCTGTTTTGTTTGTCAGTTTATTGTGTTCATTAGATGCCACTTGTAAGCAGGATAATATGGCACTTGTCTTTCTCTGACTGGCTTACTTCCCATAGTATAATACTCTCCAGGTCCATCTATGCTGTTGCAAAAGATAAGATTTCCTCTTTTTTTATGGCTGCTTAGTGTTCCATTGCATTAATGTACCACAGATTTTTGACACGCTCATCTACTGATGACCACTTGGGCTGCTGCCACATCTAGACTGCTTTGGACATAAAGGAACATATATTCTTTCAAATTAGTATTTGGGTTTTTTAAAGATATATTCCCAGAAGTGGGATCACTGGGTCAAAAGGCAGTTCCATTTTAATTTTTTTGTGGAAACTCCATGCTGTTTTCTGCAGTGACTGTACCAGTCTGCATATCACCAATATTTAAAAAAGAATTGTTCTGGACTGAGGGGATAGTCCAGGCATGCTTGTGTGCATGATGCAGGAAGTGAGGGAGCAGAGCGATCAGGTAGGTAAGCCTGTGCAGAGCATGGGGTGTGTAAGTTCTGGAGCGTGGCGACCAGCATCCCTTCCCCTGTATGGCTCTCAAAGCTGGTCCCCCAATGCTTGGGGACCTGGCCAGAGTACCAAAGCATCCTTAGTCTTTGTATCCTGCCACAGCTTCCAGTCAACTCTGGGCTTCAGTTTCCCAATCATATGCAGTGGGGAGCCAGGACTGTGATCCACAGGCAGGGTTCTGTAATGCCAAAGTCCTGTACTTCCACCCTCTTCCTGAAAGTAGTGGTTTCAAGTTTCCTACATGCTTGGCTATGTGGCCTTACTTTGCACCCCTACAGTGAGAAGGTAGCTGCAAGTTTGAGGGGTGGATTGAGACCAGCCTAGTGGGGTAGGGTGTGGAGTGGTGGCCAGAAAAGAAGGGTGCCAAGGGAAGGGGACTATGGGCCCGATAACTCAGCTGGAGCTCAGGACCTTAGCAGCTCCTTGTGTACTGAGTTGAACAGCTTTGGAATTTGAACATCTCATATAGTCATTTGTTCATTCATTTTCTGAGCAATTGTTAATCTGGCACTCTGGCTACTGGTGATAAAATGGTGAGCACGGACCCCAGCCCTCCTAGAGTTTACAACCTAAATCTAGTGGGAGAGATAGACATAAATCAATAAATCAAGGAATCACAAAAGTAACTGTGTACTTAATTCTACATTAAGTACCAAAACGAGAGGCAGAGAATACTAAGACAGGAATGGCAGATTGCCCTTGTCAGGGGTTTCCAGGACTTTTTTCCTGGGAAAGTGGATGTTGACTTAAGATCTGGGAGAGGGAGGTGGATATTCCAGACAGAGGTGCTAATGTCCTGTGGTGGGAGGGGACTTGTTGCTGACATATTGGCCTTGGGCAAGTCCACTGTGGACTTGTGAAGCATAGGGGTGAAGTGTAGGGGTGATATAGGTCTCTTAGCAGAGGGGATGCTGGTTGGACCACTATTGTAGGCAGCTTGGTTTTAATTTGCAGAGTAACAGTAAGCCTGTGGGAGGGTTTTAAGCTGGTAAAATGATTAGTTAATACCCTATTGGGTATTAACTAATACCAGTGGAAGCTCTGGTCCTGGAGCTTGCTCTCAAGACTTCCTGGAGAGACTAAAGGGTGAAAGGCCCTAGGTATTATCTACGTTTTTTCCAACCCTCTGTAGAGCTTGGTTTCCCTTCTTACTCCATTTGTATCATTTAAAAGCTAAGGAGGACAAAAGACAGTACCTGTCCTCATTGGGGCATTTGCCTAAGAAACAGTATCCTGCTCCTGGAATGTGAATTCTAACAGGGGCAGACAGGTGACAAATATGAAAAAGTTAATCATATAGTGTGTTGGGTGATCATAGGTTCTAGCTATAAAAATAAGACAGGTAAGGGGAAATAGGAATGTACAGTTACAAATAGGGTGGTCAGGAAGCCCCACTGAGAAGGTGACATTTGGGCAGAGACCTGAAAGAAGGGAGTGAGCTGTGTAGTTAGCAGTAGAGACAGGAAAGAAGGGAAGGGAAGGGATAAGATAAAAGAAGAGAAAAGTAAGAAAGGACAATAAAAGAAGAGCAGACAAAAGAAAACAGATAAGATAAAAGAAGAAAAAGAAGAGAGAAGAGATGAGAAAAGAAGACAAAAGAAAAGAGAAGAGAAAAGAAGAAAAGAAGAAAAGAAAAAAAAAGATTGTCCCATAGTGACCACAGGTACTGGCTTGTGATTCAGTAGCATGGGGTTTAATGTATGAAAATTGGCTCTTGCAGGGAGGGAGGAAGGTGTAACTGGTAGCCTTTACTGATTTCCACAGAGGAAAGAATCCCATCCAAACCAATTTCAAGCTAGCAATGTGAAGTCAGTGAACATGGAGTAAGGGAGAGATATGCACAAAGAGCTCAATCCAGCTCCATCACAGATAATTTCCCTGGGAAAGGCCATCTGGATCCCACTATTAGGCCTTGGTGGCAGTGGGTGTAAGGCTTCTAATGAAGTTAGCCAGTCTTTGTATTAGAAATTCATGATTCCCTATCTCTTCACAGAAGAGGAAAAGGGGAGATTCAGGTGGTTCTTGGAGTATGTCTATTGTATCTGTATAACAAAAATATTAACAATTATGTACCACTGTCTATCAGGCTGTGGTGACTAAGAGTATGAAAGAATATAAAATAATTTCTGAAGTTAATCACGCACAATGTTTTGTGTACATAAAAAAGTCTTATTCCATAGCTCTGGGACTGAGCACAGGAATCAGCTCTTTAATCAGCTCTCCTAATACACTGCTCTATCTGAGCCAGAGAGGAACACACTTGAGAACCCCCGGATTTCTAAGTGGAACTCCATTTGTGACCAGCATCACTCTGCCAGGTACGACGCTAGGCTCCTGAAACCTGGAAGAGAATTAGGAAGCATGGTATATTGTAGAGAGCTGAGCCTCTGCCTGTGTGCTTGCCTGGATTTCATTCTGTGCTCTACCGTCTGTGAGTCCTGTGACCTTGGGCAGTGACTATATGTATTATCTGAGCCTCTGTTTCTAATGTAGAAGACATTACATATCTCTTCAAGCGAATGAGATAAAAATGGAAAGTATTTAGTGCTGTGTCCTGAACATCAAAGGAAACTAATGTCAATTCATTTTTATACAAGGAACTGTCAAACTATTTAAGGATGTAGTTAAGTAAAACAACTATTAAAATTTAGTCTGCAGCCGTGAATGGGCTGTACAAGGTTAAAACACGGAGGAAGTCCACCTGACTCAGTCAGGGCAGGTCAAGTGAGGTTCAGTGACAAGGGTCTGTTTGAACTCAGTGTTTTGATGTAAGTCTGGGGAATAGAGTTGAGGAAAGACAAAATATAATGAAATCAAATGTAGGAATTTGTATAAAAGGAAAAAGTGTTTAGGAATCAGTAAACGGTTTGCTTTGCCTGGAGCATTGTAGTTCATTTGGTAGTATTTGGGGAAGTTGAGAAATACATATCAATATTTTGCAGAATATGAAGATGTTTAAAGTAACAAAGCATTTAACTTTATCTTCAAAATGGAAGGAAACTATTAAAAGACTCTAAGCAGCAAGGTGTCATATAAAGATTCGGGTGACTTTGGGTGGGTAGCTCAGTTGTTTAGAGTGTTGTCTGATATGGCAGGGTGGGGGTTTGATCCCTTGTGAGGGCACATGCAAGAATCACTCAGTGAATGCATCACTAAGTGAAATGACAAATTGCTCATTCCCTCTCTACCTCAAACAAACAAACAAACAAACAAACAAACAACAAAAGATGTATGCAGGCTCCTTCTAGCTTCTGAGAGAGCCAAGACCAGGACACAGTGAAGCTTTAACAGGCCAAGAAAGCAATTGTTAGGCCCAGACTAGGCGGGGTAGTGGCATTTAGGATATGGTGGAGGGATAGAGTACATTCAACTGTATGCTGAAATGAGCTCCCACTGGCTCAGGAGAACCCATTGTTAAATTTTCAAGAATTTTGCAAACTGGTCATTAAACATCACTACTAATAAAAACTAAATGATATAAATTACAGAAGCTTGCATACACTCTATTTTAAAAAGAAGCTAACAAATACTAAAAACATCACTTTCTTGTTTTATTACATTACTATTTCTTACGCTCTTGAGACTGTTTACATCTGTATCCATATGGCTGAAATACTATGTAATTGTATGCGCTGTTCTTCTCATTCCAATGTTGTATTCACCAGTATCGCATTGGTAGCTTCAAGTAAGGCATGGTGGAAGTATTTGTGCCACAGAAATCTGAAAACACTATAAATTAGGCTTAATGCTTTGTTTTGTTTTGTTTTTTTAGACTTCAGAAAATGGTGGGGAAAAGTGAACAATGCAGTTTAAACATAAAAGTATGTCATTCAGTACTATTACATTCTAAACAGTGCAAAAAATAAAATATTCTACAGTAGTCAAAAACTATTATCTAATTTAGCAAAGATGTCACTCACAAAATTTTGTAGTCATTTAACTTACCACATACATCTTAGCTGGTTCACTTTTGTCTTAATCATTTATACAAATGAACTGACATTTCTGTAGGAACTATAATTACTTACTCATTTTCTTCAATTGTAGCCACAGATTGGCTCTGCATGCAACACTTCAGCAAAAATCAACTAAAGCATCTGTGGGATATGATTGGCCATATGGAATTTCAATAGAGTATTGTATATTTTATGACTATTTGTAAATTGTAACACATCCACTATAGCAGTAAAGTGGATAATAAACTTATGTATATACATATACATACTTTTTCATTGATGTCATTATTAAATATTTAACAGCACATCCTTGGAATGGGAAAATGCTGATAGAATTATATGAGGTTCTAGAGGAGGTAGAGAAAAGAGAGAAGTTTTAGGATTGGAGTACCAGAGAAAATGGTGCTGTCATTCACTGTGATCAGAAGCACATTCGGAGGGCCAGGAAAAGATTCTGTTTGAGATGTTCCAAATTAAATCCTTGCCTACAAAGCTCCACTGGTTTTATGGTGTACAAATCTGAGTGCTCTATGGCTTAATGATTCTCAATTCCAGATTCTGAGTTTCAGGGTGTTGCCCAGAGTCCAAAGTTCCTGCCAGAGGACCTTGGCAGTGAAGGGGGTTATTGGGAGTACTAGACTCTATGATCCTTTCATCTCCACATCCTGAGAAATAGTACCTTGCTACCTCCTTACTATCCCATGTTATATTTTCTCAATTTTAAAAATAATCAGGAATAATTCTATGTAGTAAGCATGCATAAGCTTCTTGGACTTACAAATCTTTGTGGTCTTCACAAGCAAATTGAGCTAGATACATCAAGAACTTTGTATCTTCAAAATAGTGCTTTTTCCTATGGCCTAGTAATGTAGTTAGAATAAATATCATCATTAGTGCAGAACTAGAATTACACTAAAAGAGTGGAGAAAGAAAAAGAAAACATGAACTATGAGTTTCTTTGATAGAAAATATGTTATTATTCTGTCCCACCTCTGCTTGCATTTTGCTAACTCATACTACCCTTATTCTTCTATTATTGCATAGACTGACACATTTTTTTTACTTCTTTGTTGTTTTTTTTCTGGGTGTGTTTTGTTGCCAGTTTTATTCTTCTACTGAAGAAAACACATCTTAATAAAACCTTTTTGGCTGAACTATTAGAGAGACTATGAGGTATTTTTCCAAACGGTTTGTCTAAGTCTATGTCTGAATTGGTGAAGTCCTCAAATTTGTTAAACATTTTACTGTTGATAATTGTATTTGTCTTTATTGACTAGAGAGTGCAAACTTTCAATGTTGTTTTGCTCATATACCCATTTAGGTGTGTGTGTGTGTGTGTGTGTGTGTGTGTATTACAAGTAATTTTGACTTAATTTTATTTAATTATTTGGATAGGCAATAAAAGTTCGACATTTCTAGGACAGAGATAGGATATAATAAGAGTAGAAAATTTCCTTCATATGGAATATTCTGGGAAAACAGGTGCATGGCGTGTAAAACAATACCCTTGGAGAATAAGATTCTAATGTACTCACTGGTTCAAGTTCAAAGATTTGTTTCTTTAGATCAAAGCACTTTGGTCTCTTAGAAGGCACTTCTGTTGCCAGCTGCTTATAATTTTTAGTCACAAAGATCGTAGGGAAAAGCTATTCTTTGAATGCAATAGAGTTCTCTTCTGGATAACAAATTCACTAGGACTTTGTCTCTGTGTCACTTCCATTTTACACTAAATGTTTAGTCTGTATCACTTTAGCCTTTTGGCTAAACCCCACAGGAACTGGCACATGGAGTCATATTAATTGTTCATTTACTCTATTAGCCCTGTCTGGCAGAGCTCATTTCTGCTGTTTCAGGGGCAGACAAAACATAGACCAGAATGTATCTAGCCAATGGAAGATTATAAGATTACATTTGTTGGGAAAGAAATAGTGTATTGAGAACTTTCATCAGCCATCAAAAGAGACTGATTTATTTTGCTGGCATTTGCATGCACATATCATAGCAATTTTGAGTATCTGCATACAAGTTAAAAATAGAACAAACATATAATTTTCTCAAGAAATGAAACCCATAAAATAAATTCTTATTTCTATTATTGATATATTTAAACAAATTATAAGTCATACCAGACTAGTAACATGTATATTATGGTCCTAACCTAACCATGCCTTATGTTAGTAAAGAAACTTCTGGTTCAAAGTGTAATTCATAGATCAGAAATGTAAACATTACCTGGAAGTTCATTATAGTGAAGGTTAGACATGAAAGCAAGGTATGATCATCTGATTCCT
Organism: Artibeus jamaicensis; assembly: GCF_021234435.1. Taxonomy (NCBI): domain Eukaryota; kingdom Metazoa; phylum Chordata; class Mammalia; order Chiroptera; family Phyllostomidae; genus Artibeus; species Artibeus jamaicensis. The sequence continues at coordinate 2,164,593 of NW_026522036.1, forward strand.
TTTGCATCTTAGCAGTATAAGAACTTTTTTTTCTATATTTATATATTCACTTATAACCCATCTCTAAGAATTCCCTTCTGAATTGGTGTTTCAGGATCCTTAGGGTATAATCCCAACAGTGGTATTGCTGGGTCAAAATGTGAGGGTGTGTGAAAATGGAGACAATTATACTAGAACAACAAGATATATATATAGACCAAATGTAATTTCAACTCCTTAACAGTTATTTGACACCCCTGATCTTGATAAATCCAAATAAAATTTAAGCAGGCCCAATCTTAACATCTCATTTTGATTGGATACTATCATTCAGCGTAAAAACGGTTGCTGCTCTTTAGCTTATCTGAGTAGGTGCTGGGGTTACTCATCCATCTGTCAATAAGCCTTTGGTTGTGGTGAAGGTTACTACTGATTGGACCACAAACGACATCATCAATGGGTAGAGATCAGCTGCTCCCATTACCATGGTTTTGGAAGAGCCAGAGAACTATTGCAAACATGTAACAAGTCAGAGGAAGGGAGGGAGTACTACTCAATTTTTGGGTATATCACAACCATATAAAAGATCACCACCCATGTAACAGATACTGGGAGACCAAATGTCCGTCATCCCGAATTACTAACAAAATAAGCCTTTCTTCTAATATTAAACTGAGCAGCAAGCTAGATATCCTTGCTACTGGGGAATGCACTAGTGAAAGATAAATCTCGCTATAAGAAAAAAAACTTTTAAGGAAAAAGGCATATATGTGTTTGGAAATTTGGAATATTATGGACTTATCCTCCTTCACTCAATTTAGACAATATAGTCAGTTATAATAATTCTTCAGTAATATTTTTTCATTTTATGCCATAATAACCAAGAGTACTCTTTCTGATTTATTTGAATAAACATATCCATTGATTATTTTTGTTTTTTTCCTTGACAAATCATTTAGTTGTATACTTTATGACTGTCACTCTGAGTATCATTTCTCAATGTCCATGTAAAACAAAACAGCCTGACTGATTAGGATGGTTAAATAGACTTTTTATTTTTTGCCTATATATTACCAAAATTTCCTTCCCTGCAGCTAAGGACGTAAACATTGTATAAACTATGTTGATTGATTTGGCATTACATTGATTTGTCGATGAGGCCAAAGCATATTAATTGATGTCCTCAGATGGTCAGGTGTAGTTTACAAATATATGGATAATGTAATATGGAGATAATCAATTGGATATCTGAATGCTTTCCTTTCCCTGCAGATGTTCTGACTCATTTTGTGGACAAGAATTTGTTTGTATGTTTGTTTTTTCTTTTCTAATACTGTGATAAATTACTAGCAATTCAGTAACAAACTGCTGTGCTGTTCTGAGAGTAATGATTATGTTGAAATCATTTTCTTTTTTAAAATAAATCAGTAAGTAGGCACAATTCCATTTGAGCTTTCATCTTAAAAGAAAAACAATATTTAAGATAGCTTTTGTGACTGATTCTAAACATGTGTTTGAAAGTGGCAATAAATGATCAACCTAATTTTTAGATATTTTACTAAATATTTCAAAATATCTTGATAATTGATTAGTTTCTTTAGTTCAAATTTAAACATTTATTGTCATGTGTGCAGCATTTATATAACTGAAGAGGATGTGCTCTTACAGTATCTTAGAATGTTGGTTTTTGTTAATCATCAACTTAATGAGGGCATGTTTTAAAACATATGGGATTCCAAGAATGATTTTTTTGCCATTACAATCTTTTTTATTTTGCTATTCAAGTCATATACATAAATTACAGAAATGTTGAGAGCCCCCTCAAACCTTCTTTAGGAAAGGAAACACATGATTTTAATTTTTGTAGGGAATTTCTTAGGGCAAATGTCCAAAAATGTCTATTTATTTTTATTATCTGAACAGCCTCTTTATTTTTATTTGGTGTATATTTTTTTTTATTTTATGATCATAAAACTCTAACACTCCAGCTCTTAATATTTTGTATCTAAAGTCATCACTGAAAAAGAGAATCATAGCTTACATTTCATGAATCGAGCTCTCAAAAGATTTATCTGTGCATGAAACACCTTTTATACTGAGCATTTCCTGGGTCCTAATAGATTTAGTCATAAGAAAAATATTGAAGCATAATATATATACATTAAAATTTAAGAAGAGTAACCATTGAGGTATTTAGAGTATGTGAGGGTGATCACTCTAAGACACATTTAGACCTAACATTATGGAGTCTCCTGGAAATGTAAGAAAATAGATGTGATGTATGTGTTCCAGTTCAGGGTTCAAGTGTACCGGCTCAGGTTAAGAAAGACACTGAAACTAAAGAAAGAGCTTAGATGTCTGTGTAAAGCTGTGTGAACAGAACTTTAAATGAGTATTTCCCCAAAGCCCTCTATTACTACCACAAGATAGAAGTCTTTTGCACTCAATGCCACTTGCTCTCTTCATTTTGGTTGACCTGTGAATTAATGACAAATGTGCCTCAAATGTTCACATGATGACAAGGGAATCGTTTATTTCATAAGTGCACTAAAAGTGTGCTGAAGCATGCACAATTTAAACTCGCCAACCAGCCATTCTGTCCTGCTGATTCAGTGGTATCAAGGACACTGTATTCAACATTTTGCTTGGCTGCAGCCCTCTCTCTGAATAGGGTCTATAGAGCATGGAGCTTGGTGTTATGAAACAAATCTTTCCTCTTTAAATGTCAGTGTCTCATCAGACCTTTGCATTGGTTCATTTTAGTGTTGTTTCCCCTGCTCTGTAGTAAAACGAGGTATTTAACAACCTCTGCTGTATTAATAGTTAACAGTATTAAAAGTACAAGCTTGTAATTTGACTCTAGGTAGACTGTGACTTTGGAATAAAGACTACACATGCATTTCTGTCATGGTGGGATTTAAAGATCACAAAAAACTTGATCAAGACATAGCTTATAGGAGAGTAATGGTAATTTCCATGTTTTATAATGCTGAATTAGGAGTCTCCGTTTAACCTCTAAAGGCCTTGGCTGAATTAATACTCAATTGTTAAAGCATCTCTTGAGTGTGGGTACATTTTGGTGATATGTACTATACAGGTGTTATTCATATTGTTAGCAGAAGGTTTCTATCATTCTGTTTTCTGACTTTTAGGCAAAAACACAATTTCAGCTTTATCAGACAATTTTATGACATATATTTAAATTGATGTGGGAAGATTTTCAGGGTCTGTCAGACGGTACTAGGATATTAGCCTGTCATTTTCTCATGAGAGAGAAGCAATTTGTAAAATACTGTGTTGTGGATTAATGTATGCATTATTTTGACAAAATTTGATAGTTTCATATGAAGTCAGAAGAAACTTTTTTGGCATCACACTAACAAATAGTGTTTTAGCCTGATATTCACATTTAAATCAACTGTTTTGAAATGGTGTAGAATTGTTTCCAACAATGACAACAAGGACAAAGGTCATACCAAATTTTAAAAATTCTTTCTTTTTCATTTAACGCATTCATAGAGTTTAAACTACCCACCAAACATTTTTTCATAACTGTAAAGGTAATAAAAGTTTTTAACACTGCTATTAATATGAACATTGATGACGATGATGACAGTAACAATAACAACAATAAGAAGGAATTCCCTTTCCTGGCCACCTTTCACAATACCCTCCTTCCTATGCACTACCCTGGTTTTAACACCTAAAAGCCTGTGGCAGGAAATCCTTACATTCAGGCAAACCAGGAAGACTGATCACTCAAACGAAAATGCCTTTTAAGATAGATAAATATCTAGAACTCAAACAGTACCTCAAAAGTTTTATCTTTATGTCAGTATTGTTGAATTAGTTTTTTAAAATCATTATAACTATGTAGTTACAATGATAGAGCCAAGTAGTAGTACGATGATATTCCCTTGTTCATGTTGCTATTTGGCCCTTTTGGAGGTAAAATTTTGCCTTTATCTTCACTTGAAAAAATTTGCTCTCCACATAACCTTATATTTGTTTCAAAGGCTGTGTTATCCCATTATATATACTTTTTAAATGAGGATCTCTTTCCCATAATTTTTTTCTTCTTTTCTGAGTTGATCCACCTTGTGGTTTAACCCTTTTTAAAATAGATTTTATTTATTTATCTTTCAAGGGGAAGGGAAGGAGAGAGGGAGAGATATATAAATGTATGGTTGCCTCTTGTGTGTCCCCTGCTGGGAACTGGCCTGCAACCCAGGCATGTGCCCTGATTGGGAATCGAACCTCAATCCTTTGATTCGAAGGCCCTTGCTCAATCCACTGAGCTACACCAGCCAGGGCTAATCCTTTACTTTCTGAAGCACATCATTCTTTCCTCAGGAAAATAGCACAAGAAGGTGTATCTATAAGTCATTCAATTAAAAAAATAGAAAAATATTCTACCCTCTACTGAGTGGATATTTTGGTTTGGCATAACATTTAAGGATGAAGTTTCTGCTTTTGGAATTTTGAAAACAATTGTTTTCTAGAATCTGCAGCTGCTGTTAAGGCATTTGCAGACATGATCATTATCCCATGCATTTTCCCCTCTGTTAAGAAGAGTTTAAAATCTTCTCTTAACCTCTGATACTTAAAACTTTTATGACAATTGGCCTCGGGCTAAGACTGTCTCACTGATTATATCAGGCAACCTGTAGACTAGTGTACTTTGCTCCAGAACTTCTCTAGGGTGACTTCTTTCACTTAGTTCTCCACCAGTCACTGTTGTTGCTCACACTCTGAGCAGTTAGCATATGTCTGCCCCCTCAGTGTACAGATGTGCATTTTACTTCCTTGTTTTAAACTATGGGCCCCACCTGCACCTTTCCTCAAATGTGCTAATCTTGAGTCTCCTGCTTCTAGATAAATTTCTCTAGGACAATGCATAAAAATTCTGCCTGTAGACTAGACATGTAATTGCTGACATTCTTCTCATTGGTTTGAGGAAAAGGTAGAGTCATATATTCAGTATAATGGATTTCAAATGATCTCCCATGTTTCATTCCCACTCTTTACATTTTGCCAGGTCTCGTAACTTTCTGGAATTTTTCAGGGAAAAATCATTCAAATTCCTTTCTCCTAAACTCATGCTGTATCTTCTTCATCATTATAAACTCCATGACTGCTTTTTTAATCTGCTTTTCATTTTTCACTTTTTTTGCAGTTAGTTGCCACATTATGTCACATCGCTATTGATTTATGCAATTTTTATTCCTCTACAATTCTTTTATAATAGATTCTGGAAGAGGTAGAGATAATCAAGTGACCAACTGATCACCTCTGGACAGAAGTGAACATCCCATTCACTAAAAAATGGCCTCAGTATTGGAAGTGGTACTAGAAGTAGCAATAGTTGATTTAGCAAAGAGTGTTGTAGTCATTACATCAGTTACAAGTAAGAGAATCTAGTAGCATTTCGCAGTTACTAGCCATGCCAAAAAGCCACATAATTTATAGCATTTTTTAGCGTATAGACATTTTTACAGACATTTGCTTTTACTTCACTTGATTCTTACAATAACTCTGTATGAAGGGATGGATATATGTCATTAATCATTGCATATACATCTCACTTTACAGAAATCTAAGGATCAGGGATGTTGAATAATTTATTTAACTTTGCTCAACTAGCATGTGCTGAAGAAAAGTTTAGTCCGTCCTTCTACCTTTTCCAATGTTTATCACTAATAATGTCAATTTGCAGAGGAATTCTGAAGTATTACTGTGAATCTTAAACACTTTCCAGACTCCTTACAGGTTGTGGTTTTTGCTATTGTAATGGAATATAAACACTTCCTTTAAGAATTAATTATTTAGAAAATTATAGTAGCTCAGACACTTTATTATTATTACAAATTCTGAAACAGAGGGAAATTTGCTTATTAAAAGATTTTACTATAAACTGGATATCTCAAATAGTCCTCAGGTAACTATTATTAAAATCAAATGAAATAGTTCTTTTCTATTCCTTGATTTCAATTTATCTAGGCATCCACTTTCAAAAATACAGTATGTTCTTTGACTCCTTATTCCTCACTTAGCCTTCTCCCTGCAGCCGCAAATTTCCAATAATATGGATTTAACTTCTTCACTTCTATTGATTCCACTATAGCTTCTGTCCTCACTGAGACTTCTTTCCAAGCACTTGTCTGTAGGTCACACAGTAAGCTGGTGCCAGCTTTTCTCACTGAAGCATAGCTCTGTCCCAGCCGCTGCCTTCTTTACACTTGCTAATTAGGGTCAATATTATATAACATTTTTTTCATATCTTTGAACAATTTTGGAACATCTTCCTGCCTATTCCCATTCTTGAACATCCGTACTAGTTTGCTAAGTGCCCTTCTTTATTTTCTCTTCCCTGATACCTTACATATAATATCTCTTCATGTTAAATGAGTATCATTATTTGGGAACAATCTCTAAGACTATCTCCCCTACAAGATTCTTTATTACTAAATTTCACCAATTGTATATGTCTTTTTTTATCTTTGCAGTTTGTTTTTCTTCATACTGCCAAAAAATGCAATATATTCTCTAGTATATAATAGACTGCCCTTGACAAGAAGTTAGGAGAAATTAAAATTATTTCCATGAAGTGTAAAGGAGATATTTTATTTTATTGTATAAGTGAAGTATATGCTTTTAAAATAGTGGAGTCATAATAATGTTAGTAATGGTCTTTTGTCCATATATATCAGTGCTTTAAGCTTTTTATTGCGTTAGTTTGAGTTTACGTGGAAGGAAGATTTTGAAGAAAAGAAGAATGACGTGGAGAGAGAAGGTTAGCATAGATAAGAAAGGCCTAAAGAACAGAAACTGTGAGCTTTCAGATGAAATGCAGATAAGTGATAAGGAACCATGGTTAAATGACATTTGTCCACTCCTTTCTGGGTACAAAAGAACCTCAAAGGCACAGATTTTATACTATCTATTTTTTTGTTCTTTCCAAATACACATAGTTTAAATTCTAGCCAAAATAAACCTGGTTTACCATGTTAATACAAAAAGAATTCTTATTTTTCTTGACTACTCTGATCACAATAATCTTAACTGTATAGTTGAACGCTATTTTTCTCAATCCTGTTATCCTTCCAAATAGGAGTGTCATCTTCACTTTGAACCCTCATGAAGTTATTCAAAGGACATCTTGGAAAAGAGCCCAAACTATGGAATAAAAGCTGTAAATTGTTTCCTGTGTAGTCACTGCAAACATGGCTGTATAACATGAACAGTGAATGTTTTATAATGACTTCATAGTATAAGTTTCCAACTCTTCCTTTTAACTCTTTCTAACTCTTCCAAGTTAGCCAATGCAGTATAGAGAATTTTTTCTGTTCAGTTCTGGTCCTTATTATTTTCTTTCTGTTTCTGCTGAGTCCCTGGGATATTTGTATACTGTATTTGCCTCATGGAGTTTTATGCTGCAATGCAACTCTTTTGTATCAAAATCCATGTGATCATCTCTGTTCACATTCTCAAACTTTTATTACTTGTTTGGTGGAAGGAAATTTACTTCTCTCTAATGGGCCTTAAAAATGGCTTCTATAAATTATTGCTTCAGAAATAGTTTTCTCATCTCATTCATGAGATGCTGTGCCTTATTGTCCTTCTCTGTCTCCAAATTATTTTATTTTTTTTATATTCTTCCCCAGCTGTGATAAAGAGGAGGACAAAATGAACAACAGAAGTAACATATGATCCAGCAATCCCTTTGCTGAGTATATACCCAAATGAAATGAAAACAGTACCTTAAAGACAAACCTGCGCTCCCATATTCATTGTGGCATTAAACAGAATAGTCAAGATATGGAAGCAACCTACGCATCTATCAATGGATAAATGGATAAAGAAGTTGTGAGATGTGTGTGTATGTTTTTGAGCAGCCTCCATACTGTTTTTCATAGTGACCATACCAGTTTGCATTCCCACCAGCAGTGGGAATGAATATATATATACATACATATATGTTTACCAATCAAATACAAAAAGAATAGTATCGTACTATCTTCTACCAAAGAAATTGGAGAATTTCTGACTAAGATCTGGCCTTAAAATGACACTTCTACTGAAAGATGACATTACATATGCCATGTGACACCATTAAACAATTTGCTTTAATCAACAACTCAAAAGTTTACTTAAACTATCTCATACTCACTTCCATTCAACTTAGATATAAATAATAAATAGTAAGTTTGCTTAAAAAGTATTACAATGAATAAGTTTGGAGCTTTTGGCTAATAGCCTTTACTAGAATGTGTCCTCAATGTACACAATGGCTATTCTTTAAACATTTTTTTCGCATAAAAACACAGGCATTATTTATGCTTAGCTCACTCAGCATTTGCCCTATGATAACATATGCTTCATCTTTTTATTAGAGTGGGATTTACCTTTAAATTCCCCTTCAGGAATAGATTTTTATCTTAAATCTAAACTTCTTTGTAGCACCTTCCGCCTTCAAAAAAAATCTGAAGAACATCTTACCAAGTATTGAAACCAGACCTCCTGAATTTCTTTCTTTCCTGTTCTTCCGTGAAAAGAATACATTTGCTCTGACTTAATGTCTCAGAGATGTGTCTCACCCCAAAATCATTGGCTGTCATCCAAGCAAGTTTCTTGCAACCTTGTATGATTTCAGAGTTTAAATGCTTTCCTTGTCTGGAGGGAAATTTCATGGTCAAGAATCAGATAGTTCTTAATTCTCTCTGGGAAGACAGGCTTCTCTCCAAGTCTGTTTCAGTTCTTGCTTCCATCTTCTACCGCAAACACACATACACACAACTCTTGGGAGATGTCATTTTTCCCCCAGGGTGTTGACAAGAGAGTCAGATTGCCTAGCACAGGGAAGGGTATATAGATCAACTACTAAGGTAATGAAATGTGTGTCTCCCCCTCCCGACCAACCAGCCAGTGCTGATTTATTTTTGTCTCAGCTTGGATAAGCTAGTTTCCATGAGTTGAGTTCTCTATAGTAAAACTTTTATGAAATATATTGAAAAAGCCAACTCAGTTGTGTATATCTTATGCATCTAAAACTAGAATATGCTTACATCAGTGACATAGTAATTATCAGGAATTTCATAGAATTGGGATCTTAGGGCTCATTTGAAGAAACCATCTAATTTTATTCCTAACTCTGTCAGTAAACAGCATGCCCTTCATGTGTATGTTGATGTCATGTATGCATCAGTGACATAATCCTCCCATAGGTGTGGGAAATTGTTAGAAGTCTACTCTTCCAGGCACCTTTCTCCAGGCTTCAAGTAAATAGAAAGTGCTATAGAGTCAGTTTGAACACAAACTCTAATAGACAAGTAGCCTTGGGAAAACTGAAGGGCTGTAGATTTCTATCTTTACTGCATATAGTGTTAGAATAAAAACAGATAGTACACAAAGCCATGTGGATAAGGCATTGATAATAATGGAGATAACATATACATTCTAACATAGTGCCATTTAACCCTGCAGAGGTAGTGGTCAAAAAAACTACAGCTTAGGTTGCAGTTTGTCCAAGAGATACACTCATCATTAGCATGTGCTGAATGCAAAAACAAAACAAAACAAATCCCTGTAAAATAACGGTAAATTTTCATTTATTACATTTATACAAAATACATGCTTTTTATTTTTATTTGAAATCTAGAAAGGATTAAGGAAACATAAAAACAAAGAAAAAACTTTTATTTTTAAATAATGGAAACATAGATATTACTTAATAATACAACCAAAAAGTGTCTTTAACATCAATTAATCAGAACCTTCAATAGTTGGCTTTGCAAAACATTTGTAATAGTCATTGCAAATGACCTTGCTCTGCTCAAGGCTTAAATACTTCTCATAATATTTGCAAAAATATTTTGATAAGCAACTCATTTTGGATGCATAGCACCTAACACATCTTTTGTTATAGCCAAACTAATGGCTTAAACATTATGGCTTGATGTTAGTCACATACAAATGCACAGCTAGTCATGACCTTGAACCTATGCACTGGCTATATGTAACAATATTTAAGAAAAGAGTTTGTATCTCACAGATCTTCTGTGACCTCTGCAGGATTAATAAATATATTCATCTGTTCACCTTTATTTTCTTCCAGTCTGTTCCACTCCTCTACCTTTCTGGTTTATTTTAAGAGAAGAACTTCAGAGAAGGTTGTAGTTTTCTATTTATAAATTAAGTTAAATATATGTATTCAGGTAAGAACAACCTTCTGAAAGAAGGGTGTATCTCCTTGTAATGAATTGTGCCATCTGGTCATCATCAGGCCAGTGTGCAAGGTAGAGAGAAATATCAGGCTCTTTTTTAAAAATTGTCATTCAGTTACAGTTGTCTCCATTCCCCCCTATTACTCTCCCCCTGCCCTATCTACTCTCACCCCCCACATTCAATCCTCCCCCCACACCATTGTCTTTGACCATGAGTCCTTTATACATGTTCCTTGACTTAACCCTTCTCTTTCTTTCCCCTGTCAAGCCCCTCCCCCATCCCCCCTGATCACTTCAGTTGTTCTTTATTTAAATGTCTCTGGTTCTATTTTGCACACTAGTTTGTTTTGTTGATTAGATTCCACTTAGAGGTGAGATCATATGGTATTTGTCTTTCACCACCTGGCTTATTTCACTTAGTATAATGCTCTCCAGTTCATTCATGCTGTCATGAAAGGTAAGAGTTTCTTCTTTCTTTCTTCTGAATAGTATTGCATTGTGTAAATGTACCATAGTTTTTTTTTAAATCCATTCATTTACTGCTGAGCACTTAGGCTGTTTCCAGCACTTGGCTATTGTAAATTGCACTGCTATGAACATTGGGGTACACAGGTTCTTTTAAGTTGGTATTTCTTAATGTATGATTCCAAAAGCAATTGCCAGGTCAAAAGGCAGATCCTTTTTAGTTTTCTGAGGAAATTCCATACTGGTTTCCACAGTGGCTGCACCAGTCTGCAGTCCCACCAACAGTGCACTGGAGTTCCCTTTCCTCCACAACCTTGCCAGCACTTCTTTTTTGTTGATTTGTTTGTGATCAGGCTCTTTATAGCCAGAGAGTAATGCACACAATCCATAGCCTTTTGTGGTCTGCTCCTTCTGTTCCTCTATTCAGTTGTGCACAAGGAAGACAGGGAATAAACTAGTCTTAATTTGTGTCTCTAAACTATAGAGTTCAAGGGCGTGTGTGCTCTTCTGCTAATCCTACATCCCTTATTCCCTCTTGAAGAAGATCCTATGTTAAGCTCCAGGATAGAATGTGCTCCTGTGGTTGATTCTTATGTGTGTTTTTCTGAATATTTGCTACTACAATGGTAAGATGTAAATGTTTCTGCCATGAGAAATTTTATTATTGTTTAGTGATTACAGTGTCAAATTTTAAAGATGAAAAAACTGAAGATAGATAGATGGTTGTACCATATTGTGAATGTGTTTAATGCCACCAAACAATGATTAAAATGCTAAATTTTAAGTTATACATTCTTTATAATAATTAACTTTTTAACTTTATAATTAGTAAAGGAATAATAAGCATCTCTAAGAAGTATACTCCAATGTAGGCTGAACTATGTAATTAATGTGTTTCCAAAGTCATAGGAGAAAAGTGTTCATGAAAAGATTTTCTCCACCTTTCTATTGAATAGGAAAAAACATTGTTTTGCTCCTCAAACCATGAATTTGTTAACCACAAAAGTGTTTTCAGTCTCCCTTTTTTTCCTGAATTAGAAATCAGAAAGCAGGGAATCCAAGATGGCAGTGGAGTGGTTGTATGTTATACTCACTTCCTCCAAGGACAAAACTGGAAATATAACTAAAATATAGAATAATGAACCTGCATCTCAACTGAAAACTAATTGTAGAGAAGACATACTAAGGATATACTGATGAAGTCACACTGAGTCTAGCAGCAAAGGAAGAGACACAAAAAGGACAGGAGTTGCTCCCATGGGTGTGACTGAGATTCTGGAGGGATATCTGTTTTGAAGATTCCCCTTGAGAGGCATGAGGTCTCAACCCCAACTTGGGCTCCCCAGACCAAGCACCAGTGCCTAGAAGAGGCTCTCACATAACGTCAGACTGAAAATCAGCAGGGATTCTGTCCGCCAGGGAGAGTCATCCCTTCACATGGCCATATCTTGTTCTTTTTGGGCCTGAGAAGCACTGCTGGCCTCAGTCTGATGATTCCTGAGACCTTGCCTCATCACAAAGGTGGGAGACAGCCAGACTTGGTATATACCCTGGAACATTTGCTAAGTGGCTTCAGACCCAGCACTTGTACCAAATTTGAACCTGTATTGGTCTGGTGAACACCATTCGCCTCTACCTACTGACTCCCTGAGAACTTACTTTGTTCTCAAATACTGACAGCAACTCAACTCAAATACTGACAAGACTTCTTTCAGTGACTGAGGCTTACAGGAGCCTGCAGGTGGTAGGAGGTGGAAACAGATCTCAGAGTGCCTTGGGACTTTTGCTGATGTACCCCCAGGTCCAGTGCTAGTAAAAGCCAGAGTTGTGAGCAACTTGTTCCTTTCTACACATAGCCATGTCCAGGAGAGGCAGCCACAGATTGTGGATCACTCTGTAGCTCCAAACAGATTGTCCATGTCCAATCACAGGGAGCACCTGAAAGTGGCACGTACCAGAGTCCCTCCCTAGAGACTGCAGAGTCAACACACCCAGTGGTCAGCTACAGACAACATTAGAGCAGGATCCAATTAGCTTCATAAGCAGCACAGCCAAAGGAAGATCTCAGATGTGCTGAGGCAAATTCTGCTTCATGTAATTAGCACCTACACAGCAGCGTATGCACTGTTGTCAGAGTTCACCCTGCCAGCCAGCCTGAGGATTGACCCCATGTGTGACTGGGGCAATAGAAATCAAGACTCAAGTACAACAGGAGGGCCTACATAACCCACACAATGGACATTCCTGGAGCACCCAGCTTAACTGATCCAGGTATGTCACAGGATACTAACTACATAAGACCACCCTACCAAGACTATGAGTCATAGAAGATCTATCTGATGTATAGAAAGAAACACAAAGAGGCAGCCAAAAAAGAGGAGCCAAAGAAACATGCCCCAATGAAAGAGTAAGATAAACTGCCAGAAAAAGAGATAAATGAAATAAAGGCAAGCAACTTATCAGATATACAATACCAGAAGGAGAACAAGAAGAATAAGAAGTTGAGAACCTATTTGAAGAAATAATGACTGAAAAATTTCCTAATCTGATGAAAAAAAAAAGATACACAAATCCAGGAAATGTAGAGGCCCATGCTGAGACACCTAATTAAAATGATACAGTTTAAATACAGAAATAATCTTAAAAGCAGCAAAAAAAAGAGGCAGTTACCTGGAAGGGATCTTGCATATGACTGCTGATTTATCAACAGAAAATTTCAGGCCAGAAAGGATTGGCATGAAATATTCAAAGTAAAAAATGCATGTGCACACACACACAGACCTGCCACCAAGACTACTTTATCCAACAAGGCTATTATTTAAAACTGAAGGAGAAGTAAAGAGCTTCTCAGACAAGAAAATGCTAAAGGAGTTCATTACAACCAAACGGGTATTACAAGAAATTTTAAAAGGTCTTCTTTAAGAAAAAGGAAAAGGGGAACAAACAGAGGAACATAGTTAAAAGAATAAAATGAAAATAAGTACTTACCTATAAAAACCACTTTAAATGTAAATGGTTTAAATGCTCCAATCAAACAACATAACATAGCTGAATGAATAAGTAAGCAAGACCTGTATGCATGCTATCTGTAAGAGACTCACTTTACAATGAAGTTACATACAGACTAAAAGCATAGGGATGGAAAAGATATTTTATGCAAATGGATGGGAATAAAAGCTGGGTAGTAATACCTATATCTGACAAAATAGACTATAAAATAAAGGCTTAACTAGGAGACAAACAAGGACCCTCCATAGTGTTAAAAGGAACAATCCAACAAGAGGATATAACCCTAGTAAGCATTTATGCACCCAATATAGAAGAACCTAAATATGTAAAGCATACCTTAATAGACATAAAGGGAGAGATTGATATAAATATAGCCACAGCAGGGGATTTTTAACACCCCATTGACTTCAGTAGTTAAATCTTCCAGAGAAAAAAATTAATAAGGAAGCAGAGGCCTTAAATGACACACTAGGTCAGATGGATTTAATTGCTATCTTTAGAGCTTTTTATCCCAATGCAAGATATGCATTCTTTTCAAATGCACATGTAACATTTTCTATGATAAACCACATGCTAAGACACAAGATATACCTATTAAACAAGACTTAATAATTAAATAATTGAAATCATATCAAGTATCTTCTCTGACCATAATGGTATGAAACTAAAAATTAGTCCAAGAAAAAAACTGAAAAAGTGACATGGAGGTTAAATGCATGCTATTAAATAGTGAATTAATTAACAATGATATCAAAGAAGAAATTAAAAGAAACAAATGAAACAAATGAAAATGAGACCAAGACAACCCGAAATCTATGGGAGACAGCCAAAGCAGTCCTAAGAGGGAAATTCATTGCATTACAGGTGTATCTCAAGAACCACAAAAGTCTCAAATAAGCAGTTTAACTTTACACTGAAAAGAACCAGGAAAAAGGAAACAAACAAAGCCCAAAGTAAGTAGAAGAAAAGAAATAGTAAAGATGAGAGCAGAAGTAAAACAGAAAACTGTACTTGAACAATAATTAAATAAAAAATGTTTATAAGGTTGAAAAAATAAGTAAACAAAATAGATTTTAAAAAATAACACTAATACAAAAGATCAATGAAACCATGGGCTGGTTCTTTGAAAAGGTAAACAAGGTTGACAAATTTTTACTATACTCATCAAGAGAAAAAAAGAGAGGACTCAGATAAGTAAAATCAGAAATGAAAGAGAAGTAATTACTGATTCCACAGAAATACAAAGGATTGTAAGAAAATATCATAAACAACTATAGGCCAACAAATTGGACAATCTGGATGAAATGGATAGATTCCTGGAAACATACAATCTTCCAATCAGAGAATCTAAATAGATTACAATTAGTGTGATTGAAGCAGTAATTTAAAAAAAAACACTCCAACAAACAAAAGTCTTGGACAAGATGGCTTCACAGGTGAATTTTAGCAACATTCAAAGAGCTAACACCTATCTTTCTCAAACTATCCCAAAAAATTCAAGAGGTTTGAACATTACCAGGACATTTTATGAGACCTGCATTATCATAATTCAAAAGCCACATAAAAATACTACAAAGAAAAAAATTATAGGCCAATATGAACATAGATGCTGAAATCTTCAACAAATATTAGCAAGCCACATCCAGCAATACACTTAAAATACCATACACTGCAATCTAGTGGGGTTTATTCTGCATCTGGGGATGCAAGTTTGGCATCAATTTTCAAATCAATAAATGTGATAGACCACATAGACAAAATGAAGGATTAAAAATGATCATATTAATAGCAGAAAAGCTATTTGATAAAACCCAGTGCCCATTTAGGATAAAAACTCAGCAAACTGTAACATATTTGTTACACTTTGGAGGGGGCATACCTCAGAGTAATAAAGGCTATATATGACAAACCCACAGCCAACATCATACTCAGCAGGCAAAAACTAAAAATGTTCCTCTAAAGTTCAGGAACAAGACAAGGATGTCCACTTTCACCACCCTTATTCAACATAGTACTGAAAATACTAGCCACAGCAGTCAGACAAGAAGAAGAAATAAAAAGCATCCAAAATTAGAAAGGAAAAAATAAAACTGTCACTGTTTGCAGATGACATGATACTATATATAGATAACCCTAAAGATTCCACAAAAAAAACTACTAGAATTGATAAATGAATTCAATAAAGGAGCAGGATACAAAATAAATATCTAGAAATCAGTTGCATTTTTATACATGAATAATGATATATCAGAAGGGGCAAGTAAGAAAATTCCATTTACAATTACATAAAAAAAAACCCGCCCAGGAATAAATTTACCCAAGGATGCAAAAGACCTGTACTTGGAAAATTATAAGTCCTTGAATAAAGAAAGTGAATAAATATACGAATAAATGAAAGCATATACCTTGTGATGGATAGGAAAAATTACATAATTAAAATGTCTATAATACCCAAATTAATCTGTAGAGTCAATGGAATTCCTACCAAGATACCAATGGTGTATTTGGCAGACCTAGAATAAATATTCCAAAAATTTATATGGAGCCACAAAAGACCTGAATCTTGAGAAATAAGAACAAAGTTGTAGGAATCATACCACCTGATACCAAAATATACCACATGGTCATAGTAATCAAACAACATTGTGCTGGCATAAAAACAGACATCAATGGACCAGAATAGAGAGTTAGAAATGAATCCATGACTTTATGGTCAATTAATATTTGAAAAGTTGTCAGAACATACAATGGGGTAAAGATAATCTATTCAATAAATGATGTTGGGCAAACTGGACAGATATGTGCAACAAAAATGAAACTAGACCACCTTCTTATACTATACACAATAAAATAAAATTGGATTAAAGCCTTAAATATTAGAATTGAAACCATAAACACCATAAAATAAAACATACAAAGAAAAATCTCAGACAATTCCTGTAGCAATATTTTTTTCTAATGTATCTTGTGCAGAGTTTTCTGGTGAAACATCAAATCACCCAGGTGACTCATCCTCACTAAGGTCCAGATTTGGTGCCCTGTGACTTCCAGCTTCTGGACAGAAGCCATATATATATATGAATGATGGATATTCCACTGCAAGAATACGATTATATTATAAGTGTAAGAATGTCCATAGAATCTCTTAAGATGGAACAGAAATATAGTTAACCCTAGAACAACATGAGGGTTAGGGACATTGACCTTCACATAGTATAAAATCCATGTATAACTTTCTATTCCCCCCAAATGTAACTGTATCCGGCCCTTGGTACCTGCAGGGGATTGATTGGCTTCAGGACTCCTGGGGATACAAAAATCTGTGGATGCTCAAATTCCTTACTTAAAATGGCATAGAACAATGCATAGAGTCTCCCCTGCACACTGGCAGATAACCAGACACAGATCAAAACTACAGTTTTCAATCAGCAGTTCATTGAATTCATGGTTGTGAAACATGGAGATATGAAGGGCTGACTATATTTTTGGAAAAAAAAATCCATGTACAAATGAACCTGCTCAGTTTAAAGCCATGTTGTTTGAGTCAACAGTATAAGAGTGTTAGAAGACTGGAGAAAATTATAAAGAGATGCCATGTAATACAGTCCAATTTTATGTCCTGAGGCAACAAGCTTTGGCAGATTCAGTGATTTCCCCAAGTTCTTATGCCTTCTCAGTGGCAGAATCACAAACAAGTTTTCATTACATTGCACAATAAGTTGTCCCCATGAAAGACCATAACTTCTACAGGAAGAAAATGGTAGAATATTCTTTGTGGGACTTAAATAGAAAGATCAACTGTCTTGGACACCTTAATATTCAAATTCCACACATTCAGATTAAAGACAAAATCATCAATACATTAATGTGAATTAATACACAAATAGCTTTTAATATCCTCAAAATTTTATCATCTCAATGCTCATTTAATTGCATAGAAATTAAATAAATGACAAAGGAATACCTCCAAAACTTAGCCATACAAAGCTAGAGTAAACTGCTGTGAAGCATAAGATATTTCAGTGTATTTAATAGCTCCTTTGAAATAGAGGAGGATAAATTGGGCTCCATATGATGTGACCTATGTTCATGTTGACTATAGATTTAAGTTTATAGTTTGGATATTCCAATTCATTCACCCTTTCCCAGCTTAACTCCCAAACAATGCTATCCTTTTTTTAAATGCATAATATTTATCTGGTTTTTATACACAGGATTAAAGTGGTCACTGCTAATAATCTTTTTCATTTTGCTTTAGGTTCTTTGGTTTTCTTTCAGAGACTTTGCACTTGTGTTTATCTCTGCCTGGAATTTCTTGCTCCTGTAAAGCTAGCCCCTTCTCCTGATTTAGCTTTTTTAAAAATATATTTTATTAATTGTGCCATTACAGATGTCCTATTTCCCCCCTTTATTCCCCTCCACCCTGCACAACCCCTCCCCCACCATTCCCCCCTTTAGTTTATGACCATGTGTCTCAAGTTCTTTAGATTCTATATTTCCCATACTATTCTTGCCCTCCCCCTATCTATTTTCTACCTACCATCTATGCTACTTATTCTCTGTACCTTCTCCTCCTCTCACTCCCCTGTTGCTAACCCTCCATGAGATCTTCATTTCTATGTTTCCGCTCCTGATCTAGTTGTCCTTTTAGTTTGCTTCTGTTTTACATGTGGTTCTTAATAACTGTGAGTTTGCTGTCCTTTCACTGTTCATCTTTTTTATCTTCTTTTTCTTAGATAAGTCCCTTTAACATTTCATATAATAAGGGCTTGGTGATGATGAACTCCTTGAATTTGATCTTATCTGAGAAGCACTTTATCTGCCCTTCCATTCTAAGTGAAAGCTTTGCTGGATAGAGCAATGTTGGGCGTAGGTCTTTGGATTTCATGACTTGGAATACCTCTTTCCAGCCCCTTCTTGCCTGTAAGGTCTCTTTTGAGAAATCCACTGACAGTCTGATGGGCACTCCTTTGTAGTTGACTGTCCCCTTATCTCTTGCTGCTTCTAGGATTCTCTTCTTCATTTTAATCTTGGCCAATATAATGACGATGTGCCTTGGTGTGTTCCTTCTTGGGTCCAACTTCTTTGGGACTCTCTGAGCTTCCAGGATTTCCTGGAAGTCTATTTCCTTTGCCATATTGGGGAAGTTCTCCTTTATTATTTGTTCAGATAAGTTTTCCACTGGTGGCTGTTCCTCTTTTCCTTCTGGTGCCCCTACAATTCAGATGTTGGAACATTTAAAGATGTCCTGACGGTTCCTAAGCCTCTCCTCATTTTTTTGAATTCTTGTTTCTTCATCCTTTTCTGTTTGGTCATTTTCTTCTTCCTTCTGGTCCACTCCTTTGATTTGATTCCCAGTTTCCTTTCCATTATGAAAGTCGGACAACAACAAACCTTTCAGCCAAACCAGTAAGAGGGGCAGAACCAACAGCAGAGTGGGGTTGGCCATGAAAGATCCACCAGACTGACCCTGGCGCATGACCTAGGCTCATGACCCAGGGCGCCGGCAGCCGTGGGTGGATCCTGGTGTGGAGAAGCAGGCGGATCCACTGAAGGGCTCAAGGCGGCGGATCCACTGAGGGCTGATTGTGGTCACACATTCACAAGCAGATAAACCGGTGAAGGAGCGAGCAGCGAGATGGACCTCGCAGGCCCCAGCAGCAGCAAGTGGCAGATGGAACTGCCATTGTCCCTCTCTGACCCCATCCCCACATACAGTGTCACAAACCAGCAACCTGGGTAGCCCTACCCTGGTGAACATCTAAGGCTCCGCTCCTCATAGGTAACAGGCACAAACTGATTTACCTTTCAGGTCAACTCTTACTTTTTCAGAAGAGGCATCTCTTTTCCATTTCATCTCAAATACTTTCTGCTTCTATAGTCTTCTATATTGTATCATCTTCTGTCTTTATGTAATACTTTATATTATCTGAACATTTTTGTTTGTTATGTAAATTCCCTGTTAACCCAGGCTAAAAATAAGTTCTTCCAGATACTTTTTAGTTAATCTAATTTCTTCTCCTTTTTCTAGAACATTCATTCTTCTAACCAAAGCATTGTGGGACTGCTACTTCCTGAGTATTGGAAATTGAACAAATTGCTCAAGATGCTTTTCTTAAGCACGTATTCTCATTGACTTATGTGAAACTTCTGTTCCACAAAGAGATGTGTGTGTGTCTGTGTGTGTGTGTGTGTGTGTTGCTATAAAGACTGTTCTCCCAAATTCTGTAGGTGCTGCATTAATTTTAAACAAATTTAAATGAAGGAACTTACACTTAAGTGCCACAGAACTACAAAAAAATAAACCATATTCCTTAGGTGTGTCTTTATGAAAGTCATTGTGGAGCTGTCCATTAATCGAGAGAGCAAATAAGAAGTCCAAACTTTATATCATATGCAGTTTGCATTCCTTTGTACTTACTGAGCACACCTGATTCACTTTACCTCTCCTGTGTAACTGTGTTTTATGAATATAGAAAACCTGTGTAATACCAATATCAGAATGCATTTAGAGTAACTTGGGAAAGTATTTTTAGAATCTAGTTTTAAAAGGCAATAATATAATAGTATTATTTCATGTGGAGTGGCAAATTACTTGTATTTTGTGCAAGGAAAACCATTGGCATAGACTTGATGGAATGTTGTTTAGCTATTTGTGAACAAGTATTGCTGTTAATATATTGGGTATGGTTTGTCTTCTACCCAAACCCATGCCTTATTAGACTCTATAGAGAGTTAAGTAGGCACTGAACTAAGAAATGTGAAACCACAGGCAGCATAATCCCATTGTGATTTCCCTCAGCACCTCGTAGCCTTTTTTTATGATATAGAAAACTTCATAGTTACACATTTTCTGTCATTGAGAGATCCAGTTATAATCACACAGTTCAAATTAAATAGTACTGGTTACTGCTCAAATACATGCAGCTACATGAGATTAAAATGTATGTAACATCAATCACATGTAAAAGTGCTGGGACCTATTACTGATTTATTCTGAATATGAAGTGTACAGGTATAATCAACCCCACTTGTGTGTGAAGGCAGTGTCTACCCCTGTATGCAACATCGCACAGCCATTCAGTTAGACTAATACTCTTGATATTTTAACACCTACTTTATAAACATTATACAAGTAAATAAATTAAATTCACAGTGGGGTAAATTTGGGGTTAGTAGTGTGTATTTATTACTTGTGCATTGTGGAGGTAACTGATTTTTTTTTTTTTTTTTTTGCAAAAACCATCAGGTAATCTCATTAATGAACACCAGATGGCACTGCATTGAATAGCATTACATTTTCAATTGCCAGTAAATGCTGAAAACAGCATTTTGGAAATGAAGTAAGTGCAAGTTAGAAATAATCTTGCCTAGTCTCTCATTTTGCAAATGAAAGTACTCATAGTTAGAAAGGTTATTATCATTTCCTCAAGATCAAGTTAGAGATAAATGTTTGACCCTGCATTCAACCCCCCTGTGGGTTTTGAACACACTATCCTAGCTTATCATGTGTTGATGGTTTCATTACATAGAAGAAAGGGTAATACAAGGATAATGATCAAGTTTTAAATCCTAGCTGTGACACTAAGCAAATCAGTTAGCCATTTCACACTCAGTTTTCTTTGTGACAGTAAAGGATTAAAAGCACACATACCTTAGAGTTTTAAGTTTATTAAATAATAATATAAAATTTGCTAGACGAACACTCTAGACGTATTAGTTCTCCAGTGAGTTCGAGAAACTATATGTATTTCATCTTTTTCATAATCCTGAAGCCTTTATTATTTACCTAATTTGTTCAATACTTTACTCTGTATTGAACATGGGCAGCCTTTTGCTCTCTAGATCCTCACACTCAGAGATCTGTAGACAACCAGTAGAATGCAAATACTCCAGATAACCACATGGGCCTGTGATGTGGAAGAGGGATAAGTCTTTTCGTTTTCATCAGGGCAGGCAAAGGCACATTGCAAGTCTAATGGATTCTCAAGTGGGCTCCTTTAACTTCTCAAGACTGGACTTTCAGACTCTTCACCATCTGAATCTTCTCAGTCCTCTTAAGCCTCATTTAGCCCTTGCATTCTTACATTCTAAAACGTTACTCTATACTGCAGTCTCTCTCTTAGGGCTTCTACTTTACATTTTGGTGTGATATGCATTCTGAGTATAGTATTTACCAATAATTAAATCTGTGACTTTACCTAGATTCCTTTTCCTATAGTGGCCTCTACTTATTTCCATGTAAAAGGAAGGGCTGGACTAAATACATGCTTACTCTTTGAACTTCCAAAGTTCTATGAATTTTTTTCTAATTTTACCTGACTTACCATCTCCCCTCTGCATACCCATACATGCAAGTTTGGTACACTTGCTTCTCCTGATGGGTCTCATCGCCCCTAAATACTCGTATCATTTTTCTTATTTACTAGACTTTGTTTAATCCTCTCCTGCAGTGATATGTGACTTGTGGTCAATGAGACATCAGCAAACATGATGCACAGGTTAGAAAACATGATGCAAGCAGATGCTTAATAACTATGTTCCCAATAGAATTATCTTTTGGAATCTCTTCTCTAGCAAGCATTGGACCACCATGCAGAGAAGCTCACACTAGCCTTACAGAGAAATGCCAGGGAACCCACATAGTAACCAGAATTCAGACACTAGAGACAAGCCTCATCCCAGCCATCCCATCCAACCCCAACCACTTAAGCACCCCAATGAAGTCCCCAGACATTGTGGTGTGGCCCTGACTGTGTCCAGACAATCTCTGACTGTTAATTGTAAGCAAATGAATCAATTGATGTTATTAAGCTATTAAGTTGTGGGGTGTTTTTTTATAACAGTAGCTGACTGAAAAACTCTTGTTACCTGGTGGATTGGCTTTAGCTTAGCCTCACTTAGCCTTAATTTTATCGTCTATAAATGGTACATAATAATGGTTCCAAAGGAGCAGAATTGGTATTTTTAAATAAATTAATACATGGGTGATGATTAAAACAGTGACGGGCACAGAAGATTTCAGTATATAACAGTAGTTATTATTAAAGGGATTAGTCATAATTTGATAGATTTGGTCCCCAAATTTTCATTCAAGTGAAATGAAGAATTGGCTATAAGGAGGTTAGTGAAATACCAGTAGTAAACCTGCACAGATAGTGACTGGGAATTCCAGGGTAACTGTGATTATCCAAATATGCCCCAGTCCCAGGTGTTGTTTAGTGTAATCTGGTGGTATTTTTAGCTGTAGCTTAAAAAATGATAGGAATAATTCTGAGTTCTCCAGTTGGCTGGGACTTTCCGGAAATTTTTGATTAGATGTCATGTTTTCCTGGCTCTTTTGGAGGGAGATTAAATTAAGACACAACTGGGGGCACAGGGACCTACAATGTGCCTGCTTGCATTCTGACATGAGGTACCCGATATTATTTCTCTGCCTGACTTTCCCCTGCTCTTGCCTTTTTCACTTTCCTCTCCCTTCTAATTCCTTCCAACTTATTCCCATCAGTTATAAGAACCACAGCCTGCGTCCATGTGGGAGCTTAGGTTAGGTGAGAGAGAGAGGATGGTCAATTGCAAATCATACTTGATTCAACTCTGCCTTATTGCAGGTTATGTTATCATGGTGTTTTGCTGTGTTGTGATGCTTTACTGTCATTATAAATAGTATTATGCTTACTATTTTGCACAGTTTATATATTAAAAGACATATGTAATAAAATGTGTGCATTACTATCACACACATTTTACATTAACAATTGCATCTGAAATGAAGTTAAGTCATGTACCCAAACATTATTAACAAGAGCTGAACTACAGCAAGTTATTATTTATTACTTAGAACATTTTCCCATATGTACAGTAGAGATAGTTGTACATGCCTTCTAGGGTCATTATGAAGATTATCGGTAATGATACATGCAAATAGCCTGTGATAGTGCCAGGCATAGAACTATTATAATATAATCTTATACTACTCTGGACAGTACCTTCATCAGAAACCTAGGACCCCATTACTGTGTCTTCATGAGATGCTCCCATGATCCGAGATCATTAAAAGACCTCTTATGAATTCTTATGACCATTTAGCTCTGTGCAATGCATATCTAGATTACCTAATCTATATGCAATAAAATAAATATTTGCATTGTTATTTTCTGAGTTGGGTGTTAAATTACTGCCCTGGATATCTCTTCTGCTGCAAGCATCTTGCTTTAGAGTTCCCCAGTTCTCCTGTGCATTGTCACTGCTCTATAGATCATTCCTGAGTTACTTTATTCCTATAGTAAATTAGATTGAAAGACTGCTAGCACTACTCAGCACACCCATGAGACAGCCGTAACTTGATCAGGGTCATGCAGCCCATCAGTAATGGAGGAAAGCAGAGGTTACAAGACCTCAGGGAAGAGTATTATTAGACCAACGATAAGCTGTTATTTGATCCTCAGGGGAGGCAGGGCATTGAGCAGATATTGAGATGAGTAACACAATGTACTTGCCTAAATCATATCACTGAGCATCTCTTGGGGAACCAAGCATCATGGACAATGGAGTTGTGTAATAGTGAAATTGAAGATGCATTGCTGAAGTCAACAGGGATTGTTTGCTTCTTTCTCTCTTTCCTCTCTGTTTGGTAGCCATTCCTTGATTACCTTGGATCAAAGAAAGGGGCCAGGACAAAAGTCCTGACAGACTAGTCCAGAGATTTTTCTGTTATGTGTATTATGTGTATGCTTTTAGAGTATCATAAACTCATAAAAAACACCCTCTGAGAGCTGGAGTTTAATGCCATCTAGTATGGTCATTTCACAATATTTAAATCTCTTCTGTAATAAGTCTGTTGACAAGTAATTAGCCTTTACCTGAGCACCTTTATTGTCATAAAACTCATTACCATCCAGGTAGCCTATTTATTTCTTAGGATTTTTCTGGCTAACTAGATAGTTTCTACCAATTTGTTCCTTTTTTATTATCTTCTGTGTTATTAATGGTCATCAGATATTTAAAACATAGAATTATGAATTTTCCTTGACCTCACTATTTTTCATGTCTTCTAGTCCCTAGGAGAAACATCTATAGTTCTTCCAATGTTTACTTATCTTATATCATGGTTTTGAATTCCCTCAGAAGAATGAATGAGGAATTCAGGAAGAGAACCCATAGATCTGTAGTCAGATCTGGCTCTAGTTTCAGCTGCAGTAATGGATTTGTGACTTGGGACAAGTTACTTGGATTTCATGTCTCCGTTTCCTCTTCCTAAACATAATATTCAGTGTTTTATAGATTAATGCATCAGACAAGTATCCATCTGTCTTGCTTCTATAGTTGAATCTGGTCAATCATATCATATGATTGATTGATTAGCAACTTTTACCAACTAAATATCCTAGATATTTCTTTCTATTTTTTTATGCTTAGCTCTGAACTCTTTACTTTGTATTTACATAATTGGTGTTCAGAACTAAATGCAGGTTTTTAGAACTTTTCTAAAGTTTTTTTTTTAAAGATTCAATAGACATACCCCATTTTTCCAGAATAAAAATATTCAAAAATTCTTCAGATATTTATGACAGGATACCATGGTATTGGCCAAGGCTATGGAAACTAATTGTATTTTTTGGGTGGGTGCCTGTTGAAGTCCTAGACTATGCTCTATACCTGGCCAGCCTTACTGAAATGTACAACAGTGCTACATTGTATAAATAATTTGTAGTATATTGCATGTTTATGGGAAAAGAACAAATGTTTCCTTAACAGTAGGATGCTTGTTTGAGTTTGATCAGCATAGTTCTTGCTATTAAAATGGAAATTTCAAAGTGAGTGGTTCAAGACATTAAAAGCAATGTAGTTGCTCACTTCTTTCCACAAAAACTATAAATCTACAATAACATGTGGAATAATTTATCTGAAACTGGATGAACACTGCACAGTAAGAGATTAAAAAATGGTAACATCTATATGGATCGGAAAAGCAGAAACAAAGTCTCATTGAAAACAAAACAAATAAACAAACAAACCCAAACAACTCAGGTGTGAAGATTCACAGTTTGGGGGAATCACAAAAATAAGGATCTTTTTCCTCAGGAGCAAGGTGCTTGTGCTCTAAATCAGGTACCCAAACCCTTACATCCTGAACAGAAGAGATGTATCCTTAAAATGCCTGGCTTTGACAACTAAAGATTACATTAAGAAATACCATAAAACTGCAAGGAATGGGCAACCCACATTTAAAAGGCTCGTGTGTAGAGTTGCTCACCCTGGGACCCATAACAAAAACACAAGTTTAAAAAGTGCCTGGACCATGTGCAAAGGAGTCACATTATTAATATTAAATGAACTGCCAGAGAGGCAGAAAATAGCTGGGACTCTCAAAAACACTGACAGGTGACTTTTTTGCAATCTCATACTGCCTTGCTGATGCCAGCTCTTTCATGCTATTATGCAAGTCTCTATCTAATCTGCTAGGCTCAGTGGAAGCAACTCACAGAGTCCCCTCAACCCTCATGCCTCAGCTGTGCATCATACAGCCAGGCTGGAAAAGAGTCCTGCTCACACTTGAGACATGCTGTACTTGGGTACCAAATAGTCAGGCCAGGCAAGAGTCCCACCCACCATGACACCATGCCACAGCTATAGCCATGTACCATGAAGCCAAGCCAGGCGAGAGCTATGGCTCCCAATATCAGGTGGGCAGCTACAGCCCACACAGGGTATACCCATTTGAGCACCAAGCCCTGGTGGAGAGGGTGAATTGTGTTTTGGTGCCTCACATGTATATCTTCTATACAAGATTTCTCCTTCAAGATTGGGAGGGGCAGTCAATTTGCCTAACACACAGAATTAAACACAGAGAGCTAGGTAAAGTGAGGACACAAAGGAATATGTTGCAAATAAAAAAAGATAAAATCTTAGAAAAAGACACTAATGAAATTGAGATAAGCAATGTACCTAATAAAGAGTAATAACTAATTATTATAAAAATATTCACCAGATGCTAGAGAAGAATGAACATAGTGAGATTCTCAACAAAGAGATTGAAAATATGAGGGTATTTCAAACAGAAATTACAGAGATAAAGAATACTATATCTTAACAACAACAACAATGCTAGATGGGTTTGACAACTACCTGGATGAAGCAGAAGAGTGGATGACTGAGCTAGAAGTCAAAACAGTGTAACTTACAACATTAAGAAACAAAATCTTAAATAAATGATTTAACCTTACAAATAAAGGGAGTGAAAAATAAGACAAACAAAGTCCAAAGTTAGTAGAGGAAAGGAAATAATAAAGATCCAAATGGAAACAAATGAAATAGATATGAAAAAGTATAGTCAATATCAATAAAGTTAATAGCTAGTTCTTTGAAAATATAAGAAAAATTGACAAACTTTTAGCTAGACTAACTAAGAAAAAGAGTAAGAGGGCTCTAATAAACAAAGTTAGAAGTGA
Source organism: Artibeus jamaicensis (assembly GCF_021234435.1). Classification (NCBI taxonomy): domain Eukaryota; kingdom Metazoa; phylum Chordata; class Mammalia; order Chiroptera; family Phyllostomidae; genus Artibeus; species Artibeus jamaicensis. The sequence continues at coordinate 2,191,720 of NW_026522036.1, forward strand.
AATAAGAAAAGTTATATCTGATAGTTTATAAATACCAAGGATTATGAGAGAGTAATATGAACAAATTATACCCCAACAAATGAGGCAATCGGGAAGAAATAAATAAACTCCTAGAAACAGTTAATCTTCCAGAGTTAAACATGAAGAGAGAAAATCTGAATAAACTGATTAGTAGTAATGAAATTCAACTATTAGTCAAAAAACCTTCAACAAACAAAAGTCTAGGACTACATGGCTTCAGTAGTAAATTTTCCCAAATATTCACAGAAGATTTAATACCTATTTCTTCAAATTTCTCCAAAAATTAAAGAAGGAAGAATGTTTCCAAAATCATTTCATGAGGTAAGCATTGCCTTGCTACCAAAACTAGACAAAGGTATCATAAAAAAATTATAGGCCAATGCCCTTAATAAACATGGATGCAAAATTCTCAACAAAAATATTAGCAAATAGAATTCAACAGTGCATTAAAAAGGTAATACACCATGATCAAGTAGAATTTACTCCAGGGATGCAAAATTGGGTCAATATTGATTGCAAATCAATCAACATAATATACCACAATAACAAAATTAAAAAAAAATTTACATGGGCATTTTAACAGATGCAGAAGAGCATTTGACAAAATCCAATATCTATTTATTATAAAAATTATCAATAAATGTATATAGGGAAAATGTACATCAACATAATAAATGCTATATATGACAAATGCACAGCTAACATAATGCACAGTGGTCCAAATCAGAAAGCTTTTCTGTAAGATCAGGAAACAGATGAGGAGGCCTGCTATTGACACTTTTATTCAACATAATATTAAAAGTCCTAGACACAGCAATCAGATAATAAAGAAGAAATAGAAGGCAATCAAACTGAAAAAAAGGAATAAAACTTTCAATACCTGCAGACAACATAATAACCCTAAAGACTCCACCAAAATAATATAAAACTCATAAATAAATTTAGTAAAGTTGCAGAATATAAAATCATTATACAGAAATTTCTATGTGGAATTTCTATGCACAAATAATGAACTATAAGGAGAAATTAAGGAAATAAATCCATTTATTATGGCATAATAAAGTATAAAATAGATAGGAATAAATTTAACCAAGGAAGTGAAAGACATAAACATTGAAAACTGTAAGACATAGATGAAGAACCAAAAGATGACATAAATAATTAGAAAAGCATTCTATGGTCCTGAATTGGAAGTATTAATATTATAAAAATGTCTACACTACCCAAGACATTTTACAGATTTAATGGAATCCCTATCAAAATAGCAATGACATTTTTCAGAGAATTACAGCAAATAATTGTAAAATATCTATGGACCATAAAAGATCAAAAATAGGCAAAACAACCTTGAGAAAAAAACAAAGCTAGAGGTATCAGGCTCACCATTTTTAAAGTATACTACAAAATGATTGCAATCAAAACAGTATGATATTAGCAAAAAACAGACCCACAGATCAGTGGGACAGAATTGAGAGCCCAGAAATAAACACACATCTATATGAACAATTAATTTATGACAAATGATCCAAAAATATACAATGGGAAAAGTACAGTCTCTTCGATACATGGTTTTGGGAAAACTAGACAGCCATATGCAAAAGAATAACACTCAGTTGCTATCTGACACAATACACAAAAAAATAACTCAAAATGGGTTAAATAATTGAAATGTTTCAACATCTGAATCATAGGGGTGCTAGAAAGATAAGAGGAAGAGCAAGAAAATTAAAACTTACTTAAATAAATAATGAGGGAAAACTTCCCCAATCTGGTGATGGAAATAGACATGTAAGTCCAGGAAGCTCAGAGAATCTTAGTGTGTTCGCATAAGTTGGACCCAAATGGGAACACACTAAGACACATCACAATTATATTACCCAAGATTAAAGATAAGAAGAGAATGCTAAAAACAAGAGGAAAGAAGAGAGTTACCTACAAAGGAGTTCCCATCAAACTATTAGATGACTTCTCAAAAGAAACTTCGCAGGCAAGAAGGGGCTGGAAAGAAGTATTTAAAGTCATGAACAGCAAGGACCTACATCCAAGATTACTCTATCCAGCAAAGCTATCATTTAGAATGGAAGAGCAGTTAAAGTGCTTCCAAGATAAGGTATAGTTAAAGGAGTTCATCATCACCAAGCCCTTATTATATGAAATGTGAAAGGGACTTACCTAAGAAAAAGAAGATCAAAATCATGAACAGTAAAATGACAACAAACTCATAGCTGTAAACAACTGAACCTATAAAAACAAAAACAGAAACAATTAGAGCAGGAACAGAATTACAGAAGTGGAGATCACATGAAGGGTTATCAATGGGGAGGAGGCAAGGGGAAATTGGGGAAAAGTTACAGGAAATAAGAAGCATAATTAGGAGGCACAAAATAGACAAGGGGAGGTTAAGAACAGTATAGGAAGTGTAGAAGCCAAAGAATTTATATGCACAGCCCATGGACATGAACTAAATGTGGGAATAATGGAGGGAGTGAGAGTACTGGCTGGAGGGGGAGAAAGAGGAGAAAAAAATGGGACAACTGTAATAGCATAATCAATAAAATACACTTAAAAAAACTGAAACCATAAAATAATAGAAGAAAACAGGTGGTAAGATCCTTGATCCTTGATCCTCGATATTGAAAAAAAAATCCTTGATTTTTTTGTGTGTGTATATCTAACTCCAAGAACAACAGGAATAAAAGCAAAGATAAATAAATGCAACCATATCAGACTAAAATGTTTCTGCCAGTGAAGGAAACCATCATCAAAATGAAAAGGTAACCCATTGAATGAGAGAAGATATTTGCTAATTGTATATTTAATAAGGGATTAATATCCAAAATACATAAAAACTCATACAATTCAATAGTAAAACAAAACAAGCAACCTGATTAACACATGGGCAAAGGATCTGAATAGATTTTTTTTTCCAGAGAAGATGCACAGCTGGTCAATAGGCACATACAGAGATGTTCATCATAACTAATTATTCAGAAAGTGAAAATCAAAACCACAATGTATCAGTTCACACCTATTAGAATGGCTATTATCAAAAAAGATCGGAAACAGTGTTGGAAGGGATATGGAGGAAAGGGGACCCTTATAGTCTGTTGGTAAGAATGTATATTGGGGCAGCCACTATGGAAAAAAAGCATAGAGTCCTCAAAATATTAAGAATAGATCTACCATTATGATACAACCATTTCACTTTTTGGTATTTATCTGAAGAATAGGAAAACACTGATTTAAAAAGAAATATGCATCCTATGTTCATTGAAGCATTATTTACAATATCCAAGATATGGAAACAATCTAAGTGCCCATTGATGGATGAATGGATAAAGAGGATGTAATATAGTAAAATACTATTCAGCGATAAAAAAGTAGTAAATCTTGCCATTTGTAACAACACTGATGGACCTTGAGGGTATTATGCTGAGCAAAATAAGTCAGAAGAGAAAGACAGACACCTTAAGATTTCATTCAGTGAGGAGCTGTGGTGAGATGAAAATGAAGACAACTGTACTTGAGCAACAATAAGTGTGAAATCTAAAACAACAAAACAAATGGACAAATTTAAAAAATAATCTTATAGATGTAGAGAAAAGATTGGTCCTTACCAGAGTGGAAGTGGGTTGGGGCTTGGAGCTTGGGGCTTGGAGTTTTGTGAAATATGTGAAGAGGGTCAACTATATTGTGAAGGAATGCAACTAGACTTTTGGTGGTGATCACTTTGTAGCATGTACAGATATTGAGTGTATACACTTATATACCTGAAACATACAGTGTTGTGTGTGTGTGTGTGTACACAATGTATTTATTTTACTTCAATAAAAAAATTCACTGTAGACCTATTTCTCCATTTTTGGTAGTAGTGTTGTGATCCATAAAATTCCTTTAATTTATAAAACAAACACTTATTTTCACCCTCCACTCCAACATCAACCAAATGGGAGTTATCAGACCAGCTAGTGAAAGTGAGAACATGTTGATGATTTTGCTATACTTGCTCATCTTTATGACCTTGAAGATAACTTTTCTTGAGTTTCATTTAAAAGTTTGAAGTGGCTAACATTTTCCACAGGTAATTTTTAACTAACTTTGCTGATACTCATTTGACCTTTTTTTATGTTGTTTGAGTATAAACCTGAAAAGAGCTTTTCTTGTTTTGGTTTTCCTGTCCAGAATGCAGAATCTCATGAATACAAACATTGCACCACGTGACCTCCATGTGGAGGCCCTCCATTGCACCATGTTCCTCAGTTATATGAGCTTGTGACAGTGTGTGTTTGACATGTGATCTAGTCTCATCTAAAACTGGATAAAAGTTGTTTCTTTATGATATGCTGCTTCTGATCTGATTGTATTTATAGTTTTTCTTTGCCATCACTACTGTTTTAAAAATGTTTTATATGCTATTTATTTCTTAAGCCTTGTTTTCTTTCTATAAGCCTTAGCAATTCATTTAGTTCCAACATCTGGAAAATTAGCCACCCTATAAATTTTTCTTAAATCAAATTTATGGCATCCAAAAAGTAAGTAGAGTGTTGAATCCTGAAATGACTTTTAAAAACATGTCACTGTGTAGAGGAGATTGGTTATTTGTTCACAAATGAATATTGTGTCCTCCCCCAGCTTCCTGTCTTCTTGTCTCTGCTCTTGAACACTCATCCTTCTAGTTTTTCTAGCTCTTTATGAAAAGCGCTGTTGGTTGATCCCAAATTCATTTTCAGAAAAATCATTATAATTTCCAAAGTAGTCCAAGGTTTACAGAGAAAAGAACATAATCTACAAAGAAGAGGGACAATAAATAACATTAGTTTTCTTGGAGTGCAAAGTTCTAGGTCTCATTACAAAAGAGCTATATGCAATTGTCTTTTTAAAAAATATATTTTTTACTGATTATGCTATTACAAGTGTCCTGACCTTTCCCCTTCTACCCAGTGCCCCTGACCCCCTCAGGCAATTGCCCCACCATTGTTGATGTCCATGGGTCCTGTGTATAAGTTCTTTGGCTACTTAATTTTCTGTATTATACTTTTCCTCTCCATGGCTATTCTGTAACTACTATTTGTACTTTTTAATCCCCTCACCTCTTCATGCATTCTGCCCCTGCCCCTTCCCATCTGGGAAACTTTCAGTAACTAAATTCTTTTCTTTTTCTTTTAAAAGTCTCTCTTTCTTTTTAACCTTTGGCCTTTTAATAATATGTCTTAGAGTGAGCCTCTTTGCATCCATCATAATAGGGAGTCTGCATTTACTGGGCTATTTCCATGTCTATTTCCTCCACCAAATCAGGACAGTTTTCTTTCACTATTTTTTAGATATATTTCTAATTTCTTGCTCTTTCTCTTTTTCCATGCGGCAAATGTTGGACATCTTAAAGTTGTCCCAGAGGCTGTTTATACTATCCTCACTTTTAAAAAATTCCTTCTTCTTGTTCTGTGTAGTTATTTTTGCTTCCATATATTCCAAATCATTGATTAGATTCTTCAGTTCACCCATTCTGTTGTTTCCCTGTAAATTGTTCTCTATTTCAATTATTATATCCTTCCTTTTTGACTGAGTCTTTTTTATGCTGCTGAAGACTTCGCTAAGTTCCTTGAACATTCTTATAAACAGTGTTTTGAACTCTACATCTGAAAGATTGCTTATCTCCATTTCATTTAGTTCTTCTTCTGGAGTTTTGATCTGTTATTTCATTTGGGCCATGTTTCTTTTTCTTTGTCTCCTCATTTTGGAAGCCTCCGTGTGTTTGTTTCTATGTATTAGGTAGAGCTGTTTAACTCTGTATCTTGGTAGTGTGGCCAATTGTAGTAGATGTCCTGTAGGGTACTGTGGCACGGCCTCCCCAATCACCCAAACTGGGTACTCAAGGTGCACCCTTTCTGTGGGCTGAGGACACCCTCCTCCTGTAGTTAAGCCTTGGTTGCTGTTGGTGTGTCAGTGGGAGGAATTTACCCTGGCCAGTAAGCTAAAAGATTGGCTGTGACCACTGACCATCAACCTCCGCCCTCCCTGGATGATCAGTTGTTCAGAGGAATTGTGGTGGTGCTTTGATGTGGTCTGTAGCTGTACACTGGGTATGTTGGCCCTCGGATTTCTGAAGTGGTGCAAGCAAAGGTCGGCCCCTGCCTGTGTTTTTCCCAGGCATCCCTGAGTGAGCTGTAAAGCAATCTGGGATGGCTACTACTTGTGCTGGGCTTAGAAATTTGCAGATGAAGCCAAGCTGTGACTCTAATCTGGCTACAGCTAGGGTTCACTGAAGCCAGCTAATGCTTATTTGATAGGATTTAGGAGCCAAGACAAGCCATTCTTTTAGAAAAGCAGATTGGGTGGGTCTGTAAATTGGGTAGGGTTGAGCCTCTGTGGATCTCCAAGGTGGATCATACAGTGTTAGCCAGGTTGAAGGAGTCTCAGATATGGCACCAGCCTACTGGCTCTGTGTGAGAAGGACTCAGCTGGGGACAATGGCCACTACTCACCCCAATACCAGACACTTCAGTCTCTTCCTGTATTACACTGGTGCCCTTCAAGCTGCCATCACAGTGCTGGATCTCAGAGGGACCGAGTCTGAGTAGATGAGTCTGTGTGAATTCCCCAAGAGAAACTGTTTAGGGCTCTGGCTGCCTCTTCACTGACTCAATCCCTGCTGGTTTTTGCAGCCAGAAGTTGCGGGGACTTATCTTCCTGGAACTGGAATCTTGGGCTGGGGAGCCTGGTGTGGGTTTGGGATTCCTTGCTCTCAAGATATCCCTCCTGAATCTTTATCCATGTGGCTATGGGGCCAGCCCTCCTACCAGTCTGGATAGATGTGGTTTCTTCAAGTCTATAGTTGTCAGACTTCCATTCAACTTGATTTCTGATGTTCCTGAGTGATGGTTTTTCTATATTTGAGTCATAATTTTTACATGGTTGTGCAAAGAGGTGATCCATGTCTGTGTATGTCACCATCTTGACTGGAGGCTGATAATTGCTTTCTAAATCATGTCATATGAGATCCTGTGGCAGGAATGTGTATGAGGAGCTATTTCTTCAAGGAAATCTTTTCTAATAATCTATGAGCCAATGTACAAGGTGTGTTCTGTCATTTTCTATGACAATACTTAATATGATGAAAGAGAAATCTGTGGAAAAGAACCAAAGCTGACTGCATTTCTTTTGATGGAGGTAATGCTTTAAGAACCTCTTTTGTGGATGTAAAGTCATGATTGAAATGGCAATTTTTTTATTTGTGTACAAAGTAGGTTAGCTTGGATTTACAGGAAACCTCTCTGGAATATTAAATATTTGCAAAGTAATTCTTTACTATCTTTTACATCTGTAGTTCTCTGTGCATTTAAATGTTTTTTTCAAACATATTGACCATTTTAGTTAGCATAAAACCTCTGTAAATTGGTTATTATCACCTTCAGTTTTCTAATTCAAATTATAGATTAAAAAACTAAGTCTTAAAAGTGGTCAAGTGACTTGCTTGAGGTTATTCAACTAATAAAAACATTGAGCTGAGAGTCAAACCTTGTTCTTCTCAATAAAATAGTAAACCATGAGGTTTCATAAACCACATCTCTTCCATTAAAAAACTGGATGCCACCTTGGAGAGCATCAAGGGCTCAGGGAAATAGAGATAAATTTTAACCACATGATATTACCTAGAGGAGCTGTTTAAATGCTTTCAGTGAACTAAGTTTACCAATGAAATGATTATATGTCCAACAAACCAGGAAGTGTGATTTTAAGGGAGAACCAATTAATTATAAATAAAGAAGTTTTGGGTTTTTTTTAAAATATATTCTGGTTGTATTGCAATTGAATGTTGAAGCTCTACTACATTAGTAAGGCATAGATATATTTTCAAATCCTATTTCCTCAACTTTGGCAGTTAGACAACTGAAGTTCCTACTCCTTTGCTATTTTATAAAAGAAACACATATGATAAAATTGTGTAGTATTCAGACGGGAAAAATATTTCAATCAAAAATTGGTGAATTAGGCTTTCAGTTTTAAGTCCCACATGTGAAGACCTAGTCATCACTCTATTCTCAAAACAAGAAAAACCTGGACAAACTGAAAATCCATTACTTTTCTTGTACTTACAATAGAACTGTTATTATAAGGTAAAGGGAATCTCTCCAAATGTGGGGAGAGAAGTGCTTGCAAAGAGACCCAGCTGAGATTATTTGGAGCAAAATCTGTTGGACACCAGAAACTGTTAGAAACAGTTAAGTGGTAAATTTGGTAATGTTCTGAAGGTTGGGTACAGACTAGCATGAACATAATAAATACTACGGATTTTTATTCATAAGAGAATTCCTTCATTTTCACATGTGTTCACCCCGGTAAACCCACCAGGTTCCCATTATGGGGATCTGAGAAATATTTCCTTTCAGTCCTGGCAGAAAAAAAGTGCCATCATGAAGCCCATTCTGGCCTCTTCTCTCTAACTAAGACTTAGTATCCAGGACTAGGAATTTCCCAGAGCACAGCGATGCAACTTGACACTAGCTGGAGGGAGGGGACTTCTCTCCACAGGGGAAATGGCTTCAAGGAAATCATTAATCAATTTGGAAATTGGAACAAGGAGCGAGGAAGCAGAGAACAAAAATAAACAGAAAACCACAACAGTAACAACTATGATCTTGGAAGAGAGACTAAAATACCTGTTAAGGCCATCCATAACCCTGAGACACTAGCTTACTAAAAGACTGAAACATAATCAGATTATGTATAATTTTCCTCTCATCCATACTATACCACATTACCAATGAAACCTTAGAATGATAATGGATTACAAGTGCAAGTCTTGGATCCTGTCTAAGGAGAAGTACAAAGGGAAACCCCAAACCAAAAGGGAGAACACAGATTAGAGGTATTTGAAGCCTTTGATAGTTATAGGTACAAAACCATCAAACATAGGCAAATGCCTAGCCAGATTAACACTAAAAACCTCAGAATCTACTACCCATAAAAATCTGTCCAACCATAAACAGAAATGTCACAAGGCATGCCAAATGGTAAAAACAAAACAAAACAAAAAAAAGTCTAAACAGAAAAGCAAGTATAACAACAACAATCATATGAAACAAGTGTTGGAATTATCAGAAATTTTAAAATAATTGTAATTTGTATATTAAGGGTTTTAATGAGACAAGAACATAATATGCCAGAGCAGATGGCTACTCTCAACAAAGATACGGAAACAGTAAGAAAGAATTAAAAAAATACTACAAATATTTTTTTAAATCAAGGAAACAGTAATTAGAGTTGAAGAACACATACAAGCAATTCATCAGTACATTCAGCATACCAAGGAAAGAATCAGTGACCTTAAAGATAAATCAATAGACATTTCTAAAACTGAAATTTGAAAAGAAATAAGAAGAATCAATGATAAATAAGATTAAGCAACAGAAGCAACAACAAACAGATCAGAACATCCAAGAACTGTCACATGGTATCCAAAGGTATGACAGATGTATTGGAATACCCCAAGAGAGGAAAGAACAATCACAGAAGATCTAAGAGCTCAAAAAAGAGCAAACAAGATATATCCTTCTCCACCCTCCAGCCTCATGCATGCAGACATCTAGACAAATAATATTCAAACTGAAGAAAATAAAGACTAAAAAAAACCCCAAAACCTTGAAAGCAGCAATGGCTCAGGGTGGGAGGAACACTTCATCTCCAGAGAATCAGTGATAAGAACTGCTCTTGACAGAAACCAAGTAAGCAAAGAGGAAGTAAAATAAAATATTTAATCTGTTGAAAAGAGACACTACCAAACTGAATTTATACAGTCAGTGAAATTATCCTTCAAAAGTAAAAGAGAAGTACTTTCTCAGACAGACAAAATCTGAGGGAATTCATTGCCAGCAGATCTGCCCTCTAAGGAACATTAAAAGAATGAAAATGAGAATGCCAGAAACTAATATAGTGTTGTATGCCAACTATACTTCAATTAAAAAAGTTAAAAAAATGATATAGGTTAGAAACTAGGGTATACATAAAGAAAGGAAGACATCATAAAGAAATGAAAGTAGAACAATTATCTTAATTTCCATCATTTGTAGTTGATGTAAAAGACAGCTGTTTTCTTAAAGCAATAATAAAAATATGTATTGGATGATGAGTGCATTTGGATAAGGGAAATGAATGACAGTTATATCACAGGGGACAGAAGGGAGGAACTTGGGATACTCTTATAAATTACTAACACTATGTTTGACACAATGCAGCTTTATTTGAAGGTGGTTTTTGATTATTTAACAAGATATATCGTGAACTATAGAGCAACCACTAAAGAATTATGCAAATGGGTAAAACGCAATGCTAAGGCAGGAGATCAAATGGAAATAAAATGCTCAATTACAACTAGCGGAGTTAGGAAAGAAATAGGCAGTGCAAAGAATAAATGCAATGAACAGAAAAAAGTTACAAAGATGGCAGATTTTTTAGTCCAGATGTATTAACAATCATTTAAGATGTCAGTGGTCTAAGTACACCACTTAAAAGACATCAGATGAGATGAAAAGCACACAAGCCAAAATATATACTCTCTACAGGAAACTTGCTTTCAACTTAAAGACTCACATAAGTAAAAAGATAAAGGCCTGGAGGAAGCTATCCCATGCTAAAACTAAACAGAAGAAAGATGGACTATCCACATTAATTTCAGATGAAGCCGACAGCAGACCAAGGAATATTATCAGGGACAGCCGGGGACGTTGATTACATAATGATAAACAGATCAATTAACAATTCTGTATTTGCTCCCTGTGGCTTCCTTACAAATTACTAGCAGACTGTGGGTCAGAAAACATCAGGAATGCAGTCTCTTGCCGATTTCTGAAATTAAGGTGGCGGCAGGCTCAAGTCCCTCTGAGACCCCTTCCAGGTCCTTGTGGTTTAGTTGTTCCTTGGCTTGTGGTGCCAGGTGTTGCTTGGCTGTCTGCTCCTGTCTTGACACAGCTTTTCCCTCTCTCTGTGTACTTCTTCTCCTTGTGTCTCTTACAAAGTCACTTTTCTGGATTTATGATCCACCTGGACAATTTGGGATGAGCTCATTTTGAGATGCTTAGCTTAGCAACATCTGACAGACCCTTTTCCCAAATAATGTCACATTCACAGGTTCAAGGGTGTGGACCAAAGTTCTGGCAGCTACCATTAAAGTCACTACAGCACATAAAAACAGAATATTAAAATATCTGAGATGAAAACCAGTAGGACCGAAATGATAAATAGACCATATGATGTTTGTAAAGTTCAAACTCTTGTCAGTAATTGCCTGTCAGTAATTGTCTGTCAGTAATTGTCATTACAGAATATAACAGTAGAATATTGAAATACCTGAGACAAGAACTGATCATATGGAAATGAAAAATAGACAATATTATAGTTGTAAATCCCAACCTCTATTACTGATAGTCAAAGAGGCAGAAAAGCAGAAGGGATATAAATGACCTAACAACATTATAAATCAATTGAGAAATAATGTTAGTCTAGAGGGGTCTAAGAAGAAATGGCTACTAAATGTGGTATCCTTATAGGATCTTAGGGGGGAAAAGGACATTAGTAAAAACTAAAAAAAATATGAATAACATATGTACTTTAATTAATATGTAAAACAGTCCATTACTTTTGATAAATGTGCCATACTAACATAAGGTGTTAACAACAGTGTAAACTTGATTGAGGTTATACAGGAATTCTCTGTACTATCCTTGAAACTTTGTATAAATCTGAAACTATTCAAAAGTGAAATATTTAATTAAAAATCCCATATTGCCTTATAATATTTAGTAATAATGAATATAAACTCTCACTAAAACTTGGGAACCTATTAGCCTTGTTAAAACCTATGGAGTGGATGAAAAATAGAAATATATTGAGTTTCAGCACCTGTATATGAAGCACATCCCCTCCAGGTTACAGTCTTTACCATTTCCCATTACCTTAAATACAGCCTCTTTCACACATTTATGCCCCATTTCTAGCTTCTTCAGGTGTGTGTTTACCATTGCTGGTGTAAGGTGTACAGTAGCTTAGAAGTAGTTTTATACTTGTTAAAATCTTGCCTTAAAAAAGTGTTTTAATTTGAAATTTTAAGAATGGCTAAGGAGAATTGAACCAGAGTCTTTGCTTTAAATTAGCCCACCAAAGCCATTTCTGCCAGGTAATATGATATATTGATATTTACAAAGAACATGTTAGTCCTAACATGTAGTAACTATTCAAAAGGGGCTGACAGATTTTTAATTCAGATTGAGAGTAAGTCTATAGCATATATTGGGGAATGTAGAATTGGGGTGAGGAAGAATGGAACCTGAGGCAGAAATAGCTGAGGAAATTGAAAGTATGCGTAGGGTGATTTTGACAGAAGCAGAGAATTGTTTAAGTTCTACTAGCGCAGATTTGTGAAATATTTGCAATGTATGTTATTACAATATCTTGTACCACCTAGAAAACATTGCAAATAATGGTAATAGCAAATGTTTATTTTTTTAATTAAAATTTATTGGGGTGACTTTGGTTAATAAAATTATACAGGTTTTAAGTGTGTAATTCCATAACATATCATCTGAGTATTGTACTGTGTACTCACCTCTTAAAGTCAAATCTCCTTCCACCATGCATATTTGACCTGCTTTACCCTTTACTGCCTACACCCCCTTTCCATAGTGACATCTGTGTTTATGAGTTTTTATGAGTGTTTGTTTTTCTTGTCTGTGCATTTGTTGCTTTCAGTTTTATATCCCACAGACAAGTGAAACCAGGTTTATAAAACATTTAACTGGTTTGACTTTAAGGACAAATCTTAATGGAATATTTTAGGGGTACTACTATAAATTCTGGCTTCATACAAGAAACTGGAAGATTTTTAAAAAATGTTGCCATGGATACAGGTGTTTGATTACATAACAGTTCTACTGTAAAATGTGTTTCTGTTTGTATGTGTGTTAGTACAGTGTACTTTTTATTAAAATAATAGACCTTCTGAAAGCCACTTACTTTGGATATCTCTCTCCATTTTATTAGATTTTTTGTTAATTTATTTGAGACTATATGTAAATAAATAACAAAATTTAATGTCTACTAATGATTTAAAAAGCAACTAGTTAATTTTTTACTCAGCCTATATATTTTTCCTTATGAAATAAATTCTAAATTTTTTACCTATCCAAACATTCCCTTTAAAAATTATTTTAATCCATGCACATCCTTGATTTTTTTCTCTACTGTTGGAATGAAATTGATGTATTTTTATATTAAAAAATAAATTAAGTAAATAACTTATCAAAAAATAAAAGGATATGTTTTAAATGAAAATTAAGCAACAATGGAAAGAAAAAGACTCTCTACATTCCTGAGAAAGAGATCAAACTTTACTCAAAATCTTCTCCAGCAGTACCTTCCTTCCTCCAAGTTCTTCAAGTGCTTAAAGGGGAAATTCAAAAGAGATCTTGCTTAGATGTAAGGCAGCGCAAACATAGAAATTCTAACCTTTCTATTTCTTCCTCTCTTTCTTCTTTCCTGGAATTCCACTAGCCCTATCCATCTTAAAATGGACTGATTCCTGTGAAACATAGGAAAAACAGGGGAAAAAAAGATTTTCTGATAGATAAGAAATGGCGCTTCTCTAGGTATAACAGTTGCATAAGCAACTACGTAATTACCATGTGAAGGAATAAGTTCTCTATGATCAGTCTGTGGGGGCCCAGGGAAGGAAATGGTTAATTACTTAGATGAATGAAATAGACATTAAGAAAAACACTCTAGTAAGAATATTTAAACTGGCTTATAATAGTAAATAAGGATAGCATATTGAAATTGATAAGGATGATACGCCAGGCTCAGAGAAAAATGAGGAAAAGACAGAGCTGAAAAATATATATCTGATTGCTTTGGAGGAGCAGAAGTGAGTTCAGCATGGTTGGAATGGGGCTTATATAGAATAAGAGGATGAGGTATAACTCTTGAAAGTCCTGAGGGCAGTATTACTACATATTCTAGGAGGTCAGTCAAAGAAATAATTACTTTTACTCTAAGTCAAGGCACATAGAATAAAAAGTTGAGCAACATACCATTCTTGTGTTGATCTTACAATTAAATGTGTTGTACAAAGAAGCGACAGTTTCAATGCAGTAGGATATTTTATGATTGAATGATTCACCTCATCCTAGTCTGAAGGCTAAAAAAAGAACTAAGATGCAGCTTTCTGAACCTGGACATTGGGGTTGTGAAGTAGTTGTGGTAAGAGACATGCAACTAAAGGAGTAGGTGAATATTAAATATGACCAGATCTGCTGTGCCTTTCCCCAACCTTGTTTGCCTATCTGACATACCTCCCCTCTGACTTTTGAAGTCATGATGGAATCCTTGGCCTGTACTTTCCCTGGATAAATCAGATAGAGATTCAAATCACTGTCTTCACAAGTCACCTTTGTCAAGTCTGGAAAGGATGCTGAATGTCTTCACAACTCAAGACCACTGCCTGCCTCTCCTCCCCAAAATACATGCCTAATTGCTATCACCTGCCTTGTGACCAACAAGACAAAACCATTCTTTTAGCTTAGCTTATAGTAGTTGCCATTAAAGTCTTTGACATCTAGGCCATACCTCATCTAGGTCTGTAAACTAGTTCACTTATTTTCTCGAGGACTAGTTCACTAGTCCTCTAGTTTCACTGGAGGACTTATTTTCTTCTCATGCTTTTTGCCCCCCTCTGTGGCTTTCTAGATCAGCTGGTAGTCTACATATTTTTATTCTTGAATGCCTTACCCAACTACAATATATTCAAGTGGGTAAGCAATTTGGAAGTTTGCTAATTTTTTTCACTGCTATAATCGAAAATAACTGTATAATGGTATGAAGCACATTAGGAAATCAACAATTATATTTTCAAAGGAAGAGCTGATTGAAGACAAAAAAGAATAGGAATAATTAAAAGCAGCTTATATTTCTGAAGAATTGTGGCTCTATATTATCAATACAGAATATTTAATAAATTTTTAATTTCTAACAAAGTCTGGTATTTAGCTATGGACATGTTGTTTTATAGGAGGCAGTGAAATCTGTGCGTTACAGAGTGGGAGAGATGGCTAAGGAAATATCAGACCAACAAAAATAGCCCCAGGAGAAAAGTTTTTAACTCAATATTTAAACAAAGAAGAACTTTTTGTGAGAAACATGGTCTTTAATCTTGGAAGTCATTTTCCTTCCTAAGAGAAATACCAGCAGACTGTTCAATGATCAACTTACTAACTTCTGCCTGCTCTGTAGAAATATTAGGCATCATATGTACACACAGTTCCTGCATTTAATTTTCTTAAACATTTTTCAAAAGTGGGATTAATGAGTCCTCTTTGCCAAGGCATTTATGTCAGGGCTTAGGTGTCTGTTCATAGTTTTAAGGAGTGTGAAATGTCCTTTCCATAACAGAAAATGGTCTATTCTCAGTAGGTCTCTGCAGCCTGCATGTCTAGAAGGCAAAAGCCACCAACAGTGTCTGGGCTTTGTCAACTGCCTAAAAGCAACATGTTCAAAGGTAATCGTGATATGCAAATGGACAGGGGCCATTCCTCTGCCTTTCCTCTGTCAGCACTGTGCACGGGACTCCAGGCTTTGCCCTGTTTTCCGTGACTCTGTATCAACTCTACAAAATGCAAAGTGAAATAAGGAAAGGGCACATTATTTTTAACTTCAAATTCAATCATTTGAATTCAAGGTGATTTCCAGCCAAATTTATCCAAATGAGTGTTAATGAGCTGAGTTCTCCGATCGTTATGTTAGAAAGGTAAATATAAAATTTAAAAATTTAAAAAATTCTGCAAGAAACACTAAAGTGTTTTGTAAGGGAATTGTGAGTATCCGTATGTTTTCTTAATAAAAATATCGAAAGAGTCAAGTGGTAGAAGTAGAGAGAGAGAGTACAGCAGCAGTGGGTTGGAACATGCGCTTTGCAGTGAGGGGACAGATGACTGAGGGAATTAAGTCTCAGCTGTTTACCCTAAGCAAGTCATGGAGTCTCGTGCTGTAGAGTCTTCTTCTGTGAAATGGGAATCATCACCCTTGTGAGGTTCTCTTGAGGATTGAATGAGATAATATAGGCAGAACTGGGGAGAACTCAGTACAGTCATTGGTAGTGGGGACAGGCAGGGACTGTGGAGTTGAGAGAGCTGGAATTTCTTAATTTGACATTACTGAAAGTAGAGGCTGTGATTTTCTAGGCCAGGGGAGTGATTTTTCAACCTTAGGTTAGGAAAGACATGTATAACTACAGACAACTTTATAATCTTTCTTATGTAACTAAAACATGTTTGTTTGTTTTTCTTTTTTAATTTACGAAGAGCTCTTGGGAGCTGCAACTGAGATCTCTGCAGCTTACAAAAACCAGGGATGTAGAAAGAAACATCAGATCAATTCATTCAGGCAATAAAACTACTTCCAGATTTTTGGGCAGGAGAGGTAGGCATAATAGTTTTAGATAGTCTATGAATTCCTGGTAGAAAGGAAGGAGAACCTATGAATCTATGTAAGTCTTGTCTGCTAGATTTGGAGTCAGTTCCTTTAGAAGCACACTTGTGAATTAGTCCTACAAGAAACTTAGAACAAGACATATTGTGGACTTAAGATAAAGAACAAAGATTGGTACTAGTACTCTCTGATTCTGGGTGTTCCTGTGTCGCCTGAGAATACTTTCATTGACCTCAGTCAATAGGATGGACAGACCAGTGACCAGGTACTAAAGTGCAGTAACAGTGTTGATGGAGGCAGCAAACTATATGGGTTAACATTGGCTTTGAAGTCAGAGTTCAACTATCAATCACTTGTTCACTGTGGCACTAGATTCAAGTTACTTGAACATTCAGTCTTACGTTCCTATTTTAGATAAGGGGGTAATAATACCAGTTTCACAGGACCCTGAGAAAATGACATAAGCTACTTCATGCAAAGCAAAGAGTACTACCTAGCACATAATAGCAGATTATGAAATGTGACTATTATTATACAAATAAACATAGTTTAATACTTTGATTTATAAAAGATAAAGAAAACACAGCGCTTAGTATGAAATACATATCTCAGAGTCCCAGTTACATTTAAGAAAGTTTGCTTTCACACTTACCTATTTTCTTTTCAACATTCTCTTCTGGGTGAAAGATTTTCTGTACAGACAAAATTTCAGGGAGAGACATTTATGATGGGAGATTTTATATAATATTTAGTGAAACCATTTCAATGTCTTTTAGATTTCCTGCTGTGGGAAGGGGCAGAAATACAACATTAAAGAAAACCAACTCACTTGTCCCCTGGGTCCTGCCAGCCTAAGGTGAACACACCAAGGAGGAATGGTTCTGGAGCAAAGAGGCTGCTGGAAATGCAGTCTCAACACACTCCACCAGACGACAGCATTTCCCCGAATCTTTGAGTAACTTCATGGAGCACTTCAGGTCACCAGGCTCAAGTTTCACAAATGTGAATATACATTTCTGTTCCCAGTCCTTTAAAGACACTTTCTGCAGCTCTGCATCTGACTTTAAAATAGTATTTGCAGCTCTAGTTATAGACCAAATTCCCATGGGAAACAAACACATCTTCGGTTGTTGCTGAGTTTTTTGCAACTCCCAATGACTTCTTTTGTCTCTATATTTATTTGAAAACATGGAATCTCATTTATTCTCCCTCTCTCTCACACACATTTATTTATTTACCTATTAATATATTTATGTACTGACTAACTTTGTAACATAAAGGAAAAAGATTTATCTGGTGATCTGCTATGCCCAGAGTGGTTTATGGTATTGTCCAATACTAACTTTCCCTTTATCAAAACAAATAATAAGAAACACAATTTAGTATTTTTTTTCCGAGTTTGCTACTTCTGAATCAAGATAAACAAATATCATCAAATATAAAATTAAGAATAAATCTTTCAAAAGCATCTGGGCTTCCTTTCAAGAAGTGCCCAATGATGTGTGAATAACTTCATTTTTATTATTGACATTAAAAAGCTCTGATACCAATCTTGGATGTAGGTCTTTGGATTTCATGACTTGAAATACTTCTTTCCAGCCCCTTCTTGCCCGTAAGGTTTCTTTTGAGAAATCCAATGACAGTCTGATGGGAACTCCTTTGTAGGTAACTGTCCCCTTATCTCTTGCTGCTTCTAGGATTCTCTCCTTGATTTTAATCTTGGCTAATGTAATGATGATGTGCCTTGGTGTGTTCCTTCTTGGGTCCAACTTCTTCGGGATATGGAGGGTTAGTAACAGGGGAGTGGGAGAAGGAGAAGAGGGGAGAAGGTACAGAAAATAAGTAGCATAGATGGTAGGTAGAAAATAGATAGGGGGAAGGCAAGAAAAGTATGGGAAATGTAGAATCTAAAGAACTTGAGACACGTGGTCATAAACTAAAGGGGAGGAATGGTGGGGGAGGAGTGTGCATGGTGGAGGGGAATGAAAGGGGGAATAGAACAACTGTAATGGCATAATTAATAAAATATATTCAAAAAAAAAAATAAAATAAAATAAACTATTACAATTCATAAAAAAGCCCTGGTACCAACTAGAAGGGAAGAAAATTTGAATTTTAGAATAAATTTCTTACTCAGCCTGTTCTGTTATAGTAACTTGTGGATACAACAAAATACAGACCCCCAATAAGTCTCTGTATAAGTATGCATCTTAGAAAATTGAAGATGACTACATAGTAGTCTTAAAATACTAGCGTGTATATAGGGTCCCAGGATATCATTTACACATTTTCTTCACTCATTACTCTGCCCTTACTTTTGTTGAACATTTTCACTAACTCTAATTCTTCATTTTTGAATCCAGAAAACCATAGTAACATTGAAGTGATAATTTGCATAGCCCATTCACACAAGTTAATTTTTTAAACAAATTTAACCATTTTGAAAGGATATATAAAATACATGCTGATGGTTGTTATCTCCATCTTGCAGGTTGAGAAACTTGGGGAAACTGTAATTTGCCAAACTCAACCAGGTAATGAGTAACAGAGCTAATTTCCAACTCCCTGCTGTTTCCACATCCAGCTCTGGCCACACCCTTCAGCAAAAGCATCAACATGTGAAGTGCAGAAGAAATGATGTTAGATGGCACATGGCAGAAAGAACCAGTCTGTGAGACACCAGTTAAATCTAAAAGCTGGGCACTTCTTGGGCGCCACACTTTGTTCTCCCAGGTGAGTTATAGTTTGATGTAGCATGCTATTTCCCTCCCATTTGCCTGGATGATTTCTGCTTGCTCATTCTTTCTTTCTTCTTTCTTCTCTCTCTCTCTCTCTCTCTCTCTCTCTTCCTTCCTTCCTTCCTTCCTTCCTTCCTTCCTCTCTCTCTCTCTCTCTTTCTTTCTTTCCTTTTTACAGTGTGAAGATGAGGATCCCTTTCCCAGGATATCTTCCTTTTCTGACTCCTCTATTCTTCTATTAACTCTGAGTCCATATTATGTTTACCTCATGTAGATTCAGCAAATACAGAATATTGGAAATTAGAAAGGAATCACATCTTTTTGTTGTTGATCAAATACTACCTCTGCCCTGAAGACCTTTGGGAGATACACCCTTTCATGACTCTGCCTACAGGAGACTACATAAGCATGCATTCACACATCACTGTAGGTGTTAATGGATGGGCATGCATCCCCCATTGTGCTGCTATCACATTCAGACCTACATGTTGTGTGTCTTTTTAATTCCAGAGATCAAAATACCTTCTGGATTTATCAAATGAATAAAGAAAGCAAGAAGGACTAAATAAATGCTCTTGAATGATGGTGCAAGCATATGCTTAAAAATTTTCAGGCTCTGTAGCAAGGATAACGTTTCATATATTTGCATTAGCCATAATAATCTTGTTCTGGGAACACTGCTGTAGAACCAGGCTTAATTACTAGTGGCAACAATATATTGTCTTTATGACATTAGGTTGGCTTTTAATAATTATAGACAACTAAATTGTATCATATGTAATTAAATGTGGATATATATATACACACTTAATAGATACATATACATCAAAATTATTCCCCAGTAGTCAATATTTCTCTAAGTTCCACTGGCTCCAGACAGTCTGAAATTGATCCATTCATTTATTCTGTGAAGGAAAATGAAACATATTTTGAAAGGAAATGACTAAAAATACACTAATATCATTCAACCTACAGTTCGTTTGTAAGAAGCCATCTGGCCACACTTGGCTCAATGCCATAAGGAAGCTTTGAGAAGCCAAGGTTAGTGTGGTAGCTTCCCTTGGTGACTGGCTATTAAAAGAAAATAAGATGGTACTTATGTCAAAGGGGCTGCTTTTAAAGGAAGCTTGCACTTCCCTGAATCTTAAAAGGAACTGTTGATTTATGTTAGAGAACATGAAGCCCTGGACATGACTCAGGCCAGGTATGAGATAATGTCACAGAATTATGTCATATATTAGAGAAGGGCACAGAATGGGGGAGATGTAGCATGTTTTTATTAAACTTTGAAGAAGCCAAAGTAGAACTTTAGAGAAGCCAAGGTTAGTAAGAGTAGAAGAAAAATTTAAATATGTTTATTGATGAGGCCAATAGTTTATTCAGTGATATATATGCTACACGCAAGGTACTGTGATGAGCACCGAGAAGATCTGGGGAAGATGAAACTTTCCCTGAAGCAGACCACAGTCTAGTGTGGCAAAGTGAAAGAAAATAGGTTAAAAAAATTCCCATGAAACACAGGGAAATAATATAGTTGAGACAGGTATGAAGTGGGGTTAATATGCAAAGGAGTACCACACTGCTTGGAGTTGAGTAAGGAATTCTTAGAAAGCTCTACAGAGATACTTGTCCTGAGTTTTAAAAAGACAAAGTCAATAGACATATACACAATGTAGATTCTAGCAGAAGGGTCTACATGTGCTAAGATAAAATCAGTGCATGGTAATTTGGGGAATGGGAAGCAACCAGATATAGCTGGAAGGTGCCACCAGTTTTGCATATGGTGAGTTAAATGTTATCTTAGAGGATGTTCCAATTAACTAAGCTAAACTCTTTATAGCAATTAACTTCACAGACATAAATATGAAGTAAAAGTCACAGAGATGCTAAAATACATGTAAATGAGGGAAACAAACTTTATTTTGGTACATGGTAATGTTATTTCCTGATGAGATTTCTGGGTCAAATGATAGGACTATTGACGACACAGACTTCAGAGACAGAAAGGTTGATTTTCTATTCTCACTGTGTTACTGATTATATGGGTGACTTCGTGACACGTCCTATACATCCTGCTTAGTACATCCTGTTCTCTCAGTGAAAGTTGTAAATAATAAACTCATCTTTCAGACTTTGACCTGAAACCCAGTAGGCCCTCAGAGGATGATAGTTGTTTTTATTTTTATTAAGACACTGATGGCAAGATTATAGATTTGGGCTAGGGATGTGTTGCTACAGCAAATCCTGAGTTTGAACCATTGTGAGTGGTGGACACCATCACAAAGCGTCCCACAGTCAGCCAGGTTACTGGGAAGGGCCTCTTCATTCTCTATGGGGTGTCCTTCTGCAATGGCTCCTCAAGCTGTTCAGAAGCACTGGAGCAGAGCAGAACTACTGTAGTGTGTGTGCAACTTCTTTGTGTCTCTCCCACACTGGCTGGTACTTTTGTCTCTCACTGGAGCATTTCTTGGAAGAAAAAGGCAGTACAAACTGCCTGTGTCAGTGGTTGCAAAGCAAAATAAAAGTATTTTATTGTAGTTATTATTTCATTATAAGTTGAAGGCACACCCTGTTTCAGGTACTAAGCTAAGTGCTGTTCTAAAATTTTTCTTTTTATGTCTCAGGACAGTCCTGTGAACTGGTTCCTGTTGAAATTCACATTTGAGAAATAAAAATAATGAGGCTGAATGTGATTAAGTAACTTGCCCAATGTCAGATGTTTAGTAAATAACTAAGTATGGAACCTGAATCCAGCCCAGATTGATTCCAAATCTCATAAAATAACTACTTTGCATAGGATAAAATTATATTTGTCACAATAGAGAACATTTTATACAACTAGAAATAGGGACAGGCAATAAATATCATAAATATCATGAAAAAACCTTCATTTTTCTGGTCATATTCTAGCAGGTGGAAGCCTTGAATGAACAAACTTGTTACACCCTTTCTTCCTCAAGCCTTTATATTTCATATCCCCTGCCTCAATTATTTATTAAGGAATATTTATTAAATGACTGCTATTAACTTAACACTGGTATTTCTGTGATACTCAAAGTATGTTTGCTGCCTTTACAGCTCGGCAGAAATCACCACAATAAAATAATGAGAGGACTAAGCAATAATTATAATACACTGTGACACATGCCATATCACAATATAAGAAAGCATGAATAACTATGCCTAATTTGGAATTAGCACGTTTTATTTGATTACCTTTATTGTAATGAACCAGTCCTATAGCAACAAGTATAATTGATTTTCTAGCTGGCCCATGAAGGAACACTTGTAAGGTTAACTAATGTCAACTTACATTTCTGACAGAATTATGCCATAAGGCATATTTATGGATTTATTTTAAACTATAATGTAAAAAAAGCAAAACACCAGGAATGCCCCCAATTTTGATCGAGTGCCAACAATCTGAGAGCCCATTTTACATTTCTCTCTAATTCTCTTTGCTATTTTTTTTCTTTCCCAAAGTTCACTGTTTTGGTCTCCTTGAGATCCAGCCTAGACTTGCAAGTTTATAGGTAACTTACTTACAAAGAGATTCAAAGTCTGTTAGGTGCCTTAGATTCTAGGATAAGCTAGGCTTTCTGTTATCCCAGCAGATAGAGAATTAAATTATATTTTATATCCGAGATTAGGGATTTTTAGAATCTAAGACAATTTTGACTCAAATCCTTCCATTATACACACATCAGCCTCTGTAACATAATTTTCTCTACACATGAAAATCACTTCCTATATGAAAGCATCAAATCTTAGTTAACTTCATTGATTATACTGAGGATGATGACAGCAAGATTAAAATGAATAACATATTATTTCTAAATTATTTATATTTAAGTATGATAATACATTATGTAATTGTCTTAGTAAACTCTTACTCTTAATTATTTTGGTAGACATAACTTAACATGGAATGTCTATTCATATTTGCAATCTAAGAAATTACTTGTGGGAGGCAGCCTTTAAAATGGCTCTCAGTATTTCTTGTTTCCTGGTATCCACAGCCACGTGTAACCTTCTCCTCTTGGCAGTGGGTGGATTTATTCCCTCTCTTCTAAGAAAGAGAGCATGACAAAAATTATGGAATGTTGTGTCTCAGATCTAGTTATAAACAGACTGTGGCTTCTATTCTCTCTCTTTCTCCCTCCATCTCTTATCTTCTGATCTTTCAGTCTTTCTCTTACCCCCACCCCCATTCTGGGGAGATGAGTCACTGTATTGTGAGTAGCCACTGAAATCTCTGTCCAACCACCAGTGAAGAACTGAGGACTATCAACAGCCACGTGAGGGGGCTTGGAAGCAAATACTTGCCCCAGCTGAGCCCTGAGATGACTGCAGACCTTGTTGACATCTAATAGTTTTGTAAGACAGCCTGAGTCAGAGGCATCCAGTCACATCAGCTCCCTGACCCAGGGAATGTGAGATAATGAATGTTTGTTGTTTTAGGGTGCTAAGGTACAGGATAATGACTATGCCAGGTAAGTTGTGAGCTAAGGAAATTGGATTTGTGGACTAATGGATGAAGAGTAGAGAAGCCAGCCCATCCAGCCCATGGACATAGATAAGTTTGAAATGGATATGTGATTCATATTGAATAACCCTGCCTGAATATTTACATCTTCTATATAATAGAAAAAACTTGCTGTATCCCTGGCCAGCATTGTTGAGTTGGTTGGAGCATCATACTGTACACTGAAAGGGGGCGGGTTCCCATTTCCAGTTAGAGCACATACCTAGTCTGTGGGTTTGCTCCCCTGTTGGGGCACATACAGAAGGCAACTGATCATTGCTGTCTGTCTCTCTCTCTTTCTCTCTCTCCTTCACCCATCTCTCTCTTTCCATTCCTCTCTCTCTCTCTAAAGACAATGAAAAAATGTCCTTGAGTAAGGATAAAAAGAAAGAAAAAGAGAAGATATGCTGTAGATGTTGCATCTGCAGACAATAATATTCAAGTTTTTCCTAAGCATATCACATGGGTACTGCACTCAGCTAACAAGGCATCCCTGTGAATATAGACAGATGTTTCCATTCGAAGCTTTTTTTAGTTCATCTATATTGGTGCCACACTGGCCTGCTACAGTGAAAGTGCATGTAACAGTATTTTTTTATATATCAGCAGTTATGTTCTCAAAACTGATATCAGTTGAATATTGGAATTACAGATTGTTTTAGCAGCTCTGAACATTAACACTTGACTGATTTTTTAAAAACTGAGGGATATTCCAGAATAGATAACTCATTTATATGAAAATGAAATATGTATATGTGATATCCTCTTATGAAATCATCATTTTGGCTTTAATTATAGGGAGGAAGAAAATATTAAGTAATATAAGTAGGAATTGAAGGGTTCTTGTAGTGTTTCAAAAAAGAAATACATTGGCCAGGATTCTGTTGCTCAAAAAGACAAGTAAATTTTAGGAATGATATGGAGATATCTTGCTGCTAGATATGGTGTTTCCATAGTGACAATTGCATAATATCTATATTTCTATGAAACCATCTGGGAAGGAGTAGAACATTCTTTTTTTTAAAGACATTATACTCTTGGCTTATTATTTGAAGATGTTAAAAATAACCCAGGCAGGTGGGTGTTTGATGTTCTTGTCATATGCTTAGTCTTAGAAGACATGTGTACCGAACATTGAATTCCCCAACTCTCACTCAACAACAACATAGTACTTTCTGCTCTTTCATCCAACAGTTCTCTAGTAGTTACTACCTAGACTGTAAGAAAAATCGAAGACCACACTGTGGAGTCAGTTTATCACAGCCTGCTGTGCAAAGTCTTTCTCCTTAAAAACTAAGGCCTTCAGTTGCTTAACAAGTGAAAACCCTCTACCATCCTCCTTCAGTTTAGATTTGCTCCTAACCCAATTGAACAGGCTTGTCTACAGATGGCCAGTCTCAACTGCAGCTAGCAGGACAGCTTTTCCAAACTGCTCTAACATGGTGAAAAGAAGTATAAGACAGTTGTATTGGTCTCTGATGGGGGAAACAGACAGTTTTAAAACAAAGTGTCCTGTTAGAAAGTGAGTTTCTTAAGGATAGAGATCGTGTCCCATTTTTGTCTGACCAAAGAACATAACAAGGTGAGGTGCTTAAAAATATTTGTTGCAAGAATTTTGGCTAGATGTGTCCATCAAAATTTTGGTCCCTAAAAATTATCCATAGTTTCTCCTCTATCATGTTCATTTGTCCATTATAAACTCAATTATTCAGCGTGTACTGAGTCATACACTAAATTTTTCTCCTCAAGGATCTTACCAATATAACAAGTTTTTAGACAAAAACTTACCTAAAATAAGGAAATGTACCTCAAAATATATACTTATACTCATGGGTTTAGTTTGCTTAGGATTTTCTGCCCTAATGAGATCAATCTGTTATTTATAGTATTTTACTTGAAAAACGTATACACATGCTTTTAGTTTGATGCAAAGTAATACGTATGAAATTCTTTTGGACAACATATTACTACATTGACTTTTGTATATATTTATAAGATTGTTATTTTCAGTCAAATTCTTAGATTTATTCACAGGCGTATTAGTAATAAGTGATTCCTAGTTCAGAGATCCATTTGCTTCTTCTTTGTATATGCCTACAGCTGTTATCAAGTAAAGATTTCTACCTCTGAAGGTCCAAACTTCATTATAGATGAAGTTACTTACAGGATGTGATTGGATAAATACCAGGAATACCCCTTGATTTATCATTCTCCTTTTATGCCTTCTAATTTGCATCTTTAAATTCTAGTTTTCTTAAACATAAAAGACACTATTTAAAGGGCAAGTGTTATCTGAACTGTGCAAAGTGTTTGTTTACAGTCTATTTTATGAACTCTCAGTTGAATTACACAGTTGGTCAAGCTCCCTATCAGAGAGTAGAGCATTGGGATGATAATTCAAGGGGCAGATTAATTTGTAGTGAAGCATTAACACTTTCTGGAAATGAGACTCATTTCAGAATACTCTGTGACATATAAGAACAGTAGAGTAATTATTGATGATATCACAATTTTACTTAGGCCCTTTTGAGTTACTGGACAAAATAACTATTCTTTTTTTTTTCTATCAATAATTCATTCAAATATAGAATAGAAAATAAGGAATGAATTTTGATAGATAATAGCTATCAAACACATACATTAAAAAATCAGGGTTAAAGGTGACTATAAAGATAATCTTCCTTCGTTATGCCTTTTATTTCATGATTCACTCTTATTTACCTTTTCAAGTTTAGATTGTGTCATTTTTTTCAATAATAACTTATTGAATCAAAGGAATTAGATGATAAAGGACTATGCTTTATTATCTAGCACAGCAACTACTATACTACAGATAAGCAATTTTCAATTTTTTCATCTCATGTCACACATAACTAATTACTTAAATTATGCAGCATACTCAAAAACATACTATGGTTTTTACCAATCTGGTAAAAAATATGTATAATTTTGATTGACTTACAAAAATAGTAATTACCTACCCTTTTTACTCCAAAGTGAGTTTTGAAAAAAATCAGGTGCCAAAAATGATATATATGAATTTGTTAGGTAGCGGCTGCAAATGAGTGGCCAGAGGGGACATAAAGCAGGGCCCCTTCCCACTGCAATCTAATAAAGAACTGAAAAGCAGGAGGCTAGAAATAAAAGGGAAACATGTCTCACCCATGATTCACCAGTCTTTAACCTGGCGTGATAAGATTGCCAGGCATTCTAAACATCACAAGCAAAACTATGATAGCATAGGAGGAGGGGAGCCCTTGAAGTTCTGCGTGTATTTTCTCCACTAGCTGGGAAAAAAAGCCTTTGCAAACTGTCCTAAGTACTGGAAGGCGGTGGAGAAAGGGAACCTAGAAACTGACTGAAGTGTATAACCCATGAACTCCAATAGTCAGCACACTCAGATTAGCTGTGTGCCCATTTATAGTTTCTGGCTCAAATGTATAAAACAAACTTACTAACAAAGTTACTAACAAATTTATTTCCCCTGTATATGGGGCAATCAGACTAGCTGGGAGTCTGCTTGCAGCTTTCTGCTCATATGGTTTTTAAAAATAAACTCATCTCATTTTCACTATAGTTGCTGCCTCTTGCTTGGATTGTTCTCTTGCAAGCAAGGCAAGAACAGAAGAGAGGGGCAGATCTCTGGTATCAAAAATTAACCAATCAGATGCAACTTTACTATGCAGTATGACCAATAAGATACAGCTCTATAATACCAGCTATATATTTATGGTCCAAGACTGGACATTCACATCTAGAAGTCTGTTGTGTTGGCATAGATGTGTCTATGAAGTGGCTATTATATATTAGAAATAGCTATTCTCTTAAGTACCCTAAGATTATTGCCTCCCCACAAAAACTAAAATGGCTTGAATTGCATTTCCACCGGAAGTGTGTCAGATGGTCATTACTTTAACTTTTTGCCAAAACATAATATGGTAAGGCTGAAATTAGTGGCACTCTAACAATAAAATGTATTATTTTCAATAAGGTTTATTTAAATAGTTTTAATTTACACTTCTATATTTATTAAAAAGTTAAGATTAAGTAACTCTTCACATTTATTCTTTTTAGATTTCCCGTTTAGTCAAGTGCCTTGTTTTGCCTATTTTTTTTAATATTATGATTTACTTTTTCTTATTCTTGAGATTTTTTATGTATTCTGTACAGTAATTCTTTGTTGCTTATATGTGTTAAAATATTTTATTCCACTCTATGATTTTACTTTGGCTGCCTATATATTTTTCTTTTTAAAAAACAAAAGTTGATAATTTAAATATTGTCAATATTTCATTTTTTTCTTTTTCAATCACATTTTTAAAATGTAATTCACATCCTGTGGAATTCTCCCACTTAAAGTAAACAATGGTTTTTAGTATACTCACAGAATTTTATAATTATCCCAATCTAACTGTAGAATATGTTTGTCACCTCCTAAAGAAAGCCCATACCCGTTAACAATCACTCCCCATTTGTCCCAACACCCAGCAGTAGACAAATACTCATCTACTTTCCATCTTTATAGATTGTACAGTCTTGACACTTCATTAAATAAAGTCATGGGATATTAGTTCTTTTTGTGACTACTTTCTTTCACCTAGCATAATGTTTCCAAGTTTAGTATATTTTCCTGTGTTTCAGTATACCATTTAAAAAATTTACTGAATAGCATTATACTATAAACACATGGTGTGTTTCCTTTATTCATTAATCATGTAATGGACATTTGTGTTGTTTCAGTTTGATGACTAGTGATGGTATGGACTTTTACTTCGATGTTTGTTTAAATACATGTTTTTGTTTTGTTTTGTTTTGGTTTTGCTTTTATTTTATATTTTCTTTTTTTAATTTTATTTAGTTATTTTTCAAGTACAGTTTTTTGTCTATTTCTCCCATCCCAGCCCCCCCCGCCCCGTGCTCCCCACCTCCCTCCCATTTCCACCCCCCTTAGTTCTTGTCCCTGTGTCCTTCATATTTGTTCCTCCAAATCCCTCCCCTTTTCCCCCTTAAATTTCCTTCCCTCTCCCCTCTGGTTACTGTCCCCTTGTTCTCTGTTTCAGTGTCTTCGTTTTTATTCTGCTTGCTTGTTTGTTTTGTTGTTTAGCTTACTGTTAAAGGTGAGATCATATGGTATTTGTCCTTCAATGCCTGGCCTATTTCACTCAGCATAATGCTTTCCAGTTCCATCCATGTTGTTGCAAAGGATAGTAGCTCCTTCTTTCTCTCTGCTGCATAGAATTCCATTGTGTATATGTACCACAATTTTTTGATCCATTCATTTACTGATGGGCACCTAGGTTGCTTCCAACTCTTGGCTATTGTAAATTGTGCTGCTATGAACATTGTGGTGCATAGGTTGTTTGAAATTGATGTTTTAGGATTCTCGGAATATAATCTTAGCAGTGGAATTGCTGGGTCAAAAGGCAGGTCGATTTTTATTTTTCTGAGAAAGTTCCATACTGTTTTTCATAATGGTTGTACTAGTCTGCAATCCCACCAACAGTGAATTAAGGACCCCTTTTCCCCACAACCTCTCCAACATTTGTTGTTTGTTGCTTTGTTTATGATAGCCATCCTGACCGGTGTAAAGTGGTATCTCATTGTGGTTTTAGTTTGCGTCTCTCTGATAGCTAACAATATTGAGCATCTCTTCATATGTCTCTGGATATTCCGTATGTCCTCCTTGGAGAAGTGTCTGTTCAATTCCTTTTTCCATTTTTTAATTGGGTTAGATGTCTTCTTAGAGTGGAGTTGTGTAAGTTCTTTGTATATTTTGGATATTAAACCTTTGTCTGAGGTATCATTGGCAAATATGTTTTCCCATACAGTTGGTTGTCTTTTTAATTTAGTACTGTTTTCTTTAGCCATGCAGAAGCTTTTTATTTTGATGAGATCCCATTTGTTTCTTCTTTCCTTTATATTCCTTGCTTTAGGGGACATATTGGTAAAAATGTTGCTGCGTGGAATATCTGAGATTTTCTTGCCAATGTTCTCCTCTAGGACTTCGATGGTGTCACGGCTTATACTTAAGTCTTTTATCCACCTTGAATTTATTTTGGTGTATGGTGTAAGTTGGTGCTCGAGTTTTATTTTTTTGCACGTAGCTGTCCAGTTCTCCCAACACCATTTAAACATATGTTTTTATTTCACCTGGGTACATACCTAGATGCAGAATTATTGAGTCATGTGGTAACTCTACACTTAACATTTTGAGGAACTGCCAACATTTTTTAAACCACCCCTGCCATTTTACATTCTCACTAGCACTAGGTGATGGTTCCAATTTATTCAAATCTTCATCAGTAATTTTTTATGTTATTTTTATTGTAGCTATTCTATAAAAAATACCATTTGAAGTGGTGTGTTAGTCTAATTTTGATTTATAAATCACTAGTAGCTAATGATGTTGCATATCTTATATAGGTTTATTGATAATTTGTATATCTTCTTTGTAAAAATATCAATTGAGATACTTTGCCATTAAAAGAAAATTATTTGCCCTGGCTGGTATAACTCAGTGGATTGAGTGCAGGCCTGTGAACCAGAGGATCATGGTTTGATTCCCAGTCAGGGTACATGCCTGGGTTGCAGGCCAGTTCCCAGCAGGGGTCCCACAAGAGGCAACCATACATTGGTATTCTCTCTCTCTCTCCTCCCCTTCGTCTCTAAAGATAAATAAAATCTTAAATTTTTTTTAAAGAAAATTATTTTAGCTTCTTTAGGAAAGATGATTTATTTGCACCCATTTTGTTTAAAATTGTATATATTAAAGTATAAAGCATCATAATTTAGTATATGTACACATTATGAAATCATCATTAAAAACAAGCTAATTAACATATATATCACCTCTTTTGTGTGTGGTAATATGTAGGTTCTACCCTCTTAGAAAAACTACGTGGTTTCCACTTTAACCTTGCCTACAGTTTCACTTGGGGTGAGTTTCCAGTTGACAGCATACGATCAGGTCATGCTCTATCATTCACTCTGCCAATCTCTGTCTTTTAATTAGTTTATTTGGTCATTTACATTTAATATAATATTATTATTTACATATTGGGACTTAAGTCTAGCATTTTATGTTCTGCTTTCTGTTTTTAATTTCTATGTTTTCTTTTCCTGATTTATTCTGAGATACTTGAATATTTTCAATACTTTGCTTTGATTTCATTGTATATGTGTGAGTGTATAGTTATTTTTTGTTCTATTACATATACCTCAAATAACACAACATAAATGTTTATTTTTATCAGTACTGCCATATTATCTATTAAAGTGTAGAAACATTATTTCCCTTTCCTCCATTTACTCTCACTCCTTTATATTGAGGGTAGAGGAAATGTTCTTAAATATTTTCTCTTTCTTCATTAAAACTATATCAGATAGTATTATGATTTTTGCTTTAAACATCAAACATAATTTAGGAAATTCAAGAGCATAAGGAAAGTCTATTGCATTTGCCTACATATTTTTTACTGTATTTGTCTTCCTTCTTCATGTTCCAAGATTCATTTATATATTGTTTTCTTTTGATTTAGAGCACTTTTTGTTATTGTGGGTGGTTTGCAGGGGTGCAAATACATCTTCTGTTAAAAAAAGACTTAGTCCTGATTTCATGAATAAAGTGTCAAGGAATATCTTAATTTATCCATCATTCCTGACGGATATTTTCACTGATGTAGAATGCAGGGTATAACCTTGTTTCACATGCTTTCACCCTGAGCAAGTTCTATTAGTAAGATGGTATCTGGAAATGTCACTTTGATGTTAAAATATGTTTTGCTGGATATATTTTTGGTTGGTAGTATATCTTTTTTATTCAGCACTCTGAGTACATTCACCTACTTCCTTCTTGATTTCATTGTTTCAAGTAAGAAGTCAGCTAAATTTCTTCTGTATATGAAGAGTAATTTTTCTCTTGCTACCTTCACCATTCTCTCTTTGCCTTTAGGTTTTAATGTTTTGCTTGTAATGTGTTTGGGTGTGGTTCTCCTGATGTTTACCCTACTGGGCTGCTGTTGAGCTTCTTTTATGTGTAGATTAATATTTATTATCAAATTTGGGAAGTTTATTTTATTATTTCTTTGAAAAATATCTCTTTATGATATAATCTTTATTAAATTTTAACATAAACTCTTTTGCTTTGTCTGATATTAAAATAAGAATATACTATCTCATTTGGTTACTACTTATCTGACATGCTTTGACCTTCATTATTTGGATGTCTACTCTGATCTGTATAGATGTGTTTTTATAAAAGATATTGTGAATTGCACTACCTGCAATTTACTTCCAAGTTCTTACATACCACCTCATTGCCATTCCTAGCCATACATTTGAAGCATATATAGCATGTCTGTATATTTTCTAACATAATTTTTTTCATTATCAATATGTATACATCACCCTCATCCATACTGTCAGTCCTACCGAGAATAATAGACAGACAAAAGAAGAATAGAAAGTTGATGTTGCTCTCCATTTCAACCAGTACCCTAAGGAGAATTTAAGATAAAGATTAGGGAGTGTGGACCTAGTTCAGCAAAGAAAGCATCTATAAATATTTTAATATATGTAAAATGAATATTCTCATAAGTACTCTTCCAACTAAAGTTCTGACTCTATAATTGCACGGTCCAGTTTTCTCTACTCAGCTAAGTCAGTAACCCTTATGCTATCTGATGGCATTAGCTGCCATTTCATGATGCCTTCCTAGAGTTTAGTTAGTCAGTGTTTTATTTCTTGCCTTAAAAATGAAAAAAATTGTGTACATGCAGATAACTCATGAAGAAAGGGATTATAAGTGTTTGGACTACCTGATTTGTATCTATATGAATCAAATTAGATTGATGGCAAATTGACACTACTACTGATATAATGTGGATGAAAGCTCAAGCAAAGTAGTCCCCCTGAAAAAAAATTAAACAGAGAAAA
Source organism: Artibeus jamaicensis (assembly GCF_021234435.1). Lineage (NCBI taxonomy): Eukaryota > Metazoa > Chordata > Mammalia > Chiroptera > Phyllostomidae > Artibeus > Artibeus jamaicensis. The sequence continues at coordinate 2,224,408 of NW_026522036.1, forward strand.
AAGAGAAAGAAAGAATCATTGTGATGGAATTACTTCAGATATATGTAGGAGTCTATATTTTATGGAATAGCTTCACAGTGCATTGAACATTTTTCTCTAGGCTTGTCTCTGTAGGAGGTAAACAGTTGCAAAGAACTATGCTTGATTCAAATGCTTTTTTTTAATTATCATTTTTTTATTTAGTTATTTTTCAAGTACAGTTTTTTTCTGTCTATTTCTCCCATCCCAGCCCCTCCTGCCCTGTCTCCCCACCTCCCTCCCATTCCCGCCCCCAGTTCTCATCCCTGTGTCTTTCATACTTGTTCCTCAAAATCCCTCCCCTTTTTTCCCCTTAAATTACCTTCCCTCTCATGCTTTAAATTAACTATATTAGTTATGATTATTTAAGGGAGGTTACTAATTCATATTTTTATTTTGACTCATGCTTCTTATGATACATGTGTCAGTTTGATGTACATTAAATTTGACCCTCATTTTACATCATTTAAATTGATTGTGTGTAAACATGAATTGAGCCATGGCTGGTGTGGCTCAGTGGATTGAGTGCCAGCCTGCAAACCAAAGGGTTGCAGGTTCTACTTCCAGTCAGGGCACATGCCTAGGTTGTGGGTAAGGTCCCCAGTAAGGGGTGTGTGAGAATCAACTACACATTGATGTTTCTCTCCCTCTTTGTTCATCTCTTCCCCTCTGTCTAAAAATAAATAAGTAAATCTTTAAAAAAAACAAATTGAAACAATAACAATTTTGGATGTACTTTTTAAAATTACATATGCTCCCCTTGAATTTCAAATACCATACTTTGGGTACCATACTCCTCCCCACTGTGAAAGTATTCATCTAGTACCTTAAGCTGAAGCAACTCACTAGAGTGTTAGCTAAAATAGTGACTTTATTAGAAATATTTATATTTGGGCTTTATAATTATCCTAGTGGGCCATGAAGAAATCTCAGGCTTAATGAATCCATGAGATTCTGTCCTCATACATGTGCAGTCTAGTGTCTGCTTTCCCACAGAAGTCTATTATCAACTACAGATGTCAAAGGATGTGCAAATGGAAAACAGGTGACAAAATAAATTTTAATATCTTAAAAGTGCTAGAAAAAGATATTAAATATATTTCTAATATTGTTTTAAATATATTTTATTTGATAACACAATTTTATTTTGACAACTAACAGATATTTGACTGTATATGAAAAATGGTAACTTTCATAAATTAGACTTTAACAGAGAAGTATCCTGTTATACTGAATTACTATACATCTTCTATGACAAGAGGCTTATAGTATATAGTTCTGTATAAGTTCTGCCTCCATGCTCCAAAGTCAGAAAGTTCTAAGTTATCAAATTTTCTAAGGAACATCATTTTCAACTTCATCAATATTTTCATCTGGCATATTAGAAATGCAAGAAAGGGACTCAGAAGAAAAGTAACAGAGTTGCTATTTCTAGAGCTCTTTATAGAAACTAAAATATAAAAACTGGCATTCTTGAGTAAAAAAACAATCTATCTTTGAAACTTACACAGATTGCATGAATAAGAAGTAGAAATTTAAGGCCAGAGATAGAATATACTGGTGCTATAATAATCACAAGTACCTAAATATCCACACAACAGATTGGTGTATTTCAGCATAGTGCATGACATAATATCATGTCATTCTACCTACTCTGACACCTAATCCAACTTTCCTTGAAGAATCTAATTATTGGCCTATCCATGGTCCATATTGCACATTAGACATAACAGGATTTTATTTTTGTTAGTGTTTCTAACCTTTATGAGTTAGCATTATTACCATTATTATGCTCAACTACACTCCAGTTGAACCTATCTGTAACTGTACAAATCAGTGCTTATCAGCTTAACATTGCTTTTGTCCGGCCTAAAGTACAACCCAAGAAAGAAGGCCTATATTGAAAAGTAGGAGCACAGGCAAAATGGCCCTTCCAAATACACGACACCTGTGTAGTTCTGAAGTAATTCCTGCAAAGATCCACCTAGCATTGACTTTAAAGTGATTTGGTATAAATTTCAGAAGGATAAATTTAAACCAACCAGAAAAGTAGGAGAAGAATGAAGAATTGTAGACTTCTGAGAGCTTAAAACCAACTGTGATTTTCTTCAGCTGTTAGAATAAAATCCAAATGTATTTCTATTTACTTCAATAGCCTATCATGGAGCCCTGGTTGACCTATAAGAACCTTTTATTTCATCAGCCCATTTTTTTCTCTCAAGCACAGTACTGCAGATAACCTATCTATTTTCTACCATCCTGGACACTCTTCACTGTAAGGACTCTCCTTAAAATAGAATTACAAATGAGTAACTATAGGACATGAAGCATAGATAAGATAATAAAGGAAATCATCAGGAGTCAAAAATACAGGAAAAGCATAAATCCAAAAAAAGTAAGCAAGTCCCAAAGCAGATGGCCTAAAGAGTTCTGATAATCTTCAGTGTTCTCAGACTTTGGCTTTAAAAAGACAGGTTTCTTTTTTAGAGAGTGCTGAATAAAATCAAAACATTGAAAGGGAACAACTTGAAGTGAAATTTTGGACTAGAGAAACAAACAGCAAGAAAAGTGATATACCAAGGAAATAAATGTCCAAGGGAAAACAAAATGAGATGAAAACTCTAACAGAGGTTTGAAATGTGGACTCAAACTACCTACATGTCCAGGGATGAAATAGACCAAGGATAACTTAAGGCAGTCCTGAATGACAAGTGTCCAAGGAGCCTCACAGAAACAAGGTAAATATTCTCGAGGAAATTAGCTCACAACCAAAACTTCAAATCACATAGACAAAGCTTCATTGAATATGATCTCAAAATTTAAAAAAATCTAAACATATAATAAAACAAGTGGAATTAGAAGAAATTAGAAAATGTGAAATTAGGATCCATGCATATGTTGATATTAGCAAGATACATGAAAAATATCTTACATGTTTAGTGAAATAAAAAATAAAATAGCCCTGGCTGGTGTAGCTCAGTGGATTGAGTGTGGGCCTGTGAACCAGAGGATCACAGTTCAATTCCCAGTCAGGGCACATGCCTGGATTGCAGGCCAGTTTTCTTCAGGGAACCCATGAGAGGCAACCATACATTGATGTTCTCTCCCTCTGTCTTTCCCTTCCCCTCTAAAGATAAATAAATAAAATCTTTTAAACAACATTTAAAAATGAAATAAAATTATGAATAACATTCAAAGCATATCACAAGAATAATTTGAAAATAACTAAATAAAATATTTTCATGAGAAATATCCTCCTTGAAGTGAAATGCCCCATGGAAAGGTTCAAAGGAAGATTGAGCATAGATTAAGAATGACTGAATTTTTAATCAGTTGCTGAGTTAAAAAAAACAATCAAGAGTGAAGCTTTGGTTCACAGAAATGGTCAGAGGAGAGATACTGAACAAAGAAAACTTAAGAGAATAATTACCAGTAAGTTGTTTTAAGTTTTATATGTTATTTGAGAAGAAGTATACTGATTAATTTTACATGTTAATTTAAATATACATGAAATAATTTCTAGAAAAACCATTCAAAGTATATAAATGTTAGCTATAACATCTATATTTGGAAAGTGTACATTCATGTGATGAGGGAGAACTGAGTGTAAAAGACGTGCATAGATGAGCTCAAAGCCTCAATGTATCCAAAAGAAGGCAAGTAAAACTTTCTAAATACATGAAATCAATTCAAATTAAAATGAAAACAATGCCTATAAGTCTCTGTCAGTAAAGTAGAAAAATAAAAATAACTAATGGATCAAATGATCAGAAATGTAGATGAAATATGCTTACAAATAAAAAGTAAAAGTATATAGTAGAAATTTACTTGAATTCATAAGATTCAGTAAGGATGGTGGATATACAAATGAAGTTTGCTTTTCCATACTACAGCAACAAGCACTTAGTAGACTGCACAAAGATACCATTGATAATAGAAACAAAAATGTGGTATACAAAAGAATCATTATAAAGCTTGCAAAAATTATTGGAAAAGTCTATGAAAGTTCTCAAACGCATTAAGGAAGATCTAAATAGAGAAATAGACATTGGTTTTTGATAAGAACACTTAATATAAATATGTACATTCTTTTAAAATTAATTTACGAATTCAATCAATTTTCAATCAAATCCCAACAGACATTTTTTTCCACATATTGGTGCATATTTTAAAAATATATGTAGAAGAGGAAAGAGCCATAAAAAGCCAAGATTGTCCTGGGAATGCATGATTGTTTGTAGAACACCATAGGTAAATCTGTAAATCCCAAGTGAGGAAGTCCAGCTTCAGTATTGTTCATAGGCCACTCTTGAAACATCTCTTCCCTGGTGTTGTTGACTGCATACACTGGGGGTGCAGTCTTTGAACAGCTTCAGAAGAGACCGATGTATATAGTGTGCTTGGCATTGTCTTCTTTTTTTCATTAAAAAACACCCCACCAGAACTGATGCAAATGTTCAACAGAGAAAAAAGGAAAGTAGTGGATTTATATGATGAAATGCCATATTGCAGTAAAAGTTAACAAACTTTGGATCAAGAGTGTTTTGTATGGGCTCAATAGAATTGAAAAAGAAAGACAGTGGAAGAAGGTTGTAGCCATGGCAACTTTAATATTCAAAATTATAACTATGGAGGATAATGTGAAAGTCCTGAGGGTATACTATAGTGTTTTAATGCATTGAAAATTCACTTTCTGTCAACTTGTTTAGTAAATTAGTTTAAATAGCCCCGGCTGGTGTGGCTCAGTGGATTGAGTGCCGACAGTGAAGCAAAGGGTCACTGGTGCAATTCCCAGTCATGGCACATGCCTGGATTGCAGGCCAGGTCTCCAGTAGGAAGTGTGCAAGAGGCAACCACACTCTGATGTTTCCTTCTCTTTCTCCCTCCCTTGTTCTCTGTCTGAAAATAAATAAATAAAATATTTGTAAAAATAAGTTTAAATGATAAAAATGTTACTTTAAGAAACTTTGGGACTATTTTTATTTTGCTTTGTAAACTTTCTTCACCTCCTTCAATCTGAGAATGAATGCTAAGGATCATTCTCATGGTTTCCCACAGAAAGTTACAGAGCAAATGTGTGGTATAGTCTCCAACCTTTTCATTTTATAGCTCCTCTAAACGCAGTTAGCTATGATGCGTAAGTCCTCTCAGGCCCAGAGCAAATCACTCATTCATTAATTTTTATTCCTTTGATCAATTAAGAAACGCATTTATAGCTACTCTGTGGCAGGCACTTTGTCCTGTGTAGGTACAGAATTGAATAAAGGCATGGATTTATCTGGATGTGCTCACTGCTGCCCAGTAAAGGAGGACACTGATCCCGTCCTAAGTGGGGTGTGGCATCATACTTATCTATGCCTAGCTCTAGCTATCTTTATCTTAAAGACCTGATTTTCAAGAGGTGTTTGTCACTGTCCCAGCAGGAAAAGAGGAAAATTAAGGGACGGTGTCAGCTGTGATCCTGTTCCAAATGTATTCCCAGAATCATGTATGTGTTTCTGTGCCCAGGACTTCCTGCTGCCACCCCCCACCCCCATCCCCCATCCCTCTTAGGATCTCTGGCATATCACTAAAGATATTCTATACTGGACCATTTTCATTTGTACAGTTCTTTTTGTTGTTCACTTTCTCTCATTCACAGTCTCAACCCTGACACACCAGCATGCCTCAGGATTTCCAATACCTTCTTAATTACTACAGCAAAGAAAATGCCTGTGATAAGGGTTTACAGGAACAAGTATAAAAAATTCATGAACAAAGACTCGGAGGGGGTGGAAATGGATGGGAGAAGGAGGGGCTGGGTGGGTGGGCTGGGATGGGAGTAAAAGACAGAAAACTGTACTTTAACAACAATTAAAATTATAATAGTAGTAATAATAATAATAATAATAATAATAATAATAAACAGCCTGTGGGTAGTCCCTGGTTTGGCTTGGCTTTGGGATGTTTTGGGGTCTTTTTCAGAGAGTACTTCTGGGGAAAGTTCCTCAGAACATACCTACTTAACTTTAAAAGCAAATCCTTCTCTGTTGAGCAAGCAGAAGAGAAAGCAGACCAGCTTGTCTGAGGAAACTGACATTTACCATTTGTGGTAAATAGTAATTGTGGTCCAGCAGACCTGGCCTTGCAGAATGTCCAGCACCACCAGGTAGAAGAGGTGCTACTGGGGCAGGCAGTGAGCAGAAGCGGCCTTGGTGGGAGTCCAGAGAACATGGTCACCATCGGGCCTCTGGAGCTCCAGAAAGACCACAGCCCTGGGAATGGAGGTTTGGTGGCTTTCGCCTGCCCCTGCCTCAGCTGGAGATCCAGAAGCACCTAAGGGTCCTCGAGGGTCCTCTGGGCACGCCCCTCCCCCAGAACCTTGCCAAGCACACTCCTTCCTCGAGCCCAACCCCGAGCCCCCAACTGGGAGTTCCCAGTGTATCCTAGCAACAGGCCCAACAGTTGGCTCTTGGCTTTCAACAGTGTTGTTGGCTACTGAGGAGCTTGCTGAGATCCGGCTATTTGTTCGCTATTTGTTCGAGGACAGACCTCATGAAGCGCCCAACGGGCACTTACCTGGGCAGACTCTGCCCCCATCCCCGACCCCAGGTCGGGGGAAGCCGGTGTGGTGATCACCTCGCCCACCAGCTGGTCCCGCAGCAGCAGCAGCCAGTTGTCCATTCTCCTCCACGCTGCCCTAAGTACCTGCGGATTTGGCGGCCATGGCCTGTTGTAGCTTTCCTGAGACTGTGTCGGAGGATCCACCGGGCCCAGTGCCTTTTCCTGGGGGCCCTTACCTCCTTCTGCAGGCGTTGCCATCAGAGGGCCTTTGGACAAAGGCGAGTGATGCCTGAGCAGGAGCAGGACCCCAGCGTCCTAGAGAGGCAGGCCCATCAGGAAAGGGGCCCAGAACACGGAAGCCGCCCGAAACCCCAGGCCTCTGTGAGGAGCTCCTGCTGCAAACGGAACGCCATCACCAGCTCCTACAGCTCCACTCGAGGCTTCCCGCCAGTGGAGAGGAGGAGGCAGCCTGCCACTGGCCAGGCCAGGCTGCCCCAGAGGCTCACAAAGACAGTGAGCCAGCAGGGCCCTCAGGCTCCCTCCTCCAGTGTCCAGGTATCTCAGAGGAAGAGCCAGCCTGACAGTGGCCCAGGTGACACCCGCGATCAGAGACCATCCTCAAGGAGGCGCTCACCTTCCGGTGACAGGCCCCGAAAGAGGAAGTTTCCTCTGCTGCCACGCAGGAGAGGGGAGCCCCTGAGGCTGCCACCAGCACCTGAGCTGGGTTACAGAGTCAGGCCTGAAGACTTGGATGCTGAGAAGAAGGCAATCTGGCAGCGCATCAGCAGCGCTCTGCGGGGTGACCCAGAGGCCATGTCGGGCTGCGGTGCTCCACAGCCTCTGAGGTCCTCCCTGCAGCCTGCCACAGGGACTGCTCCCGCTCATATTCCCAGCACCTCTTGGTCCACCAGCCTGCCAGTCACCTCCTCAGGCAGTGCGGGCCCCTCAGCCTGCACACCCACAGCCATGGCCCCCAAGACTGCTTCGGACTCGGACGTCACCCCGATGGACACGACCCCAGCAGACACGACCGCTATGGATCCGACCCCTATGGACACGACGCCACCCTCCTATGCCCGTATCTTGGGGCCTCCTCAGGTCTCCACAGGTGGACAACAGGCAGCTGCGGCCCCAGCCCAGGCTCCAACCTCTATTGCAGGGCAGACAGCCCTGGGCAGCACCACACAGGCCACCTTGGGCACACAGGCCGCCACACAGTCCAGCACACAGGCAGGCACACAGACCAGCACACAGGCAGGCACACAGTCCAGCACACAGGCTGGCACACAGGCCGCCACACAGTCCAGCACACAGGCTGGCACACAGGCAGGCACACAGGCCAGCACTGGGTCAGCTACTGCTGCCCTTGGTCCCTCTGGCACAGCCTCTCAGAGCATTGGGGGAAGCGTGGGCCGGACCTCCCGGAAGCGCTCTAGCCAAGGCACCCTTATACTTACTACAGGCCCCAACCCTCAGAACAACCCTGTGCTTGGGGGCACCACTGCCCCCATGTTAACTCCCCTCCCAGGAGGTGCACCCAAGCACAGCACCCAGCCTTCCAGTGGAGGGCTGGGCACCACCAGCAATGTGGCATCCAGTGGGGGGTCCCTCCCAGCCTCCACCCCCAGCTACCCTGCCACTGCTGTGGGCACCTCCAGAGCTGGTAGGACCACCAACCTACCAATCACCTGGGCAGTTGCTGCAGTCCCATCAACCAGCAAGTCCTCGGGCTTGGCTCCCAAGCCTGCCTCCCACACAGATGTCACCCCCATGGACACCACCCCACCTAAGTAGCTTCCTCTCGGGGGCTCCTCTCTGTCACCAGCAGGAAAACCTTGCAGTTTTGGCCGCACCATCGCTTTGTCAGGAAACCTTTGGGTCATTAACTGAGGTTTTAATGAAGAACAAACTTTGTTTGAGCCCCAATGCAAGGCCTTTTTTCTGCAAGGTGTTCGCAAAGGACATCATGAAACCCAAGACGGAGTCACAGCACAGGCTTTGTTCAGTGGCCAGAGAATGGTGAAGAGGGAGCTGATATGAACTCTCAAATCTACTTCTCGTTTCTCTGGGGTCCGAGAGGTTGTACTGTCTGTAACAGGAGGTTGGAGATGAAGGGGTGGTGCAGGCAAATACGAAGGCGGAATCATCGTGGTCTTCCCAGACTGAAGGAATCTGATAACTGCAGAAACAAAGGGAGACACAATTGGTAAGATCTTGAGCAGTGGGTTGGCCTGCTTTCTCCTCTCACATCATGTCACAGAGCTGTGACTTGAAGAGACCAAACAGGACATCCTGACACCAAAGCAGCTGCCTGTGTTTGGCAGCTGGGCCAGGGCCCAGCTCTCCTGAGCTCCCCCTTAGCTGGCAAATACCTCCCCTCTTTAGTGCTGCACAGGTACTTCTGCCTGAGCTGCAGAATCCCCCAGGGAGGCAGGGGCACAGTTACTTATTTAGAATTTTTATTTTAGAAGAACTGAGAATAGTTTACTTAAGATCAGTCATGTTTAAATGAGCAGTAGTGTGTTACTTTTAATTGTTTAGTTGTATTCCATTGTATGGATATATGCCGCTTTGTTTATTCACATGCCATGAAATATCTGATGATTTTCTAAATGGTTTTTTATGCTAACTATTCTAATAGGTAAACATTGGTATCTCATTGGGATATTAATTTGTAGTTTCTGAATAACCAATAAGAATTTTCTCATATGCTTATTACCATCCTTATATTTTCTTTGGAGCAGAATCTTCAGATCTCTATCTCACTTTAAAAATGCAGTTATTTGGGTTTTTTAATTGAGAACTATTTCACATATTCTGGGCACATATTTTTTATTAAAAGTGTGAGTCCTCCAACTTTGTTCTTTTTTGAATTTGCTTTGCCCATTTTGGTTTCCTTGCAATTCCATGTGTATTTGATGACCAGATTTTCTATTTATGTAAAAAGGCTGATAAAATTTGGTTGAAATTGCATTGAGTATGTACTCGTTTAGACAGTATTGACATCTCAATCATTTGTCTTTTCATCCATGAACACAGGATGTCATTCTCTTTTAGACATTTTAAATTTCTTTCATCCATTCTTTATACTTTTCAATGTATAGTTCTTTCATATCCTTGCTTAAGTTTATTTCTGAGTATCTAGTTCTTCTAGATGCTATTGAAAATGGAATTGCTTTTTAATTTTCTTCATGAATTGTCATTGCTGGCGTATAGAAACACAAAAGATTTTTGTATGTTAACCTTATTACTTGCAAATTTGCTCATTTTTTTTGTTACTGCTAGTAGATGTATAGTGGATTCTTTGGGAGAATATATATACATATATATATGATATAGATATATGATATATGAGATATATGATATATGATATATATATATCATGCCACCTGTGATATCAATTTCTTTCTTTCTTTCGTATTTGTATGCCTTTTTATTTCCTTGTCTTGTCTAATTGCTCAGGCTAGAAGTTTAGTATAATATTGAATAAGTGGTGATGAAAATGGTCATTCTTGTTTTGTTCCTGATCCCAGTGGGAAAGCTTTCAGTCTTTCAACACTGATCATGTGGATATATGTGGGGTTTTCATCGGTTCCCTCTATTACATTGAGGAAGTTCCTGTCTATTCATGTTTGTCTCAGTGTTTTTATCATGAAAGGGTGTTAGATTTTTGTTAAGTGCCTTTTCTCTATTTATTGAGGTAATCAATACTTAATTTCATTCTATTACTATCTATTCTGTAGATTGCTTTTCTTCTATTGACCTCTTGCCCTCCTGGGATAAATCTTATTTGCTCGTGGTATATAATTTCTTTTCTATGCTTCAGATTGAGTCTGTTAGTATTTTGTTGAGAAGTTTTTCATCTATTTTCATAAAGAATATTAGATATTATAAATGTCCTGTGGTGTCTTTATCTCGGCTTGGTATAAGAGAAATGTTGGTCTCATCAAATAAGTAAAACGAGTCCCCTTCTATTCTGTTTCAGAAGAGTTTGAGAAACATTGGAGTTAATTCTTTTTAAGTGTTTGATAGTGTTTTTTAAGTATTTCTTCTTTTTTTATCTTCACTCGATGATAATTTGTTAATGCTTTTTAGAGAAAGAGGAAGGCGTTGAGAGAGAGGCATCAACTGGTTGACCCCTGTACGTGCCCTGACCAGGGGATGAACCCACAACCTTTCAGGTAAGGGATGACACTCCAAGCAACTGAGCCACACCAGCCAGGACTGGAGTCTTAGTTTTCATGTAAGTATTTACCCTCCATATTATTTTCAGCACTGTTTTTCCTGCATCCCACAAGCTTGGTTTGCTGTGTCTTCAATTTCCCTGGTCTCTAAGCTCTTCCAGCACATTTAAGACAGTTGTTGGAAGTCTTCGACAACATTATCTGAACTTGTTCAGAACTGTTTCAGTCAGTATATTTGTTCCTATGAATGGGCCATACTTTCCTAATTTCTTTCCTGACTGGCTGATGCCTTGTGATATTTTTCATGAAAACAGTATGTTTGAGTGTTATACTGTACCTGTGGAAATCAGATTTTCCCCTTATGCAGAATTTGACTTATTTTTTTGTGATTTCTTAAGGCTATAGTACTACATTTGTTTCATGACTTTGCCCAACTGTTTTAACAGAGAATGTATTTCTTGGTATGGTGGTCACTGAAGACTGTTCCTTAATTTATGTTCAGGGAGTGTTTTGACAGAGATTTCCTTGAATAAGAAAAATAGGGAGGCGGAAAAATAGAGAGCAAACTTTTTGTGGTCTTTGCAGATTGGCTGTGATAGGACTCTTCCTCGGCACTTAGCCAGGCATGCACTGTTCCTACGGACTAGCCCAAGGTGAAAACTTGTGTTTCCAAAGGAAATTTTTGGGCAAGCTCTTACCCTAGGCATTTATGTGGCCTTCTAAATTCCCCAAATATCTGGGTGATTTTGAGTACTCTAATTTCCCAAGAACGCTCTCTCCCCAACTTCTCTTCCCAAACATTAGGCAGTCTGTCCAATGCCTAAACAATAGTCTTTTGTCCTAGGCAGCTGTGAGTTCTGGGCCAGGTTCATGGTTTCAAGCAATGCCTGTAGCTTTTCCAGGCTTCAGGTAGCTCTCATACAGGTTTAGAACAGACATACACAAGAATTAGCAAATGAGGTCTGCTCTGCTCTATTCAGATCTAAGGACCAGGATCCCACATTGGAAATCAGGGAATGCAGATTTCATGACTACAGTCAAGCTGGGGAATAGGTGACTATAATCACCACAAAGCTTTTGTACAGTTTTTAAGTTGTCATTCTTTAATAAATGATTGCTTGCTTGCTGTAAACTTTGGCCATTTACAGAATTCTAAAAAAGTTCTACTGAGAGTGCTTTTAAAAAATACTGTTTGATTCCAATGACTTTTGATGTTATACTATTCTTGGAGATCTTTTCATGACAGGCTGCATAGCTGGTTCATTCTTTATTAAAATATTTACATTGATTTTTAAATTAAAGTTCACATACTATACTATATTGGTTTCTCATAGTACCATATAGTCATTAGACATTTATGTATCTCATGAAATGATCAGCCTGACCCATCTAGTACCTATCAGACACCATATACAGTGATCACAATATGATTGACTGTATTCCCTATGCTGTACCTTACACCCTCATGTCTATTTTCATAACTGGCTACCTGTACTTCCTCATCTTTTTCACCTTTTGCCCCCATTATTCTATTCCCAGTTCTATCTAGTGACCTTCAATTTGTTCTGACTTTGTTTCCGTTGGTGGGAGTGTAAACTGGTGCAGCTAATGGAAAACAGTATGGGGGTTTCTCCAAAAATTGAAAATAGAACTACCATATGACAAACCATTCCACTTCTGGATATTGATCTATAAAGATCCAAAAAGGGTTTATGTACCCCTATGTTCTTTGCAGCATTATTGACAATAACCAAGAAATGGAATTGACCTAAGCATCCATCAACAGGTGACTAAATTAAGGAGACCTGGGACACACACAGACACACACACAGACAGACAGACACACACACACACACACACACACACAGGAATGTTACTCAGCAGTAAAAAAGAATGAAACTTTGCCCTTTGTGACAACATGGGTAAACCTAAAGGATAGTATGGTAAAGTCAGACAGAGAAAGATAAATGCATGATTTCACTTACATGTGGAATCTTTAAAAAAATGAACAAAACAGAAGCAAACTCTGCTTGTTTTTCAGTGTTTCTGTCAGGGGAGACAAGCTGCCATTTTGCTGATGCCACTTGTCTTTTTGTGTGTTTAAGGAATTGAACATAAAAAGTCACTTTTATGTCAAGTCATATCAGAATTAGAGCTGTTAGATTAAAATGATGTTTGAATGAGTTTATATCAAGGTAGTTTTCTAGAACATAACTGTTTTTCTCTATATTAAGCCTTCTCATTTTATTGATGTGTCATTATATAGCTTTTGATTTAAAAATATACCTTTCATTCCTGGGCTTTGTGATTATAGCGGAGTGGACTTCATACTATTTTTATTCCCTGCCTTCCCTAATTTAAGGTGTCAGAGACCAGACCTGATCATCCAGGCACTTTTTTCAATTGGCAAGAGAGACTGATCCAAAAACTATGGTACTAGAGACAGTGAGATCCAATTCTTGTTTTTTGTTGTTGTTTGTTTGTTTGTTCTATCAGGAGAAGTAGACTCATATTGTTCCTCATCTGGTGATGTATTAAAGTACCCTTGGCATTTCTTGGGTCCTCTATCTAAGAACTGAAAATGAAGTAAATGCAGCAGAATGCATAGGAGGAAAATGGGGAAAAAGAAAATCCTCATGGCGACTCTTAGTCCCTGTGTCTAACCATTCCTAAATCTAGCTACACCAGTGGGGGGGGGTTATTCAAATGAATCTATGCATTTTTATTATTGCTTGAATTTTTAATTTGATTTTTATGATTTGCCACTGAAGTAGTCATAGATAATATATAGGTCTCAGAGGATGAAAGACTTGGCTTATGTGGAATATGGGTTTTGAAACAGTGGAAGAAAATGGATAAATGTATGTACTCTTTAAAAAATTAAAGACACTAACATTAGATTCACCTTAATAAATAAAAACAGAATAGATGCTGAAAATGAAGGAGGTACAGATTTCACTGGACAATTGCAAGGTGTGGAGAAGTTGTGAGGCAGCTACTGTGCACAGTAAATAAAAGAGCCAACAAGAAATGATTAATTGCTAAGATACAGGGAGCCCAGGTAAGCTGGCTGCTTTTATTTGACTTGGCCCAAATCAGGTAAATGTGCTCTGAAAATGATTGGCATCTTAGATGAAAGGATGAAAAAGCAGGTAAGGTGGCTTGTAATGCATCAAAACTGATGAAAAAATTCTAGGATAGACATATTTTGGGATTTTGTGGTACTTCAATCAATAACATAGCTGATCATAATATTCAGGCAGATAAGGAGGAATCTGTAGTTAAAACAGAGGCATGGTATTTACTACAAGAAAAGTGAGAATTTAGGGGACAAGTCATTCAAAGTGTAAGAGGAAGTTCTCACTACACTATAAATTAAAGAATACATAGCATAGAGGTTGTTTTCAGAGTAGATGATTTTAATTTATCAAAGCTTGAAAGCTGAATAAAACTGCAACATTTTGGTTTGAAGCTCTTTCACTGGTTGGCTAAAATAGAAGTGAAGTCCATAAAAATGAGAACTTAAAAGATTTTCCAGCAGATTTCACAGAATATCAATTACAAGAGGAAGTCACTGAGGAAAATGGTGGAAGCTCTGTGTAAAAGACTTCTGTAGACCAGGTAGAAACCCTACAGAAGAAGCTGGGACAGGGCTGTGAACTTGAGCAGCTACCAGATCTGTCTCAGCATGGGCAAAGGAGCCCTAAAAAGATACAATGAATTTCACAAAAGGAAGATTTGAGACTGATGGTGGTAGAATGCTTATATGAATGAGATGATAGTAGGTTTATCATCTCTTCTGTATTGAAATGTACCTGGAATTTGATTTAATGATATACAGTAAGACATTCAGACATAGAAGTGATTATCATGGAGAAGAAAGTTTTTATGTCCATAATGTATACAAATATTGTATTATTGTGTTGTACATCTGAAACTAATATAATGTTTTATATTAATTACACCTTAACTTAAAAATATAAACAATAAGAAAATATAACCAATACACCTTTTTATTCAATTAGCTATGGAGAACAAAGGAAGTGGCTAATTATATTTCCTTTTCCTTTGGTGGTTTAAATCTAAATGTACATTAATAAAAGTTTAAGATTCAAGTAATCTTTCTTGAAGCTGACCCTAGAATAGTAAAAAAATTATCAATTATACCTTAATTTAAAAATGAATATAAAAATTAAAATATAATCAATATACCTTTGTGTTCAATTAGGTATGGAGAATAGAGGAAATGGGTAATTATATTTTCCCTTTTGTTGGGTGGTTTAAATTTTAATGTAGATTTATTAAAAAGTTATGATTCAAGTAATTTTCTTTGGAGCAGACCTTAAAATGGTAAAGACATTTATTAATAAAATTACTCATTATTTAGAGTGCTTGCTAGTACT
Source organism: Artibeus jamaicensis (assembly GCF_021234435.1). Taxonomy (NCBI): domain Eukaryota; kingdom Metazoa; phylum Chordata; class Mammalia; order Chiroptera; family Phyllostomidae; genus Artibeus; species Artibeus jamaicensis. The sequence goes on from NW_026522036.1 coordinate 2,239,556, forward strand.
ATGCTAAGAACCTTATAAACATTATAATATTTAACATTCAATACCAAACATAATAAATTAAATACTGCTAGTATGCCTATTTATACCTAAGGAAACTGAAGCTGAGATCATTTAAGTAACTTGCCCAAGGTCCCTGCAATGTAAATCCAGGTCTGTCTGGATTCAAACACCAGTCTTTTCAGGGCTATATTTGCACATTTCCTGTGGGATGTTTCACTGATTGAGGGAGAGCACTCATTCCGTATCATTCACTGGAGACACGGTTATGATGAAATGTGTATAGAAGTTGGTGTTACCTCGGTTTCTGATTTGCTTAGATAAAAACATGTTTGCATTAGCTTTTCACTATTAATAAAAAGCAGTCCTTACAATGATGAATGACACACAGTCCATCTTAAGCTTTTATTTTGAACATGACAGTGGCATGTAATTTAAAGGAAAAAAATCAGCCTAACACTAAGTGTACAAGGCAATAAATTTCAAGTCCCCAGAGTAGCATTTTTCTGCCACCCACTTCCTTCAGACATAGAGATGTAGGACTCCTGCCAGAGAAATATAATAAAATCTATGAACAGTTATAAGTGAAATACAATCAGAGGCCTGCAACCTGCTTCTTTGCTAGCTTGCTTTATTTCTTCCTTGAGGATTCTATTTCTTCCTCTCCTTCCCCATGGTATTCTATTTTCCTTGCTTTCATTTTCCTACTTTTGCCACTATTTATATTTGCCCTTTCCCTTTTATTCACTTTTATGTGTTTTCACATAAGAAAAAAATTCTTGTTGAAGAAAAAAAACTTTGTGATTTTATTCCTATGTGTATTCAGACTTAGGGTTTGCTTTTTCTATTTCCTTTTACTACATTTTCATGCTGATATTAATTTCTTTTCCTTCTGTGTTGTTTGCCTGTAGTCATTTTGTATTAATGCTTTGATCTTACTTCTAAGTTGGAAAAGGCTATCATGTTTAGAGAATTTTTTTCTCTTACCAAAGCAAGTCTTAATCCTGCTCATGAGATCATACATCAGAATCTCTAAGTCTAAGGAACAGTACCAAAGTATATTAAAGGGGCTCACTCATTCATTTATGCCGGCAAGAATACATTTGTTGATTTTTTCTCTCTTATCTGTCTATCCATCCTTCCATGCTTTCATCAAGTACTTATTGAGCACCTTATACTAATAGATTTACTCAATCAATTAATATTTATAGAGCACCTAGGATTTGTCGGGAACCAGTGGCAAGTGGGGGAGAGGTGAGTGCAAAGACAGTGAGATTCATTGTTAATAGATAACTTAAAAACAATAACAAAATTAACTAAAAGTCTGTTTTTTATTATCATAATGTGCTAGGAATTCTATCCAATGTTAGTTTTAAAATTATGGAGAATGTCCATTTCCAATACTTCCTCTATCCCCCTTAGGTGTGGCAGCATCCAGCATAGAACAAAACACAAAAATCCATAGCCTCTTAAAGGTTATATTCTAGCAAAAGAGAGAGTGTGTGTGTGTATGTTTGTTTGTGTGTACATATATAATTATGAGTATATTTATTTATGTGTATATATATATACTTGTATAAAGGTATACATACTTATATTAATTTAATTGGAGATATGAATTATTCATACATACAAAGATTATGAACAACTAGAGATTGTAGCTGCTCAACTATAAATTAGCAGGATGAGTTGATAGATCCATCAAGGCACTACCTGCTGATAGTAATGATTGAGATTAATTGGGTTTTGTACATAACTTTTCTCAGTGTTCTTAGATTTATTTGGGCATCAGAATCACTCAGGGAAGCTTTAGAAAACATAGTTTCCCTAGCCTCATTCAGAAAAATTTTAATTCCATTGTTTGCAAGGGTGTCCAAACTTTTGGCATCTCTGGGCCACACTGGAAGAGGAAGAGTTGTCTTGGGACACATGGTAAAAACACAAACACTAACAACAACTGATGAGCAAAAAAAAGTTTTAAGTAAATTTACAACTTTGTGTTGAGCTGAATTCATAGCTATCCTGTGTTGCATGTGGCCGATGGGCCACAGGTTGGACACCTCTGCTAGAATATGGCTTAAGTATTAGTGTTTTTTATGTCCTTCCACTAGTGGCAATCAGTGCTGAGAAACACACTTTGTGTGATCTAAATAGGATATCAAGAGGAAATTAAATTACATACATGGGTTGAATTGTCTCCTAAAAATGTTGAAGTCTTAAACCCTAGTATGTCAGGATACATCCTATTAGAAAGTTTAGAAATAGGGTCATTGCAGATATAGTTGGTTAAGATGGGGTCATTCTGATGTAGGATGCACTCTTATTTCTTCTCTTCTATCCTCATTTCTCTCTCTGACAAAAAGGTTGCAACTGGTCTGACTGTTGGCTCCTATCCCCAAGTTGGCCTTGGCTCACTTTTTACTCCACACTGTCTCCAGGAGCTTCACATGGCTATAAACTGACACAGTGCACTGCCTTAGCCACCTCATGTATCTTCACTTTCTTCCTGAGGATTTTCCTACAGTGACTTGAGAGACCTGTGAAAATTTAACTAGCATCTATGCATATGTGGCCTGGGAGGGTGAGTGAGTTCTTAACTCCTGGACAATTTTTGACCAGCAGGGGTAAGAGTCAGGATCAATGCTCCTCCCTTCCTTCTTTCAAGTGAACAGTGTGAGGTGTACCCTTCACAATATCTTACATTATCTTGATGATACCAAGCTCCATTTGTCACAGAGGTGATCGGTCAATTACCTACTCTCGTATTGGCTTTCCCTCTTTACATATTTTACTGTCATCAGTCTCCTGTTCTTCCTTGGGATTGTCTCCACTAATGCAATACCTGTTTTTCTTGGTTTCCTCTGGCTGAGACCAAGTTGTCATCATTGTATTCAGCATTGTGTTGGAGGCCTCAGGCTGTGAGTGAAAGTCTAAGGACTGTAAGAAACTAAAAGCTAATGATATTTGCAGACGTTATGATCATTTACGTAGAAAATTAAAAACATTCTAAAGATATATTATTAAATATAATAAGAATATTTAGCAGGCTGACTGGATATAAGATTATTTTTTAATTTGCATATTTATACACCAACAGCAAATAGCTGGATAGTAAATGACAACAACAACAACGAAAAACCTATTTGCAATAGTAATAGAATAGCTAAATACATTTAATAAAACATATCTAAGGCCTCCAAAGAAACCATTTTAATTCTATTAAGGAAACAAAGAAGACAAGTAAGAGGGACATATACCATCATGGATAATAGAAATTAATATCATGAGAAATCATGCATCTAAAAACACATCTATAAATTCAATAAAATTCCAATAGTGTTATTCTGGGAACTTGATAATTTGAATCTTAAATTTTATGAAAGATTAAAGGGCCAAGAATATTTAAGGCATTTCTGAAGAGAAAGTCAGGATAAGGGTGCTATTACTCTATTGTAGATTAGAACTTAGTTTGAAGCCTGTGAATTACTTGAAAAATAAATAGAGAAATGGAAAAGTGCGTTGGCCCAGCTTGGCTGGAGGGGAAGTCATGTGTAGGGGTGAATGTGGTGATAAATCTGGAATTTACATAAAGGTTATATTCTGAAATATGTTGGAAGCCATACATCAGCAATTCATATTTACTCTAAGGTAGAGGGGAAAATGGAACATGTCTAATGTGATGGCATTTTAGGAGACATTTTATAGGATACACCAAGATGAAGAAGACTTGAAAGAAAGGCTAGCTTGGGAGGCTTTTAAATTTGTAGGAAGTGAATAACTAATAAGTTTATCAATATATTATTTTAAGAAAAACTAAAAGGTTTAGACTTGGAAAGTCTAAAATAAAGACAATTTACTGAGTAAATCCTATGTGCCAGTCACCTGACATATATTATTTATAATCTAAACAATTCACACCAGGGACATTTTATTATTTAAAATAACATATAAGAAAGCTAACTTTTAGAAAGGTTAATTTATTTTTCAGAAATACTGAAACAAGTGAGTCAGAATTTATGTTTTAGTTGACCCAAGACTCTTATACTGACAAACATTTATATTATATAAACTTTTGATAAGTGAGATATTTTGTAGGGGAGAATAAAGTAGGTTTTTGTGATGAAGAAAGAAAATGTTAAATGAATAACAATCATTGTGGTATGTAGATATGGTAGCAATTGTTGAGGGTGGCAGAGAAATGATGTTCATATAAGAGATAACAACACTATATTGAATAACTTCTTGGTCCCATATTTACTCTGAATCATTTCCAGGAGAGTTTAACAGACTATCTGAAGCTCAGATAATCCAGAGTGGAGAATAGGCCTCAAACAGACAATTTTAATTCATCTTTATATTTATAACCTGAAATTAATTATTACTTTGAAAGAGGACCTTCAAGGGGTCCTTCCATATTCTTTCCATCCTACCACTGATTAACTGTGTGGTCTTCAGGAAATCAAGTCATCTCTCTGCTCCTTAATTCTTTCTATCAGTAAAATGAAAATTACAGTGCCAGCCCTGATTATCTCATAGGGTAACTCTGATAACTGTCTGAACCATGGATGAATGAGAAGGCACTTTGAGATGCATGGATTGCAAATAATATTCCATGAATTCTCAATACCAAAATGTTGTTCATGCAATGAATAAATTAACAAACAACTGAACTACTGGCCAAGAGCTAAAAAAAAAAAAAAAAGAACTGGTCCAAGGATAATGAGACAAATAAATATTTGAAGAAGAGTTCTTTCCCTGCTTATAGTCTAATAAAAAGATGGCATTAATTGGGTCTGGAATAAGAATGATTAGTAAAGAGGTCCTTTAGAAACTTTGCTTCCATCAAGTGTCTATAAACTTATTGCACAGAGCAGTCAGAAATGCATTGAATTTTTAAAATGTTGCATACAGTAAAATTCCTAAGTCATCTAAAACACTGTCTTATATTGTTTGGATGCCTCAGTCAAATTAACTTTTTAAAATTTCTCAAACCTGAACATTGTTTAAGACTTTATATAGTCTTTTATACAGATAAAATTTTTAAATAAACTGTGCTCCTCTACCCAGTGGCAGTGTCTGCCAGTCAAACTTCATTTAAACACTGCATTTAAATCCAAACATTTGTTTGGATTTTTTTGAGGATGGATGCATATAGAGGAAAAATTTCAGTGACATAACAAAGGAAGTCTTGACTAGAGAATATACGCATAAAATTTTCCAAAACCACAGCTGTTTTAAACATTAGGTAAGCTAGGTTTGTTGAGGCCTGATAAGGTAGAATAAAAATTTTAATCAAAATTATATTTGATTTTTAAGCAGAATTGCCATGAAGGAAACAGAAAGACTAGTAAATTTTGAAAAATTTATTTTGACCAACAAATGGATCTGATATGTAACCCGTAGAAAGAACATAACTTATTTAAATATCCACTTTCCCAAAGCCATTTTTTTCTTTTTTTTAATAAACATCAATACTACTTTTATTTATTTTTTTAAAATTTTATTTAGTTATTTTTCGAGTACAGTTTTTTTGTCTATTTTTCCCATCCCAGCCTCCCCCGCCCCTTGCTTCCCACCTCCCTCCCATTTCCACCCCCCTTAGTTCTTGTCCCTGTGTCCTTCATATTTGTTTTCTCTTATTGTCCCAGCTAACTGCCTTAGGACACCATTCCATTTATGGTTTTTAGAGAGAAATCTTACCATTGTATACACTAAGCACATGCAAACAAACACAGTTGTTTCTGTGTATATGTGCATGTATATACACATATATGGGTATATATGTGTGTGATTTTGAATTAAAAATGAAGTATGTCTGGAAGAGAATGTGTTTCAGTCTGTATATTTTTCTATCCATGCATCCATCATCTTTAATGGCTTTATTGTTTATAAAATCAGATTCCTCTTCTCTATGGTTGGATGGCTAACTCCATTTGGATAGTCTTAAAAAATCTCCAATTTAGTATATTTAAATAGAATTCAATCAAATCTGCTTATTAGGTACATGACATATAGTCACTCAAATGATTAGCTGAATGTGATTTCCACTTAAATATTATGGCCAGTTATCTATAAAGCATTCGATTATAATATGAAGTCCATAATTGTAAATTTATAACAGTCAATATAACTTGTATTTATTAAGGTACACAATTAACATATTTAAAATTAATCTTAATATTTGTAAACCATATGCCATTGCATATTTGTGACTAATATTAAATTTAATACAGCATACTAAAGTGTTTATGAAAATTGTTTATTTTTCAAGTCTGTCATAGGAAAACACTTTTTGTATGTCATAGAAAATCAGAGTGTTTCCACAGTTCTTAATATATGTGAGTTTAATATTTGGATTCATTAAAATTATGTCTAAAATTAACTGTTACATGCACATGTAACACAGTATATGAATGATTAATTATTATATACAATTTATTTAATATTTTATTAATAACCATGAAGATCTTGCACAACATATTTTAAATTTGGAATATCTATTCTTAATTGGTGGTTATTACTGATTTTATTTTTATTATTGTTGCTAGTACATGTGGGTTGGGGATTAAATGAAATCATCAACGAGAAGGTAAATATCTCATCCTCTGCAGAATTCTTCAGTTGCACTACATGTGGCATAAAAAATGAACTCAAAGGAACTTTTTCATATTTATGTTTAGGAAATACTGAAAAACACTGTATTTTTAAAAGTTTTCTTTATAAAACCAGAAGTGATCATGGTACTCAGTTCTAGGTGACTAATAACAATTTATTGGTTGTTTTAGAAGTTTTCGAGGGCTACAATATGTATTTTTTTCCTCTTTATTCTGTGACATTTTTGGTTGTAATGGAATAGCAAATGAAATAATGGTGTGAATAGTTATAAATTCTTTGTTCTGTGTTTGAATATTTATCACAGATGTAAAGTGGTATTGTATACCTTAAGCAATTGACTGAGTATCCAGAATAGTTAAAGAACAAAAATGGAAAGTTTCCCTCTGGTTTTATTATAATCAACTTGCTGAGCATTCAGACAAATGTATCAAAGTTATCAAGTGGTTACTCAGTGCAAGCATGTAATGCAGTGGATAGTAAGGTGAGAGAAGACCTGGGCCTGTGGTTTAGAGAACTGTCTTCATAAGCTGGGAAAGTATTACACAATAGGAACAAACAGGACAGACAGCTGCACAGAACTGTGGTGATGATACAGGCAAGATCGAGTGTGTTTCCAGTGGGTGACAGGAAGGCATCAGGGAAGAGGAGGATTTGAGGCATTTTTCAGGTTAGGGACCTTTAGACAGGGGGATAAAATAGGTAAACCAGCTGTCAGGAGGGAGTATATAAATGGTGGGCACAAGCAGGTTTACAATTGTTCATGTGGAAAAAAGATGTGCAAATTATAATTATTACAATAACTTTTTTAACTCTGTGTTTAGTGTACTCACAACTTTTGTCCACCCCTGTGTTTATTTGCAGACACCTTATGAGAAACTAAGAATGAAATATGTTGTATTTTAGGACCTAAATGCTAAACTAAAAGTTTTGGACTTTATAGCAAATAAAAAGCAAAAGAGCAGGTGGATAACTAGACCAAAGTAGTATTTTAGAAAGATAAATATGGCAATCGCAGGTGTTTTTTAAATGTATATAGGTATAAGAAAATTACAGGGAGAAATAGAGTAACGAAACCAGCTGGACCTCAATAATGTTATAATGAGGTAATATTTTGCTACAATAATCAATGTGTGTTTTTCCTCTAATTTCTGTTAATTAGTGACCCCCTCCTCCTATTTAGGTAACAGCTGAGGCATTTTTATGTTTATTGTTCCAGGAAAGGTATAGCAGCAGAAAATAAAAGTATAATTGGAAGACTGGAAGTTTTATTTTATACTGTATACTTTATTTTATACCATTTGAAATTTATGACAAAGATAGCTTTGAGGAAAATAAAAATTACGAGTGTTAAAAGCCTGTGCTTTTCAGTATCTTATGCCTTAAAGAGATTGCAATATTTATGTCATGAAATGAATATTTTGAGAGTACATATAGCCTATGAATCTGAAAGCACCAAAGCCATGTTTCTAGGTTGGGGGAAGAAACCAAAAAAGTGATTTGTGTTGCTAAGTTCAGCTTTGCCATCAAAAAGTGACTTTTTCATGTGTCTATTCAGAAATTACCTGGTACAGTCAGAATTCTCTTGCCTATGTTTCAGAAAAGTAATCCATTTTCCTTTTTACCTCCATACCCGCCATCCATCAACTAAAACTGCCTCCAAGCGTACACAGTGAATAACTAGCACACAGACATGTATACACATGCACACGCTCTGTGAGGAGCGTATACACAGTTGATGTAGAAGTAGGTCTGGTTGTATAGGGGATGCAGCAGTGATCTCCATTAGCAGCAGGAGATAAAATAGACAGGAGAAACTTTATAGTATTCAGGGTAGATTGGATACAAAGGGAGGCCAGAGCCCCTCCAACAGCTCTCTCCTTGTGTTCCCCCTAATACTCTACCTGACAAATAAAAAAGAGGGTATATGCCTTATTGACAAAAAATAAGTTAAAGTGTAAAATAAATTATTGAAAACTAAATTTCTTTTATGCCTGAGACCACGCTTGGATTTTTATCTTTTAAATTTGTATTATAATCTTAATTCTGTTTTCCATAACATGTCAAGCACATCCTTTATCTTCTCTCTGTTTTGATCTTCTCTGAAATATAATTAAAGCCAAACAAGGTATCATACGAAAACTTAAGTTGTCAGATGCCTTTTGTTCTGTGCTTAAGCAAACTTACCCCTTTACATGTAGTAGTGAGGGAGAAAAAAGATGATAGATGTTGAATATTTTTATTAGAATATAATAAGAAAGATCTATTTTTAATTTTTTCTCATCCTAAAAATGTAGATTGTAAGAATTTATGTTTACTGAAAAACTAAAAAAGGAAATATGACCATAAAGAGTTAAAATAGTGACTTGATGAAGAATCGAACAGAAAAATGAAACAGAACTGTCACTTAGTTATGAAACCAATTATGGACTGAAAAGACAGATAAAGTTTAGACCAAAAACTATTAACACTGTTAAGTGTTTTCCAAAACTTCTAAAAGGATAATATTAAAGGGACAATTCTGACAAAAGATGTGTTTAATTGCAGGACCTACCCTAGAAAAGAAAAAAAGAACTAAGGGAACACACTGGTATGATTCACCTGGTCTGTGCCTTTTATAATAAGTATGATATATTGCCAGTGTATAGAAAATAAATAACTTCAGTTGAAAAATTCTATCTAGGTCATGTCCCAGGAAGAGCAGTTGTAAACTGTCAACAGTGGACAGAGAAGTGGAAAAGAGAAGTAGGTCAGCCAGAGTCATGGAAAGTTCTCTTGAGGAATGAGAGAGTGTGACAGCAGCAAATTTGGGATAAGGTCCGGGTATGGCTATGAGGAGAACAAAAGGACAGATTCTTTGTTTTCTGGGGGGATGAAGTGAGAGAGATATTTGTCAGTTGAAAATGCTGGAGGGAACGAGGTACAGGGTAGTAAATGGAAAAGGGGGTCAAATGCATGGTGATGGTAGAAGATTCGACTTTGGGTGGTGGTCACACAATGAAATATACTGAGGATGCATCATAGAATTATTCACTTGAAACATATATAATTTTATTAACCAATGTAACTCCAATAAATTTCAATTTTTTTAATGTCAGAAGCAAATGAACCACCATCCTAGAAGTACTGGATTTTGACTTAGACTATATATATGGCCAAGGGTGCTTTCAGATGCACATAATAAAAACATTAAGTCACACTGACATTAGAAACCGAAAAGTAATTCAGATGTGTGGTAGTGTCCGGGTATTGGTTTGGACAGGATACAGACTCTACTTTTCTGTGATTCCCAATTGTCTGCCCACTTCTCTGCACTGATTTGGTCCTCAGGCCAACTTCCCTTCTGATTTGCAAAATAGGTTGGTGGCTACAACAGAGCAACATAAGTCCTCAGACAAATCCAGCTGATGTGAAAATTCTTCCTCCAATTAAAAATTAGTCTTTCCTTTAGTGTGATTGGTTCAATTTAGTAAAAGGGGGCCCAAATCACTGGCAGCACCCAGAAAATGTCTTTCTTCGACTGGATTGAATCTGGGTCTCTCAATCTCTGGAAATAGAGATGAGATCATCATGGACAACATAATCAAAATCAGCTTCCCCTTAGCCCCATGATACAAGTTTCTGAAACAAAACTCAGGTTCTGTTAGGAAGAAAGAAAAAGTAATGCATCCACTAGAGAACTTTCAGAATATTTTTTTATAAAATACAATATTTTCTTGATTCCAGGAGAGAGTTTTTTCTCATATTTTAATACTTCTAAAGTTAGGGGTCATCTTACACTCAGTGGTATCTCAAGGTTGAATTGGCAATGATATCTTTTCTCTCAGAGTGCTATATAATACAATGTTGCAAGTCACAGGCCATATACCATTTTAGGTCTCAGTGAGATGGCATTTTCTTTAAGTACTACGAAAGAACTAGGTCTTCATTTCAAGGATATTATTTGTCCTTATGATTCTGGAAATATTAAATTATTTAATTCAATAACATGTGGATAAATGATCTTGTCGATCACAATTAATGAACATTTCTGAACTTTGTCCACTACTTCTTATTTTCTTTAACACCATATGAGTCCAAGTAACTGAAACATCTCTCACAAATTACTTTTGTAGCCTCTCAACATCTTCCTGCACTCATTACAGGTCTCCTTCAAACTGTTTACAACAAGGCTGCCAGATGAGTCTTTTGAAAGTTTAAATCTGCAGCTCTGCTTCTAGAAATAATAGAACAGCTTGCATTAGACTGACCTACAGGTAATAATAACAAAAACTATGAACAAAATATTTTTAAAATAATGAAACTATACAATTACCAAAAGCAGGACGATGAAGAGCAGTCAATCTTGAAAGACATAACAACACTGGATTAGGTTTTTTAATGTGAATTTTTACCTGGGGACACTCTCTCCAACAACTGGTTTGCAACAGCTCAAGTGGAAGAAAATTCTAGGACAAAGCGATACTGGGATTCGGGTAGTAAGCTTCAGTCATCACGTCTGGAGTGTTCAGGTGACAGGGTTCAGAACTACTGAAGCAGCTAGAAAGTAAAGGAGGAAATGCCAGAAAGGAAAATTCACAGGGCGAGAAGCCTCAAAAGCTAGGCATATACTCCCAGTAAATACTTGGATAACCCTATACTCTGCATTCATGGCAAAACTCCAATGAACCTAGTGGAAAACAACCTATAGGGCAGACCATGTGCCATTTAAGTCCAGCTAAGGCAACTGCCTGCTGAGAACATCAACAACAATAACATTCTTCAGAGGAAAATGGAAACAACTGTATTTGAACATCAATTTAAAGGAAAAAAGGAAGTAAAAGATTTTAGTCTCCACAATGCATCCTCCACCTGGTGCAGAATAAAATAATACAATAGTAGTCATGTAAAGTAATCAGATAATGTAGCTCAGAGTTAAGAGAAAAAAGAACCAGTAGAAACCAAAGTTGAGATATCCCAGATATTGAAAATAGGAGGGATTCTAGAATAAACATGACAATATCTGAAATAAAACACCACTAGCTGCATTTAACAGAAAATTTGAAGTGACAGAAAAAACAACTAGTTAACTCGAAGACAATTCAATAGAAATTTTGCTATAAGAAAAACAAATTTATTGAAAAATATTAAGAGTCTCAGCATAGGTATAAATGGGTGGAAAAAAGAATTGGGTCAAAATACTTGGAAGAAACAATAGAAGAAAAGTTTCCTGAATTTAATTCACACACACACACATACACACAAGTTCAAGAGTTTTCATAAATCTTAAGCAAGTTAAAGACAACAAAAGCAAACAGGTATTTCATAGATAAACTATTACAAATAAAAAATTACCTGGAAAACAGCCAGAGAAAAGCAATACAATACATTCATGAGAAGAACAATGCTACAACTAGAGCTGACTTCTTATCAGAAACAACTGAAGCCAACATATAAGTTAAGAACATCTTTAAAATGTGAAAAAAAAACATTGAACCAGAATTTTATATCTAATGATAGCACTCTTCATAAATATAGGCAAGGTAAAGACAGTCCAATAAAAGGGAAAACTAAGGGATTTTGTCTCTAGCAGATCTGTGCTACAAAAAATTAGCAACAGGGGAGTGGGAGAAGGAGAAGGGGGGAGAAGGTACAGAAAATAAGTAGCATAGACAGTAGATAGAAAATAGATGGGGGGAGGGTAAGAATAGTAGGGGAAATACAGAATCTAAAGAATTTGAGACACGTGTTTATGAACTAAAGGGGGAAATGGTGGGGGAGGGGTATGCAGGGTGGAGGGGAATGGAAGGGGGGAATAGAACAAATGTAATGGCATAATCAATTTAAAAAATTCTCAAAAAAAAGCATAAGAAAGTTCCTCAAAGTCAAAAAATGGATCTACAAAAGTGACTGAAAATTATAAATATGTTGTAAATATAAAACCTACATAAAATGGTTCTCTTACTTATATGATTTTTCTTTTTTTTTTTTTTTTTTTTTTTAATAATTTTATTTGGTTACTTTTCAAGTACATTTTTTTCCCTCTTCCCCCCCCCCCCGGTCCCCCCCCCTCCCCCCCCCCCATTATCTCTGTGTCATTCATACTTGTTCCTCAAAATCCCTCCCCCTTTTTCCCCTTAAGTTCCCTTCCCTCTCCCCTCTGGTCGCTGCCCACTTGTTCTCTATTTCAGCGTCTTTATTTTTATTCTATTTGCTTATTTGTTTTATTCTTTAGCTTCCTGTCAAAGGTGAGATCATATGGTATTTGTCCTTCAATGCCTGGCCTATTTCACTCAGCATAATGCTTTCCAGTTCTTTTAATTTCTTTAACAAAATAATGAAAGTTGTTATTACCAATATTAATAAAAACAAACACCACTGGTCTCCTGACATTGACAAAGAAACATCACCGCTGTGTCATTTTTGCCAAAAATCTAAGCAGGAGCAAACATCTGACAACCCCAAACTCAGGGACACTCTACAGAATAACTAGTCTGTGCTTTTCAAAAACATTAAGGTCAAAAAACAAGATAAAAATAGCCAAAGAAATGATGAAGAACTGTGCCAAATTCAGGGGCAATAAAGAAATATTGCAACTAAATGTAATGTGTGATCCTTCATCAGATCATGGATTTAGAAAACTTATCTCTAAAGAATATTATTGAGACTGTTTGATGTGAACTGTCAGTTATATAGAGGTATTTCATCAATACTAAATTTATTCACTTTGACTTTTTAAAGTTTACTCTGTATATATCTTTTATTATTTGAAATGCTAAGTGCTACTGTTTGTATAAAAATTTCCAAAATATTTGCATGATCTAAATGGCTGCAGACTGCCTCGTCTCTTTCATTTCAGCACCTTGTACACAATTCCAAGCAGACACTCATGCCTCAGGGGCACTCTGTCTCTCTCACTATTATCCATCATTTTTTTCAATGATTTTGATATTTCAACTCCTCTTTCTGATAGTTAAGGGCCTTTGCTGCTTTCTAGCCCCACTTGAAATTTTAACTACCTAACCCCTACTAGCTCTTCAGAACTCACCTTCAAAACCTCTTACACAGAATAATCTTTCCTCTTCCTTTTGTACACTATCCTACTATATATATCTTTATGAAAAGTAGCATAATGGTAGGTGAATGATCTACCGTGTTTTTAGTCATATATCTATTCTTCCCCTAAAGTGTAAGCTTAATGAGGGTAAAGGGGCACAGAGACAGTGCTCAGTAAATTTTTGTTGAATGAGAATGCAAGAAATGATGTAAGTGTGGAAAGGTGAGTGTTGGTAGTGTGTGAGGAGAGACTGACACGGCTCTTAAATGTCTCCTATCCTCCAATTATTTTTGATGAAAGTGGTTGCAGGTGCTGACACCCAAGAAAAAGTGCTCTCATTTTGCATCATGTGATTATGCCTCAGTAGCCTCAGCTTATTGACCAATGGATCACTCTAACAAAAGGTGTGCACCTAGAGGTTAGAAAAACAATGAAAGTTTCCAATCTTTGAGATGACCCTGAATGTGAACACTGTGTTTTACTTCTCTACGGGGTTCTATACTGAGTGGTGATTGATTGAGCTAATAAGTTTCTTCCTTAGGTAAGAGGTCAAATTGAAGACAGGCAGAGATCATTCTAAAAGAATGTTAGTCACTGTGGAAGAAGATACAGAAAAGAAAAAAAAAAGAAAATTAAAACAGATAGAACAGCAGAGTACTGAGAACATCAATCCTGAGAATGACAGTTTCTAGATGCTTTTTCTTAGGGGTGAGAGGTTGATGCTACTGTGGGATTCCTGGTCTCTCCTATTATATATTAAAAGGCAGAATGCACCCTCTTGTCTACTTAAGAACTAGCTGTGCGATTGCTGAAATGGTTTCTTTTGTTCCTTTATTTTGTGTCTCTCCTTATAAACAGTTCTCACTGCCTTGAGCAATTTGAGATCCTGTGCCTCTTACTTCTGACATGTCTTTTGTCTCCTGACAGTTCTTTTCAGAGAGAAAGACAAAGATTGTAAACTCTATCCTAAATCCCATCCTAAACTCAGCCAGGGAGTGCAGTGGTAGCAGTCTTAAATCAGAATACGAGTTATATTCATTCCTATTGCAAAGTTTTCTCATTTATTTTGGTTAGGATTTTCTTTAATAAAAATTATTTGCTCATAAATAAGTAAAAATGGGTGTTAATATTCACGAGTACTATTAGTATTTTATGTATTGATAAGTTTATTACAGTTATTCAGACTTATAAACTAATATAACTTCGAAAGAATGATTAACCTACACAAAATTATAAACAGAATTGTAAACCTTCAACATATTATCCAGAATATTAGATAATTTATATAGCTAGTTTCCCTATAATCAAATTCATGGTATAGTAAATTAAATGAAATATTTAATCATGAAAACTCACACAGACATGCATACCAACACACATACACTTACAGTAAATTCACCATATCTGAGACTGAGAGATTGTATTAAATTCACTCAGCTATTATTTTTTATCCTAAAACATTTAAATAAAAAGAAGGAAATTTGTCAAATCTGAGCTCAGTAATATCTTTAAAGGACTTTAGGTATTTTATAAAGAAAATTTTATTACTCTTTGTTCAGTATAGGTATTGGAAAGAGCTGAGCAGACTCTTATGTAACTATGCCCTAACACAATGATTTCCATTAAGTAAATTCATTACAACAATGCCACTTCGTAAAGTTGCCCTACATATCTTTTCATTAAGGAAAAAAGTTAATGTTCAAGTCAAGGTCAAGGCCAAGGCCTCCAAGGGTCCTTAAACGTTATTTGTTTGAAATGTATGACTGCGGATTTATATGACCAGTGAAACACCAGTTCCCAATCATTTAGGAGATTATAACCCACCACAAATAACCTTGGTAAGGGGCCAACTTTTTTTTTTAAATCTTAGTCAGCACTAAGAGGTTGCACAATCAGTCTTATCAGAGGCCTGGCAGAGAGCACCAAATCTTTAACATTGACAAAGTTTTATTAAAGTGTATCAATTGAGTCTTTTGGTTCTTTTTAATAACTTCTACTTCTTTATTAATATTTTCTCAAGTGAGTTTCTGACAGAAGATATTTTAATCAAGCAAGAAGCTCTCTTATTTACCCTACTCTGTCTTGATTTCTTATTACCTTTGAGTAACATTTCTCTTCAGATGGTCAAGATGTACAATGAGATCTGTCCCTTCCTTGTGCCCCGTCCATTCTCTCTGCCAAGTTACCCACTATATAGACACAGTTTGGGTTCTATGCACATTTGTTTCTAGTGTGTGATCTTTGTATATTTCCTTTTTAAAAAATGTTCTCTATATTGTGGTAAATTTTTCATTATATTGGCCCAAATTTTTTAATGCGCCTTCAAGGTAAAAGTAAGCTGTAAATATTTTTAAATCCATTTCAAAATTTTGAGATATTATAATGTTTATAGATAATCACAGTGTTCTTTTTTCTTTTCTTTATTTTTCTATTTTTTTAAATTTTAATTGTTGTTCAAGTACAGTTTTCTGTCTTTTTCTCCCATCCCAGTCCACCCACCCAGCCCTCCCCTACTCCCTCCCATTTCCACCCCCCTAGTTTTGTCCATGTGTCTTGTATACTAGTTTCTGTAAACCCTTCCCCTTTTCCCCTGAAATTCACCTGAAACTCTCTCCTCTTTCCCCTCTGAGCACTGTCAACCTGTTCTCTATTTCAGTGTCTTTGGTTATATTTTGCTTGTTCATTTGCTTCATTATTTAGGTTCCTGTTAAAGGCGAGATCATATAGTATTTGTCTTTCACCACCTGGCTTATTTCAATTAGCATAATGCTTTCCAGTTCCATCCATGCTGTTGCAAAGGGTAGAAGCTCCTTCTTTCTTTCTGCTGCATAGAATTCCATTGTGTAGATGTACCATAGTTTTTGGATCCATTCATTTACTGATGGGCATCTAGGTTGCTTCCAGCACTTGGCTATTGTAAATTGTGCTGCTATGAACATCGGGGTGCATAGGTGAGATACTACTTCACTCCAATAAGAATGACTATCATAAACAAAGCAAAAACAACAAGTGTTAGAGAGGTTGTAGGGAAAAGGGGACCTTAGTGCATTGTTGGTGGGACTGTAGACTGGTACAACCACTATGGAAAACAGTATGGAATTTTCTCAGAAAACTAAAAATGGATCTGCCTTCTGACCCTGCAATTCCACTGCTGGGATTATACACTAACAAGCCTGAAACACTAATGCAAAAGATAACCACAGTGTTCTTCATTATTTTCACATTTCTAAAAGTCCATGTTTTAAGAACTAAATTACCCACTTTTTAGTGAACTAATGCTCAGTGCATCTGGCTCTGGAAGGAATATTCTGATGTCCTCAGCATGCTGTGGTTTAATATTTGTTAAATATTAATATTTTTAAGGGGGGAGAAGGTACAGAAAATAAGTAGCATAGACAGTAGATAGAAAATAGATAGGGGGAGGGTAAGAATAGTAGGGGAAATATAGAATCTAAAGAACTTGAGACACGTGCTCTTGAACTAAAGGGGGAATAGTGGGGAGGGTTGTGGAGGGTGGAGGGGAATGGAAGGGGGGAAATAGAACAAATGTAATGGTATAATCAATAAAATTAAAAAAATTTAAATAATAAAAATAGACTAAGAGCTTAGTAGTGATTATTAAAATAGTATCATAAGATCAACATATCATCTTTGGACTATACTTATCCCTATTCAGAATAATGTAAAAAGAATAAATAGTTAACAGAGTACAGTGGTACCTTGGTACTCATCATTAATTCATTGCAATGAATGGTGAGCAAGCAACGATTGATGAAGTATTTTACTTTTTCTTTAATTGTTCTTTAAGTATAATTGTCTCCAATTTTGTCCCTCCAACCCCCATGCCCCACCCATCCCCACCTCCTACCCTTGATCCTAACCCCACTTTGGCTTTGTACTGATATACTTTAATCATGTTCTTTGATGACCATTCCCCTATTTTTCCCCATTATACCTCTCCCCACCCTCTCTGGTTTGTTCTTTATTTTTATGTATCTGGTTATTTTTTCCCTGCTTGTTTGTTTTCTTGATTAGATTCTGCTTATAGATGAGATCATATGGTATTTGTCTTTCAAAACCTGGCTTATTTCACTTACCATAATGCTCTCCAGATCCATCTATGCTGTCATGAAGGGTAGGAGCTCTTTCTTTTTTCTGCTGCATAGTATTCTATTGTGTAAATGTACCATAGTGTTTTTATCCATTCATTTACTGATGAGCACTTGGCTGTTGTAGATTGTGCTGCTATTAACATTGGGGTACATAGGTCCTTCTGAACAGGTGCGTTTTGGAATTCTTTAGGGTATAATCCCAGCAGTGGAATTGCTGGATCAAATGGCACTTACATTTTTAGTTCTCTGAGAAAATTCCATAGTATTTTCCACAGTGGCTGCACAAATCTGCATTCCACCCAACAATGTACTAAGGTTCCCTTTTCTCCACATCCTTGCCAGCAATTGTTGTTTATTGATTTATTTATGATGTCCATTCTGATGGATGTGAAGTGGTATCTTACTGTGGTTTTAATTTTCATGTCTCTGATGGTTAGTGATGCTGAGCAACCTTTCATATGTCTCTGGGCCCTCTGTATGTCCTCCTTGGAGAAATGTCTGTTAGGTCCTTTGCCCACTTTTTAATTGGGTTGTTTGTCTTCCTGGACTGGGTTCATGTGAGTTCTCTATATATTTTGGAGATCAAACCCTTGTCTGAGGTATCATTTGCAAATATATTTTTCCATATGTAAGATTCCCTTTTCACTTTGCTGATATTTTATTTAGCCATTCAGGAGCTTTTTATTATGATGAATTCCAATTTGTTTATACTTTCTTCTATATCCCTTGCTCTAGGGGACATATCACTGAAAATATTGCTGCATGGAATATCTGAGATTTTCCCACATATGTTCCCTTCTAGGACTTTTATGGTTTTGTGACTTATAATGAAGTCTTTTATTAACATTGAGTTCATTTTTATGTAAGGTGTAAGTTGATGATCAAGTTTCATTTTTTTTTTTTGCATGTAGCTATCCAGATCTCCCAACATCATTTGTTGAAGAGGCAATTCTTACTCCATTTTATGCTTCTGCCCACTTTGACAAATATTAATTGACCATAGAGAGTTGGGTTTATTTCTGAACTCTCTATTACATTCAATTGATCTATGTGTCTATTATTATGCCAGTATCAGGCTATTTTAATTAATGTGGCCTTTAATATAGTTTGATATCAAGTACTGTGATCCCTCCTACTTTGTTCTTTCTTAAAATTGCTGTGGCTATTCCAGGTCATTTATAGTTCCATACAACTTTTTGAAATTTTTGCTCTATATCTGCAAAATGTGTCATTGGTATTTTAATAGGGGTTGCATTGAATCTATAAATTGCTTTGGGTAGGATGGACATTTTAATGGTGTTAATTTTTCTGATCTATGAACATAGTATGTTTCCATTTGTTTGTATCTTCCTTAGTTTCTTCTTGTGTCATGTAGTTTCCTGAGTAAAGGTCTTTCACATTCTTAGTTTATTCCTAGGTACTTTATTTTTCTTGTTTCTATAGCAAATGGAATTTTTTTCCTGATTTCTGTTTCTGATATTTCATTGTTGCTGTACAAAAATGGCTTCAATTTCTGAATATTGACTTTGTCCATCATCAGCAATGTTGGCCTATAGTTTTCTTTCTTTATTGTGTCTTTGTTTTTGGATTAGGATGAAGCTGGCTCCATACAAAAAGTTTGGGAGTCTTCCCTCTTCTTCAGTTTTTTGGAATAGTCTGAGAAGAATAGGGATTAGCTCTTTCTTAAATGTTTTATAAATTCTTCTGTGAAAACATCTGGCCCAGGGCTTTTGTATGCCAGGAGTTTTTTGATTACTGCTTTGATTTCACCAGCTGTTATCAGTTTGTTCAGGCTTTATGCTTCTTCTTGAATCAATTTTGGAAGATTATATTTTTCCAGATATTTGTCCATTTCACCCAGGTTTTCAATTTTTTTGTCATATTGTTGTTCATAGTAATTTCTTACAATCTTTTATATCTCTGTGGTATCTGTTGTCATCTCTCCTTTTTCAATTCTAACTTTATTTACTTGTGTCCTCTCTCTTTTTTTCTTGATGATTCTGCTTAAAGGCATGTTGATTTTCTTTACCTCTTCAAAGAACCAGCTCCTGGATTTATCAATCTGTTGAATTGTTCTTTTAGTCTTTATGTCATTTAATTCTGCTCTGTTATTTCCTTTATTCTACTCACTCTGGGCTTTGTTGTTGTTCCTCTAGTTCTTGTAGATGTAGGGTTAGATTGTTTATTTGAAATGATTCTATGTTTTTTCTATGTAGGCCAGTATCACTATGAGCTTCCCTCTCAAGACTGCCTTTGCTTTGTCCCATAGCTTTTGGACTATTGTGTGTTCATTTTTATTTTTTTCCAGAAACTTTTTGATTTCTGTGATTTCATTATTAATCCATTTATTGTTTATAGCATGCTGTTAAATCTCCATGAATTTGAGTGTTTTTGATTTTTTTTACTCGAGGTTGGTTTCTAGTTTCAGGCCCTTGTGTTCTGAGAAAATGCTTGATGTGATTTCAATTTTCTTGAATTTGTTGAAACTTGTTTTGTGTCTTATCATGTTGTCTATCTTTGAAAATGTTTCATGTGCATTTGAAAAGAATGTGTATTTTGCTTCTTTGGAATGAAAGATTAGATAGATAGATAGACAGATAATCAGTTAAGTCCATTTGATCTATTGTTCAATACCACAACATCCTTGTTGATATTTTGTTTGAAAGATCTACCCATTTTTGATAGTTAGGTGTTAAAATCTCCTAGTATAAGTGTGGTGTTGTCAATATCTTTCTTGAAGTCCTTTAAGATTTTCTTTATGTATTTGGGTGCTCCTATGTTGGGTGCATATATATCTACAATGTTTATGTCTTCTTGATGGAGTCTTCCCTTGAGTATTATGAAGTGACTTTCTGGGTTTCTTTTTATGGTTCTCTTTTTGAAGTCTATTTTGTTTGATATGAGTATTGCTACCCCCGCATTCTTTTCCTTTTTATTTTCTTGGAATATTTGTTTCCAGTCCTTTACTTTTAGCCTGTGTAGGTCTTTTGCTCTGAGGTGAGTCTCATGTAGGCAGCATATATGTGTGTCATGTTTTCTTATTCATTCAGGTACCATATGTCTTTTGATTGAAGAATTTAATGCATTTACATTTAAGGTTATGATTGATAGGTACTTACTCATTTTCCCCCCTTTGTACCTGTGTTCCTCTCTCTCTTGCTCTTTTTCTTTCTCTTCGTAAAGCAGTTTCTCGAGCATATCTTTTTTTAAAATATTTTATTTATTTATCTTTAGAGGGGAAGGGAATGAGAGAAGGAGAGAAATATCAATGTATGGTTGCCTCTCATGTGTCCCCCACTGGGAACTGGCCTGCAACCCAGGCACATGCCCTGACTGGGAATCAAACCCCGATGGTCTGGTTCACAGGCCCGTGCTCAATCCACTGAGCTACACCAGCCAGGGTTAGCATATCTTGCAATGCTGGTTTGGTGGAGGTATATTCTTTTAGCCTTCTTTTGTCAGGGAAGCTTCCTATTTTACCTTCCATTTTAATTGAGAGTCTTGCTGGGTAGAGTAGTCTTGGTTGTAGGCCTTTGCTTTTCATTACTTGAAATATTTCTTGCTATTGACTTCTAGCTTGTAGTGTTTCTGTTGAGAAATCAGCTGCTTGCTTTATTGGAGTTTCCTTGTATGTTACTTCTTGTTTGTCCCTTGCTCCTTTTAAGATTCTTTCTTCATCTTTAAGACTTGGCATTTTAATTATAATATGACTGGGAGTAGGCTTCCTTGGGTTCATATTGATTGGGACCCACTGTGCTTCCTGAGTTAGTATGTCTTTTCCACTCTCTAGGTTTGGAAAGTTTTCTGTCATTATTTAAAACAGGGTTTCCATTCCTTGCTCCTTTTCTTCTCCTGGTATTCCTATGATTAGATCGTTGTTATGTTTCATATTATCTTTCAGTTCCCTTAAGCTATCTCCATATTTCTTTAGTTATTTTTCATGTAGCTGTTCTACCTGGGTGTTTCTTTCTATCTTGTCTTCAGTTCACTAATTCACTCCTCTGCTTCACCCAGCCTGATTATAATTCCTTCTATAGTGTATTTTTTTAATTTCAGAAATTGTATCTTTATACCATCTTCATTCTTGTTTATGGTTTCTATTTCCTTTTTCATACTGTTGTAGTTTCCACTCAGTTCCTTGTAGTTGTCTGGGAGTTCCTTGAGCATCCTTATCACCATTTCTTTGAATTCTGTGTCTAATAGTTTGCTTGCCTCTGTTTCATTTAGCTCTTTTACTAAGGAGTCTTCTATTCCTTTCAATTGCAGGTTCTTTCTTTGTCTCCCCATTTTAGGTGGCTCTTTTTGTTTCTTTCTGTGATTCCTGATGCTCTGCTTTGCCAGGCTGTCTTGTAGGGTGAACTTCTATGGTAGGAGTTCTGTGTGACTCAGTGCTGCAGTCTCTTTGATCTCCTTGTCCAGATGCTTTAGGATATCCTTTCTTCCATTTGTGTGGGCTCTTTTCTTGTACTTGGGCTTTACCCAATGGTGCCTCCTTTGTTGGCTGGTTCTCCCCTCCAGCAAGTTTACTAGTATTCACAACTCCCACCTTGTCTTGTATGTGACCAGGGGCAGGGAAAAGGCAAAATGGAGTAAGACAGAGGGAGAGTATTTTATGGAATTTAAAGTACTAACATGTAAAGAACAGATAAGAGGTCCTTTGGAAAAGTATAGTAATAACTGTGGAATTTCTCCCAACTAGGCACTTTTTATAAAAAGTGAAAAGGAGATAAGACTCTTAGTAAAGGGGAAAAAGAATGTTAGCTGACTTTAGAAAGCATAGTGCTTTTGTGGGGTTACATGGTGAAATATATTGAGAGTAATAGATAGCAATTTGGCATAGTGTATGAAAGAATAAAGAAAACCAAACAATGAAATCAAAAAAAGAAACCAAACAAAAACCCTAGAGAGAAAGACCAAAAATTAAAAAAACAAAACAATTTTTAAAAACTAAATGCAAGTTCTGAAGAATAGCAAAGTGAAATTTGTGTCAGCTGTTGGTGTTAGCCTTCTTACTTCTTTATGGGTCTGTCTCTGGTCTTCTGACAGCTCCAGGTCTTACTCTCTTATGCTTGAATTAAAAAAAGCCTCCTGTTGACTTTACATCTGCCCAACAGGTTTTGCTGGTCTTCCTGGATACTGCAGGCAGAGGGGGGGTTGGGCTCTGTTCTTTTTCCTTTCCTATAGTTCTGTGAGAATGAAGACTCAGCTGTGCTACAATATTCACAGGTGCCCAGTTTCCAGCCCATACCCTCAGAGCATTGTGTGCTTTGGTTCACACTGTCCACTGCACATATGTGCCAGGTCCACACCTCTAATCCGCCTTGTTGTGCCACCCTTTGATTAGTCCATGAGGTGCACTCAGTAGGAGCAAATCTCACCCCTCCTGCTCCTTCTTTGTTAGTCTGGATGTGCAAGTGGGCAAAGTCCCTCAAGGGCAGTTTAGTTCCCCTATTGAATTAAGTCTCTCTGGGAAACCCTACCTCTTTGAGCCCCTGGCGACCCCCTTTGATCAGTATGTGAGGTGCCCTGAGTGGAAAAAAAATCATGTCCCCCCACTTCCTCTTCGCTGGCCCAGCCACTGAACATGAGAGTTCCTGATACAGAGGTTGAGAGCCTTTTTTGAGCAAATTCCCCTTGTTGTATTAAACCATTCCTAATAAGTTCTTGACTTTCCACACAGACCAAGGCTTTGACCAGTCCAGAGACTATCTGGGTCACAGCCACTTGCAGCCCATCTTTTCTCCCATCTCCAGACGTCACCCAGCTCCCCAATTCTCTGGTATTATTCCAGCCAGAGACCACAGTCCCATCTGGTATGTGCTGCCAGCTGTGTGTCTCTTTCTGCATCTTTATCCCCACAGTGACTTTAATTGTCCAGGTCTCTCCTGGCACAGGTCTGTGAACTCCCCACTCTGGGAGGGAAGGGACCCACCAAATTACAGTCATTGACCTGGCTGCTGTGAAGGCTGTGGTCTCCTTTGCAGGGCCTGGGGACCATCCCATTGACCTACAAAATTTCCTTAGCATTTGTTTTTAAATGTCCTTTGCCAATGTACTTTGGCTTCCAAACTTCGTATTAGCTAGAATTCTCTTGGCTATTCACTTTGTTTCTTGGAAGAGGGGCTAAGTGTCCCAGGTGGGTACACAAGGAAGTAAGTTCAGCTCCCACCTATCTTGCTGCCATCTTCCCACCTCTGATGAAGCATTTTCTTTTGCTGGGTGACGTCATGACTCATATCAGTTCTAGCAAGTGCAATGAGTGGTGAACAAGTGCCAATTGCTGAAACATTTTTTTTCCGTCAAAATACAATGAATACCAGGTTTGCCAAGTTCTGAAGTCAGTAATTACTAAGGTACCACTGTATCTTGATGAACTTCTGTTTGTGGGAACAATGGATTTATGATTTGAAAGAATTGAACAAAAGAGTATGGATAGAAAGTATTATGGAGAACATGAGTAAAAGAGATTTTTATGGAACATAAATTTATTGTTCGCTAGCTCACAATGTGCTATCAAAGAGTGACATATATCCATAAAGTGTGTTAATTTTTTACTAAGTCAAAGTGAATTATTTGATGGAAACAATTGAGTTTTTTCCTCAGAGCAAGTACAAAGTAATGCTCTCCATTATGAAACTGATTATGCAACAGTGGACACCACAAAAGTCAGAGCCTCACAAGAATTTATGATCTCAAAAATTAAAAGCAGAGTAAAATTTGGGGTCTTCATAAAATTAGTTTATCAAATGATACTTTTAGATGTTTTAAAAGATTAAATCAAACTGCAAGGAAGAACAAAATGACCAAGGCTGCATCTGGGTGATTTCTTTTTAACGAAGGAGGTGGGAAATACATGACAGATACCTTCCTTTTCTTCTGTGTATCTTGTGCATGTTGTAGAGTTTTAGGAGTAGTTTGAGTGACAAAAAGGGAGTAAAAGATAGAGATTGGTGGAATAATTGACTGACAGGAGTGGAGAAGTATAATGTAGAAGTGCATAGAGTCAACTGGCATTTAGGAAAAATTAGAAAAGTGCTACGTCTAAGAAATCTGTTTTAATGTATAACCATAATTATAATAATTCATAATACTTTATTCCTAACTGTCTTGCACATATTATCTGTAGGGGAAAAAAAACTTTGTTTCTGGAAACCAAACAAGCAAGAGAATATATTTTGGAATTATTTTTAGAATAATGTCAGATACATTTTACTGAACACTTACTAAATGAATTCACTTTGTAGCTTTTGTTTTCACAAAAACTACAAGTTAATATCAATGTTCAAATACCTGAAAAAGTCCAAATACCTAAACATCTCTATATCTGAGATTTAAAACCAAATAGTCTGATTTAGAAAACAGTCCTTTTCATAATTTTGCAGTGTCGTTAAACAGTGTTAGTTTCTTTGTCTCAATTAATAGAAGAATGGAAGAGGTAAAAGAATAAAAAGCAAAAAGTAAAAGGACATTTTCAGCCATGGGAGAAAACATGATTTGAGGATATTTTCAAAAAGATCAAGCGTCCCCATCCCTCTCTCCCTCTCTCCTTCCCCTCTAAAGATAAATAAATAAATATTTTTAAAAAATGGGAATTAATGATATATTATAGCTATTTTAGGGGCTTGTTACATAACTAGTTAGCATATTGGCTTAACATAAACATGAATTATATACAAATTATTTTGTTGATACTGTTACTGAACAGAAAGTGGGGATAGGCTGCCCACTGCTCATAGGCACATTCTGGAGGCAGACATTTAGTGAAAAAGGAAAGCAGCATTTTACTCAAAAAGTGTACAGTTTGAAAGAATGTTAGGCCTCAGCATTGAGCCCATCCCCTAGAGAATGCCCAGAGGAAAAACACCACCATCCTCTGCCAGACCAGTCCACGCTGTGCCCAAAGCTCCTTCTCCTGATTACAAATACCATTCTTTGGGAACTGTAGGCAGCACTGCATGATCATTCAAGCAGCTCACCTTCTTTCCCCACCATTCAGAGATTCAGGCTCCTTCCTAAAATCTGTACACTCAGCTGGCAGTGGCCCAGGGCATGCTTTCAGGGGCCTGGGGCAGATGCTAACTGCTGTCACCTGCTGTCCAGGGGCTGTGTAGTGCTGGCCGTGGGAACTAACATCCACTGTCCGGCAACGTAGCTTCCAAAGCCTAGTAGTCCTGCAAGTGCTCTGGCTTGCACATTTGCACCATGGATCCTATGGAAAAGTCAAGTCTCTGCATTCCCTTCATTTAAATATCCTGGTCTAAACTTCCATGCATTCCAGAAGGGTTTAGCTCCCCAAGCTAATCCTCTCCTTTTCCCAAGCTAAACTGACAGCACTGCACCTCCTCTGCCATCATGTTGACTTGTATGGTATGTGTGCCACTGCATCCTATGGTTTCCCTTTTAATCAGGAATGGGAAGGGGGCAGGAGGGTTTTGCCCTTTGTCCATCACTGTCACTAGCCCCATGAAGACCAAGAGCAATGAATTTCTCCTGCTGAATCTCTTCCTAGTGTCAGGAAATCTATCATCACACACCATGCTAGGTTATTTGCCCTGACTGCTACGCTGCTTCAGTTTTCTGTGGACTCTACTTCATTCTGGACACCATGCCAGTCAAAGTAGTAGTATCAATTCCTCACTTTAACACTTCTGGACCCTTGTATCTTGCAAGGGCAAATGGATGAAAGTCTCATTCTTCTGTAACTACTTCCTGCTTTTCAAAGATATGGTACTATCTATCCCCAGAGAAGAAAAAGTGTGTCTGGAATGGAGGGAAGCCTTTACATGAAGGAGAAAGATTTTGCAAAGTCCAGATCAATTGGCTGTCTTTGGGAAGTGACATGTGCGATGTCCAAAGGGTGGTATTACTGGACAGGTTGGCAACCTTGTCATATTCTGGAGGTGACAAATTTGGCAAGAACGTTAGAAAACATAGTCAGAACCATAACAATGGTAGGGGCTAATTCTACAGTATCCTGCTTTAAGAAGGAAGAGTGTCTTCCTTGGAGGAAGTTGTGTAAGGAGTGTCATACCAGTCTGAAGCCCTTTTGCCCACTATACTTGACTCAAATTAGGTTGACGGGAGTATTCTAAAATTTCCTAAATTCCACCTTCTGAAGAATAGTGGGCCTTTTCTGTCAGAACTATTAGGGCAGAAAAGCAAAGCAGTTTTAAGTGAAGCTGATCCACCTACCACCACATACTTCACCAACTCAATCATACCGGTCAGTCCAGCCAAACCATTGAGTCTCATTTCAGGAGGTGGTAATGAAGATGGTCTTCTTAAGCATGGCCAATTCTGTGTAAACATGCATTTAGCTAAATAAGGTTATAGACATACACCCTATGAAAATAAAGAAAAAATGCAAATATTAATTCACAAGACAAATCATAATAAAACCATGAGTCCACAAAGATGTCCAGTTGCAAGGTCTTTGTTAGAATTATATTAAATAACGACAATTTGACAAATTCTTTTTGCCTGTAAATTGAACATCTCTGGTGATATCATCAGGTACTGAGGTAAAATCTGTATGACACATACAGAAATCAGTTCAGATTCAAAGTGAAAACAAAATTTGAAGACAGTTAACTGGACTAGAGTTCAGTCACAAGGAAAAATTGTGATATTCCTTGAGATTACAATTTTTCTCCTTAAGATCACTCTCATTGTCATCAAAGAGACAGCATTTATGTCCGGTTTTCAATTTTGCCTGATTATTTGCATAAACACAAGAACAGCAACTAATCACACACACTTTTTAAATCTGCTTTACCAGAATTCACACAAGGAAACTTTAGACTGAGCTTTGGTCAGCCCTCAGGGCACAGAAGCCAACCCCACACTGCCATGCAGCTTTGCGTGCAGTACCTATATTCCTCAAGTCTTTGAGTTTCCTAAAGTGTCTTAGGTTCCTTCCTTGCCATCTTTTAGGAAAGCAACCTTCATTCCTTATCTAGAAAGACTGACGTGAACCACATGACCAAACAAAGGCCATTTCTCCAGTGACTTTAGCTTCAAAAGTCAATTTTAGTTCCTCAAGGCTCTATGGTAACTAGAGCTCAGGTCTGCCTTTTTCAGGCATGACATTCCAAAATTTTGGTTAATAAAACCATAACTGAAACTGATCTTATTAGATTTATGCAAAGAAACCTTATGCCATCACGCACTCATTAAAAATGACAAATTCTAGAGGGTTTAAGTAGAGTGAAAAATATAAAGCATAAAGGAAAATCCTTGTCCTTCAAAATTCATCTCTGTGCTTTATACCTTCTACTTCCATAACAATACAGTTTATTTTTCAATTTAATCTATTGTCACATGCTGCACTAGGTTGGTCATCCAGGCAATGTGATGCTGCCTTGCGGTGCTGGGTGTTTCCTGTGGCCCCCGTCACTCCAGACACCACACCAGCCAAGGCACCAATATCAATTCCCTTAACATGTTTAGTATGTTACAGTTAAAATGGATCTCTTTAAGCTATAAAGACAAGTGTACTAATTAAATTTACCTTAAATATTTATTTCCTGAAAAGTGAAGCTACAGTTTGATAACTTTCAGAATTCTTCTGTCATATTTTGCTCTTTCAATATAAGTATTTATACTATAAAATAATCATAAGCATAAACATTACATAATAATAAAATGATATTTACCTTTTATAGTTTTACTTTCAATTTTTAGTATCAAACAGTTATGAAAAGTAGCTTTCTTTGGAAAAGCTGCTGAGAACAAACAAGAATCCCCACCCATTCCTATACCTCATGTATCCCTTCTTCATGCTCAGTGAATACATTATCTGTCAAAGAGGTATTTCTGAAAGCGCCTTTAAACACAGGCATACATTTTGTTCAATTTTCTGAAAATGAAGAAAAATATCAAGATGTAATTCATGCCAGATAATGTATTAGACTATTTACACATATAATACAATGATTACCTACAAAATATTAAATTGTTGAGTATTAAATGTGGTAATACATACACTGATCAGTTTGTGGCACACGGGAAGCACTCAATATATGTTAGTACTTACATGAGCCAACAAACATATATTGTTGCCTAATATGAACAAAATACTTTGCTATGTGCCAAAGATTCAGTATACAATACATGTTATTAGTATTATTGTATAATACAGTCTTCCTTATAACAGCCCTAATGAAGTTTTAAATATAAAAGTCATGTTAAGCAAAGTTGTGAGAAACTAAAGAGGACATAAATAAATGAAGAGCTATAAAGGGATATAGAGAAGAATCAATATTGTTAAACTTCTGATACTGCTACTCATAGGTCATAGCCTTGGGTATTTCCAGTCACCCTTGGATTGAGGTGGGTTTGGTGGGGCTTTCTTTGAGTTCCTGTTTTCCTAAACACACTCCTGTGTCATGTCAGCTGTTAATCTACACTAATTGCACGTGACTGCTCTCTGTCTATAGCAATGCCCTGGGGCTTAAATTACTTCACAATAATCAGCACAAAGTTCATCTCCTTTAAAGAATCATTCCTGAGAGCAAAGTTTGAGGTTTTTATTTTCCGATCCCAGGAGAGTTCTCCTAGTTCTCTCTCTCTCTCTCTCTCTCTCTCTCTCTCTCTCTCTCTCTCTCTGTCTCTCTCTGGAAAATTAGCTGGTCATCTCTAAATTCCCTCCCAGATGCTTTTCACAGGACATTCTACTTTATGCAGAATGTCCTTAGGCTTGAACTTTTTACACAACATTGAAAATGAAGACAACTCTTTTGGGAAGGGATTTAGAGTTCCCAGTTTTACTGCCTACATTTCTCACAGAGTAGAACCTCTGGGCCATGCTTCTGGAGCTGGGGAGGTGACAACACCATGCTTTTCTCTGAGTAGTACCCCTAATTTAGGAGCTGAGGTCTTGGGGCAGTACCTTCAGATCTTCTCAACTTGCCTCTCTTGGTTTTGAAATGCTTGTCCCATGAGTGTTTGGGTCCCTAGTGTTCTCAGTAGTGCCTCACCTAACACTGAGCATCCACCTAACAAGGGGTGGTTGAGTGGGAGAATGTAGTCTCCATCTTGCAGTCATACTCAACCAAAGCATAGTCTCAGTAACTGTTGCAGCAGGTTGAGAATGCTGACATTCTGCCCTTCCGGGGAAGATAGCCTCCTAAATGGTATCTTTTTTTAAAATTTATTTTTTATTGATTATGCCATTACAGTTGTTCTATCCCCCCCTTCATTCCCCTCCACCTTACCCCCCATCCCCACCATTACCCCCCCTTTAGTTTATGACCACGTGTCTCAAGTTCTTTAGATTCTATATTTCCCATACTATTCTTGCCCCTGCCCCCGTCTATTTTCTATCTACTGTCTATGCTACTTATTTTCTGTAAGAAGTGTAATCCAACCCTGTAATCCTGGATTTACCAGTCCAAGTGGAGTTTATGTCTTGCTAGCTGGGAAGAAGGATATGGGTCTTAATTTAAATGTCACAGATTCTGGCACTTCTTACCAAGTTTTAGTAGATCTACGTGGGTAAATATTTATTCACTTGCTATAAAAGCACACTGCCATTTCCAAAGACTTTACAAGGTTGTTT
Organism: Artibeus jamaicensis; assembly: GCF_021234435.1. Lineage (NCBI taxonomy): Eukaryota > Metazoa > Chordata > Mammalia > Chiroptera > Phyllostomidae > Artibeus > Artibeus jamaicensis. The sequence continues at coordinate 2,269,872 of NW_026522036.1, forward strand.
TTTAGACAGTTTTCACTAGTATAGCTGGGAGTGGGTCTGTGGACTTCTTCACACTATCATGTCAGAATTGGAATTCTCCTAGTTCTTATTTCTTGTTTGTCACTAATAAAAAGCAAACAATCTCATTCTCTGTTTTCTAGTCTCTCACATATGCTTATGGTGACTATATTTTGCAGTATGCCTGCTCTCTTTTTTAGGGCCTCTGTAAAAATGTGGTTGAGGTGTTACTGTGAACTTCGATTCATCCTCCACACACATATGTCCATCCATCTGTAAAACTGTGAAGCACTACTATATTGCTTCTTCATGCAGATACTATTCACCACTCTTTTCTGACTCAGAAGACACTAGTCAAAAATGGCTTTTGGCCCTAGCGGTATGGCACCATTGGTTGGATCATTGTCCCATACAACCAAAGGTTGTGGGTTTTACTCCTGGTCAGGGCACATACCTAGGTTACAGGCTTGATACCTGGTTGGGACATGTTTATCTCTCCTTTCCTCCCTCTTTCAAATCAATAAATATGTTTTAATTTTTAAAAAGAATGCCTTATAAGCAAATTTTAAGTGAGTGATAGTTACTAATTTTCTTCCACCATGCATTTTAGGATATAATACGGTGTAGCTTTAAAGAAAAATATACTGTTAGTAAAAAAAAGAAAGAGTTAATCCTCTCTGTTTACCTTTCCCCTATTTTCTAATCAGTGACAGAAAGAAAAAGGAAAGGCAAACAAAAAGCCTTTAGAAGAAACGGATGAGCACTTGAAAGTAATGTTTAGTGATAAGACAGTGCTATTTGTGATATATACATATTGGTGTTCATAGCAACAATTTTGGTAAAGTCAATCTCTAGAAGTATCAGTAATAATCCCCTGGCATAATCTGGAACAATATGGCTTGAAAAAGAGACCAGCTCCTTACCAGGACTATATGAAATCTTCATAGATTCAGTGAACCCTCAGCCTCCAAGTGCTCTGATTACATGCTATACATATTTCTGTTGACTGGGAGTTCTTTTCCTGGGTTGTGTTATCCCCAAAGTGGTGTCTCTAACTCTAATGTGCCTACTGTCAATCTCATTGTAAGGTCAGGGTGTACAGAACAAAATAGAGTGGGTAGAAAAAGATCATTTAAAACTGCAATACAAAACAGTATATATATGTATAAATTTACATATGTGTGTATAAATATTTTCATATAATTGCATAAGTCATAATTATTAATAGAAAGAAAAAGAAAGTAGATAAATATTCTAGCACTAATTTTGCTCTGGCCATTTCACAGCTCAATTTTTTAATCTCTTTTTCTCTGTGCTTTGTATTCTCCCCTCTTTACATTCTCCAGCATGTGCTTCCTTCATTCAATTTTCTCCACTCTTATTGTAATAATGTTTCATAAATACAGGTGATCTGAACTAATACAAGCTTTAGCTCTATGTGCCACATCTAATTTGAGCTGTGTACTGTGGTTACTGATATGGGAACATGAAAGAGAGTATGGAGTGAGTTAATTATCAGAGCACACTAGACAGTAAACCAAATGAAGCAATATTTGACTCTCATAGTTTAAAGTATACTGAATTCAATGAAATAGAATCCTCTTCTGAAATACTATATTTACTGGAGAGGAAATTCATATACATAGTGGCTATGACTCATCTTTGATGCCTAATTCTCTAAATTCAAAATTCCAACTGTTTAACATAGAGAAGTTATTTCACATGTTTACATCTGTTTCCTCAATGTTAAAAATGGGGGTAAGTAAGAGCTATCTCAAATAGTTATTATATAGATTAAATTAATTCATGTAAAATACAAATAGAACAATGCCTGAGACAGTGAGTGCTCAATAAATGTTATCTCTCAATATAATCATTCAACACACTGAAGCTAGTATCAGTTACCATTGCCATGTATTCATACATCTATTTTTCATTTCATTAATTTATTTGTTCACAACACACCCTCCCATTTCTTATATATTTTTAAGTGCACATATCCTATTTAGATATAGTTTTTGCACTTAAATATAGTGGAGAAATTTTTTCTAGTTCTTATAGCAAAAATCAGTTAAACATCCTGCTGGCTTTTTTTTTATTGTACATACTGCCTGACAAAATGTAGGCATTTATATTTTTTGAATGCATAAATAACTTCCTGAGATGGCTAATCATTAAATTACAAAATTATATTTTCCATTTTTTTATGTTTTAGCTTCACTTCTCCTAAATGTGTTCATTATCTAAATAGATTATAACTCCTTAAAAACAGAACTTTGTTTTATGCTCCCCATATTACCTAAAAATATACTAAAGGTGTCAATAGACTATATAAGTAGCAGTATAAAACCCTGGAGTTCTAGAAAACTCACCAGTTACTAAACCAGTCCTCCTGAGATGAATGGAATCATGTGTGTTTCTTGCTTAAATCTTACCTAAGCTGGTTCTGTTGCTGTTTCCTCAGGCACATACAAAGGGGTCATGGCCTTGAGTTTGGCTGGACATAAAACACGGCATTCTTGGGGAGGGCTTCATTGAATTTCTCTTGATACATTGAGAGACTCTTCATATGTAAATATTTTAGAGTAATCATTGATGATCTGAAAAAAATGTGGACTTTCTTCCAGAAATGTAGTACAGAACAAACACCATCCAATAAGTCAATAAAGAAATATTAAAATGATGAACTGTGATAGCTAAAGCATTACCTGCAGGAACTAGGTTTCGGTAGACTTCATTGATTTTTCTTGCAATCTTGTTCAGAATGTTCTGTGTACTTTCTGGCAATGACTTGCTAATATTTTGCAAGAAAAGTATTGCACTTTGCAAAGACTATTATTTGCCTGAGTTTGAGATCTGCACATAGCAAGATATTTTGCTAGTGCAAGAAAACACTGCCTTAAAGTTTTATTTGGCTGGAGCTGGAATTTACTAGATTACAAGTATAAGAATATATTGCTTTGTGTTAAAGGAGATTTTCTTAATCTAAAAGAATTGAGTTTATTTGGGCAAGTTTATTTGGTTGGCATAAAGGGCAAGGAGGCCTCACATTTCTAGTAATGAAGTCTGTGGATACCCTACTTACTAGAAACAATCACATGAACTTCACATAAGAAGGGTATATTCAGGGAAATTTAAGTAAAATAAACATTTGAGAAACTGCTATATGCCAAACACTCTAATTTCATGGGTACTGTTTTACTTCATCCTGACAGCACTCTGTGCTAGGTATTATTTTTATTTTTTATTTTTATTTTTATCTGATCAAGGGCTCAGAATAAGTGACTAGTGGGCAACAAGGAAACTAATAAGTAGCAACTAAATTTAATTTAGAAATTTTGACTTTTTCTAGTTCACCACCTTGATTCCATTTAGTGCTCTGTATAGTGAAATATCATACTTATTTTGGTACATTAATCCATCTTGTTCCTCACAATATACAGAATCTAAATTAATCACAATCATTTAATATTACAATTGCATTTTACAAATCCCATACCATATTTGAGCAATAATAAAAAGTCCATGAGGTATTTTATAAAAGGTTATATAGGTGTGAAATCAAATGGTTTATGTATAATTTCCATTTCTGAATGCTCATTTGACTCTGAAATCCTCAGCAACAGTTGAATTTCAAGTTGGACCATATGTCACCAAATAAATAATTTCGCTTGAAATCTGACTTGTGATAATGCCTGGGATTTGAACTTTGAACTTACTTTCATTAGAATTAATGACATATACTTATATAATAACAAAGTTGTATTGGCTTTTGTTGGGACTTTGTTTACAATGATGGGCAATCACCAAGCCTCATTAGGTTCACAAGTAGGATTTTTTATTCTGAGTGTACCCATGTCTCATATGAATTGCTTTAAAAAATATGAAGTCAAATTCATGTTACACAGTGAATGAAAATAAACTGCATAGCTTTTTCCTGTTGTTTTCCTTTTCACAAAGTCTTTTTTTCCTTGGGTGGGCTAATTGGGTGTTAGTATAAATACATATATGAAGAGGACACTATTTAAAATATAAAACAGGTCATTTAAAGATAAACCAGTCTTGCCTATGACACTTGGATTTGCACTGGAGAAGCCTAAAAAATCTTACCAAACCTCTTCTAAAATAAAAATGCTCATAATCACTGCTAATTTATTCCATTAGGAGTTCAACCATATGGCCCATATTTATGAGTTAACTCTGAATATTCCTTTTATCTCCCTGTTCCTTGCTGCTCAGAATACAGGGCAGGGGAAAGCTGTTTGTATGCAACACTGGGCAGTTTTTAAAAGCAATGCTTAAAATGCACTATAAAGGTCACTACTTGGAAAGAAATGAATGTTGTATCCCAAGGTATACCCTCTTTGTTATGTCCTGAAAAGCTCTCAGATGCAATATCTCTGTAAGATTTATAGCACACATAACACCGTCTCTTAAAGGACAAAGTTCATTTTGCCGAAGTATTTAATGTTTAATGATTTTCCTTTGGAAATTTTGGTTGCAACTAGAAGCCCGTGAGTAATCAGAAATAATCTAGGGAAGCTTCAAAAATTCCACTGTGTGTTAGATAAAACACAAACACTTTACTTAGAAATAATTTAATCAAGTACACTTAATTAAGCATTATATATTGAAGCTATGCACCAGTGATTGAAGTTGTATCAATGAAACCTTTCATTTATAGAATTTGACAGTCTAAATTCTCAACTAAAATGATAAATGACTTCCTTGCAGCCAAATGATACTTCACCTTGCAATTTCCCTCTCCTTTTAAATGTTATTCCAGCATGACGGCAGAGACTGTTGTTCACAAATATTGTAAACATTTACCATTTGCTTTGTTCAGTCTCAGTGGTTATTCTCATGCAATTAGCATCTCATCTTGTGTGTGTTATTACTAGCAATGGTAACATAATATTTTACACATACAATTTAGGAGAACAAATACTGGAATGCTTAGCACTTCTTTGGATAGCCCACCCTCCAATGAGTTTCTACGAAGAAGGAACAAGCCTTAGTCATTGTTTCTCTAAAGCAATATTTTCTGAAATGCTTTTGTGTGCCATGCACACCCTTTGCTGGGTGCTTTTACTGTTGCCTCAACTCAGGTGGGTTGAATCAAGAAATGTATCTGTGTCAGTATTGTATGCCTTGACTGTCTGTTCATAGGCATTTGATATCTAGTTTAGTAATTCAAGATACGTTTTGAAAGTTTTAAAGTAAAGCCATGTAGAAAAAAGATCTTGATTACTGGAAAGGAAGACTTGATTACTGGAAAAATATGCTACTTTTCCTAATATTATGTATGATATATATTCTAATCTGCAATGATCCTCTGAACAGAACACTTAAGGCAATAAACAATAAAACAGCAACATAGAGGAAAAGGAAAGTCTGATGAAAAGGAAAACTAATCGAGGCTGCACACAGGAGTAAGTAGAAGGAACAAAAAAGGAAGAAAGAAGGAAATCACTGTTTACAATAGACAGGGGGTGGATAGAGGCTGAGCTATAAAAAGAATGGAAAATAGGATTCCTGCTCTGTAGTTCTTAAGAGTTAATGCCACAGCTGCCTGCTGACCTGAGACACAGCAATGTCCCCCTAACAGGGTACAGTATGTCAGGCCCAAGGCTGGAGTAGCAAATACTGTACTGACTAACTGGGAGCTTTAGACACCAACAAGGTCATGGTAAACTCAGATTGTTCTTTTTCCTGACAGCCAGTGCAGAGAGCAGGGTACAAGCTTAATTTGTTCACGGCTGTGGAATCCGCTGCATGTTCAGTCTGCCTGTGATGATGATAAGCTAGGGGCTCTTCAAAGCAGGAATTACAGACATCAGGCTGGTTTGCTCACTAAAGGAAATCTTCTACGACTGTGACCAAGTAGATGCTGCAAAGTGCGTGTTACTCTAATGGGGTGGGAGGAAGCACCAAGTTCATGTTATTCCAGCCATGCAACTGAAAGGTAGGACTGGGTCACTGCCAACATATGTAATGCGACATTTGTGGGATCATTTAGCAAGATAGGTACTTAGCCTTCACTTGTTTTTTCACCGACTAGGAAGTGTTGGGATTTTTGGAAGGGACAAATGGGAAGTAGAAAAATAATAAGCATTTCTGAAGATTCAAAATTTTACTATTAAAAGTTTTTCACAATAGGAACCTAAATAAATTATAATAGCAAACATATACAGTACATTATGTGCCAGGCACAGTTCCAAGAACCTTACAAATAATAATTGCTTTCATTTTCAAAACAGCCCTATAAGGTAGACACAGATGAGGAAATTAGTCATCAGCAGCAGTAGGAATTGAACCTGTAGAGTTTGGTTCCAAATCCTGTGCCCTTAAACCTTATACTGTACTGACACTCAAGGAATATAAATAGGAATAGAAGTCGACAAGTAACAATAGTAGAGATACATTCATTAGGAATCTTAACTGTAGGCAAGATAAAGAGACTGCCTGAGGGAACGTATAGGTTATGGACCGGTGAACACAGAATCAATAGGGGCTGGGGTGCCGAAGGATTCTGGAGGTACAAAACTAAAACAGGGTGCACAATTGTTTCACAGCCACTGCCTGTGAGAAGATGAGCCAGCTTTTAAACTCTGAACTTGAACCCCAGCTAAAGATGCAAAGTCCCAGAGTTGTCAGGGGTTAGAATATGTGGGTTTGAGAGGGTCCAGGAATGAAGGTTTTATCTCATTTTCTTTCATACTGAGAATTTGATTCTGAAATTTTATTTTTTCTAATACTAATGAGACAAAGACCTTCCGGAAAAAGAAATAAACGTTGCTATTAGCAAGGGGAATACTGGGGAGCCAATATAGTCCAAATGTTCTTCACAATGGACAAGTCGAGATGCATGTAATAGCAATCTTTCTAAGTACCTTGCACGAAGCTGGATGGTGTATAAAAGTGGCTCAACATGATATAACTGCAGAAAAAAGAATGAGTTTTCAGGTCAGGGACCTGCGTTTTCTCATTTATAAAATAGTGTTAGTAATTACATTTATTGCAAAGAGTTATTGTGGAGATTAAATTAACAGGTGACAAGTCTGTATTAGTGTTCTCTCAGTAATTATTTCTTTCCTGCTTAAGTTCAATGTCTAAGTCTTCATATTCTAATAGAATTGAATAAAATAGCTACCTTTTATTGGGCACTAGGTATGCAGTCTGCTAAGCTTTTCAAATACTGTTTCTTGCTTTAACAAAAGCCTGGTGAGGATGGGTTCTATCACACTCATTTACAGATGGAAAAACTGGAGCGTCAACAGGTTGGTTGTGTTCTGTAGCGTCGTGTTACCTGTGGCTGTGCTCAGATCGAAACCTAAGTCTGTCCATCAGGTTGTTCTTCTGAACCCCCTCCCACACCATCTTACACAGAAAAGGAGGAGGAGGGGGTGGGGGAAAGACTGTAATACCGTAGCACCAGGATGATGTTGATACTTTGGCATGTATTTGCTATACTCCTGAAAAAACTCTATAACTCATTATTTCACTTAAAAATGTATTTATAGTTTACTAAAGTCACTGAATTTGAAAAACTGAATTTTAAATAGAAAGCTTATAAACAAAAATCACACAGAACTCAATTTATAATATCAACATGTTATATGCTAAAATAAAATATCAGCAGACAAAACTAAGAGCTATGTTTTATTAATTAGTGTTTTATTGTTGTTCAATAATGGTTGTCCCCCTTTCCCCCTATTACTTTCCCCCTGCCCTACCCACCCCCACCTCCCAAACTCAATCCCACTCTCCCTGTCCACGGGTCCCCCACACATGTTCCTTGATGAAATAGCAAACATAAAAATAAAGAAATTTAATCATAAAGAGTTGAAAATAAAATACCATTATTAAATTCTTAGCAAGGAATAATTATTGTATAGTTGAGACAAACATATTTTGGGTAAAATTTTTTAGCTGCTGAAAAATATTATTCCTAATTTTAAATTAACCTGGTAATTTGAGCTGTAAGATAACTTTGAATATTTTTCTCTGGCTCAAAATAGTGAGCCTCCTTGTGCTCAGTTTTAGAATGCAAATATTATGAGCACCAGGGTTCAAGACCTTCCAAAAATGGGTGAGTTGTATCCTCTCTGCCCCCTCCACGTCAAGCTAGTTTTAAGGAAAGGAAGGGAAGGCAGAGTAGAAAGATGGAAAGAATCCCAAGTCTCCCAAGACTTTTCTGAGAAATCACCTACTCATGACCTTGGCAGGCTTGGCACTGTGTTAACTAGGAACAGAGAAGCTCCTGGTGGGGAAGTTGTGTCTTGTTTTGCCACGTTAGTCTGGGAGGGTCCAAAGGGGGTACCACCAGCCCTGTAAAAACTACCACCTCACTTACACTTCCTAGTCTACTTCTTCCTTTTAATATAGAAGGATGGCTTTTACCCTGAAGTCAGAGAATATTTTCCATCATTTTTCCTCAGGGCTCCTGGTCATCTGGCTCTTCTCTTTATTCCCATACCAAAGGCCTCTCTGCAGCTGATGAGCTGAACTTTTGATCATTTCCCATTATCCCAGCTCTGCACAGTTAGTGGCATTTGAGGTGAGGAAGACAGTGGAAACAAGTTTAGTGCAGATGAGCCATTATGGTGCCTAAGTTACATTTGAGAGTTCCTTCTTATGCCCGTTCCTAAAGAGCAGCGGCAGCCATGGTGAAAAATGAGATCTCAGGTGAGGCACCCAGAACGTGCCTGACCACTTTGAAAGGATTTGAGTTCTATTACAGAATGGTTGTTGAAATATCAGTATTTTACTTACACATAATGCTTGTGTTCTGCATTTTAAAATATGCACTATATCATGGAAACAATATTGTAATTACTAATTATTTTGATTTATGATTGATGCCTTCAGTCAACAGAATAAACAGTAACAGATGAGACAGGCAGCGTGAAAGGCATTTCTACCTGTGCATAAATCTGAACTCTCTCCCTTAAATGTGCATTCTCTCTTTTGTTTTTAACTAATCAAAGTATTCCTTGGCAACTTGAAATCTAGAAACAATGTAATGAAACAGCTTTCCTTTACCAGGTATGGCTATGGCTATTACTGGCTCTGTATTCTGGATCTTAACATTTTCGAAGAAGACACTGGGATTTATATCATATTTATGTTAGAATAGACCCAACATCTAGTTTCCTGAGACAAAGTTGCAATTCACATGACTGATTGAAAATGTTTGTGTTAGCCCAGATCTTTACAAATAAATGCTGAGCTTCTGCTGACTTGATGTGGCCTGTCACCTGTAAGGCAAATACAGCTGGGTAAAGCTGACAACCACTTACTGTTTTGATGCAGCGTTGTGGAGAGTACCACTGAACTTGTGCTTATGGGCCAGGAAGAAAGGGACATACTGCCTCTGCTATAGAGAAACCGTTCTATCCAGTTAGAGTTCCTCAGTACCCTTACAACTGGTTCCCTCCCGTGATTGCCAGTTTCACATAGGCCTCAAATGATTAAATGAAGAATGTTCTATATCATCCATATTCTGAAAGGATTATAGTGTCATAAGATATCGGGTGGATGCATTATTTTCCTCAGAAAATATTTTTGAAAATATATTTAATATTCAATAAACTTTGTTTAGGCTTATAAAAAGGAAAGCCAATTATTGGCTCAATAATTGGGAAAAACATTTTTTTCCTTTTTTCTGTCCTTTATAGTAGTTCCTAAAAACCATTCTCCCCTCTGTCCTCTCTCCCCTCCCCTCTGGCTATTGTTATATTCTTAATTTCAATGACTTTTGTTATATTTTGTTTGCTTTTTTTCTTTTGTTGATTATGTTCCAGTTAAAAGTGAGATCATATGGTATTTGTCTCTCACCGCCTGGCTTATTTCACTTAGCATAATGCTCTCCAGCTCTAGCCATGCTGTCACAAAGGGTATAAGCTCCTTCTTTCTCTCTGGTATGTGTAGAATTCCAATGTGTAAATGTACCATAGTTTTTTGATATACTCATTTGCTGATGGGCACTTAGGTTGCTTCCAGCACTTGGCTATTGTAAATTGTGCTGCTATGAACATTGGGGTGCATAGGTTCTTTGGAATTGGTGTTTCAGGGCTCTCGGGGTATAATCCCAGCAGTGGAATTGCTGGGTCAAGCACATTTCCATTTGTAGTTTTCTGAGGAGATTTCATACTGTTTTCCACAGTGGCTGCACCAGTCTGCATTCCCGACAGTGAACTAGGGTACGCTTTTCTCCATATCCTCTCCAACAGTTGTTGTTTGTTGACTTATTTATGTTGGCCATTCTGACCAGTGTGAGGTGGTATCTCATTGTGGTTTTTAATTTGCATCTGTCTGATGGCTAGTGATGCTGAGCATCTTTTCACGTGTCTCTGGACCCTCTGTATGTCCTCCTTGAAAAAGTGTCTGTTCAAGTCTTTTGCCCATTTTTCAATTGGGTTTTTTGTATTCATGGAATGGAGTCCTGAAAGTTCTTTATATGTTTTAGAGATCAAGCCCTTGTCCAAGGTATCATTGGCAAATATGTTTTTCCATAGGGTTTGTTCTCATTTCATTTTAATGCTCTCTTCTTTAGCCATGCAGAAGCTTTTTAATTTGATGAGGTCCCATTGGCTTATTGTTTTCTTTATGCTCCTTGCTTTAGGGGACATATCTATACCCCCTAAATGTTATCATAAGCAAAATAGCTTGTTTTTTAAAATGTAATATTATTGTGTTTTTTCCCATTTAGTTTCCTTTTACTCCCCTCCTCCCAGCAATTACCACATTGAAATCCCCAAAGTAGTTGAAAATAGATGAAGAAATATGTTTTTCCTTCTTTCCACTTTAAAATGATATTTTCCAGAAGCATTCTCATTTAAATTGGTTTAAAATTGAGAAGTTTACCTTAAAAGTCCTAGATATATAGTATAAACCAGCAGAGGATTTTCCCACTCATTTCTATCTTAGGTAATTAATTATACAGCCATCTGTGAAAACTTGAATTTATCTGCCTTTTACTAAAGCAGCACCATGAAGATTAGAGTTACATGTCCTTTCACTCAATAAAGAAGCTTTGGCAAGATAAACTTTTCAAGGCAGTTATATATTTTCAGGATGGCTGATAACTGCAGTGACATAAAAAATGCTTTCAGTTATTCATTCAGAAAATGAATTGCACTGGTGGTTTTATAACATAGATGCATACATATTTGTTGCATTAATTGCTAAGCAGTCAGGACCTACTGGGTATTCGCCTACTGGTTATGTGTGTGAACAAGCAGGCCTACTCCAGCTGTGTACTGTGTGTGTACTTTGTGTGCCTATGTGTGTACATTGAAATGTTCTCATTAGTTAGACTTTATACAGTAAATTATAATCTGAAAGACCACCAGATAGAGAATGAAGAATGCTTGGCTTAGGAAGTTGAGCACCTATAAATTAGCCATGATTCTGACATTGACCTTACATGTGGTCTTAGGCATGACACAGATTCAATTTCTTAATTTCCTTGTCCATAAAAGGAAGGTAATAATATTTGCCTTCCTATATTTTCAGAGATGTTGTAAGGGTCAAATGAGGTAGTAAATATTAAAGTGTTTTCAACAATACCACCTTAAAAAAGTTTTTCTAAAGTATACATAAGAGCAGTCATGGATTACCAAATAGAATACTGTCAACATTAATGGCAGTTTAAGATTGGCAGTTGTTATTTACTTTGTAGACAAAATCTCCACAAAATTATCTTAGGTGTGGTTCCCTGAAAGTATTTTCTGAGACAGAGATTCCCATTCAAGTGGTTTACTGAGTGTGAAAAGCAGCATAAACAAAGGGGTGTCTTCAGTTGAGGTTTAGCCACAGAATAGAACATGAATAGCACCACAAAATTGTGTCACTTTCAGGGGAGGAGTCTCACCTTTTGAACCTCCATATGAGTCAGACATTGGCTGTGAGCCATCCTCATGGTTGGGCTCAAACTCAAAAGGAATTTCCATCCTTCTCAGTGATCGTTCATGCTAAGGAGACTCACACCTAATGAGGGCAATTCTCGAGAGTAGGATACACCTAGAAGCTGTTAGCAGCCAGCCCTCACAGTCACTGAAGATGATATCTGACTGCTACTGGGGATCTGGTGGACCCCCCAGCAGTCTCTAATCCATTGACCTAGTCAAGTGTACTCCCAGACAATACACTCAGACCATGTCCTATATATATTGTAGCTCATTATTACCCTCTGGTTATATCAGACTTACTCAGACATTTAGCATTCTACTTTCAGTTTTTCAACATACATGATAAACCAGTATCACTCTAGACAATGATGCTTTCTGGATGGTGAAGTGGTCAAGATCTCTGTAGATAAAATCAGGGCAAAGAGTCAAAGAAGGGCTGTTCATTCTGTCAAGTGAACATGTTAGATGTTCTTTGTTATTGTGAAGAAAAGAAACATGCATCCAGAAGGAGTGGCATAGCACGTGTCAGAGATTACACTTTTTTTTGTCAGGAACCATATCTAGAATAAAAAGCCACAATTATAAATACCACTTTATTAAACTCAAATCACTGCCTGCTGTGCGCCATGCCCCACCTTTCTTCCACATCTTGTGTTCTGATCGTAAGCATTTTTATGAATCCATATTCCTACCTCTTTCAGATATTTTGGTGACAATAATTTCTGTGATCCTCTCAAAAATATGGCATTCAATTTACTATTTTAATAATATAAAATTACATTGCTTTCTATTATTTCAATGGGGGCCATTTTAGGGACTTCCACATTACCCCTTCTGAAATGGAATGGGGTAAAATTAATCCTTCCACAAGAACTCCCTAAACTAAACTAGTAAGTTTCAACCATTTTCAGCTCATGGTACACATAAACTAATTATCCAAATTCTGTGGCACCCAAAAATACAAGGTCTGTTCAGAAGGTATCCAGCCATGTAATACTAAAGGAGATACAACATACAGAAAACATTGTACATAGGACAATGACACATCAGACCTCTTAGGTACATTAGCACCTCAAACATTTCTCCCAGTAGTTTTTGCAATCCCCAGATGAGCTTCTAGTTCTAACACTGTCAGTCACTGATCTTTGTTGATTGCAGTCCATACACATTCAATATTCTCAAATGTCCTGCTTGTAGCCAACCTTCCAGAATGTGGATTACTTTCAACAGATTCTCAACCACTTTTGAAGCATTCATGCCACACTTTTATTTGTGCTGCACTCATTGCATCATCCCTAAAACCTTCTGAATCATCTGAGTAATTTTTGTGGAGGAATGTTCAAGCTTAATGAAAAAGTTGATGCAAATTCATTGCTCTACTTGCTCAATCATTTTGAATGTGATGGCCACACAGTACACATGGCTCATTCAATGATGTCTACTGCCCCAATGACTAGTACAGTGAAGTCGTCATTGTTCACACATGTGCATTCCAGTCCACTCTCCTTGGCTGTCAAGTTACATTGATGTTGCACAAACTGTTCTCCTATTAACAATGGCTGGATTACATCAAAATTAAAAACCTGTGCATCAAAGGATACTATAATAGAATGAAAATACACCCATAATTGAGAGAAATACTTACAAATCATATACCTAATTAAATGATTAATATCAAGAATATATAAATAACACCTATTATGCAATTACAAAAAAGGAAAAAATAGCATTTTAAAATGAGCAAAGTGCTTGAATATACCTTTCTTCAAAGAAGATACATGAATGGCCAATAAGCACTGGAAAAGATGCACATTGTCTTTAGGAAAAAGCAGATCAAAACCACAGGTAACACCACTTAATGCCCATGAGTCTGGCTATTATCCAAAATAAATAAGTAAATAAGTAAGTAAATGACAGTTGTTGGCAAAGTCATGGAGAAATTGGAACTCATGCATTACTGGTGTGGATGGATAATGATTCAGTTACTCTCAAAAACAATATGAAGTTTCATCAGAAAATTTAAAATGGCTTTAAAGTTATAAATTCCACTTTTGGGAACATACCCATGAAGTTAAAGCAGGCACCAGAACATATATTTGTACTACCATTTGTACAGCAGCATTTTTTGCTTAGGCCACCTTGGAAATAACCTAGGTGTTCATCAATAGATGAATGAGAAACAGTGCAATATATACTTACAACAGAATATTATTCAGCCTTATGAAAAGAATTCTGACATGTGTTATAGCATTGATATACCCTAAAGACATACTAATTGAAATAAGTCAGTCACAAAAGGCAGAATGATATATGATTTCACTCATATAGATACCTAGAATGGCCAAATTTATAGAGCTAGAAAGTTCAGTGTTGCTTTCCAGGGGCTGAAGGGTTGGGGCTGGGATTCTGGAGGAAAAGGAATTGATGTTTAATGAGTATAGAATTTTAGTTTGAGAACATGAAAAATGTACTAAAAATGGATGGTTAAATGGTTGTACCAATGTAAATACAGTTAAAGCCACTGAACTACACACTTTAAAATGTTAAAATAGTAAATTACATGCACATTTTATCGCAAGAGAAAAATCACAAAATTCACTGAGTGTGAACTCTACCTAGTCTTGAAGACAAGTTTGCACTTAACCGTGTGGGATTTGGATTATCAAAGTAATGCTATAAGTGAAAGAGAACATGGTAAGGCCTTACCATGTGTACTCAGGCCTTATGAGAACATGGATGAAGAAAACCTGCTCAGGAGAATTACAGGCATGTGGAGTAAATAATGACTGATTGAATAGGAAATATGTGCACAGGCCAAAAATTGTGACTATAAATTGCACCAAGGAGATAGGATTTTAACTTGAAGAGTGGTAGGTTCCTGACCAGTTGGAAGCAGAGCAAACATGTTAATGTTTCCAGATTAAAATGATCAGTTTAGAAGCCTCGTAGAATAATGATTTCAATAGGCAATATGTAGCAGGCATGGAAAGTTATTGCAGTAATCTTGGCAGAGCATAATAAGCAGTTGTGGAGGGAAATTAGGGGACTAGTTCAGGGCTGTTAAAATCATTTTCACCAGGGGCCACGTCAGCCTTGCAGTTACTTTCAAAGGGCTGAATGTAATTTTAGGACTGTATAAATGTAGTTACTCCTTAACAGTTAAGGGAAAGCTCAGTTCTGCTACTGGGTAGAAACCTGTAGTTGGGCCGGATAAAACAAGGTGGAGGGCCGGATTCAGTACTCAGGCCTTATGTTTGCCACCTGTGGACTACATATTTCAAAATAGTGCTATAGGATGTGAGGCATACAGTCATACCTCAGCGCTCACCAGCTTCAGATCTTAACAAACCCTGTACTCATTGCATTTTGAGAAGGAAAAAATGTTTCAGCACTAGGCACTTGCCTTTGACTCATCACACTTTCTAGAACTTTTATGAGTCACAATGCCACCCTGTAAGAGAAAATTTTTCATCACTCGTTGCTTGCTTGGTACTTGTTGGTTTTGGGTTCATTCGTCATGAGCTCCAGAACAAATTAAGGATGAGTACAAAGGTACAACTATAATCAGATTAAATCTGGGAATAATGGAGGAAGACGACAGTGTAACAGTGAAAAATTGTAACTGTAACCCACCCACCATCCTTTTGACATTTTTTCTCTGAGTGCTGACTCTGACTAATATGTATCTTATGGATAAACAGTGTATTTGAATAAGAATCTTAGGAAGTAACTTCAAACCATACAGACTCTGACCTTCAGGCATCCCCACTCTGGTAGATTTGCTGACCTTCAACCATGCAGCCAGAATGATGTGGAGCCAGGATGGTCACACCAGGGTTATAGACACCAGACCATCACTTGCCTTACCGGAATGGATTATGCTCATCTGCACATAGAGAACTTTCAACATCCTCCTTTGATCTATTTGTTCTGTTCCCTTCTCCCTCCTTACAAAAACCTCTGCCTCTACTGAGATATGGAGATAGGCTTTGAGACATGAGCCCCACAACTTCCTGGTGACCTCTGAATAAAACCACTTTCCTTTACATTAGCACCTGCCTCTCTCGAGGCTTTCGTAGTAGCAGGCAGCTGGTCCTGCTTTCAGTTACAACAGTTGTATGATTCCTAGTTTCTAGTTCAATCCACTAGAGAGAATTTTATCTTTCACTAAGTTAACGAATACAGGGAAAATACATGTAATGTACAATATGGTTGGAATAGAGAGGATTATGATTTATTTAGGTTTAACTTTGAACTTCTAAAGATTGAAGAATTTTGTGAGACATTCATGGTAAAATATTTAGTAGAAATTTTAATACATAAAATTTTAGATGGATACATGTTTTAGTAATATTTTTGTCAGTTACAAGTTCACAAGTAGTAATAGAAATCATTAGTATGTGTTTAATCAGCAAGTGAAAGTGTGAAATGAAAGCATAATTTTAAAAATACTTTTATTTTAATTGTTGTTCAAGTACACTTTTCTGTCATTTACTCCCATCCCAGCCCACCCACTCATCTCTCCTCACCTCACTCCCATTTCCACCCTCCTTAGTTCTTCTCCATGTGTCCTTTACACTTATTCCTGTAAACCCTTCCTCTTTTCCCCTAAAATTCCCTCCCCTCTCCCCTCTGGTCACAGTCAGCCTATTCTGTATTTCAGTGCCTTTGGTTATATTTTGCTTGTTTCTTTGTTTTGTAGTTTAGGTTCCTGTTAAAGGTGAGATCACATGGTATTTGTCTTTCACTGAGTGGCTTATTTCACTCAGCATAATGCTTTCCATTTCCATCCATGCAGTTACAAAGACTAGGAGCTCCTTCTTTCTTTCTGCTGCATACAATTCCACTGTGTAAATGTACCATAATTTTTTGATCCATCCATTTACTGGCGGGAACTTAGATTGCTTCCAGCACTTGGCTATTGTAAATTGTGCTGCTATGAACATTGGGGTGCATAGGTTCTTTGGGATTGGTGTTTCAGGCTTCTTAGGATATAATCTTAGCAGTGGAATTGCTGGGTCAAAAGGCAGATCCATTTTTAGTTTTCTGAGAAAATTCCATACTGTTTTCCATAGTGGTTGCACCAGTCTGCAATCCCACCAACAGTGCACTAGGGTCTCCTTTTCTCCACAACCTCTCCAACACTTGTTGTTTGTTGCTTCCTTTGTAATGGCAATTCTGACCAGTGTGCAGTGGTATCTCATTGTGGTTTTAATTTGCATCTCTCTGATGGCTAGGGATGTTGAGCATCTTTTCATGTGTCTCGGGATCCTCTGTATGTCCAATGATACCTCAAAAAAGGGTTTAATCTCCAAAATATATAAAGAACTCACACAACTACACTCTAAGAAGACAAGCCGCCCAGTTAAAAAATGGGCAAAGGACGGGAAAGCATACTAATATGAACAAAATGCTTGAGAACACCTGCATTTAAAAAAGTCCTTATAAATCCTCAACAGTTAAATAAATCTGCTACTGACACACAAAAAGAAAAAAATATGTATATGTGTATATATATATATATATATATATATATATATATATATATATATATATATCAGGCCAGTAGGATAGTATAAAAAGTCCAAAAAAAAGAATCAAATACTCATTGAAAGTATAGTATATGATAAATGTGAATCTCTAAAAAAGTATAGAGGAAGATGGGCTTTTAAATAAATTGTGTGGGACCATTGGATAGATTTCTGGGGGAAAAATGAGCTGGATCCTATGCTCTAATTTTCTTTCAGCTTCAGGTATCTCCAAGTACCCTGTAATATGCAAGTCTGGACCTCAGATTTACAAACAAGATTATCCTTTACCAGATGCTTCATGTTAAGTCATGTTGTTAACTACGGAACAGCACCACAACATTTCAAGTGATTGGACCTTGGTTCAGCAACTTTGGTACTTGAGTTCTGGCTAAGAAAGAATTCAGAGCCAAAACTGAAATACAAGCAAAAGTTTATTTAGAAAACTAACCGAGTTAGAAGTGAGCTATGGAAGAAGTGGGCCAGCTGGGTTGTGCAGGCTTAGGAAACAAAGTACAGAGGCAAAAGGAGGGCTCTTGGAACTAAAAAGAAAGCCAGCAAGGATATATGCACCTTGGGAAAGAAGAGGGTGGAGAAAGGTGCGGGAGAGAGGGAGAGAGAGAGAGAGACACTGTGCTGGGTCCTCCATCCTAAGGGCAGGATTTTAGGGGTGACCCAGAGGGGGATCTCGATAAAATATCCATCAGCTTTCTAGGTGTGTCATTTCAGGGTCATGGTCTCCACTGATTGGTTGGCAACAAGGCAGGGGGTCATTAGTCATCACAGCTGGTTCTGATGTCAGCCATTGAGCTGACCCACCTGGCCCTGCTGTTTTTCTGGTCTGGCGCCAAAACACAACTGAGGCCTAGATGTTATAGCTAGTTTGACAAAAACTCTATCCTCATGGTCAACATAACCAAAGCTTTGTTCCTGAGATTATTTGGTGTGCATCAGTGTCTCATTGTATGTGGAAGGTCTTATATAGGAATCATATGAGGCTGTTCTCTAGCCCCCTTGTTCCTCTAAGGGGTCTGCCTCGTGACTTATGATATGCCAGGGGAAGAACAGTCAGGGGAGTGTCCAGAACTACGTGACCATCAGTATGCCCAGGAAGGATGGTCACCCTGGAGGCAAGGTCCCATCCCTCTGGGGTGGCGACTCCAACTTTAATTTGGCTGTTTATCACGTGGGGCAAAAGTATGTTTACATTGTGAGTATATGAAACACATTGTATTCTTGTGCTATTATAAATTAATGTATTATTTTCCATAGGAACAACTATAAACCTATATTTCCCCACCTTGTATATTATTTTTGCAGTAGTAAATTCCTGAATTTACATGGTTATTTCTCTAGGAGGATGAAAACTAAAGCTCTGTATCAGGGCATCACTAAGGGGTTTATTTGCTAGCCAATGGTAAATTTTCATTGTTCATCTTTTACAGACTTAATGCATCATTATGCTTTTATGAATTAACATGTTTTCCCAAATTTCTTTATTAAAAATATATATTATATTCCACCCAGTTCTTCAGAACTAAATTGCATATTTCATTTTTTTTCAAAGATTTATGTAGGCTTTAAAAATGCATTTCATTTTTTAGATGTAGTCTAATAAACATAGATATTTTTAAACTTCATGTTCCATGTATTTCTGTTAAGTACTATAAAGTAACTATCTGTAAAAATAGTTATCTTATTAGGAACAAAATAGCTGTACTAAAAAAGCTGCTTCCTAAAAATCTTCCAACATTAATGTCTTTTTCCACTGAAGCAACCAAAGAGAGATGCAAAGTGTTTTTCTAATAGGTTTTTAAAATGCTTATGTTTAATTATTGGCAAAGAGAATATGCCCAAAGACCTATAGATAATTTAAAGGCAGCCTTACTAATTCAGAGCAAGAGGAACAGTATAATATTATGTTAGTGAAAATGTAAGTATCCTCTAAGATTTCATTAAATAATAGAAGTTTGGCTATATTTTTTATTAGTTTGATCACATTATGAAGCCATTTAACACTCATTGGGTGCTTACTATATGAACAGAGCTGGAAATACAGCATATTTTTGCCTTTGAAAAACATATGATAAATTACAGAAATCAGATATCTAAATATCCAGTTGAGATATAATGCAATAAATATTGCAGAGGTTGCAATATTTAAATATTAAGGAATATTGTGAAAGTGAAAGGGAGGCAGGACTTAATTTTCATTGAGTGTACATATTCAGGTGATGCTTGGATTGGGTCTTGAAGGACAGATATGAATTTCCTAGAAGAATCATTTCTTTTAGTGTTTTTTTTTTTCAGTAAGTCCATGCTTTCAAAAGTCATGTTGTGTTATAGAAGCCAAAAACGTTTCCCATGTGACTTGAGATAAGGAAAGAGAGATATTGGTAGGTAGACATGAAGACAAGTTCTGGTGCCAATGACAAGATCTTGTACAGAAATTCATTTAATCATGGAGCCAAAGAAATTTTAATGCAGGAACGTAAATGACCATTTTCTTATTTTAAAGATAAATTTGTCACTCTGCAGGTGATAGATAAAAAGTAAATTGCTGGGAATCCAGATACCAATCTTTTATAGTTGTCTAAATGAGAGATGATAAAATTTGGACATAGATAAGTGGGCATCAAAGCAGAAAGTTGATCTTCAAAATATATTGATTATAAATATGAAATCTTTGAAAAGTAAATATGTTGAGAAGTCTAAAAATAATTTCATGAAGAGCCTAAGAAAGTCTAGCTTTGAGAAAACCCAACTAATACTTTCCAGATTATATGGAGGTATGTCATTTTTGTGATCCTTATGATATGAAAATAAACTAGCCCTGGCCAGTGTGTCACAGTTGGTTGGAGCATTGTCTGGTACACCAAAAGGTCACAGGCTCTGATTCCTGGTCAGGGCACATATCTAGGTTTTGGGTTTGGTCTCTGGTCTGGTCACGTACGGGAGGCAATCAAATGATGCTTCTGTCTCACAGCGACGCTTCTCTCTTTTTCTTCCTCTCTCCCTTTCTCTCCTTCTAAAAGTCATGGGGAAAAAATTCCCTCAGCTGAGGATAAAAAAGAAAAACTACTTTAAAGCTGAAATCAGGAAAGATTGCCTTCCTAGTGTAAGGTATTTAGCTTGGAAGTTCATCATGGGCATTTAGCTTGGAAGCAATCTTAAGATTATGTGCCCCACAAGGAGGAAGGATGATAAACTTGTAGCACAGGCAGAACACACAGGTAGCTGAGTGAATGCAAATATAAAGAGTAGAGATGAAATGTAATGGGAGTGACACAAGCAACCCTTTCCTGGCAGTAAATAAATAAAAGCCAGTATGTTGCAGAATATTGTAAAGCAAGCAAAAATACCTTAGAGATTTAAGAGACATACATTGAACCTAAAAGAGATTTTTGAAATTGCTAACATATACTCTCAAAAGAATGGTAAGACCCTGAAACAAAGACATAATATTTTACCACAGATTATAATTAGGTTCAAAATGATGACAGCAAAAACATGGAAAACAAAAGAAAACAAATCAATAAAGACACAGGCCATTCCCTGGGCTCTTCCTAACCAGGAATTTCAATATTCCCCATGAGAAAGAGTCTGAAAATTGAACAACTGGCAATATTGATAAAAATGTGAGGAAATGGCAACTTTATACTATCAGTGAGACTATAAATTGGCTTTAACTTTTGACTAGGCAGTTTGGAATTACATTGTACAGTTTTTAAAAGCAGCATGTGTTATGGGCTGAATTATGTTTCCTCAAGATGCATGTTAAAATTCTAAAGCCCACAACTTCAGAACCTGACTGTATTTGAAGTCAAGCAGATAAAGTGCTTCTCAGATAAGATCAAATTCAAGGAATTCAGCATCACCAAGCCCTTATTATATGAAATATTAAAGGGACTTAGCTAAGAAAAAGAAGATAAAAAAGATGAACAATGAAAGGACAGCAAACTCACAGTTATTAAGAACCACACCTAAAACAAAAACAAACTATGAAGACAGCTAGATCAGGAGCAGAACCATAGAAATGAAGATCACATGGAGGGTTAGCAACAGGGGAGTGGGAGGAGGAGAAGGGGGGAGAATGTACAGAAAATAAGTAGCATAGACGGTAGGTAGAAAATAGATAGGGGAGGGCAAGAATAGTATGGGAAATATAGAATCTAAAGAACTTGAGACACGTGGTCATAAACTAAAGGGGGGAATGGTGGGGGAGGGGTGCTCAGAGTGGAGGGGAATGACGGGGGGAATAGAACTGTAATGGCATAATCAATAAAATATATTAAAAAAGAAAAAAGAATAAATAAAAATAAAAAAAAACATTATTAAAGAAACTATGTATTCTAATTAGCTAAGTATACCTCACAACTGCCTCTTAGAAAACTCCGTGATGAGACCAGAAAAAAACTTCCAAGAAAATTTATTTTAAATAAGAATTTTGTAAACTCTGGGTATTGTAGTATTTGGAATAAAGAGAGAAGAAATTTGCAATAAAAGCTTTGCTGTGCAAGAAAAAAAAAGATGTTTAAAGGAGTGATTAAGGTTAAATCAAATTACATGGGTAGGCCCTCATACAGTCTGAACAAGAAGAGGAAATTTGGACACATTGAGGGACACCAGGGGTGTGTGCACACAGAGGAGAAGCCGTGTGAGGACACAGCAAGAAGTCAGCCATCTGCAAGCCATGGAGACAGGCTTCAGAGAAGAATCAAATCTTCTAACACCTTGATCTTAGACATCCAGCCTCAGAACTGTGAAAAAATTTTCTGTTTAATCCATCCAGTCTGTGGCGTTTTGTTATGGCAGCCCTCGCAAACTATTATTGCTCCGCTTTTTAATGTGATATTTCTAAATTCAGATATCTATCCTCTAGATTTAATTGAATGTGCCCCCAATGAAGCATGAACAAGGATGATTACTTACATTGTTTACCAATTAAAAATTGGAAAAATAACCTGAAGATCTGTTAATGAGTAAATAAGTAATTAAATTGTTTCTCTTGGAATGAAGTAAAATGCACAGGGAACCCATAGTGATGAAAAGAAACTGAGATTCAAATCAATGGAGTGGACCAGAAGGAAGAAAGAAACAACTAAATAGAAAAGAATGAAGAAACAAGAATTAAAAAAAAAATAAAGAGAGGCTTAGAAACCTCCAGGACATCTTTAAACATTCCAACATCCAAATTATAGGGGTACCAGAAGGGGAAGAGAAAGACCAACAAGTGGAAAAGTTACTTAAACAAATAATAAAGGAGAACTTCCCCAATCTGGCAAAGGAAGTAGACTTCCAGGAAGCTCAGAGAGTCTCAAAGAATTTTGACCCAAAGAGGAACACACCAAGGCACATCATAATTATATTAACCAAGATTGAAATGAAGGAGAGAATCCTAGAAGCAGCAAGAGATAAAAAGACAGTAACCTACAAAGGAGTTCCCATCAGACTGTCAGCAGATTTCTCAAAAGAGACCTTATAGGCAAGAAGGGTCTGGAAAGAAGTATTCCAAGTCATGAAAGGCAAGGACCTACATCCAAGATCACTCTATCCAGAAAAACTTTCATTTAGAATGGAAGGGCAGATAAAGCACTTCTCAGATAAGGTCAAGTTCAAGGAATTCATCATCAACAAGCCCTTATTTTATGAAATGTTAAATATTATCTATGAAAAAGAAGATAAAAACATATATATTTAAATGACAGCAAACTCACAATTATTAACAACCACACCTAAAACAAAAAGAAAAGCAAAAACAAACTAAACAACTAGAACAGGAACAGAGCCACAGAAATGGAGATCACATGGAGGGTTAGCAACAGGGGAGGGGGAGGAGGAAAGAGGGGGAAAAGGTACAGAGAATAAGCATAGATGGTCAGTAGAAAAGAGACAGGGAGAAGGCAAGAATAGTATGGGAAATGTAGAAGCTAAAGAACTTGGGACACATGGACATGAACTAAAAGGGTGGAGCATGGGTAGGAGAGGGTCTGCAGGGTGGAGGGGAATAAAGGGGGGGAATGGGTCAACTGTAATAGTATAATCAAGAAAATATATTTTAAAAATTGTTTCTCTGGCTCTCACAGTAATACTATATTAATTTCTCATGAAATTTAAACTTTAAAAAGAATTGCAAAGTACACTGTCAACAATTTAAATAACTGTTGAATATATGTGGTTCTCCTTCTATAACACAAGGTTAAAATTTTTTAGCTAAAATACCAATTGAAAAACCACAGCCACATATGCTCTATATACATATTTGAAAAAATTATAACCCACCTGGATATTATGGTCAAGATTCAGCTAAAAGTGAACAGTTAATAACCTAATGATTGGGGTGTGGTATCAGGGGTTATATATTTTTCTTTTTTCTCTATATCCTTACTCTTTTTTACAGTGGCCTTTTTTATTGTGAGCATATACAGTGCAGGGAAAAAGTAGATTTATGGCTGTGAGCACACAAAAGAGTTTATTCTCATATTATTATTATTATTATTTTATTATTTTCCATAAAAATAACTGTAATCCTACTTTTCTCCCACACTGCGTGTGTGTGTGTGTGTATCAGAAGTTTCCTTCTTCAACTAGTGTACTCTTACATTTTTTCATATAGTTCAGGCTCTACTGAGTAAGAAATATCTCTTCAGAAGACCTAAAAGATTTATTTTTCTCCTAAGGAAACAACTGTCCTTTGATAGTAAAGAATGAACTGTATATCACATTAGAGAAACTTCCCAAATCAGTTTATTGGTAATTTTTTTATAATTAGGACAGAAAACAGAGACTCTTTCCCAAGAGTCTCTATTGCACTGTGTGGGCATTGCTTTTACTTAGATTGATTTTTTATTAATTTGACAGGAGGTGACTTGAAAGGAGTAAAGACATTGTTGCTCCTATAAGGACATTAACTTGCTGTCACTGACAGGTGGCTCTCTAATCCATGTCCCTTTGTTTTACAATGTGGCTAATACACTGGAATTATTGAGAAAAAATAAAGTTGCCTTCATGTTTTTATTTCTTATTCAGACCAGCAAAATGCAAGCACATGAGCCCTTAAGATATGATTACTAATGTTAAAAAGTACAACAAACATGTGATTCATGTGATATACAGACTGTATACTTGAACTTTTCTTTCATTTATATTTGGAAGGTAAATACTAGAAACTCTATAATTCATATTGGAGAAAAATGCAGCCCTGCCTTGGGACTCGTCACCAACTGTCCAGTGGTGCCCCCTATTCTGCATTCAGTGAGCAGTCAATATGCATGTTCCACTACACACATGTTAACAGTTTCCCTTCATACTTGGGTTTATTATTTCTTCTTTCTCCTCCCTGTGCCAAAGTGTCTTTAACTTGGTAGACATATAGTAAAAACTTAATAAAATAAAAAATTTACTTCTACATGTATTTTAAATATTATTTTTTTACTGTTTGAAAGTATATTTTATTGATTATTCTATTACAGGCGTTCCAATTTTTCTCCCTTTCCCCTCTTTACCCAGTGCCCTTCTTCCCTCCAGCAATCCCTCTCACCCTTAGTTTATGTCCATGGGTCATGTGTGTAAGTTCTTTGGCTTCTCTATTTTTTCTACATTCTTAACTCCCCCCTGTCTATTTTCTACCTACAAATTATGCTTGTTAATTCCTACACCATTTCCCCCATTCTCCCCTTCCCTCTCCTAGTTGATAACCCCTTAAATGATCTCCATACCTATGATTCTGTTTCTGTTTTGGTTGTTTGCTTAGTTTATTTAGTTTTTATATTCAGTTTTTGATTGTTGTGAATTTGTCACCTTTTTAAAGTTTGTGGTTTTGATTTTTTCCTTTTTCTTAAATAAGTTTCTTTAACATTTCATGTAATAATTGCTTGGTGATCATGAACTCCTTTAGCTTTACTTTGTCTGGGAAGCCCTTGATCTGTCCTTCCCTTCTAAATCTAGGTTGTAGGCCCTTGCTTTTCATCACTTTGAATACTTCTTGCCAGTCCCTTATTGCCTGCAAAATTTCTTTTGAGAAATCAGCTGGTAGTCTTATGGGAACTCCTTTGTAGATAACTCTGTTTTTCTCTTGCTGCTTTTAAGATTCTCTCTTTATCTTTAACCTTTGTCATTTGTTTTCCGGGGGGTGGGCTGGGAAGGGAGTAAAAGGCAGAAAACTATACCTGAAAAATAATTAAATTAGAAAATAAATATTAATATTTCTAAAAGTGATGCTTTTGATTCTTGTTTAAATGGAACTAGGTTATTTAAGGAATTTATCACTCTCTTCTGAAGTATCATGTTGTACAAATACTTAATTATGTAGTATTGTATCCTCTAGATAAGCAAGTAGTTCCCAAACTCGGTTGTGCATTAAGATCATCAGGAAAACATTTAAAATATATTAATGGGCTCTACTCCAGAACCACTGAATCCAGACTCAGGGAAAATGAAATCCAGAAATCAGAAATCTGTAAACTAAAATTAGGCGATTCTAATATGCAATCAAGTTTGGAAATTACTCTAGTAATTTGTTTTTTGAAAAAATACATTTCTATTTTCTTTTTTCAACCTACTGATTCTACAATGTTTCTACAATGTTTATAAAACAAAACATACCAGGAAGGGGAGAAAAAGTATAAAAATGTGTTTTTTTTTATCATGAGCATCTTATTTGCTGATTAGGTGAACACAAAGTCATTCCCTGACTGTGCTCAAAGTGGACTCAGGAGGTGTTTTATAATAAGGACTCATTGATCCAACAAATAGTTATAAAGTCTTTATTATGAGCCAAGTTCTTTTCCAGTCATTGCAGATGGAGCAATAAAATAAAACAGATCAAAAACCCCTTTCCTTTAAAGGAACCAGGAGTTTTTGGATATATCCTGGCTTTTCCCCAGAAGGGAGACCCAGAGACAATGATTTGAGTAAAGTAGGTTGTTTGGAAGATAATCTCAGGAGGCACCTACAGGAGAATGGGGGAGGGAGAGAGGGACTGTGAGGAAGCCAAGCGTGGGTACCAGTTACCACTGAGGGAAGCTGAGGCTCAGTGCCATGGGGGAGCTCTGGAAGATGGTACAGATTATGAGTCAGTGTTATCCCACCCAGAATACCAGGGTATATATTCTTCAGTTCTACCTACTCTCAGTACTGCTGGCCATGTGGGGTTGACAGGAAATCAAGCATTAATGGCAGCTGCTTATAGTAGGGTTCTGTAGCCAAAACAAGAATGGGGAATGCTGAGGTAGTTGGGCAAGGCTCTGACATTGTCTACTAGAGTGAGATATAGACAAAAATAAAAGAATAGTAGTTGCATTGTCATAAGTACTATGGAGAAATATAAAACATGAAATGCCAATGGGGAATGTGTGTGTGTGTGTGTGTGTGTGTGTGTGTGTGTGTGTGTGTAGAAGGGTCGGCTTTAAAAACAATAGTGAGAGGAGATCTCACTGAGAAGGTGACACTCTATTAAACCTGAAGGAAGGAACAGAGTAAGTCATGTGGCTGTCTGAGGTAGAGAACCACAAGTAACCAGGCCTTGAAGTTGGCTTGGACATTGCATGGTGGGTCAGCATCAACATATTTTAGACACTCTCTAGATGGCACTGATATATAGATAAGTTTGGGAATAACTCAGTTAGGGATGGTAAAGTCACTTGGTTAAGTCACTTGGTTTGGTTGGGTAAATATTCATGTTGTACAGCTGTTGCTTTGTGGATTTGGAGCTGAGATCATAAAAGCTAAAGGGATGTATCAAGACTTTACTAAATTAAGGCATTACAATGAATGGGACAAAAGCCCTTGAAAGGTTCTGAACAAAGGTGGTTTGATTTATGCTGAAACAGTACCAGTCTGTGTAAATGAGAAATAGTGAGAAAAGGGAGACGAGTCTCGATGATTATATGGTAGAGAAATACTAGTGCCTAGAACCACAGTAGAGGTAGAAAATGGTTTATTTAGAAGGTATAGAGTCAATGCTATTTGTTGATGAATTAAATACATCAGAAGAAAGAACAGGAGGGTAATGGAGGTGAAGGGGACCCTAAGGATTTGACTTGAGGGCCTGGGAAGATGAAAGAACAGGCTTAGCAGCTAGGGTGTGAGGGGTGAGATCAGAAGCACAGTTTTTGATCTGTTAATATGACATAACTACTGAAATCCAAATAATTTCCTCATTTGTATGCAGAAATATCAACTTTGGGGAGAGAACTGGGCTGGGAATCACCAGCACAGAAATGATGTTTCAAGTCACAAGCCCAGATGAGATCACCAAGAGAACATGTACAAATAGGGAAGAAAAGACTTATTCAAGGTCTTGGGTTCCGTAATTACAGGCTGGAGAGCCAGAGGAGCAGACAAAGACGGCCCAGCGGGGGTGCAGTGAGGTGGGAGAAAAACCAGGAGTACTGAGAGGGCGGTTTGGAAGCCAAGCAAACAATGTTTCAAAAAAATAAGAGGTGCGGCTAAATCTGTTGCTCCTGATAGTTTGAATGAGATTAAACTATACAAAATTGCTATTTTGGGTAGGTCTAAGATGGTCAAATATCAACAGTTTCTTATGGTTCAATTTAAATGAGGTAAGGACAGAGCACTACCTATTAGACTTAAAAATATGGACCTTGACAAGAGCAGTTTAGACGGAGGACTAGGAACTAAAGCTTCAGGTAAGTGAACTTGAGTAAAAGGAGGGAAATGGAAAGAATGAGTGACAGTTTTTACTGTTTTTTTTTTCCTCTAAAGGCATGCAGTAAAGTAGGCTGCATCCTGGACTGGGATGTGCAAGTCACAGATGACTGAAAACTAAATGTTTCCTTGAGTTTTCATGGGTTTTTCTCTTGAAGTTGATGAGCAAATTCATTTATTTATCTTCTCAAATATGAGATGGCTTTCTTTTATAGGACACTAAGGAGAAAGCAAGACCAGTGAATTGAATTTCAAGAAGAGTCAGTATCTCCCTCATTCAAAGACAGGCACATTGCCCCAAAGTTTCCCATCAGCCACAACATTTTGATGTCTGTTTGTGTCAAGCCCTAAAAATGCACCTCGTTTTAAATACAGAGCAGGGTGCTATTCACCAGCCTTTTCAAAGAGAGTGAAGAGGATTTGAGATCCAGGTGAGGTTAAAAAAGGAGGTGATTTTTCTTTTTCCAGAATTTGTACTTTTTAAAACACAGAAACTGCAGAACAATACAAATTACCCAAATATAAAAGAGGGTAAAGAGCATATTTACAGGAGGCTGGGTATTAGACCTAGCAGAGCCATTCCTGTGGTGTTTTCATTACTCCTACACAATTTAGAATTAGCATTCCTGTTTCCATTTTCTCTTAAATTTTTATTAAATTTATTGAGGCGACACTGGTTAATAAGAGGATATAGAGTTCAAGTGTACATTTTTATGATGCATGATCTTCATGTTGCACTGTGTGTGCACCACCCGATGGGCGATTAATCACCTTCCATCACCATGTATCTGAGCCCTTTACCCATTACTACCCCACCCCTTTTATCGGGTAACCACCACACTGCTCTCTGTCTCTATGAGTTTTCATTTGTCCTGCTTCTATTCTACAGTATTTCAACATATTGATTTTAAAAATAGAAGCAGGTAATTAAAGAAAAGAAAGGGGTTCCATCCAGTTTTCATTTTGTTTAATATCAAATGAGGAAAGATCTGCTTTGAACCATTGCAATGCCACATCCCTAATAAAAACAACTCAGCCTGGTGAAAGAGGTTCTTAGCTTCCTCTCTCCACCCACCCACCCTCCTTATTTGTAATGTCAACAGATCAAAAGGCAATTGCATTCCAGAACCAAATCCAAATACCTAAAATTATTCATCTTTTCTTATTACTGCCTATTATCCATTATAAATATTAACTATCTAAAAGGGATGTGGGGATATTATTTGATTATGCTGGTAAAGGAAACTCACATATGCCAATAAAAATATTGTTGTAGGACAAACTAAATTCAAAAGCCCAATATTTTCTCATCTACTGATAAGCAATAGAATCAAATAAATTTAAACTAGAATCAAAGATTTTAGGACGGTCAGGGGACCTTAGAGCTGTTTTAATTAAATGCACTCATTTCACAGATTAGAAAAATCAGGCTTGAGAACAGTTGGACATTTAGTGGCTGGCAACCCTGCTTGCCTGTTCACTAGGCCAGCATCCCTTTCTTTACGAAGTGCTGCCTCTTCTCAGTGAATAAAGATAAGAGGACACCAGGACACCAGCTTCTCTGGCTGGTACGCGTAACACTTAAAATAGATGAGGGATATAAAGTTATCAAATCCCCATGCATTAAAAGTGGGTAGAAACCTCTTGTTCACACCTGAGAAGTAGAATGAGTGAGAAAAGCAATTATCCTAGTTGCTGCAGCAGGGAGAAGAGAAAAATGAAATTGACCTTATGTATATATTTAAAAAGTGAAGACAGAAACTGCTGAGAAGCAGCATAGTTCAACCAAAAGCTGTTATTTGTATCATTGTAGGAAAGTGTAAACATTATTTGTCATGGATGACTTTTTCCTTCATGTGACATTACTGACCTGGTAGTCAATAAATACAAATTGTGCTGAGACAAACCTCATGTGGTAAGTCATGTCATTTACAAGACAGTAAGATATGTTGTGATATTGCATCTAGTACTTAACCAAGAGCCTCAACAACATATAAATCTTACCGTGCTTTGATGCAATCATAGAGTCCTGATTCATGCTCAGCTTTTCAATTACAGCTCGGCAATTGAGCTCGCTCTTGTAATAAGTACCACTTTTCTCTTCCATTTCTCCTCTTGCCGAAAGAAATGGTATCTGGAAAGCGCTAAATGTGTGAAGCCTCCAGGAAATTGTCCTGAAACTAGAAACCAGCAGGAAATTGACCTGAATAAGCTGCAGGCCACCTCCACAGAATTGTTTAAAATATATTCCCTTAGAACAGTCGTTACATTTTTAGACAAGTGCAATTACATTCATATTCAAATGACTGACCTCTGTACATGGAAACTGACCTGTACCGTAGTATCATAAGTCAGCGCTGTTCAATGGGTGTGCCAGGAGGATTTTTAAATCATGTAACACCTGACTTTTCAGTCAGGGGCACTGACCTCTTTTCTTTTAGTTTGTCAAATTAAAAAAGGACAACAGCCAACATAATGATAGACATCTGGCGTGAATGTTCTGTCCTGAACCATAACTATATAGGTCATATAATAGAGTTGCATCTTTTTGGTCATATGACATAATAAGTTTGTATCTGATTGGTTAATTCTTGTTAGCAGAACTCCTTATGTATAGGTATAGACACTTGATTTTTTAAAAAGTCAGTTTGGAACAAAAAGGGTAGGTAATTGCTATTACTTTTTTTGTGGTAATTCAATCAAATGATACCTATTTTTGTCAGATTGGCAAAACATGTATTTTTGATATGCTACAGAATTTTAGTAATTAGTTGTTGTGTGCCACATGATGAAAAGCTTAGAATATCGCTGTCATAAGTGAAAGCCCATGGAGGTGCACACTTTTACAAGATAGGGAGTTTACTTTCACAGCACATGTGTGTGGGGGGTCATTGTTGCCCATTATGATGGCCATGAAACATTTGCTCAGTGTTTGTACCAGAAATTTCTATCAAAATCCTGAGACCTTTGAAAATCACCCAAAAAATGTTTTGAGGAAAATATTGTTGGTCTATTTATTTTTTAATCCACTGAGCTTTTTGCATTTCTTATCATTTGTTTTTTCCACAGGCATTTTAAACACAGGTCCTAAGTAAAATAGTCTTCTGTAGAGATGCTGAAACTGCTGCTTAAAGTTTCAGGTTTTCTCTCACATAAATAAATAAAAAAATAGTATTCATCAAACCTTTTAGAAAATATAACATATTGCCCTCATTTTATTAGATTCTGAAGTTAAATTGGTTAAAGTCTTGAATAGCCTTTCCCTTTAAAGCCTTAAAATTCAGAGTCAGTAGAACCCATGAGACTGCCTTTTCTGTGTGGCCTTCAAGTTGCCATTCCCCCTATGGAATTTTCTCTTCAGTCTTCCACACAGAACACCATAATCATGTTATAGTTCTCTACATACTTCGCTTTGCGTCTGCAATCTGGTGTCTGCTTAGCTTCTCTTCACAACACCTAAAAGTGCATATGACTTTGAACATAACTGCCAATGTTCTTCCATCTTAAGATATTACATGAATGGAAGGAAATATAAATGTATGGAGAATGGGAAGGGAAACATGTATCTACCTCAGAAAGGCATGATATGTAATGATTTCTATATCCCTATAAATATTTCTACATTAAAAACATATATGTTCACTATATATGAGACATATATAGAATATGAAAGTTTATATATTTTTCTCTAGTCCCTTGTGTTTTTATTTTTGTAAATAATCTGAGAGAGAGAGAGAACTTTATTGTAAACTCCAAATTATGGCTACAGTTTTTTTAACACTACAATACTCTTTGCACAACAAAAAATTGTCCATCATGTGGTTACCATATAAGAACTGGCCTGAAGTGGGTCTGCCTCAGGCCAGCCTGTAGTGTGTGGGTTCTTTTTTTATTTTTTTTCCTTTTTAATTGTTCAGTTACAGTTGTTTCCATTTTCCTCTCATTACTCTCCCCTGCCATTACCCAACCCCCACCTCCCACATTCAATCCTCCCCCTACTCCCATTGTCTTTGTCCATCTGTCTTATTCCTTGATGACCCTCCCCTTTCTTGTCTCCCTTTTATCCCCCTCCCCCCTCCCTTCTGGTTACTGTCAGTTTCTTATTTATTTCCATATCTCTGGTTCTATTTTGCTTGCCTGTTTGTTTTGTTCATTAGGTTCCACGTATAGGTGAGATCATACGGTACTCATCTTTCACTGCCTGGCTTATTTCACTTAGCCTAATACTCTCCAGTTCCATCCATGCTGTCACAAAGGATAGGAATTCCTTCTTTCTTTCTGCTGCATATTATTCCATTGTGTATCACACAATGGTACACAACGTAGTATTCCATGTACCACTGTTTTTTGATCCACTAATTTACTGAAGGGCACTTAGGTTGCTTCTAGCACTTGGCTATTGTAAAGTATGCTGATATGAACATTGGGGTACATAGCTTCTTTTGAATTTATGTTTCAAGATTTTTAGGGTATAATCCCAGGAGTGGAATTGCTGGTTCAAAAGGCAGTTCCATCTTTAGTTTTTTTGAGGAAAGTCTATAATTACTTCCACAGTGGCTGCACCTTGTGCTTTTAAATGAAATAATAAGTTAAAGAATGACTCTTAATAGCCTTTTTATTTTTAGTCTACCTAAGATATCAGTCATTTTTTAGCAGAGCATATACGAATAAAGACAATATTTTAAAAATTAATCTCTAAGTCACTAGAGATTTTTCAGCTTTTTACTGTTTTTACATTTTAAGTGTAATAGATATCTATTATAAAATTTTTAGAAAGTATAGCATAGAGAAAAATGAAAATTATGTGTAATCTCAGACCACTTTCACTTGGTAGCATTTTGATGCATTATTGGAGATATACATACATTTAATATAATTGTGAGAGTATTGGTTATATTTTTTCTTACAATGTATCCTGAGCTCTTCCCTATGTCTTAAAATAGTCATCCATAATTTTCAGGTTGTTTTTAATTCTTCTACTACTACATACAGTGTTGTGTTAAAAGTCCTCTGCTTAAAAATTAAAAAGTCCTATGCTTAAATATCTGTGTAGATCTGTTTCTTGAAGTTTGTTGACAAATTTTAAAGTCAAAAAAATCTTTGTTATCAAATCTATCAATTTTTTAATTCTATCTTTATTTACTACCTTGTGATAAAAATACAAAGATATGGAGAAAATATAAAGTGCTTAATTTCTACAGAAAGCTTTCCTCTTGTGGAGGATAATGTGTACCCACATTAATGAGTTTAATAACTCATGAATTGCTCAGAACTGGGAGTATTGGGAATTCAACGAAGTATGCTGACGTAATACCAAAGAGTCACCAAAGCACATTGTAATGTGAGAGGTTTCTGTTAATGACAGACATTTGAGGTTTCTTGAACACCTATAGGACTATGGAAGCTAATTTAAGACACAAAGTAATTGCTCAGAATAAGAGAGGAGCCAGTGAATCTTGTTGCCAAATTGGGAAGAAGGAGTAAAAGAGACCGAGGATGTTACCAGAAAAAAGAAAACATCTATAAATGCAACTATGGACAAATTGGGTGCAATTGTGGGAGGTAGGGAGAGCAAGTAAGAGAGAATAAAAGATTTGAAAATTTGAAATGTGCCCTAAGCAGAGAGAGAAATGCCCCTTAAGAAAGCATTGCAGCATCTTGGGAAATAGGTATGTGTGGTGGTAGTGGGGGTCAGCAGAGCTTCGGGCTACAGGGAGAAGTCCTCCTAAGCTAGGGAAATTTCTGAGAGGATGGGGAGCCATAGTTACCTGGTACATAAGTAGATTTTGACTATAGCATCAAAAAAAATCATGAGAAAAGAAAAAAATGTGTGAAATAACATCACCCTCTATACATACACACAAAAAAAGAAAATTATGAGGAGGGAGAAAACATCTACTTTGCGCTACCCGCAGGGCATCCTATATTTATATTTTCCTTTGTATATAGAATATTCAACAAAATATGTTACTATAAAGAGAAAAATATAAATTAGTATTAATAAATATAAATTGTTCATTGTAGCTCTAAAAGAAAAACATACAAGTAAATATAAGAATTAAAAGAAGAGATGCACAGATGCCTTAGATGTGATAACCTGACTGTAAGGGAAGGTGAAACAGGAGCTGATAACACTTACACAGGAAATAAAGGAAAATAACTCTTTTAGAAATTAAAATTAAATATACAGATGTTAAGGGAAGGCAGACACTTGAAATTGGGGTAAGAGAGATAGAGACTGAACATGAAATCAACAAAGGGAAATAAAATTATAAAAAGCAAAATTAAAAAGATTAGAGAGAAAAATAATAGAAAAAAGGCATTGAATATCCAATATGAAAGATTGGAGTACCCCAAGAAGGCAAAAATAAACAAAACAAATTTTGAAAATGTAGTTAGTTTTTAAATGATTATAAAGAAGCTTTAATGACTGAATGGGAATGTTATTTAACATGGAGAATTGCCCCAGGAATAATAATCCTAAAACACCTCTTATAAAATTAATTTTAATGACCAAGCAAATAAGTAACTCAAAAACAAAAAGTAGGCTATGTCCATACACCTCCAAAAGACTATTTAATTTTTAAAAAAGAAAGAAAGAAAGAAAGAAGAAAACAAGACACAGAGAGAGGACTGGAAGAAGCTAAAAAAATTACTATAACTAAATAAAATTTAATATTAAAAAAAAAGAAAAGAGAATACAGAGTAAAACACATTAAAAATGACTACACAGAAAGTGACATTTGTAAAGATGATAAGATAGAAAGCACCAAGAATCCATTTCAACAACAGTTGTCCTGTCAGGAATAGACTGAAGTGACTATTTTGGAACTCTGGAGTTTTTGGTTTTTTTTTAATAACTGAAGCTTTTCTAGGGAAGCTTAGCTGGCGATTTGCTATTAATTTCAGTCCATTTCATCAACTACTATGATGGTGGCTACCCATTCTCCACCCTCAGCCCCACAGCAGCAGCTGGGGGAACGGCAACCACATTGATGGCAGGGCTTGTGGAATCCAAAGTGACAATAAGGACTTTGTCCTCCAAATATCAGGATCCTATGTTCTGATTGTGGATTGCTACTTCTGTTGCTAAGATACTAGCAAGAAGCCTGGCCCCTTTGATTTCAAACCCCACTGGCTGAAGTAGTGCCCACAAGTTTTAATGGAACCTCAGCTTTTAATGGGGGAGTATTTTTTAAAATTATGTATATGGGGGAATTTGGAAGGCCACCACACATATCAAGGGGAAGAGTCTCAAGATAAAAGACTGAAATATAAGTCACAACACCATAAAAGTCCCAGAGGAGAACATGGGCAGGAAAATCTCAGCTATTCCATGCAGCAATATTTTCACTGATATGTCCCCTAAAGCAAGGGACATAAGGGAAAAAATAAACAAATGGGATCTCATCAAAATAAAAAGCTCCTGCATGGCTAAAGAAAACATCAGCAAAATAAAAAAAGGAACCAAACATATGTGAAAATATATTTGCAAATATCACCTTGGATAAGGGCTTAATCTCCCAAATATATAAAGAACCCACACAACTCCACTCCAGGAACACAAACACCCCAGTTAAGAAATGGGCAAAGGACATGAACAGACATTTCTTTAAGGAGGACATACAGAGAGGGCCCCAAAACATGAAAGGATGCTCAGCATCACTAACCATCAGAGAGATTCAAATTAAAACCACAGTGAGGTACCACTTCATACAAGTCAGAATGGCCATCATAACCAAATCAACAAAAACCACAAGTGCTGGCGAGGTTGTGAAGACAAGGGAACCCTAGTGCACTGTTAGTGGGAATGCAGACTGGTGCTACCACTGTGGAAAACAGTATGGACTTTCCTCAGAAAAACTAAAAATGGAACTGCCTTTTGAACCAGGAATTCGACTGCTGGGATTATATCCTAAGAATCCTGAAACAACAGTTCAAAAGAACCTAGGCACCCCAATGTTCATAGAAGCACAATTTACAATAGCCAAGTATTGGGAGCAACCTAAGTGCCCATCAGTCAATAAATAGATCAAAATCTATGATAGATTTACACAATGGAATTCTATGCAGCAGAAGGAAAGAAGGAGCTCCTACCCTTTGCAATAGCATGGATGGAATTGTAAAGCATTATGATGAGTGAAATAAGCCAGGCAGTGAAAGACAAATACCATGATCTCACCTTTAACAGGAATCTAATCAACAAAATAAACAAGCAAGCAAAATATAACCACAGACATTGAAATTAAGAACAATCTGACAGTAACCAGAGGGGAAGTAGGGGGGATAATGGGGAAAAGGGGGAGGGTTGCCAGGGAACATGCAAAAAAGACCCAGGGACAAAGCTAAAGAGGGGTAGGATCGAGGGCGGGAGGTGGGGATGGCTGTGGTGTGTGGCAGTTGTTGGGGGGTGAATGTAGACCACTGTACTGGAACAGCAATAAAAATATTAAAAAATCAATATAAATTAAAAAATAAATAAAATAGGTCGTTTATGTTCCCAAAAAAGAAAAAAGAAAGACTTGACATTTTAAGGTTAAATTTGGGACTGATCAGACATCCTACAACAGCAATGTTCAAGCAGTGTGCCACAGAATTCTTAAAAAATGCAGTAACTGTCTACTGAGTCAGAGGCACTGACTTCTTTTCCTTTAGATCACAGGTGGCAAACACAAGACCCGTGGGCCAAATCTGGCCCTCCACCTTGTTTTATTCCGCCTGGCACCTTGTTTTGACCTGGCGCCAGAGCTGAACTCCTTCTCCCTAGTTAGGGAGTAGTTACATTTACACAGTCCTAAAATTACATTCGGCCCTTTGAAGGCAACTGGGAGGCTGAAGTGGCCCTTGGTGAAAATGAGTTCAACACTCCTGCCTTAGACTATCAGATAAAAAATTGACAATAGCCAACACAACAATAGATGTCTGGTGTGAATGCCCTGTCTTGAACCATAAACATATAGGTTATATAATAGACCTGCATCTTATTGGTCAGGTCACATAATAAAGTTGTGTTTGATTGGTTAATTCTTGCTAGCAGAAATCCTTATATAGAAATATATGCACCTGATTTTTTAAAAAGTCAGTTTGCAGGAAAAAAGATAGGTTATTATTTTAGTAGTAGTAGTAATAGCAGTAGTAAATATCAAAATAATACCTATTTTTGTCAGACTGGCAAAAAACGAATATATTTTTTGGTGTACTGAAAAATTTTAGTAAAAGAAATAAATGCAAATCTTGGGGAAGGACAAGAATCTGATTTCCAGATTTGCTACATTATAAGATTCAGATGTCAAGTTTTAACAACAAAAAATTTACAAGGCACTTAAAGAAAGAGGAAATTTTAACCCATGAACAAAATAAATAATGTAAAACATATTTGAGGAAGCAGAGACATCAGATTAAACTGTAAGTGAAGAATTTTCATCCCTAAACCCTGTATTCTTGGCTATATTCCTATCACCCTTCTGACAGGGGCAGGTGTCTTGTACATAAAATAAAGAGGTCACTGTTTCTTAAAGAAAACCTAAGAACTTCTTGCTTGGATATGAAGATGACCATAACAAGGATAGAAAAACCATTGTATTTAAATATCCTATTTCTAATTGTTCTTATCAGACAATTTCTGCATCCGGAAATTCTTCTATTCAGTCCCAGTGAAGCAATGCTTTCTGGTTTTGGAATATTGCTAAATGATCATAATAAGAAATGGTACAGTGGAGCCTGACATTTTGGAAAATGTCCCAGTCATGAAGTTATTCCTACGACCATGAGGTACATAAGACTGGCTAGTGATAATGCAGTAGCAGGGCAAGATAGACCAACAGATGCATTTTTTTTTTACTGAGTTTCAGTGACTCTTGGATTGAAATACCTCAAGATTTCCTTTGATGGCTAGAATATAACACAAGTAGGCTGGAGGATTTTGCAATATAAAGGGAAATGCCCAAATTTTGATGCATTTAAGAATCACTTAGCCTAAACTCTTCTTGACTGAATGCATTAGCTCTGAGATGAGAGTTCACAGGGCAATTTCTCTTTCCTACCATCTAGTGAAGGGTTTTATGCTTCTTTGTTCTCAACTAACTAATGCAGCAGTGGCACATGCGTGGTGTCTAGGAAATTGCTGTTAACATTAGAAACTCGGAAATTAATGATGATCAAGTCATGATCTATGAAAAAATTCAGCAGTTAATTCTAGAAAACACACTTCCTTTCTGCTGTATTTACTACATACATGGAAAGTATTATAACAAAGTCTCTAATGGTATTTTCTTGTGGGACATTGATTTTTACTGAATGAATTTTTATTATTTGACACACTAACCCCATAGTGGCCATGTTCCACATTTACCAAATAATAACTTTTTTAAAGTTTTAACTGCTTTGTTAAATATTCAACACATGCTACTGCTTACCTATGAATAAATACGACTTATAAAAGTATGCACTGAACTCTTTAAGCATCTCCTCATATGCAAATGGGAAAATGGATAGATGTGTGGATCACATGAATAAAAAAGACACTTTTGGATACCTCCTGAATAATCCTATACTCATTTTTCTTTGATTTGTTCTCCACATCTCCGGATTTAACTTTGGGAAACATTAGTCCGGTTACCTAAATTCCCACTGGAATAGTTTTTTTAAATAAATTTTCATTATGTAGAAGAACATACAAAAATGTCAGAATATTTGAGGATAGCCCTAGTTTTGGCTTATCTGATTCTTTTAGCTTTATTGTCTCTCTCAAACATTCATATAAAAATGGAAACTAAACTATTTATTAACCCATCCAGTCTTGTACTTAACTCACTTCTGTGCCTTTGTGTGAATACTTCCTCCTGCCTAAAACATTCTTCATCAGCTCTTGAAATTCTTGAAGATCAGCTGACATATCATCACATTGTTATGCCTCAACCATTACTCAACTGGAGCTCAGTGCTTCTTCTTCAGCATTCTATCTTACTTATCTTATCTTATAGCACTCTATCCCCAAGTAGGCAAAGTAATTTATGAATTTTTCTGGCCTCCTCCTAGATAGTTCTTCTGAGCTTAGAGGACCTCCACAGGGCCTAAGACACTGTTCAATAAATGCTTGCTGAGGTAAGCTAAATAGTGAATTGGTATTTTCATCCTTGTAAATAATGAACATTCTATTATTAATATTACATGTGACAGTCTGTGAAGAATCTCACTTAATCCTCTGACTTATTTATGGCAATTCACTGAACAACATTCCTTATTTATACTACTAGTAGACTAATTATTGTATAACAGGCTACTTTCCATACCTTAAAATAAGTACAGAGCAGTACACAGTATAGAAAAATACAGAAACATACCCAATCCTGAATAATATGAGTACATATATATGTTTATCAAACTGTCTTTTCTAAGCCATAAATATTACTAAAAACAATAATTGTGAAAGGGCACCATCTGTCATGCAAAGGATGTGTTGGTGGCGAAAACCGCACCAGGTGTTAGACCTGTGGAGTCAGAGTAGACATTAGTTCAGCAACCTCAGTATTTGAATTCTGGCTAAAAAAGAATTCAGAGCCAAGCCTCAAACTACAAAAGAAAGTTTATTTAGAAAGTCACAAGGTAGAAGAAGTGAGCTGTAGAAGAAATAGGCTCACAAAACAAGTTACAGAGGCAAAAGAAGGACCCTCAAAGCCTAGGAGAGAAAGACAAGAAAAACATGCCCGGAGGAAGCAGGTGCGAAAAGGCTTGGGTGTGTTCTGTGGGGAGAGCTGAAACGGTCCTCTGTCTTGAAGGTAGATATGTGCAAGTTTCAGGGGAGGATCCCAATAGGATATGCATCAGCTTTCCAGGTGAGTCATTTTAGGGTCATGGTCTCTACTGATTGGTCACACCAGGGCAGGGCTCTTTAGTCAAGGCAGCTGGTCCTGATGTCAGCTATGGCATCACTTGTCTGGTTTTGCTGCTTTTCTGGGTTTGGAGGTGAAATACAACTGAGACCTACATGTTATCCTTAGGTGTTAATGCTTAATTATAGAGATTGTTCATGCAAAGTCCACATGGGAGTCACAGGAGGCTACTCTTTGGTCACTTTTCCTTCTCAAGGGGGGTCTCCTGCCTGACTAGCAACAGGTCATGGGAGGAAAGGTTAGGGGAGGGTCTGAACCACGTGACCAGTGTGATATGCTAGGGAAGGAAAGGTCACCCTGGAGAGTGAGGTTCTTGTTTTCCCAGTTCTGCCCATTGTTGAGCACCCAGGGGTTTCCATCCCGGTGACCTTCTGTATCTGGCCCATCATCTTGCTCTACTCTTGTCTGTCTAATTGCCCACCAAAGATGGAGTATTATACATGTTCTAACAGAAATCAGCAGCAGATTTAAAATTAATCCCATTATTTACTAGCCATGTAACTTGAGCAAATTACTCAAATGTCTTAGCTTCAGTTCCATCACCCTTAAAATGGGAATAGCACTGATCTCATAGGATGACATGAGGTTGATATGATATGGACACACACAGATTTTTGGTCTTGCATCTTGTACATGACACACAGTCAGAAGTTTGAGCTTATGTATTAACGACAATGATTACTATTTTACTTTTATCAGCCTAGAGTGGCAGTTGGAATTCCTGATGCATCTCCTTTTGCATTTTATTCTTTAATTTTTAAATATTTT
The DNA here is from genome assembly GCF_021234435.1 of Artibeus jamaicensis. Lineage (NCBI taxonomy): Eukaryota > Metazoa > Chordata > Mammalia > Chiroptera > Phyllostomidae > Artibeus > Artibeus jamaicensis. The sequence continues at coordinate 2,310,639 of NW_026522036.1, forward strand.
TTATTTCATATTTTTTCATTTTGGACTTTATTCTTGAGGCCATTAATGACTACAATAATTTAGTTAATAACCAGCTTATTTATATCACAGATTATAGCCTTGCAGATTTTATTAAAATGATAAAGTCATCTCCTAAATATATAACATATTTACCAAGATCTGAATTTATGTGACAACAAAATCTGTAAAGTTTCAAGGCTATATTATTTTTATTTATAACCCAAAACAGCAATAATTACTTTTGTAACCATTCCACGCATTCTTTCATTTAAATTATAGACCATGTATAAGTAGATATGTTATGCAATCTGTTTTCATTCTTTGCGGTTGCAGAATGTCTCAGGTTTGGTGTAACAAGACCTAACTGGGTGAGCCATGTCAGACACTATTGAGTTTAAGATTAAATTATCAGGACACGAGTATACTGGAATTAACTTAATATATATGGTTCATTAGTATATATTTTATGAGTTTTTTTCTAACTCTCTCATGAAAGATCTAGGGCTTTTCTGAAGAGAAGGTAAATTCTCTCCCATTCCATAACATATTACTAAACCTCCATTGAAGCTTCTAGTTGAGTCTAATCTGCCTGTGTTTTATTGTAAAGCTCTGCATTCATGGAATTAATATTCTATTTGAGGGTGGAGAAGTTAAAGCCCAAATGATCATAATAGGAACTCAGTATTATTATTATTATTATTATCTAATGTTACCAGTGTGTAAAGGAGCAAAATATCTCAAAGTTGAGATTTACTATAATTTATATCCCATATCATAATAAGTTACAGTTTCAGTGAATTCAAAACTGCTGAAATTTTTGTGAATGTGTAGTGTTATGGAACTGTCAAAGGTTTGGGTGGTCAGAGTGAACTGAACAACTTTATCATGTGGCTAACTCACATAATAATTTTAAGCCAGAATTTTTTTAAAATAGTGATAATTATCTCTTAGAGATATTGTAAGAGGTATACAAAATCATACTTTTCAGGTACTTCACTGAGTGTTTGACAGTCTTTCACTTTTAGTTGCAAGGTGCCTTTTAATTCCAGATAATTAAAAATTCCTGGCTGGTGTAGCTCAGTGGATTGAGTGCCAGCCTGCAAACCAAAGGGTCACCAGTTTGATTCCCAAACAAGGTAAGTGCCTGAGTTCTGGTCAGGTACCCAGTCAGTGGCACGGGATAGGGAACCACACATTGATGTTTCTCTCCCTCTTTGTCTTCCTCCATTCCCCTCTTTCTAAAAATAAATAAATAAAATCTTTTTAAAAAAGTGATAGGAAAATTCTAAAGATTTCCTTATTCCTCAGAGATCTCATTTCCAGGTTAGTCAATCAGACATTGATCTTGGTACTGACAAGAAGGGACTTTGCATCTATAAATAAAGTCCCAAGTCAGTTGAACTTACAGAGAATTTTAACTAGTTGGTAGCAGAAGGGAAAGTTAAAGGAAATTAAAGCATGAAGGGGATTCCACTGACGATTCAGCTCTATGTGCTATAGTTTTTTTAAAAGCACCCCTGATGAACAGTAGCTAGCAGCCCGAGGAAGATGAGAGCAGCTCCTGGCCGATAGCCAGGAAATGAGGACTTCAGTCACATAACTACAAGGAACTGAATGATGCTAACAACCTGAATAAGCTCAGATGAAAAAGAGCCCAGATGGCAGACTCCTTCAGTGTAAGACCTTGGACAGAGAACTCAGTTGAGTTATGCAAGAATTGTGATAAACTGCAGAAATTATTAGATAAAAATGGGTGCTGTTTTAACCCTTTTCATCTGTGGTAATTTGCAATGCATTAGTTGAACGCCAATACAGATAAATTTTAGGTTTCCTCACTTTAGAGTCACTATGCCTTCTTTTAACTTTACTGCTTTTTCTTACTGTCTTTGTATATTAATGAGGCCCAAAAAATCTTAATTTAAATATTTGCCCCCAGGCTAATTATGTTTTCAATCACTTGATCTGTGTCCTTAGCTTTTCATAGGTCTCCACCTGTATAATAAAATAGGGGATGCCATGGTTCTTTTATTTATGGACAGGAAACAAATGTGCTTAATGTTGTTATAAATGTGCTAAAGGTTGTTGGAATATCTTGGTCACAGCTGTACAATGAGTTACTGTTGTCAGGCAACAGTCTACTGATCAGATAAACTCCTAATGTCATTTCTTCTCTTGAGTCTCGTCAGTTGTATGTGGTATTTGGCTTTTACCAACATGCTCCCTAGATTTCGGGTAACACCAGTTCTGGTTATATGTTGAGCCTTATGTCACTTCTTCATCTGACTGTGTGATCATTTCTTGCCTGATAAGCATGTTCTCCAAAACTCACTATTCTTCTCACTGCCTTCTTGCCTTCACCATATATTTTGATTCGTGGATTTTTGTATGTTCTTTGATTTCAACCATCTCCTTTCCACAGCACCTACCACAGACCCTGACCACAGCGGGAGCTCTGTACACATGTAAAACTTAGAAACTGTTGACAGCTCCCAACTTCATGTTTCCAGTTTAATTCTTCCCAAGTCATTGGAGCTCATGTCCAGCTACTTGTCAGACATATTCATTCTGATGTACTGTTGTCAGGTGAAATGCAGAATAAGCAATTAAGAATTTAAAAATATAACTATATACCAAATAGTGCATGGGATGTACCTACCCTAAAAAATATTCATTGTTTTTCTGACATTTAAATAAAACTGGACATCATGTGTTTTTACTTGTTAAATTGACAAACCTAGTTCAATGCACACTTATATCTTGCAGTCAAGATACATAAACCAAATTAATATTATCTGTCTCCCTCCATTCAAAGCAGCACCTGTGATATCCTCCTCTGTTAATTTCATCTAGCCAACCAAGCCTGATTTCTTGGGATGAAATAAGTAGTGTACCTGACTAATTAATTAATAAAGTACAAACTCTAGACCACCTGATTATAATTACTCAGATCTACTTCCCAATACCAGCACCTATTAGCTGTGCAGCTGGTAGCAATCTATCAAACTTGCTAAGCCTCTGTTTTCTTGTAGAGGGTCCAGCACAGATAATGCCCTTTTTTATTATTATAAAACCTTTTGTTAAAAAATCATAGGCATGTAATTCTGTAACATAAAAATATCACACTCAAGCACACCATATGATATTTTAGGTGAACTGTTCATATTAAACCTATAAACTATTATATCCGTAATACTACTCTACCAACCACACTCAAGCAGCCCTTACTTCTGCTGAACCCTGTATATATAATGAAGATGATAATAGTAATAGCCCACATCAAAAATGTTTCATAAGACTTATAATATCGAATCATGTTGAACACTTAGCCAGGCATCTAGAAACCACTAAATTCAATCTCTTCCCCACTTAGAACTCTTAAAACATTCAAGGAGTGTAGGGAGTTAGTGAATATCTTGATTTTTTTCAGATATTCATATAAAATATATTTATTGGGTAGTTGTCTAGAGCAGAAATAACATTATTCACTAAAGTCACATCTATATTTTTCATATTTATGTGTCTGTAAATACAGTATCTCTACTACAATATTTATTTTTCTGGTAGATGAGGAGCTCCTCTTAATTTTGTGCAGATGCCTAATTTTAAAGCTTTATTTTTTCCTACTATGAGCTTTGTAAAAACTAAGGAATTTTCCTTTGGTGGATCTTTAAGAATTTGGCTGTTCATTACAGATATTTGCTTACATTTCAAACTTTTGAAGAAAACATTTAACCAAGTACTGAGCAATGAAAATATTAAAAATGTAAATGTTCTACTTTGGGGGGAAGCTGTGGGTGAGGTCTGGGTTGTACATGGGGTTGTTTTCCCTGACACTGTTCAAACATTTGGCAGTGAAGTAATAAAAAAAGTTATTCTTTGGCAGAAATTTATATAATATTAAATATTTCTCATACAGAGATTCTGTGACTTGAAATGATTAACTTACACCTGCAGTGACTTGAATTCGGCACTGTAACCACTTGGACCAATTTAATGCTACAATATATTTAGATATTTTTTATATATTTCAATCATTAATTAATCATTAGTAATTGAACCTGAAAGTACTTGAGTATCTATTGTGCATGAGTCACAGTGCTAAGTACTCCATGGCTCTAGGAATTCTTCGTTAAGGAAGAACTACCTTGGGATCTATACCTTAAAGAGGGGAGACAGAAGTGATGGGCTGGATGGACCAGAGAGGAGATCAGAGAGCCTCAGCGTTCATGAGGATGCAGTAGTCATAACCCACGTCTGCGCTGGGGCAACGTCAGTGTAGAGGACAGTATTCCAGGTAATAGTCCAAGTAACAATCCAAGGCTGTGCTCAAGCCACAGGAGCATGGAGAAGAGATATCCATAGATGAATCCATGCTGTGCTGGAGAGGTACAAAAGTGGAGTAAAAAGAAACTCTCTGTAATACCTTTCAAAAGAACACTAGATTGTGTTATTGAAAATACCGATTGAGGTTAACGTAGTGATAATCATCAGCCAAGGAAAGGGAGCTGAAAGCTCTGACATAATACCAAATGAACTGCTTATACTATATGTGAATTGGGAATATTAAAACCCCTAAGTAATTTCCAAGAGAGTTATTGGACAGAAGCCTCTTGACCTGGATGGTTTTATGTCACTCATAATGACTCCGGCAGCATCAATCCATAAGGAATGAATCAGGCCAGGAGATAGCATCAGGCCAAGGGTCAATTTGCTCCTTGAAAGGGTCCATCTGTTATCAGGGGATAACAGATTAGAGGCTGCAGCTCAGTCAAAGCTTGAACCCAGCTGATACCACTCACCTGCTGCCCTGTACAGGTAATTAATGTCAATCAGAGAATTCCTGAGGCTACTGCAAAATCTGAAATTGGGGCCTGACATTTGAATTCTAAGGAAAATGTTCCCTAGTTCCCTCTTAAGACCCTGTCTATTATAAGCAATCACACTAAAAATATATTACGTGCTTCAGATTTTCTCATGTGTCCTCCTATCTAAAAGCTATTTAGGCAATTAGGCTCTTAAGAAGTAAGGGTGGAGAAGGATTTTTCCTCCCTTATTTTTTTTGTTATAGTGGTAGAGTTTGGTTTTGTTTGTTTGTTTTGTCTCCACATGTTTTTCTTGATTTATAAATATTTGGGGAAAGATGCTTATTTTATTGGTGGGTCTGCAGGGTTTATCTCAGAAAGACCAAAGCTGTATGCTAGAGAGAAGCTGCTGACCTTCAGTAATGCAAATAAACAAGGTACCACACTGAATATGCCAGAGGTCAAATAGAGGACAAGGAAGCAAAGCACATGGCAAAAGCTACATATTAGTGATCATAAGGTTTGCATAAAATTACAAGATTAGAAAAATGTAGGAATTTCATCTCTAGATACAATCATCAAAATTACTGGTTATGCTATCATTTTACATAATAAAATATTTTATGAAATTGCTATCATATATTATGATAATATTACCTAAAGTTTAAGACTGCTAAGCTAATGTTGTAACGATCATGAGAGACAACAACTATTCTAATACTTATAACTTCTACCCTTCCACTAAGCCTGTGTCTCTGTACCCCAGCTTCCAACCTATCCCTACCCCCTCACCCGCCTCAAGAAAGAAAATGGTCACTGAACATCAGGATTGGATCCAAACCAAGAATAGGTTGAGACAAAATACATGGGTGCTTTGATTTTCTATTTCATTGTATCAGGGAAGAAGGTGTTCTAGATAACTTTTCAGTCATCTGGCTTTTATTTAATAGTTAACTACTGCCTCACTCTTTAAATGCTCATCTCCCTTGACATGTAGAGCAATGTTTTGCTAATCATAACTTCTCATATTTCTTTTTAAATTATTCTCCTTCCATCTCCCCCTAAGTGTACTATAATACTCCTACTTTGTTGTTCATCTCATTTATTTTCTGGAAGATCGTAAGTACTTTTATGACTTTAACAATCATCTACAGGTAAAAAATGACAAACCACTATTTAGCAATGAGCCCTTCTTGGGTTCCAGATTTGTCAATTTAAATATCTGTTTAAGTCACTCTTCTTAGATGACTACACTGTAAGCATTTTATCCTCAATATGTACACAATTTGGCACATTGTCTTTTCTCCAGCATAGGCTGCTTTATCACACACAGTACAGGGGCTGGCAGAAGTAACACCCGCTGGAGTGTCGTTCTTAGGGTATGTGAATGTCTCACAAGAGATGGACAGTGATTTGAACACTTCACCTAAAACATCATCTGGTGTGCTTGAGTTTGATGTTGTTATGTTACAGCATTACATGCTTATGATTTTATAATAAAAAGAGTGTTATTTATGCTGGACCCTGCATTTTATTTCATGCTGAAGAATCTTCTCATTCAGCGGAGCACTGTCTCTGGGTATCATCTCCTCACTGCATCTAATAGTCATGCTGGTCTTAGTTCTTTCTAAAATCTGCCCTTCCTTTGTTTTCCCCGAGTCCAGCGCCTAGTTGAATCCTTCTTCACTTTTAGACCAGAAATATGTCAAATACTCTTACCTTCACCATTATATCTATTTTAAACAAATATTTCATCAAATTATCCATAATCTATTGATTAATTAATTAATCCAATAGATATTTGTTAACTAATATCCTTCAAGTGCTGTTGAGGGTGTTGAGATTGCAACAGTAAAAAAGGAAGTATACAGTTCCCCGCTCACTTAATTTTTGTTACCGGGTTGCAAGAATTTCTAGAACCTAATTGAGCAGGTAAAGAAATAATAAAATTACCATTGTGGGCATGTGTGAAGGAAACAATATGCTTATACTGAAAATAGCAGAAGGACATGGAAACTTAATTCAGAGGTGGTCAGGGAATACCCTTCAGAAGAAATGACAGACAAACCTATGGAATAAGCTGAGAAGGAGCTAGTCGTGGTGAGCATGTGCAAGGGGCAAGGATGGTCGTGGTGCTGTAGCGCATTCAGAGCAGGTGGAACATATATAGAAATGCCTCTGGGAGAAGAGAGACTGTCATTGTCGAGAAACAAAACAACTAGCACAGGGGCTGGGACACCATGAATAAGGGTGAGGGGATGGCAATTAAGATTAGGAAAGAACAGAAGTCTGATCATCCAAAACCATGTAATCCAAGGTATGGAAAATGCATGTCATTATATAGCAATAAAGACTAAATGTTTTTATGTCTGAGTAAAAAAGTTCATGGTCTGTGGGGGCAACTACTTTCATGAGGTCCCCCCGGTACCACAGACACGCGTGAATGAGTAAATATGGCCGAGACATGCTGGATCTGTTTGGGGATGGAGGAGTGGGCTGTGGCCAGTTTCTCAGGGGAGACAAAGGCCAGCAGCGGCCAGTTTCTCCAAGGAGAAAAAGGCCCCGAGCTCCTTTCTCCATAGCCTTTCATTGGGCTGTAATACACAGGAATACAGGGCGGTAAGGATCAAACAGTAGATAACATTTCAAAGAAATCTGAGGGTTTCAGTCTGAGTGAGTGTCTGTCAGGAAGAGAGTTACAGAAACTTTGGGAGACATACTCATTTCCTCTCGGACCCTTATCATATGAATGAAAGCACTCTTAGCAGAGCACATTTCACAGGTTTATCAGCAAGTCTTTGTGGTGCCAGATTTTTCCCCAGGGCACGCTCTGGCCAGGCAAGGAGCTGCACCTCTCCCCATCAGATATTCAGGCTTAAGGGGATTAGAGCCAGGAAGCACTTCTCCCAGAAAACATGGGGACTCGGGCTTTGACAAAGCTGGGGGGAGAGAGTCCATTGCTCTCTGTTGCAGCCCCCTGAGTCCTTCCATGAAGGCCTCCCAGGTGATCGAGTCTGGCTTAGGTTGCCCCCCACTGTGAGGGGCCTGCCTGTCATTGACTTCCGACCAAGCTTTTGGGGCAGGGAGAGGAATCGAGGCAGCATTTGCTACCAGAGACAGGCTTTGTCTCCTGTGGCTGGCATTCCAGAGGTTGTCTCTCACCCTTAGCTACAAGGGGTAGAGATACAATTCCTAAAATCAGGCAGAGCAGTCTACAACAATGGTCTGTAGAATAAAGTTTACATTCCAGCTTTTTAGAATGAAATGTAGGCCCTTCACAGTTTAGCCTCTGTTTTCCTCCTAGCTTTGTCTCTTGATACCTGAAGTCTTACAATACAGGTTTTAGGAGTTCTTCAACCACTAAAATTCCTGCTTTATGCCTCTGACTTTTTGTTATTTTCCTCTTTGCTTTCCTGGAGTACTCAGTTGCTTTGCTAAACTTCTATATAACTTAAAATCCCACTTCCACTTATTATCATCATCAGGAACTTCAGGCAAGCTCAGCAACAAGACATTTTGTGCTTTCATATGTGTATGTGACACCATGTGAATATCTGGAGATAATAATTATGTGTAAGTTTACATATATACATACACATATACATATATACATATATGTGTGTATATATATATACATATATATATACATATATATGAGGGGAGACTCACAAACCTCAGAATTTATTTATAAAAAAATTGTATATTTTTTACATTTTTAAACTTCAGTCACCTTCAAACTTCTCTCCATTTGATGTCATACATCTATGGAGACATTTTTTTCCACTACTCAAAACAGTTTTTGAACTCAACAATTTTGATGCCTTTTAGTACTTCTGCCATTTTTTGTTTCACCTCTTCCATATCAGCCAAACATTTCCCTTTGAGGACTTTTTTCATCCAGGGAAACCAAGAAATGGTTTCTTGAAATGAAATTGGGTGAATAGGGAGGGTGGGGCATAGGGGTTATATGGTTTTTGGTCCTAAAATGCTGAAGATTCAGCACAGTGAGGGCAAGTGCGCTCATAAATCACCCATCATGAAATGGGCAAAGGCATTGAGTCTTCAACAAACTCACTGAAGCCAAACCCAACCTCTGACAAAAACAACACCAGCTGGTACACTGATACACTGATACACATGGCTCCCTACAACACTCACCTAACACAAGAAGATGGCCCTCCAGAAAATAATTCTGGTTTGGGTGTTGTGTGTGTATACATATATATAATATATAATATATGTATATATATAATATATTATATTTACACATATATTATCTCTGTAAATTTGTACAAGGCATTTTAACAATATCTGTATGATATGATGAGTAGTTATTAGAAGTAAAAAATTTCTTCAGTTCATCCAGTGACTAAAAGAGTTAATCAGTTTTATTCTCTGTATAGTTTTTTATGGCTATCTGAACAAATTACCATAAACTTGGTGGCTTAAAACAACACAAATATATTACCTTTCAGTTCTCTAGTTGAGAAGACTGACATGTCCCTGGGATAAAAATCAAGGTGTCTACAGTTTTGCATTTTCTGTTGAGGCTCCAGAGAAGAACCCATTTTCTTTTCCCAGCTTGTAGAGGCCACTCACATTCCATGGCTCACATTCTCTCTGTACCTTCAAAGCCAGCAGTGTTGTGTCCCTGCCTGATTTCCTTCGGTAGTCATAGCCCTTCCAGTGGACTCGCCTCTTCTGTCTCTTTCTTCTCCGTGGAAGGACCCTTGTCATTACACTGAACTCATGAGGACCATCAGGTTAATCTTCCTTTTTGTTTAAAGGTAGAAGATTAGCAACCTTAATCACATTCATGATCTTAGTTTGCAGGAATGGCCTGTAGTATAAATGGTGGGTAATGACCATCACAGCTGCTCACAGGAGCTGGAGAAGGGTTTTAGGAAGTGTTGTCTGGCATCAAAGCTGCAGGATATGTATGAGAAGTAACTTCCTGATCAAAACTACCCCCTTTTTTTTTACAAGGACAATAAATTTTAAACTTTTGAAATTTACAGATTAGAGATCCCAGTGTCTTAGGCATCCACTTTAGTGTTTGTAAAATGCCAACTTAATGAAGGAATTAATTGCTGAAAACTCACTGATGGGTATAAGCCTCTTCCTTCTTTGTAAAGTAGCATATTTTCCCATGAGACAAATATTTCTCAATTATACAGACATACATTTTAAATGTCATGTTCACTATTTCTGCATGCATTTCATAGCAACCCATCTTGGCTACTAAGGGCCATATTAGTTAACTAGCAATGAAGAGAGTCAAGGTTATTTACTCAGGATTATTACACAAACCTCTCTGGGGGATGAATTCTAGTTTGAATTGCCGTATTTAGGTTTGAGGTCCAACTCCAGACATTTTCCACTCAACATAAAGCACAGTGGGTCCACTTCTCCCATCATCTCATCCCTATATTTCTATTAATGAGGCCTCAGTGAGTAAACACAGCATTTTCACGGGAAGGTGATGTGGTAAAAATACAAACAAAAAAAACCTGGGGAAACATGTCATGTTGAGATGATATAAAGAAACATGAAGGTAAGTGTCTAAAAAGAAAGATTAAAAAAGAATATAACACAGGTGTTTTCAACTGTCTTAAATGCTGTCATGAGGAAGAGGTGGGCAGGTGTTAAAAGGAAGCAAGTTTAGGTCCAATGTGAGGCAAAAAATTTAACTGTGCTACCTAAGAGTGAAATGGGGTCTTTAAATCAATCAACCACCTCAATCTCATGACTGCCCATTGAAAAGATGTCTTCATTTGTCCAGAGACTAGAGAAGATGACCCCAAGAATGATTTACAGCTTTTATGTTTTATTAAATATAGATTATTTCAGCCAGAAAATCTATGAAAGAAGAAAAACTTTGGTTGTCTAATTGCTAAATTCTAAGCCTTCTCAGCAAATGGACATGAAGGCTGAAATTATCTTGAAATTGTTAAATCAGAAGAGTTGATGTTATACTGATGTTTCATTACACTCCAGGCTGAAAGCCAGGATATTGCCTAACTTGGCAAGCTCTCCTATTGTGGACTTTTAAGAAACAGAATCAGAGAGAATTTAACAAAAGCAAGGTGACCACAGATACACACATTATAAAGTATTATTCCCTAGATATAGAAATTGATTTTCCCAAGCTAAGAATAACATCTCATATCTCCTGCTGAAATGCAAAAATGAGAACATGTTTTCCACCACAAAACTAAACCTTATAGGCTACGAGATTAAAATAAATAAGTAAAAATGTATACTGTGTCCATTATTGAAGGGTCATAGTCTAAATTCATAAACACTAGAGAAAGTGATGAGTTGCATTTCTATGAAGCTACAAATATCTGCCACTTTGACAGGAGAGAATTCTATTCATTTTGACTGAATTTTAGTCTATGTTCTAGTTTGCCTGAGTGTCCTTAATTTATGAAATACAATATCTTAAAAATGGAAACTTTTATATATTGCTGACAGGACAGTAAATTCATGTGAACTTTCTGCATGGCATTTGGATGATATGTTTCAAAAGTCTTAAGTGTTTGACAACCTACAGACAAATTTTACAATTAATCATGATAAATAATCATGAATATGGGCAAAGATATAAGTACAAGGCTAGTCATTGCAGCACAAAGTCATTGCAGTACAAAGATTGAAAAATAGAAACAATCCAAATGCCTATCATTATAACATCATTTAAAGGTTCATCCTTCCATAAATTGAATAGACTATAACCAATGAGTGTATTATAAGTTAATGTTTAATAACATGGAAAACTGTTTACAGTAAGTGTTATAAGTACAATATGTTACAAATCAAAATTTATGGTTTGATCTAATTCTGATTAAGGAGTAATGCCAATGCAGCAGGAATGGTAACAGTGGTTATCTCTGTATGCTAAGACCACCTAAATTTTCCATATAGCTTTACTGTGTTTATTTTGAAAAATTACCAGTGGTCAGTATACTTAATCATTAGAAAATATTTTTAAAACCAACATAGAAAATTAATTTTTATCTGCTTGCTAAAAATTGATATTATACTTAAAATCAAGTGAACATGCACAAAGATTCTGATGACTTATTATGTGGTCACCATGGTCTGTAAAAATGTGAATTTGGTAACAGATGGGTCAAGCAAAAGCGGGGTTAGACCTCTTGAATTAAAGGAAACCACAAGAAGGGATCAAAGTTAAAATAGTAATATTGAACTTTTTTTACTTTAACTTGAAGTATGTTTGAAGTTGTTTTTTATTATTGAATATGTATCAACATCTATATAGTGAGTGATATATATATATGCATACAGTATGTTGGTTATTTCTGCATAAGGAAAAATTAATATTAGCAGCTAAAAACACCTTCACAAGAGAAAATAAATTAGCCAGAGTTTATAATAAAATTATTATTTTCTGGGTCTTGAAACACTATTTACTATTCATAAAGTAAGGACATACTCTTCTAAATATAATAGTGTTGATTTATTCACATCATTATTCAGCTTTACAAAATAGAGTCAAAGTAGAGTAACATTGAAAATAAACAACATTTAAATTCATTAAATATGTTATATGTAAATTGCTAATACAACTGCTTATTCAGGAGGGCAATAGTTTCTAGAAATTATGCATTAAAAAGTTAGGATATGCAGTGCAAGATCTGTGGATTCACATGTAACATCATCTTTGTAAAGATCATTGAGCCAGGTGGATTCTCTTACTTAAAAATAGCTACTTTGTAGTTCTGTTTTAAAATATTTTATTCATTTTTATTTATTTTTAATTTTTAAAAGATTTTATCTATTTCTTTTTAGAGAGAGGGGAAGGGAAGGAGAAAGAGAAGGAGCAAAACATCAATGTGTGTTTGCCTCTCACATACTCACCAACTGGGGACCCGGCCTGCAACCCAGGCATGTGCCCTGACTGGGAATCCAACTGATGACCCTTTGGTTCACAGATCAGCACTCAATCCACTAAGCCACACTAGCCAGGGCTCTGTATTTCTTTCATAAGGGTGTGTTTTTAAACCATTGAGTCATGGCATTCTATTACACTTAATGAAATGTATTTCCATCAGGGGAAGATCTAAATATCACCTTCACTCCTGATTTTATAACTCCAGGGGCCTATATAATGAGCTGAAAACAATCCTATGATGTGAGATTTGAAAATACAAAATATCAAAGTGATATAAAAGCATCTACTTAGCATTTTCTCATGATGATATAATTAGAAAGAAAAATACTTTAATAAAGAAAAATATACTTGACAAAACGTGTCATGTACAATAAAAATTATTTTAAAATACATTATTTTTATGCAAACAAATATTGAGTGCATTATTGAAGTTGCATCATTGAATATGAAGATATAAAAAGTATTCATTGCAAATAGGCAGAAGTTATTTAAAAATATTTATGAACTGCTCTTCATTAAAGTTTGCTCAATATATCAAATAAGGAAACTTCATATTTAAATAAATCTTCCTATTCTCTATTTTTTAAATATTTTATTTATTCACTTTTAGAGAGAGGGGATGGGAAGGAGAAAGAGTGGGAAAGAAACATTAATGTGTGGTTGCCTCTCATGTGTCCCCTACTGGGGACCTGGCCTCAAACCCAAGCATGTGCGCTGACTGGGAATTGACCCTTTGCTTCACAGGGCCATGCTCAATCTACTGAGCTACACCAGTCAGGCCAAAATCTCCCTATTCTTAAATCTAAAATATATACTTACCACTGAATGGTAGAGCATATTCACCAATAATATATCTAACAAGAGGTTAATATCCAAAATGTATAAAGAACTTATACAACTTAGCACCAAAGAAACAAAAATCCAATTAAAAATTGGCAAAGGGCCCTGGCTGGTGTGGCTCAGTGGATTGGATGCTGGCCTGTGAACCAAAAGGTCACCAGTTTGATTCCCAATCAGGGCACATGCCTGGGTTGTGGGCCAGGTCCCCAGTAGCGGGCATGTGAGAAGCAAGCACACACTGATGTTTCCCTATCTTCCTCCCTCCCTCCCCTTCTCTCCATAAATAAATAAATAAAATCTGTTTTAAAAATATGCAAAGGGCCTGAATAGACACTTCTCCAAAGAGAACATACATCTAGCCAATAGAAATATGAAAAGATGCTCAGTGTCACTAATCATCAGAGAAATGCAAAATAAAAACACAATGAGATATCACCTCACACCTCTCAGAATGGCCTTCATCTATAAATCCACAAACAATAAGTGTTGGCAAAGATGTAGAGAAAGGGGAACCCTTGTTCACTGTTGTTTGGAATGTATGTTAGTGCAACCACTGTGGAAAACAGGGGCTCAAAAAATTAAAAATAGAACTGCTGCATGACTCAGTGATTCCACTGCTGGAATATACCCAAAGAAACCCAAAACACTGATTTGAAAGAATATATGCAGCCCTATGTTCATTGCAACATTATTTACAATCGCCAAGATATGGAAGCAGCCCAAGTGTCCATCAGTACATGAGTGGATCAAACAACTATGGGACAGTCACACAATGCAATACTGCTCAGCCATAGAAAAGAAAAAAAATTGCCCTTTGCGACAGCATGGATGAACCTGGAGAATATTATGCTAAGTAAAAGAAGCCAGTCAGTGAAGGACAAGTACCATGTAATTTCACTCATAAGTGGAATCTAATGCACAAGATAAAGAAGCAAACAAAATAGAAATAGACTCATAGGTACAAAGAACAGAATGACAGCTCTTAGAAGGGTGGGATTGTGGGTCTGGGTGAAAAGGGTAGAAGGATTAAGAAAAAAACACAAAATATATGCTTACATTGCCATCAATGAAAAATTATTTGCAGACCTAATATGCTGTTAGGCTCTAAACACATGCCTATCGTCATTCACAAAAAAATGTTTAGTATTGCACTAGATTCTGCTAATATATGATTTTTAATGGACTGGTTGTAGTAGCAGAAGTAGAAGATAGAAGATGACTTAGAAATAGCCCATTTTATTTTCATAAAATCTGAATTTGAGCTAAAGAATCTGCCCCATTCATGTAGATTCTAGTTGAATACAAGCACCTAAACAACAACAATAAAAATGTTTTAAATGATTGTTATATGGATAATTGCCTCATTTTTTTCAAATAAGGTAAGATAGAGTCCCCGTCCTTAACTCGTATCTTTAAAAATGTATTTTACTCATTTTTTGACCTCTCTTTTGAAACAGCCTTTCAGTTAACATATCTCATACAGAACTCTGCTCGCCCTTCTTCCCCTCCCCCTGCTGCTCAGGTCCGCAAATCCCACAGCCAGTCCGCCCCGGTGCTCAGCTGGAACCAGGAAACGATCCAGATCCCTCTTTTCTCCCATCCCTCTCTCCTTAGCAGCTGGCCTGCCTTTGCCGTCTTCAAAAAAAGTTTTTCGTTTGTTCGGTCCCCCCCACCTGAATCATTCTACCCTTGTTCATGTCATTAGTATCTCTAACCCAGATTACTAGTTAGTCTGTCCATCCCTTTCACAGTCCTGTTACTAAAATGCTCTTTTTAAAAACATATTAGATCATGTTCTTGGCCTAAAACTCCCTAATGTTTTTGTTGGGTTAAAATTAAAGTCTAAAGCCCTTACCAGAGTCTTCTCAGGCCCTGCGAGGTCTAGTCTCTCCCTCACCATGGACCACTCACTTGTTCTCTGTACTTTATCAACACTGATCATTTGGCCATCCTCAAAAACGCCCATTTATTTTGCTTCAGGGTCTTTAGTCTTCCTTTTACATTGCCCCACTTCCAGACATTTTTATTACTGATTCGTTTGTGATCAGTCAGCTATCAGGGAAATATCATTTCTTCAAGTACCTTCTCTATCCCCCTTGTAATAAGTTTCTAAACACCAATTCAACATTGCATCCATTTTACTTCAGATATTTTATTTTTATTTGAATTTTTTAAAATTTATTTTATTGTTTATGTTTTGTGGACTGTATTTTCCTTTTTAAAAATTGTTCAATTACAGTTGTGGGGACTCTATTTTCTGTCCTAGAATTTTAACTTCATTTTATTTACTATTGTATCCTCTAGAACCATACTCAGACAAAATAAGTGTTCAGTAAATAATACATAATTGAATAAGTCTCTGGACCCATAGAAGTGAACATTTTTAAATGAGAGATGTTTAATTTTTTTTAATAATGTTTAACACCAAATTGCAGAATTAACTTTATGCATGAAAGTCACCTTATAGTGTTTCTTTTATATACTTAAAAATCTTATCCTTTCACAAAGATAAGATTTTTTCCTGACTTGAAATCCTCAGTGGAGGGGAAAAATTAGGACAACTGTAATTGAACAATAAAACGAAAAAAAAAAAAAGAAATCCCCATTGGATACAGTAACATATTTTCCTATGTCTTTGTGACTTTCCTTTTCTTCATTAACATTTTCATAGCTCAGCCTTTATTGCCTCATCGTCTGAACTCTGCTTGTCACCTGTCTCCATGTGGCTCTGTGCATGTACATTGTAGCGCACACACATGCAGGCATTCACCGCTCAGTAATTATTTCTTCCCTAGTGCCAGCCTTGTAAGCCAGACCCCTGGCCTCTATCTTGTAAGAGAATATGTTTTAAGGAAATACATTGTATTCTATGCTTCATAGCTGGCATGGAGTTAACCTGAGAATTGTAACAAAAAGGAAAAACTGTTATAAAGCGAATGTCAACAAATTTCTATTTCTGTACGAGGTCATACTTGTGACACAAATTAAGCCCTGAATGAGGCTTCATCGCCTTCCCAGAAGATGTTTTTGATGTCAAGCCTAAGCACACTTCCTGATAGATCAGTGTCTGACCTACCATACATTTTCTTTTATAAGTCTGAAAATTTTATGTGTGTGCCACTATTCTGGGTATATAATTTATTGCCCATTGTTATATGAAACAGATCAAATGGACTCAAAGGTTGTAGATCAAATGGACTCAAAGGCATCAAAGCTTGGTGATCCCAAGGCTTATCATAATTCTGAGGAGCTCCGGAGAGCAAAGTACTAGGTTAAACATACCAGAAATCCAGTTTTCCCAAATTTGATACTGTAAAATATCATATATATATATATATATACACACACACACACACATATATATGTGCCTCCATAAATTCCTCCTGTTTTCAGACTCATGAAACCACCTGCTGTATTTTTTTTTTATTGTGAAGAACTAATGACCAGGTGTGATCTCAGCAGTGTCCTGGACAAGCTTAGATACGGTGGGTTAAACTGATAGTGTTTCAGCCTTTCTTTCAATGTCCAAACCACTCTGCTCTTTATTCAGAGCACTTTGGACAGTTTTGTAATGCAATTCCTTCTGTCCCTCCCCCAAAAGAGTCTAGCCAATACAATCAATTGGCTGTGTAATCAAAATCCCTCAAAGTAGCAGGTAGACATAGAGATGCATCATTCCTCATTTATTAAGTTATCACAGTTTATTTCCAAGCATGAGCTTGATTTTGAAATTTCTGAAGTGCCCCCAAGTTAGATGTAACCTGCTCTCAGGAAGTAGTGGTCAATGGAGATGATAATCACTTAACTTAACAGAAGCTATGAGAGATAAAAGATAATACTATTAGGGTCTTTGTCCACTTGCTGGTGCCTTGTAGTAGTCTCACTACTGGCTGGGTAAATTTCAGACCATGGAATTCTGGTAGCAGTCTGATTATATAATGAGGATGAAGGTATAAAAATAGTTTTATTGTAGTTTATAGTTTAGACATTCCTTTCAAATATACATTTATACTTTACAACATTATGAGAAGATATCATTACTTTTTTCAGGTTGCTGATGAGAAAGATTAAGTCAAAAGATGTTAATAGATTTACCATTGGTCAGCTCCCTAGACAGAGCCAAGAACTCAAACCCTGGGCTTACTCCAAATATTATACAGCTACAGGGTATATTTTCAGAACACAAAGCACATTGATTTTCTTTTGTCCATTAGTATTTTACCTACCTGTGCATCTATCTATCTACCATCTATCTACCTATCTACCTACCTAGCATCTATCTATTTACGTACACACAATTTTCTGGTGATTTTCCTTTGACTGTGTGGCTCTCACTGAAGTCACACACGTTTTCTCTGTGCATAAGTGAAAATGGGGGAAGTTTGCATTTTGACTGAATTTTACTTTATAGAAGACTTTCATTACTCATCTTATCTTAAATGATAGCTACATAAAGCAAAATATCAAAGAAAATGTTTAGCTGTTTATGCTTTTTATATGACTTGTAAGATTAGACTTTTTATATAGTTTTTAGGATTTGAAGACCTAGATACCTAGATATTTGTTCAGTTTTAGATATGATATGGAGATCATTATCTAAAACATAGAAATACTTTTCTAATAAGTATACTTTTATTTCTTCCTTTTTTGAGCACTATAAAAATATGAAATTCAGAAAATTTAACTTAGAGGACATCTTTATAATTACTCATTTATTATCTTAATAACTTAAAAGTGCATGATGATATCACTATTGTTCTCTGTAACATTCCAATAACCTAGTACATATCTTAGCACATAGTAGTAGGTCAATAGATGTTTGTAAACTTTCAGTATTTCTGTAAGTTGACAATTTAAAACTCAAGTTTCAGTATAAAACTTATGACAAAATTATTGTAAGGGTGGATAATTATGGCACAGTTCAATAAAACAGGACACTTAGCATCAACTGTACCATGGACTATTTTAGACTTTGAACTAAACATTTCCATCTTTACTCAAACAGGAAATGGGATGCTAATCTTAGTCTAATTCCAGCAATATCTAAAGTTTATTCCATGTAAATCTGTAAAACAAAGTTCAATTACTCAATATTAGTGGTCTCAGCATTGATTTCATATTGGATGCTGATAGAACATAGTGTCTAGAATAGAGAAAATAGTGTTTTTGTTTATTTATTTTATTTGAAAACAGGCCAGAGAAATTTAGGTTGTTTTCCCTCCAGAGAGAGTTCACACTTCCTTCTGCTCTGGAGCCACCACAGTTACCATCATCACCCAAAGGAAAACTGAAATATTAAACAACATTGGTATAGCAGGTACCTTTTTCTTTAAAGGAAAATACTTAGAGCTAAAGTACTATTTATAAGTCTTTTCCTTCAGGAAAGGGACTTTCCAATTCCTATTCTCTATTGTAATTTCTGATGTTATGAATCAAATCCTATCAAAAGAAAACAATAAAGAATGTCAATTATGAGTTACTTATTCTCCTAAATACGGAGTGAAAAAAGAAAGCCACAAACTTCTTTTTCTTTAATGACTAGGAATTGCAAAATTGCATGACCCCTTGCCAACTTCGGCTAATTTGCAGTTTGGGGACTTGAGAGAAGATGACAGCTGCAGACAATGTGCAGGGAAAACCACCTTGCAACACATTTTGTAAAGTTGCAGCCTCTGGCTTTGACCTAGGGCCAGTGTTCCTGGAGACATGATGAAGTGTGAAAAGTACTGGCAGGCATTCTAGACAAAAAAAAAGTTAGGCAGTAAGGGAAAATGGGGACCAGGAGAGATTAATATTTGTAAGGTTTATAGCAGAAAAGGCAGAGCAATAGGAAGTAAAGAAATCCCCAAAGGGAATTCCTTACAACAACAGCAGATTAAAAACAGGATGAGCCTGAACAAGAAGCTTATTTTTCCAGCTGGACCCTTCCCTACAAACCTGAGGTCGATTGGGGAATGACAGACAAATGCCAAGCAAATGCAAAATCAAGAAAGAGAATTTACAGTCACTGGGACGGTCTAGGGCGGGGGAAGGGAGAAAGAGAGAAGAAAAGAGGGGGAGGGGTATAGTGAAAAAGAAAAATGGATAAAATACAGTAAAATGTACTGGTGTTCTGAACTTGGAACGTTTTGGTAACAGAGCAGAATAACATTCTTGCTGGTGACTGCATGTTAGAAAAAAAGTTTGAAGTGTCCTAGCCTAGATATTTTCAAGTTGGATAGCCACAAGAAATCAACCAAACAAATGCACAAGCAGAACCCGTACACAGATATAGAAAAGCTGATCTGACTTAAGAAGAGGGGGTGGGCTTGGACCTGTATGCCCGCATTCACCTCAACTCCTGTCTGGGGCTTGACACCTGGGCACTGAGAGGCTTTTTAAGGCTTTTTCCAAAGATTTGAAAGCAAGCTTGAGGAAACTGAGTCCACCTTCTCAGAGGTCCTGTAGAGGTCTATTTTGAGAGCCTACATGCTGTGAGGCACTGTCCCTGTTTTCTGAAGCCCTGAGTTCTGAACTTTCTAGAACTCTGCTGAAAACCCAAGTCCTCCAATATACCTCCTCCCATTCTGTGTAATGGCTACTCTCACTCAAGAGGGACAAAAGACTGGGGAACTCCAAGTTCACTCTGAAAAACAGAGGATCATCCTTTTCTCCTCAAAGCGGACACTCCCACCATGATGATACGTAAGGCAGAGGCAGTATAAAATTAGGCTTCCATTGCCTGCAACTCCATCTGCTTTCACTGGTGTCTTCTGCCATAGATGGGGTTTTCAACAGTTTTCCTCAGCTTCTGCAGCCTGCGATGACACCTCTAATGATCATTTCCAGCATCTGCCCTGTCCCTGTCAGCTTGCAGCTCTCAGCTTCTACTGGCATTAGCTTTGCTTCAGAGGTTTCTGTTAGCAGCTATTACTTCCTTTTCAGGAAGGTTAATGGTGTCCCACCATCACTGAGCAGCTGCAGAAGAAAAATCCTTCCATCCTGAGTACCACCTCCTCAGCATCACTGTTAGAAACAATTCTGTGAAGCCTCTTAACCACAGCTACTTTGCTGTGCACTTCTTTCAATGCATGCATTCAGATATCCATCTACTTTCACTGGGAAAGCGTGTCTTGTGTGTATACATATTATGACATCAATGTTAACTATTTTCCCTTCAATCTTACCTTGACACTGAATTCTACTTGCTGGTAGAAGCACTGGATGAGTGGCATGTCTTCTACTTTCCAAAAACCTGATCTCAACCAAACCATACAGTCTCATGTCCCTTATTTGTTCAAATGAAAATAAGTCCTAATGACCTCCAGAGCCACTGGAAGCTTAAATAAAGTTAAATGAATCTGCATATGTTTTGCAAGCTGTAAGTTATAATTTAAATATACAGCTCTGTAAAACCATAATTACAACAGCATCAGTCTGTTTCCTCAGACTTGACTTTCTTCCTCTTAAGGATTGCACTGTAACCAAAAATATGGTTTTTTATTTGAAGGAGGAGACTGAAACTGAGATTGTAATTTAGCAACATCTATACTGAGACAGTAGGGTACTTGGAAAATCTCTCAATTTCTCTTCATCTCCCCTCTGTGTACACAGGTACAATTCCTTTGAAATACTGAGTAATAAGAAGAGCTCCCTAGATAGACCATAGTTTCCTATGAAAAGATACCTGCACAATTCTTGGAAACTTAAAAGAACCCAACATCTTTTTGTTAGCAAATAAAATCATTGAGTAATCTGAATTTAATGTCTTCAGTGTTCAGTTTATCATTCAGATTTGTCTACTGAGGAGTTTGTGTTATTATGTATAATTTCACCAACAAGCTTCTATTTAGTTTTGTGCTATATGTAATTATGTTAAATTTGAATTTCAGATACACAACAAATGAGGTTTTAATATAAGTGTGTCCCATACAATATTTGTGACCTGCCTACCTCTCCTCCTCTGCTCCATCTGTCTACAGTGTCTCTGTTTTTCAGTGGCTTAATACGGAATCTAATTCTTCACATCTTGACTCCTTCCCCTTCCATTTTATGAACCACAGAAGTCTGATGGGATCTCTGTTCGCTTTACATTTATCTGTTTCTTTCCACTCCCATTGGCATTTCTCCATGAGGAGTTGTCCATTACCTCTGACACTGATGGCAACAACGGCATCCACATTAGTTTTCCTGCCTCCAGTTTTCCAAGTCTCCCTAGAGCAATCTAAATGCTATCTAAATGCAAATTGAGTCATGTGGACCAGAAAGTTAGCCTTGTGAAATCAAAGCCTGGGTCTTCTTTTCTTACCTCTACTTTCCTAGTGAGTTACACAATTGATTCATTCAACGAATATTTATTGAGTGTCTACTGTACACCAAACCATGTTCTAAGCACTGGAAATTCAACTAGACAGACAAGGACTCTGTACCCAAGGACCTCATATTTAAGTGAAAGATAACAGGGTCAGACAAACAAAATAAATAAGGAAGTATGGGTAGTGATAAGTACCGTGACACAAAACTTGGAGCATCACAATACACAGCCAGCGTACTTAGATACGTAGCTTTAGATACAGTGCTCAGGTAAAGCTCCTCCAAGAGAGTGATGTGATGAATGGCTGCTGATCTCCTCCTTCTAACTGTTCTGTGGGTCATCACTGTCCCCTTATGATAGCTGAGGTGCTTTTTCTGGTTCTTATTTCTCATTTTGTAAAGCTAATCTGTAGCCACTGTTGAGCATCCTATATAACTTTGCCAATTGAATTTCAGTCACTCTTACATAGTGGTTCTCACGCTTTAGTTGGCATTAGAATCACATGGAAGGCTTGTTAAAACACGAATTGCTGTGCTTCATGCAGAGGGTTTCTGACTCATTAGATTAGAGCTGGAGAATTTGGACATTTAACACATTGTCCCCAGGGGATACCTTGGCTGCTGGTCCAGGCACTAGCTTTGAGAACTCTCAAGTAAGCATAACCACCTGCAGTCTTCTTCCTTCACATTCTGTTCTATGGAGGTCTACTCCCCCTTCACTTTGTCTTTTTGTGTCTGTGTGTTATTGGATTTTATTAATTTTTAGGTCTCAGGACACTTGTATCTCCTCTAAGAAAATTTCCCAAATATAAGTTTTTTCATCTCTCTCAAGTGCTCCATACAATTATAGTGTACCCCAATCTTACACATTATATCATAGTTTCCAGTTGCCTTCTATGTCTCTCTCACTAACACCTCCTTGACTGTGTTTTCACTGGTATATCCTTATTGCCTAGCACAGTGCCCGGCATGTTTTTAATCTCCTTTCTTCAGGAAATATTAGTGCTCTGATGACAGCTAGTCTGATCAAATGATTTCCTGCATGAGCTTTGTGAATATAGAAAATAATTAGATATGATTAAGGCACAATGACAACTAATAGATTAGTTCTTAAAATAATAAGGAAGCCCTGATTGGCATGGCTTGGTTGAGCTTTGTCCCGTGAAGTAAAAAATGTCTAGTTCAATTCCCAGTCAGGGCGCATGCCGAGGGAGCAGGCTGGCCCCCTCTTGGGGCGTTCCTGCTCACATGCTGATATTTCTCTCCCTCTCTTCCTCCTTTCCCCTCTCTAAAAAGAAATAAAATCTTTAAAAAATGATAAAAGACATGAATGAATGGTTTCCATTAAAATAGTTATTTTTCAATTTCTGAATTAACTTTCAAGACAATAGTCTCTCTGCCTCTCTTTCTACCTCACCTTGATAAAGGGGGCAAAGTACATTCTTTGAATGATATCAACTACCAAGGGGATAAAGATAGTGCTGTCTCTACTCTAAGTTTGGATAGATTGAGAAGGGAGATGCAAAACATTTTTTTTTCTAAATAAATGTTATAATGTTTCCTTTACCCCACTTAAACAAATGTTTTCTCCCATGTATATTCCATTTACAGGATCCTAAAATAACAAAGGCAATTAACGAAAGCATATTGTCATTGAGCAATGAAAGAATAAGGGCTCTTAAGCCTACTGTGAGATGTTTTCTTAGAGGGGAAATTATATTATGAGAAAGAAACAACAACTTTACATTAGTCATTCAAGACAATGTTAATAAAACTGGGGAAAATAGAACCAACAAATCAGTCTTGGTTATTACTTAATCACAAGAAAATAACAAACACTCTAGATAGTACAAAGTAAATTTGAGATTAAATTTTTTTTCTGACCATCTAATTACTCATCTTCTCAATTTTCTTTTGTATAAAGCACAGTATATTTATTGTCAAGGTCTAGGTTAATAAGAAGTCAGAAGCTAAAACATATTTTTGGCTAAAACTGAGCTTGCCAGTAGGGGAGCCAAAGTAGAAGAGAGAAAGAGAAAAGGTTAGATTTTAAACAGGAAAAATTGCTTCTCAGAGATGATATGCATTTAGTAGAGCCTAAAATGAATTAGATCTGAGTTGGGATTTCAAACCGTAGGATCTTTAAGGGATTGCTAAAATCCCAGTGCCTACATTTAAGAAATCTATTTTCCACCTTAGAGATTTAGGGAAAAATAACTATATGTCAGTAGAGGGCTGGTGATAGGGCTTTTTGGCTTCTGGAAAGTCTTGAATGAGTCACTTAATGTCATATGAGAAATAGGTGTTAGTCCCACAAAATCCATCATGATATGAAAGCAAAGCACTGCAAAGGACCTTTAAAAGTCAACCTCAGCATCACCCAGTCTGCACTCCTGCCAATTTGAAAATTATTCCAGGCTAGTTTCATAAGGCCCTAATACATATCTTCTCATTCTATTAGTAATCTGCCATAGTGCTTAGTTTTCACTGTCAGAAAAGTCTTGTTTATATATTATTTAAATTGCTTCTACTTGAGTTTCAATCTATCTCTCTTTGCTTCCTCCCTTCTTGCCTTTTTTCCTCTTTCTTTTTCCCCCTTCCTTCTTTTTAAAAATTCTGTCCTTCATAGAGATGCAGAAAAGCTAGTCATTATAAATTATGTCTTCATCTTTTATATAATTAATAAATAGTAATTTATCTCTAGTTAAATGATCTGTTATTCAATCTCAGTGATTCAATAAACTTCATCTTTAAACTCTTGCAAGGCCTAATTTTTCTTAATTAGATATCAGTTCTATCCTCCATTGTTCTTACACATATCAAAACTTGTTTATTCATTATGCTTTTTAATGAGATATGGTTTTGCATACAGAATTTAATCAGTGACTAAAATTAGGGAAGTATCTCAACTATCTTTCACTGTTTGTATTCAAGTAAAATGATCAGTGTTGAAAAACTAGAAAAGCAGATAAGCAAAAAGAAAAATGTCTTTCTTTTTTCCCCCATTCCACTACTCAGTGGTTATAATTGTCAATATTTTGCTTATATTTGTAGATTATTTCCTCCCTAAATTATGTAAGTTTTATATAGTATCCTATGATTATTTTCTCATGTGAATGAAATTATATCTTAGAAGTATTGTTGCAGAATTATTTCTCAAATGGATCTGAGTGCAGTAGAAAAGTAGATATATAAATGTACAGGAAACTAGATTAAAATGTAAAAGTACTATAATAAAAATATGGTAAAATTCTAGTATAACAAAGCAGGACTTAATTTTAAATGACAGCCCAGGAGAAACAAGGACGATTCCACAGAAGATAATGGTATTTTAGTTAGTAGAGAATAAATAGAGTCTCCCTTAACAAAAAATAGAAGTCAATAAGTAGAGAAAAATTATCACATGGACACTAAAGTATAGGACAATTGTGTTTTGATATAGCAGCTGGTAAAAGGAATGCAAAGGCTTATTAATTAATCTTTCAACAGAGAGAACTGTTTATCCTTTCTTACTTCTTCTCCTTTGCATTGTTATAAATACAATCCAAATCTTCCACGGGCAAGCTAGGCGTACACCTCAGAGGATGGCATAAGTCTCTTCCTTTCATGCCTGAGGAATTGTAGGATTCTTCATAAATGTGACGTTGATAATGGGCTATCAGAGAGGACACTCAGTGACAAAGTTAACTTTAAAAAATATTTAACCTCGTGTTTATGGACTAAGTTCAAAGATAGTAAAATAAAAACACTATGTCAATTCCAAGCTTCACTACTTATGTATGTGGCCTGATAAAAACACTGAAGTTTTCTGAGCCTCTAGAGCCTTGTCCAACAGGATTCATATAAGACCTACTTACACAGGAACTATGAAAATTAACGTGTACATTCATGGTGATATTGTAAGTCCAACTGGTTCTCTTCAGTTTCTTGTATGTCGGGTATCAAAATCGCCTCTTCTTTCTCTCATCCTCACACATCGTGTCCAGGTACTTCACACAACCATCCAGGAATTTGCAAGTGTCTATGGTGTTTGTTAGAACAGTATCAGAGTTGCGTATGTTCATAAGACTTCTAGTAAGTTTTACATCTCACAAAACGTCTGAACATCTCACAGATAAATTATCTAAGTATTTTTAATTTGGATAATTTCATAAGAACTAATCCAATGGTAAATTCTTTTCTAATGGCTTTATTGAGATATAATTTGCATGCAACACTGTGTAAGTTTAAAATGCACGCAATGACAATCTGATACACGTATATCCTGTGACGTGGTCACCACAGGAAGGTCAACTAAACCTCCATGACATCACACAACTACATGTTTGGGTGTGTGGTGGGACTTTGAGATCTATTCTCATAATAACTTTTAAGTATATAATACAGTATGTTTAACTAGTCACCATGCAATGTATTAGATACCCAAACTGACTAATCTTATCATGGGGAAATTATACACCTTGACAAACATTTCCCTATCTTTTCTCCCCACAGTCCTTGACATCCCTCATTCTACTCTGCTTCCATCTGCAAATTCTTAAGATATAAGTAGTTTTCAAACATCTTTAAATAACGCAGTTTTGTCTCTGTTTGTTTTCTTTTGTTTTTTTCTTTGGGTCTTCTTGAACTATATAGCTCCAGTTTTCTCCTCTTAATTCTTACAGATTCTACTCTTCTCAAAGCCTATGTTTGATTCAAGTTTGTCACTTACTTTCTGAAACCCTGCTGGAACAAAACTTCAGAACTAAATCCAAAGTGTGGTTTATATGTATCGGGTGCTTTCTCAAAGGATGTTTTATTGCCACCTTCTTGCACGCTGTCACACAAATCAAACAGAAAATAATTAGTTTATTAATAATGTTAAATATCAAAGGACAGGAACAATGTACTCTCCTCTAAAAAACCACAGTAGAAATTGTTCTTTATGTTCTGAAAAGTTCAAAGCAGAGGTGTGCACGTGAATGGCAGAGGCCAGCATTCAGTGAGTGAGTACTCGGTTCCACATTGTTATAAGTGATTCACCTGCCTCCTGTCATCTGTTTTTCACAACCAACCTGAGGCAGAATTATTAATGTAAAAATTCACAAATGTGGAGCATTGACAAAAAGGCTGCAAGTCAAACAGCAAGACAGAGCAAGACTAATAGGGAAAGATTTAGCTTTGTGGGTCTTTTCCATAAAAAGTTGCCCCCATAATAAAGGGAGAACTATATTGCAATGTGAAGAGACACTGGAACTTAAAGGATGGGGAGTTACAATTCTCCAAGTGATCCATCCTCAGCAGCGTTATACATTTCTCTACTGATGCCATTGAGTAAGACTAGCTTGCCCAGGCTAGAAGCATTCATATACCCGGCCTGCTTCTCTGGAGCTTTAATCTTCTTAGAAGATGTGGTCATCATTTTAAAGATTATTTTCCATGTATATTTTTAGATATGCCATGTGGCTAGCCATTAGGCTCAGAGCCTGACAGAAAGCATATTCCAGGATAAACATAAAACATGTCTACAGATAAACTGCTGTTTGGGTTAGAGGGCTCACTGCTGTCTGGCTCACTACTGCACTTTAAAAGTCACTTCCTGGCTTCTCATCGAAGCTGTTACTTTCAGATTTCAGTTAGAAAAATTGGCATCAACTTTCTATTGTCAGGCTTAGTACAAAGAAATGTGGGTTTTATTTTATGATTAGAATGTCTGGTAAATATCCTTTATACTGATACTGTAGCAGAGACAACCCATATTTCCTCTGTGTTCAAATGCCTTTGTTTTAGTAAGTGAATAATGAAAAACAAATTACTATTTAACACGAAACTCTCTTTGAGAGTTGATCTCATGATGTATAAAGCCTTTCATCATATTTAAAGGTATTTAGTGGAATATAATAAAACAGTGAGCTCTATTTATCGTATTTTTAAAACTTGTGAAATAAACCTTGAGACAAGGATGTTCATGCCTTCATTACTTTTCAAAGGAATCTATTTGCAAGTGAAAACTATATCATTTTGCCTATTATATTCTGAAATATTTTATGATATAATCCTTATTTGCAGCTCGACATTGGACTTAACAATAGGGCCTAACTTACAAATGTGGAAGACAAGTACAAAGACACTATTAAAAGTGAGGGTGTGATCTGGCTGGTGTGCCTCAGTGGATTGAGCGCCAGCCTGTGAACCAAAGGGCTGCTGGTTTTATTCCCAGTCAGGGCAGATGTCTGGGTTTTGTGACAGGTCCCCAGTAGGGGTACATGAGAGGCAACCACACACTGATGTTTTTCTCCCTTTTTTTCCCCTTCCCCTCTCTAAAAATAAATAAATAAAATCTTCTTTAAAAAGTGAGGCTGTAGGTCATCTGTTCTCTGTAGTAACTAAACATGCTCCCCCTTCTGAAAACAAATGGAACTGCATCCTAAACTACCTGCTCACTCCACTTTTGAAAATGCCATTACCATACAATAATAATAATAATGATACAGGGTGCAGCCAGGGGGGCCCCCAAAAAAAAGATTTGGAAAGGTGTCCAGAATTCAAAGTGTATAGGAATATTGGAGAGACATATAAGATGTCCTCACCTCCCCCCCCCCCAAGGGGGAAGGGATGAATGGAGCCAGGCCATTGAGAGCTATTTTGCATAGCAACAGTTTTGGAGCTAACCTCTGGAGGAATGGTTATTTAACATATCTATAACCTTTAACTGGTTTGATAGATATGTTAAATAGCAGTGGCCAAGTTTGGAGCCAGGCAGAAGGGAGAAGGTAGTAGCTGGGACTCAAGATGGGAGCTATGAGCTGTTCTCCTGAGTGAGGAGAGCTGGGACTCAAGATGGCAACGAGGGGCTGCTCTCCGGAAGGAGAAGGTAGTGGACGGGGACTCAGGAGGATGTAATCAAGGTCTGCACTCCTGAGTGAGAAGGGCTGGAGGACTCAGGATGTAACGAGGGGCTGCACTCCTGAGTGAGAAGGCCTGAGAAAGAGCCACGCGGTTTCAGCAGAGTGAGGACCCCCTGTTGGTGAGGTGAAAAGAGGGAGCCACGTGGTTTTGGCAGGGTGCGGACCCCCTCTTTCCCAGTTGAAAGGGAAAAACCACGCAGCTTTGCCAGAATGGAGATCCCTGCAGCCAGGTGAAGAAGAAAGCCACATGCTTTTGGTGGAGTGCGGACTCCTGCAGCTTTGGTAGAAGAGGCCCACGCGGCTTTGGGGTGCCCCCTTTGGCCGCGTGGCCTGAAAAAGCAAGAGAGACTTTGACTGGAACTGGGTACAAAGAACTCTTGCCAGTGGACCATGAGAGGATACCACAGTACTTTGGATTAATTCGAGATCCTGCCTGCACAGTGACACAGCTGACGGTGCCAGCGGCCTGGAAAAGGGACGTGTGCTCTTTTCCTGATTTACGGTACCCGGAGTTGGGACAGTGGGAGAAGGGAGCGCTGTGTGGGTGTACCTGTATACCCTAAAGGACTTTGATATTTTAGTGGTGGCATTAGGCCTGAATAGCATTAAATAAACATTTTGTTTCCTTTTCACAAATCTCTGGCATTAAGAGATGTCTTTCCAATTGGCGGCGGACAGAAGGGCCCAGTAGATTTTAGTATTTTGTTTTTGGGAGGGGCCCCTGTTGTATAGCAGTTTTGGGCATCCCTAGGTGGGCCAAATATTGTATTGCCCCTCCCTCGGACCTCTTGTTGTTCGGTAACAATAACATGAACAAAAGTTTTATAAAACATTATTGAATTTGTTCTACACTAAATAAAATCACAAGGAAAAACTTCTCAGATGATTTCTAAATTTTTGACCCTCATCTTTCACGTTATCCATTCCATATTCATTGCATTAGAGCTCTGTGCATGTACATGCACAAATATACATATGCACATGCGTATATCTTTTCTTCTGCACCTCTTCTCCTAGCTGAGTTTTCACAACTGTGAAATTTTAGAATAAAGACAGTTTTGTTTCCTTATTTTGTTAGCATTTCTTTTTTGGAGTTCCTTATAGCAGCTTCTGAAAGCGACATCTGCTTCTTCGAGACTTAATTGTTACAATGTGCAACGTTTCCACATGGAAAACTCATGATGGATTTACTTATATAAAGCCATATGTCATTTAGTAGCAGCATTTGAACTCAAAATGCCCTTCTGACCCACAGTTTATAGTTACATACTGTTTAATTCCGCTGTGTCACTTGTGTAGTTGACGTGATATCCCAAGTGGTTCACAACAATCAGCTCTTGCATGATATGTAGATGTCCCCCCAATACACAAACAAACTTCAAGTCGTATAAAGAAGAGGTTCCTGCTCCTAGTTCATCATTCCCCCAATCTGTCATGATAAACTGATTTCCTAAATAAATAAATTTCTATCATCGTGAGTGTATCATGATAGTGTCTAAGAAGAGCACATTTCGTGTTTATTCTGAGTGTGTTACCCAGTGATATTATTTCCACCCAGTAGGTAGTCAATGTTCCCTTTGTCTTTTCTTTCCTGATATCCAGCCAAATCTAGCCATTCTAGAAATTCATTGTCTCCCCGTAACTGTGCAGTGTTCAATCCTGAAAGTGATAAGACACTGTTTAAGTGTATA
The DNA here is from genome assembly GCF_021234435.1 of Artibeus jamaicensis. Lineage (NCBI taxonomy): Eukaryota > Metazoa > Chordata > Mammalia > Chiroptera > Phyllostomidae > Artibeus > Artibeus jamaicensis. The sequence goes on from NW_026522036.1 coordinate 2,341,069, forward strand.
TTTACTCGTGAAGTTTATTTTTGTTTTTCACACTACTCTTCCTTTTGTTTCTTATTGCTAATCTACTGGTGCATAAAACACAGTTACTGAAAGACACCTATTTAAGAATTCCTGTGACTGCAGTGCATAGAGCCTTAAAATAGTTGCTGTGCTGGTGAGAGATGATATGCAGACATTCGTGGCCTAAAGGGAAAAATGGAATGTCTTTTTGGACTATTAGAAAAACTCCTCTATCTCTTTCCTCGGAGATGTTTCCTCTTTCTCTTTTTCTTGTCTCTCCCATCAAACATCGCAGGCCATAGTATCAGGAATAAAAATTGTGCCTCCTATTTAATTTTATTCTGCTTTGAGTCTGAAGGGTTACCTTGAAGGCGTTACTAAATTAGCAGTTTTGTATCTCCTACCAACATGTAGTTATATATTACAGGTAGAGTCAATGACAGTAGTGCCCCCTATCTGTGGGTGATACACTCCAGGGCCCCCAGTAGGTGCCTGAAAACACAGAGAGTGCCAAACACTGTATATACTATGTTTCTTTTTTTCTGTAAATACATACCTGTGATAAAATTTTATTTATAACTTAGGCACAGATTAACAATAGCTAATAATAAAATAGAACAAGTAGAACAATATACTGTAATAAAATTGATAAAAATGCTGTCTCATTCTCCAGTAATTTTTCTATTTTCCAGTCCGGATCTCTTCCTGACTCTGTGTAACCCAGCCTTAGTTGCAGTAAATGCCTTGGTGTCACTTGTCACAGGGGTTCCCTTGCTGACATCTTCTTACAGGCTCAGTGCTTTCTGGCACAACCATTACCACCAATAGGAATGCCTCTTCTGTTTCTATGCTCCACCCACTTATTTAATGCGTTATTCATCTTAACTAAGCATGCATGCTCTATGGTGTCACTTTTGAAGTGTGAGTTGCAGCAGCAAAACTAGCCCAAATTTCTTTCTCTGTCTTCACAATATCTCAGATAGATGATCTGTTATGGTACATCTTGGTCACCTCAGCATCCATTTTTTTAAATTAAGTCTAGAATGTTCACCTGTTTTTTTTGTTTTTTTTTTTTACTTAAATGAAGCACTTTTTCCTTTTCTTTGCAATATTGGAATGGCCCACATCGCTACTGTTGTACTTTCAGTGACATTATAAGTACAATAAGGGTGACTTGAACACAAGCGCTGTGATACGGTGATAGGAGAGCTGATAGCTAAGCTGGAAACTAAGGTAACTGATAGGCGGGGCATATGCAGCTTGGAGATGCTGGACTAAAGGGTGGTTCAGGTCACAGGCAGGGCAGAATGTGATTTCATTAGGCTACTCGGAAATGTGCACAGTTGAAAACTTAGGCATTGTTTATTTTTGCAATTTTCCACTTAGTATTTTTAGGCCATGGTTGAGCACAGGTAATTGAAACTGCACAAAGTGAAACCACAGATAAGGGGTGATGACCATATTATGAATTTAATGGGAAACAACAAAAATGTTGGCCTTTATGTGACAGGGATATAGAGCTCAGACAATACAAAAATTCAGAATGAGCATTGTCGCTTAAAAGATCTATCTTGATTAGCCTTTGGGCTCCAGCTTACATTTTCTTCCACTATTTATGTAGTTAGGTCTCAATAGTCCCTTTTTCCTGTCTTTCTGACAAAAGTTTGAGCAAGCAATTAATTCATGTCTTGGTTGATTTCTTCCACCTGGTCCTCCTCTCTTGGAAAACTGCTTGACCCAATTAAGTTATTAGATAATTATTTGGTTAGTACACAGGCCTAAAAAACCTAGTTTTGACATGCTGGTAACAATTCCATCCTTCCCCAGCAGCTTCTCACCAACCAGGCTTATTTATGATTGGTATGAAAAGTAAAAATGCCAATCCATTAATTTTCACTAACTGTATAACCATAATGAAACCTAGAAAATTTATGTCTAAGATAAAAATATTCAAAAGCCAGAAATCAGCTACTGCAGCATTTGGTGAACAGGGAATGAGAAGAGAGGACTGGATGGAAGTTAAGTGACATTGGACAACATTTAAATAGTAGAGCACAGTGCAGAAGTTCTTCAAATTAGCTATCCAATCTCAGCTTGAGCAAATTCGAGCTATGAAGTCCTGGAAAATCATTTAACTTCCCTAAACCTTAATGTGCTCAGTAGTAAAATGAGAGAGACAATAGTAAGTTATCTCATCAAATGCTGCAGCCCATGAGACACTTACAAGGCCTAGCCTGTGCTGTTCGATGTCATCACTCATACAACCTCACAATGAGGATAGAAGAATGAACCATCATAGTTGAAGACTTTTTAACTAAGATGGCCTCTCCCCCAGACACTCACTGTACACAGATATCAACCCTGCCAATATTTGCCACCATTTCTCCCCTTTTATGACATTTCCAGAGCTAGCCAATAATCATTTTAAGTTACAGGTTTTCTTCCTTTAAATTTGTGTTCGACCTGTTAGCCACTCTTTGCGTGCTCAGGGCACATTCTGCCTCGGGAGGGTCATCTTGCAGATGTGCTGCAAGCTGTTCAGTACTCGAATTTATAGTTTAACTCTCAATACACAACTATATTCCTCCACTTCTCTTGTTATATCTCTAGTTATAAAACCAGGTGTTTTCACAGGTGACAAAAACATTTGAATAGAGTCATCTAATGTCAGAGCAGAGTCTAGAAAAGAAAATGAACTGTGGAAATAACACTACCACAGAGTCTGGAGAAAATTCATTTCAGATCAGTGAATTGGCCAGAGTCAGTGCCTCTGTGGTCTGAGGAAGAAAAACACAGAAACATTAAAGTGAGCAAATTCTCTAACTCTCTTAATCTCCAGTCATTTCTGGCTAAATTATTTAGCATAAGTATCTTTGCTATAAGGCTGGACTGTATTGTATATTATTCCCACTTGCCATTTTGGTTAGAGTAGTAAATATATAACTTGTCACAAACAATAAAGCACTATGTCAGATCTCTTTGAAAAGCTTTTTATGTTTGCAAATGTGGATGACAGATTTCTTGTTAGATTACCATTTAGGAGAAATTGGACATGTAAGGCTGAAGAGAATTCTACAATTCTCTTCAGTCATAGCCCAGGTACTCGTGGGCCCAGGGTTTCAGGGTCAAAACTCTCACTGAGGTGCAGGAGATTTCTACAGCAGCCCCTTTGGTGATGGCTTTGGTTTCTGTGCCATCAAGTCTTGACTAATTATTCTTGAATTTGGTAGTAAGACCTGCAGATGTAGACACATTTACTAATTGTGCTCTCTGGGAAAATACTTGATAATTATTCTCTCCTCAAAAAAAAAAAAACATTGATAGATGATTATGATAGGTAGGTAGAGTTTTAATTTTTTATTTTGTTTTATTTAATTATTGTTCAAGTACAGGTTTCTGTCTTTTACTTCCATCCCAGCCCACCCCTTCCACAGTGCTCCCTGCCTCCCTCCCATTTCCACCCCTGTTAGTTTTGGTCCATGTGTCCTTTATACTTGTTCCTGTAAATCCTTCCCCTTTTCCCCTGAAATTCCCTCCCCTCTCCCCTCTGGTCCCTGTCAGTCTGTTCCCTATTTCGGTGTCTTTGTTTATATTTTTCTTGCTTGTTCGTTTTGTTGTTTAGGTTCCTGTTAAAGGTGAGATTATATGGTATTTGTCTTTCACCGCCTGGCTTATTTCATTCAGCATAATGCTCTCCAGTTCCATCCATGCTGTTGCAAAGGGTAGGAGCTCCTTTCTCCTTTCTGCTGCATAGAATTCCATTGTGTAAATGTGCCGTAGTTTTTTGATCCATTTAGATAGATCATAGAATTTTAATTTTAATATTTAAAAATATACATGCAAAACTCAAGTTTTCAATTGTTTAATTTCATATAATGCTATAGAAGAGAAAATTCCATCCTGCTCTTCTCCTCCACACCTACTACCACTATCACATACTTCTTGTTCAGCACTGATGGAATGCTCTTCACGTAAATAGGACTGTTATTATCCTTTCCAGGCTTTATATAGGTAGGGTGACATTCAGAGAGTTTAGATAATTAGGTCCAAATATCTCAGTGAATGGTAAACTCAAGCTTCAAACCCAGATTTTCTAACTTTGTGTTCAGTGTTCTTTTGATTCATTCGATTTTGAAATAAATATACTTGCATAGAAAATGCACTTTTACTTTAGACAGTGCATGTAAACTGACAGTTGTGGAAGAGAGGTAAAGGAATATATTGTAGTAGGGAGATTAGTCAGCAAAAACACAGGGTCTAGCAGAAGTGACGCTGGCTTCAGTGTGGTTGCTAGGGTAATAATATGAGTGTGATAATTTATAGTTTTAATTTGAACAGTTCACCTAAAATGTCATGTGGTGTGCTTGAGTGTGATATTGCTGTTACAGAATTACATGCTTATGATTTTCAATTAAAATTTTTGTAATAAAAAGGGGTTGTTATTTGGGCCAGACTATGTATTTAACAATTTTGAAAGTCAGAGTTGAAGATGACTAAGAACATGCAGCTTTCTAGATAAAGTGCTCACAGGCTATGCAGGGAGCACTAAAGGAGGAAATTAGATAGGGAATAGAACTGTAAGGACTCTCACCAAAGCTTCCGAGTAATCAGAGTTTACAAGTGTGATGCCTAAAGGAATAAGAATGGAAACAAAGCAGTAGACAAACTAAATGAGACCAGCTAAGGCTGGGAATGGCTGCAGCGATAATACAATGCTGCATACATGGAAGGCCCTTAAATTTACCAGGAAATTAAAATCAAAGTATGACTATAATTTGCATATTTTAATTGCTACTTTGGACTTCATCTCATCTTTGTTGGGATTGCTTCTTAATGTGTATGTATATATGTGTATATATATATATATACACACATACACACACATGCATATATATATATATATATACATACACATATACACTCACACACACACATATAGATAGTAATGATCAATCCAAGGTGCCTATCTCATTTTGGTGTACAGAAATTTATTGGAACTTATGTTAGGAAGGGTAAAAATAACCACGAAGTCACTTTGTTTAAATCCAATGCTAGAGAAAAATGAAATCATTCTGAGTCACAGAGGCTAATATGAGGTAGAAATTAATGGGTGTCTCCCAGTTGTATCATTTATATCAAAAGCAGTGCTGTGAAGAAATTTTCAAAGTGTTTCACATTGAAAATCACACTAGGGAGAAAATGACTTTCACAAAAAATACGGTGACAAAAAAAAAAAAAGTAAAAGTAATGTGATGTTTCCATTTGTGTGTAGTCCTGTTTGGTCCCTTAAGTGTTTAGAAACCTGATCCTCCGTCTCCCCTAATGATTTCGAAATGAAGCTGTTGAAAGCTGTGATCAGCAAGCACCTTTTGCTCTCACTGCATTTTTTGTTTTGTTTTTTCTCTGCAGACATACTCAGTTGCTGCCTTCCAGCCCCCCTCCCCAAACTGCCCTTCCCTAAGAAATCTTTCTTTTAAGATGCTGAAAGTGAATATGTCCTCTTCATGGAGGTGGGAACAAATGAATATATTCGGGGAATATTGTAACATTTTTATGATTGAAAGAGAAATGTTTTCTTCCCATCTGTGGGTTCATCTGTGAGAAATAAAGGGAAAGTAATCACAGGAGTCCATTAATATTTTCAGTTATTACTCCCAAGTGTTTTATGACAAACGTGCAAGATGATAGAACTAAATGGCCCATTTTGGAAAACAATCTTGCACTGACACTTGTAGGAAATTAGTTTTATCTATGTGTAATGTGCAAAGATTCTTAAGTTAAGGAGGTCATCTCTCTTGCTTATTTCAATTTATTGACTATTAATTTAGATGGACTTAAGGTGAAAAAGAAAAAATATATGTATAATGATTTTGTTCAGTATTCACTGATTAACACAAAGCCAGTTGCTACCACTTTGACCTTGGCGGCTTGTGCATATGATGAATATTTACGCTATTTTGATTTGAGTTCCATTTTTGTCATAGGAGAGGCAGTGTACAGGGTAGGAAGAACATGGGTTACTTCTGCCACATAACTTGATATATGGAAAATTCAGAAAGGTTGCTTAAAGTCTCGAGTCTCAGTTTCTTCGCCAAATTACTTTTTAACATTGCAGATTCAATTACATGAGGTATGGAATCTGGAATCATTATCAGTGCATTTGAATCCATTTGTCTTCTACTTTGTCTTATCTTCTCATGTCCAGAATCTCCTGAAGAACAGAAAAATGTCTATGATTATAATTAAGTGCAAAATAGGGGTGACTATGAGCAGTTAGGAACAGATCTATTTATCTATCCAATAGATCTTCAAATTAAATACCACAATCTTTTTAGTATGATCATGTGTTCCCAGATTTTCAAGAGACTAGTAGGAACAAAGAATGGAAAAATGTAATGAAAGCAAAGGTCAGACACTATTAAATAAAGCTAAAATACAGAGCACTCCGAGGCTGACTAGAGAGTCAGAGTATCAGTCCTCAAGAAGGAGTAAATTCAACAGGTGAAAAATAGTCACCCTTTTGTTCATTAAGGTACTCAACAAATACTTTCAGAGAATCTACAATGGATCAGGCACAATTCCAGAGGATGCAAGAGGAAATGAATGTAGCAAGAATCCCTATTTTGTAAAGTTTCCATTCTAGTCGAGGAGAGAGTAAAGAAATTATAGTGATAATTAGCATTAAAGAACTATTTTTATTTTTTATTATTGTTGTTTAAGTACAGTTGTCTCCATATTCTCCCTACCACTCTCTCAAGCACCACCCATCACCACCTCCCACCCTTGATCCTACCCCTCTTTGACGTAGTTCATGCGTCCTTTATACATATTCCTTGATGACCTTTCCCTTTTCCCCTATTATCCCCTCCCCACCAACCTTCTAGTTACTTTCAGTTTGTTCTTTATTTCAATATTTCTGGTTATATTTTGCTTACTTGTTGGTGTTGATTAGGTTCCACTTATAGGTGAGATTATATGGTATTTGTCTTTCACTGCCTGGCTCATTTTACTTAGCGTAATGCTCTCTAGATCTATCCATGCTGTCATGAAGGGTAGGACCTTCTTTTTTCTTTCTTCTATGTAGTATTCCGTTCTGTAAATGTACCATCATTTTTTGATCCACTCATTTACTGATGGGCATTTGGGTTGCTTCAAGCACTTGGCTATTGTAAATAGTGCTGCTATGAACATCGGGGTGCATAGGTTCTTTGAATTGGTGTGTCAGGATTTTTAGGGTATAATCCTAGCAGTGTAATTGCCAGGTCAAAAGGCAGTTTCATTTTTAGTTTTCTGAGGAAATTTTATACTGTTTTCCACTGTGGCTGTACTGTTCTGCATCCCCACAAATAGTGTAGTAGGTTTCTCTTTCCTCCACAACCTCGCCAGCACTTGTTGATTTGTTTATGATGGCCATTCTGACTGGTGTGAAGTGGTATCTCACTGTGGTTTTAATTTGCATCTCTCTGATGGCTAGTGATGCTGAGCATCCTTTTATATATCTCTGGGCCCTCTGTATGACCTCCTTGGAAAAGAGTCTGTTCAGGTCCTTTGTACATTTCTTAGCTGGGTTGTTTGTCTTCCTGGAGTGGAGTCATGTGAGTTCTTTGTATATTTGGAGATCAAACCCTTGTCTGAGGTATCATTGGCAAATATGTTTTCCCATACAGTTGGTTCCATTTTCATTTTGTTGATGTTTTCGTTAGCTGTGCAGAAGCTTTTTATTTTGATGAAGTTCCATTTGTTTATTCCTTCCTTTATGTTCCCTGCCTCAGGAGACATAACAGTGAAAATATTGCTGCATGGAATATCTGAGATATTCATGCCTATGTTTTCCTCTAGGACTTTAATGGTGCTGTGAGTTATATTTAAATCTTTTATCCATCTTGAGTTTATTTTTGTGTATGTTATAAGTTGGTGATCGAATTTCATTTTTGCATGTGATTTTGGTTCAGCTCACCCAACATCATTTGTTGAATAAGCTATTTTTACTCCATTTTACACTTTTGCTCCCTTTGTCAACAAACATTGACCATAGAGACTTGGGTTTATTTATGAGTTCTCTATTCGATTCCATTGATCTATGTGTCTGTTCTTATGCCAGTACCAGACTGTTTTGATTACTATGGCCTTGTAATATAGTTTGATATCAGGTATTGTGATCCCTCCTACTTTGTTCTTCCTTCTCAAAATTGCTGAGGCTATTTGGTGTCATTTATGTTTCCTTATAAATTTTTGAAGTGTTTGTTCTGTATCTGTGAAATATGTCATTGGCTTTTTAATAGGGATTGCATTGAATCTATAAATCACTTTGGGTAATATGGCCACTTTGATAATGTTAATTCTTCCAATCCATGAACACAGTATATGCTTCCATTTGTTGATATCTTCCTTAATTTCTTTCTTTGGCATTGTATAATTTTCAAAGTATAGGTTCTTTGTCTCCTTGGTTAGGTTTATTCCTAGGTACTTTCTTTTTCACGTTGCTATAGCAAATGAGATTTTTTTCCTGATTTCTGTTTCTGAAATTTCCTTGTTGGTATACAAAAAATGACTTCTGAACATTGACTTTATATCCCACTGTTTTGCCAAATTCACTTATTAGGTCAAGTAGTTTTTTGGTGAAGTCTATAGGGTTTTCCATATATACTATCATGTCATCCGTAAACAATGACAGTTTTGCTTCCTCCTTTCCAATGTGGATGCCTTTTATTTCTTTTTCTTGTCTGATTGCTGTGGCTAAGATTTCCAATACTATAGTATTTCATATATGAAATAGAAGTTGTGAAATTAGACATCCTTATCTTATTCCTGATCTTGGAGGGAAAGCTTTTCATTTTTGCCAGTTGTGTAAGATGTTGGCTGTAGGTTTCTTTATTATGTTGAGATATGCTCCCTCTACTCCCACTTTGCTGAGTGTTTTTTATCATAAATAGATTCTGTACCTTATAAAATGCTTTTTCTGCATCTGTTGATATGGTTCTGTGATTTGTGTCTTTTCTTTTGCGTATGTGGTATATTGTATTTCTCGATTTGCAAATAGTGTACCATACTTGCATTCCTGGGATGAATCCCACTTGATCATGGTATAATATGATCTTTTTAACGTATTGCTGTATGTGGTTCACCAATGTTTTGTTGAGGATTTCAACATCTATGGTCATCAATGATATTGGCCTTTAGTTTTCTTTCTTTTTGTCTTTATCTGGTTTTTGGGTTAGGATGATGCTGGCTTCATAAAAAGTTTGGAAGTCTCCCCTCTTCTTGGACTTTTTGGAATAGTTCATGAAAAATAGGGGTTAACTCTTCCTTAAATATTTGTAAAATTCTCCTGTGAAACTGTCCAGTCCAGAGCTTTGTGTGCCGGGAGTTTTTTGATTACTGCTTTGATTTCACCGGCTGTTATCTGTTGAGGCTTTCTGATTCTTCATTCAGTTTTAGAAAATTACATTTTTCTAAAAATTTGTCCATTTCACACAGGTTTTCAAATTTCTTGGCAGATAGTTGTTTGTAGTAATTTCTTAAATCAGTATTTCTGTGGTATCAGTTGTAATCTCTACTCTTTCATTTCTGATTGTGTTTATTAGGGTCCTTTCTCTATTTTCATGATGAGTCTGCTTAAAAGCTTGTTAATTTTCTTTATCTTTTCAAGGAATCAGCACCTGGATTTATTGACCTTTTGAATTGTTCTTTTAGTCTCTATGTCATATAATTATGCTCTGATCATGGTTATTTCCTTCCTTCTACTTGCTCTGTGCTTTGTTTCTCAAGTTCTTGTACATATAGGATGAGGTTGTTTATTTGAAATGTTTCTCTTTTTTAGGTAGGTCTCTATCGCTATAAACTTCCCTCTCAGGACTGCCTTTGCTGTGTCCCATAAGTTTTGGACTGTTGTGAGTTCATTTTTATTTGTTTCTAGAAACTTTTTTATTTCTTCCTTGATCTCTGTATAAACCCATTTATTGTTTAATAGCATGCTATCCAGTCTCCATGAATTTTAGTGTTTTTTGAGTTTTTTCCTCGAGGTTGATTTTTCGTTTCAGGCCCTTGTGTTCTGAGAAAATGCTTGATATGATTTAAATTTTCTTGAATTTGTTGAGGCTTGTTTTGTGTCCTGTCATGTGGTCTATCTTTGAAAATGTTCCATGTGCATTTGAAAAGAAGGTGTATTTTGCTTCTTTGAGATAGAAGTTTCTATATATATCAGTTAAGTCCTTTTGATTAGGACATTGTTCAATGCCACAGTATCCTTGTTGATATTTTGTTTGGAAGATCTACCCATTTTTGACAGTGGGGTGTTAAAATCCCCTAGTATAAGTGTGTTGCTGTCTATATCTTTCTTGATATACTCCAAGATTTTAATGACATAGTTGGGTGCTCCTATATTTGTTGCATATATGTATATAATGTTTACATCTTCTTGCTGGATTCTTCCCTTGAGTATTATGAAGTATCCTTCTCAGTCCTTTTTTATGACCTTTGTTTTGAAGTCTATTTTGTCTGCTATAAGTATTGCTACCCCAGCTTTATTTTCTTGTACATTTTCTTGGAATACTTTTTTTTCAACCCTTCACTTTCAGTCTGTGTAGGTCTTTTGTTCTGAAGCAGGTCTTCTATAGGCAGCACATGTCCTGGTCACATTTTCTTATTCATTCAATTACCATAAGTCTTTTGATTGGAGCATTTAATCCACTTACATTTAAGATTATTATTGATAGGTACTTAGTCATTGCTATTTTACACCCTTTGTACCTGTGTTCCTCTGTCTCTCACTCTTTTCTTCCTCTTATTAAAACAGTCCCTACAGAGCACTCAGAGGCTGACAGGAGAAGGAGTAAATTCAGCAGGTAGAAAATAGTCATCCTTATATTTATTAAGGTACTCAACAAATCCTTTCTGAGAATCTGTGATTGGCCAGAAACATTTCCAGGGGAGATAAGAGAAAATGAATGTAGCAAAAATCCCCATTTTGTAAGCTTTCATTCTAGTTAGGTAGAGAGTAAAGAAATAATAGTAATAATTAGCATTAAAGAATTATTTTTTAAAGAAAAATGAGATAAAAGTGTGATAGGTATAAAAAGGTGACGTATAAATAAATTTTTGAAGAAAACGGGGGATCTGTGTAAATAAAAGGGCATTTTGGGCAAAGAAGCTGAAGGTACAAAGGGCCCTGGGGCAGAGGTGATTTGAATATGGAAGGAAGGGTGAATAGAACAATGTGGTTACAGTGGGGTACCCCTCAGTGAGACCTGAGGGGTAGGTAACCTGGCCAAATAGTTGTATAGAGCCCTATTGGTCATTTCTAGGGCATTATCTTTTACCTTAAGTGGTTTGAAAATTCATTAGTGAATTTGAGAAAAGGAGTAACATAAGATATAAAATCAAGAATGTAGAGTAACGTAACTATCAAAACCAGTAACAAGCCCCAAATAAAAAGGAGGGTAGGGGTTGTAAGATAAGACAGGGAAAAGGAGAGTGTGTGGCAGAAATGTTAACAGCAAGCCATGGTTTTAAATATACAGAGAACCAGATCTCCATATGCGTGTATTGATTTCATTTACTTTGTGGAAAGGCAGTTCTGAGTGTACATGGTCTTCAGCTGACTTGCGGAGTTGAGCAAGAAAGGGAATCAGAGTATTTATCAATAAGTAAACTTTCCATAATCTTTAGTCTTTTAAAGACAATAAGTAGCATTTTCAAATGTCTAGCCTTTTTATCTATCTTTACTGCAGAAATGTGTAGAGAAAACTGAGTTAGAAGGTGGGATGTGAAGTGTGTTTATTTTTTAAGAACACATTGCAGCTGGCCCAAGCTGCACTTATCTCAAAGACCCAATTGATTTTACTTTTACAAATAAAATAGAAAAATAAAATAAAATGAAATGAAATGAAATGAAATGAAATGAAATGAAATAAAATAAAATAAAATAAAATAAAATAAAATAAAATAAAATAAAATAAAATAAATAAAATAAAATAAAATAAAATAAAATAAAATAAAATAAAATAAAATAAAATAAAATAAAAAAATAAAATAAAATAAAATAAAATAAAATAAAATAAAATAAAATCAGGCTGTGAGATGTTAGTTGTGTTTTGCTAATTTTTAGGTTCAGAAAATGGAACCTAAAGATTTTTTTAATTCCAGGCAATAATATCTAACAAGTAGTGAGAACCAAGTGCTAGACATTATTTTATTTTACCTTTAAAATGTTATTTTATTGTAGTGAAAGCACAAACTGAGATGTGCTCTTAATGAGTTTTGAAGTACTCACTGCTGTTGGCTACACGTACAGTGTTCGACAACAATGTAGTCTCACTTGTGTTTGTTTTGCTGTGGTTGCTTGTGATTTGATGTCACCTCCAAAAAGCCATTGTGAGACCAATGTCAACAAAATTTTCCTCTAGGCTTTCTTGAAGTTTCTTTCAGGTCTTATACTGAAATCTTTCATTGATTTCAACTTAATTTTTTGAATGGTGTAAGATAAAGAGTTTTATTCACTTGTTGCATGTGGTTATGCAGTTTTCCCAAGACCATTTATTAAAGAGACAATCCTTTTCCATTTTTGTGTTTTTGGTGTCTTTTTCAGAAATTAGCTGATCGTATATGCATGGGTTTACTTCTGGGGTTTCTGTTCCATCTCATTGGTCTCTATGTCTGTCGTTATGCATTATGACATGGTTTTAGTTACCGTAACTCTGTAATATATTTTGAAACCAGGACATGTGATGCCTCCAGCTTTGTTCTTCCTTCTCAGGACTAATTTTGCTCTTTGTGGTTCCAAATGAATTGCAGAATTGTTTTTGTATTATAAGATTATATGGGAATTTGGTAGGGAATACTTTGAATTGATAGCCTATTTTGGGTAGTATGGACATTTTAGCATGAAATCTTTTATCCATGAACCTAATATGGCTTTGCATTAGTTAGTATTTCTTTAATTTCTTTTATCAGTGCTAAATAGTTTTTGGTAAACGTATCTTTCACTACCTTAGTTAAACTTATTTCTGTGTATTTTATTCTTTTTGGTGCTACTACAAGCAGGAGTGTTTTTCTACTTTTTTTCTTTAAACATAGTGCATTGTTAGTGTTCGTACATGCATTTGTTTTTCTATCCTGCACCTTTATAGAAATCATTTATTACTCCAAACAGTTTTTTTTAAATTAAGTATTTACAGTTTTCTGTATTTAAGATCATGTCTGCAAACACAAACATTTTATTTATTTTGTGATTAAGTTGTCCTTTATTCCTTCTTTTTGGTCAAAATTTCTGGCTAGGACTTCCAATACTCGTTGGACAGGAGTGGCAAGAATGAGCACTCTTGTACCTGATATTAAAATAAAGGGTTTTATTTGTTTATCTTTTACCATGAAGTATGATCTTTGCTGAGAGCTTTCCATATGCAGTCTTTATTGTATTGAGGTACATTCTTTCAAGTCTTAGTTTGCTGAGAGTTTTATCATAAAGAGATACTGAATTTTGTCAAATGCTTTTTCTTCATTTCTTGACATGTGCTCTTTATCCAAAACTCTTAACCAAGAAAACTATACCTGGAAAAACTTTCCATCAAAAATAAAGGAGAGATAAGGAATATCCCAGACAAACAAACCTAGGGTGTCCAACCTGCAGCCCATGGACCGCACACAGCCCAACACAAAACTGTAAATTTACTGAAAACCTTTTTTTCTTGCTGATAAGTTTTTATTAGTGTTTGTGTATTTAATGTGTGGCCTAAGACAACTCTTCTTCCTCCAGTGTGGCCCAGAGATGCCAAAAGGTTGGACACCCTCTAGACCAGCCTTACATCAAGTCACCAGGTGATGATAATGTTCACAGTAGAGTTTTTGTGAATTTTTTAAAAAGAACCACATTTATGAAATTGTAAATACAAAAGTCCAAAGTCCTGTTCATACAAGAATTTGGGAGATGGTCTTTAAGACATAAAACTAAAACAAAAGTGCTATGAAGTTGAAGTTCTGGACCTGCTTCTGCACCATCTGCAGCCAATCTGCCTTGCCTGTGAATTCAATCAGATATCTTGCCCATCTGTAAATTCCAGTATTTTCATATTGATCTCCTCCTAAAAAATGGAATTTGATTTCATGCTTTATTTATTTGTTAGACCGGATTTCAACAGAACAATCGGGGGAAAAGACCAATTCCTTATAGATGAAATATATGGCTTTAAAACTAAGACTCTGAAGTAACTAGATATGTGAAATGAGGGTTTTTGTCATTATAAGATAGTGAATGCCATAAAATATTTAATTTCAGTTTTCTCCATTTTAATGTCCCTTACACAGGAAAAACTAATTTCTTTTGTCATAAAATTTAGCAGACTCAAAACATTATATTACTGACATATTGTCTGCCTCTGAGGAATAAACAGAGAAACAAAGGCTTTTGGTTATTGATGTGTATCTACTCTGAGAAAAGAAACAAAATTAAAGTAATATTTAAGAATTGAATTTAAGTGTCCAAATTCTTTCTGATCAAGTCTTTTAGGTCAAGTATAAACTAATTATGAATAGATATATAATTAAAATGTAATTTATAAATTTAATATTCTCTAAGAAAAACATGGGAAAATATATACATTTGCTTGTTCCACAGGTTCTTGTACTCAAAAACACTCAGTAATCATATGGATATAAAAAGTCAAATAAGCCCTGGCTGGTACAGTTCGTGGATTGAATGCCGGCCTTAGAACTAAAGGGTCACCAGTTCAATTCCCAGTCAGGGCACATGTCTGGTTTGCAGGCCTGGTTCCCAGTAGGGAGTGTGTGAGAAGCAGTCACACATTGGTGTTTCTCTCTCTCTCTTCTTCCCTTGCCCTCTGTGTAAAAAGGGAAAAAAAAGTCAAATAATTTCACTTCAGTGTAGGTTACTGAAATTTTCATGGGAAAGGGAGGATTCTTCATCATTAGTTTGCCTTACTCTTAGGCAAGGCAAAGTGGGACTTCATGGGCATAAGATTAAAGGCTTCACTTGCTATCGGACTGAGTGAAATGTCTCTTTTATGTAAGAAAAGCAGAGTCTAGAGTTGGTGCTGCAGCTCCTTAGTAGACACCCTTTTCAATAATTTGACAATTTGGGAGAAGAAAGATTTCTTTTTTCTTGTCTGCGACATATAAGGGCAACATTTATCTTCTTAAAATGTGCATTTAATAATGCAAGGTGTGATTGAATGCCACTCATTCCAATCTCATTGATCACATAGTGTCTGTTGGTTGCGGTTTAATTTGTCAAGGTAAGACACTCCAGTTTAAGGATGAAAGCAAATGAGCTTACTCATCTCACAATTCCCAGAGACAGAATCTGAAAATTCTCTCTTTTTCTTTTTAAAGATTTTATTTATTTGCCCTGGCTGGTGTGGCTCCGTATATTGAGCGTTGGCCTGTGAACCAAAGTCACCTGTTCCAGTCCCAGTCCGGGCACATGCCTGGGTTGTGTGCTGGGTACCCAATAGGGGTGCTTGAGAGGTAACCACACACTGATGTTTCTCTCTCTCTCTTTCTCCCTCCCTTCCCCTCTTTCTAAAAATAAATAAATAAATCTTTTAAAAATTATGTATTTTTAGAGAGAGAGGGAGGGAGGGAGAAAGAGAGGAAGGGAAACATCAATGTTTGAGATACACCAATTAGTCGCCCCTCGCACACCCCCATCCGGGTGCTTGGCCTTGTAACCCAGGGATACGCTCAGACTAGGAATCCAACTGGGGACCCTTCAGTTTGTAGGCCAGCACTCAATGCACTGAGCCACACCAGTTGGGGCTGCTCTTCAAGTTTTCTGCACATTACCACTGCTTCTTGTAAATGCTGAACTGAGTCCTCAGTTAGCAATCTGTTAGGTTTGTTGTTCTATCTGAAGGGCCCACTCGACACAGCTGTGGAAGAACCCCACATTGGATCTCCATATTAAAGGAAACTAGTTGCTAGCTTTATTTTAATACAAATGTATAGGGCATTTTAAATATGTAAATATGTCATCTGAAACCATGTGTTTGCTATTTTGCTCTTATTTATTCTGGCTTTAGGAGTAACCATTATAACTTACTTCTATATTTACTCCTCAACAGTAGTCCTTATTACTGGTTATGGTCACCACACAACAGATGAAATGTTTCCTTAGAAAACTCGTATTTATAAAAAACAGAGGATGGGAGAATAGATAAGAGACACCAAGCATGATAACTGAGATCCTAGAAGGATAAAATCTTGACTCACAATTATAGGGCATTCTATTCATTATTGTTTTCTCTGTAAGGTTTCTGATAATGCTGTGTATCAGGAGAATTTTTCCCCCAATTTGTTGGCAGAGACAGAAGGGAAAGGATTCTGCCAGAAAGACTCTTTTAGAACACTAAATCTGTGAGATGGAGGCTTCTCCTCAGAAGTGTGCTTCGGGAACACAATGCCGGTCTCTAGTGGGTTTGGAGTGGGAATCCTTTAATTGATAGTGAGGTCTTTAGGTGTTGAGCTTGAAAGCAGAGCCAGTGGTACTTTGATCTTAAAAAGATTCAAAAGAGAGAGTCATGATGCTTTCAAATACAGTGGCTGATTCCAATTAAATCTTTGGGCTACTGTGGGAGCTTTGCACCAGGCTCTGAATAAACACTGGAGCACTGATGCTCCAACACATTGAATTGAGGGGCTTGGAAAACTACAGATGTTGAGCTTTCACCAGTTTTGAAGGAGTCCAAGCAAAGATACACTTGGTGGACACCTTGATGAGTATTTTAATTAGTGTGACAGGAAGGTTAGAAGGTTAGGTTAGAAGAAAGAAGTAAAAAACAAACACAAAACCCCAGCATTTTCCTATACATATTTTATTTTGCTAGTCAATCTATTTTAAACTGTTCTATAAAATGGTTTTATACATATATGTAAGTTAAATATAATATCACATGTATTTGTGTATTGTTTCATTATTTTCTTAGAAAAAAATCAGTAGGAGTAAAATTACTGAATGAATGTGGCCATTTGTTTTTAGACTTTTGAAACAATTTAATTGACCTCTGGAAAGAATATACTACTCCCATTAGGTTTACTTTTAAGTTTAAAGATGATCCTACATTTAATGTATCCATTTTTAAATTTTTCTTTCTTTAAACACCGTGAATTCCCACTTGTTCAATTATTCATGCATATATCCCATAATTCACTCCCTTAGTCAATGACAGCTTCTGATGCCCGACCCAAAATCACTATAGCCTAGGGGCAGGTGAAATGTCCACATTTATGAAAATGGGGTAGTTTATAAGGAGCATGGTGTGTAAACTCAGAAGACTGATTTCAGACTCTGTACTTTGGGTGTCACTTGACATTTCTGAGATTCTAGTTAATCATCTTAAAAAATTGTTAACTACCTAAGAAAGATAAGCATATATGCACATACTTTCTGAACAACAAAGCTGTTTAAAAATTGTGGTTGTGATCGACTTGAAAAATGTGAATTCTTTAAACCCTCCATCAATTAGACTTATCTGAATGATAGTTCAATGTCATATTATAATAATCTGAGCAAGTATTCACCTTCAGCAGCCTCTTTAATATAGGAATGAAGCTATAAAAGCGTGCTTTTTTCCCTCCCTCCCTTCCTCCTTCCCTCTGTCCCTCCCTCTCTTGGAGAGGGTCATCAGAGGACGTGACCACAGGTAGACACTGGAGTCGGACCTCAACAGTCAGAGGTTCACCCTTTTTCCTGTCCTGGAAGCGTACGTTTAGCCCACCTCTCCTTTACTGAGAAAGACACCTAAAGGATGCATCCTTAATACAATGATGTTACTGGGAACACCTGGACTATACACATGTTAAGGCCTCTGCACAGACTCAAGATTCTGACTAGTGGGTGTGGAAACACCTCCGTACCAAGGGCAAGACTCCTATGGAAGTTTCCTGCTTTCTCAAAGTGCCATCAACCAATCTGGAGGGGTTTGTCTCTTTCTTTGGCTTCTCCTGGCCCTCATTGTGCAGGGTCCAGTTTCGGATTTCACCTAGGTAACTCCGTGGGCTGTAAACCATCACCCTCCCTCCTTATCTCTTTCTCTCTTGCATCTCTTTTCTCTCCTCTACCCTCTTTCTCTTCCTTCCCTCCTTTCTTCTTCGCTCATCTTTAAATTTTTATTTATACATGTAAAAAACAAAAATTTTACTTAATAGAGAAAGCAGTTGTTTAAAATGGTATAGAAAACGTGAGAGAACACATTGTGAAATTTTCTCCCACTGCAGTGTCCAGCCCCTCAGTTTTGCTTCCGGAAGGCATTCGATTTTCTTGTTCTTAATGTAGTCTTCCAAAAATAGTTTCTCAATATTCTCTCTCTTTCTCTCTATAAACACACACATCTGTACATACCACACATACACAAATACATCTCCCTTTTTACCATAAAAAACTATTAAGTATTATGCTCTCCATTCTGCACTTTTGTTTATGCACTGAAAATTGCTTTACAAATACATTTTGAAGGCGGCCCCATAGGAGATTATGCATTTGTTTTTACAGCTGTACAACAGTACATTATGATGGTACCATAAATTATTAAGCAGCCTGCTATTAAAGGACATTTTGATTGTTTCCCAATTTTTTTAAAAAAACTACACTGTTCCATTGCTGTTCCGCAGATGTGATTACCACAAAAGGACACATATCTATAATTAAAATAGGCAATTCAAAGAGCTAATGCATTTGTAATGTATGAATGCTGTCACATTTCTCTTTGCAGGTGTTTTACCAGTTTATATTCCCATAAGAAATGCATGAGAGTACCTTTTTGCTAACTCAGTGGCCTTCACAATGTTTTAACAACTGTTTGATCATTACTAATCAAATAAATTTTTTAAAAGACAGTACATTACAGTGCTTAAAATTTAAATTTCTCTACTATGAGAAAGGTTGGTCCTTTTTCTACTTCTTCACAGGCCCTTCACATATATATTTTCTTCACATATATATTTTTCTTCACACATATTATTATCTTCACATATATATTTTTTTGTTTTTCTGCTATTTCATTTTTATATGGATATTTTAATGAATACTCCCTCACATGTGGGCATATACTTCTTCTTTTCCAAGTAAAAATAATTACAAATGTTTATCTATGATTTGATTTTTAAATTGCCTTATATCCTGTATTTTATCATTATTACTAACTCAAATTAAAAATCTTCTAATATATTATTTTGAGATTTCATGTCTCATTAATTAGACCATCCTCAGCTAAAGATCATTCACTTACTATTATTTTTCTGATACTATTATAGATTTCCTACTGTTTCAATATATTTTCCATTGCGAATATATTTTATATGTCTTTGAAATTTATTACTCTATTTTTACTTTTCATTTGGAAAGTTTCCAGGTTGCATGAACATTTTATTAAATAATACCATATTTACCAAATTATCTGGCACTATCTTCATCACACAGAAATTCTGCAATACATCTTACCCCATCTCTTCATCTTCCTTTCAGTAGCATTGACCTGCCTATTCATGTACTAATATCACCCTTTTAACTGTAATAATAGTTAAATAAATTATAAAATAATTTTATAACAATAATATTTATTTATTTTTATAATAATATTTAAATACATAGTTTCCCCTCCCTATTGTTCTCTTTTAGAATTATTTTTGGCTTTTATTGCATATTAATACCGCCATTTGAACTACAAGAGCAAATCTAATTCTACAAAAAGTCTCTGATATTCGTTTGGGTCAAATAGATTTATAAATTAACTCAAGTAGGTTTTCAGTATTTATGAAATTGTATCTTCCTAGACAGCAGTATGGTAAAATTTTCTCTTCAAAGAGCCGTTGTAACTCTCAGTAAAATCAATTGGTTATTTATTTTTTTATAGATATCTGGTATATTTATTATTATTTTATTCCTAAGTTTTACATTTTATTTTATTGTGTCGGTTGTTACATATGGAATTTTTATTTATTTATAAGTTCTAACTGGTTCTAGATTATATTATGAAACATATTACTTTCTGAATTTTCTTAAGTTTTTCAGAGGATATTTTAGTGTGTGTAAAGTATACAAAAATATAATCTTATGTATATACAGTTATATACATTTCCAAAGACAAATAAATTATTTTACTTCCTTTGTTCTTGTTATATTCCTCTTATTTTTTCCCTTGTCTAATTATCCTAGCTAATAATTCCAGATGTCATAAAAAACACTGAATTAATAAGTATCAGCCCTGGCTGGCGTAGCTCAGTGGATTGAGCACAGGCTTGCCTACCAAAGGATCGCGGTTTGATTCCCAGTCAGGGCACGTGCCTGGATTGCAGGCCAGTCAGTTCCCAGCAGGGGACGCACAAGAGGCAACCATACATTGATATTTCTCTCCCTCTCTCCTTCCCTTCTCCTCTAAAGATAAATAAATAAAATCTTTTAAAAAATTAATAGGTATCATTTTTGCATTTTTAAACATACTTTATTGATTATATTATTACAGTTGTCCCATTTTTTCCTCCCCTTTATTCCCCGATACTCCACATGCCCCTCCCACCAGCATGCCCCACCTTAGTTCATGTCCATGGGTCATACATATAAATTCTTGGGCTTCTCCATTTCCTATACTATTCTTAACTTCCCAGTGTGTATTTTGTATATCCCATTTATGCTTCTTATTCCCTGTACCTTTCCCCCCATTCTTCCTCATCCCTTCCCTGCTGATGACTGTCCACGTGATCTCCATTTCTGTGATTCTGTTCCTGTTCTTGTTTTTTGTTTAGTTTGTTTTTGTTTTTTTTTTTAGGTTCAGTTGTCAATAGTTGTGAGTTTGTTGTCATTTTACTGTTCATACTTCTGATCTTCTTGTTCTTAGATAAGTCCCTTTAACATTTCATATAATAAGGGCTTGATGATGATGAACTCCTTTAATTTGACCTTAGCTCGGCAGATAAGGTGAAATTAATTTGACTTCTTAATTTGACTTTATCTGCCCTTCTATTCTAAATGAAAGCTTTGCTGGATAGAGCAATCTTGGATGTAGGTTCTTGCCTTTCATGACTTGGAATACTTCTTTCCAGCCCCTTCTTGCCTGCAAGGTTTCTTTTGCAGAAATCAGCTGAGAGTCTTATGGGCACTCCTTTGTAGGTAACTTTCTCCTTTTCTCTTGCTGCTTTTAAGATTCTCTCCTTATCTTCAATCTTGGCTAATGCAATTATGATGTGCCATGGTGTGTGCTTCCTTGGTCCAACTCTTTTGGGACTCTCTGAGCTTCCTGGACTTCCTAGAAGTCTATTTCCTTTTCCAGATTGGGGAAGTTCTCCTCCATTATTTTTTCAAATAAGTTTTTAATTTCTTTATCTTCCTCTTCTCCTTCTGGAACCCCTATGATTTGGATGTTGGAACATTTAAAGTTGTTGTGGAGGTTCCTAAGCCTCTCCTCATTTTTTTGAATTCTTGTTTCTTCATTTCATTCTGGTTGAGTGTTTATTTCTTCCTTTTGGTCCAAACTGTTGATTTGAGTCCCAATTTCCTTCCCTTCACTTTTGGTTCCCTGTATATTTTTATTTATTTCATTTTTCATAGCCTTCACATTTTCCTCTATTTTTTGACCATACTCAACCAATTCTGTGAGCATCCTGATTACCAGTGTTTTGAATTGTGCATCTGATAGGTTGGCTATCTCTTTATTGCTTAGTTCTATTTTTGGAGCTTTGAACTGTTCTTTCATTGGGGCTATATTTTTTTTTTGTCTCAGTGCAGCTGTTATGTTATAAAAGGGTGGAGCCTTATACATTCACCAGGACAGGGCAACCCAGGTCACTGTGTCGTTGTGCTATATGTTGGGGAGAGGCCAGAGAGGGAACAATGCCACTTGCTTGGCTCTGGACAGTTTCAATCACTTCCCCCACTACCCACAAGCAAATTAGGCCCTTCAGCTGTTGATTCCTGCATGTGTACACATTCTAGGGCCTGTGCAACTCTCTAGCAAACTCTCCTGTGAGGCTAGGAGTTTCTCCTGCTGTCAAGACCCCTATAGATTTTTACAGCCAGAGGTTTTGAGGCTTTATTTCTCCTGTTCTGGAACCATGGGTTTCATGGATTGTCTTCCTCTCCAGTTGTTCCTCTCAGCTTATCCACACACAAGTGTGGGACTGCCAGTCACTGCCTTGCCACAGGTCATTTCTGCCCTGGCTGCCCATCTCACCTGCTCCTTCCAGTCTGGATGAATGTTTCTTTTTTAAC
The DNA here is from genome assembly GCF_021234435.1 of Artibeus jamaicensis. Lineage (NCBI taxonomy): Eukaryota > Metazoa > Chordata > Mammalia > Chiroptera > Phyllostomidae > Artibeus > Artibeus jamaicensis. The sequence continues at coordinate 2,363,282 of NW_026522036.1, forward strand.
AACTTGGTTGTTGGACTTCCATACAGTTTTATTTTCTGACAGTTCCTGGTTGGTTTTTTGTGTTTACATTTGTTGTCCTTCTTCTGGCTGTGTGAGGAGTCAATATGTATCTACCTATACCTCCATCTTGGCCAGAAGTCCTAATAAGTGTCATTTTTCAAAACGATAATGTAAGTACTTCTTTTGAATCCCTTATTTGTTTCACTTTGGATTAACATTTGTAGTTTTAAGGATTGAAAGATTCTCCAATTTATTCTTGGTGTTCCCTAAGAATGGCTATTTTATTTTATAAAATGTGTTTAGGATGCCGACCATCTTCATTTCTCCTTTGATTTACTAATATGGAGAGTAATATCAATAGGTTTTCTGAGATGGAAAAATCCACCATTTCTAAAAGAACTCCTGAGGGCCTGTTGTTTTCTTTGGGGAAGTTATTTTTTATAGAATTTTGTATAGATTTTCAGCTTTACTAGAGGCAGTTTTATTAAATTGCCCTTTTAAGTAAATTATCTTTTTTAATGCAGATTCTCAAATTTGCATAGAGTTTAGTAATAAAGTGCATCTTTATATTATTATTTTTATTAAGGCAAAACCAATAATTTCCCCTAAGATGTTTTTAAAGATTTTATTTACTTGCAGGGGGAAGGGATACTTCAATGTGTAGCTGCTTCTCCATGCCCCGGGACCTGGGCCCATGTCCCCTAATATTTAACTCAATAAAATATTTGTGACACTATGTTAATCATTTTGAAGTATAAAATTTACCACATATGATATATATTTTAAATATTAAAGTAAAACAATCATTTTAAACAAACCATATGTTAAGCCTGGCTAGGACTTGATTGATATTTTATGTACCTCCTTTTGGGGGTACATGCAAGGAGTTATATGCAAAGCTATCTCTGAGGTGCATTATTGTTAACTAAAATGCTATGTGAAAGCTGCAGATATCTTCGAATTTACTAAGTAATGAAAATCTGTGTATAAAAGTGGTTATAATTTAATTTCCAACCTGCAGCGTATGAGAGGTCCCATTACTTTAAATCCAGACCACAATAATCGGAACTGATCTGATTCTTAATTTTCCAATATATTAATTGTGGAATAATATTTCATTATTTTTTCAATGGGTCTTTCTTCAGCATATGAATGCTGAGTTCCCATTAATATTTTTAGCTCTAAAAACTTAAATTCTGGTGAAAAGTCTGTTTAAAGGTTTCTCACATTTTTCTAATGGGTTTCTTGTCTCTACATTATTGATTTGAGGAGTTCCTTATTTATGCTAAAAACTAGATTTTTGTCAATTATATGTATCTTCAGCCATACTTCTCATTACACACACAGACACACACACACACACACACACATTTTCCTCACTTTCTTCATAATGATTTTTTGATGAGGGAAATTTCTTAATTTAAGTGTAGGCGAATGTACTGCTTAAAATAGATTTACTACTTTCTATAATGTTTAAGAACATATTTTGTACCTACAAATATAAAGATATTTTACGAAGTTGCCTGTAAAAGCTTCATAAATTTGCCCTTAATATTTCAAACCTTATATTCAGGAACTGTTTTTGTCTGTTGGTTTGTTTTTTGCATACTGTGTGAGGTCGAGGTTAAATTTCATTTTATTTTTAATTGATACTATATTCCTCAGCATAATTTATTGAAAATCCTGTTCTTTTCCATTGATCTAAAAAAGCATATCTATCCAAAATATCAACATATGTGTGAGTTAACTTCTTGGTAATGTTCCTATACCAGAACTCTTGGTTGAGAAACTTAAAGAGAAGAGTTTTTTCCAAGAAACTGGGAAATCTAGAGCTCAAAGTTTACCAAAACTATATCTTAGCCTGAATGTATCTCAATTCCCTATTACATTAAGGTTTAACCATTTTATCAGTCTTTTCAAAGAACCAGGTTTTTGTTTCTTTGATTTTTCTCTATTAATTTGCTGATGTCAATTTCATTGATTTCTGTTTAATTTTCATTCTTTCTTCCTTTGCTTAATTTGAATTTTATATTTATTTTTAAAATATATGCATTCAATCCTATACATTTTCCTCTAAGCACTGTTTTTACTGCATCCACACATTTTGGTAAACTTTGTTTTTACTTAGTTTAAAAATATTTTTTTAATATTTTCAATGCTTAATTTTTTAATTCTTCCCTCCCACCTCTCTCTCTCTCTCTCTCTCTCTCTCTCTCTCTATATATATATATATATATATATATATATATTCACATATATACATATACACATATATACATATACATATATATAAATGTATTTATAATTTATATTTAAAGTGGGTTTCTGGTATAAAACATACCTTGTTTTTTGATGCAGTCTTGACAGTACTGTGTTTTAATTTGGTACATTTAGACTACTGATATTAAAAGTAAATATTAATGTAGAAAACAAATATCTACCATATTTGTTACTTGAAATACTTGCTGACCTTATTATCTCTCTGTTTTCTTCTATTTTCTATTCCTTTTGTGGTTTTAATGGAAATTTATGCAATTCCATTTCCTCTCCTTTTTTGTGCATCTGTTATACTCCTACACTTGCAAATAGCATTGTGTGCTTCGCAGTGTGAGTACCTGATGATGACAAAATACTGCTATTTCCTCCCTCTCATCTCTTGTACCTTTACTATTATTTATTTCACTTGTACATAGACATACATAACCATGTACGTACATAACTGAAATATTATTATTGATATGATTGTATACATTCAACATGTTAGGCCAATTATAAATAAATACTAAACTTAAAGCATCTTCAATTTTCTTTCTTTTCTTTGTCCCTCCCTCTTTTCCTTCCTTCCTTCTTCCTTTAAATTCTATTATGTTTCTTTTTGTAGATTCTCTGAACTATGGATTTTACCAGTGCTTCTCAGGTACACCAATTCCCTAGTTGGGACGAGGGACCACAGAGGGCTGGAGGTGGGTATTTCCCTTCCCAGGTCAGTTAGGCTCTGATAAAAGCCCAGCAGGTTAGGCTCTAGTTAAGTAGTTTGTCCTGGGGGGGGATCTCATTAAGAACAGAAGGCCCCTGGCATATTTTTAAGTGGTTCCTTGTTCCTTCTCCCTGGGGAAAGCATGAGGGGAGTTTTTGCAGATATTCATTGTGAGAACCTGTGAATAGAGGTTGAAGAGCTGAAACTCACAAAACTGGGGGCAGCATGAGGACTGGGTCCTCCTTGAGTTTCTGTCTCTCAGAGTTTTCCATACAAAACCTCCAACATTGTATCAGTTTCAGTTCAAGTTTCACTACCATAACACTGGTTTCTGCAGAGTTTTTGCTCAGGTGAGGTGTGATCCTTTGTCCTCGCTTGTCAGTTCCTCTAAATTGGGGGCCTGTAGTTTGCTCACTGACCATATTTCTCTTAAACTCTGATAAGAGTTGTTGACATTTTCAGTTCCTTAAGCTTTTTACTTATTGTTAAGATGGAGTGGCAACTTCTAAGCAGGCTGCAATGTGGAAGTCTTTCACTTCATTTTTGTAAAGTCATCTCTAAAAAAAATTCCCCATTCTTGTTCCAATATTTGTTAACTCATGCTTTCTTTTTCCTAGTGTCTTGGCAAAATTCTATTCTGCAGTTGTATGAACATAGTTATAGATAAATCTAAGACCTCCAAATAAGCATGCCACACAAAATGACAAAGGCTACAATGGCATGATAGAAAATACAGAGCATATAAAAATATGGCATTGTTTAGAGTAAAATAAAACATCAAAATATATTTGTGTGACTTCCCCTGGCTGGTGTGCCTCAGCTGGTTGGAACACGGTCTGGTAGCCAAAAGGTTGTCAGTTTGATTCCCAGGAAGGGCACATACCTAGGTTTCAGGTTTCAGGTTCTCCTGGCTTCAGGTGCATATGATCCCCTGTCTGGGTACACACAGGAAGCAGCCAACTGATGTTTCTCTTTTCTCTCTCCCTTCTTTTCTCTGTAAAAGCAATGAAAACATGTCCTCAGGTGAAGATAAAAAAATTATACACACACATATACATAACCAGGCTAAATACACATATACACTTACATATACAAAATACATAAATACAAAATGCACTTTTACTGAATACCCTCACAAGAAGCAAGTATATCAACAATAAGAACAAGGCAATATAACTCTGTTTATAAGTTACATGGGTATACTTAAAATGTATTTACTGAGAAAATATATAACACACATTTTTAAAATGTAGCAGCATTATATTACTATAAGGCAAAGTTTGATTTATACAAAATCACATTAAAAAGTCAATGAAGTGCCATTAATAGTGACCACATATACATGGAACAATGTATCTGGTTTGGGTCCTGTTCCTGTACCTCCAGTTTGCCCAGCTGCTACGGAAAATCCCACGGCTCTCAGCCAGGCCCGTTCCTGTGTTGGGTACTAAATGTTAATGCTTTTCTCTTCAGCAGAGTGGACCTGTCAATATTTCTTCTTTTTTTTTTCTTGGAGCCTTGAGCTTACATTTTTAGCTGCCTTCTCTCTGTAGCATGAGCATTTGGCAGTTGTCAAAAGAGGAACATTAGAATTATGTTAGCATTCGTTCTTTCCTTTCTCTTTTCAAAAGCAGTTTTGTTACAGGAAAGTGAAGCAACCAGACACTGAGGGATTCTGGAGTACGAGGTTTATTAACGTTCACGAGCCTATAGGAATCAATCTCCAAATTCTGAGCCCAGACAAAGGATTCTTGGGGTTAATATAGCCTACGGGGTCTTCCTGCCTACTTAGCAAAGCGAGATACAGAAGCGGAATGCGGAAGTTAGTTCTAGCTTCGTGGCAGAAGCAGAGTACAAAGGCTAAATTGGGAAATTAGTTCTAACCGTGGGGGTGCTGATCCTAGCCCTTGTGAATATCCTGCTGTTTGCTTTCCCAAAGGGCCCTATTGCTCCTCCTACGGTGTTTCAGGTTTGGGTAAACAAAGGTTCTTCAAAGCTTCCCATATTAGTTTTACCCTTCAAATTCCCAATTTCTTCTCTTGAGTTCTATTATTCCACCAAAACATCTTTTGATTTCAGTACCCACAAAGGTGGTGCGTGTGCGTGTTTAATATAAACATAATATTTTATATAAATGATTTGGAGTTTCTCATTTTTCTCACTAGGAATATGAATCTATTCTCCCAGAGGTAGATATAATATCACTTGAATGCAAAATTCTGTCTGCGCTTGTAGATGTGTCTCTGTGTATATGCATGCAAATTTCATGTGCCTTTACCCCTTTTTTGTGATGTATTGCACATTAGATAAATTGCAACTTTGAGAAAAATATTGACTTCTATGCCAATTAAAAAAACAAAAAGAGGAAGCAAAATGTAACTAGAGACATTGAAATTAAGAACAATCTGACAGTAACCAGAGGGGTGATGAGAGTGGATAATGGGGGGAAGAGGGGAAGGATTTTCAGGAACAACTACAAAGGACACATGGACAAAACCAAGGGGGAAAGAAGGGTAGAAGCAAGGGTGGGATTTGGGGATGGCTGGGGTGTGTGGGGCGTGGTAGGGGATAAATGCAGACAACTGTAATTGAACAATAATAACATAACTTTTAAAATACGACGTTTATCTTCACAATTGTAATTATTTTGACTAATAAGCCAATCTTCCCAGTTTTCCAAGTTCTCAGCTTTAAAGAATTTAATTCGCTGTGATCTCTTCTTCTACAGATACATTCAACCTATTACTAAGTCCAGCCCATTTTATCTCTGTTGTATGTCTTGGCCATTTCACACCTAGTACTATTGTTGCTTACCTAATTTACTTTTATTTCTTCTATTATTGATTACTTTGTTCTTATTGTATTTTTCCCACTACCATTTATCCCCATCCACCTTCTTCCATCTCCACCCACTCCCCTCACCATGGCAACCACCATACTGTTGGTCATGTCCATGAGTCCTTTCTCTTTCTTTGCTTAATCCTTCCACTCTCCACCCTCACCCCCAGCTGTCAGTCTGCTTTCTAGTTGCTTTCTAACTGGACTCGCCTGAATAACTGTCTTTCTCAAATCTCTACTGCAATATATTGTATGCGTTACTGCCAGGAAAAGCTTTTTGAGACATGACTTACATGATTTAATCTCCACGCTATAAATAAAAGGAAAAAATCTGTGCAATCCCATTTTTTTATAAAACATGTTTTATAATCCCTAGCCTGATTGTCCAGGTTATAAATACTTTTACTTCAATATGCATTTGCAGATTTAACACATCACAAATGTTTTATAAAACTGCACAATGCAATTGCTCACTTCTTTACCCTTTTTATAGCTTTGACTATTTTGTTCCTGGCTTTTTACAGAAAAATCTTTTTGCCCCTATTTTTACATGTGTAAATCCTACTCACCATACAAAGTTTAGTTTATATGCCATCTTTCTCATAGAATTTTATCAAACAATATATAGAGAAAAGGGAATCTGACAAATATGTTTAATCAATATGTCCCAGATATTATGCCATGTACCATCCTGTAAGTGATCACATTTTAAAACAGCAATTCCTGTGAAATACCGTCATCTTTCTTCTTTTTTGCAAGCTGAATGATACTCAGAGAAACTAACCTCACTTAACTTTTAAAAAGTTATAAATGGCCCAGGCTGCTTTTGAACACAAAGATATTTAATTGCACAGTCCTATATTCTCCATTCCCTTGCATGCTCTCTATTTTCTGAAATTAAACATCTCTGTCTCACTTCTAGACTTTACCTGTATTATTTAATGAAATTATTGTATTTTATATGCCTCACAAACGTGTGTGTATATCTAGAATTTGGTTTTTAAAGGAAAAATTTGATTTTCTGGATAGCTCTGCATGTGCTCTCAACAGGTGTTGGATAACTCACCACACATCCTGGTGCCCGGATCTCCACCACTACCACCGTCATTCAGCCTGAGCCGTTTTACCTCTGGCACAGTAACAGTCATGTTATCACCATGCTCAAAGGTGGCCCAGCTCTGTTTGCCGTTAAAATGTTTCTACATGAAGATTGGAATTAAAAAATATAGAAAACGGTTCTATTTTAAATTGGTATTTTAAATGTGACGGTTTTCTGCTTGTGGAAGAGAGCCAGTAGCACCTATATTCAAGATTTGCTTCTACTAAAATAAGAAAAAAGAAATTTAAGGTCTTTGTATGTTTTTACAAAAGAGTGCTTTCAGATGGAAAAATAAAGAACAGGTTGTACCCGAGGCTCCTCCTCCAGCACGGAGAGTTTAAACCAGAGACGCGGCCTGAGATGAAAATCACAGACAGTGTTGTGACTTACCTGTCTTGCAGCGTCAGCCTGACTTCATTGTCAGTTATTCCTTATGTGTGTTGGGGGAGGGGGGGGAAGGGGACAAATGAGAAGGCTTTTGGGGAAGTTAAGAAAATACCACTTTTACCTAGGGAATATTGCCCCTGGGATACATTTAAATCTTTTGAAGGTGATGCCTCTCTACTGCCTATGAAACATGGAGAGAAGGACCCTTCAGACATTCTTGCTTCTGTCCTTAAGAGACGTTGCCTGGCTAGTGGGAGGGGACTGAGTTCACAGTAATAACACTGTTACATAGATTATGTGGCAGAAAGAGAATAAAATGTCCATATCAAAAAATGCTGGGGTGGTTCTCACCTGCTTGCTGCAGAACCCAGTCACTCACAAGACTGGGTCTCCCTGACAAAGAGAACACAGTTCCGGATAAAACCCTGGTTGGAGAGTGACATGTTATTAGTCACAGCACATTTAAAACGAACATCCAGTTAGGGACAAAGCAGTGAAAAGTACTTTGCACATACTTATAAGGACTTATGCAAATATTCAAGAGGGCAAATTAACATTATTATACATTCATAGCATTATAGAAACTTTATTTGTGATACATTTTAATTACTATTCCCACCACACTGAGGCATGATTTGACCTTACTTTACTAATATCATCATCGAAGGTCACAGAAACTTTTTGACTTACTAATAGCTATTACGTGAAAGACTATTACATTTCAAAGTATTGGCTTTTTCCAGAGTTAAAAAAAATCTGATAATCTAAAAAAGAGCATGAAACTCTAAAAAGGATCATATACAGAATTAAGAAACGGGGTCCTAATCGTAGTTTGGGCCTAATGGTGACCTTGGGCATTAACCTCACCTCATAGAAACTGATTTATGATATGTATAATTAAGGAGAGGGTGAGTCATATAGCTAATACTGTTAGATACACATTATATATTTTTATGAGAAAAGTATGACTGTTCTTATTTTATGGTTTTGAGAAATAAGGGTTAGAAAGTTCGTGTGGTTGGGAAAGTTTCACCAGTGGGCACCAGGAGCCAATTCCCCAACCCAGGTATATTAAAGAGTAAAAGCCACATTACTGACAGTGCATTTTAGTTACTGACCAATGAAATCAACCTTATTTCTAATTGTTTAGCAACATAAAGAATACATAATGTCAGCATTGTTTGATAGCCAAACAGCAAACACACTCTAATATTGGCTGCACTCTAATATCATTAGTGAGAAAACAGCATTTTTTGCAGCAATTCTAGGAGCCCAAAATAATGGCAGTCACCTAAATCCTAATGTCTCCACATACCTGCTAAAATCTCTCTAGATCAACAAGACCAAGTAAAATTACAGAAGCCTCATACTTTCCTTGGAGATATGCAAACGAACAAAATCCAAACCAGACAGAATATTTTCTGAAGGCATGGAGAGTGAATAAAAGCAGGCGTGTCCAAGGGGAAGTTGAATTAGGAGAGGATTGAGGCAAGTGACATGTTCTGTTTTTTCTGGGTTTTATTCTTAAGGCAAACCATAGTCAGAACTGTGCAGAGCTCTAAATTCCTGATGGAAAAACCAGGCTTTTAGGCCTAAGGATCCCCAAACAGAACACCCACAGTTGCCAGGAAGTGAGAGCCCCAGAAGGAAGAGTGGCTCTAACTCTTACTCTGAGGTCTGCACAGATAATACACATTTCGTGTATGCCTGAGACAGACAAATCACAGCCTAGATGAAAAGGAAAGAGATGGATCACGGTTTGAGCAGGCATCCAAGTGAGAGTTTGGAATTTGAGTTTTAAAAAATTGATTGCCTGACAAACAACCAAAAATTGAATTCTTGTAGACCATGACAGAATCTTCATCATGTATAGGATACAATTCATATTACTCAGTAACTGAAGAAAAGTCAAAACATGACTCTTTGACTCTGATGCTGGAATTAGGAACAAGTATTTTAAAGCAGCTGAAATAACCATGTTCAATTTAAATAAAGAAAAATGTGCCATTGGTGTATAAAAATCAGAAACCAACAAATAGAATTTGTCAAAATAACAAAATGAAAATTCTGCAACTGAAGAAAATGCAGTATCTAAAATAAAATATTAATGTTTGAGAATAATAGCATAAACAATGCAGAAGAGAGAATCAATGAGCTTGAAGACAAGTCAATGGAAATCATTCAAATTAAACCAGAAAAAGAGAGAAAAGGAAAAGAAGATTAAACACACATACACACACACACACACACACACACAAGAAAACTGGACTCTGAACCTATGCAGATATACTGAATCAAAGGTCTAGTATGTATGTAACTGGCACCCAGGATAGGAGATGAAACAGAATGAGGCTTACAAAAATAATTGAAGAAACAATGTTAGCATATTATTCAAATTTAAGGGAAAGACATCAATGTATTGATTCAAGAAGTACAGCAAGCTGAGGCAGTATGCACATTTTATTTTATCTGGTTGAGTTTTTTGTATATATCATATCATGTAAGCTCCTTATTGATTTCCCCAGCTCCCAGTTTTCATCTTGCTACAACTTCATGTCACTTGTATTTCTAAACCACAGATTTGACAGTGTAACCAGCCCATTTAACCAATAAGGGTCCTTGGCTCTTCATTGTCCATGGAAGAAATGTTTACTAACAAATAATGCCTTTCTTTCATCTGCTTACATGGTACTTTGTTTTTGTCATTTTTTCGCCAAGGCTTTTTTTTTTGTATGCTTACCAAGAGTGAGTTTTATTTGTTTCCAAGTTTCTACGCCAGTTTTACTTTAATTAAACAATTTAAATGTAACAAAATAGGATGAAATATGGTGTGACAGAAACGTTGTATATACAAAAGTTAAGTTAAATACTTGGTAAAGATTTTACTCATGGCTCACTATTGATTTAAACAATAAGTGCCCTTTTGGTTGAACTGTTTTTCTCTTAGTTGTTAAAGTCAAACATAATTCTCAAAATTCAGTACCTGGAAAGCATTCAGATTTTTTCAGGCTATTTAATACTGATAGAAAATAATTTACATAATACTTAAGACTCTTCTGTAGTCTGTGAGGATAATTCCCTCAAGGGAATTTCTGCTTTATGATGATATTGTAGAAAGTAATAATTGCGATGGAGGAGTAAATCAGTAAATAAGAGCTAAAGCAAAATAAAATAGAAAATGAAAGTATTTGGTAAAGGGTTTCTTATTCACAAATCCTAAGAGCACTTTAAAGAAAAGAGAAGATTATGCAAATATAATGATTTGAGGAGTTATATATTTATAATTATTTATTATAAATATTTTCCTTAAAATTCCTTTACTTCTTATAAAACCTATGTCCTTCCTCTGCAGGTTTGTTAGATTTTTGACTTGAAAGCGTGGAGACTTCCATTTTACCAAGAGAAAATAGATTTCTGTTTTGTACTCAAGTAATGCGGTTGTTATTTAGCACAGCCCTGGCTGTGCCCAATTAGGAAATAGTAAAGAGATATTTTAAACAGGCTGCACTGCTATAAAATGGATCCTTTTGGGAAACTCCATGTTCCCTAGAAATGTGAATCTGGGTCACGTGAGAGTACAAACATACTCATGCTTTCTTCCAAAGATAAAAATTACTGCAGGAAAATTCCAAATGGCAGCATATTAGACAAATGACCAACAGCAACCAAAGGGCAAAGGAATCATCAGATCTTGCCTCCAAAAGAGGGTGAGCATTGCCCAGTAACTGCACAAAGAGAATGGAATTCTAACTCCATTGCTGTGCAAAACCACGGGGCATGTGAAGTCTAGAGAGAGGCTTGAATAGTTGAGACATGTGATGTTGGATGCCTTATTTCATTCCCTTCTAAATAAAATGTCCCTACCTTTAAAAAATTTTTATCTCACATTGAGATGCAATAGAATTATGTAGTAGATAAGCATGAGATTTTTAGTCAGAAAAATTGGACATGAATTCTCCATATAGTAATCTTGTGAATTTTGGCAAATTTGTCTGACACTCTGAACCCCAGTTTTCTTATCTATCAAATGGAGAAGATAGTAATTCCTCCTAATTTGTGAGGCTAAGTAGTAATAATATGCATGTTTGTCCACTGTGTGCCTATGTGTACAGATTTCTTTTCTTTACCCTCTTCTGTTCTCCTTCACCTTCTCCTTCTTCTGCAAATTTAAACCATGGAACATGTCCAGGCTTATTTTGCCAGCTCCAGTATTCCTACCCCCTCTAGACTTCTGAAATGCTTAAAAAAATAAGGGATTTCCTTTCTTCCTTGGAATAAGAGCGTCTAAGTATCAATAAATCACTTTGGTCATAAATGCTAAAGGAAAGAAGAAAATATCTCTTAATGTATTCCTGAGAAATGATGAAGTCTTTGTCGTAGGGATAAGTGATCACATAATATATAATAAAATGTAGAAAAAATACATTGGAGAGGTAAGTTAAACAGTGATTACTAAAAAAATCATTACTCTTAAGGACTTTGTGGTCTTTGTGGTCTTTGTGTCTCTTAACTATTGTTTTGATTTCTTTTCTCATTGATGAATATTTTTATCTTACACCTAATAATTGTATTTGTACTTTGTGTAAGATTCAGGTGACACAAATTCTGCATCAGTCCCCTTATGGCAGCATGAGTTTCCTTGCGGGGGAGTCGGAATTCATCTCTAGCCTAGAGAAATGTCATTAACTTCTCTGATATCCTATATCCTCATTGGTAAGATTGCAAATTAGCCCCTGATTGCTTTATAGGTTTGATGACCAAATACTTGAAAAGTGAATGGAAACTTTAAATTATTGAGTACATGCTAATTATAGTTTGTGATGATGCTTAACTTCAAATCTCTGGTTTAATTTCTTCAGAACATTGGCAGACTGGGGTGGAAGTAAGGGGAATGCTGTGTTCCATTTTAAAATAATGAAAGGTTCTTTCGTTTTAAGATGACTCAATGAGTCACTTGTTGAAAGACAAAAATCATGAGTGGGTTTATAGCACTGGACCTCTGCTAACTCCTCTACACACTCTTGAAATCACTGACATGAACTTGAGAGACAGAAAAGGCAGGCAGTATATAGTGCAAGGTCATTAAACAAAGCAGAGTGTGAGGATGGTATAGATTCAGTGTCTTCTAACCTAGATCATCAATCTTGACTATTGGCAAACAGATTTTGTATATTTAGATGTGATATGGCAGCAGAAAGAAGCTTGCAAATGCACTTTCTGTGCAGGATTTGTGGCAAACAAATGTGTGGCCACAAATGTGTGGCAACAAAGTAACTCCTTAAGATTCAATAATTTGATCTCCATATGTAATAAATTATTGACAAAAACTATATTTTCTGGTCTGTGAAAAATATTTAGATGACTATTAATTAAATGCTTAAACTCTCTAAATTTCCTGTTCTCTCAGGCATGCAGTATGACTGCATTTGTGATGGAAAAACATTCTATATTCTCTTTACAGAATATTAGATGGGGAAAGCCATGTGTTTAGTCAGAATTATGGTCTATTCTCTTTACCTGTGCTCCAATGAACTCTGTTCGCTGACAAGTTATTGATAAGTGTCTCTACTTCATAAAGTAAGCCATCATATTGTTGAACTATCAGAATTCAATTATACTCATAAATTCTATTTATTAATATTGATTCAAAATCCTCTACTTCCAACTAATGATCATTGCTTTATTGTTTGAAATAATTCCCACTCTTTATTTTCCTTTGTCTGAAAATATTTTTATTTATGCCATAGTGGACATTGTGGTTATCCCTTCAACATACGTTTACCCCCATGTCACTGTGCAGGAACCATAACCAGTGGGTGAAGGTGACCATCGTTCTGGCCTTTCGCCAACGCCGCACTACAGTCCAGGTCTCCGTCATTACATTTCTGGCCTCTACAGCCTGTTGTCTTCTGTGTTCCCTGTTTCTTCCATCCTTACTAGCATCCATTCTCAGTAGCTCGGGAGATCTCCAAAAGCACTAATCTTACTCTGTTACTTCTCTGTTCCATTTATGCACACAATTATACTGGAGGAGACCGGTTTGTCTTGGCCTGGCAAATGTGGCTCAGCTCTGTATGGAAAACCTACAGATGCCAAGTGATGGGCAGGAGCCAGACCTTCAAACCAAGTTTTCCCGTGGGAATCAGGCCTAGAAAATACTTACAGATTGTTATGGCTTGCTCTTGCTAAAACTCCATCACCCTGGTCTAAAACAACAAATGTGTATTGTCTGTCTTCAAGGTAATTTCCAAAGCCTGTGTGAATTTTCCCAAGGACAGAGCTAATCGGCTCATTGCCATTCCCCTCTGCATGTTATTTTCATTTCCTTGATTGTACCTAGAATGTAGACAGTAATATTCTATGTGACAGATAATAAATCTTTCTTTGATGTAAGACCCCAAGAAAACAATAAAAGCCTGTCTAGTCAAGGGTCGGGGTGCTCCCCTCTTGAGGGAGTGGCCGAGGCACCACAGGCACTCTCCCCTTGAGAGAGTAGTCGTGACTGTTACTTTTCCACACAGGGTTGTTGTCCCTGTGCATTGATTCTCATCGTCAATTACAACAGGAGGACTTTGCTGGACAGGGTCTGCAACATCTGGTGCCCGGAACAGGGACACAACATTATACAATTGCATTACCTTGCTCTTTGAGTAAAATGTAATCATTTCATTATTTATAAAGCCTCAATGTGATCCGATTTTTCTCTGTTTCTCCAAACTTACACTATTCCACACCTGGAGTACTACTCTCTGGCCATCTCAGCTTTTCTTTCCTTTCTTTTACTCAACTGAGCCTTTTTCTACATGTAGGATTTTGCATTTGTCCTTCTTTTACCTAGAAATCTCCTCCCATAGCACATCAGAAAGCTAGTCCATTCTCATTTTAAGATATCAACCAACTGTAATTCTTTTAAAGGCTCTGGCACACAACTAGTATTACTAAAGTATCCACTTTACCGTATTCTATTTCTTATTAACTATTTTATTTTCTTTGTGGAACATAGTACAAGAAGCAGTTATGTCATGGTTCTTTACTATTTTGTTAAGTATCTAACCCAGTGGGATGTGAACTACATGAGGATAGAGGCTATTTCTATTTTTTTTCATTGCTGAAATAAATAATTGGACTTGGCTTGTGTATTGGAACTTCCCAACAAATAATTGTGAATTTATGTATAATTGAATTGAGCTTGCATACATCATTATATTATTGTTAGCAATATATCATTTTTCAGTGCTAATAATTGATATAATGATGTATTATATCGATCATTATGATGTAAAAATAAGAATTAATTTATTTGTTATAGAGAAAAATAATGTAGTAATTTCTTCCTGTAAGGATTTCTAACCCTTCATGAGTTTGTAGCTCAATTAACATTGGCACAGATTGTCTTGTGAAATAAAGTAGTTTAAATTGGCTTCTCATTTATACTTTTTTCATGTTTATAAGAAGAGGTAATTTGTGAATATCTTACCTCTCAAAAAGTATTATACCTTCCGGTGGATACTGAAATATAGATAGTGCTAATCACTGGTATTTAGTAAATACTAATAGAATCAATGTATATTTATGTATTTCTTTGATTAAAAGGGTATTTATCGATTTCTTGTGGACTTGGCCTCACCTCTTTCTGTCAAAAGTCCTCTTTAAAGAAAAAAGATTTTCATTTCTGGGTGTGTCTCAGAATAGTCATTTTCTTCTTTTCTGATGTAGAAACCAAAAAATAAGAAGGAAAGGTTAACTTAGAGTTTGTCATTTGAAAAACATCTTTGACACACACTAGACATTATGCTAGACTTTGAAGGTACAGCAGGAAACAAACAGATAAGTTTCCTATTGGGGTATCCATTATGTCCAGGAAATTCAAAATAAATAAGTAAAAACATAGATAAGGTAACAGAGTTTTTAATGTGTATTGGTGGCAAAACTGAAATGGTCCCTGTTTTTGAACTGACAAATTCGGGGAAGCAGGAATCCAGGCTTCAATCAAATAATCCCACAAATAAGCCAAGTTGGTTTGTATATAAAGATTGACTTAAAGGAAAAAGTCAATGTGTATTGAGTTTGTCAAAAAGTATAAAGCATTCAGGATATAGGGTTATAATTATTGATTAGCTGATGTGTTAGCAAGCTATTAATTAATACATTAAGATCAAGGGTAGAGGCATACAATACCTGAGTTTTGCAAGTAATAATAGTCATATTTTTTTCACCAGAAACTTCCATGAAGATTTAAAGTTCTTCTTAACTTTCTTTGGCTCTAGCCGTGATGTTCTGTTGCCTATGTGGGTTGTACTGAGTTAGTCCAAGTTTGGCATAGTGGCTGATAGGAAGTAGTCAATAAATTGCTCTTCTCTTGTTTCATTACCAGCTTTGACTATGACTTGAATAATCATTATTTCATTCAAAACCATTATTTAAATTGAAAGCTTGCTAAGCCATATCATAGAACTTTCTTCTCTTCTTCCTTTCTGCCTTCTATTTGTCCCTCATTGACATCCTCCCACATACTATCTCACTCTTATTTCTTTCTTTCTCATATTTCCTAAGCTCTTACAGTAGATTGAACAACATAAATTCTCAGGAACGTTAAAATAATAACTGGAGGTTTTTTTTTTAATAGACCTTACCTTTGAATCTTCTAAGGTCTTCAGTGTTTCATATAAACTAACCAAGTATTCCTGGCCAGGTAGCTCAGTTGGTTAGACCATCATCCTGATACGCCAAGGTTGTAGGTTCAATCCCCAGTCAGGACACATGCCAGAATCACCCAATGAATGCATATTTAAAATTTAAATATATATATATTTATATATTATGTAAATAACATATTATTTATACAATGATATACATATATATGATATATAAATATGTATTATATATTTATATATTATATAATTATATATTACTGTATTATATAAAGTATATATGATATATAAATATATATTATGTATTATATGTGTGTGTTTTGACAACAGAGCACCAGACTTTATACTTTAGGTATATATAAATTTACCTATGTATTTTTAAGTTTATCTTTGTAGAAATTTTATTTCACAGAGGAGGCAGAGGAAGATTATTGTCTTATCAGTTGAATTATCAGTTAGATAATCAGTTCCAGATGAAGTTAGTTTTAAAATGGAAAGTCAATTCCTTGCCCTATCTCTGCTTTCATCTTGTACAATTGCATTGCCCCATTATTTATATTTAGATAAAGACAACCCAACTTAATAGTTTGTTGTAATCATCTCTCACAAATAGGTATTAAGAACCTATTTTACACCCTGCATTGTGTTCAGTCCTAAGGGAAAATGAAAAGGTAGTAGGATATTTGGCTTTGCCTCCTTGACGCGTGCTGTTTTATTCTTCTTCCTTTAAAGAGGATTCTATTAAAAATGTTTCAGTTTTTTGTGTGTGTTTTTCATTATAATGACCTCAAGAAATGCAGACTCCAAAAGTTTTCCAGTGTTGCCTTTAAATGTTTAACAAGATGTCAATAAATGCACAGAGCAGTAGCCAAAGTACCATAGGACGAATAGGCGTAATGGTGCTTAAACAATAGATTTATCCCTCTGTGTGTGTGGTATTGTGTGAGTCATTTAAACTTTTCAGACTTGTTTTCCTTATCTGTAAAATAAAAATGTTTTGACTGGAAAGTGTTAAAGGTTCCTTTAAGATTCCATTAACTATGTCTGACTTCAATCCCTCAAGCTTCAATTTAGGTCAAGGTTTCACATTAGTTTCTCAGTGGAAAGATAGAATGGATTATTTTTCTTTTAAAATCACAGCCTTAGGAGAAAATAATACAGTTGACCCTTGAACAACATGGGTTTGAACTGTATAATTCCACTTAAACATATTTTTTTCAATAAATACTATAACTGTGTTTTCCTTTTGAATTTTCTTAACATTTTATTTTCTCTAGCTTACTTCATTGTAAGAATACAGTATATATTATACATAACATACAAAATATGTATTCATTGACTGTTTATGTTATTGGTAAGACTTCCAATCAACTGTAGGCTATTAGTACTGTTGGCCCTCTGTACCCACAGATTCCCAGTCTGAGATTGAAAGGGCTATTTTTGATTCACAGTTGGTTGAAACTGTGGCTATGAAAATTGTGGATATTAAGATCCAACTGTAATTAAATTTTTCTGATTCAAAGTTACATGCAGATTTTCAACTATGCAGGGGGTCCATTCCCCTCACTTGCACTTTGTTCAGGGATCAACTCTATATGTAATTTTGAGGCTAGCATTCTGGATTTGGGAAGAAATATATTAATGAACATAAGCTTTAATCAGTTTGGTCAATAAAATATTCTTTTCTTGAGTGGAAGACAGTTATGTTAGTGATAAACAATGATTTAAAGTTTTTAAGAGAGCAATGGTAATTTTTTAACTGAATTGCTACAAAATCTTTTCCCTAAAACTTGAAATTACAGCAAAATCAAATGTACTGTTCTGCATTTTCTAGATGTAAACTTAGTCTTTTTATATCTCTAAGATTTTTTAAAGTATGTAGTATAGATCCAAACCTGAAATTCCTTGAATAAACATTTTTCTCTGAAATGAGAAATATTTTAGTCATAGTACTAAGTGAATGTATAGGGCACATCTCAGTTCAAATTCAGCTTGAAAGTTCTGATAAAGAGTTTGCTGTAACTATGACATATTTTTTTCTTTTCTTTCCTCCCCTGAAATTTGGCACCATCATCTAACTACAGTTGACTTTCAAGTTCTTGAGTCTATAGAATAGCTACTTAAAAGCTAGATAAAATTATCATTTGAAACTAAAATTTCATTTAACAGCTATCATTTTAACAGGCATGTAGACAGAAAACTAAAAAAAAAATAAGGAAAGGGAAAATTTAGTGTATAAACAGGAACAGTAAGACCATTTTACATTAATAATTTAATTGCCCTGAAGGAAAGAAAAAAAACTATGTAACATTTGAACACAATACTTTAGGTACAAAAACTTCCTACTACATGCATAATAGTTGTAGAGAACTTTGTTAACAAGATTATTCTTAGTATTTTTGGCAAAAATTTCTGTAACACTGTATATTCTAGGATTGAGTAAATAAATAAATATACTTTAGACAAAGGAATCATTGTTCTTAATATTGGAGAAAAGAATGACAAATATTGAGAGAAAAATAAGAATAAATCCTGTAATACTGAAATTAAGTTAGAACAATTTTATGAATTCATAATTTTCAGTGTTAATGGGTATATATTTAAAATATAAATATTTGCATACATAGCAGATAGTGTCATATAGTATATATATATCCCCTAGTATTAACTTCCACTGATGGCCCTTGTCTGAATCAATCATTACTATGAAGTTTGAAAAGTAGTGATTATCTAACTCTATAATTTCTTTTACATTTATTATTGGCTAATTTGCATTTTAGCATAAAAGGAAAAGAGATTCTATATTCTACTTCTATCATTTGAAAGAACCTAGGAACAATGATATGCTAGTAGCAATGAACACACCTGGTACCCAGATCTTGTGTTCTATATACATTTCACTCTCCACTAAAGGTAACCAGGGATTTATTACTTTTACAATGTTACTATGTACATATATGCCAATGATTAAACCCATGGAGAAGAATGAGATGACATGAGTCTATACTGACATATGCAAATAGGGTAATTAATAAATAGGAATTGCTTTTTAAAAACAGTAAAATGTCAACTAACAACTAATAAATATAAAAGGGATTATAAAAGTATGTGATGATAAAATCACAATTTGTTAGCCTATGTAGTAATAATACATTCAGGAAAGACCATCAATACATGTTAAGGTTACGGGATAAAAGTTTGAGGAGAAATTTACATGATCTTAAAGTAGTGACTCTTAGTGGAGAAATCTAACAGTAACTTAAGCAAGATATTAGAATAAACGTGACCAGTAATGGAACCCACCACATCATGTGCATTCTGATGTGATGGACTGAGAAAAACACCATCACTTGTCATTGATACTTTTGCCAATAATGCAAAGTCTGAATGTAATCATAAGCAAATTCCACAGAAACCCAAATACAGGAGCACCGTTCAAACAAACGGCCAGCTTTTTAAAAATGTCAAGGTTTACCATTCTTCACTAACAAAGCAAAGCAAGACAAAACAATAACACCAATGGTTCTTGAAGAAATGGTTTTTAGTTTTCTAGTTTCAAGTGTTGAGCCTGGAACATTTTTAAGTGCAAGAAAATAAGAAAGTGGTAAATAAACAACTGCAATGATAGAGGAATATCAAAGGGTCACAAGAGCATATTGAAAGAGCTTCCAATTTCTGAAGCTGAAAAAAATTGAGCAACAAAATAAATAATGTAGCATTGTAACAGGGTAGGTCAGAGCAAAGATGGCTGGAAAGCAAGGGACACCAATTACAGCAGGGGAATCCCAAATCTGGCATGAGACTGCTCCCCTTCTTGCCAGGAAAGGGGGGCAACACTGCAGATTAAAAGCCTCCTGCCTTCTCCAAGGCAGAGAGTGGCCCAGGGAGCAGAAGGCATAGTGCTTAAGACACAATGCATAACAAAGGCAGCTATCACCTGAATAGAGCAGGTTAGCTCACCCTGAATTCCAGGCAGCCTGGGGCCTTTCCAGCAATGAGGGGTCGGGGTAGTAGGACACTCATTGCTAGTAGCCTCATAGGAGGAGGGACAAAGGCAAATATGACCAACACTGGCCCTCATTGGCTGGAAAGCTGCAGTCCCACTGTCTTTCAGAGAGTATGGGATTCTGGGGGAGAGGGCTTTTTAAATGTGAGGCAGAGAGAAGGTCTTAGCTCTCTTGTTTTGGCACTTGGATGTTCTGTGTTTCTGACCCTTGCTTCCAGCTCAGATGAGAACGCTGGTGGGATGAGGTAAATGCTGGGCCCACCAAGGGCTTAGGCCCCGCAGGATTGGAAGCCTACTCCTAGAGGCAGGTTCCCACGCTGGGACAGGTGCCTCACTGGGCTCCAGCCTCCGGGACACTGTGATCCAGTGCAGCAGGCACATGTGTCCAGGACTGCTACGTGGAGACTGAGGGCAGCGTACCTCAGATTCTGAGAGAGCAGCTGTAGGAAGATGGTGACTCTGAAATCCACAAGTGCACATTCCAGAGAGGATGGAGATTTGATTGCATTTGCTGACTTAAGCTCCAAAAGGACATAAGCAAATAGAGAATATCCGGGCATGGTTTTGGCTTGTAATCTTTTGGGAAGCAAGAGAAGTTCTGGACCTCCTGGGAGAAAAGGGCTGAGTCAGAGGACTCTCAGTACCCCTCATGTTTAGAACCCTGTTAATAAAAACGTGTTTTCCTCAACACAGATCTTCAGGTATCAAGGACACAAGTGGACAATCCTTTGCTGAATAGTATTAGATAATAACCCAAAGTGAAAATAAGTATTTATGAGTCTATCCTGATATAAATAAATGAATGCATAAAAACATGAAATAAGCCAATCTCCCTATAGGAGAACTCTAAATGATGTATGTAAGTGTTCTGCCCTTAAGGAGGTAGACTATAACTTCCCAATCTTTAAGAGTAAGCTGTGCATAGGGACTTCTTTCTAAAGGGTCCCATATGGAAAGTGTCTGTGTGTGTGGGGGGTTAGTTCATAATTTTATACTTTATTTGGAGAGACCTGGCAAAAATGGTCAGCTAGTTGATCAAACTTAATATCAACAGTAGTAATTAATGTTGATAATAGGTGCCCTTGACAGTAGGTAATAATGATACTTCTGTGTTCATCCTCTTAAAAAAAAAAACCCGTAACCCCAGTGTAATGATACAAAAATATCAGATAAACTCAAATTGAAGGACTTGGCAAAATGCCTGATCATTTTCTTCAAAACTATCAAGATCACCAAAGAAAAAAAGTAAGTTTGAGAAACTGTCATAGTTCAGAGAAGTCTGTGGAAACATGATAATGTAATATTTTATTCTGGAAGGTATCTTGGGATGGGAAGGGGACAGTAGGTAAAAACTAAGGAAGTCTTAATAAAGTATGAAGTTTTTGTTAACAGTAATGTATCCATATTGGTTCATTAGCTGCGACAAATGTACCATGTTTATATAAGAGATTAACAAGGAAAACAGAGTAAAGGATACATGAGAAAACTCTATCCTATATTTGTTAACTGTTGCAAATCTAAAACTGCATGAAAATAACTTATTTGAAAATATATGTGAAAGTCATAATAGACAAGGAAAGGCTGAGGAACATTTAAGATTAAAAATGAATAAAGAGAAGTGCAATGCTGGATTCTGGAGTCAACTCTCCAGCAATTTTGTCAATAAATAACATTATGACAATTCAGATGTGCATAACTTACCTAAAAAACTAGTTTTTCTGGACTACCTAAGATTAGAACCTCTATAAGGCATAGAGGCAAAACATAGGAGACAAATCCAGGAGCAGGCTCCACAGGACAATTCCTCACTTCTGCCACAATTCATGTAAACAAAACACAAGTAGCCCTAAATTGCTCCGAGAGTGGCTATTTCTAGATAAATTCTTGATCACCCTGCTTGCTAAACATTCACAAGTTTATCCACATAGCTCAGATTCCAGAGAACAAAAATGTTTTAACTTCATTGTGTTCCTGGAGAACCTCTTTATGACGCTCCCTTGTTTGCATAGGATTTTCCTGAGTGGCAGCGGTAAAGTAAGGGGAGCCTCTGTCATAAAGCAGAAGACACCACCCCTGCACCCAGGTGAAACACACACACACACACACACACACCCACCACACACGCACCAGAGTCAACACTGGAGCTGCAGAAATGGCTGAGAAATAGAATTTAACATAGGTAGTGGGACTGAGTTAAAAAAAGTATTGTTGTTTCCAAAGAATCATGATATATAAACATTAGAAAATAGAGACAAACAACTGGCAGGGAAAAGGGGGAGGAAAAGGTAAAGATTACACGACACATGCTCCCACACACTGGTACATAGGCCCACCTAAATAAAAATAGAGAGTAGAAAATTAGCCTGCATTTGAAATCAGTTCACTGAACATAATTCCTGCTGCTGTACTGTTCTCTATCAATGTAACTCTTAGAATTAAATTCAAAAGGGCAGTCATCTTATAGAAAACTAAATTAAAAAGAATAGGTATTCTAAGGGGAACTAGATTGAACAAATTCATTTCTTATATCATGGGTATTCATACATGTTTGAACAGTTGGGCAATACCATCCACTAAATCTATTTCTCAAATCTAAGAGTTCTTCTATTCCATTTTTAATCTTTGTAATCGCTCCTTGAAGGTTTGCCCTAAGCAATGCAGAAGTGTTGCTGTGAAGGGATGAATGCATGTAATTATTCCAGAGCCATACCCAGAGGGGTGTGTAATTGTTTCAACACAGAGCACTTGAAGTTATCAGTCTCCGAGGGGAACAAACGGAAGGCCATTCCCCAGATACACCCCAGACGAGAGTAGAGACTGAATCCAGGGATTTCATTCTTCCATTGAGCAGTGTACGTCTCAGCAGGTTCTCTCAGAATTCCAGCATTGAAGATATTGGTCTTTTTAATCTAATAATATTTTTACATCAGAATACTTCCTTTTCAAGGGACTCAATGATGTAAATGGGCTATGCTTTAATTGGAAAAAATTTTAATGTATGTATTTTGTATTTATAGGAGATTAAAACTGCAAAGTATGGAATTTGTGGTAAATTGGATCAAAATTAAATAAAGTAAGCCCTCACTCTGGGTGAACTTGGGGGTTCTGGAAGACAAACCTTAGGGGGCCCATTATTGGCTCTCCCCATCCCTAGTCACCAGAAACAGAACATTTACTCTTATTGTATCAGCTAATGAAAAGAAAGCATACGTGTTTAGGATCATAGTACATGAGCAAACAATAGGCACTATCGTGCAGAATAGTGTGAAGGCAATTAAAGCCTAATGCAGGAATCTGTTAATAAATTTCAAAGTAATTTTGGGGCAGGACAAAAACATCAACCTGAAGACATGTGAAGAATATAAAGTGGTTACTAACGACTGTCCTGACCGAGAAGCAATCAGGTGATCGTAGCCCACATTCAAACTGTAGTTAATAAAATGAATATAAGAATAAAGAAGGAAATTCACACTAAGTCAAAACTATTACTCATTTAGCAACACTGACTATACTTTATTCTTTAATGTACTTTATTATTAAACCCTTTCTGTGTTGGTTTTATACACTGCAGGACAACTTACCCGATCTGTGGACGAAAACGTGGTAGACAACTGTAGATTGGCCCTTGTCACCTGCATTCTAGTTCCTTTGTAATTGCCAAATCAAAAGAACAAAACCATTGTCCCCTGGACTATTTTAGGGCTGTCGTTCTGGATGCTGTCAGATCCACCAATGAGGTGCGCTGACAGGAAATTGGGAAGACAATGGGAAGGCAAAGTGGAAGTCAGTTTCCAACTGCTGTCTTTGCTGTCGAGCAGGGTTATAGGTTCAAAAGCATTGAGAACATTGAAGCCTCTAGACCAGTGCTCCAAGTCTCATTCCTGGCTTTATGGGCTTCAAGGCAGCAATGACGTACACAGCAGAGGGAGCTGCAGCCCTCTGACCTCTGAACAGGAGTTTCAGTGAAGTTCCATTTCATACAATAAGGCATACTGACCCCTGACTTCTGTGCCATCAAGTCATCCAGTGAATTGGTAGGCCTGTGATTCCTGTGTTAATTCCCTTCCTTCTTGTAATATCTTCAGCAGTATTAAGTCCTGACTAGTACCAGATTTCCATATATATGTATTTCTATATAGGGCTGTAAATAGCATTGTCTTTGCATAGTGAAGCTCACTAATTCTTATAAAAGTCCCTCTATTATTTTCATGAAGACTGCAGTTAAAAGAACTTTTTCCAATTATTGAAATTTATAACTACTCTTTTGCAGGACTTCTAACTATTCATTGCTATGGGGTGTAAAGTGATAAAAAATAAATTTATCTTGAACTAGTTTGTGTTAATCATACTTTATGTTAGATTAGCTCTCTGCAAAAAAAAAAAAAACCTTTACAGAAAAAGATTTTATTTATTTATTTTTAGAGAGAGGGGAAGGGAGGGGAAAAGGAAGAGAGAGAAACATTAGTGTATGGTTGTCTCTTGAGTGCCCCCTACTGGGGACCTGGCCCACAACCCAGGCATGTGCCCTGATTGGGAATCAAATCAGTGACCCTTTGGTTCACAGGCTGGCACTCAATCCACTGAGCCACACCAGCCAGGGCTATAAAACCCTTGTAAGGAATACATACATTGCTAGTTTTCTGGGCTTTATAAACAGAACCAAACCAATCATCTACCAAGTGTCAAAACAAATGTCATTCTTTGCTTAAGGAAAGGGGACAGGACAAAAACAAGTTCAAGACAGATGCATTCAGGGTGCGGGGATAAAAAAAAGAAATGTCTCTTCCTCCTAGTTGACAAAACCAGACCAGGGATTTCAGCAAAATTTGCCATCTTGCTGAACTGCCCTTGGGTGGGACACTACATGCACAACCTTCATGACAGCCCTGTTTAAATGCTCCTGGCATTGAGCAGATATAATAAGGGCTTAAAATGGTTATTGAATTATTAAGTTGCCTTCTAAGGACCCAACAGAGAAGTGTTTCAGGCTTCTTAGCATATAATCCCAGCAGTAGAATTGCTAGGTCAAAGGGCAATTCCATTTTTAGTTTTTTGAGGAAATTCCATACTGTTTTCCACAGTGACTGCACGGGTCTGCATTTCCACCAACGATGTATGAGGATTCCTTTTTCTCCACAACCAAGTCAGCACTTGTTTGTTGATTTGTTTAGGGTGGCCATTCTGACTGGTATGAATTGGTATCTCATTTCGATTTTAATTTGCATCTCTTTGATGGCTAGTGATGCTAAGCATCATTTTATATGTCACTGGGCCCTCTGGATGTTCTCCATGGAGAAGTATCTGTTCATGTCCTTTGCCCATTTTTTAATTGCATTGTATGTTATCCTAGAGTGGAGTCATATGAGTTCCTTTATATAATTTGGAGATCAAACCATTGTCCAAGATATAATTGGCGAGTATATTTTACCACACAGTTGGTTCCCTTTTCATTTTGCTGATGTTTTCATTAACAATGCAAAAGTTTTTTATTTTAAAATCAGGAAAAAAATTCAACTTCCTATAGCCACATGAAAAATAAAGTACCTAGGAATAAATAACCAAGGAGGTAAAAGACCTGTACTTAGAAAACTATACAACACTGAAGAAAGAAATTAAGGAAGACACAAATAAGTGGAAGCATGTACCATGTTCATGGACTGGAAAAATTAACATCATCAAAATGTCCATACTGTGCAAAGTAATTTATAGATTCAATGCCATCCCCATTAAACTACCAATGATATATTTCACAGATATAGAACAAATGTTTCAAAAATTTATACGTGACCAACAACTCCAAATAGCCTCTGCAATTTTGAGAAAGAAGAACAAAGTAGGAAGGATCACCCTACCTGATGTCAAACTATATTACAAGTCCATGGTAATCAAAACAATCTGATACTAACATAAGAACAGACACATGAATCAATGAAATAGACTAGAGAGCCCAGAAATAAACCCAAGTCTCTATGGTCAATTAGTATTTGGCAAAGGAAACAGAAACATAAAATAGAGTAAAATAGCCTCTTCAACAAATGGCATTGGGAGATCTGGATAGCAACATACAAAAAAATGAAACTCAACCACCAACTTACACAAAAATAAACTCAAGTGGATAAAAGACTTAAATATAAGCTGTGATGCCAAAAAAGTCTCAGAGAAGAACAGAGACAGGGAAATCTCAGCTATTCTACACAGCAATATTTTCACCAATATGTCCCCTAGAGTGAGGGGCATAAAGGAAAGAATAATCAAATAGAACTTCATCGAAATAAAAAGTTTGCATAGTTTTGTCAAGATTTGTGTGATATGCTTATCTTTATACTCCTGTAGGTAAAGAGGTAATCTTTTGTTTTTCTCTGATATTTCTAACAATATTTATATTTCTGCAATTTGATTATAATACATTCAATGTGGTCTTCATTCTCTTTACCTTGGCTGGAATTTGAGAAGTTTTCTGGATCTCTGAGTATAATTATTTTACAAATTTGAGAACAAAACCATGATTACTTCTTCAACTATTCTACACCTTCCTTCATTCTTTCTGGAAATTTAACTATACATGTGTTGTACCACTTGTTACTAAACTACCTATGAAGGAGGCTGTGTTCACTTGTTCTGTTTTCTTCTCCCCCTTCTTCTTTTGTTTTATTCTTGTGCTTGTTGCTTATTCATATATGTTTTGATGTCAGTATTCTCTTCTGCAGTATCTAGTCTTCTTTCAAACCCTTTCAAGTATATTTTTCCACTAAATGTTTGATTTGTTACATCTTAGAGTTTCATTTATTTTCTGTGTTTTCCATTTCCTTATTTGTTCATATGATCCTTTAAAACCATCGTCACATTTAATATTGTTTTTTAAAAAATCAGATCTTTAATTTTAGGAGCACTGCAATTTTGGATCTCCTTCTTTCATTTATCGCTCACATTTTCTTGCTTTTTTCCCTCTATATGGTAAAATTTTATCAAATTTTTAACAATGTTAAGTTTATATTTTGAGGGATTGAATTCTGCTGCCTTCATTCAAAGAGTATTGAAGTTTGGGGATTTTGCTATTTGTACATATAGTTTCAATGCTTTTGTGGCTTGTTTATGTTTGTTAGGTCAGGTCTGCAACAGCCCTTATTCTAGGTCAAACTTAGCTCTACGACTAGATCTTATCACTGTAAGGTTGCTATTGGATTTTTTGTATGTGCAGTAAGTTCTCTCTGTTTCAACCGGTTAGACTTGAACAGTTTCCAAGCCTTTACAATCTCTTTGAATTGCTCAGCAACACACCATTGGTAGTCCTTTCTGGTCTCATGGTATTATACACTACACAAGCTCTATTTAGTATTTGATAGACTGATGTTATATTATTATCTGTGCTTTCTCTGTATATTCCCTACATTCCAGTACTTTGCCCTCTAAATTCTAGCGCTGTCAATCTCCCAAACAGCAATTTAGGGCTACCAGTCAGCAAGGTAACCGTGCCCTTCCTGTGTTTCTCCTCCCTGGAACATACTCAGGAAAGTTAATCATGGCATGAAAACAGAGCATTTGTGATACCCACTTCATTTTTTTCTTTCTAGAAGCAAATTTTTGTGATGATTGTTGTTCCATGCCTATAAATAATTTTTTGTATATTTTTCTATTTTCATACAGCAAGATGACAAATCAATATCAATTAATGCTCTGTCTTTGATAAAGTATCCTGACTTCCCAGCATATGATATGCTAAATATATGGTTCTAATATTTAAACTTTCTTTTTTATTGCAGCATTGCATCCAGGAGGTATGTAGTCTTTATTATTGATTGAGCAGCTGGTTTCACTTCCATTTTCTATTGAAAGCTATTTGTCCATTCAGGGAATAGACAGCGTAGTCATCAGGGGCTTACATTTCAAGCAGACATAATTGTTAGATTGGAATGTTCACTACAATTTTTCTCTGAAATGATTCAAAGTAGCTGACTACGACATACTTTAAATCTCCCAGGCTTCACCAGACTATAGGACAAATCTAAACTTTATAAATCTTAATAGTTTCATGACCCCACCACTCATTTAAGAAACCCTTGAAGATTTTACCTTCCCCCAAGTACTTCTGAGAATCTTCAAGGGGTGTTTTAAAGTGGTATTCAATTTGTTTCTGGTTATTGTTCTTTTATACTCCTATGAAATTCAATTTCCACATCAGTAGAGGAAATGCTGATTTACTTCTCACATTAAAGATATACCTACTGTTTTATTTCCAGGAGGAATTGGGGCTGAGTGGCCATTAACTCACAGTTTTGGTTGCTTGGAACACAAAAGAGTGAGAGCTCTTTCCTCTGAGATGAGTTACATTGCTTGGACTTGCCCACAGCTTCTGCTTTGGCCAATCATAGTTTGTAGCAGGAACATCCTTTTGTCTCTCATTATGACATGTGGGTAGCAGCATCCTACAGCATAATTGTTCAGTCCTATCCTGGCACAAAATCTAATGAGGTGCACCTTTCAATTTGTATTGTGCTACCTTTTTATTTCTTCCCTATAAAACATACAGGCTACTTGTTCACACTGTGTCATATGGTAGGTCTGTCTGGATTCTGAGGTCATCCACTCTGCTTTTTCCAAAACAGATATGGTCTTTCTCAGTCTCTTTCTTTCATTACTCTAGGTATTGTCATTCATTAAATCTGAATTCTGTAGGGATTCTACTGTCCAATATGTTGATATATGGGCAGACTTCAGGTGTTGAGAGTTGAAACCTGCCTTTCTCATCAACTTCAAGGTATTCTTTAGTCTCTCACCTCCATCCCCATATATTAAAAATTTCAAATCTCTGCACAGAGGTTTTTCTTTTAATCAGTTTTCATTCGGGCTTAATAAGACACTCTATTACATAGGTATAATAACAATCAAATTCTAGACGTTGGAAAGTCTTTCAAAGCTGGTTAAAAATCAGACTTAGGTCGTCTCTAGGTATCGCGGGGCTGCACCCTTTGACAGGATCCAATGTGTGTAAATGCAGCTTTCATCTATTGCTACATAATTATTTGAATTCTAATGAATATCAAGGGTAGTTTCTAAAAGCCACTACTCGCTTAGTGACAAATTATTAAAAAGCTGTTGGAAATTTTATTCATGCATTCTTAGCAATGGACGCCAATTATTATACCTGGCTCTCCATCACTAATAATCAGTCCCAGATTGTGCAAGATGTGCAGCTGCCGCGGGCTGCTGGGCTGGCTTCCACCCAGCACCACTGCTCTTTTAATCATGCGCTCCGACTCGGTGGCCCTTTTCCCAAGCAATTACATCAGTACTCTCCAATTCTCCTTGGCAAATCTTATGTTTTCCTTTTATTGCAAGAGTGATTTTTTTCCTCTTGAGATTGATGGAAATATGTTAACTGTTTGTATTTAAGATATGAAACTTTTTTCATAACCAATTTTTAAAATCTTGATCCACTTCCTTTCCAATTCTATTTTATAATGCAAGTAAAACATATCTAAGCACAGATGGGGCAACCACCTGTCAACATATATTGCAAAATATGTTAAATGAACTTACAACAACATCTCAAATCTTAGATCGCAGGATTCCATAAAAATACTAATTGCTTTTTTCCAGAGTAAAAGTAAAAATATGTTTTCCCTTTTAAAATTCTTTAAAACCTGATTTCATGTTGTCAAGAATAAAAACATAATGTTATCACATTAAATATGAACTAGTTCCATTGTCTTAAACTGAATGATGGTATAGAATTCAGAAGTCTTTCTAAAGGCTCTCAGAAATGAATCTTTTATGTTACATGTTCTCAAGCCTCCTTCTGTTGAGGGTCCTTGTGGCCATGCAGCAAATGGTCTTTCAGTAACAGACGTATATCATTTAATCATAAAACAAATCTATGGGTGAACAGATACAGGATTAGTCTACATTGTAATACACTTTTATCAAGAAAATAGTAAATGACTGAAAGAAGGTTAAGGAATTAGTCAAAGAACGTATATGAGGGACCCGGACATGGACAATGGTGAGGGGACTGACCGTGGAAGTGGAGGGATGGCTTGGTGGAGGGAAACAAAGCAGAAAAAATGGGGACAATTGTAATAGCATAAACAATAAAATATTTTAAAAGAAAGTATGTAAAATTTTAAAATGAAGAGTGATATGACTGGGTGACCTGTTTAGCATATTCTTTCAGATTATTTCAAATTTTCATGATCTTTGTGCCATGTGACAAATCCGTTAGTTATAAAAACTGGTAATGCTCTAAATGATTTTGTTCATAGAAATGCAAACTGCCTGTGAAAAGCAGTTGATTATTATTACCCTGTGGATAGTAACCATTTTGCATCTATTAAGTGAGTTGTTTTTAGGACTCCTGATTGCCTGCATGTGTGTCTATACTTTATCATCTCCTTTGATCCAGTTGTAACATATTGCTTGTTTCATTAATTAGTGACATTAAGTATAATTTTTGACATGCATACATTTATATTTGTATGGAAATGGTGATTTTACTTTTAAAAATTATCATTGGACAACTGTTTATTTTACTAACGTTTGGTAATCAGTTTTTTGATGGAATGATTTTAGAATTTTTATGTCAAATTACCTATCATTTTGCTGTCATCACTCTATGTGGCTTGTTATAATTTCCCTTGTAATGCAAGATTGAAAACTGGAACAGCCAGTAGGGCATTTTTCTTGCCATTTTTGGTTAATTTAAATAATACATGTGAATAAACCATAATTTAATAGGACACTAACTAGAGTATATCAATGTTTTCAAAGTTTAAAAAATTAACTTAACAATTACAGGATTACTTTTAATACTGGAAATGTATGTAAAAATATGGACTTGGAATTAACTCATCTGTGCTGACTCAGCTTTAGCAATTATTGTTTAAACATAAATATTCATATATTCATATTTACATTTAGTTTAAACTAAAATATAAAACTTTAAGTGCTTATCATCGATAAAAACCACTAAGTGTCAATGATACAAATTTTAATAAGTTATGGTGCCTACTTTCAGAAAGCATAAAATCTAAAACAAAAAATGATAATAACATTTTTAAAATATTTTATGTATTTATCTTTAGAGGGGAAGGGAAGGAGAGAGGGAGAAAAATATCAGTGTGTGGTTGCTTCTCATGTGTCCCCCGCTGGTACCTGGCCTGCAACCCAGGCATATGCCCTGACTGGGAAACGAACTGTGGTTGTTTGTTTCACAGGCCCTGCTCAATCCACTGAGCTACACCGGCCAGGGAATAATAATATTCTTCTTGAGTTCAGTGTACTTCACCTACTAAATGGCGGATCTAATGAGGTTTTCTAATGGACAGTTAACATTTGGTAAATTGCAACTGTCATATCTCTTCTACAGAAAGGGATCCATTCAATAAATAATACATGTTAGTGACTAATGACTCCAAATGTAGTCAAACTTGAAATATATTTAAAATATATTTTCTCTTATAAGAATGCATGGTTTGTTTAGTTTAACTCATGTAATAATAATTTATTCAGCACCTACCATGCTCCATGCACAGTGTTAAACAGTAATTTTAAAAAATCAATAATGTATATGTTCTCCCCTTAGTAGAGCAAATACAAATGTTGTTAGGGAAGGAGGTAGGTAAAACACAAATAATTAAGTATATTAAAATGCTACAGGAATTAAAACAAAATTATTTTAAAAATTAGGATAGCAAAGACTGAGCAACTAAGTCTAAATGATGTATAAAGTTTCCACCCACAGGGCAATGTTTGAACTCTGTCTGAATGAGGAGCTAGTTATACTTGGGGGAAAAAAAAAGAAAGACTCAGAAAAGAACAGTGTGTGTTTGTACCCTGGATGCATGAACAAGTAAATCATCCCTAGACATGCAGTGAAACATGGCAAAGGAGGTATTGACCAATTTGGGTGATAGAAGGATGGAAGAATAAGTGGAATGTGCTGAAAGTGTGAAACGCATCTGGGAAATTATATTAATATCTAATTATGAAAGATTGTACATTCCGTTACAGAATTTGCTATAAATATTTGATAACAAATTATGTATAAGGCAACATAATTTAATGTAAATTTAGTAGTATTAATAAACAGGATGGGTAAGATCTAATGGAGGTGGAGAGTGAAGGCAAGAAGTACACTTAAGAAGGCTATTGATTTTGAATATGTACATTTATCTAGTAATTTACTGAGGCATCAATTCATAACTGTATGTTTTTTAAGAAGACATTCAAGGCACAATATTAAAATAAGTAGTGTGTCTTTAGAAACCTTTGAGTCCCAGTAATTGAGGCTTATACCTTCATCAGGACCAGATTCCACAGCAGCTCCTTATTGACTTGTGTTTCATAATTATTCTATCTTAAAGCATATTTTCAGGGAAAATATAAGTAATTTACATATGTATGAATTTAAACTAATTCTGTATCTTTCATAGTATTTTGTATTTAATAGTTATTTACTTGTTCTAAAGTTAATATTTCATTCAAGATATCCATAACCAAATTGGCTTTGTCTTGTACCATTTACTATTGCATGACCTTTGTTCATGAATTACTGTCACAGTGGGGAGTGACTGCATGTTCTTTCCTGATACTCTTCTTGCTCTGAACATGATTGGAAACGTTCCCATTTGTGGTTCACACATCTCCTAAAGGATTCTATCAGATCACCTGTAACTAATTGTTCTGTTTCTTTTTACAGGCACAAATTCCTCCATAAGCATAAGCTTTTTAAAGATAGACACTGTAACTTACCTGCCCCTGTGTCCACTAAACTGACAAGTCGATTTATATATGGCAGTTCATCTATTGATTCATTGAATGTGTGAGTAAATGAATGAATGAATATTTAAATTTGTCTTGAACCCATCTTGAACCCAGGTGCCAGTATAGTACCTAGCTGTGTTTCTTATATAATTGAATACAAATATTAGTCATTCAAACACATAGTCTGTGTTTTGATATGGAGAGAATTTTTCATCTGTCATTCATATCTCAACATCAAAGTTACATTCCATTCTCATAATCTATCATCACATCTATTTTCTCTTGGCTTTAAAATAAAATAAGATCTCTGCCTTAAATGGAGTTATACTTTATTTTGTGCAATTGTATTTAAAAACAGTAAATCAACTATTTTGACATTTTCTCACTTTGCCGTTTTATACTTTTCAAAAAGAAACTATTTATTTTACTCACTCTGTAGTAAACAAAGATTTATAGCCACATTTTTTAGAATTAAATGAACACTTAGCCATGTCTATCTCTCCTTCCACTACATAATGCCAAAATCAGGGTATGTATTTGTAAACAACATAATAAATATTTACACAAATGTTTGCAACTGACTTGATATGTGAGTAGAATTGAAGGTTTCAGAAGAGAAAGGGCTTTCCTGTACTGATCTCTTATCTTTCCAATTAAAGAACATTAATAGATTGTATCTTTTAAATATTAGGTTTCAGAAAAAGGCTGGCTTCAGAGGAACTTATCTTTCATTGCTCCACTTGCTTTTTTTGATATTTTTTCCCCTCAGAATGTCTCCAGTGAAACTAGTGAGACATACCTGGCTATTGACTATCGAATTGTTTTTATTCTTTGTGTGTGCGGTTTCAGCCATTATTTTTGATTACCTTTCCTGGCATGATCACAATTTCCTGTAATATTTCTTTTCTCTCCCAAGGGAAATTAATGTCTATCCCTAGCATTTGTCTTTTATTTTCTTTGTGAAAACTGAGACAAGGAAGTAAGAAATTAATTTAATATTTTAGCAATGTCTGCTTCATTGGTCGATAATTTATTCTTATAATTTTTACTCTGCAGGCATCTTCAGAGTGACCTCTGGTTCTTTATATGCTGGAAACACATTTCCTATAATATTTTGACCTCCCGTGATATTTTTCATTCATTCCTCACTTTGGCTTTTCCTTTCGTCCTGCTCTCGAAACTGTGCCCCTTGTCTCTTTCCGGCAATTTCACATAACCATTATTTTATACTTCATATCTGAGCTGTTCGTATACTTGATTACTTTTTACAAATCATTTTTCATCCATATTGTATTTTTAAAATTTATGCGGTATATACTTTTATCTTACACATAAACACAATCCTTTGGGAACACAGAACATTAGAGCACTTTGGAACATGCTCCAGTTTTTCTTCCTTTTTTTAATTTTATTTCACAAAAGTAAATAAATATCTCACCACTTTTTTTTAATACCAAATACAGTACTGTAGGTTACCAATACTTTGTTTTCTCAGTTATTAGTTTTTTTCTTTTCCTTATTAGTCTCAAGATATTCCTTAGCATTTCTTTATTTCCTATTATATTTGTGTATAGGAATCTTGGGACTTAGCTCTATCTTACTTGCTAATAAAAGTTAACACGATAATGTGTCCCTACATGCAGACTCATAGCTATAAGCAGTTATTCATGCCCATACCATACAAAAGATATATGTATATGGATCTGAATATTTTGTCCTCAATTTAGTGTTCTTGTTTCAGATATTTTATACTTTCTTACAATTTTCTATATTTCTGAAATAAAATTTTTGAATGTAATCATTTTGTATCTCTTTATAAAATATACCCTGTACTTTTCAACCCTTTGTGAGCCATTCTCTTTCTTTTTTTCAATTAAATTCTTCAGTTTGAGATTGTTGTAATTGTTTCTCGTATCTTTCATGTATAAATATGTTCTCCTACAATCTCCATTATGTCATATTTTCTGCTTGGAGGCAGCTTATTTATTCTTTCAGTGCAGAGGTACCACATAAATGCCAGTTACTGTAAGCCTGGGGATACGATAGACAAATGGCCATGATTTCTTATGAATATCATATTCTAACAAATATTTCTAAAAAATAAATATGTAAAACATTAAAATGTACCATTAAAATTTTAGATAAATGTGATGTCTGTAAAATAAAGGATGTACTATGAAAGTCCCTTGTGAAAAATTTGGTTCAAAATTTTAAGAAGAGGTCAGAAAAATTTCTCCGGGGACATTATCTTTAAGCTAAGATTGAAAGCAATGGTAAAAGTTATCTAATTGTGTTAACCTAGGTTCCTCTCAAAATCAGAGACTGTGGGAGATTACCCAGAGGATCAGGGGTTTTGAAAGACCTGGGAGAGTCTGAAAAGGAGGAGTTTATCTGTGCCTTGAGCTACTAGAGCTCACCCTTGCCAGAACCTTCCATGATTTTCCTCCTCAGATACCATAGGAAGAACCACTGATCCATAGCTCTTTTTCCCCATTGGTCAAGGGTTAACTCAGATATTTTTAACTACCAGTCCTTCCCGATTGCACCTGTGCGTATGCCCCCTCACCCGGACCGCCCAGCACCCTCCCTCTTGTTGCCCATCCCACTTCCTGAGTAAAGCCCCGAGGCAGAAGGTGAAAGGCTCAAGTTGCAACCTTGAATTGAAACCCTGTGATCTTAAAGGAATTTTAAATCTTCATGCACCTACTCCCTAAATCTAGGACTGGAGTTAGAAATGTGGCCCAGAGTGTCTGACGAACCTCAAGAGATCTTGGTCCACCAAGGAAGCTGTTAAAGAACCAGAGTTTGCAAAGTTCCACAGACAGCAAATAATTGGACATATTCAAAGACATTAAAGAAAGCCAGTGACCTAGAAAAGAATGGAGGGAAATAAAGGAGGAATCTCCATAGAGACTAAAGCCTGGCTGCCTTGTTAACTGACATTGTATTCAGTTATTGCAGAACTAATTAAGATTTGAAATGTGCTGTACAAGAAATGTTTTTTTTCTGAACCATGACCTTATGTTTCCAGTACCCTTTTGTACTTTCCCTGCTTCACAGTGTTTAAAGTCAGAATTGGATTGACAATATAATTTTTTCCAAATAAGAACTATCATTTTAGATTGCAAGGTAGGCCATGCACAGAAGAGCTGCTCCTGGATCAGAAAGCCACTTCTGGGTCCCCATCAGCCGTGTCTGGAGAAGGCCTAGGCATGGCAGGTGTGTGTGATTAGCATCTCTAATGTACACGGTGTGGTTTCAGCATTTATTTTACCCAGGTGCTCGAAAACACTCTTCTCCAGTCTGCTCTCGATGGAAGAGCGGCACCTGCAACCACCAGTATGTGTGTTCTCCATGCTCTGTAAAGAAAAAAGGATTTTGAAGGGTCCACCTTTGAAAGTTAGGAGAATAAAAGAAATCAAGGATATTGGATTTAGAAAATAAGTCATAAACTTTAATGGTTGCTAATAACATTTAGTGCAGAAAAATGGTTGAATCCAGGTCACACATATACATTACAATCTATATATACCTGAAAGATACCTAAGTTCTGGGGAGCTAATGTATGGCATGGTGGTTATAGAAAATAAACTGCATGGTACATTTCAGGTTTGCTCAGACTAATTCTTGTGTTCTCATTACACACACAAGGTAACTATGTGAGGGGATGGATAGTACTTAGCTTGTGGTAATCCTTTCACAATGTATAGATACATTAAATTACCATGTTGTATAATTTAAATTTATGGAATTTTTTTGGTACTTGTATCTCAGTAACGCTGTAGAGAATGCAGAGCAGCCCATGCTTTCTTTACCCAGTTTGCCTCCAGTGGGTACGTCCTGCAGAACTGTACTGAGACAGAACAACCAGGGTGTTGACGTTGAAACAGTGAAAACACAGAGCATCAGCATCAAGAGGACCTCTCATGTTGCCATTTTAAGGCCACATTCACTCATCATTTCAAGAATTTTACATAAGTGTAAACATATATATGTAAACTTTTTCAATAAGCTTTTATTCACAATGAGTATCTCTCTAGAGATGTGTCCCTGTTGTTACAGATCTTAATAGTTTCTCCTTTTTTAAGTAGTATTCCATGATATGTATATGCTGCAATATATTCAACCATTCGCCTGTTTTAGTATATGTGGGTGGCTTCTAGACCTGGGGCATTAGAATAAAGCTGCTATAAATATTTATGTTTTTTGTGTATAGAGCTCTTTTCATTTCTTTGTGTTAAATGTCATGGAATGCAATTGCTGGGTCATTTTGTCCTTGCATATTGAGTTTTTACAGAAACCGCCAAAATGTTTCCCGAGTGGCTGTGCCATTTCCCCACTGGCAATGCATGAAAGATCCAGTTTCTGCATATTTGCCAGCATGTGGTGGTATCACCATTTTTTAAATGAGCAGTTCTCATAGGTGTTCTTATTCAGGCGTCCCTGGGACATACTGCGAGTTCAGGTCCAGGCCACCACAATAAAGCTAATACAACAATAAAGCTAGTCATAGTATTTTTGCTGGTAGAGGGACTTGCCTTCAATTTATAAAAAAACACGACATCTGTGAAACACAATAAAACAAAGCATAATAACATAAGGCACTCCTATATTTCCTGGAAAAGACTGAAAAGAATTGGTAATATCTTATTTAAACATGCGGTAGAACTCAACAGTGAAACCATTTGGGGCTAGTAGTTTCTTTATGGAAGGTTACTAATTATTCAGTATCTTTATTAAATTGAGGCCTATTGAGAATATCTATTTCTCCTTTTGGAGTTTTGATAGATTTTGACCTTCTAGGAACTGGTCCACTTCATCTAAGTCATCACATTTGTGGGCATAGAATTGTTTAGAGCATCCCTTCATTTCAGTAGCCAGGTCTGTCAGGAACTGCACTGAGCCCAAAAGAACTCAGCTGTCCAAGGTCAGAGTAATCAGTTAAGACAACAAACCAAAATAAAAGTAAAACATATGTCAAGCTTTTAGTCACTGTGATGTATAAGCAAGAGGTAAAACCTGAGAAAGCACCAGCTGCTCCTCATCCCCTCTTCCAATTTCCCCTTGGAATGGTGCGAGTGAAGAATCAGGTGGATTCAGTGCACATGTGGAAATTATCTTACTACCAAGGGAGCAGTCTTGGTATTGAGATAGGTTCTCCTGCAGTCTTACGGACCAGCAGTATGCAACTCCTGCAGTCTAATGGACTAGCGGAACTTGGTATGTGGTAGCTCTGCTTAAAGAACTACCGAAGGCTGAGTTAGAGTGGAGAAGAATGTCTTCAAGTTCTGTCCCACAAAGAGGTGTCAGGAGAGGCATCTGAGACAGGCCTCAGCTGAAATAGTGCTCTCTGAATCAAGGCACCTGAGCCAGGGAGTATACGTATACCAAACAGCATGGCGGATTAGGGCAGCCTGCATACCTGCCTGCGGCTCCTTCTGAGGCTGATAATGCCTCTGCTGTGAGGTGGGGAGCTTCCCAGCAGTACGGCCTGCCTGCCAGGTAAGCTTTGGTCTTGGTCTACGTTTGGTCCTGAAAGATTACACATTGGGTTTGGTCAGGGATTTGGTCAGGGGTTTGAGGCCTCAGTGACCCCCTCTTTTTTTCTGACACTGGTAATTGGTGACAGCATACTTTTTTCTGGGTTAGCCTCGCTAGAGGTTTGTCAATTTATTAGTGTTTTTAAGGAACCAGTTTTTGTTGTCATTAAATTGTTTTCCATAGTATTGTGTTTTCAGTTCCACTGACTTTTCTGTTGTTTTCTGTTGCTTACTTTGGATTTAATTTGCTCTTTTTTTAGTTCTATAAGATGGAAGTTTCAGTT
Source organism: Artibeus jamaicensis (assembly GCF_021234435.1). NCBI lineage: Eukaryota > Metazoa > Chordata > Mammalia > Chiroptera > Phyllostomidae > Artibeus > Artibeus jamaicensis. Next base: position 2,401,823 of record NW_026522036.1, read on the forward strand.
ACTAGTTTGTAAATCTTTCCTTTCTCTCTAGTACATGCGTTAAATGACATGTTTCTTTAAGCACTGTTTTCACTACATTTCACACATTTTGATAAATTGTGTTTCCATTTTCATTTAGCTTCAAATCATTTCTATTTTTTGTGAAATGACTATACTGACCAATGTGTTATTTACAGGTGTGTTATTTAATCTCTAGTATTTTGGGTTGTCCGGCTTTGGGTTACTGACTTCTTGTTACAGGGTGAATATGCTTTATCAGATAATAGAAACTGAGGTAATAAGTCTGCATTTTAAAGATACATGTAAATTTGTTTGGGAGTTGGGGTACGTTAAATGTTTGCTATAAACGTAGTTTCCCAGAGGCCTAAAATCCCTCAGTGTCCTGTTTGTTTGTTTTGTTTAAGTCCTCATCCAACGGTCTCTTTTGGATCTTTCCATTGTAATACACTAATATGCTAAAAGCCTGCTGGTGTGTTGGTAAATTGTGAGGGGGAGAGAGCTTTCTAGAATTGCTGTGACTAAAATGTCAGTCCTTTAGTGGACCCACATCCTCACCTGTGAACTTCACGTGCCCTGAAGTGGTTTTTGTTTTTGTTTTGTGTTTTTAGCTTCTCCTCCTCCCTTTCATTTGAAACCAACCGTGTTAGAGGAGAATCAAGTCAGCAGATGCCTTTCCCCAGGTGGATAAGACTCTCCCAGAGCCTTCTCCTGAGGGCAGGGGAGGCCTTTGTGACTTTGTGATGCAGAGCACTCTGGGCGCATTTCAGTGGGGCTTATTCCACCCCCCACCAGGTTCCGCCAGAGCTGGAGAACCTGCTGGGTGCTTTTGAATTAAGACCCATGAAACGATGGGACCCCCCTAAGACTGTGACCCCAGACGTTTTTAGTTTCAAGTTATTCCACAATGATCCTGTAGTAACTCATCAAAATTACCTCTGAAGCATTACTACCCGGGCCTGGTTTCCACAGCTTCTTTTCCAAAGGTGCCGGCATCAGTGGTGGCTGTGTTATTTGTGTTTCTTGTTTGGGGTGGTGCTGTTCATGGTCACTGACGTTGCCTGCAGCTCCAAGAACACCTGCTGACCTTCAGTTCATCCAGCTTTTTGTTGTTGTCATTGTTGCTGTTGTAAACATACAAAAGATGAGACGATGATGATGATGACTTTGCTCTCAGATGATGTCAAGCAAGTGTCATATATCTGACCATTGATTATAAATGAGCCACCAGGGAGAAAAATTTGTCCTACCTTTGTTCCCTTTGGTGTATTCCATATCTCCTTCAGCATATTGTAGGGTCCATATGGGTTACACCTTCCTCACCTTTTAAAATGCTTCCTGCCTCAATATTAATTTATTTAATTCTTTGAAATTCATTAAGGCAGTATAGGCACTCTTGTGTTAAAACTATAAACTTAGCTTTCTGGGAGCTAAACAAATCAGCACCAATAAACCTAATTCTTTACAGGTATTATTCATCCACTGAAATAGTGCATTTTGTACTTTGTACAAAATAATCTGTTTTCTTTAAATGTTAGCTGCTAAACCCACAGCCTAGCAAATCATAATCCTACCTTTTCTAAATCCTATCTTGAAAAAGAAACCTTGTCTAGAGAAACAGAGGAAATTTAATAAAGGTTCAGGTGAATGAGTAAGCCTTTACTTTGTCTACACAAAATTTGCACCAGCTGTAACATGGTGTCACTCAGGGTTTTAATGCAAAGCACGTGTGTGCTTTATCACGCCAGCCAACATCCTGAGAAGACAGGGCACTTTGATAGTCTTTTTGTTGTTGTTACTTTAGATGATTTGTCTTAAGATTCTTTAACAAAAAATAGTTAAAATAGCAGTAAATATGAATTGGTAAAACACTTTTTATAGAAATGTTATCAAAAATTCCTTAGAATTAGTCATATTCACAAGTTCATTCTATAGGAGGTTTCACTCTGTGGGAAATGACCTTATCATCTCAGTAGGAAATAAACTCCTCTTATCTCAAATTGAGAACTTAATTAGCAGTGTTACCTTAGGAGTACAAAGCCTTTCTGTTCATTTTGTGGTGTATTTTAGAGAATCCAGGGTTCCCGAGTTGCCTAATTTACCTGAAAGGTCAGGAGCTCTCCATGATTTTTCTCATGGGGATTCCTGACTTTATCTACAGAGTCAGCCAAACTGAGGGTTAAATTCTTAAGATTACAGGCCTTCTATGAAGTCCTTTAGAATAAAAATAGATTTTTTATTATATTAATCTTCTACTTCTCAAAGTATTAAAATCAAAAACAAAAGAACCTAGACCAAATTAAATCTGGTTTCTAAATGGATGTCTTACAATTTTTTTTGCAAGTTAATTCTCTAAGATTCTACCCAGTAGTTGAGTGGAAAACATATCAGATTTATTTTTAGTACTTGAGATATGAAGCAAAAGTCAGTGGCTATGGTTAAACTTTCTGCTTTTTTTTACTTGTTTCCTTATTTGTAGGCTTTACCTTCTGATTGTAGGGAAATTGCATATGATTTCTAGTGTATTCACATTTTATTACCTTTTTCTCTTGTACACATTTTGTGTTTTGACTAAATGTCAAAATGTTTTCGGATATTTGTGAAGTAATTAGGTCAAGGTAGAAGGCACTAAAATGGAAGAATAATGCCAGTCCATTTCCCCCGATATCTCAACAGTTCAGTCTCCCTTTAAAAGCAACAAGTGTAAAAGCTTAGTAAGAAATGTTCTTAATGGTGCTTGAAAATACTAAAAAGTATGCTAGACTGTCTAGCCATTATCAAGTGTACTTCTGTGCTATGTATATGTTAACTGTAAGAAATGTATGCTATTAATATAATGCAATTTATATTTTAGAATACCTTTGATTATTAAAGTTATTTAGATATAATAAGTACTAAATAAATTGCTAATCCTAATGCAGATTTCAGTGGCATTAGTGTTGTAGATTGTTTGGGAGGTGATGTTTAATCAGGGAGCACAGAACAAAAACATAAATAGAAAAGATTTTGTCTTAAAGGAGAATTACTCTGGTACTTCAGCAAAACTAGTATGTCACTGAATGTTGATATTGGGTTGGCCAAAAAGTTCATGTGGTTGTCTTAAAAAAAAAAAAGACACATCTTTCACTTTCACCAATAACTTCATTGATTTTGGATATTTTGGATATGTTGGCTACCTTTAGCATGATATAATGTTGATTGTTCTCAATTAATGTCTCAATTTGATTCTGATCAACTTCAGCTGGTCTACCCTGACTGTGAGGCATTGTCTAGTGAGAAATGTCCAGCATGAAACTTTGCAAACCACTTTGACATGTTTGATCAACATAGTAACTTCTCCATACACTATGCAAATCTTTTTCTGTTTCAGTTGTGTTTTTACCTTTTCTAAAATAATAAGGTATAATATGCAAAAATGTGTATTTTCTTCCATCTTCAATATTAAAATAACCACACAAAAAATTAATCAATTTTGATGTTATTTTAAATGCATGCTGATAGGACAGCTGTCACAATACAATCTAACAAAATTGTTTTGAATGAAGTTAGAGATCACTAAGTGCTACTAGAGCCATCTTTTGTAAAAGAAAAAAAAAACATTTTGGCCAACCCTATGTATATTCTTTAGTTAACATGGGTAAGGAGTTAATTTTAGATGATTATTAATTTGCAATAGTATAGTGATCATAAAAAGCTACTTAAAGGAGTCTTTATTCTATTTTGTGTGTGTCATACCAGAAGTATATTCTATTGTTCCTAAGTACCTTGTGTTGCAACCTGTCAAGGCCTGGCAGGTCCACTCTAGATTCAGGAAGACAGAAGAAAATGCACAGAGCCACGGGGATGCTTGACATGGCTTTATTCAAGGGCAGGAGAGCCAAACATGCTGCAAGCTGTGTGTGTCTAGTGGAAAGCCCCTACTGCCTTCAGTACCAGAGAAAAACAAAGCCAGAAGAAAGCCTAGATGTTGTATAAGATAGTGTGATTCTGTGCATTCAAGCCCACTGCATGTTACAGGGATAGTTTATCAGACACAGTCTCAAGGCTGCGAGAACCCTACTTATGGGGCCCAGTCAAGGTTATGAGTAACTGCTTCCCTCGGTTACTCAGACACCTGGGTGAGGAAGCCAGATTGCCTCTGTTTACCTTACACACCCATATTCTCAATATAAGTTAGCTTAAAATCTAGTTAACATAGAATATAAATGAAAACTTGGAAGAGGAGATAGGTTGTGACTTCAAGCCAGAAGAAACAGACATTAACACATTGTTATTTATAGTTGTCATTATTAAACACTCATAACACTTTAGTTGTATGTGTTCAACTCATAGTAAAAGAATTTATAGATGAGGAAATTGGGCTGAAAAGAAGCTAAGCAGTGACAAAGGTTTATTTGAACCAGTTCAGTGTGCTGCCAAGGTCAGGACTCCTAACCACATTTTCTGTGTCTTACAGGATTTCTATATGTAATTAAACTGAAAGTGATCAATATTCAAGTCTGATTTTTTAATTTGAGGGCCAGAGCATTTGGCCTTGTTTTTATAAGTTTGATTCCACTGTTAATAAAATATAGTACTCATGAAAATACAGGAATCCCTTTTATTGTCAGAGTAAAAAAAAATTAGGTTTGAAGCTCTTTTCCATGAAGAAATAGTTTCTCTATTATTATTTCAACCATTCATTAGAGAGAGCATCATAACTCAAAAATCCTTCTGGCTTTCGGATTTGCAAATATTGAAATAAAATATTTAAATTATTATACAAATTTTCCCAGAGAAAATTTGAGCAAACTACTTTCCTGTATTACTGGAGAGGGGTTCAAAGTATGTATATTTTTGTTTTACTTTCAATAGCAGGGATTATTTTTATGTTGAGGCAGTATTCCAAAACACTAGGTACTCTTCACTCACAGGATTAAAACCTCATCCAGCTTCTAAAGGATCTTAGCCTTCACGGCCATGTCCATCCCACCTGGTCCTCAACATTTTCTTCTTCATTACTCTTTTTTGTCTTCTCTTTCTTCTCGCTTGTATCTTTCTTTCTCCTCACACTTCCCCATAAACTGTTTCCTATTATGAAAAATTATGAAAAAAACCCTCCTGTGTCATTTTAATGTGGCTTTATCACTAAGTCCAGGGCATTCTTACCATGTGACTAAACTATAGACAGACAGCTGTTATGAATTAGATAGAACTTTTTTTTTCCAGTAGAGTTGAGTTGGGTCAAAGTTGTAAAAAATCAATCACAGATGTTTCAAATCCTGGCCATCATAACTCTTTAGCACTTATTGTTTATACCATTCTTTTGGAGCAAAGCATATGCTACCTTATATTTTAAGTTATTTTTAGAAGTCCCTTTTCCCTGTATTTCATTATAAGCTTCAAAGCTGACATAGCTCAACTTTCTTGCAGACATTGTATCTAACCTTGCACACCACATATGTTACATACATACTTGCTAAAAACATAATTCGAGTCAGTTAACATGTATTGAGTGCCTACTGTTGACTCAAATAAGAAAAAGAAATAGGTTTTTACATCGTAGAATCTTCAAACCAGTGTTCAAAGTCATTGCAGATGTTTTGGGAGGAAAATGTACTATAACTAATTCAGAGTTTCTTGAGAATAGTGCTATAAGAAGGTGCAAGACAGGGCATAGAGAAAGCTATTTACTTTATCCAGATCTATAAAAACATTAATAAAGCATTACCATGTGTGACTTTTTTCAGTTGACTGACAACATTTCAGCTGACTGACATTGAAGGTAGTACATAATCAACATTTCTTAATCAGCTACTAGCAGGGATGTTTCTTGAACAGGAAAATAAAATGAAGGGCCAGATGACTCAAGGTTGGAATGACCTGAGCAAATTTATCTTACTCAATTAGAACACAATGAGTCTGAAGGCAAGAGGCCTATAATTTTAACTAGCATGTGATTACAGGAAGTATGGTAGGCAGAAAAATGGCCCCTGGCAATGTTCACACCTTAATCTCTGGGAGTATATAAATATGAGAAAAATAACTTTGTGGAGGTGATTAAAAGTATGAACCTTACGATGGGCAGGTTAACCTGGAATAGTGAAATGGGTATAATCAAATATAATGAGTCCTTAATAACATGATCAGAGAGAGGCCTGATGTTCCTAGCTTTGAAAGCGAAGTAACAGAGCCTTGAGCCCAACCACACAGACAGGCTGCCTGTTAAGTGCCTTGGAAAAGGCAACAATGCAGTTCATCCCTGGCGGTGCCCAACCTGCGGCCCTGTGCTGAATGCGGCCCAGGGTGGCTGTAAATTCAGCCCAACACAGGATCATAAATTTACTTAAAACTTTTTTCTTCTGCTCATCCGTTTTTGATAGTGTTTGTATGCTTAATGGGTGGTCCAAGACAACTCTCGATTTTAACCTAGTGAGACCTAGGTTGGTTTTCCAACCTAAAAGAACTTTAAGTTGATAAATTTATAATGATTTAGTGTACTAACTTTCTGGTACCATAATTTCTTAGAACAATGAGAGAAAACTAATACAATGTCAAATAATACTATGTAGTTAAAATTAATTTACAACATTAGGCCACAGAGAGCTAAGAAAGGTGTTGAGCAAGGCAGTGATACTGATTAACTTTGTACATATTAGGAAAATAAAATTGCTTCTGATTTTTAACATGTAATGCAAAGAAAATTAGATGTATAAAAATAGTTTAAAGAGGAAATGAAAAAAATAATTATATGAAACTGCCTTGCCTTAAATAGAAATTGGAAAAGCCAGTGTAATCTTCGTGAGACAATATATTCAATAGAATTTATAACTGCTGAAAGGAAAGTTTTAAATATAAAAAATACCTTTATTCTCTATTTTATTATAGCATTTCCAAATAAATATATTGTGGAATTTAATGAAGTTTGGAGTGACCACTTACATAATCACAACCTAGATTTTATTATTGGTATTATTATACATACTTTATCATACATACCTTCATTTACTCATCCTTCTATCTAGTATCAATTCATGACTTATTTAGTGCACTTCAAAGTAAATTGCAAAATCAGTAAAATTCATTCTAAATGTTTTAATTATCATTAGCTGCAGTGTCATATTTGCTTAATTTTTTCCTTTAATGTAAATTTACATAAAGTGAAATGTACCAATTACAAATGCTTTTTGAAGTATTTACAAATGTCTACAACCGTGCAACCAAAAAACTCTACCCAGATGTAGAATGTTATCTAGAAAAAGCTTAAACTCACAAGAACCAGTTTTCTATACTTTTTCTCAGTTCTGTTTGGTGACATCATGTTGGTAGTTGATATTGGCCATGGGGATAGTGCTTATAACATCAAAATGGGCAAATACTTCAAATTAAATAAAAACTCTCCCCTCTCCCCTGAAGAGCTGAAGGTAATCATGTTGCTAGTCCCCCCACTCCCCAAAATTAGCTTTGCCTGTGCTAAAATTTCATAAAAATGAAATTATATAGTATGTATGCCTTTGATAAGGTAATGATTTTAGCCGAATAATTGAAATTCATTCTAATTCCTGCAAGTATAAGTCTGTTCCTTTTCATTGCTGATTAGATTTCAAGTGCATAAATAGAGCATGGTTTAAGTCACTTCCTATTCGACACTTGGACTGGTTCTAGTTGTCGGCTAGAACTAGTCCCTTTTATTGGGACTAAAAGCTTCTGTGTGTGTTCTTGTATATATATTTTGTAAACATATTTTCAATATTCCTGAGTAAATATTCAAGCTCATTCTGGTTATTTTGTAGAGGTATATTTAATTTTATTGAAAAAGAAATAAAAAAGAGGTTGGATTTAAGTGGTTACACTATTATGTTCTCATGGTAGAATGATATAACTACAATGTGTGATAGTTACAGTTGCCCGCATCTCAAGGATGCTTTTAGTCTTTTTAATTTCAGCTATTTTAGTGAGTGTGTAGTGATACCATTTTATAATGTTAAATTTTATTTCTTTTATGACTAATGCTGTTCAATAGTTGTTTTCTGTCTATTTGGGTATCTTTTGTTAAATTTCTACCCAACTTTACACTTTTCTACAGATTACTTGTTTTTATTATTGAGTTGTAGAAGTTTTTTTTTTAAATATATATTTGGTAACAATCCTTTATCAGGTATCTATTTTAAGAGTCTGTGTATAGCTTGCCTGCTCAATTTTTTAATGTTGTAAAAGAATATTTAAGATTTTATTTAAGAGAGAGGAAGGAAAGGAGAAAGAGAGGGAAAGAAACATCAGTGTGTGGTTGCCTCTTGATTACCCCCTACTGGGAAACTGGCCCACAACCCAGGCATGTGCCCTGACTGGGAATTGAACTATCCATTCTTTAGTTCACAGGCTAGAGCTCAATCCACTGAACCACACCAGCCAGAATGTAAAAGCTTATTTAAAATATATATATATATATATATATTTTAATTATATATATATATATATATATATTTATATATATATAAACACTCAGGTGTTCCAGGAGTATTCATTGAAAAGTCTTCCCTTTCCTAGTTTGTTGTCTTTGACACCTCATTTATTAAAAATTAAATGATTATAGAAATGTATGTCTATGCCTGTCTAGCTTATTTTTTATTCTACTACTTTTCCGTATATAATATTAACTGTAACCCACATGCTTTCCATTAGATGCCCAGAACTTATCTTGAAGTTATTAGCCTTTGACCAATACCTTTCCTTTTCCCCCCACCCTCCAAAGTCCAGTCCCTGGCATGCACCATTCTACTCTCCATTTCTGTGAGTTTGGCTTTTTCATATTGTACATACAAGTGATAAAGTATTTCTTTTTCTGACATTTCATTTAGCATTAAGTCTTCAAGGTCCAACCACGTCACATATGACAGGATTTCCTTCTTTCTCGTAGCTGAATAATATTCCTCTGTGTGTATACTTGTACCCTACATTTTCTTTATTTGCTCATCTGTTGATGGACATGGGTTATTTCCAAATCTTGGTTATTGTGAATAGTTCTGTGGCACATGGGAATGCACATGTGTTCATGAGATTCTGTTTTTATTTCTTTTGGGTATATAATCAAGAATGGAATCAGGGACTCTATGGTAGTTCTTTTTGAAAATTCCTGAGACACCTCCATACTGTTTTCATTAGTGGCTAAACCAATTACATTTCCATTAATAACACAAAAGGGATATCTTTTCTGCCCATCCTCACTAATGCTTATCTCTTTGTGTTTTTGATGATAGCTAAGTATGATTTTGTTTTGCATCCCCCTGATGTTAAGTGGTGGTGAGCACCTTTTCATGTAGTTTTTGGCCATTTCTATTTTTTTAACATTTATTGAGGTTTTCTGTCCATTCTTTAATTGGATTTTGAGGGGTTTTTTTCTTTGTTTTTGCTTTTGAGTTGCATGAGTTCTTTATATATTTTGGCTATTAAACCCTATGAGTTATATGATTTGTCAATATCTTCTCCCATTCTGTAGGTTGCCATTTCATTTTGTTGATTCTTTTGCTGGGCTAGTTCACATTAGTTTGTGCTAGTTCATACGAGTTTATTGAAGTACCGTTCATTCTTGTTGTATTCTTGGTGCTTTTGTGTCACCCAAACAATTTGTTGGCGATGCCAAAATCAGGGAGAGCTTTCCTTGTTTTCTTTTGGGGTTTTAAGATTTTAGGTCCTGCATTTGTCTTTAAACCATTTCTAGTTAAATTTTTTGAGTAGTGTGAAATGGAGTTTTAAAGTCTTTCTTTTGTATGTGGTTTCCCAGTATACCTAGTATCATTTATCAAAGAGACTTTTTTTTTCCACTGAGTATTTATGACTCCTTTGTAAAATATTAGTTAACCATGTATTAAAGCATTTTTTTCTAGACTCTCAATTCTGTTCCATGGACCTATGTGTCTCCATTTTGACCATTACCATATGACAGGGGTGTCAAACTCTTTTGCACCAGAGGCCACATCAGCCTTGCAGTTCAAAGGACTGAATGTACTTTTAGGACTGTATAAATGTAACAACTCCTTAACAGTTAAGTGACAGCTCAGTACCGCCACGGGGTAGAAACAAGGTGCCAGACCAAATAAAACAAGGCAGAGGGCTTGATTCAGCCCACAGGTCTTATATTTGCCACCTGTGCCATATGGTTTTGATTATTATAGCTCTGTCATATAGTTTGATACCCCAAAGTGTGATCTCTCTATCTTTGTTTCTCTTTCTTAAGATTATTCTTGAATATTTGGAGTCTTTTTAAATTCAATACAATTTTTTTGGAATTTTTTCTATTTCTGAGGGATTGCATTGAATATGTAGATGGTTTGAGGTGTATGGACATTTTAAATCATAATTTTTCTACCCTTTAACATGGGATATGTCCCCATTTGCTTGTGTCTTATTCAATTTTCATCATCAAAGTTTTGTAGTTTTTATTTCATAGGTTCTTCACTTCCTTGGTTAAATTTATTCATAAATATTTTATTTTTGATGCCATTGTGAATGTGATTGTTTTCTTGAATAGATTTTTTTCATTTCTTTCAGTATATCTTTGGTAATGTATACACATGCACCTGAGATTTGACTGTAGATTTTTTTATCCTGCACCTACACTGAATTCAGTGTTTATTTCCAACAGTTTTTAGTTGGAGTCTTTGGGATTTTGCAATATGTAAAATCATTATTGTTGGCAGATTAAGACAATTTTGCAGTTTCCTTTCCAATCTAGGTATCTATTTTTTTTCCTTACCTGATACACTTACCCGGCAGGGGAGATACCATAATCACCTGGTAGTAGTGAGATCCTAGCCAGAGCAATGTTGAGTAGTAGTGTGGGTGTAGAGACTTTTCTTATTATTCCTGATCTTAAAGGAAAAGACTTTAATCATTTGTCTTCATTTTATCTGAGACTCTTCATATTTTGAAGTATGTTCCTTCTAAATTTAGTTTGTTGGGAACTTTTATCATTAAATACTATTAAATTTTGTCAAATATTCTCTATCTATTGAGATGGTCCTGTGATTTTTATTCTTTGTTGAGGTGGTAGGTATATCATATAGATTTTTATATGTTTTAAAAATTTTTTTATTGATCTATTATAGTTGTCCCAATTTTCCCTCATTCTTCTCCCCTGCTCCACCTACCCCCCACGCCCACAGTCAATCCCCACCCTGTTGTCCATGTCCACAGGTCATTTATACCTGTTCTTTAACTAGGCCCTATCTCCTTCTTTCATCCCTTATTGCCCTCTCTCCTCCCCTCTGATTCCTCTGTTTGTTCCTTGCTTTCATGCCTCTGGTTATATTTTGTTCATTAGTTTGTTTTGCATATGTTGAACCATACTTGCACCCTACTTAGTCATAGTTGCCTGATCATTTTTATATGCTATTAAATGTGGTTTACTAATATCTCATTGGAATTTTTTTGCATCAATATTCATCAGCAATATCAGTCTGTAATATCTTATAGTGTCCTTATCTGGCTATGATATCAGGGTAATGCTGTTTGGAAGTACTCACTCTTCAATTTTGTGGAATAATGTGAGGAGAATTGAAATTAATTCTTGTAAATGTTTGGTTGAATTCACCCATAAAATCATCTGGTGCTGGGCTTTTCTCTGTTGGAAGTTTTAAAATTACTGATTCAACCTCCTTAATAATGATTAGTTTGTTCAGATTTTCTTCTTTTTTTTTGTTTACGATTCCGTCTAGGTAAATTCTCTCCTTGTAGGACTATATTGGTTTCTTCCAGGTTATCCAGTTTGTTGGTGTGTAGCTCCTCCTGCTCTTTGGTTTTCCATTTCATGCAGTGTCCTCTGCCCTTCACTCTGGGCCAGTGTGTGTTCACAGGAGAAATGAGAGCCAGTCTCTTGTAGAGAGCCTAAGGTTACGTCTTCTTTTGTTTTGTTTTGTTTTGTTTTGTTTTCAGTTCATTCACCCGTTCTTTGCCTCTTGAGTGGAGAACTTAATTAATTTACATTTAAAGTAATTGGGGTTGTTTTTAGTTTTTTCCGAAGTAGATACTTTCAAAGGTCCGGCTTTAATCTCAGATTGTCTTCCTCTCTTGCTGCCTCCCTTTATAAATTGATGACTTTCCATAGTGATGTGCTTTCTCTTCTCTTTATCTTTTATGAATCTACTATAGGTCATGCTTTGTAGTTACTGTGAGATTTATGTAAAACATGTAATCAATACAACAGCATATTTTTACACTGGTAAATTATTGCAATTGCATATACACACTGATTTCTTACTCCTCTTACATTTTTGATGTCATAATTTATTTCTTGTTATATACTAAATTATTTTAGTTGTAGTTATTTTAATACTCTTTTATACTCTTACACTTTTACTAAAGTGGCTAACTCTCCCATATAACATTATTAAAATATTCTGAATTTAATCATGTAGTTACGTTTGCCAGTATATTGATTATTTCATTGTTTTATTTAGTAATTAACATCCTTTTATTTCATTTTTAGAATCTGTTTTCAGCATTTCTTGTAGGGCAGGTATGATAGTGATGAATTCCCTCAGCGGTTTTCTTCTGGGAATGTGTGTCTCTTTTATTTCTGAAGGACAGTATTGCAAGATTGCTATCTTGCTGCTTGCTTTGAAGTTTTTCTTTAAGCACTTAGTCTAATGTCCCACTCTCTCCTGGGCTGTAAGGTTTCTGTTGGAATTTCACTGATAGTCTTATGGGGGTTCTTTTGCAGGTTACAAGCCTTTTTACCCCCTCATTGCTCTTAAAATTTTTCTTGTCTTTAAATAGACAGTTTTGTTATGTATCTTGGAGCAACTTTTTAAAGTGATTTTTCTCCCCTTTGGGTGACCTCAGGACTTCATAGAATTGTATTTCATAAGGACTTCATAAAACTCCATTTATGCATTGTAATAATTATTTTTTATTTTTTCTTGAATTTTGTGATGGAATTTTTCATCTGAAAATGTGGATTTCTACGAGGACTCTTTCATCTGTGAGTGGTTGACTAAGTCAGTGTTTTATAGCAGCTCCTGCACCACGGTCAGGAGAGGCTGCAGCTGGTTCCCAGGCAGGACCAAGGCCTGTCTGCCAGTTATTCAACACCCAGTAGCCAGGTTTCCCCCAGATCCCTCGGTGTATGGCGCTGAACCCCACAGCTCCTGCAAAGGCACTTGTGTCTCTGGACGAAAGCCCAGTATTTATTGCTGCGAGGGGCCACACCGAAGGCATCTCATGCCATCATGAAGCTGATGTTGCCTCTGCATTTTTTGTTAACAGTATTATTGTTGCATTATTCTCTTAAACTTTGCCGGATCTAGGGTGATAATTCTTTTATCCCTAACCTCTTTTCATAACCTCTTTGTATTTTTTAGTATTTTACATAAATAAATAAAAATCTTCCAAATACAAACATTCATCTGCTGTTCTCATTCTTCATGCTTGAGTTGTCAAATTAACATACATTACAACTATGAAAACATAACAGCCTTTTAAAAAATATTTATTTTTAGAGAGAAGGGAAGGGAAGGAGAAAGAGTGGGAGAGAAACATCAATATGTGGTTGCCTCTCGTGTGTCCCCTACTGGGGACCCGGCCCACAACCCAGGCATGTGCTCTGACTGGGAATCGAACCAGCGACCCTTTGTTCCACAGGTCCATGCTCAATCCACTGAGCTGCACCAGCCAGGGCGAGCTTTTTGAATTAAACAATTCAATGTACCGGGTCTGGCACAAATAACGCCCCTGTTTTTACAGACTATTTTATCACAAAATCATAAGCATGTAATTGTTTTTTTAATTAATTTTTTATTGATTATGCCATTACAGTTGTTCTATTCCCCCTTCATTCCCCTCCACCCTACCCTCCCGTCCCCACCATTACCCCCCCTTTAGTTTATGACCATGTGTCTCAAGTTCTTTAGATTCTATATTTCCCATACTATTCTTACCCCCCCATCTATTTTCTATCTACTGTCTATGCTACTTATTTTCTGTACCTTCTCCCCCCTTCTCCTCCTCCCACTCCCTTGTTGCTAACCCTCCTTGAGATCTTCATTTCTATGTTTCCACTCCTGATCTAGCTGTCCTTTTAGTTTGCTTTTGTTTTAGGTGTAGTTCTTAATAACTGTGAGTTTGCTGTCCTTTCACTGTTCATATTTTTTTAACTTCTTTTTCTTAGGTAAGTCCTTTTAACATTTCATATAATAAGGGCTTGGTGATGATGAACTCCTTGAGTCCCAAAGAAGTTGGACCCAAGAAGAAACACACCAAGGCACATCATAATTACGTTAGCCAAGATTAAAATAAGCATGTAATTCTGTAACATAGCAATATCACACTTGAGCATACCATGTGGCATTTTAGGTGAAATGCTCAAGTTAAAACTGTAAGTTGTTATACCTATATTATTATCCTACCAACCACACTCAAACAGGCCTTACTTATGCTGAAGCCTGTATTTCAAAAAAAAACTAAGGAAGAAAAAATATTTAACTAAATATTTAGAATTTTTTGATGCTGCTTATTTCTAGCCTCAGCAACTTCCTGCAGAATTTCCTATAGTGCCTGTCCAATAGAAATGACTCTCTGTTATGTTTTACTTGAAAATCTATTCAATTTTCAGTGTCAATGAATATATCTGTTCATTGAAATTATAGTTTGAAAATGTCTTCTATCACTTGAATAATTTCCAAATGCTTTCTGAATTTTGCATATTTATAAAGTCAGCATTCATTCAGAAATGGCTGTATGTGAAAATATGTCATTCTGCAGGATCTCATGGGGATTTCCCTTTGCCTTTTTTTTTTTTCATCACCTTGACTACGGCATGTCCAAGAGTAGCCTTATTTGCACTTATCTTTTTGGGCAATTTTATCTTTAGCAGGAGGCTGCTCATATGACTGGTACAGGGGTCTGTTGGAGAATCAGAAATTTCATATAAAACATTTGGTGATGTTGTCTCTCTATTTTTCTCTGTGGGACCCTCCTCTTTTCAGAAGCATTGGTTGCCCTGAGCTCTTGCCAGTGGAGTTTCTGCCAGAGTAGCAACCCCTGCAGGCTGCCCTCGGGATAAAAAATATTAGGAATCCACACCATACTTTTCCTGTTCCCTTTTTCTGTGTGTCACTACTCTACTGACCTGCTTCCTTTTGTTCACACTTCACAACATTCAGGGTGCTGCCCTTCCCCTCCCAGACTTTACATTTCTCATCTGATACAGGGACAGGTGTGGCAGGACCTCTTCACTCACAGCAGAAGCAGGACTCCAAGGGTATGACTTTTTAATAACTAAGTAAACCACCAACATCTTTAAGTTTAGTGAATAAGATTCAAACCATCATTCATTTTGTACTACTTCAGGGTTCACTGATCTGAGAGTATAACCAATTTCATACTCAGTATAAAAGAAATGATAATCTAGAGAATCTATCCAGTGAGTTCCTTGGAGAGGCTTTACTTTTCATAAAGGCAATTTGGGGGCCATCCTAGGTAACAGTATCATTTTATTTTAATGATAGAATGTTACCACTCTTTCCTTTTACAATTCTGAAAGATGGATGGGGTTTCTCCCTTTATGAAGAAAAAAATTAAGAAAATTTAACTATAGTAATATGATAATTATGAAATAGCTTCCAAACCATTTGAGCTCATCTAGGTCAAATCAATTCAAGAAATATTTACTGAGCATCTTCGCTAAGAGCGGTATACAGGAGTTAAAAACTGTATGGTCTCTGAAGAGATTAATATTTTAGCAGTGGAAGGGTGACAGACATGTACAGAAATGTTTTTAATTTACCAGGTGACTGCTGTGGGAATGATAAATACAGAATGCTCTGGAAACCCACAGAGGAGACACCAAACCAAGACTGTTGTGAGGGGAAAAGGTATCAGTCATTTAGGTCTTACTCCAGCAGAAGACAGTAGAGCTGCGTCTGACAGGATTATTTTGCTTTAGAGCCGGGCTCTCACTACACCCGGGTCATTGTTACCATGTGTCAGAAAGAACTTTCCTGACTACATTAAAATCGTACCTCCCTTTCTGGTACTCCTTACCTATCTTGCCTGTTTTATTTTTTCCAGATTACTATCTTCTAACATATTTCCCCCCTCTTCCCCCCCACCCCGTCCCCAACTCTCAACTAGTATAAAAGTTGCATGAGCACAGTGCTTTTTCTTTTTCTTTTTTTGTCTGTTTTATTTACTGCACCATCATCAGTGTTAGAACAGTCAGTTCCTGGAACACAGGATCTCAATAAATGTTTGCTATAAAGTGCATTTGATAAATGTTTTAAGTGGTAAATAGAAAATAAGCCTTGAATATTTTTCTGAGACTATGTAATGTAGCACCGGGAAACTGCACTAAGGTGTTTGGAATTTGTTCTGTGTGTGATGGGAAATTATCAGAAAGAGAAAAATAACATTTTAACATTTTTACATGAATCACTGTAATATATGTGGAGATAATAGCTCTAAGGGGTAAAAATTGAGTTTCAGTATTCTGACAGGTTCTTCCAGATTGTGTTGGCTATTCTGTGTCTATTGCCTTAATTTGTGGATATCTGTAACATAACTCTTCCAGCTGTTATTCATAGTTGTTATACAGGAACCCTGCTGGTGTGGCAGTGAGGTGTGTGTGAGGGGGAGCTTGCTATGATCTTTTCATTAAATCTCTGTCTTTTCGTGGACCTGTGTCTTCAGCTGTGATCTTCACAAGTATTCCCACAGTGGTACAGCATCTCCCCCCCATCCTAACTCCCTTTATAACTGCAGCATTTCCAATTTATTTCCTTGAAGACCCAACCCATAATAGCTAGGATTTTCACCCTCCATTGAGACAAAAGTCTAGAGGGGCCTGGAGTGGGAGGAGTGCACTTGCTGCAGTGGGAGAAGGCAGTGCTCGTCTTTCCCCTCACAGAGTTAGAGATAGTCTTGGCTATGGAGAAAGCTTGGGGCGTATTTCACAGCGATACTCTTTTACTCCACTTTCTAGCATCATGCAGACCTCTTTTCTGCTCCTTTAACATTTAAACCTGTTGGGGATTCTGGTGCTAAAGCCACAGATGGTGAGAGTACCCTGAAGATTGTAGTCCCCAGGCATTTCTCTCTCACACTGGTCCACGCTCAGTGCAGGGACTTGTCAAAGTTACCATTTACTTGTTGATACCTGTTTGCTGCTCTAAAGGCTCTGCTCTAGGCAAAGAAGTCTTGGTTGTGACCCTCTGCACATGCCTGACTCTTCAGAGTTCAAGGCATCCATGTGCCCTCCAACATCAGTGCTCTGATGGGGCTGCAGACATTTTTTCATTTTTCTATTTTTTCTTGTTAACAATGAGAGTGAAGACTTCTAAGCAATTTACAAGTCGAAGTGGAAGTCTGCTTTCATTTCTTTTTACTCAAATGTCTTTTATCTTTTAAACAATGATTAAAATACTCTCATTTTGAAAATTTTTAAAGATTATTTTGGGAAGAGAATGAGAACGGAGGGAGAAAAACATTAGTGTGTGGTTGCCTCTCACATGGCCCCCACTGCGAACCTGACCCTGCAACCCAAGCAGGTGTCCTGACTAGGAATCGAACTGGTGACCCTCTGATTCATAGTCCGTGCTCAATCCACTGAGTTACACCAGCCAGGCTCTCACTCTGAAATCTTATGTCATCAGTGACCTATAGCCTTTGTCTACCTTTAAAATAATATACTTGTATATAGATTCATATATATATATATATGTGTGTATATATGTATTTATGCTAAATACCTTTGAGTGATGAGGATATAAAAATGACATTGTCATGCATTTAAATGCCTTTCTTATAGTGAGAAACAAATACCAAAATTTTTCAATATCACAGAATAAAGTAAAGTTTTTCTCTTTGGACTTTTATTTTGAATTTACTATTGACCAACTGGGTGGCCTTGTGAAATTAGTGCTTTTCATTCAGGATTGCTGTGAAGATGCACTGATGCAATGTAAGAAAAGTACCTTGTCAGGAGTCAACTAAATCTAGCTATTTTTATGAAATAAGATCCCTGTCATTTGCTGGTACAATTGCTTTAATAGAGATAGTAATAGGACAGCATAAATACAGAAGAAATGATGCTATTTGTCTTGTAATGTTAAGAAAGGTAACAGACAGAATGTGGAATTTTTAAATTCATCATGTACCTGAAAGATGAGTATGAGTTTGTTAAGTAGACACACCTGGGAAAAGCATTTCATGAAGAGGGAAGCAGGGGATGCATGTAGCATTTTATGAACAAAGGTATACTTTAGGATTTCAGTAACATTTCAGCATCTCTGAATAGGAAGCAGGAGCTAATGACGGCAAACTTCTACTTAAATGTAAATGAGTTTAGATCTTGTCTAAAGATAATAGAACCTGTTTTTAGTAGATAAGTGACTTGATCTGATTTGAATATTAATTCTTATTATGTACCAGAGTTGAATTTTTCTCCATCGCTAACCAGGAAGTTCAGAAGAGATTCAAAGGACAATAAAATAGGTGTCTTGACAACAAGAAAAATAACTAATCAAAGATGAGAGTGAAGAATAATGTAGATGAATTTCGCATGAATAATTCCTTGAACTTTGAGCTTTAGCTGCATGACTTCCCTAAGGTTTAGGTGTAGAGAAAGAGAGATCAGCCTCCTTCACCTGGATTGTCCAGACAACTATGACTTAGCAGTATTCATATAACCTTGCATATGGGCCTGCATCCACAGAATCATGCTGTTATATAGTATTTTGGCATCCTGTAGGCTCTGTGTGCATTTAGTATAGAAGGGAGTTGGGATTTCCTGCTGAGCGAGGTGCATTTTGCAGCATGGCTTGTGGCATTGGTGGAACACCTCACCCCAGAATAAAGGCATGTCAGACATTCCTACAGCTCCGCAAATTTTCTTCCATCTGCCCAAATCCTGTGTGAACCGGCCTGGCCTCGAATGGCTACAGGACATTAGGTCTTTCTTATAACAATGGGGAATATAAAATGTTTCTGAAAGATTTGCCAGTACAAGCAATAAACAATGCGCATGGAAAGATCCTAGACAAGTGCCTAGCATAATGCAGGTTCATCCTTCTTGGGGTCACTCATGAAAGCTTGAAATAGTAAAAAAAAAAAATGGAAGTCACTTGATCTTTCTTGTTATGTTTTCTAAAGATAACTCTCAGGTTTCCTATTTGTCCACTAGTTTAAAATACTTTATTTTCATCTATGTGTCATTTTGGCGTTTTCTCTTCCAAAGCTTTTTATAAAAATTGTCAGCCCACTGATTTTTCAGGTTTTACATAGGATCACCTGGTCTCTGGCAGCAACAGAGTAAAGGGGGTTTGGGAGCCAGCTAACAAACATGAGTAGAAGAAAAATAAATAATTTAAGAGTAGAAGCATTTGCATGGCCTCTTCCATGGAAAAAGAGAAGGCAAAAAGAGAAATCACTACTTTGGAAGCAACCCTGGAAGAATAGACATAGCAAAGTAGTTCTATATTTGCTTCTACTTTTCTTTTTTGACGGCTTTATATTTTGTTTACTGATCTTTGCTCTGTTTTTCTGGAAACCCTTTTACCGCACTAAAGTACTTTGGTCTTTTTTCAATGGCCAAGCTTTATGTATTTCTCGCTCCCCCTACCATGGCCTTCCATCTTGTTCCTTTTCCCTGCTATTATCTTTTAATCACAGATACTGAGTTTCAGCTCTAAGCTAACTATTGAGGTAGGTCATAGGAGAAAATATATGAATGAATCATAATTTACTGAAATAGAAAGAGCAATCAAAACAAAATGAAAATGAACAAAAAAATTGGAAATTGATCCACTACACTATGGTAAAGCTTTAAGTGTATGGAATAGAGTGTTCCAAAAATGGAAGAAAGAAGTTTTTGTTGAGCTCTTCCTATTGGCTAAGCTAAGTGCCATTTATTTAATTTACATAATCCTTAAAGATAATTTTATGACATTATTTTTCCCATTTTACAATCAAAGAAAATAATGTTCCCAGGGTAAGAAGATGTCTTGAGCATAGCTAGCTATGATTTTCTTAGTTTTGCATCTCTCTGCATAACAATGTGCAGAGGACATAGTAGCTTTCACCTGAAGATACATTTTTATTGATTTTGAGAGAGAGAAAAACAGAGACATTGATGCGAGAAACATTGTTCAGTTTCCTCCTGTATACACCCCAACCAAGGATCAGCCCCACAACCTAGGTATGTTCCCTGATCCGGCAACATTTTGGTGTATGGGATGACAATTCCACTGATAATGATGGCAGTTCAACTGATGGAATGAGCTGACTGGTAAATGCTTCCCTCTTACATCAGTGTCTCTCTCTTTTCTTCTCTCTCTCTCTTTTTCTCTCTCTGCATCTCTCTTTCTCTCTGCTGTTCTCTTCCTTTCTCTGAAATTAATAAACATATCCTTGGGTAAAGAATAATAGCAAAAATAATGAAAATAAAAATATAATCAGTCTACCACTATCATACTGTTCATTTAACCATTCTCCTCTAGCTAGCAGAAATATGTCCCAAAATCTTCTAAAACTCAACATTAACATCACAAACAGCTCAGTTCTTGAGCTCTGATGTCTGTCAACAAATGCATTTATTTCTTTATCTTTAGATTGGAACGCTATATTTACTGACTCCTAAAATAGTTCTGTAAAAAATATTCACTTCCTCAATCAAAGGCATCATAATATGTTTATTGTGGTCTTTAAACTCATCCCACAGAAAATATTTGTTGAAAAGATCTCCAATCTAGATTGACCTCTTCAATTTCTCATTTTGATTCTGCCAATTTTGACATCTCACAATTGCCTTTTGATATTCATTTTTTCTGCTCAGTTTTCATCACCTTCAATAAAATCTCTATTTCTTACTTTTAGAGGAACTGTTGGGATTTTTAAAAAATGTTTTGACAATGTTATATTATTCTCCTTACCTGAAATGCTCTTATAAATGGTATTTTTATCCTTAATAATTTCTGTCATATTATGAATATCTTTCTGTTCCAATGGGAATTTATTTTATTTGTAATCTCAGTTTCTGCATACTTTCAAATATTGATGGTTGCTATTATCATTGCATGCACAACAATAGAAGTAATTTGCACATCATATTTCATTCTTTCTTTCAATTACTGCAATAAATCCCATTTTTCTCCAAGCACTCACATTTGACCAGTTCAGTTCCCCTATGGGAAATTTTCTTATTCATTTAACTTAAAACTTTCTTGCTTAATTGACTTTCATTTACTTTTTCTCGAATCTCTAGAGACATAAGCAGTAACCATTAATAACTGACCTCATCATTCTTTATAAATGGTTTTTGAAATATTGCTTGCTGTTCAATGCTGCTAGTCCATGGAACAATGGTTTTGTAAGTGCTGGGTAGGAAAAAAGACAGAAAGGTTCTGTGGTCAAATGGATTCAGTCACGACCATTTGACTGAATGCTCCTTAGTTGGATGCACATTAACTAACCTATTAGTGGCTTGGTGAAGATTTACAGCAAAGAAACATATGTTTCCTTATTTTACTCAGCATTTCTTTGTCTTATTTCAACATGAGCTTCATTTTTCCTGTAACATCTATGAACATTCCAGGAGAAATGCTTTGGAAAATACTAGATCAGTGCTCCTTTGTTGATGTTTTTATCACATAGCATATTTTCCAGGTTTGTTCACTTAATTAGTTTTAATATGTGAATATATTTTTGAAGTTATAGCACTGCATTCTAGAAAAAATCAAATGAATGTGAAATAGAATGGAAGAATACTTTCAGAACCTTGCTGCTCATGGTAATTTTAATATATTTTACATATGTTAATGACATATGTAATGTAATAAGCATCTTCATTTCTGTTTTTATACTGAAGAAAACTACATGTATGCAAAAATCAAATAGTAATCTATATTGACTACCAAGTTTTGCCTCCTCATTCTTTAGCTATTCAGTTAAAAGCACATATTTAAAGAATTCTTGGGGTCACAGAGTGTAAAAATGGCCTTAAATCCAATTATGTTGGAACATTTCTCTTTCTATCACTGCATCTTTGTCAGAACGTTGTGTATTCCTGTGAGGTTATGAAGGTTAGCACTTCTGTTCTTATTTTTAAGATCAAGAGAACAAGGTGCAGAGTTAAGTGAGTTGGGCCAATACAAACCTCCAAATCTCTGAATCATCAAATGAGGATTAAACCATAAATTGTCCCACCTCGCAGCAAGCAACTAGCAGTTATTTCAGTGCAGGGCAAAGAGGAGGGATGTGAATTAAAGGGAAACATAAAGAATCAGGAGTAGCTGACGGTTTGATATGACCTCAACCCTGAGTACAAAATGTTGATTAAAAATCACAGGAAAATGGTTGTTAGCTTCGTTTTAATAATTTTATCTCCCCATATATGAAGCAGAACATATCTGAAGCAAAATAAGTGACACACAAAGAAGTGTTTTAAGACAGATCCCATTTGCCACCTTAATGTTTCACTCAATAACTGAAGAAGAGGTAGGTGCCTGTCATGGAGTAACTCAGTTCAAAAAACATGGTTTGGGGACTTGAATTCTTGAGGGCACTCTTCATGGGCTCTTTATAATCATTTAAGTTCATTTTGGTGTGTATGTCACATAAAATTATAGCTTGGGACTTTACTCTGAGGACTTCAGTACATTCTTTGTGTTCCCGCCTGTGTTATCTTTCTCAATTTAGATCTCTTAATGACACTTCTTTCTTAAATAGAACCCTAGTGACGAGGAGATAGAGCCTCACTGGTTATGAGGGCATTCAGCGCCCTTCTCTACCTGGCCCATACTTCTTCATCAGCTTGTTTGCCGGGGCATCCTCAGCACCCCTCAAGTGGACAACCCCCATACCACAGTCTCTGCCCAATGTGCTCTGTGTGGACAGTCCGAGGGGCCCCAGGTGGCTGTACCTCCTGGACCTGAGGAGTGTCATGTTCCTTCTCTCCACTTGCCATTCCCTCCCTTATCTTACAATGAATTGGACACTAAGTTTTCTCTTGTCTTTTGGAGCTGTGGTATTCTTACTCCATTGTCATATTTTTTCAGATTCTCTTCCTTTTCTTTGAGATGACGTTTCCATTGCTTTTAATCTGTAAATTCAGAGGCATTTTTTACAACCCAGTTACAGCATCACCCATTCTCTGAAGACTGCTGTGACTCAAACTTCGTAACTGCTTATTATGAGTTCCCAATATTGTAATCCATTGAACTATATGGTATTTCTGCGTATCTTATTTTCTCAATAATTTATTTAGTTGCCTGTAACCACTACTAATGTATCAGTTTGTTACAGCAATAATTTAAAAACGATCACAAATGTGGTGGCTTAAGAGCACACACATTTATTATAGCTCTAGAGGTTAGTAATGGGTGCTACTGGCTCCAATCAAGCTGTCATTCAGAATCATTCAAAATTCTGACTGATTGAGAATCCCAGAAAGAAAATATCCGGAATAAAGGACTGATGCACATGGACAGTGGGGGATTAACCATAGGAGTGGGGGCGCACTGGACAGAGGAGAGCAATGGGGTGGGACATCTGTAATGGGCCGAGGAGAAAAAGATGGGAAATCTGTAACTGAACAACGATAAAAAAGTTACCTTATTGAATTAAATTGAAGCCATTAATGCTACTCCCTTACATCTTTGTTTCTAACTGCTTACACTGTTACTCTCTCATATACCACATGGGTAAATTTCTCTGTTCCAGCTAAGCAAATACTGTGTGTAATTCCTTTAATATGTACCAAGTCTTACAGTCACTCAAAAATTGTCATTGTTTTAAAATATGTGCACTTTCCTCTTAAAATGACATCCATTTGATTTCATGTTACATATGCACCTAGATCATCAAGCTTGAGTCAATCAAATGACTCCAGCTTTTCTTCAGACCGGTGGGGTGGTGCACTGAGGAGGTCAGTAGCATTTTCCTTGTTTATATTTATTAGTCATGCCTACCTTTTTAAAGTGTCAACTTCTGGTAGAAGATTTTATATATATATATATATATATATATATATATATATATATATATATATATATTATATATGTATATATATGTGTGTGTGTGTGTATATATAAACTTCTGGCAGAAGATTTTAAACACACATATATATGTATATATGCACATATATATACATACATACATATGCACATATAAATCAATCACACTTTAAAAAATTTAAAAGATAACCCTGTCTCTTACAGGTCCCTGAATATGCCATAGTCATTCCACTTTATGCTCCTGAAAACATGTCTTCTACTTTATAGTCTGAGAGTAAATTGCTTCTAATATAGAGCTGAAATCCGTTTTCATATAGTTTCTACTTGTTTCCTCCCCTTGACCTTTGGGGACACAGAGATGAGGTTATATCTTCTAAATCAGCCATTCAATTATGAGAAAATGGCTATTGCACCCACTTGACTCCTTTCCTGAAATTCAGATTTTCAGTTCTATTGGCATCTCTAAAAGCCAAGAGGTGCCTATCTTCATCACCAACCCTTTGACCTGCATGTGCAGTGTGGTAGCTACTGTCCATATGGAATCATTGAGGAAATAAAATATTACTAGTGTGATAAAAGAATGAATTTATAATTTTATTTAAATTTATATTTGTATAGCCACATATAACTAAGTATAAACTTATAAGTTCAGAATGCAGAGAGACTCTTCTTTGACATTTCTGCCTAGCTTTATGAGGAGTAAGTAAAAATGAAATTTCAAAAATATATAAAATTAATTACATGTAAAGAATAAAAAATATGATTATACCAGGGAGAAAGATAGTCATGTGTGTGAAAGGTAAAAGTTGTGTGTTGACTTTTTTTAGATAATATGTCTGATTTTCCAGAAAGTTGTTTAGGACAACTTAAGTTGTTTGGGACAACCTACATATTTGGTGATAATGTTTGATTGATCTTGGATGGATGTTTATGCCTGTATTTTAGAGGCAATGGGAAATTATTAAGAATTTTTAAGCAAGAAAGATAAATGTTCAGGGGAATGTATTGGTAAGGCATGAAGTATATCTTTTATTTATAATAATTATTTTTTCTAAAAGAATGCCACTAAGACACTAGAATTTGAAGAAAAAATAAATGGATCTTGTTCACTATAGAAATAGTTAGAAAAGGCACAGGACGTAAAATATGGAAATAATTTTGAGACTAAAGGAAATGGCTTCAGACAGTTCAGTAAGTGTCAAGACTGGATATAATAGGCTATACATAAATGACATCCTGAGGAGAGTCTTAGCTGGAAATTGGAAATGCATTACAGCCTATGATAAAATAGTAACTAAATTGACATGTTGATAACTTCATTCTATTCATTTATAGCATGCATGTTCAATGCATGCTTTTGTTTTTTTGCCTCCATGACTAAAAATCCTGAAGGAAAAATATTTTTTTATTTTTGTTGGACATCATTTGGGGTTGTAAGGAAGAACAAGTAGTTATTTAGTAATTAAATGCAGAAGTTGGGGAAAGAACAATAGGAGAAATATTGAGACTGAATATTCAACACTTTTGATTACATTTGAATATGAAGCCAGAGCCGGTTGTAATATTGATGAACATCTGTGATTTGCATATCATCAAGTTAACAACTGAGAAAGAGAAAACTTAAAAAAATAGTAAATAAGCCTTTTAAATGGAAAATATTTGGATTCATTATACATTAGTGACTCCTGGATTTACAGCTCTAGCCTCTACTCTATCCTGTATTCCTTGGATTGTATATCTGTCAACTCAACATTTCCACTTAAATGACTGCTTAAGTCATTTTTGGCTTCATAAATTTCTGCTTCTTTATAATATTTTCTATTTTACATAAAACTATACAGATTCACATAAAACTAAATCTGATATACAGATTTAGCTAGTTTTGTCATAATTTTGAAACAACAGAAAATCATTGAGACTGGTAAAAGTATTGATTCAACATGTAAGAGTATGTTTTAGGATAAACAATGGCTAACTTTAGTCAATTTGTGTCATTTTCCAGATATGAAGATTTTTGTTTCCCTTGAATACCAGCTATTTCAGACATGTACATGTAAATTTCTTTTTCTTTTTTTAAATATGTTTTATTATTGCTATTACCATTGTCCGATTTTCCACCCCTTCACACCCCTCTGACCTACACCCCCTCTCACCCACATTCCCCCCCTTAGTTCTTGTCAATGGGTCGTACATATAAGTTCTTTGGCTTCTCCATTTCCTACACTATTCTCAACCTCCCCCTCTTTTATACCTATTTATGCTTCTTATTTTCTGTTCCCCCATTCTCCTCCCACCCCCTCCCCTCCCCCCAGCTGATAACCCTCTGTGATCTCCATTTCAAAATGTATAATATCTGTACATGTTCTATTTCCATTGTACATTTTAGAAGGCTTAAATTTAGGAAAATTGAGTAGCCCACTCCATATTACATAATCAGTTGTAAAGGGGATTTGATCTAGAATCCGGATGAATATAAAGTCAGTTCTGTATTCACTAGAATCACTTCACACTGCTGGTTTTTGTAGTTTGAGAATTTTCTTTGACAACACAGAGTTTAACTTTGTATAAACATATTCATATTGGTCAAATTTGCTAAATAATTATCAAATTGTGCTTTTTTGTATTGTATGAGGATAAAAATCTGATGTTCTAAGTTGTTGCCAAAATTTAGTGAAGTAGTCCAAAGAACCTTAGAGATTATTTGTTTCAGATACACTTAGCAGGACAAAATTACCTACCACAGAGAAAATTTGTGGCAGTACTTTTGTTCTCTATCTTTTGTTCTCCAATCCATCGATTAAGGCATTGTAAGATTCCTGTTATTTCAATTATATCCATGAAGTAGAACATTTTTTAAAAGCTTTTTGTAAAGACTTGGTCAGGTGAGGCAAAGCAGTGAAGTAAATGCTTGTGTTTGCTTTAAACTTATTTTTTTATTATTGGACCATAGGGAGAGTTAGTTGGGATAATATACAGTAGAATATTCTGTCTCTTTGGTTTAAACCTAACAGTGAAGATTGGTTTAAATGTTCAATAAATAATATGGTATGTCTAGCAAATTGTGTCAAAACCATTATACTAGATTATATCATGGTATTATAGACTTAGAATATATCTTTGTTTCCTTTACTTTTCCTCTTCCTTCTTTCTTCTCCTCGCCTTTTTCTGTCATAGCAAAATGTTTCTGGGGGATGCTCAAAAGTATAATTCAGAGAAAATATGAAATAAAGGCAGGAAAATTCTGAGATAATGGAAGAGGATCAAACTTTTCTTGTGAGAACTGAGTTAAATTACTCTATCCCATGGACTAAGCCTACAGCACTTACATCATTGCATCTTTCTGTGAATACATCCCTCTCACCTCCCATCTGAATTTGGCACACTCTGACCTCTCCTTGTCAACTTTCCTCTCTTTCGCTCTCCAGGATCCGTATTATCCATGGTTACAGGGGGCCTGTGTAAGAAACATGCAAATACTAAAATGATTTGCCTGCAACTCAGCACAAAAATACTTATTTATGTGAACTTTCTAAAATCAGCCTAGAATAATGGTTAAGAGTATAGACTTTGAAGCCAAAAAGAACTGATCTTGAATCTTCTTGTGGGTACTAATTAGCTACATCTATTTGTACTTAAACCTTTGGACCTCAAAATGAGATCATGTAATACCTCAGAGTTGATATCATAACTAGAATTTACGTGAGGCTATATATTGAGTTGGCCAAAAAAGTCTGCTACATTTTTTCATTTTATTTATTTTTATTAAATATATTGGGGTAACACTGATTAGTAGAGTCCTATAGGTTTCAAGTGTACATTTCAATGATACATGATCTGTATATTGCATTGTGTGCCCATGCTCTTAAAGCAAATCTTCTGTCATCATATGTTTCACGCCCTTACCCCCACCCCCTTCCCTCTGGTGATCACTATACTGTTGTCTGTGTCTCTGAGTTTCAGTTTTATAGCCCACACATGAGTGAAATCATATAGTTCTTAGCTTTTTCTGATTGAAGTATTCCACTTACCATAATTTTCTCAAGGTCCATCCATGTTGTTGCAAATGGTAGTATTTCATCTTTTTATAGATGAGTAATATTCCATAGTATATATGTACTATATCTTATCTTTTTATTCAGGTACAGCTTTCTCCATTTTCCCATCATTGCCACATTTTTTATACAATTGTTCTAGTGGGGCTTAGTTGTTTTTAACTTTATTCGAAATAATTTTGTTAGATGCACTGTGACAGCTGTTGTATCAACATGAATTAAAAAAAAACATCAAAATTGGTGAATTTTTGTGCAGCTACTTTAATATTGAAGATGGAAGAAAATGCAACATTTTGGCTATTGTGCTTTATTATTTCAAGGAAGGTAAAAATGCAACAAAAACACAAAAGAGAATTTGCACAGTGTATGGTAAAGGTGCTGTGATAGGTTGCATGTGTCAAAAGTGGTTTCGTGAAGTTTCTTGGTACCATTAACATTTTGGCCCAATAATTATTTACTGTGAGACTATTAATATTTTGGCTCAGTAAAATTATTTACTATGAGGCTGTCTTATGCATTGGAAGAATTTAGCAGCACCCCTGGCCTCTTACTCAGTAGAAGCCAATAGCGGGAGATAGCTGACATACTCTAAATATCCAAATCAATAAAGGTTTTGGCGAAAACAAAAATGCATCTTTTATTTTATGGAAAAAAAACATACAGACTTCTTGGCCAACCCAATATATGAAGTGTTTAGTATTCTAAATGTTTCAGGGTAAGTGCTCCATTAATGATAGCTACATTAGGATAAGGGCAGTTTTCCTAGAGAGGACTTGTCTGCTACCAGAGCAAACTTCCATAGTCAGCGAAAACCTGGGCCTGTCTTTCCTTTCAGCAACACTCCCTGGGAAAGCAGAGGTATTATAAGACCTGCTGTCTCCAGTCTGGACCCCTGCCTATTTTTAAATTTGTTTTTCAATTAAAGTTTATATTTAATATTTTGTATCAATTTTAGGTGTACAGCATTCTGGTTAGACCATCATATGCTTTAGAAAGTGTTCACCGTGATATTTCTAGTATCCAACTGGATCATACATAGTTATTACAATATTATTGAATATATTAGAAAATCTGTATCCCACTGAATGTCCCTGACCACAAGATTCCCTAGTTCAAAGACGCTTGAGGATCTTCAGGGGACTGCAAATCAGACTTTTGTATATGAGTTTGCTTATCTGTATCACATTCACAAGTCAAAGTGCAAAGTAAATTGCCTCACTTCACACACATGATCAATAGATAAGAGGAAAAAAACAGTTTTGCATAGATCTCTTACTTGCTTTTATCCTCTATTAGCCTTTGGATGGTCCTGTCTGATGAGAAGCACAATAAAAAACTATGTTTTTCTTTGCCTTCCAACTAGCTATGGCAGATACTTTTATTAAGGTTTCCTCTTAAAGTGTCCACCAGTGTTCCCATCCCCTGACCTCATGTCCTAGAGAGGACTTGTCTGCTGATAGACAAGGCTGTAGCCATCTTCTTCATAGGTATTAGCCCCAAACTCTGAACATAGTGAATTCTTTTTGCCTCTTTTTTTCTACCTAAGTTACTGTCTTCGAAGTCCACACTACACTACATGGTCTTTCTATTTCTCAGGCTGGGGTTTCTTTGACTATATTTCTAGATATCCCCACCCCATCAAAAATCTATTCTTTAGTTCTCCTTTCCCACTCAGTTGGCAGAAGTATGCTCCACGTTTTAACTCTTGGCCTTTTTCCTTTTACATGGCCAGTTTTGCGGCATCATCCAATTGATGGTATAAACTCATGGGTAAGGGTTTCAGCTCTTCTTCCTGAGGGCAATCTGCTTTCATTGGTACAGGAAGATGTCTGCTTTCCTGCTTCAACTATATTTGACTTGTTCTCATTGTAAACCTGATAAGAACTTTTTCTCCTGTGTACACCCCTACTTATAGAGAAAATATCACATTATTTGTGGTGTGCGTGACACTACTGATAGTTTACAATTCCTTTAGGGAGTCAGAAGGTATCTTATTCATGTTATTATCCCCTTTAATATTGAATACATTTCTTGCACAGTGTAGGAAATAATTTTTTTTTTGCTTTAAGTAAATGACTGCCATCTATGAGGAATACCAAAGTTTGTACACTAAAAATTAAAAGTCGATGATGCCTTCACCACTGAGTATTGGTTTCCCAATAAAAATTAAATAAATGACCTTGATTTATATATTTAAATATCACTCCATTTTTATTGCCAAATGAGTAATATTTTGCTTATTGAATTGTTTTTAGATTAGGTAAGTTCAACTTCTGTATTCTAGAGAGTGCTGTTCTGTTGTCTTATAGTCCTGTAACTAACTACATGGTTAAAGGAGTTGGGAAACTGGAATTGTGGGGTAATAAATAGTTATCTTTCCTCTCCTGGAAAGGGGAGCTACTCTCAAATTCTCTTCTGTCAGAATTTTGGTCATTGAAAGTATTTCTTGTCTTCATATAAGAGGCTACAAACTTGGAACAATGTCAAGCCCCGAAATGGGCCTCAATGTGGCCACAATGCTGAATGGCACTGAGTGATTGCATCCCCTCTGAGTTTGTGTTGACACATGTAAACTGGGGGGTGGTAATAACATCCTCTCACCAGAATTGTCATGAAGATAAAATAATGCCTATGAATGTGCTTCCTAACTATCAAACACCTTTTCCATGGGAAATATTATTTTTGGCTTTTAATATAATGCTATATTAGTATTAAATGTAATATAATACCATATTTTTCACCGTATTTCTTTTTAAAAAGGAGTATGTAATTCTACTCTATAAATTTATCAGATTGACTGATAAAGAACCAGGGATGATTCTAATGAAGAACTAGGGATCACATTTCCTAATTTGAGAAAATAATCTAAACCCATGTCTTTAATTTTACACTGTATATATTACATTATATAGTATTATATTAATTTATTTTAATATAATACTATATTAGTTTATTTTAATATAATACTAAATCTAAACTTTTGAACTAAATTTAAATGCAGTGAATAAACTGTAATTATCTGCCTAGTTTTTATTTAGTCTATTTAAAGTAATATAAAA
Source organism: Artibeus jamaicensis (assembly GCF_021234435.1). Lineage (NCBI taxonomy): Eukaryota > Metazoa > Chordata > Mammalia > Chiroptera > Phyllostomidae > Artibeus > Artibeus jamaicensis. The sequence continues at coordinate 2,432,912 of NW_026522036.1, forward strand.
CCAGAAGTTCTATACCTTTTGAGAAATATTAATAGAGCATTATCTGTGTTCTAACAGTACCTTTGCTCCAGTATTACTAGCTCATAGTATGAGTTTTCCTAGCTTTTTACCTATTTTAGAATCTGTAACCACCAGATTTGAATAAACTTAAATTAGCATTTGAAGTTCCCTGGAACTGAATTGGATAGTAAGAGTCATTATGGTCTAAACAAATCAATGCTTTTTAATGTGCAGAAAATTAAAGACATGGGTTTAGATTATTTTCTCAAATGAGGAAATGTGATCCCTGGTTCTTCATTAGTCAATCTGATAAATTTATAGAGTAGAATTACATGCCTAGCAAAAATTTTACTCCTTTTTAAAGAGAAATATGGTGAAAAATGATTTTATGTAATTGAAAGAGGAGAGGATATTTTTATCAGAGATAAAATTTGAATAGCAGCTCAACCACACTGTAGTTACGGGATTCATATCTAGGCAAATTACTCTAACCCTACAAATTTCATCTTCCTTAATTATTGAATTACTTAGGAGAACCAAGTGAAACAATATTCATTTATTTAGTCCATATATGTATGTACATATATATGTAATTTAGCTTGCAAGGATTTGAATAGGGCAATGTTTTCCACTGAAGAAGAGGACACAGAATTTATGGAACATACATGCATATAAGAAAAATATATTGTATCCAAAAAAATCACAAGCAGAGTCATAGTCAAAGAATGTTAAAGATGAATGATACAGGGTGTAACTGGAGAAGAAATAGGAGAGGATGACAGAAACCTGATCATGGAGGACCTGCGAATGGCGGAGTTGGACTTACTCTTTGAGATGGGGAAAATGTGACAGGTTTTACCTAGAACATTGGAATGGTGATATTTGTTTTAGTTAGATCTGATCTATTCACCATAGACTTTCAACAAGGTGAATCACACTCATGTCACATCTGCTTTAAACCATCAATGTCTTTTCAACTTAGAATAAAATTGAATCCAGTATCATGATCTACAAGGAGATATTGCTGATCTGGGCTCTGTCTACCTTTTCCATCTAAGCTGTCCCACTCTTCTGCCTTTCTCAGCCTGGTCACTTTCATGGTTCCTGAACATGGCCCCGCCCTCTCCTAACTGCTAACTCATGTTATTGCTGTTGCCTCTGCCAGGTTTCCTTTTCCTGTGACGATGCCAACAAGCTCAGCAAAAATGTTACTTCATCCAAGACACGTGACTGACACTTTCTAATTTCCTCCTCCTAACTTACTCTTTCTTGGCACATTATCACATTAAAGTTAAATTTGTGGAGGACAAAACTAAAAGCAGGGAGGAAAGTTAGGAAAAGGACTTTTACAGCTGATGTAAGAAATAATGAGTCCTGAGTTAGAAGTAAACTAGTTAATCTCTGGCTTTGTGGGTCCTCTAGTGTCTGGGAGATTTTCTACCAGTGTCCTACTTCATAAGAAAATGAGTCCAATTCAACTCAATGTGTACTTACTAAATACATACTATGTATTTGGCACGATGATAAAGGCTGCTCTAACACTGCTCACTATCTGTAGCAGAGACGTAACAGGCAGTCCTCCCATCTGGTCCTGAGTATGGCAGGGCACTCCTGTTGCAATGCACTGGCTGCCAGATTTTTAGAACTATTTGCCTTAATTGGACTTGCATCATACAAAGAGAATGTACAGTGTGCTATGTGTCTTAAATAATATTGGCTAAATATAATATAAATTAGTGTTACACAACAACCTATTGTTGCAACTGTTACTAGGGATAGACCTTTGAGAGTTGTAGGGTCTGGTACAATAATATAAATGGAGGCAATATAATCTGTGTTCAGATATTTAAAAGTGAAAAATCAAGCTAACAAGTTATTAAAGAAAATGTATTCTATCTCGAAATATGTCTTAATAATATTTAAAAAATAATACTATGATTTTTATATATTACATGTTGTCAGATGGCAAACATGATTGAACTTAATAGTTTTAATGTATGTCTGATGTCCTGGTGATGTTTTGATGTGTAATAACAATATATATAATACAAAGGTACTATATTTTAAGATAAAATTTTTTCTTGCCATCATTATAATTTCATATAAATATCACACAACTATCTTATAAATATGTAAGAATATATTACATTATTTCTCTTTGAAAAGATTTATTGAGTCATTTAATGTTTATCTGTTATCTAAGAGCTTCCATTGCTTAAATTCTCCCTTTGCTCAGAAGCAGACTTTCTTCATATTAGCAGCAGCATTATCCACAAGCCCTCAAACCTTTTGGACATAGTTGAAGGGTTGGGAAGAAATATTTTCCTAAGGGCTAGATACTAATAAATACATGAGTAGACATTTTAGTTTATGGGCTGTGTTATGCCAGAATTGAGGACCAGGTCCTGAATTTATGAGACACCCATGTGTTTCTTAATAGTATTTTTTTGTGTGTTTTTGTGAAACATAGGGCTAGCTAAAATGTGGAGCCCCAAGTTGAAGGTGCTCTTACCTGCCTTCCAGGTTGTGCTGAACAAAGGCAATATTTAATGGTATTGCTCAGGGGATGTAACATGGGAAAATCATGGAATTATGGACTAGGGAATTCCAAGCTGGCGCCCAAGGGAAGGTGACACTTCCCACTAAAAGAAACTGACCACACAAAGAAACTGACAACACCAAGAAACTGACAACACCAAGAAACTGACCACACCAAGAAACTAACCACACCAAGAAACTAACCACACCAGATACAGAGAATTCATCCTGGGTAAAAATACACCTCTTAAAGAGGTTCCAAGCCTAGTTATACATCACAGTCACACATAGCTATTTTTAAAAATACAAATCTTGAAGGACCTATTCCTAAAAGCTTTCATTCGAAGAATTTAGTTTGGGGCTCAGGCAGGTGCACGTTTAACAGCTCCTCACAGGATACCAACACAATTTGGGAGCCGTGTTACAAGTTATGGTTAGAAAGGAGATTGAAGAGTTAAGCAAACACAAAAACAATACATTCAGGGAATTAAATAATAAAGCAGAAAATCAATTTTACAGATCATTACTGCAAATAATATTTATAAAATAAACAGCAAGCAATTGTATTTCTAATCGATTAATCCTAAAACAACAACAACAAAATTCCACCAAACTAAAAAAGGAGCCAAACCTACAAGACAGGGCAAAGAGTTTAAAACAAAACAAATCATAGAGAAGAGTCTCCATTAAATATTTTAAGAAGCATAAGAAGCAGATTCCAAACCAGAGAACAATAATAGATCAGAGAAAATGCATAATTAATCTGTTTAATATTTAGGGGAATAAGTCATGGAGATCTTCACAGAGGAAGTAGTGTCTAAGCTGGACTTTGAAGAAAACCACTCAAGCAAAAGCTTTTAAAAATTAACTAAATATTCTAATTAAATGAGAATAACACTAAAAGTTTCATGTAATTTAATCTTTCCTTAATAATTTAGAAGATAATTTAGGATCTTGGAGTCTAAGTCATCACTTTGGACATACATTTTTATGGAACCTACTAAATTACTGATTTTGTTTTTCACTTAAAGATCGATGTGGGATGTTAAAAGCCTGAAGAGAAAAAACGGGTACAAAATGAAAGTGTATATTAAAGATGGTTTTAAAAAGATACTGATGCAGCCACATTCCTGAGAAATCAAGGTGAGAAACTGAAATAGCAGCGTTAATAAGCAAGCATGTAAAGACATGCCGGCACCTGTAGCACAGTGAGTAATGGAGGGAGGGAGTGAAGTCAGGTAAGTACTCAGATCATTTTTGAGCCAGTTTGACCTCTCTTATAACTCGTATTTTTTCATAGTCTCCTATTAATATCAGAGTAAAAATTAGCTAAATTAAGAAAAGGCAAGGGCTTATGTACACCAGAACTATAACTAGAAAGAAATAAAGGAATAAAAACAATAAAATGGCCATTATTTTTCAATCAGAGGTCATAGAGGTATTAGGAATGGACTTTTTTAATAGCTGTGCTTATATATAACCATCCCTTGAATCAGGAAAGGCTTATCAAGAGCGAAGTTTCTTTTGCTTTTTTGTTATATTTCATTCAGGTATCTGATGTAATCCTAGGTGTCGGGAGTCAATCCAGAGATCCCTTCATCCCTCGCAAGAACACCCTCCTTTCTTAGGGTATTTTCTTTTCCTTTCATAACTGATCTCCATGTCTAACTCCTCATCACAGGGAACAGTTGCAGTGCATTCGATTTATACGTCAGTTTATTACTGTTCCCCCACACTCATTGAGATCTTTAGTATCGCTGTAGGTGATTGTTCCTCAGCGCTGCAGAGCCCCTGACACTGTGCATATACTGCATTTCATTCGTACACACTCCAGAGATGAACAACGACACTGCCTCCTATTTCATTTCACCACAAACACTGTCCTCGTATATAGTCTCAGATACAAGGCACTTCTAGTGCCTGTGCAGTTCATGTGCTTATGTGTTTTTTCTCCTGAATACACAGAACACACACACAAAGATAACAAGCCTATGTCATGAAATATTTATACATTGCATGAATCACTGCCAGAATTCCTTCATAACTGCTATATCAGTTTAAATGGCTTTCGACAGTGTTTGCCAATATGTGGTATTATCTTACTGTCTATTTTTGCTTTTCTGGTTGGTATAAAGCATTATTTTAGTGAAGTTCTAATATAAATTTTCTTCATGAATACGAGGTTGAGAATTCCTCCTTGCAGTTGTCATTTAGGTTTTCCCTTCCCTGAACAAATCATTCACATGCATCACTTTTTTTCTATTAGAATAAAAAATAAATAGAAAAATATGGCTAAGTGTTAGGCAAAGTATTTAGTTTTAGACTTTGTATTTATTTATTATAGATATTTATTTAATATCTATCTGTCTCATGATACAAGTTCCTGGAAAAAAGATTTTGTCTTATTCACTGCTCTATCACAAGTACTATATAGCATCTTGTTAGAGAAAAAATATACGTATATATGTTTGTTGAATAAAAGATTGTATTTTCATTACAACACTTCCATACACAAAACCCCAAGTTCACATGTCTACTTACTATTCTTATGGCTTACATGCATTTGATTCCCTTATTATTTCATAAGAGTATAAAGTCATTAAGGGGTCATCAGTTAACTCAGGACTGCATTTCAATAAGAGCTTTAAAAATCTGATACATATTTGGTTATCAATTTCTGTAGAATAAAAAGGCTATATAGAGTTGAATATTTGTACATGATTGCCCCCCCAGGAAAAAATATACATGTCAATAAGTAAAGCAAATTATACCAACATTATTTCATGCCTAGGCTATTCCTAAGATAGATAAAATCCAATATTACATGTAAGCAGGGAAATAAATACATTAACACATTTGAGTCGGATATGGTACCTACAATTCAGTTTAAGAGTTTAGCAGACTCTGTACAGAAGAAAGGAGAAGATATGGAGCCCAGTAATGAAACATAAATTTATTGCAAGGTAAATGCAGAAAACATGTCTGAGATCGACCATATCTGAGCACTGGCTACTGGGAAATAAAAAGGAATATTCGAAAATGCACAGAACGAGAGTGGCATTTTTTTAAGGAAGGGATGTTTGGGGAAAGGAAAGGAGGTAACTTGGAAGTGAGAAGAATCCCTTGGAGGCAGGCTGAGGAAGGAGTAAAGAGATAATTCCTTCAGATGTTACAATTAAGGGAATAGCAGTAACACCCACACAACTGCCCCTCATTTCCCCAAAACTTACAGCATTAATTAAAGAACCTACCTGTTATACCTCAGCAGAAAAGGACAGCTTGAACCTCTTGAAGTCTAGTAAGTCATCTAAACACTTATACCACTTCATACCAGGTATAAATCTGGTCAGGAAAATTAAGACATTAAAAACCACAAAATAAATATTAAAATGACATCCATGAAAATGTAATATAAGAAAACAAAACAAGAATGAAAACATTTCAGTTGATCAGAATCCTCCCTGCTGCCTCCCTAAAGCTAAAACACAGTGCACACTGCACTTGAACTCCGAATTGGGTATGCTTAAGGGAACCTTTGAGGTAAAAACAATAAATAGGCAAACAAGACCAGCAATTCAAAGTCTTGTAATAGAATTGGGCCCAAAAGTGAGGAGTGTAAAAAGAGAACTGTATAATTTCAATAATAAAATAAAAGGCTTTTTAAAAAAATCCTAGAAAAATTTACATTACAAAATGTTTGAGTCAATAGACTCAATGATGATTAATAAAAATATATCATCAATGAAATATATGAATATTAGCCTTAGAATAAAAGTTAAATATAAAAGATAAGGGAAAGTAGACATAGAATATAGGCCATGAAGTTCCAACATATATTTAAGCAGAGTCCTTAAAATCAGAACAGAACCATGGATTTATTTGATTATAATCAAAGAAAATTCCCTAGAGTAAAAATTTCCAAAACCATATTTTGAGAGCATCTAATATGATACTGGGAAAATAAATGCTGGACAGTAGACTTGAAAACATATACTACTAAAACATCAGATTTTAAGATAAAGAAAATTTCATAGTTTCCAGGAACCCCATTACATTGCTTTAAAAAACTGATTAGTTTTGGAGTTTTCATGAGCAAAACACAGAGCAAGGCAATACTGAGTCATTTTTTAAATTTTTATTAAACTAAATAACACAGGGGAAAAGCCATTTTACATTAGCTAAGATTTACTTAAGGATCAGTGTATTTGAATGTATGTATACATAGAATTTTATGCAAATAACATAAAGCCTAATGGAACAAGACTATGGATGTTCGGTAAATAGAGAAAGGGATAAGGAAAGCATGAGATTTCTCTCACTATGTCTTTTTATATAGTTTGGATTTTGGACATTTTACATTTAATTGGGTAAAAGGCAAATCCCCTAATACATACACAATTGTAAATAAATACTAAGTATAAATCAAATTAACAATAGAAAGGAAAAAAGAATTTTAATAGTTATATGTATGTGCTTAAGGTGATATAATCTTAAAACAAATAGTGGTATTAAGAGATTTTTTTTTACTTAGATGATTAGGTTTTGATTCTGCTATTAGTATAATAATCTAAAAATATTTTTACTGAAAAAATATGTAAATTGATGAGGACCTGATATCCTCAATAGGAGGAAGGATATTAAAAAAAAACAATAAGTAAGGAGAAAATGGAATGCTATTCCTAGAAAAGGATTAAGACATAAATGTACAAGTAAAGGTAAAATTATGAATATCCACCTTTACACAACATCTACTGTAATAGTTGATTTGGGCAATGATTATCAGTTTATGCTCATCTAACAGTATCAACTCAAATATTACTTGCTTATTAAAAATGGAAATAAAACTCCAATCTTGTCTTCATCATGGATGAACTGGCAAACATTATCATAACAAAATGGCTAAATTTAATATGACTAATAAATTGCCATGATATGTCTCCCAATGTGATATACTGAGGACAAAAATGTCACCTTCTAGTATTTTTGCTAAAAGGTGACAAAAATTCTAGAAAATATATTTCACTGGAATCTAATCAGACAAGTGAAAATGAAGGAAATTTATTCAATGAACTGCTGTAGATGCCTCAAAAGAATTAGCGATGATGGCGATAATGGAATATAGGCTAACAAATGTCACTAGATAAAAACAATTGAAAAGAAATGACAAGTAAATAAAAATACATTGATAGTCACTGGGAAATGGGTATAAAAGTAATTTGGAGTCAGTGTGGAAATATGGATATGAATTCACATATGTACTTTATATAGAAAATAGAATTGTAGCAAAGTTAGTGTTTTGAGTGGATTAAATCTACCGCAGTTTTTAGGATGCCTCCTTCTTAGGAATTGTATGCAAAAGCGTTAGTGGTTGAGTGTCACGATGTCTACAACTTTTCCCAAATGATTCAAAACTCCCCCCCCCCAAATATATTTCTGTGTGTGTGGTTGTAAGGGTGTGTTTGTGTATATGGTGCATATAAATAGTTAAATACTACTATCTACCTGGTGGACTCCTTGGCCCATGATTTTTCTGCAAAAAGGAAGATTTATTAGATTCAATTTTATTTAGTTAATCTAACCTGACGGAGCACCTGATTTTGGTTAAATATCACTAGAAGTGATTTTGCGGAATCATTGATCTCAGTAGTTTCAGAAAGTTTGATCTTTAAAACATTTTCAAGTTAACCACCAAACTCCCAACAAAATGAAAATGATGCTCCTGGCTGAATTTGCACGCATATGCAAACCAAGGATTAGATAGCCTGATGACAATGACACATGTCATCCCAGTTGGCAGAAAACGGTTAAATGCATGTCATTGGAGCCCACAGTTATCTCTTGGTCTGATGTACATAAGGTCCACTTCTGCCTGTGAAGCAAAACAAACTCAACAAATCTGTCAGAGTAGCCACAGGAGAATCTCTCACTCTTGCTGCAATGACTGTGAAGTGGACACCTTCTGGTTTTCCAGGTAAAAGAAAACCATGAAGATTTGGTCTCTGGGCTCTGCTCTTGTGTGACTGGTGTTTTCTTTCATTGTTTTTAACGTCTTCTCTTTTCCTGTCAAAAGTTCATTTTCAGAGAGCATTAAGAAATCGGCCCCTCTCCATCTAAAACAGTGATCACTTGCTGCTTTAAGATTGCTCAGTATTTTCCTACACTCAGATGAATCACTTTTTAGTTACATTGTCCAACTTAATATGTTTCCTTCTGACGTTTTATTTTCAGGCTGTTTAGATTTTAATATTGTTGTAATTCCACTGGTCAAAATTATTCATGTTTCTAACAGGTTAGAAGTGTTTTTCTCCCTGTTGGTTAATTATTATTCTGTAAATAATGTATTACACACCTAAGATTAACTAAAAAATAATATCAACTACGTGTTTCATTACCAAAAAGGATTTATTCAGGGCAAAAGCAAGGATTGTAACCTGGTGCATGTAGACATGGCAGGCTACACACACATACTGACCCGCGTGCCAAGAGGGAGAGGGATTTATAAGAGATAAAAGAAGTTAAGGGGGGATAGTTTCCACCACAGAGCTTCATCAACACTTCTGCCTGTAGGGTCGTCATGATGTCACAGAGGATTTTATCACGTGGGAGAGTACGTGCTACACGCCCTAGGCCTTCCCATGAGCCCTCCTGACTATGTCTTTACAGCAAGTAAATTACAGCTGCATTCTACAACGGTTTTAGTTCAGTTAAGAAATGGTAAGACTATTGAGGATGTTATTCTTAGTCTTCAAAAAAGCATATGATAGAATATAAATGATTTCGTGCCCTGGATTACCACTCATTGTAAGAATGTGCTCATTTTAAAGAGTCACTTCTAGAGTTGGTTTCATGCCACTTCATGGGGTCATTGTAGACCAAGATCAGGGAGAAAAATAGTAATTTCTGATTCATGACATCCTACAATATTAGGATAATAAATAAAGAAAATAAACAAAACATACTAAGTAATATATAGCTCAAACTCTGAAAAAATTATATATTAAGATTGTCTAATGTGATGGAATGACAAAGAAACAACTTTATTGCTTTAAGAATATTAGAAGGCATTACTAAGAAAATGCCTATTACTTGTTCTCCATCTCCAAAAGGAGAGTGAGCCAAGTAATAAATGGAATTCAATTCACCTGCTGGAAGGCAGGGAGCCAGATCCAGAGACCTATGATGACTTCAGGCTCTAATATTATAGAAAACAAAATTTATTGCTTTCAGAGTATTGAACTATGTACAGGCTATCAGGAGAGTTGACAGTATACATGGAACAATTTCAAATATTTTTAATGATTGTCTTTACGCATATAAAGTTATTACACTTTCATCAGGAAAGCATGTATTTTTGGTTGTTTGCTAGTGGTGTTTTATTTACATTCTTTAATGCAGGCTGTCTGGAACTCTATGGGCAAGCAAACCTACTTGGCTAATGTGGGATTTGACCTAATAACCCTCTCTTCTTTAGTACCAAGCAAAATAAGCTAAGACTTTAAGTAAAACTTAAAGACTGAACCAAAGCACACAATATCTTGGAGTTAATCTAGATTTCAATACATATTTTATTAGAGGCAAAGAAAGTAGAAATAACAAATTGTTGCATCCTCTTGCTTTTTCAGGATTCTATGAGACTATAAAGGCATCTGTAGGACAAAGATATGAATAGGTTCCTTCATAGTTGGCACTTTAATCTTTGAATAATACTATGGTTTCAGATCCCAAACCGAAGTGACTAAAACATACAGAAAGGAAGGTTATTTTCTTCATAACCTGATTTATAGATCCAAAATGCAGTCCTTTGATTGTTTTTCATTAAGCCACTAGCCACCATGGTGACCACTTTATATTATTGCCCAACTTGGTCATCAGTGGAGCCAATTTTCAAGGTATAGCAGTTTTAGAATAGCATTAACAAAAAAAGAATTCTCTGATAAAAGATAAGTATTGTCCAGAATGAAAGACTTGGCTTAAAGCCTTCCTGTTTAGTATAAAAGCAAAAAATAAATCAGATATATTCCCATTGTGGAGCAAATAGAAGATGGCAGCATATTTTTGTAGTCATAGAAACAGAAATTAAAAGAACCCATGTATTTTTTTTGCCTGCAAAGTGAGCAAATTTTGGAGAGCAGATACAGTTACTTTCTGCAGGAGTTAAAGTGCTGAATTCAGAGAAGAAAATCCTTAGCAAATGAAAGACTGGAGTATAGCAGTAAGGAGAAGAAGAAGAGTCCCAATCTCATCCAAATGAAGTGAGTGCTATACTAGAGGGAGTTGAGTTAAAACAAGACTGAAAAGTTTTCCCACAAAGAAAATGAGTAGATGATACAATGGTTTCTTCCTATCTATAATTTCTAGCATTCTATTAGACACAATGGTGGGAAGATATCCTTGCAATTTTATAAATGCTACCCAGAGAAAAGAACATGAGACAGCATAGATGCCTTTTATAAATGTCAAGTAAATATGTTACTGGATTATAGAATATATGGCAGCTGGGCAATGTTGCTAATAGAAGATGAATATAGAGTAGCCTTTTGAGAATAATCATTTTTCCTTTATGTGAAGGAAATTTTCTCCTCTTCAGAGCTATAACAAAATTTACTCAGGGGGTGGTGGGAAGTAATGGGGGGATGGGGACAACTGTAATTGAACAACGATAAAAAAGAAAAGTTTAGTCCCCAAGAATCTTTCACTATGGGCTCAGATGAACCATTTGAAGGGCAGGAATGCTGGGACAGAGAAAGGAGAAAGGATGGGCAAGTTCCCCACTGCCTCTGTTCTGCCTGGTGTGGCTCAGTGAGTTGAGCGCTGGCCTGCCACCTGGAAGGGTAATGGTGTGATTCTCAGTCAGGGCACATGCCTGAGCTGTGCACCAAGACACAAGTTGGGGGCTTGGGAGAGGCAACTGAGCAATGTTTCTCCCTTCCTTCCCCTCTCTCTAAAATAAATACATCTTAAAATTTTTCCACTGCTTTTGATCTTAATAGGGGTCAATAAGTCCATTAGGACACACCTCATTTTCCCTGAGCTCCATTGAGTGGAGGCTGAGTGACAGACTGTGAGCCTCCAGTCTCCAACAGCCTCTCTGGAGTACCAAACTGAATGGTTTGGTACTCCAGAACCCTTAGGAGTCCTGTCAATCATTTTCCTTAACCTGGAGTGGATTTTGAAAATTTCTAGACTTTAATTAGATTAATGAAGAAATAAAAATAGACTGTCTTTTCAAAAAACTCTAAAATATGAAATTTACAATATTTAATTCAATATCCTCACTCCTAACTTTGGTGTCATAGGCCAATACCCTCTTCTGCTGAGTGAACACTAAAGGAAGAAAAAAAAAATACCTTCAACACCCACTTTAGTTGAGGCACATTTCTAATTGTGACTTGCTCACATTTAGCCACATGCCGATTTATCAGTAAGAATTTTTACGTAGAAAAATAGAAGTGCAGAGGCTTCATACTTATTTATTGTCTTCTGGTTTCAGTGAATTAAGGACTTACATATTATCTTTCTTTCATATGTGTGTGACTTGTGTCCTTGTGATTACTAAGAGGTAGAGTTGAGGTTTGAATGCAACCATGCTCCTTCCGCTGTTCTGCAGGCACAGGAAGTGGGAGGAAGAGGGGACTGAAAGGGTGTGCCTAGGGCGACTTACAGCCAACTTCATCACCCCAGTTTACTGGAATATACATGTCAGGCACTTTTCCAACAGTGGAGCCAGCATCCTTTTTTCCCCAGTGTAATTTATTTAAGAAACATGAATTCAATGCATTATTTATCTTAAAAGATAATAAGTAACCAAGTGTGGTTCAGAAGACACCAAAAGTGAGAAGCACATTATATGACAGTAAACAATGATTATAATTGTATATCTAACATTTACACATCTGATATGTTCAAAGTGAACATATACTCATGATAGCGCCTATCATTTGACAAATTTAATGTTTCCAATTAATGTACTGATATTAATTATAATTTTCACAGCAAGAATTTGGACCAGTTAGGTGAATCTGCATAATTTTCATAAGATCTTAATACTGTCTTTTTTAAAAAGTTACATTTTATTGGGGTGACATTGGTTAATACAGTTATATAGGATTCGGGTGTACAATATAGTACATCATCTGGGGTGTATTGTTTCATCACCCAAAGCCAAGTCCTCCTCCACCACCGAGCATCTCCCCTACACTCTTTTACCTTCCTCCAACACCTCCAACACCTTTTATCTTGTAATCACCACACTGTTATCAGTGCCCAGGACTTTTATTGTTGCCTAATCACTTCACCGGTTTTACCAAACCTCCCAACTCTCCTCCCTTCTAATAGCTGTCAGTTTTATGTATCTTTGTTTCTATTTTGTTTGTTAGTTAATTTGATTAGATTCCGCCTATAAGTGAAATCATATGGTACCTGTCTTTCTCTGACTGGCTTATTAGCATAACACTACCTAGGTCCACCCATGGTCTTAAAAAGGTAAGATTTTCTTCTTTTTTATGGCTGAATAGTATTCCATTGTGTAAATGTGCTACTGCTTTTTTAATCCACTAATTTACTGATCAGCACTTCGACTGATTCTGGTCTTGGCTATTGTAAATAATGCTGCAATGAATATATGGGTTTGTATATTCTTTCAAATCAGTGTTGTGGATTTTTTCAAATACGTTTCCAGAAGTGGAATCACTGGGTCATAAGGCAGTTCTATTTTTAATTTTGAGGAAATTCCATATCGTTTTCCACAATGGCTGCACCAATATGCTTTTCCATGTAGTGTATGAGGATTCTTTTCTCTCACGTCCTAGTCAAAATTTGTTTTTTATTGATTTATTGATGATAGCAATTCTGGCAGGTATGAGGTGACATCTCATTGTGGTTTTAATTTGCATTTCTCTGATGATTACTGATGTTGAGCATCTTTTCATATGTCTATTGACCATCTTTATGTCCCCTTTGGAGACATGTCTATTCAGGTCTTTTACCAATCTTTTAGCTGGATTAGGTGGTTTTTTGTTTGTTTGTTTTGGTGTTGAGTTGTATAAGTTCTTTATAAATTTTGGATTGTAAGCCTTTGTCAGATGTGTCATTGGCGAATATGTTCTCTCATTTAATGGGTTTTTTCATTTTGTTGATGGTTTCCTTTGTTGTGCAAAAATTCTTTAGTTTGATGTGGTCCTATTTGTTTATTTTGCTGTTTATTTCCCTTACCAGAGGAGATACATTGGCAAAATATTGCTATTAGAAATGTCCAAGATTTCACTGCCCATATTTTCTTCTAGAATTTTCATGGTTTCAAATCTTACATTTAAGTCATTAATCCATTTCAAGTTTATTTTCTTGTATGGTTTAAGAAGGTGGTGTATTTTCATTTTTTGCATGTATCTGTCAAATTTTCCCAATACTGTTTATTGAATAGACTATTTTTATACTATTGTATGTTCTTGCCTTCTTTGTCAAATGTTAATTGACCATAAGTCATGGGTTTATATCTGGGCTCCTTATTCTGTTCCATTGATCTATGGGAGTTGTCCAAACTGTGTCCAGCCACATAATGTGAAAAGTAGAGACATTTATTGAAAAAGACACAAATACAAGCAACCTTGTACATAGAACAATGACACCTCAGTTCCCTTCAAAGTAGGCAAGTTAGGACCTCACACAGTTCTCCCAATTGCCATCAACTGTCCCATCATATTTTCCTGAATCTCATTGATGGTTTGAAATCTCTTCCCCTTCAAAGGTGATTTGCATTTTGGGAAAAGCCAGAAATTACAGGGTGCAACTTCTGGGTGGTTTGATGTCACCTGGATGATTTGATGTTTCACCTAGAAACTCTGCAGGAGATGTGATGCATGGGTGGGTGGGTGTTGCTGTGATGAAACAGCCATTCACCTGTAGCCCAGAGCTGTGGCCTTCAGAATCATCCAAATAGTTTCTGTGGATGAATGCTCAAGCTTAATGAAAACTTTGACGCAGCTTCATTGCCCTACTTGTTCAGTCACTTTGAATGTGATGGCCACACAGTCCACATGCTCACTCAGTGACTTCTACCTTCCCTAACTAGTACAGTGAAGTCATCATTGTTCCATACACACATTCCAGTCCACTGTCCTTGGCTGCCAGGTTACATCAATGTCACACAAATCATTTTTGTTGTGTTAACAATGGCTTGACTTTTTTCAGACAGACCTCAGTGTAATACTTAATCAAAATATACTAGGTATTATCTACCTGTGTTCAGTTGCTCTGATCGTGCATGTCTTGAAGTCTAAGAAACCATGTTTTCTATATTTTTCCATGAAGTAGTGGAGAAAATGCTCCAAGTGCCATCTTTCATTGTCTGTCTCGAAGCTTTCTTCTTCTGCCACCACCATCCTTAATCCACTGGCTTTGCATGTCCAGTTACCCTTCTGCCTACCATCCCTCTCACAGATGACTTGGGAAGTCACATGTGCTTCTGTACTGTGACAAAGAAGTTCCCAAGTTGTTGTCTCACTTATCATGTCTCTGTGCCATGCTCAGAACCTGTAATTATGTGATGCCATTATCCAAATTCTTGAGAAGTATAGTCCTGAACCTGTGATGGTCTTATGGCTCAGCACACATTCCCTCCTCCCCTTCTTCAAATATATGGCAGGATTGCCCTTCTCTACTTCCTTTAAATTTAGATATAGCTGGGTGATGTGCTTTGATCAATGACTTATCAGCAGAAGAATTGTGTGTCACAAGTTTTGGGGGGTTTTAAAAGCCGTTGCAAAATTTACATTCCCAACTTTTCCTGTTCTAGTCCTTAGTGAGGTAGCAACCCCAATTAGTCTGTGTTGTTGCGATGCCTACTTGCAAACCTTCATTGGACATTTAGAGTGCATGAGAAATTGTGTGCTATCATTAAGGTACTGAAATGTTATGTTATTTGTTATATATGTTAATTGTCTCATGCTTGGTTATTTGCACTGACATATGTTCTAGAATGAGAGTTTATATTCTCTCCATTTCTGTTTATTGCTTTCTTTTTTTAATTCTCATGTCATTAAAAAAGAAAATAAAAAGCTCTCAAATCAGAATTCTGTCCCTGAGTGGAACGAAATTCCTAAAAAGGTAATTTTTAACATGTTTAGATAAATATCTTGTTTAAGTTTTTCCCAAGAATTATCTGCAGAGGACTTCAATGCCGGAATGATTGTATCTCTAAGAAATATTTTGGCATATACAAGGCCAACATAAACTTGGTATTGGAATTTGCAGATCATTCTCAGAGCATAAGATTAAAAGAAAGAGTTTTAAAGTTTTCAGCTGGTATATATCAGCATGTCTTCTTTAATAACAGAAGAGAACAAGACTAAAGGCTCAAAACTTTGGTATTTTATGTAAATAAATAATGTTATTTATTCCCATATCACTGATTTTATCATTCTTAAGTAAATTTACTAAGGTTCTTGATGGCTTTTATGAAAAAGTAGGTGGTCTAGACTGGATATCATATCAAATAGGCAGATGTGTGGGTCATAAAAACAATGTTTAAAAGATTTAGTCTGTTGTGGCTATATAAAAGGAACTAAAGGCTAAAGGAAAGTGACTGAATAAATCATGCCACTGGACAGTTAATTTGGGCTGAAAATGGCCTGAAGCACTTGTTTAGTAGAACACTCTTGTTTATCACTTTATATATATAATGTTCAAAACTGCAATTTACCTTCAAAACTCTCTAAGTCAGTGATTATCAACCATCAGCTTGTTAACTTGTGTGTGTGTGTGTGTGTGTGTGTATTTATGTGCTGGTGAAGGGTTACAGAGATTGGGAAAAGTTCAAGTTCCCAGGCAATCTTTGAGGCCTTCTTGTTCAGTAGGTCTCTGGTAGGCACCAGAAATCTTATTTTCAAGATCATTCTGATCATTAGGTTAAACTTTGATTCTAACCTAATTAAGACCTAGCTAATGGAGCATCTTACCTATAGCAGGTGTTCTATTCATGTATGTGAAAGCAGCCAGGTAAATACTTACACATTCAGATGCAGATATATTTTTGTTGCTGTATTAATGTTTATATTTTATTTTTTAATTCATTGAAAACAATTGAAGGCTGATTCTGCATGAATAAATATAAAAGATACCATTCTTTAGTTTAAAAAAGTACATTTTGAGAGTTTGACACACTTCTTGACTCTTCCTTGTTTTTTTTCCCCCTGGTTATTTTTTGCATTTTTTTGTGGTTTAATAATATCTACTATAGATGGTTGTAATTCCAGGAGTAGAAAAAATTATTTTCCTTACACATAACTGTCCTACTTCCTCAAAATCTAAGTGTTTTCTCCTGATGTGTAACTTCTTTCAAAAACCATCTACTCCCTTTCTCTTCACTTTAAATTTATTTCAGTTTGACAAAAAAAATCAACACAAATTACTTCTATAATTTCATTAAAACTTTTATTAAAATTAATTAAATGTAATCACTTCACCATCACCTAAGCAGTAGTAGTACAACAGCATCTAACTGGTAGCAGCCCAAAGTGTGTGTGAATATAATGTAGTAGAACCACAAAAATAAAACAGTGGAGCTCCTAAATTAAGGGAAAATGCTATAAATAAAATGATGTCTTCAAATACCTAGCTTTGAAACTGTTCAAACAAGAATTAGATGTTTATAAATAGTATTTATGTTGTAAACATTCCCACTAATTTACATTTTTAAATATTTTATTTATGCTATTACAGTCGTCCCAGTCTTTCCCCCTTTGCCCCCACCATTCAACCCACTCACCAAGAGAAAACATAATAGCTCATCACAATTTGAGTCAGGAGAATGACAAACTATGTGAAGGAAGAATAGCCCTGAAAAACTCCCAAAAGAAGAGTTAAATCTCAAAGTATTTTACAAATAAAATGTTTTAAAAAATGCTGGAGTGATTTTTGTCAAGCCCATGATTGTATTCTGATCAGTTTCTTCATCTAGTTTTCTTTATAGCTGATCATGACATTTGATTTCTCACTAGTTGTTTTTGGATGAGTTGAAGGTAGACATTGTTGAAAGCAAACACAAAAGTTGTCAGGGAGGGCGGGTGGCAGTGTCCTCAACAGAGTCAGAGTAAAATGATTTATATATTTGCTCCAATAGCATCCAGAAGTAAATTCTGTGAAACTATAAATGTGTATATGCAATCCTATACCACTACTAAATTTTAGCTAAATCAAAGGCCCTGAAATTATAAAATAATATTTTGCCCTGGCTGGTATGGCTCAGTGGATTAAGTGCTGGCCTGTGAACCAGAGTGTCTTGGGTTTGATTCCCAATCATGGCACATGCTTGGGTTGCAAGCCAGGTCCCCGATAGGGGGCATGCAAGAGGCAACCACACAATATCCTCTCTCTCTCCCTTCCTCTCTAAAAATAATTTTTAAATAATGTTTTAATGTTTTCAGATAGAAAAAAAACATTTGTCTACTTGTTATTAAGACCCCTTACTTTTCCCCAATATGCCTTGACAGATGTTACATAATCATCATCAGTGTCAGCAACACCACCATCTACATTATCATCATTATCACTACCGATTTCACTCATGAAGTTTCAATATTATTTGTTGCTTATTTAAAACAAGTAAGATAGGCATGTGCCCTAACTTGTGAAAGACCACTTCTTGTAAATCCAGGTTTATTTATATATAATTTACATGTAATAAAATTTACTCATTTTTACACATACAGTTCTATGGATTTTGATAAACATATATAGTTCTGTGACAATCCCTGAAACATTCCTGTGTCCATTTTTAGTCCATCTCCTCTTCCAACCCGTCACACATAGCGAATGTTGATAGATGTTGGTAATTATAGTTTTACCTTTTCCAGAATGCCAAATAAATGGACTCATTCAATGTGTAGTTTATTATGTCTGGTATGTTTCAGTTAGCATACAACTTTTTATATCCATCATGTTGTTCTATATGTTAATCATTTATTCATTTTTATTGCTGAGCAATTTTCCATTTTATGGTTATACCATAGTTCTCCATGTAGCAGTTGGTTGAAATTGGGTGTTTCCAGTTGTGCGCATTTATGAATAAAGTTAATAATATATTTTTTGCATGCAGGTGTTTGTGCCTAACTAAAACCATTTAAAATATAACTTTAATTTAATTCCACGTGAACATGCCAATAAATATATGGGGTCTTAAAAACCGTGATATTGGGGATTATTAACAATTATTTCAATAACAATGTTTTACATAATATGTACAGAACAGCAGTATGTTAATACATCAGATGAGCTGTTTATCCTTTATCGCATACATATACGATTTATACTATAGTAACATTTATTATATTAATAATCATCAAAAGTAGAAGTAGGGAGGAAATCTACAAAATAATCATCTTTATTATTATTATTTACATTGCAATGGCAATGTTAAGACTCTCCCCTAATTTCTACTTTTCTCCTTTTTTTTTTTTAGATTTTATTGATTTTTAGAGAGGGGGAGGGAGGGAGAAAGAGAGGGAGAGAAACATTAATGTGTGGTTGCCTCTTGAATGCCCCCCACCAGGGACCCTGCCACAACCCAGGCATGTGCCCTGACTTGGGATTGAACTGGCAACCCTTTGGTTTGCAGGATGGCACTCAATCCACTGAGCCACACCAACCAGGGTTACTTTTCTCCTGTTTTTAACTAAACTCCATACTTAAAGGCTATAGAAGACTTTAAGTGAATAAAGAATTAATTATACTTATATAGTGCCAAGAAAATTAAAGGATTTTAATGATAGTAATTTGTGCAAATATCTTTCAAAAATTGAGAAGACTCAAGATTTCCATTCTTTCTACAAATTGTGATGGGACCCATATTTCCTCAGTTATCCTCTCCCTCTTCTACTGCTGACCAGGGGAAGAAAAGGCCTCTGTGTCTGGGAATATTAATCTACCATTAAATAGATTACATTAAAAATACAAACATGCAATAAAGGCCTGTTTCTCCAGACATCACTACTTAAATTATTGGAGCTAAACTGGGCTGGACTCACTATATAGGTAGTTTTAAATAGGCACATTGATTGCATTTGAGGTTATGGAGAAATTTTTACTGCTTCTATCAATTCACCGCATAATCCCTAGGTATAGTCTCATTCAAGTCAACAAGAGCTTCCATGTCTACCATTACATTAAGTGTTTTGATTAAAGACATATTGTCTACCATCTTGGAAACCCATAAATTCTAAATTTAAAGCAAGACTATAATTAAATTGTACAGTAATGTTGTCATAAACCTCTTAGTGATTCTGTATTTGTTTTGACTATGGCAGATAAAGTATTATGAGTTTGTCATTTGAGTTATGCTGGTAACTGCAGAAATATTTGAACGTATGTTGTATATGAACATAATTTTATTTTACATACTCTGTGTGCTCATGTCACATTGCGTTCTACATTTATTTATTTGGTACTTTTTCCCATTAATATTAAGATTTATGTCACAAGTATAATTCTGCTTGCACATGAGAAAATGGCATCCTCTAGAGGGTCTTAAGTCTTCTATACAATTCTTGAGGCTACTCACTATAGCAAATTTTATCACTATTCCAACCTTAATAATTTGAAATTAACATAAATGTCTCTATGGAGCCAGGAGAGTTTTCTTCTTCAATGACCCAAATTTAGTAAGTGGACTTCCAGGGCCTCTGAGGATGTGCACATTCACTAGGGCAGCCTGTAATTCACGTCGTCTTTGGAGGGGTAACCTTACGTCTATTGTTCTAATTTCTTTCCATCCCAAGATCAAAGGCTTGATAGGCAGTCTATAACCGACTGTCAGAGCAGGCATCAATCCAAAATTTTCTTCTTCAGTCAGCTCCTGCTCTCCCTGCCCTATTTCACAAATGCAACAGAATAGCATACAAACCATTTTTCCTAGAAAACATGTTCATGGTAAGAGCATAGGATGTGTTCGTTAAAACCAAGCAATAAATCTTGGTATTTTTTTGGAAATATTCAAGACAGATCTGAAAACCACTAGTATCAGATCTTACCAACTTAGATTTACAGAGGTCCTAGTCAATAAATAAAAGGTAGAGAAAGATAGTTTTATAACATGTTTCCTTTTAACACACTCTTCTTCCTTTTTCTATAAGCCTGTGTATAGTACAACGTGGTACTTCATGATTTATCTACAGTAAATTTCAGAGCCCACTGTCATTGACATGTGAAGTAATTTCTTATAAGCCCTTGATATGAAAATTGTGAGGGTGAGAGGGTCGTTATAGAACTAAGAGCTCCAACAATAAATGTTACTATAAGCGAAGCATAAAGAATCCATAAGATCTTATTTAGGTGTTTATTAAATTTAGAAAGATGTTCAGTGCAGTATTTCTTGAGTCTGGCAGTTTGAGAAGGAGCATATCTGACTTTTCCTGAAGCATTTAAGTTAAACATTTTTTTCTTGTGATTTTTCCAGAGCTCTTGGTAGCATAGTTTAGAATGGCCTTAGAAACGGTGGAAACTCTTGTTAAAACAATAATTTTGCTTTTTAACAAGTAGAGATTTTGGAGTCTCCACTTGTTAAATGAAAAGAAACTGAGGTTCTTTTGCTTTGTCAGGGAATCGAAGACTCTGCAAAGCCTTGACCAAAAAACCTGCAAACATACAAACAAAAAGTTTTGGAGTAAGAGGAAGAAAATGTGAGCTCTGGTTTTTTACCAATATGAAGAACATTGTCTCTCTTCTTTCTTTTTTTACATAACAATGGAACATTTATCACAATTCATTATAATTACTCCCTTGCTTTCTTTCTGCCACAACAGTTCCTGTTTTCGTTCTGTTTATCTGTTCTAAGACCTGGTAGTGTGTGTCACATTGTATGTTTTGGACAAATGAATCAAAATGTAAAACATTAGTTCCACTTAAAATTATACTCAATTTTTCTCAATTCTGGTAATAAAAGTAAAAAACAGCTTTTTCTGCAAGTTGGTTTGCTCTTTTTTTTAAATTCAGTAGTGTTAACTGTAACACAATGCTGTCATTAGCTGTTCAAAACTTATTCATCTTCTAGCAAGTTTGCACACTTTGACCAACATCTCTACAATTTTCCTGCACACTTTTTTTTGTATTTCCAATTTATGTGAGTAGAGCCACCCTCTACCTACCCAATTGTCAAAAACAGAACATGAGTTATCATAAATATCTATCTCCCCTTTTTCTCCTTTCTCCAATTCATCAACAACACCAGGTCTTTCATTTTAATTTCCTATGTATTTTTCACCCACCCAACACTTGCACTCTCTGTTATCCCCTAGCTGAGGGGTGTCAAGCTACTTTTCACCAAGGGCTACATCAGCCTCACAGTTGCCTTCAGAGGGCTGAATGTAATTTCAACTCCTTAACAGTTAAGGAGCAGTTATATTTATACAGTCCTAAAATTATTCTAGCCCTTCGAAGGCAACTGTGAGGCTGATGTGGCCCCCGGTGAAAATGAGTTTGACACCCCTGCCTTAGATCTTGAACATTGACTGTAGTCTCCTTATGCATCTCCCCATCACAATTATTTTCTGCCTCCAGTACAGCCTCACATAAACATTTCAGGAATGAATTTGTCTGTATTTTTCACAGCAATCCCGTAGACTCCCTATGAGTATGCACCACGTCACATCACATTGTTTACTTCTCTCTCTTCCATGAGAGTGCAAACTTGCTCATATCAATAATATATTTGATTGCATAGGTTCCTATATAGAAGTCATAGTCAAATACTAGTCATTGAATATATATTTGATGCATAAAAATGAATTAAAACAGAATTAAATGCATTATTGTAACTGTTGCAGTAATAACTTAGGATTGTTTTAGAAAATATGAAGTCCCAAGCTAGGATGAGAGCTTAATGTGTGTTATTTGAAACACCTTCTCAAATGACAGGTAATTGCACCTGACCATTTCAGTCATCTTGTTGAGGTAGAAATGTTCTGAAATCAACTCAGTAAGAGTCAGCAACTGTTTACTGTAAAGGTTATATGGTGATAATTTTTATATTATGAAACTCATGAAGTCCCTGTCAAAGTTACTTAACTTTATTATTGTGGCAGAGGAAAAAGTCACAGACAGTACATAACTTAATGGGCCCATGTTCCAATGAAACTTTATTCACAAATACAGGGAGCTCATTGGATTTAGCCTACAGGGTATGCTAACCCCTGCTCTAGACCTCAGCAAAGAAATACTCATCCGCCCATACCCATAATGCCATGTATATATGGATCTTGTGTCCTGCAGGCTCACTGCAAATATTTATTACTATAATTGTGTGTGTGTGTGTGGATTTCCTAGTATGTTCTATAAAAAATCATATCATGTTGGCATGTTGGTATACAGGTAGTTTTATTTCTCTCCTTAAACTTCACATGACTTTTGCATCCTTAATTACTCTGACTAGAACCTCCAGCACAAGGACATCATTGTCTTGTTTCCTACATGATGGGAAAAGTTTTCAGTCTTCCATTATTAAGTATGATATTGGCTGTGGGATTTTTTTGTGGAAGCCTTTTATTAGGTTGGGAAAGCTCCCACCTACTTACAGTTTGGTGAGTGTTTTTATCGTGAAAAGTATTGGATTTTGTCAAACACTTACTCTTTCTATATATTTACTCTCCACATGTTTTTGTCTTTTATCATAATGATATGGTGTACTGCACTGACTAATTTTTAGATGTTAAATCAACCTTCCCTTCTTGTGAAAACTCAAGGCTTAAACAGAATTCCTTTCTAATTAGCATATCTATAGCAGAAGCTATTTGCCTGAAGGTCGTGGGAATAATGTAGAGTCAGAGAGAGCAAGCACTTCACTCTGCTACATGAACTCTATTTTTGCAGCATTCATGAGTTTTAGTATGTTTTGTTTTTGTTTTAATTCATCTCAAAGAATTTTCTAATCCCTTCTGATTTCTTTTTTCAACCCTTGTTCATTAGAAGTGTGTTGTTTCATTCCTATATATTTGTGAAGTACCCAAATCTCTTTTTATTATGTAAATAAATTATATTCTCTTCAGAAAATATACTTGGTATAATTTGAATCATTTTAATTTTATTGAGGTTTGTGTTTTGTTCTAACAGATGGTCCATGTGTTTATAGCATTGTTCACAGCCTGACTTTCCATGCTGATCTGACTCCTTGGTGTTCTTTCTGTTATTGAAAGTACAATACTCCAATTACTGTTTAGTTCTCTGTTCTTCCCTCCAGTTCTGCCAGTTTGTTTCTTATATTTTTATACCATTATTTGATGCATATGTATTCTAAATTTTTATGTCCTCATGATAGATTCACCTTTTAATTCTATTAAATGTCATTTATTGTCTTCAGTAACAATTTTTTAAGTCGATTTTGTTTGGTATTTGTGGATCAAACACAGCACCTTTTTCTTGCCATTTACATGATATATCCTTTACGTTCAAATTATTTGCATCTTCAAGTTTAAAGCATGTGTTTTGTTTTATTACATATAGTGGCATCATGTCTTTTTCATGTTAGTTTTATCCAATCCTTTCCTTTGGTTTGGGATAGAATATAGACTTTGTTACTGAGAGTGATTCTAGAGGGACAAAATCATAAGAATGTGTTCTAAATTGGTTGTGGGTTGTCCAAAGTCAGTTCTTTTATATGGTTAGATTTAAAGGAACCAATGACCTACAATGGTAAAGGTGGACAATACTTGGTATAATGTATCATGGTGATATATTATATGTATGCCATTATATGCCAATACTTGGCAATTGCTGTATCATGGTGACTGTGGCACAAGTATGAAAAGGGTCATCATTGGATAGTCCTAATCAAGTATTTATGAAAGGTAAGGCTCTGGGTGACCTTATATTTGATATCGTGGAACATTTTTGGCTTATTGATCCTTATGGTGCCAGAAAAAGTAAGAGGGGAAAAAGCAGTAGCTCAGGGCTTTTAAATTACCAGCTTAAGCTCCACATAAATGACTTAAAAATTTCCTTGTCTGGTCTCATTTCTCATAGTCATGGAGCTGAGATTTTTGAAAAACAAACCATCAGTGTAAGAAACACCCAGACCAGTAAGAACATTTTTGTGAGTTTATCTGAGCCAAACTAGCCATGGTTGCTGGGAAGAAAACCTCTGTGGACTGACAAAATGCTCCAGAATGGCAGTTCCGCACCGTACTTTATCCATTACAGTCAGTGGACAGGACATGGTGGATTACATGAAATGCACAGGTGATAGATTAGGGAGCTGGGAGACAGCAAAGTGGGAAAACTTCTGGGGTTGGAAAAAAAAGTAGAATGATAGACTCATACTTTTTTTACACAGGTGGGTACAGGATAGTTAACAGTCAGCAGTTCAAACAACAAAGAGGAGATTTGTGGTCTCCCTCTGGTACGTGTTCTTTGCTTTGAGGGGTTCCAAAAGAGGAAGTTATTTTGACATTCCAAAGTTATGTTATCATAGAAGCAAAAAGACAATAGACAGGCTTCATTAAAATAAAGATGGACTTTTGTCAGTAAAATTCTAGCTTGGAATGTAACTACCCTCCATAAACTGCTTTCAGTCGATAAGTTTTTGTTGCAGACCATTGGTCTCTGAGTTTGTAAGGCTGCCTTGCAGGCCTCCCCTGAACTCACCGGGTTTTGTATATGGCCCCCTTTAGTTCACAAGACCCTGATTCTTACTCTGTGAATTGCTGAATTACCACGCAAACTGAATTGCTAACCTCACAGCGTGTGTATGCTATTAAATAAGGTTATCGATTTGGAAGGAATTGGACCTTGAAAACTGGAATCAGTTTATATACACAGATTCTGATGAAGTGGGAATTATTCTGTTCAGCCTTTCAGAGTAGTAGAAACTGCCCCCCTATCTCTTTTGGAGGATACCCAAAACATCATCACAGTCTACCAATCAGAGTTGGGCTTATGAACATCAGATAATCAATAGAGTTTAGCTCAAGTCTATCTCACAGTGGGCCCAGTAACCATCCAAATCCATCCCGTGTGTTACGTCGGCCCATTAACCTAGTCATCTAAAAACTACTGAGTGGACCGTGGAGCCGAAGCAGGCTCCAAAACAGGTCAAGGCTGCCCGCAAGGTGCTCTGCCATTTTTTCCATAATGGGGCCTGAACTGACCGTGTCAGACCCAAGTTCTGTCTGGCAGTTCTCTAGAGCAGCCATTGCAACCTTTTTCATCTCATGGCACATGCAAACTAATGACTAAAATTCTGCAGCACACCAAAAATGTGTTTTTTGCCCATGTGAGAAAAAAATAGGTATAATTTTGACTCATTCACACAGGATGGCTATTGTTGTGTTGGCTGTGGTCATTTTCTCATTTTACAATAGAAAGAAAAAACTTCAGAGCCTTTGACTAAATAGTTGGGTATCATTTATTTTAAAAATTCTCTCAGCACACCAGACTGTTCCAGCACACCAGCTGAAAATCGTTGCTTTTTAGGTGAGTCATAGTACAGGTCCTCAGGATTTCTGAGTGAAGTCCTGGTATCCTTTGTGGATAACTACTGTTCATTCAAGGAACAACTTTTGACTTGCTACTAGACCTTAATAGAGACTAAATGCTTAAACATGGGCCACCCATTTACCATGCGATCTGAGACATCTACTAAGAATATGTGTTGTATGTCCCATTAAGCCTAAAGTTTAATGTGTTCAGAAGCACTCCATCATCAAATGGAAGTTGTGTGTGTGTGTGTGTGTGTGTGCGCGTGTGCGCGCATGAGATCAAGTTCAAGTCGGCCCTGAAGGCCCAAAGAAGTTACATGAGGAAGTGGCCCAGATGCTCATGGTCCACAGTCCTGCTACATTGTCTCTCATCTTTCAGCCTGTATGTATGGCCTTATAGGGAGTTCCCCAAGATTCCTTTGCTAAGAATACTAAGGAAGAGAAATTTTGGATCTGGTTTATAGATTTTACAGATGGTTCTGTATGATATGAAAGTACCACTCCCAAAATGAACAACTAGAGCACTACAGTCTTTTCTGGACCATCCCTGAAGGACAGTGGTGAAAGACATTTCTTTTAGTCAATAGAAGCTTGAGCTCAATGAATGTAGTTTTTCATTTTGCTTGAAATAAGTAGCTACATGTAACAATGTATATTGATTTCCAGGCTGTGGCCTATGATTTGTGTCAGTGGTCAGCACCTTGGATGGAACGTGATTGAAAAACTGCTGATAAGAAAGTCTGGGGAAAAGATATGTAAATAGATCTCTCTGAATGGACAAGGAATATGAAAATATTTGTGCTTCATATGAATGTTCAGCAAAGTGTTACCTCAGCAGAAAAAGATTTTAATAGTCTAGTGGATAGGATGGTCTGTATATATCAGTCAGCCTTTTTCCCCAGGCATTTTTTGTCATTGTCTAATGGGCTCAGAAAAAATTGCCCATGGTGGCATAAATGAAATTATTATGAACTCAGCAACATCAACCAGGGAAACACTAACCAGTGCTTACCCGGCTGCAGCCACAGGTGGTTGCCCATTCTGCCCACAAAGACCGACACTGAGTATGGCACCATTCCCTGGGCCAATCAGCCAGCTACCTGGGATCATGTCAATCACGTTAGACTCTTCATGATGAAAATGACAGAACTTTGTTCTGACTGGAATAGACACTTTCTCTGGGCTTAGTACTTTGATGGTTGTATACAGGGTCCTTCTGTCATGTTAAATGAAAACACCATTTTATTTGGAGATTAAGCATTATTTAAGGAGATGCATACAGGTGCCAGGTTAACAAGAGTAAAAGGTTGTGGTGGTTACTTTTATGTGCCAATCTGGCAAAGACATAATACCCAGGTAGTTAATCAAGCACCAGTCTAGATATTGCTGTGAAGACTTCTTTATAGATCAACTTAGCCTCTACAATCAATTGACTTAAACATTGGAGGTTAAACTGATTAATATAGATGGGCCTCTTTTAATAGATTACGATCCTTAAGAGCAAAAATGGAAGGAAGTCTGCCTCAAGACTAAGGTGTCAGCTTCTACCTGAGTTGCCTGCCTGCCAGCCCCATAGTCCTACCAGCTAATTGCATGAAATATATGTCTCAGTAGGTGTTGATTCTTTCCCTGTGGAACCCTGGCTGATACAAAGCATTTACTCCATTTACTTTTTAATGCAGTTACTGACCCAGTGGAATTATATCTGCCATTATGCTATTTCTTTTTGTGCCTCTGTTTTTAACTAGTCCCTTATTTTATGATATTTTCTAGCCTAATGTATAATTCTATTTTTGTCTTTTAGTACATATATTGAGATATTTTCTTAATTGTTTTCCTGGAAATTATATTTACATCTTAAAATTATCTGGTTCTAATTAATAACAATTTGATGTTAATGTAAAAAACATTTACACGAATATATTTTCCCTCCTCCTTTTCTACTCTTACTGTCATACAAATTTCTTCTTTATATGTCATAATCATTAACATAGTTTTATATTTATTGCATTTCCTACTTTTATAGTAGGAAAAAAGTTACAAAGAGAAATGCATTTTTGGGGTTGAAAATGGAAATTTTAACAACAGTGCATTTTGGATCTTTGGGGACTGTTGTGGTTTCATACAAATTTTGTTCTTTTTTTTCTCTTTCTGTGAAAATACCATTGTAATTCTGAATACATTGATCTATAAATTGTTTTGGATAGCATAAATATTTTAAAATGTTAATTATTCCCAGAAATCTTAAGATAGAAAGACAAAGCTGGATGCATCACACTTTCTGATTCAAACTTTATTACAAAACCATACTAATCAAAAACACATGCTTTGGCATAAAAACAAATAGAACAACAAGATAGACTAGAGACCTCAAAAATAAAACCAGGCATATAAGACCAATTAATTTATGATAAAGGAGCAAATTATATACATGCAGAAAAGATGGTCTCTTCAATAAATGGTGTTGGGAAAATTAAATAACCACATGAAAAAAAGTAACTTACACCATACATAAAAATCAGCTCAAAATATTTAAAGACATCAGCAAATAAGACTTGAAACCATGAGACTCCTAGAAGAAAAAGTAGAGGATAAGCTCCTTGACATCAGTCTTGGCAATAAATGGCTTTTAGATTTGAAACACAAAACAAAAGCAAGAAAAGTGAAAGCAAACAAGTGGGACTACATCAAACTAAAGTGCATGCGTACAATAAGGGAAAGCATCAACCAAATGGAAAGGCCACCTATGTGGTGGGAGACAATGTTTCAGACAGTGTAGTCAGTAAGGTGTTGATATCTAAACTATGTGAAGATCTCAATAGAAAAAATACAATTTGATTTTTAAATGGGAAGAGGAGTCAAATGGACATTTTTCCATAGAAGACATACATATGGTGAAAAGATGCATGAAGAGGTGTTCACCATCACTGACCATCAGAAAAGTGTCAAAACGATGAGATTGCACCTCACATCTGTCAACATCACTGTTATTGACAAGAGGTAATAGTATTGACAAAGACACAGAGAAAGGAGAACTCTTTTGCACTGTTGTAAAATTGGTATAAAATGTAAATTGGTGCAGCAACTATGGAAAACAGTATGGATAGTCCTCAAAAAACACCCCTTACAACAGAACTACCGTATGATCCAGCAATCCTGTTTCAGGGTACATATCCAACGGAAATGAAAACAGGACCTCAAAGACATGTCTGCACTCATACATATGTTCATTGCAGCATTACTGAGAACAGCCAAGGGTCTGTAAGTAGAATGGGTAAAGGACATGTGCAGTTATACAGGGCAAAGCAAAAATAGGTCTGCATTATGAATACACAAAACAGTGTATTGTATCATTTATTAAGTATCGTATTTTTCATACAAACAACTCTAAACCTGCTTTTGCCATACCCTTAATATATGGTCTTATTTCTATACTTATAAAACATTATAGATAGCTATGTATATCCACAAAATGGAATAATAAGTTAAAAAAGGATATTTTTCCATTTACAACGACATGAATAAAACTTGAGGGCGTAATGCTCAGTGAAACATGGCAGGCAGAGAAAGACAAGTGCAGTGTGATATTACTTAACTGTGAAATCTAAAAGAGCCAAACTCATAAAAAGAGACTTAGACCAGGGGCTAGGGAGTGGGAGAAAATGTGATGGGGATATTGATCAAAGTATATAAGTTTCCAGTTATGAGTTAAAGTTCTAGGTTATAATGAAGAGCATAGTGACTATAGTTAATAATATTATGTTATATATTTAAAAGTTCCACAAAAGTAATCATAAATATTCACATCACCAAAAACTAATTTTGTACTGGAGGGGTTAGCTGATGGGATGGCAGTAATCACTTTGTTACATAAAAATATATCACACCAACATGTCATACATCCTAAATTTACATGAGGGTATATGTTGATTATACCTCAATAAAACTGGAAATCAATAATACAGTGTTGCTTCTCTAGAAATCAGATTCTGTCCTAGGTGTGGTGCTTTTTACTGAACCTTGCTCTTGTATTTGTTGTTGTTGCTACTGTTGGCTTATTGACATTGCCGGATGTAAAAAATCTACATTTGCTGTTGTATACAATAACTGAAGTCCCTTTTGGTTAGCTTAGTATGGAAGTAATAATTGGAGAGAAATTTCTTTCAATACCTTGAACCAATATGTTCTGGGTATGTGATGGGCTATGCCCTCCATGTTTCAACCATCGGTAACTCTAATTTAGCTGCTTGCACAGGGCAACACCATTAGTCAAAGATGAGAGTGTGTGACCACTCAGGTCATTCCAGGGCATGCCCACGAGCTTGTACTTGTGTGTCTCTCCTGTATTCTAAAGAAGTATGTTGCTGCTTTTCAAAGACCTATGTATATACATCTCATTCTCAGATATTTAAGATTTTTGCTAAGTTCTTGTATAACTAAACTAGTGTCTCTTCCTCATATAACCACAGCATTAATAAAATGAGCTAATTTTTTAAAAAAATTTGTATGACACAGTGCTTTCCCTACTGAGCAAGCCCACCAAGTCTGGTCAAATAATGTCATGCCCTCTAATTAGAATTTTTCCAAGAGTGGCCTGACAAGACAAGCTAATTAAGTAATTGTTAGTCACTAACATTATATCTTCAAGAGTTTAATCCACTTAGGTAAAACACTATCCTTCTGTACTTGGTCTTGTGTTATAATCTCTATAACTTTGTGAGCTAGGCAAAAATGGTATTTGTATCTTACCTGTCCAGTTGAAAGAAAGTGTTAAAGATTTGAGTACCTGAATAAGGTCATACAGGTAATGACTGGTAGACCAAAGGCAGACATATACCTTATGCTTAAGTATTTCTTGTTTGGTCCTGCTCATTAATGATAAAGAAGAAGCAATAAATAAAGTAGAAGAAGTGCTTTGCTTTCATTAAAAACTCAGTTACAATTAACTGGAAAAGTGCTCAACTATCTTCTATATTAGTTAAAATAACATAAAGCATAGTTAATATGTTAATTAGCTATAGTATAGTTAAGAAAATATATGTAATATTTGTATTTAATAGCAACTAATGCTAATATGTTTTGCACTCATATTTAAAGGATGCTAGTTTAAACAGTCACCTAAATATTTACTCAGTCAAAGTACTTATATACCTAATGATTTTCCTCAAAATTGTCATCTGTCGATCTTCTTGAAGAAACAGAATGAGCCCTTCTCCACAGTACTAGTACCTGAGCCTAATGTAGGGGTTGACTGTTTCTTGCAACAAAACAAAGTTAGGAATGGATTTTCAAGAACAATAATTGAATTCCTAGAGGGAAAGATGGTGCAAATTCAAAGAAACGGCAGGCAAATTTGATGTGAGGTGCACCTTGATATCTGCTAGGTATGAGAAGCCAGCAAAGAAAGGAAACATTCCCCTCCAGCAGGCAGCAGCAGGCTTAGTGCACGAGCTCCTCAACATCTGATTGAGAAAGGAATCAGGCAAATGCAACTGAGGTCTGCTTCTGGTGAGGTTGGTAGAGCCCAGCTGATGCCTTGCTTTGATTCATCCTTTAAAAAGTAGGAAGTGCTCACTTTTCTTCTTTTAGAGACACATCCTTGGTGTAGTGGTGGAGTCCTTTGGGAAATCATGGCTTTAGTGATAAGAGATAGAGGTTTTGATTCAGTTTAAAAGATCACTTAATTAGGTACTGGATGTCAATTAAGTTGATCATTTACTAAGCAAAAAACAAGAAAACTATTCAGGGAGCATTATGTGAAGAACAACATGAGGGTATTAACCACCACCTCTGATTATGTGGGGATTAGCAAATATTTGGTACAGACTTGAGTGTATATGTAGGTTTACTTGGGGGAGAGGGAAATATAGATATATTATCTTTATTTCAATCAAATAGCATATATTTTTCAGAAAGAATTCCCTAGTCATTCCTCTTTTCCTTTTCTAGATAGTTCATTAAAATAAAACAGGAGGTGAATGGAAGAGCCAAAGAATATATATGTCTGACCCATGGTGGGGATGGCCTGGAGTTGGGGAGGTGGTAGTGGAGCAAAGGGTGAAAAATGAGTACAATTGTAATAGCATAATCAATAAATTATTTTTAAATAAATAAAAATCTGAGAAACACAAAAATACAGTAAAATATACAAAGCTACTTTCAAAACTATACTAAAATTGTTAGCCTAATACCCTAGAAGAGAAAATAAACAGTTAAATCTGCAATTTATTTTACAAATTAGAAGACGGTGCTACATAATGGATTTGGTTAATCTATGACTTGTTATTAATTTATTTTCTTAGAGCCAAATGTGAGCTTAAATAGAATGTTGAGATTTGTACCAAAATCTCACCCTGAAGTATTGGAAGAATGTATCTGTTTAGGTTAAGGCTGGGACAATATAAAAGCTTTCCGTTATGGGTGGTTTTATAGCCAAAGATGAGACCAAATGGATGAATGGTATTGAAATCATCATTCTATCTTTAACTTCTATGGAACCAACTTTATATTTTGGCTCTGTCTATATGATACTAAGTGAGGAGGGTAGTAAGAAACAGATTATTTTGATGACATTATTCTAAATCATCCAGATGAACAATAAAAAATGCCATTTAAACTTTATGTTCAAGTAGTTTATTATATTAGAGCATCAATAAACTTTCACTTCAATTTTTAAAAAACAAAATCAGAGGGAGCATTAATGCATGTACTTAATACTAAAGTTTATTTTTTTTTCAAATCCAGAAGATGGGATTTACTCATTATTTGAGAATTCTGAAAAATGTTTATAAACTTATGCATATACATATATAATATATTACAATATAATATATAAAAGTAAAGAAAAAATCTAGTGGAAGCAGTTAGCACATTTGAAAGTGACATTTCTAAAAAGGAATGCCAACATATATGTTATAAAACATAAATGCTAATAACATTTATTTTAAAATTTTGTCAATCTCCAAAAAACCCTGCATAACATCACTTCTGGTTATTTTAGATTAGACACATGCATGTTTAAAATAATTAAATATATCTTTTTATATTGAATGGTACACCATGGCCAACTAATTCAGAGAAAATTAAACTTCATATATCAAATTATTAAAGCACATGAAGAAAACTGATAATTATATAATAGGCTTTGTGTATAGACAAAACTTATTTCTGCTCCTGGCTTTGTACTATCTAGCCCCAATGACCCTAAACAAGTTACTTAAATGTCCAAAAACCCCATTTCCTCATCTATAAATGGGGGATAATGATATGCACCTCAAGGTTTTGGGGGAAGAGTAAAATCATTGTCCTGTACAGGCATTTCACCCAATGCCTAGGGTAAGTTAATGACTTTCTTTATACTTCAGTGATAATAAATTAGAGACAGCAAATGATATGCTACTGGGGAAAACCCAGAAGAGATTCCCCGTTTTTATTTAAATGATTTTTCTTTTTAAACCATTTTTTTCTGCAAAGGCATTTTACTACCTTTAAAAAAAATAACATCAATTGGTCACCTCACATATGCACCTGGGCCAGGAATCGTATGCATCCAGATCAGGGATCAAACCAGCAACCTAAATATGTGCCCTGACTAGGAATTGAACCTGCAAACTTTTGATTACTGGATTACACTCCAAGCAAATGAGCCACACAGGCAAGGGCTATTTTATTACATTTTTAAATAGGCATGTTATAGCAATGATGTTGGTTATGAACCATGTCTATTAAGAACTTTCCTCATGCTAAGCAATGTGCTAAGTACTTTAATGTCTTCATCTTTGTCTAACCCAATAGAGTCACTTCAATTTCATTATGGAACTTATTTGCATAACTAGATATCCCAGCTGTCATTATAGCAGGTACTGTTGGAGAAGGCAGGCCTATGTAACCATTAAAATTAGAGACCAGTATGCATACAAACACTGTACAGACTACCACTACCTTATATAAGGTAACCTTTACTCAAAAACAGCAGAATCAGACTGTGGTAGACTCCAGCCAACAAAGTCCACCTGTTGTGGCTTATGGTGAAAATGAATGCATAGGTGACAACAACCCTGTGTGGAAAAAGGGAACAGGCACAACTACTCTCTCAAGGGGAGAGTGCCTATGGTGCCTCGGCCACTCCCTCAAGAGGGGAGCGCCCCGACCCTTGCCTAGACAGGCTTTTATTATTTTCCTTGGGTCTTACATCATAGAAATATTTATTATCTATCACATAGAACATTATCTACCTACATTCTAGGTACAATCAAGGAAATAAAAATAACATGCAGAGAGGAATGACAATGAGCCGATTAGCTCTGTCCTTGGGAAAATTCACACAGGCTTTGAAAATTACCTTGAAGACAGACAATACACATTTACTGTTTTAGACCAGGGTGATGGAGTTTTAGCAAGAGGAAGCCATAACAATCTGTATGCATTTTCTAGGCCTGATTCCCATGGGAAAACTCAGTTTGAAGGTCTGGCTCTTGCTCACCACTTTGCTTCTGTAGGTTTTCCATACAGAGTCGAGTCACATTTGCCAGGCCAAAACAAACTGGTCCCCTACATCAGACTATATAACCATCTGCATTGAGAATCCTCTGCTCAGCATTATTGGTAGGTTACCAACCAGTAAGTAATACCTTTATGGAGTGTATTCTGAAGGTATAACTCTAGCAGCAGATTTGGAATAAGAAGACTTGGGTTTACATCCTGGGTTTGCCATTTAAAAAATACAGGATTCTTAGGAAATCTATTACACAATTAACAATTCAAGTTAGTTGTTCAGGTTCCTGTCTATGACATTGAAATAGCCTGTATTCCTTTGTCCATTTTGATGATTAAAAGATGTACTTATGTAACAGCAATAGGTGATATTATTATGTATTTGCACTATCAGGCTGGCTTTATTTACACTACATTCTTATAAACATTAATTAAATTGAGTCATGAATCCTGTTACTATTACTCTGTAACAAACCACTGCAAAATTCAGTCAGACAAAACACCTATTTTATTGTAGTCTTAGAGTCCGTGGGTCAGAAGTTCAGGAAGACCACAGCAGAGGTATGTGTGCTGGGATGACTTCCATGGTGAGGGTAACTTGATGAGTGGGGGACTGAAACTGTGGAAGTTTCTTTACTCACATGTCTGACTGTTGATATTGGCAGACAGCTGAGGCTTTCAACTGGGGTGCTTTCATGTAGTCTCTTTATGTGTCTTGTTTTTTTGTATTATGATGGTAGGTTCACAGAAGTAGCTTCCTGATTAGGCTGCCTGTGGAAACCAATCATTTCAAGAGAACTAGTAACATCGCTGTTTTTATTGCTTAAAACAATCACGAATCACCTAATATTTAAGGTGATAACCATAGATTGCAAGAATTTGGAGGTCATGTTTTAGAATCACTAGAGACATACTATTGGAATACACGGGTTTATTTTACTTTTATTTTTCCAAAACAGGAATTCAATATTTATCTAAGTAGAGAATTCTCATTCTTACTCCCTCTCATCCAAGTTAATGGAAAATACTCTATCCAACTAGTTAAACTCCATTCCTTGTTTTTCAATGCTTTCTGTGTTTATTGAATTTATAAAAAGTTCATGTAATTTATTCTTATTGATTTTTAATTGATTTTAGAAATAGGGGCATCAATTTGTTTCACATATTTATGTTTTTGTTTGTTAATTATTGTATATGACCTGATGGAGGATTGAACCTATAATCTGGACATATAAAGACAATGCTCTAACCAACTGGGCTACCTGGTCAGGCTAAGCCCATGTAATTTTTTTTCTTGGCATGAGAAAAGCTTAAAATCCAATATTTTTACATGTATGAAAGAATAGGCATTTCCCCACCTTTTCTGATTGTAACTTCTTTGTAGTAACCAAGTGAAGTTCAGATTAACAATTTTTGGTATAATTCAAGCATATAAAATTCCTTTGATGTGTAAACTATACACATAAATTGGAATGAGAATTAGTTAATCAATAAAGTATCCTTGAATTACTGAGTTATTGGTTTGGTTTACTGATATACTTTGCCTATACAGTATGTAACGAGATTATTTTTGCAAATGAATGTAGGTAATATAGACACTTTATTTGTTTTTTATATCCTATAACTAAGACCAACAATAAGTGAGTGTGGCTCTGAAAGTTATGGAGTTGAAGTTACTATTTTTGGTATATGTAAAGACTAGTTATTCCGTCTCCAATTTTCTAACCAATGAAAATAAAAGCTAGTCTTACACTATAGTACATTGCATTTACATTTGAATATCTACAACACAATTTGCTGACAGGAGATAGCTTAATTTATTTCTCACCTCAGTAAAATAGAAGGGAGAATGCTACTTCATCCTAGTTTTGGTGGTATTTCGGATGTGGAAAAGCAAGGTTGATTTTTATTGAGAGCTTGAAGCTTGGTTTAATGTGGGTCTTTCAATGTGAGGACTTGATTAGGGTTTGGTTTTGGTTGTGGTATTTTGGTTTAATACTGATGAAAATAGCAAACCAAGGATTTTGAGTTCAGAGATTAAATGAGTCTTGACGCTCTATTGAGGCCTTTAACTGAATAGTCACTGGGCTATTTGATACGTTTCTATAACAACAACAACAACTAAAGTTGCTTGCCTGGGCAAGAATTTCTAAGAACAGTAAACTTTTATCACTGAAAGCAATGGAATATTAAGTTCACTGTAAGGTATTTAACAGATGCGGGGGCTCTCATTACAATCATTTAACAAAACAAATAATACTAGTAAAGGGGAATAAAAAATAAAAATCCTGCAATGATTCTATTCGATCTCTAGTGCTCAGTTTTCTGTCTTTTTACATGCTCTGGTAGAATAATGAATAAAAAACTAAGACACAATTTTTAAACTACCGTGAGCATTTAGTTAATTTTCTAGTCATTGTCAGTTACAAAATCTTCTGAAATCATGATTGAACATGGCCATTTTAAAATCAAGTATTGAGTGTCTCTCTAAAAGCTGAAGGGTGGAGGCCTTTTTTTGGTTTATACACCCTTTTCATTTAAAAAATAAATATCTAAAATATTTTAATTAATCCATGTATCTTGAACACCATTAGTTTTACCAATGGAACACATTTCTAATTTTCATTATGTTGTTAGTGAAGTATCTGGTTATAAGAAAAATATATGGCCCAAGTGCCATAGTGTTAGATATTAATTACACAAATTTAGAATACTGGAACAGGGTCCCAAACCATCCAACCAAAGCTATTTATGCCCAAGTATATAAAATATAGCAAACTGTAAAATAATCGTGAAGGATGATTCCTGGACGATTCCAATAGAGTGGGGGTAAAGCAATTATAAATTTCTAAAAAAGAAACAAAGCTCTATGTCTGAGATTACAAAATGGCTGTGGTCAGTGGATGAAAAATATATTGATCTTGGAGGGAAGGACAGGAGCCAAGTCATATTGTGACTTGGTCTGAAGTTTATTTTTCTAAGTGAAAAATCCAGAATAAAAGAGCAGAGAGGCTGGGGAGAAAGAAAGAGAGATGGACAATGAGAGAAACGACACAAAGAAAGAAAGGGTGGGGATTTACAGGACAGGAGGGTAAGAGCCACAGCAGGGGCAGAGACATGTCCCTATTAGAGTAGGAGGGCCGACTCAGAAAATGAGATTCAGATGCAGGTAGGTTTGTAGCCTAATCAGTAGGGATATAACAGAATCCTGCTCCCTTTCCTGCTATGATATCAGTAAGTTATGAAGCAATTTTTTAAATCTTATACCTAAGTAGGGATATGGTTGAAAAGAAAGGATGTTATGAAGCTAACTCTTAAACTGATATTCGTTGCATGTTTATTTATAGGACAGTGCCTGCATAGTATAGAGGGAGAATGTGACGGGAGGAAGCTGGGGTGGCATGCAGCCTCTCCTGCATCATTCACAACCATTCAGCTCTACTATTTGTGCTCCGTCAAGTGAAACCAAAATTTTGTAATTAACCTGCTTCAGAATCAGTTCAGTCTAAAGAACATTCCCCTTGCAGGTGTTATCTTCCCACTCCCAGTGACTTATCAAAGCAATCCTTTCACCTGCCTTTGATAGTAACTCTGGCTGGATATACTAGTGGATGCAATGGTTTTGTTGTTCTTATATTCACAGGGATTTTTCTAATACTCAGATACTTCATTGCCCGGTATAGATTAACATCCTAGGCAATTTCTTGTCCCTTAACTCAGGTTTTGCCTATTTCTCTGAAATTATGTTTTTGCTTGACTCTCATAGCCATTAAACTAAGTGGTCTTCCAGAGGAGAAACTATCTCATTTATATTTATAGTTGCTACTAGAATGTAGTAGGCTCTCAAAAAAAAACTGCTGAATAAAAACACTGATTCAGGGGCAAATTAGTAGAGAGAGAACTAATAGGCCAGTATAATTGTTTACATTGGGTTAAGTTGGCCAATTCAAAGAAGAATAAATCTGATTTAAAGAATTACATAGTATAATAGCATTTGTTGTTTGAAATTTTCATTTTGTCCAGTGGAAATTCTGTTTGTCTGTGGCATTTATTCTAGGTCTGACTCAAAACAGTAGTTTGTGGAGCTGTTGCCACATGGGAAGTAGAGTCTGGTTCCAGCAGGGGTGTGGCTGACACTGCTCTGGACTGACTTTGCTTCTCTCTGAGGGGAGGCCTAGAGTAAAGGCTGGCAGCTGAGGCATCAGCCTGGGAGCAGGAAGACTGTTACTGATAGATAGAGGGCCGGAAGATGGGGAGGATGTGGCACAATTGATTCTCGATCGGTATCCTGAGCTGAGAGCTGTGGGCAACATATCCCCAAGGAGATGTGGGTAATTCAGTGCCTCTCTTAGGCCGGGGAAACCAGCTCAATGCTATTTGACATCTTGCCAGACTACTCAGTAGAATTTGTATAGCTCTGGGCACCATTTCTTAGCAAACAGGAAGACTGTGAGTTTTTGCTGAAGAGACAAATGAA
Organism: Artibeus jamaicensis; assembly: GCF_021234435.1. Lineage (NCBI taxonomy): Eukaryota > Metazoa > Chordata > Mammalia > Chiroptera > Phyllostomidae > Artibeus > Artibeus jamaicensis. The sequence goes on from NW_026522036.1 coordinate 2,471,876, forward strand.
GCTGGCTCAGAATTTTTGACTTTTTCATTTCTGTGTGGTCACAGCAAGAACTACCAAAGAGCTTTCACATATATAGTAGGTGCTCAGTTATAGCATATCAAATAAGAAATAAATGACTTTATGTCTAGGCAACTGCAAAACTAAAACTTCACCTAATTCAAAAACTCTTGATAACTTTATTGATGTTATAACTCTTTCATGTGCTATGTCAGCCTTTGCCACCTGAATTTATAGTGCTTTATTAACTAATTATGGATTTATAACTAAAAAATCCCTTGCCCCAATGTATATTTATTAATGATTAACCATTGCTGTTAAAATCAGACTCTACAACCAGCAAGACTTTCATTTATATTATTTCTCATTGGGATAACAGAGTTTTAAATTATTGCTATACATATATACAATTTAAGGATCTGTTGTTAAGCAAGTTAATGTACATTCTACGTAACCCTTTTAGATAATAATTTTACATATTTATATTCTACAGGATGTAAAATCATCTGGTATATTTAAAAATGCCCTCCTACATGCTTTATAATCATATCTATTATTTATTAAATTCCAAGGGTACACTAGGTTTTTTATAGGTAATGCTATGCAGTGTTTGTATGAGGTAGGTGGTGGAAGTGGAAGTCAATTCTTAGGCTGGCTTGTTGCTGGTAAATTGTGTCAATAAAATGCTATCTTTTAAAAGAGCTAGTGAAACCTAATCTGCAATCATCCTGCCATTTGAGATCCTTTATGATCAGCTTCCAAACTCTTCCTTCAGATGCACCTTCCATTCTATTGCCCTGCATACCACAGTGCAGTCTCACTCGTCTATTCCTTCTCTCAGACACACACATTTATTTTCTTGACTCCGACCTTTGTGTTCACCGTCAAGTGAAATACTATGTAAATAGTATCAGGGTGAATACTATGCTCCATTTACAATTATTTGAAGTCCTACTTGAATATTTAAATCTTGTCTGAATGGTCTAAAAACTTTAGTAAGTCTGTCATATCTGTCCGAACGATTTGTTGCTTATTCCTTATTGCATTATTGTAATTATCTATTACTAATATTGCCACCCACTTTACTGATAATTGCATTTGTGTTTTATGCATAATAAATATTGTATATTGTGTTCAATAATTTAATAATATTTCATTTTGATTCTCAATATAATGCAATTTTGAGAATGTAAAAAAACTGAGGCTTAAAAATGTTAAATGTCTGGCTCAAGTTTGTGTGTGTGTGTGTGTGTGTAAACAACGAATAAGAAAGAGGGAGAAAGACTGAGGAATCCCTTTCTTGGGACTGCAAATTTTGCTAAGCACTTTACTGTGTATTACTTTGTTTATTCTCATTAAAAGTTATTGAGTAATAGGTTATTATTTGTAGGGGACCGGTTTGTCTTGGCCTGGCAAATGTGACTCAGCTCTGTATGGAAAACCTACAGAAGCGAAGTGGTGAGCAGGAGCCAGACCTTCAAACCGAGTTTTCCCGTGGGAATCAGGCCTAGAAAATGCGTACAGAATGTTATAGTTTGCTCTTGCTAAAACTCCCTCACCCTGGTCTAAAGCAACAGATGTATATTTTCTATCTTCAAGGTAATTTCCAAAGCCTGTGTGAGCTCTCACAAGGACAGAGCTAATCAGCTCATTGTCATCCCCCTCTGCATGTTATTTTTATTTCCTTGATTGTACCTAGAATGTAGACAATAATATTCTGTGTGATAGATCATGAATCTTTCTCTGATATAAGACCCCAGGAAAATAATAAAAGCCTGTCTAGGCAAGGGTGGGTGCGCTCCCCTCTTGAGGGAGTGGCCGAGGCACCATAGGCACTCTCCCCTTGAGGGAGTAGTCGTGCCTGTTCCCTTTCTCCACACAGGATTGTTGTCGCCTGTGCATTGATTCTCGTTGTCAACCACAACAGGCAGACTCTGCTGGCCAGGGTCTGCAACAATTATTCTATTCACTTACATATGAAAAAACTTAGGAGGAGAGAAATTAATGAACATACTTCATTTTATTTTTATTTATTTTATTAATAGTTGATAGATCTGCATTTGAACTAAAGCTCTCTGACTCTGGGTCCCTTGTTCTTTTTCTTATGTGTTAACTATTTGTTTACATGTTTATCATTCTATACTCTTACATTCTGGAAACTGAGTCACCTTTTCATCTCCTATGTGTATATAATCTACCCTGAAAACTAACCAAGGAGTCTTTGATGTGGACCCTGGCTGTTGGGGTTCATGACATTGTGGATGTGGGAGAGATGTTCAGACAGACTACCATGTCCTGTGGAGGAAAAGGGCAAGCATAGCTTTTTCTCTCAAGAGAAGCAAAAGCCTTGGTTGGCCCTTGCTATGACTGGCCTCTATTGGGTTTCTGGGCACATTACATGATGATCCTCATTTACTATGTACAGGTTGCTTTAGGTGATTACCTTTTACAGAAAACAAAGGAGCCAATGCTGCTAATCACATCACAGAAGAGGAATATTTGCAAGTGAAAAGGCAAAAGTGGTTGGACCAGTTACACTCATCCTTGGAAGGTTTAGCATGGATTTTAGGAAGTTATTTTGCAGTAAATGTTTGCCACAAATCTGGGTGAAGGAATTTTTAGCAAAAACAAGACTCAAAGTGGCCTAGGCACATTGCAGGCCTGATTCCTCACAGGAGAACCTGTCTGTGGGCGTGGGTCCTGTGCATCTCCCAGTGGGAGCTGGGCCCGCACCACGCAGGATGGTCTCCTACATTCTTGGTTAAAGTCCCTAAGTCTTTGCCTAGGAACATTATCCAGTCCATTCTTTACTTCATGACGGGCAGTTTTTCTCTGAACTACCTTGTATTGTGATCAAAACAGTTTGCTGGACCGTGAAGAGTTTTGGTGCAAATAGGGAAAAAAGTTCACATAGATGAATGTAGTAAAAAGCACTCAATGTGGATAATCCAAAATCCAGGTTTGCTGTTTGGTAAGTAATCCCCAGATCCCCTTCCACTGGTAAGTTTGACTCAATCAGGGATAGATTTTGGTTGCACCCACCCCCTTGGCCAGGCACTGGCATTCAGTATACAATTGCTCTGATTGTCTCTGCCAAGGAATGCAGAACTATGACTGTATGTATTCTATTGACCAGTATTCCCTACCCAAAAATATTATGCCTCAAACACCAGAAATTTTCTTCCTCACTTGTAGGCAGGGCTTCCTTATCAATAACTTCTGAATCTACTGTAGAATAGTAGGAAATTCTCTAGGATTTAACTGATGCCATGTCATGAACCTGCTTAGAAGTATAGCAAAATGTTTTGCTGTTTTTGGTGTTTAGAATAGAATATTTTACATTTCTGGATTGATGCTAAATCATGGCAAACTTGCAGGTAATATTACTATGTAATATTACTTTGTCTATGAATTTGGTTATAAAACATGATACGTCATCTTAAAATTGTTGCTTTTCTTTATCTTTCTACCTAATTGAAAATACAAGCTTCATTCCTAATGGTCTTTCTCGCATGTCCTTTGGCTCCACATCCTGCAGAATTTAGATAATTTTTCTCATTCTCCAATAACAGTCAGAGCTCTTAGAATCTCTGTGAGGGGAATTCGGATGGGTCAGATCTTTTATTTGACAAGTTATGGAATGTTAGTGGCTCCCAATTCTGTTTCACTGCTTTTTATTGTGTCCATATTTGTTCTTCCTGTACCTTACATTTCTGTCACCTTCTCATTTAAGGTGAATGATTAACCCTCATTATATCATGTGTTGATATCAGCCCGGACGTCCGGGCAGGTAGAATCTGTCCTACCTAGTAAGCTTGTCTTGTTTGAAGATCATTAATACTCTTAAGCATCCTATAATATACAAGTAGGGCAAATGTATGTTTACAGTTGTGAGTACCCAAGTTGTGTGTAGACAATAGCAAGATGAAAGAAAAAAGAGGTAGGAAACATAAAATTTGTCTTAAGTTATGATAACATTTAAAACCAAAGCATTAAAAAAATTGAAAAGCATGCAACCCAAAACCTCAAATGTGCTACCATTTCCTAGGATCCTAGATCCAGTCTCACAGAATAAACAGAATTTATTCTTGTATTATTTATTACTCGCTGTATTCATCACAAACAACTGTAAGCCCACTCTGTATTAATGTTTGGGGATACAGAAAGGCATAATGGAAGAAGCCTAGATTTTGAAATCAGTTGCTTAGGGTTTGAATCTTATCTTTACCACTTTGTCTTATCTCTTTGATCTTCAGAACATTACACTGTGAGTGCTTCCTAAAGTATCATTGTTTCATTTCTCTTGTTTTACTGATAACCTGATAATTTTAGCAACTTGCCTACGATGGCCTCCAAATCTGATCATATCAATATCAAATATAAAGCCTGTTAGTAATTTCGAAACACTGAAATAGGATAAAGTCCATACTTTCTATTCTGAAGAGCCTACTTCAGGGCTAGTAATAACATATTCTACCTACTTCTTTGTCCTTATTTTTGTTGTTGTTGTTCTTTCTTGGGCTGTTTTTCTTGATTTTTTTCCTATTAGTAACTTGAACTTACTTTGTCATTTCCCCAGAGCCTCCATCTGTATATGTAAATTTGGTTCATTTTGCCTAGATTATTGTTTTGAAACCTTGTCTATTAAACATACATATCTTTTAAAAGGTGTTCAAATGATATCCCTTATACACCATTTTTCCCCCTGTATTGACCACTACATACTACCTCACATCTAACAGGTGAAGTTAATCATGCGAGTTATTCATGTTAATTAGCTGATAGGTCTACTTCTACATGCAACACCCTGGTGACTTCAGCATGTATGTGTCTATGACACTGTAGACATGTGTGTGCCTGTATCTGTATGTTGACACACACATAATTACAGGTAAACTCTGAGCTTCCTCAGGGCAGGGATAGTGTCACTCATTTTACCTCTATGCCCAGTACAGTAAATGTACTGAATTTAAAATTATTGAATTACCCAAGGTCTGATGGCACAATGAAGGCATAATATTGCACCTTGTTCTCCATATTTAACTAACTGAGTCTGGTTTCCTGGAATGCTGTCTTGGAAAGATTGAGAGACTGGATCTAGGATCCGAGGAAATGGTCGTACATTTGAGGTTTTGGGTTGTATGCTTTTTAATTTTTTTAATGATTTGGTTTTAAATGTTATCATGACTTAAGACAAATTTTGTTTCCCACCTCTTTTTTCTTTCATCTTTCTACTGTCTAGACCTTAATATTTATCTACAGATTCTCAGATCATGCCTAATAGATTTGTCTTAAGTCCATTACTTTTATGCTATATAATGTTATATTTGTAGCATAATGAGTCCATTTATGGGCTACAAATATAAGTTAGCATCATTTCTTTTTTTAAGATTTTATTATTTTTAGAGAAGAAAGGAGGGAGAGAGGGAGGGGGAGAAACATAGATTGGTTGCCTCTCACATGTCCCCAAATGGTGACCTGGCCTATAACCCAGGCATGTGCCCTGACCAGGAATTGAACTGGTGAACTTTTAGTTTTCAGGCCTGCACTCAAGCCACTGAGCCATACTAACCCAGGCTAAGTTAGCATTATTTCAAAGCCTGCATTTCATTTCTATAATCAAATGACTCATTACAGCAATATACATGTCAAAAAGCAAGTATAATGCAACCATCGCCACAGTCAATTTTAGAGCATATTCATCATCCCAAAATACAAATCCTCAACCCGTTAGCTGTCACCAACTATACCCCCATTTCTCCCAGCCCCCTGCTCTCACTACTGTAATTCCTTTTCCTGTCTTTTGCCTGTGGACACTTCATATGAATGACATTATATAATATGAAGGGGTATTTTTCTGACTGTCTTCTTTGACTTAGAATGATGTTTGTAAGGTTCATCCATGTTGTACCATCTTTCAGTACTTTATTCCTATACATGGCAGAAAGATATTTCATTATAGAGATGTATCCCTTTTTTATCCAGTCATTAGTTAAGGGGCATTTGTGTTTTTTTCTGTCTTTTTTCTATTATGGCTAAAGCTGCTATGAATATTTGTATATTTTTGTGTAGACATGTTTATATTCCTCTTAGGTATATACTTAGAAGTGGAATTATTAGGTTAGGTGGTAACAATATGCTTAATTTTTGAGGGATTATCAGACTGTCTCCATGGTGGTCTCACCATTTTACATTCTCATCACCACTGTATGAGGGTTGTAATTTCCCTCTGTCATCAGGAATCCTTGCAGTCACCTGACACTTTGATTACAATCATCCTAGTGGGTATGAATGAGGTGGTATCTCCTTCTGATTTCCTTAATGAGTAATGCTGTTGAGCACCTTTTCATGTGCTTATTGGCCATTATATCCCATCTTTGTGGAAATGTTTAAATCAATCAATTTTTAGTTGTTATTTGTCTTTTTTATTGACTTGTAAAAGCTCTTCATATATTCTAGGTACAGTGCTTTTTAGATGTATGCTTTGCAAATATTTTCTCCTATCCTGTGGATTTTCTTTTAATTTTTTGATAAATGCATTTAAAATACAAAACATTTAAAAATTTTATTAAGGTCCCAGTTAGCTGGGTTTTTTTTTCCCCTTTTTTTCTTGTGGTTGTAGTGTCACATCTATGAAACCACTGCCAAATTGATCAAGACTTTTCTCTATGCTTTCTTGTGAGAATTTTATAGTTACATGTAAGTTTTTGATTCATGTTAATTGATTATATATGATGAGAATCAGGGAACCAAATCTTGGTTATTATTTGCTTTATAAAAAATTATACCTTGTTATATTCTTTCCCATTGCCAATCCAACATGCCAGGGGATACATTTCTACTATTAGAGCAGGCCTAAATGTTGAAAAAGGGGTTTATACATATATTGAAATTTTATTTGTTTTACATATAAAGCAGTATATTATGGAAATGTACATAGGCATTCGAAAACTAAATGATCTGGTTTTAAATTATATTTTATCTATCATTTTGTAACACTGTACCTCAAAATTTCTCTCTGGAGTAGAAATAATGATGAACATATCATAATATTTTATTTAAGATTAAATTAGATAGTTTCTGTCAAACACCTAAGTATAATTTCTATAAATGTAGATATAAGTGGTTCTCATTTTCTACCCCTTTTTTTACATTTTACCCTTTGCCTTGTATCTCTACTTGATTAGTTGCTCCGGCATCTTACCTGAATGGGTGAACTTTACCAACCTCATCCTCATAGTCCTGATGTGGTTAATGGTCTCATCTTTGAATAGTGAAGCTAAAATATATGTATAATTAATAGCAGAGACAAAAAAATCTTAGGAAGTGAAAATACCAATGTTAGAATAAAGGCAAAAGTTCAAAGGTGAGATGGAAAAATAAAACAAAATGCTTAAACTGAAACCAGTTCTGTTTTCATTCATACACACACATGACCTCTGACTGTATTTCAGACCCTGTTAAGCACTGATTAGTCATGCTGAGCAATGCAGACATGGTCCTTGCTGTACTGGATACACCAGCTATTATAGCAAGACTTTCCAACTTAAATGGTAAATAATTAAAATTAACAATTTCTAACTCACTACTATATCTCAGGTGTCTCTAGTGTTTTAAAAAATTTTGAGAAAACAAAGTTTTCTCTAGCTACTTTTCTGAACATCAAGTCCCCTGATGACCTGGAACTTTAAAGATAAACATTGAATAATTTCCATAAATACACATATATAAGTCATTCAGAGAGCTTGTTACTTGGGTGGGGAACTGAAATCCATGGTAAAAAGTGGTTAATATTTTCCACAGTGGCTGCAGAAGTCTGTGTTCTTACCAACAGTGTGCTAGGGTGGTTTCCTTTTCTCCACAACCTTGCCAGCACTTGTTGTTTGTTGATTTGTTAATGGAAGTGGTATCTGACCAGTGTGAAGTGGTATCTCATTGTGATTCTAATTAGTGTCTCTCTGATGGCTCACAGCCACTGTGGAAAACAGTATGGAATTTCCTTAAAAAACTAAAAATAAAACTGCTTTTGATATAGCAATTTCAGTGCTGGTATTAATACCCTAACAATCCTGAAACACCAATTCAAAAGAACCTGTGCACCCCAATGTTCATAACAGCACAATTTACAATAGCCAAGTGCTGAAAACAGCTTCAGTGCCCATCAGTAAATTAGCAGATTAAAAAAATGGTGGTACATTTACACAATGGAATACTACACAGCGAAAAGGAAGGAGGAACTCCTACCCTTTGCAACAGCATGGGTGGAACTGGAGAGTATTATGCTAAGTGAAATAAGCCAGGCATCAAAAGACAAATACCATATGATGTCACCTATAAGTGGAACCTAATCAAAAAAACAAGTGAGCAGAACAGAACCAGATACATGGAAATAAAGAACAAACTGACAGGGACCAGAGGGGTGGGGGAGGGGGTAACAGGAAAAGAAGTGGGACATGTACAAAGGACCCATGGACAAGGACAATAGAGAGGGGATTATCTTTGGGAGCAGGGGTTGGTTGGGGTAGTGCAGAGTGATGAGGGGAGTGGGGACTACTGTAACTGAGCAACAATAGAAAGTGGTCAATGTGAAATTTCTAGTGTTTTTCTTATTATACCAACTAAACCACTTTCAAAAAACTTCCTCTTTCTCCATCATCCCTCTCCTCCTCCCACACACAGTTGCACTAGTACAGAATAATTTAAAAAGTGATCAGGTTTTCATTTAAGTTAACATATAACCATGGAAAGATAATAGCAATGTGATTCGAGATGTAAGTTAAATCAAGAGCTCCACTGATACAAGAACTTAGAGGCTATAGGACACTTGGGCTTTGTAAATGTATTCAAAAAGAAATAGAGACTTCTAAGGGCTATAGAATGGACAATTCAACCTTCTATTAATTCTTAAAGGCCACTACAATTTTGGAAAAATTCTGATGGGATCACTGACTTTTAGGTCTCATATCCAGCTTTGCTTTCACCATCAGCTTCCCTGGCCCTGAGTTTTTTTCATACTCTCCCTGCCATTCTTTGATTGAATCAATATGAACAGTTACGTATGTGACTAAGACTACGTGCTGTGCACCTACTGGGAGAGAGAGCAGACAGTGAGGGGAGGCAGAACTTCTTCACTGTAGGTGTGACTTCAAGTTAAGATAGCATAAGTCACTTTGGAACCCCATCCAAAGATAATTATCAGAGGAATATTTATAACCATTGATAATTAGCACTGTTAGTTGAGAAATTTCCTTTTCCATTGCAGATAAGTATGTAAGATACTTGCTGTCTTCCTGTCTATTAAATGAACGTTTGTTTGTTTTACTTACAAGACATAAAACCATTCATCACTGGGGAAAGAAGACCAAAAAATGTTCATCAAGCATCATAATTCTTCTTTATCTACGTTACCTAACAGATCCCAGTTTTCTCTATATCACTTCATGTGTATATTAAACAATACAAAAAGGAGTGATAACATGGGTGGGGACTGGGAGCCTTATTAAAAATGGACTTGAACTCATGAGTAATTGTCAGCCAGTCTCCCTCTGGACTCTGCAGTGGATGTGATGTCTGCACAATTTCTCAAGTATTGACCCAGAAATTGAGAAAACAAGCAGCCTATTATAATGCAAAGAATACTTCAGAGTCAGAGCAATAGAGTTTGAATTTAGACTCTACATCAACCAATTTTCCAAACTTGTGTAACCTGGTTTTGTCTCCATTTCCTCATCTCTAAAATGGGTATGCCAGTACTTCCTCCAAGAGATAACTATTGATTACCAGTGATGACAAACATAAAAGTATAAGATGATGTTCTGTATATGGAAAGTATTCTTCCTCTTTCCCTATTCATACTAGCCCATAAATGCAATACTATAGAGAAATCAAATCTGATGAGAACAAAATACATAGTTGCTTGGCAGCAGACTCAGGCACAGGGAGCACATGTGGTTTATATTTCTCATCATCCACACTCATTATTTATGATAAATTAGAGCAACTGAACTTTGACTATGCCTGATATTGCCATATGCACTAGAGTAGCAATTCTAAGGTCAAGGCAGCCAGTATGTGTAAAAGCAAACTTACAGGGAGCCCATGGGCAAAACAAATGAGACAATTACTGGGTTCTCACAGCCATAGTTAGATATTTGTGTGTGTGTGTGAACACACATCATATGTACTTGGTATTGTCATATATATCTACATGCATATAGTATGTAGATATATACATCTATGTCATAAAAATCATGTATATACACTAGAAGTATGTATGATATATACATAATGTTATATACATATATAATTACTAATAAGTAATACAAACACACACCCATGATATTACATGCATATTAACATAAATAATATATACATGCATGATATATTTATATAGTATATAAACATATATAATATATAAACATATTTATGATATGACTGTGTGTATATGTATGTAACTATATATATACTATGTGATATATAATAAAATATATATAGTGCATAATATACAATTATATGCATATCTGCTTATTTGAGATTATTGTTTATTTTATTGAGATATTATTCCATCCATATAAGACATTCTCTAACCTAAGCAAACATAAAGTTTGCCAAACCATAAATATTTGGATTCAGAGAGGAATGTGTTTCCTCTGGAACAGTAAAATTACTTTTTATACATGCATAATTAGAAAATGCTTTTCTTAACTTTGAAAGATACACATTAAGCAAACCAAAGCTATATATTTTCGATTTCTCAAAAAGCTAAAAAACACCTGGCAGCAAGTGTTCTGAAAACAGGCATTTACATTTACCCTGAAAAAGGCCTGTGAATCAGCTTTAATATATAAGTCCACTAAGAAAATCGTCTAACTTTGAAAATTAAAACTCCAACAGTTTTCATGGTGAGGTATGAATATGCAATCACGATCCAGGTATCTAATTATAATATGCAAATTAAAATTGTATAAACTTCTCAACTTTGCTTGTGAATATTGAGGACTTGCTCTATTTTTGTTTATGGAAATTTAAAAATTGATACATGACCAAAATACAATATGAACATTTCAATCTCAAAGTAAAGAAAGATTTAATTACCATGTCTCCCATCAAAAACACACCACAGATGTTCATCTAAAAATGCATATCTTTAAATTAGAATTTTCTACAAATAAAAGTGATTCATCTTCTACTCCAGGTCTTGACAAATTGTGTCACTTCTTACATGCTAATCAGCCACCGTTTTAATTAGGAGTTGTCATTCACCGCAGTACACCAGTCTCTGGAAGCCATCGGTAACAGTTAATACAGCCGCTCCCGTGCTTTGCCTGTCCTCTTTGACCTGACTTGGAATTTCTCTCCCCCAGCTTTTCCTCTCTTTTAGATAATCCCCCTCCCCTCTTCCTCACTCCCACTGAGCTCTCGAGAGTCAAAATACTGTGATACAAAATCATTGCCTCTTTGACTCTTAAAAAAAAGAGAGCTTGCACTAGATTTTCATCAAAGGGAATCTTTTATAAGATAGATGCAGCAAAAAACCTCAGGGAGTGTTTTCTCCCACAAAGCATCAGCATTATGTGAAATAACAAAGATAAAGAAATATTTTTAAACAATTTTTTGCTCTTAACTACATGATTAAGATTTGTGCTATGTGTATTTATCATTATTTTTTGCCTTGTTATTCAGTACTACCTCAGAAAGATGTCACCTATGAACATTATAACTTCAGTAAAAATGGGAAGGATAAGGGATATGAGAATTACAGCACTCACTTTTGTCAGCAACAGTGAATGAAAATAAAGCTGTAACTATTTTGCAGGAACAGGGAAAGCTGTGGGAAAAATCCATTAAGTTGCCATCAAGCAATAACAAAAATTGGGAAGACTCCTTGGTTGTTGTCCATTCTCCTTGCCATCGTTTTTATAAGGATGTATTTATGTTTTGTCCTCACTGTAATCTTTACCCTGTATTATAACATGCAGTTGGTAATGTTTACGTGAGAGGAGAATACCACTGTGCTTCATCCTATAGGCGAGGCTATTTGTTTACTGAATCCCACATCTTCACTATGACCACTGAAGTAAGAGCGTGCACACCAAGGTCATAGCCCTGTCTGGTGGCTTTCCTACTCTTCTCCATGGAAGGTATCAAATGTTACATTTTCTGATGCTTTCTTTACAGTCAGAGAAGGTACCACTAAGAATACATTTCCCAAAAGTGATAATAATGAGTAAAAGATGCACTGGCCACTTTTTTTCCTCTGATTTTTATGTAATACTCCTATTATCTCTGTTAGATGTGGTAATCAACATTTTAAAAATGTGAAATGAAGAATATAGTTTGCATAATGATAATCTGTACCAGATATTGAAATGCTTATTTATTTATACACGGGCTTGAAAATGCAGTCATTTTCTCAGTCTCTGGGCACATATATAGGAACTGATACATCTGTTTATAATTTATTCATTTAATTGTTAGTTTTATAAAAGTATACCCATTGTCTTGGTCTCTGGACATATATAAGACAGCATAAAATAGCAACATCAAATAGTAAGAGAAAATTACAGAAATGTGATAGCTTTGAAATCTTGAAGGTAAAGACACCAAGATATTTTCGGATTGACAATATAAAGAAAGTAATATAATGTCTTCATTAAATATTGATGAGTATAAACATTAATATTAATATTTATAATGAATATTAATGTTGCTATCATTAAATATTAAATCTGGGAGTAAAGCAAAGAGGGGAGGTAAATGTGAGGAGATGGGACAACTAACAGGAGTAGGAGAGGACAATAGATTGTTCTACTATGTAGATTTGAAAATCACTCATTCTCTAAATTACCTGTGTGTGTGTATAGACATGCATAAGTGTCAGCAGGGGTGTATGTGGTTACTTAAGGTTCCCCCTTGACTAGTGTCATGCCTTATATGTCATTTCTCTTCACCTACTGCATTGTTCAAGAACTTGAGTCATTAATAATGGAGGTGGGAGGGCATAGGCAGTAGCAGAGACATTAGGAGACCCTCAAAGCCTTTTATGTGCTTAAGGACTTAAAAATTGACTGGCCTATGAAACACTTTATCTACCTTTCCATTCTAAAGAATAGCTTTGCTGGAAAGAATAATGTAGGTTTCTTTTGAGAAATCAGCAGATAGCCTTATGGGAACTCTTTTGTAGCTAACTCTCTCCTTTTCTCTTGCTGCTTTTAAGATTCTTTATCTTGACTTTTGGAATTTTAATTATGATTTGTCTTGGTGTGGTCCTTTTCAGGTCCAATTTGTTTGGGACTCTCTGTGCTTCCTGGATTACTATGTCTATTTCCTTCAAGGTAAAGCTAAAGGAATTCATAATTACCAAAACATTATTACATGATATGTTAAAGGAACTTACTTAAGAAGAAGAAGATCAAAACTATGAACAGTAAAATTGTAACAAACTCACAACTACCAACAACTGAGTCTAAAAAACAAAACAGAAACAAAAACTAAGCAAACAACTTGAACAGGAACAGAATCATAGGTATAGATACTGTTTGAAGGACTATCTGCTGGGAAGGGGTAGGGGAATAATGGGGGAAATGGTACAGGCATTAAGAAGGATAATAAGCAGGAAAAATAGGGAAATGTCAAGAATAGCATAGGTAATAGATAAGCGAAGAACTTAAATGCAAAACCTATGAACAGGAACTAAATAGGGCGGGAGGAGAGAATTTCTGGAGGGAAGGGAGTACCAAGCAAAGGGGGGGGAAAGGGAGAAAAATTGTGACAACTTTAATAGCATAATTGATAAAATGTATGAAAACAAAGCGGCTGACCAAAGACTAAGACCCAACCACAATAATAAGAATTATAAAGATACTGTAGAACAATGGCCAAAGTTGTTGCTGATATCACTCACTTTCTCCCCAAGTACTGCTTCCTGGTGAAATGGGTGTTCTCTTACATGACCCAAAGCACAATGGTGATAAATATATATTGAAAGAAAGACAGAAAACTATGTTATCAATTGTTTAAAAAATATCAAGAATTTTGTGGAATCCCCCAAACTAAGTTCTATGATCTGAAAGAATGGAAGAGAAAGATTCAGGCTAAAACTGTGGAATATAGAGTTTATGTAAAAGTAGCAGTGTAAATTTTTCAGTCATGAAAATTATTTAATATTATAGTTTACTAATTTATGATAGTTTTTTATGAAGTTCTTTAAAAATTATTTTTTTCATGAAGGGTAGCCCAACTGTTCAAAAACAGTTTTGTAAAGAAGGAACTGAATTTGATAAACTGGCTTTAAATAAACTAAAAAAAAAAAAAAAAACCACAAACTTTTTCTTATTCTACTTCATTAAAAAATGGCCTGAAATTGTGTTTCAATGATATATTCTTCAAGTAACTGTAGAACATGTAATGTTACCCAGGAGCAAACTGGAGCTCTGTTCCAACAGCCAATAGAGATGTGCATCATTTGTCGCCAACTTTGGTTTGTGGCTCTTAAGAATTCTGACCCCAGATTAAATATACTGCATAAGTAATAAGACACATGCATTTCTTCAGCATCATATTTCTATTAATGCTTACAAAATAAAATTTATTTATACTGACAGATTGATGATGTGAAGTTGCCATGGTTATGCTGTTTCATTTCAATGCATGCCTTTTTAAATTTGAAAAGGGGATCTAAACTATTTTTATTTTGCCTTTAATATTAAAAGATTGTGTTCCCATTGAAGTAATTGACTTTCAGATTCTAGCCCCCGCTTAGAGAATATGATGTTTTTTCCTCAAACTCATTTGGCTCACTTATAACGTACGTGTTGCTATAAGTCATCTTGTTCTGGCTGCCCAATTTTCATAGCAATACAGCAATTTGAATATATATGTTTATATACATGCATATACATACTTGTGTATCTGTGTATACACATACAATTACATAAATAATATAAAATATTATTTACATATGTATGTAAACACATTTTTCTGAAGTTTTATAATTATTAATAAGAGAGGGAAATTACAATAAAAATTCAGAAAACCAGAAGGAACTGTTCTCACCTTATTAAAGGGCATCTCTAAAAATATCTGTATTCAATATTATATAAAATGGAGAAACACTGAATGCTTTCTCGCTCAGATCAGGAACAAGTTTATGCAACAACAATGGCATCTTCAGTGGTGTAACCCTCCCTGACCATGTTCATGATGTTCTCTCTATTGAAGTACTTCTCCCATAGTCCTGCAAATCCTTTCCAAGTAAAATCCAAAAGGGTGGAGGAAGAAGCGGAAGCTGTACTAACCTCCCCCAAAGCCACCCTGGAATTACAACTGAATTGTAGAGAAATCATCCAGAATAACTAACTGAACACTAGCTGGACAGAAACGTTATAACCAAGATCAGACAGGAGAAACCACTTCATCACCACAAAACTGGTGGTGAAGTGTATTGTCATTCACTATATTATAAAAGCCATCTCTTTCAGGCAAAGCACTCCTGTCCAGTGGCATCAGCCTGAATGGAAGCAATAACCCCACCCACAGAAATTACTCTGCCTCACACAGTGGTGCTTAATCTAGACTGCTTGCAGTTTGATTGGATTGAAAACTGATCAGGTCAAACAACTGACTGGGTTAGTAACTGATTAGTTTTAACATCTAAGGCCAAAATACAAAGCAGCCAAACTGTAAAGACAAAGAAATAGACCCCAAATGAAAGAACAAGAGAATTCTCCAGAAGAACTAGATGAAATGGAAGCAAACATTTATCAGATCGTTTAGAGTGATGATTATTATGATACTCAACAGCATGAAAAAAAGACATAGAAACCATAAAAAAGGACCAGTCAGAAATAATGCAACATCTGAGATAAATAATACACTGGAAGAGATGAATATTAGGTTAGAGGAAGCAGAGAATAGAATCAGTGTTTTGGAAGGCAAGGTAGAAAAAGAAAAACCCAGGCTGAGGAGCAAAAAGAAAAAAGAATTTAAAAAAATGAGAGCTTAAGAAACAGTTTGGACAACATGGAACATAACATCCACATCATGGGACTACCAGAAGGAGAAGAGAGTAAGCAAGGGATTGAGAACATATCTGAAAAAAATGACTGAAAGCTTCTCTAGTCTGGTAAAAGAAAAAGTCGCACAAGTCCAGGAAGCTCAGAGATTCCCAAAAACGTGGGACCCAAAGAGATCTACACCAAGACACATCATAATTAAAATGTCAGGGTTGCCCCGGCTGGTGTTGTTCAGTGGATTGAGGAGTGGGATATGAATGAAAGGGTTCAATTCCCAGTCATGGCACATGCCTGGGTTGCAGGCCAGGTCCTCAGTAGGGAGTGTGCCGTAAGCAACCATACATTGACCTTTCTCTCTTTCTTCCTCCCTTTCCCTCTGTCTAAAAAAAATTAAATAAAATATTTTTTTTAATTCTAGGGTTAATGATAAGGAGAGAATCCTGAAAGCTACAAAAGAAAAGCAGGTAATTACCATATTCTGCTGTATAATGTACACCCACACCTTTGGTCAAACTTGCAGGAAAAAAATTGTTTTAATTTTAATTCAATTTTTTACTTATTTATATTTAGGAACAAAACCAATGATCATATTCCAAGGTATTATTTTGCATACAGATATCATTACTGCTTTCTGGAGTTACATTTTTAATGCATAAGCATAAATAAAATAATTAAAAACATTTATACAAATATAAAATTAGTACTGCCCTCGTACAATTTGTGCATCTTTATTTTTCCCTAAAAAATAATTGGGCAAACAGTGCACATTATACCTGGCAAAATATGGTATCTACAAGGAAACCCAAATTAGGCTAGCATCTTATTACTCAACAGAAATATTTCAGGCCAGAACGGAGTGGCATAAAATATTCAAGGTGATGAAAAGATAGGACGTACAACCAAGGCTACTTTACCTAGCAAGGCTGTCATTTAAAACTTGAAGGAGAGATATGGGACTTCCCAGATAAGAGAAAAAGAAAAACTAAACTAACACAGTTTGTTAACACCAAACCAGTACAGTGACATATGTTAAACAGCTTGCTCTAAGAAGAAGAAAGAAAAAATAAATAAAACAGAGGAAAATATTCTAACAATAAAATGGCACTACATGCATATCTATCAATGATTACTTTAAATGTAAATGATTTAAATGCTCCAACCAAAAGACATAGGGTAGCTGAATGGATAGGAAAAGAAGACCCATATATATGCTGCCTCCAATAGACCCGTCTCAGATCAAAAGATACACAGACTAAAATAAAAGGTTGGAGAAAATATATTCCACACAAGTAGAAAAGAAAAGAAAAAAAGCTGGGATAGCAGTACTTACATCTAACTAAATAGATTTTAAAATCAAGGCTATAGTGAGAGACAAAGAAGACACTACATAATGATAAAGGGATCAATCCAACAAGAGGTTATAACCCTAGTAAACATGAATGAACCTAACATAGGAGCACCCGAATATGTAAAACAAATACTGATGGGCATAAAAGGAGAAATTGGCAGAAATAGTCATAGTTGGGGATTTTAACACCGCATTGACTTCGATGAATAGATATCCTAGGCAGAAATCCAACAAAGAAATAATGGCTTTAAACAACACACCAGATCAAATTGATTTATTTCATATCTTCAGACTCATCAAGAAAAAAGGACCCAAATAAATAAAATCAGAAATGAAAGAGGAGAAATAACTACTGACACCAAAGAAATACAAAGGATTGTAAGAAAATATTATGAAGAATATATGCCAACAAACCAGACAACCTGGACAAAATGGATAAATTCCTAGAAACATACAATTATCCAAAAATCAGGAAGAATGAGAGAATCTGAATAGACAGATTACACTTAATGAAATTGAAGCAATAATTGAAAACTCTCAACAAACAAATGGCCTGGACCAGGTGGCTTCACAGGTGAATTTTAGTTCAAGAAGAACTAACACCTCCCCTCAAACTATTTCATAAAATTCAAGATCAGAGCAGATTCCCAAACTCATTTTATGAAGCCAGCATTATCCTAATTCCAAAACCAGATAATGACAGTACAAAGAAAAAAATTATCGGTCAAGCATTCCTGATCAACATAGATGCTGAAATCCTCAATAAAATATTAGCAACCCAAATATAGCAATACATCAAAAAGATCATACAACATAATCAAGTTGGATTTATTCTGGGAATGCAAGACTGGTACAAAATTTGCAAATCAATAAATGTGACTCACCACATTAAAAAAATGAAGCATAAAAACTACACAATCATGTCACCTGATGCAAAAAAAGCTTTTGATAAAATCTAACACCCAGTTATGATCAAAACTCTCAGCAAAGCAGGAATAGAGAGAACATACCTAAACATAATAAAGGCTGTATATGACAAACCTACTGCCAGCATGATACTCAATGAGCAAAAACTACAAGTGTGCTCCTTATGAATAGAAATGAGACAGGGCTGTCAGTTTTTGCCTCCCTTATTCAACCTAGTGTTGGAAGTCCTATCCACAGTAATCAAAGAAGAAATAAAAGGCAACCAAATTGGAAAGCAAGAAGAAAAACTATATTTGCAGATGACATGATAATGTAGTTACAAAACTCCAAAGATTTCACCAAGAAACTACTAGAACTGATAAATAAATTCAGCAAAGTAGCAGGATACAAAATTAATATCCAGAAATCATAAGCACTTTTATATGCTGGAAAGGAAAATTAAGAAAACATTCCTATTCACTGTTGCTTCAGAAAAAAATAAAATACCTAGGAATAAGCCTAACCAAGGTTGTAAAAGACCTGTACATGGAAAACTATAAAACACTGAAGAAGAAAACTGAAGGAGATACAAATAAATGAATGCACATACTATATTCATGGATAGGAAGAATTAACATCAAAATACCCATACTACCTAAAACTCAGCACAATTCCTAACATTCCAATGATGTATTTCACAGAACTAAAATATTTCAAAAAATTGTATGAAACCACCAAAGGCCCACATAGCAATAGTTATTCTGAGAAAGAACAAAATTTGAGGAATCATACTACCTAATATCAAACTATACTACAAGATGATAGTAATGAAAACAGCCTTCTACTAGCATAAAAGCAAACACACAGGTCAGTGGAACAGAATAGAGAGCCCTGAAATCAGCCCACACCTTTATAGTCAATATTTAACAGAGGAAGCAGGCACATACAATGGGCTGAAGGTGGTTTATTCAATAAATAGTGTTAGAAAAATTGGAGAGATATGTGCACTAAAATGAAACTAAACCACCTTCTTACACTACACACAAGAATAAATTCAAAATGGATTAGACTTAAATGTTAGATCTGAAGTTACGAAAATCCTAGAAAAAATCATAGGCCATAAAATAATGGATATTGCTCATAGCAATATTTTATTGGATATATATCCTCAGGCAAAGAACACAAAAGAAAAGATAAACAAATGGGACTATATCCAACTAAAAAGTCCTTGCACAGGAAAGGAAACCATCAATAAAATAAAAAGACAATGCATGGAATGGGAGAACATATGCGCTGATACATCTGATAATGGGTTAATATAAAAAATTTATAAAGCATTTACAAAACTAAACACTAAAAAAAGCAACCAATTAAAAAATGGGCGAAGGTCCCAAATAAATACTTCAGAGAGCATATGCAGATGGCCAACAGACATGTGAAAAAGATGCTCACAATCATTAATCATCAGAGAAATGCAAATTAAAACCACAACAAGATACCATCTCACATCTGTCAGAACAGCTATCATCAATAAATCAACAACAAGTGCTGGTGGGAATGTGGAGAAAGAGGAACCCTTTCGTACTGTTGGTGGGAGTGCAGACTGGTGCAGCCTCTGTGGAAAGCAATGTGGAGATACCTCAAAAAACTAAAAATGGATCTTCCTTTGGACCTAGTGATCCCATTTTGGGGAATATATCCAAAGGAACCCAAAACACTAATTTGAAGGTACGTAAGCACCCTGTGTTCATTGCAGCATTATTTACAATTGCCAAGATATGGAAGCTCACGTGTCCATCAGTAGATGAGTGGATAAAGACAACTGTGGGACATTTATCCAATGGAATTCTACTCAGCTGTAAAAAAACCATTTTACTCTTTGCCACAGTATGAATCAACCTACAGAACATTATGCTGAGTGAAACAAGCCAGCCAGAGAAAGACAAATAGCATATGATTTCACTCACATGTGGAATCTAATGAATAAATTGAACTAACAAGCAAAACAGAGACAGACTTATAGATGCAGAACGGATGACAGCTAGTGCAGGAATTGAGTAAAAAGGCAAAAGGCCTCCTGGATACAGAAATCGGTGTGGTGATTGCAGGGAAGGAAGAAGGTATAAGGGGACTAAATGGTAATGAAAAAAATACAAAAAGATTGAACTAAAAAGCAATCCTTTCCATGCAATACCATGTGTGGTATTATTTTTAGTTGTTGTTCAAGTACAGGTGTCTCCATTTCCCCACCACCACCACTCTCCCTCACCCTAGCCATCCCCACCTCCCTCCCACTTGGTTTTGTCCATGTGTCCATTATAGTTGTTCCTGAAAACCCTCCCCTCCTTTCCCCCATTATCCCCTCCTACCGCCCCTCTGGTTACCGTCAGTTCGTTCTTAATTCCAGTGCCTCTGCTTATATTTTGCTTGCTTGTTTGTTTTGTTGATTAGGTTCCAATTAAAGGTGAGATCATATGGAATTTGTCTTTCACTTAACATAATGCTCTCCAGTTTCAGCCATGTGTGACGAATTTTAAAGGTCCTCCTACCCCTCTGATGTAAAGGCTGAATTAGAAGTGTTGTGTTTGAGGGGCAAATAGACCACTTTGATGCCTTTGGTGTGGAACTCATGGATTCTCCGTGGCCAGTGCCATTATCTAAGATACTTTCTGACTTCAGGGAAAAAAAAAACATGGATGGAACCAATCCAGAAGAAAGGTTCTAATTATCCAGGCCTTCTTGTTGTACAGCCAAATTCCTGACAGCTGGTTCTTCTTTTCTCCTTCATTCTCTAAGGGCAGTCCTCATAATAAACCCAGCTACGTTTGCCTTAAACCTCATGCTTGTTCCTCTATCCATTGTGGCTTTTTTCCCCAGAATAAGATACTTTCATCTGCATTAAAAACCTGGTTAAGCGGATGTACTTTCCCTCAATGATTGATTCTCTTAATGGAGTCTGGGAACTCGTCTGCGGCCTGTTGGTCAGCAAAAGTTGCTTCTCCTGTTATCTTCACATCTTTTAAGTCTAACCTCTTCCTAAAATTATTGGCTCTACTTTGCTGGCATTAACTTCTTCAGCTTTAGGCCACTTATTTTCCTTTTGCTTTAAGTTGTCATGTAATGACTTGGCTTTTTCTTAAATCATACTAGAGTCTGTAGGTATCTCTTTCTTATAGTAACCCTGAACTCACATAAAAGCTTCATTTTCAATAAAGATAAAAAGATATTTCATGAAAAGTGCAAGATTTTTTTCCACTGCTGGAGTGGCTGCAGCAATAATTTCATCGACTTCCTTTATTTTGGGGGGCATGGGTCTTACATTGGATTCATTTATCTTGAAATAGTAGGTGACAGCAGCTGCAGACCTTAATCTACAGCACATATCAAGCAACTCAGCTCTTTCTTGTGATGTCATGTCTTCTCTGTGCTTCTTGGGAGAACTTCCACCATCAGTTTTTGACACTTCATTTGGGAGCCAAAATGTTAGTCAACATTTACAGTATTGCAATAAACATGATGAAAGATACTTGAGGACCACGAGAGGTCACTTTTTAAACTGCACAAAAAACTTAGTGTGGAGACAAACTGGTCATGTAGAGATGATCATTATCACATGGCGTTTTAATGGGGTATTTGCAACATTTGAACTCACTGCAATAGCAACGAGGGAGGTGCCTCACTATGAAATTATTACCATAGTGAGGTATGTGCTACAGTAAATTCATGCAATTATGATTTAATACTGCATCTTTACATTTGTTTACATTTCTCTTGACTGCAGATGGCAACAAGTATGGTATGTGTTTCTCTGGCTAAAATGAAGATTATTTTATTGTTACTTTTAAAATTCTTGTTCAAGTATAGTTGTCTCCATTTTCCTTCCACCGCTCCCCCCAACCCCAGCCATCCCCACCTCCCACCCTTGATCCTACCCCCCCTTTGGTTTTGTCCATGTGTCCTTTATACATGTTCCTTAATGGCCCTTTCCTATTTCTCTCCCATTATCCCCTCCCACTTTCCCTCTGGTTACTGTCAATTTGTCCTTAATTTTAATGTCTCTGGTTATATTTTGTTTGCTTATTTGTTTTGTTGATTAGGTTCTACTTATAGGTAGGTTTTAATAAATGTTAACTTTTTATATGTGCATATGTTATGGTAGTAAATAATAAAATAGACCAGTATCTACTTGTATTTTATATATTCATGGCATATGTTTTAATTATTGTTTACCATATTTCTAATTTATATAGTATGTCTATGAGTTTTTTTTAAATTGTTGCACACTAGCAACATTTTTCCAATGTATTTACAAAAAAAACTCTATATTAGTGGGCCCATGCAGCTAGAATCATGTTCTTCAAGGGTCACCTCTGTGTGTGTGTATACATATGTATATATTTGTTGAGTAAGCTAAAGTGAGAAGAGTCATCATTTTTAGGAGTCATAATTAGTGGGAACTTGGACACAAAATGGGATTTTCTAATTTGTATTTCATATAGGAGGAACCCAAGGGCAAAGAGGAATTTATTCAAGAAGGGACCATATGTAAGGGTCTGAAAGTCATTAATCACTTCTTAATCTCTCATCTTCTTAGAACATGAAACTCTTAATGTTGTTTACCTGCAGTGAATGCAAACTGCTCCTTCATAGGCTACATGGTGTTACACAGCCATTCTATAGTACTTGGATTGCAGAAGTGTTCTTGTTTCTCATAGAGACTGATTCATCCTTTCATGTTACATGATCACAAATTCCTTGGAGATGATTTCTTGGGTCAGGTGTGTATGCTGTTTCAAATAGCTATAGTTGGATCAAATCTTAGGGGAAGAAATCTCAAAATCTAGTGAGGTAGGGGATCAGAAAACAATTTGTTCACTTTTGACTGAAAATGTCAAAAGTCTAGCAAAATTTTTTCTTCTAAGTTTATAAATGTTGGAGGATTACTCTGTCCTTAATCTCAGGTTTCTTTCAATGGGACTTTAGACTTATGCAGAATAATGCTGCTAGTCTTCCTCTTCATCTTGTACTTACTTTTTTTCAGTGGCTTATGTGATTCAAAATAATACATGAAGAAGAACTGAGCATGTACGCCTTCATTTGGGGGGCCCTCTTCTTATTTTTCATTATATTAAGTGTAAACGAACAGTATTCAGCCCTGCTATTTCCATGTAATTGATATCCTTGGACCACAGCTGAGTACTGACTTTTAGAGGCATTTTGATGGTTTCACTTCTCACTGAAACTGCTAATAGATTTTAGTGGATACAAAGCAAAGAAAGCAGAAATGTCCATTGCTGTGTACGTTGTTCTGTATGTGAGCTTATGTCCAGTTCTGAGTGTCAAGTGTAATAAAATAACAGACTTTTTAAGTTTTCAGTCTTAATTTTGTTAATATTTTACTTTTGATGAGGACTTTTAAGATTACTGCCTTAGCAACTTTCAAATATACAATATAATATTGTTAACTATAGTCACCATGTTGTACATTACATTCCCATGACTTATTTATTTTATAATGTGGAAATTTGTACTTCTTCTCCCCCTTCACTGACTTATTTTTTTATAAGTATTTATTTATCTTAAGAGGGGAAGGGAAGGAGAGAAGGCGAGAAGGAGAGAAATATCAATGTGTGGTTGCCTCTTGTGAGTCTTCTGCTGGGAACTGGCCTGCAACCCAGGCATGTGCCCTGACTGGGAATCGAACTGCAATCGTGTGGTTTGCAGGCCTGTGCTCAATCCACTGAGCTATACCAGCCAGGGGTCACTGACTTATTTTTTATTTTTAAAATATTTTAATTGTGTATGCTATTATAGTTGCTC
The DNA here is from genome assembly GCF_021234435.1 of Artibeus jamaicensis. NCBI lineage: Eukaryota > Metazoa > Chordata > Mammalia > Chiroptera > Phyllostomidae > Artibeus > Artibeus jamaicensis. The sequence goes on from NW_026522036.1 coordinate 2,495,960, forward strand.
CAATTTTTCCCCTTTGCCCTCCAGCCCCCACCCACTCCCATAGGCAATCCCCACACCATTGTCCATATCCATGCGATATATATATATATATATATATCTTGACTAATTCCTTTCCCTTCTTTCAACCAGTATGACTTTGTTGATTTTTTGCTTTGATTGCATTTTTTGTGTGTGTGTCAAATAAAAAAAGTCATCATCAAGATCACTGACAAGGAGACAACTGCCTATGTTTTCCTCTCAGAGTTTTATGATTTGGGGCATTATGTTTAGGTATTTAATCTATTTTGAGTTAAAATTTGTGTATGTTATAATTGTCTAGGTTTATTCTTTTACATATGGCTGTGCAGTTTCCCAAACACTATTTATTGAAGAGACCATTCTTTCCCACTGCATATTCTTGGCTCCTTTGTTATAAATTAATTGACCACTTATACCTGGTTTTATTTGTAGGCTCTCTATTCTGCTTCATTGATCTGTGTGTCTTTTTATGTCAATACTATGCTGTTTTGATTTCTGTAATTTTGTAATATAGTTGGAAACCAAGGAATGTGATGTCTCCAACTTTGTTCTTTTTTCTCAGTATTGATTTGGCTATTTGGCGTCTTTTGGGCTTTTATACCAATTTTAGAATTATTTGTCCAAGTTCTGTGAAAATATGTTATTGGAAGATTGACAGTGATTTCACTGAAATCTGTAGATTGCTTTGGGTAGTATGGACATTTTAGCAATATTAATTCTTACAATCCACAAACATGGAATAGCTTATCATTTATTTATATCTTTTTCAATTTATTTCATTAATGTCTTATTGTTTTCAGGTCTTTTCCTCCTTGGTTAACTTTATTCCTTGATACTTTATTCTTTTTCATACAATTGTGAATAGTAGTTTTATTTCTATTTCTGATAGTTTATTAGTTTATAGAAATGCAAAAGTGCACTAATTTTAAATCCTACAGCTTTACTAAATCTGTTTATTACTTCTAACAAGGTTTTATTTTGGGGGGACCTTTAAGGCTTTCTATTATAATATCATGTCATCTGCAAATGGTGACAGTTTTACTTCTCCCTTATCTATTTGGACAGCTGATTTCTTTTCCTTGAATAAAACTTATGGCTAAAACTTCTAATACTATATTGAATAAAAGTGGTGAAAGTAGGTATTCTTTTTTTCAGATCTTAGAAGAAAAGCTTTCAATTTTTCACTACTGAATATAATGTTAGCTGTAGGCTGGTCATATATGGTCTCTATTATGTTTGGATACATTCCCTGTGGGCCCACTTTTTGAGAGTTTTTATCATAAATGTTGAATTTTATCAAATGTTTTTTTCCATCTATTGAGATAATAATATGTTTTTTATCCTTCATTCTGTTAATGTGGTCTATCACATTGGTTTGTGGGTGTTCAACCATCCTTGAATCCCTGGAATAAATTTCATTTATCATGCTGTATGTTGTCTTTAATGCATTGTTGAATTTGGTTTGCTAATATTTTATGGAGCATTTTGCATCTATGTTCATCAGAGATATTGGTCTGTGATTTTCTTTTCTAGTGGTGACATTGTTTTGTTCTAATACCTGGCTACTGCTGTCTTGTAAAATGAGTTAGAAATGAGTTCTTTCTCTCTCTCTCTCTCTTTCAGGAGTTTTAGAAGGATTGCCATTAATTCTTCTTTGACTATTAGGTAGAATTCATCAGTAAAGCCATCTGGTTCTGGACTTTTGTTTGTTTTGATTACCATTTTATGATTTAGTCTTGCAAGATGGTATGTTTATTGGATTTTTTTGATTTCTTCTACATTGTCCAATTTGTTGATATAGAATTGTTCATAATATTCTCTTATGATCTTTTGTATTCCTGTGGTTTTATTTTTTGTTTTTTATGAATCAATTTTTTTATTTAGTTATTTTTCAAGTACGGTTTTCTGTCTATTTCTCCCATCCCACCTCACCCCACCCTGTGCTCCCCACCTCCCTCCCATTTCCACTCCCCTTAGTTATTGTCCCCGTGTCCTTTATACTTGTTCCTCTAAATCCCTCCCCTTTTTTCCCCTTAAATCCCCTCCCTTCTCCCCTCTGGTCACTGTCCACTTGTTCTCTATTTCAGTGTCTTTGTTTTTATTTTGCTTGCTTGTTTGTTTTGTTGTTTAGCTTCCTGTTAAAGGTGAGATCATACGGTATTTGTCTTTCAACCCCTGGCTTATTTCACTCAGCATAATGCTTCCAGTTCTATCTATGTCGTTGTAAAGGGTAGTAGCTCCTTCTTTCTCTCTGCTGCATAGAATTCCATTGTGTATATGTACCACAATTTTTTGATCCATTCATTTGCTGACGGGCACCTAGGTTGTTTCCAACTCTTGGCTATTATAAATTGTACTGCTATGAACATTGTGGTGCATAGGTTCTTTGAAATTGGTATTTTAGGGTTCTTAAGATATAATCCTAGCAGTGGAATTGCTGGGTCAAAAGGCAGGTCCATTTTTAGTTTTCTTAGAAAATTCCGTACTGTTTTCCATAACAGTTGTACCAGTCTGCAATCCCACCAACAGTGAACTAAGGTCCCCTTTTCCCCACAACCTCTCCAACACTTGTTTGTTGCTTTGTTTATGATGGCCATCCTGACCGGTGTAAAGTGGTAACTCATTGTGGTTTTAATTTGCATCTCTATGATAGCTAACAATATTGAGCATCTCTTCATGTGTCTCTGGATCTTCTGTATGTCCTTCTTGGAGAAGTGTCTGTTCAAGTCCTTTGCCCATTTTTTAATTGGGTTAGTTGTCTTCTTAGAGTGCAGTCATGTGAGTTCTTGGTATATTTTGGAGTTTAAACCTTTTTCTGAGGTATCGTTGGCAAATATGTTTTCCCATACAGTTGGTTGTCTTTTTAATTTAATACTATTTTCTTTAGCCATGCAGAAGCTTTTTATTTTTATAAGATCCCATTTGTTTATTCTTTCCTTTATATTCCTTGCTGTAGGGGACATATCAGTAAAAATGTTGCTGCGTGAAATATCTGAGATTTTCCTGCCAATGTTCTCCTGTAGGACTTTAATGGTTTCAAGGCTTATATTTAAGTCTTTTATCCATCTTGAATTTATTTTGATGTATGGTGTAAGTTGGTGCTCAAGTTTCATTTTTTTTGCACGTAGCTGTCCAGTTCTCCCAACACCATTTGTTGAAGAGGCTATCTTTACTCCATTTTATGTTACTGCCCCCTTTGTCAAATATTAATTGACTGTAGAGAGCTGGGTTTATTTCTGGGCTCTCTGTTCTGTTCCACTGGTCTATGTGCCTGTTTTTATGCCAGTACCAGGCTGTTTTGATTACAGTGGCCTTGTAATACAGTTTGATATCAGGTATTGTGATCCCTCCTACTTTGTTCTTATTTCTCAAAATTGCAGCAGCTATTTGGGGTGATTTATGGTTCCATATAAATTTTTGAAGTGTTTGTTCTATCCTGTGGTTTTAGTTGTCATCTGTCTTCTTTCATTTTTGGTTTTATATGTTTGAGCCCTCTCTTTTTTTTCTTCATAAGTCTGGCTAAAAGTTTATCACTTTTGTTTATCTTTTCCAAGAACCAACTCTTAGTTTCACTGATCTTTTTTATTATCTTTTTATCTCTACTATTAACAGCTTGGCTTTTATTTGGCATCCCTGTGGAATTAAGTGTTCAGAACCTCTTTTCTTGTAGCTCATTTCTCAGTAATCCCAATATATAGTACTTGTCCTTATGGTCCCATCATCATGCCTGTGTTGTAGGCATAAGAGGAAAGAAGGGTCAAAGAAAAAAGTGGTCATAAATAATTCCCTGAATCTGGTACAGAAAACTTCTGTCTTAAGTCATTTGTTAGCACATTTTTACCTGGAGACATTTACTTAGAAAAGAAATTAGGAAATTGAATCTTTTTCTCAATGACCATGAACCTAGCTAATATCCAGATGTTTTAATACTAGAGGCAAAGGGAAGTGTAATACTGAGAAACAGTGTCCAAGATTTTTTTAAAGTAGTTTATCAGTTTGGCAGTTTACTCATCATGATAATTTAAAAGTTCACTATCATTAAAATAGTCATACCTTTAACAATATTTATTAAACATGTAGTATGTGGCAGGTATTGTGCTTGCCTCTAGGGATGCAAAGTTGTATTACCATTACCGCCCTTGAGAATCTTATAGTCTAGTGCTAGTTACTCTATTGTATACTGTATACTGTATACTAGGATCAATTTTCACTGAATATTTAATTAATTTTAATTAATTAAAATTAAATAATCCATATGTGGAAATATCTATTTTATTTGTCTCTTTTCCTTTGAATTCTACATGGTTGGTACAAATTTCAAAAGAAAAATAAATACCTAGTTGCCATGATTAGAGGTAGAGAGATGTAAATTTCTCTGCATCAGTTGTCTGGCAAATACACATAAGAATATTGCTAGGAGGCCTCTTGGGGTTACATTTCATTACCTTGATGAATTTATTAAGCTTCTGATACGATCCTTTGCTTTGCTGGCTCAGCACATTGATTTTACCAGCATACCAAGAGGACATTAATATCTCAGACGTAGACATATTAAGCAAGCTCTTAGGACATATACATTCAAAATGATAAATGATTAATTCACTATGGAAAATATAACTGTCATAGAAACAACAACATTCTCATCCCTCATGATCAGCCCGTTTTCTCTTGTTAGGTGGACCTATATGAGATGTCAAGTCACATTCTGAATGTCAACTTATCTTTCTATAAAACATTATCATATGTGCCATATAAACTTCAGGCTCTATGACCAGGGATTGTATTTGATCTAACACATGTAAGTGGATAATGAGTGCTGCCAATGACAAGTGACAGTCTAGTGCATTCTCAAGGACTGGATGCATTTCTTCTTTCTTCTAATGTATAAAAAGAAAAAAAAAATATGACACTTGTAATAGTCATATTCATGACTATTCATGTAACAACCAACCGGGGTGTGTGTGTGTGTGTGTATGCACATATATACACATATATTATTAATGGAATTATGTAAATGGCAATATCGGATGCCCCTGCCTCTATCCCCCCACAAAGATCAACAATTAGACAGCTGTCCATGAACCAAACAGGTCTGGGATAGCTTACGATTCCACTTAAGAAACTTTAGCAATACAATGGATCAATAAACATGACCACAAACACAGAGAAGAGGCAAACAGCTTCATTTTACCTGTAATCATCCCACACTGGTACTGAACAGTGCCAGGAAGAAACTTCCTAGCTATAGAGATCTTTCTCACGTCCGTCCCAGCTAGAAAGAGTGGGGTTGAAAAATCAGCTTCCACAGCCTTTTGTGGACCCACTTTGATTTTATCGTACATAAGCAGGCAAAGCTGTGACCTATAGAGAAGACTAGGGACCAGGGAAAAAACAGAGGAACTACCAACTGCAGCCACACTGGGGGAGTGTTCATGGTACACAATCACCTGCTCTACAGCCCGCCCAGCATATTTTGCCACTGAAGATCCTCCTGGCCCACAGAGCTGCTGTGGACCCCCTGAAGATTTCACAAGCTTTTGCCCAAAAGGTAGATTTATATTAACTGAAGGATGGTATGCTCAAGACCAGGAAAAGCAGGCATTTCAATTTGAATCCTAAAGCAGAAAAAAAGCCAGTGTTTCAACTCAAGAGCAGGACAAGTAGGAGAAATTTCTCTGACTGGGATAAGTATTAGCTTTCTGTTCTGTAGACCTTCAACTGATTAATGAAAACCATTCAAATTATGGAGGGCCATCTGCTTTATTTGGTCTACTGATTTAAATATTAATCTCATCTAAGAATATGCTCACAGACACAGCTATAATAACATTTGACTAAATATGTGGGCAGTCAGTGGCTTAGTCAAGTTGACACAAAATTGACCATCCCAAGTCCGCATAAAGACACTGTAAAAAAAATCAATCAACTAGACTGGATTGAGTGCCCTATCTTTGCTTACTGCTTATTTCTTAAGAGCAATATTTAAGGCTCTTCACCCTTCTATCACTAACACCTTATATGGGTCTGGCAAATAACTGTTCAAAGGTTGTATTGAAAAGATGTTATCAAATGACTTGATATCCTAATTAAAACTTAAAAGTATATGGCTACTCTTCAATAAGGTCATATAACCAGGCAGTGAATAAACTGAGATGCAAAGATAATAATAAAAGCTATAAAAATAAGACCCCAAAATGAAAAATAAAGCTGTCTATTGAAAAATTTATGGAAAAAATGTAAAAATCTTAAATAACTGGAGAGCTTAAGCGTATATTAGCTATAAAATGATTTTAAAAATTAATATATATTTTAAATATTAAAAATACTGAAAATACATTTGAAGTTCTTTCTAGTTAACTGAGAAATATACACTCTTATAACTGAAAAAAGTATGCAAAATTCTTAGTAATACAGCAAAACAGGATTAATCCTAAGTAATTGCTTTAATATGGCTATAAATCTAATAAAAATGTCAAAAATTATGACATATATATAAATAATTAAGTAATGAGTATCCATAATTACAAAGTTATTAATAAAGATTCAGCAGTGGGTCAATGTGGGGGAAACTTTGCATGCAAGTCCCCCCATCCGCCTGGATGAAAATAAAACTACCAAGACATGATAGGCTTGGGGAGGAGAGGTGGCCAATCTCTCAAAGGAGAAGGACCAAGAACCCCTTCCTCAATGGCTTTTATTAGGTTCATAATACACAGGAATATAGGTAAAGCTCATCAATCAATGTCAGGTGGCAGGGATAAAACAACATATAACATTTCAAAGAAATCTGAGAGCTTAATCTGAGTTAGTGTCTGTCAGGTAAGGGGGTTGCAAAAATTTTGGAAGATATACTCATTTCCTGCTTGGACCCTTCATATGAAGGAAAGCACTCTTGGCAAAGCAGGCTTCACAGGACTTCATGAATTCTTATGCCCGATCACCTCGGAACCTGCTCTAGCCAGCAGAGAGCTGCACTGTCCTCCCCATCACAGGTTTTTAAGTTTAAGTGGATTAGAGCCAGAAAGCGCTTCTCTCAGATGGAAATGGGGACTCAGGCTATGTAAGAATAGCTGGGGAGTGAGGGTCCATCACCCCCTCTTTGCTGCAGCTCCCAAGTCCTTCCTTTAGAGCCTCCCAAGTGATCATGTCTGGCTTAGGTTCCCCCCTCTCTGAGGAGTCATACCCATCTCTGACTAACTAACCAAGCATTGGGGTCAGGGGGATGAAACAGAAGCAGCTCTTCTGCCAGGGAGATAAGATTTGTCTCCTTAGTGGCTCATAGTCCAAAGGTTGCTCACTCAGCCTTATCCATGAGGGATGGTTACAACTCCTGAAACCAGGCAGAGTGGTTCCCAATAGGTAAAGAAGTAAATGAACTCCAAATTTCTCACTTACCTTAATGTTGTAGAAGGGAGTTGTCCTATCACAAAACATTTTTCTACCTATTTTGATCTTTGTTTAATATTGGTAATGGCTAGTTGTCTGGTTGTATGGTGTCTGCTTTATATGTTTTGTATCTGATTTCAAAGGAGATAAAGGATAAGGATTTTTTTCATTGAACCATGCATCATTTTTGCTTTTTCCTTTCTGGAAATATCTGCTTTTTTTCCTCTATAATTATTATTTTTATTTTTTTCCCTTCTTTCTTCCTTTTTTGTTTCTCTCTTTTTTTGTGTGACTTGAAGAACTCTTGGCCAGAAAAGTGCATGTTGTTTCAATTCAGAGCACAATGTTTTTGTTTGTCCATAAACAACTGACAAATTTTCTTCATAAGGCAACTTTCTCAATACATAATCATGATAGTTATGTTTTTGTTGGTTTGTTTTCTCTGTTTCTTTTGTTTGTATTTGAATGCAGTACATCTATAAATTTGATTTCATTAATTACTATAGGTTATATGAACCCAGAAAAAAGCAGGGTGAAATGTCAGGATAAGTCACAGGCTGTGAAATAGGTACTGAGACAATGTCTCACCCCATTTACTGGGTGAGACAATGGTACAACCAAAGTTTCACTGTAATTCTGTGTGATAGTACTTATTTGATAAATAAACTGCAGACATCTCCAAGATTCAATTCTCTCACCCAATAAATGAGAATAACATTTTCACAAGTTACTGTACTTAATGTGAGCATCTTATAAGGCAATAAAGAAAAAGCTGTTTGAAAAGAATAAAGCACCTTTGTAATGAGTTTGGGGAATTGTTAATTATTGATGTTATTAAGCCTAAGTAGAAACCAACCTTTAATAATTTATCTAATTATATGAATGATGTTCTTTGAAATGATCTACCATTCTTGCAACAACTAATATAATTTGTTTTTATAACTAAAGCAAGATTTTTCCAGAGTGTAATTTAAAATCTTGCTATGAATAACACTTTCTTTGAATACAAATTGGCCTCTGAAATCCACTTAATGTGTGCCATCTCTGCATAAGAATAAGTATTATTTTGAATATTCATTTGAAAATCTTACGTAACCTGCCCAAATTTTTGTACTCTAATTAATAATGTTAAATGAAAGTCTAACTTATATTACTATAAATGCATATTGCTATAAAGATATATAGAATACTTTTCATGTGTAATTTTACAAATCCTATAATAATTGCAATTCTTTTAGGATTCCAAAAGTGATAGTTTGCTCATACTATGTCCGACGATGAGATACAGACAAATACCATATGATCTCACCTATAAATGGAACCTAATCAACAAAACAAATAAGCAAGCAAAATATAACCAGAGACATTGAAATTAAGAACAAATTGACAGTAACCAGAGGGGAGGTGGGAGGGGATAATGGGGGAAAAAAGGGGAAGGGCTATCGAGGGTCATGTATAAAGGACACACGGACAAAACCAATGGTGGGTAGGATCAAAGGTGGGAAGTGGGGATGGCTCAGGGGGAGTGGGGGGGTAGAAATGGAGATAACTGTACTTGAATAATAATAAAAATGTGAAAAAATAAAATAAATGAAAAGTCAAAAATATAATTAAATATATTTTATAGAATCTCTTTCAAATCAGGAATAGAAATTTCATATATATGTATATATATGAATGGTAGATATATATATATATATATATACATATATATATATATATCCATAACAGTAATGTATACTATATAGCACTTATGATCAAGTACCACTCTGAGCTTTTTATTTTCTTTACATCATTTAATCTTCAAAGAAACCTGTGAGTCAGGTACTATGAGAAATGAATTTGGAAATGAGTAAACTAGAGTGAGACTTCATGCAGCAGGAACTCTGATCTGTGTGTGGGCTTTTTCTATTTGGTACCAGTATATGATAATCATGCTGAAGTAGGACATGGTAATATATAAAGAATCCAAGGACTGAGACAAAGAGCTGCTACCATTTCTGGAGAAATACCAAAAGGAATAATAAACAAAAAGTAGGAGAAACCTTCCCTCCCCTACTTTACCTTCAGTGTAGCATCAGAGAATAGAGTATAGATGAATAACTTTAGAATAAAGAGGCAACAGCTGAGTAACTTGCACATTAGCTTTATTGGGTATTATAAGGACATCAAAGAATGCATAACTCATAAAATCATATAATAAACTTATAACAATGAAATACTTGTTTAATACAAAAGAAGGCATGATTGGAATAGACAAAATGGAGAAAAGGAAGTGAAATGCAGAGAAAGCATTAAAAAAACAAGTAATAAGAAGAGCAATTAGGGAATCCAAAGATGGCTCCAGAGTAGGTGGAAGGTACACATACCTCCTCCAGGTGTCAAAGTGGATTTACAGGTAAATTATAGGGTAATCAACCTGAAATACCAAGTGAAGGACAGGTGAACGAAATTATTATATCTAAGGATTTATAGAAGAAGAGGTACGTAGAGACTGCAAAGAAGAACAGAGATGTGGAGAGGACTGGATCCTGAATCTACATGCAGTGGCTGAGAATCCAGAAGGATATCTTAGCTTCAGAAGTCCACCCTGATTGTTGGGTCTCATCCCCACACTGGGACCTCCAACTCATTGAATGAGGGTCAGGAAGAGATGCGTGCATAGCATCTGCAGTGAAAATCAGCTGGGAGTCTGATAAACAAGATTGACAAATCTGTGAGCAGATTCATCAAGAAAAGAGAGGGAAGACCCAAATAAATAAAATCAGATATAGAAGTAACACCTGACCCCACAGAACTATGAAAGAGTGTAAGAAAATATTACAACTATATGCCAACAAATTTAACAATCTGGACAGAATGGATACATACATAGAAATATACACTATTTAAAAAATCAGGAAGAATCAAATAATCTGAATAGACAGATTATAACTAGTATAATTGAAGCTGTAATAAAAGAACTCCCAAAGGACATAAGTCCTGGACTGAATGATTTCATAGGAGAATTTTACCAAACATTCAAAGAAAAACTAGCACCTGTTCTTCTCAAACTATTCTGAAAAATCAAAGAGGAGGGAAGACTCCCAAGCTCATTTTATGAGGCCAGCATTATCATAATTCTAAAATCAAATAAAGACACTACAAAGAAAGAAATAGTCCAAAATCCATGATGAACATAGATGTAGAAATCTTCTATAAAATATTAGCAAATCAAATATAGCAGCATTGTCAAGTGGGGATTCATTCTGGGGATGCAAGGTCAGTACAATATCCACAAATCAATAAACATGATACACCACATAAATAAAATGAAGGATAAAATTCACATAATCATATCAACAGATACAGAAAAATCACTTGATAAAATTTAGTACTCATTTATGCTAATAACTCTCAGCAAAGTTATAGAAAGAACATACCTCAGAGGCAATGTATGACAAACCCACAGGCGACATCATACTCAGAAAAAATTAAAAGCATTTCCCTTAAGTTCAGGAACAAAACAGAGATATCCTCTTTCACCACTTTTATTCAATATAGCACTAAAAAGTACTAGCCACAGCAATCAGATAAGAAAAGGAAATAAAAGGCATCCAAATTGGAAAACAGGAAGTAAAACTTGTATTATTTGCAAGTGACATGATATTGTATATAGAAATACCTAAAGATTCCACCAAAGAAAAACTAGTAGAACTGCTAAATGAATTTGGTAATATAGCAAGATACAAAATTAATATTCAGAAATCAGTGGCAATTTTGTATGCCAATGAAGAACTATCAGAAAAAGAAATTAGAAACAATCCCATTTATTCTTGCAGCCAAAAAATAAGGTACCTAGAAATAAATTAACCAAAGCAGTAAAAGACATATTCAGAAAATTATAGGATACTGATGAAAGAAGCTGAGGGATATATACATAAGTAAAGCATATACTGTGTTCATGGATAGGAAGAGTTAACACCATTAAAATATCTATACTACCAACACATTTCCTATTAAAATACTAATGGGATATTACACAGACCTGGAACAAATATTCCAAAAATTTTTATGGAACCACAAGAGACCCAGAATACCCTCAAGCAATCTTGAGAAAGAAGAGAAAATTTGGAGGTATCACCTAATATCAAACTATATACTACAGGCTATTGTTATGAATGTAACCTGGTATGGACATAAGAACAGGCAGATATATCAGGGGAACAGAACAGAGAGAGCATAAATAAACCCACACCTATACAGGTCCATTAATATATGACAAAGGAGGCAAGAACATACAGTGGAGAAAAGACAATAAATGGTTTTGGGAAAATTGGACAGATACAAGCAAAAAATAAAACTAGATATCCAAATTACACCATACATAAGAATAACTTCAAAATGGATTAAAGAATTAAATGCAAGTCACAAAACCATAAAAATCTTAAAAGAAAACATAGGCAGTAAAATCTCAAACATCTCTTGTAATGATATTTTTGCTGATATACCTGTGTGTGTATATATCTATATATAAAACACACAGACACAGATGACAATATGGTAATAGCCAGAGGGAAAGCATGGTGGGGGGAATTGAAAGTGGAAAAAGGGGTGTAAATTGGGATGGAAAGAGATTTAATTTTGGGTAATGAATGCACAATGCAGTGTGCATATCAAGTTTTATTGAATTGTACATTTGAAACCTGTATGTTTTTTTTTTAATTATTTTTTAAGTACAGTTTTCTGTCTATTACTCCCATCCCAGCCCACCCCGCCCTGTGCTCCCCACCTCCCTCCCATTTCCACCCCCCTTAGTGCTTGTCCCTGTGTCCTTTACACTTGTTCCTCTAAATCCCTCCCCTATTTCCCCTGAAATTCCCTCCCCTCTCTCCTCTGGAAACCTGTATGGTTTTGTTAACCAATGCTAGAATAATAAGTTCAATAAAAAAGGAAGAGGTATTAAACCTAACCTATCAATAATTACATTTTAATATCATTTAAGTGTACTATATGCATTTAGAAGTATAAGTTGGTCATGCTGGGTTACAAAAAAACAAGTTATGTATTGCAGATAAGACATGCTTGAAATAAAAGGACGAAAATGTATTTAATACTAATATAAACCAAAAGAAAGCCATTGCAATAAGTCAAAAATATATTTTCAGTTAATAAACATTACTAGAAATGAAGGGGCGTATATTTCATAATTGTAGGGTCATTGCAATGGGCAGATCAATAACTTCATATAACATAGCTTTTAACCATGTAAAACAAATTGAAATTAATGACAAAAAAAGGAGAATTACAAAAATTCACAGAGGGATTCTCACATATATATTAATTATGGGTGACTCAGGCAGAGAAAAAATCAAAGAGTTATAGAAGATTTAATGATAATTTACTTAACGTTCTTAAAGAAAGCTCAGCAGCACACTCATAGGATAAATTTTATTTTTAAATGGCCTTGAAGCTGTTATCAAATTGATCACAAGTTGAGTCCTAAAACAAACCTCAACAATTTTAAGTGATTAAATCATGCAGGTTAGGTTATCTGAATGAAATGAAAATTAGCATTCAGTAATAAAAGATAACAAGGAATTTTTTAAATATTAGAAAACTGAGCAATATACATCTAGATAGTATAAGAGTCAAAGAACAACTCTAATGGAAATTTAAAATATTTTGGTCTGAATGATAATGAAAATAAAAGATTTAAAAATGTGTAGGTTTTATAGCCCTATAAAAGAAAGGGAAAAAAACTAAAAATCAATGATATCAAGAAGTTGGGAAAAATTCACATTCTACACACAGAATTTGTGGAAAAAAAAAAGAATAAATCAAGATAAAAAAGAAAACAATGATATAGAAAGCAAACATATAATAAAGAATATCAACAAATACAACAGTTTTCTATTTGAAAAGACTGTGGTAATTAAATTTTAATATTTAGCCCTGGCTGGTGTAGCTCCGTGAATTGAGTACAGGCTGTGAACCAAATGACAGAAGGTTCGATTCCCAGTCCGGGCACAAGCCTGGGTTGCAGGCCAGGTCCCCAGTGGGGGACACATGAGAGGCATCCACACATTGATGTTTTTCTCCCCCTCTCTCTAACAATAAATAAAGTCTTTTTTAAAATGTTTAATTTATTAATTAAATTATTTTAATAATTTTATTTATTATTTATTAAAATACAATAATGAATGTTGTAACCCTTAGCCAGGTAGTTCACAGATACCAAAGTATAAAAGAGGAAAAGACAGAAAGAAAAATAGTGACCTCACTAGAGATTATAAACAATTGAAGAGATCTCACAAGATTATTCTAGGCAGTTTTAATATAACAAATACTTAAATTTGAATAAAATTGAAAAACATAGTCTGTCAAAAGGTGATACAAGAAGAATTAGAAAAGCTAAATACCTGTCATCGCACTTTAATATGTAATTAAATAGTACAAAAAAAACTCTAGGTCTACACAGCATTGTTAGTAAGTTCTGCCAAACTTTTAAAAAAGAAATAACATTGGTTTTACAAAAAAAAATTCTAGATGATAAAAAAAAGAACTCTTCAAAACTGATTTCATGCGGCTCCCTCATTGATACCAAAAACTTGTAAAGGCACTTAAATGGAAGGAAAATTATTCCTCATAAAACAATAGTTAAAAATTCTAATCATAGCATTAGAAAATCAAATTCAAGAAAAATATTAAATTGGATAATATAACCCAGCCATGTTAATTTTATTCCTGAAATGTAAGGGTGTTTGAACATTCAAACATCAATCTCAATAGACAACAGGATTCTGGGAAGCTGGCAGAGCAGGTAGTGCAGAGAGAATCTTGTCTCCCCATCTCAGCAATTGCAGGGGTAGAATCCAGCTAACCCTTCTAGAACTCTCACATGTTGAAGACTTACTGGGCTGTCCCACCCACTGCCCTCAGGCTGCATGCAGCCCAGGATGGCTATGAATGTGGCCCAACAAAAAATGATACATTTACTTAAACCCTTTTTATTATTCGTCAGTTTTTGTTAGTGTATGTGTATTTCATGTGTGGCACAAGACAGCACTTTTTCTATTGCGGTACAGAGACATCAAACAGTTGGACACCCTGGTAGAAGTTCCAGGGGGAGACAGAGGTGAAATGTGGTTAATTCCCATTCATTTCAGCTCATCACACCCCAGCTGCATGGAAGGGAGTTGTGCACCTATTCCCAGAGCCACTTACACAGTTTACGGGAGCCGTGGTGAGTAAAAAGGACTTTTGTCCTCTAACTATTAGGGTTCTTTTAAAATTGTATTTGTTTATTTTTAGAGAGGGGGAAGGGAAGGCAAAAGGGAGAGAAACATCAGTGTGTGACTATCTCTGGAACATCCTCTACTGGGGACCTGACCCACAACCCAGGCATGTGCCCTGACTGGGAATCGAACCAGCAACCCTTTGGTTCACAGCCTGTGCTCAATCCACTGAGCTATACCAACCAGGGCAGGGTGTTTATTTATTTTTATTTATTTATTTTATTTCTCATTTCTGCTTCTGATCACAATCGTTGTGGACATTCATACATTCTCATTTCTTTAGAATAATCTACCAATGATTAGAGTGGCTGAATAATATATACTTAACTTTATAATAAACTACCAGATTCTTTTCTACTATAGTACATTAAACTGCCCCCAGCAACATCTGAAGTTTTCATTTGTACTACATCCTGTCCAATGCTTGGCATTACCGCATTTTTATTTTAGTATAAAGTAGTAGTGAATTGTGGTTTTAATTTGTATTTTCTTTATGACTAATTGCTCCCAAACTCAAGTGGTTCACACTTGGAGTGCTGTATTCAAGAACAGATGTGGTTATACCAAGGTAGTTTTATTTACTTTCAGCAAATAACAGAGCCAGGAGATTGCATTCAAAGCTCTCTGAAGGAAGGCTTAGCCATTGCTTATATACACTTGTCAATTATATGTTGATTTCTGCTTTGCAGATGGCTACATTTATCAGGTCATTTTGTGTTGTTGTCCTTTCACACCCATCCTGTTTACAGCTGGTCTGCATAGTACTGTGCTACATTTTAACATTTAGCAAGAAAAGCATTTAGTAAGAATGGCCCAGACCTTGAGACCCTTGTCCTATCTAACATAATGATGCTGAACTCATTTTTCATATGCTATTGAAAACATAATTTACCTTTTTTGCTATATGAGTTTAAATCACTTATACTTTGTACATTGTACTTTAATGGGGTTGGACTTCTCTTGATTATGGATTATACTTTTCTGTTTCTTTCCATGTTTAATAAATTTTGTGTGTATCAGACATTAATTATGATATGATTTAGAGATGTATCCATTCTCCTGAAGATTTCTGATTTTTGTTGTATTAGGCAGTTCATTACTTTCTGATAATCTTTACATTGTGTAATATTGGTTTTACCCTTTGTCAGGACAAATCTGTGGCAAGTCATTTAACTAGTGAGGACTCAAACTCCAAACTTGGTCTTTCCTTAGATCATTTGAGTTTGTGTTCAGGATTTGATAGGGTGAGTCTAGAGTAGCCCATACTCCTGAGAGCATCCTTATTCTGAAAGGTAAGACTTTCTCATGTCTTGGCGTGTTCCTAGTGTTAAGAGATTTCTTCCATCCTGACTGAGGCAGATCACTGTTCCGCAACTGGCCTACAATATCTGTTTTATGTCTAACTGTATAACAACTACTTTCTGGTAAGCCTACAGACTCATTCTGTGCATATAAACCCAGACTCTAGTCAAGGGGTCAGAGGGGATCCTCACTCTAGCTCCAGGCTCCACAAATTCCAGCCCCTTCAGCAGTAACAGACTCGGGTCTCTGATTCTTGTGCTCAGCGGGACTACCACACTCTGCTTAGAGTCCAGCATGCTGCAGCCACTTGGAAATATTATTTAGACAAAAGGCAGAGATGATCATGAGGTTTGCCTGATGAATTTCCTTTCTCTGTGGGTCTTCATTCTTGTCCCGGATGCAGTACAGCTCCTGATGTTACAGAACAAGAGGTCCAAGGGGGGGGGGGCAATATTTGGCCCACCTAGGGATGCCAAAAACTGGTACAGAACACAGGGCCCCTCCCAAGGACGGTGTACTAATATCTACTGGGCTCTTCTGTCTGCCGCCAATTGGAAAGACATCTCTCAATGCCAGAGATTTGTGAAAAGGAAACAAAATGTTTATTTAATGCTATTTAGGCTTAATGCCTCCACTAAAATATCAAAGTCCTTTAGGGTCCTTTACATCTACACCCACACGGCTCCCGCTTCTCCCACTGTCCCAACTCCGGGTACCGTAAATCAGGAAAAGAGCACACATCTGGGTTTGAGGCCGTTGGCACCATCAGCTGTGTCACCATGCAGGCAGGATCTCTCTCTAGTTAATCCAAAGTACTGTGGTACCCTCTCATGGTCCACTGGCAAGAGTTCTTTGTACCCAGTTCCAGCCAAAGTCTCTCTTGCTTTCCAGGCCACACGGCCAAAGGGGGCACCCCAAAGCCACGTGGGCCTCTTCTACCAAAGCTGCAGGGGTTCGCACTCCACCAAAAGCATGTGGCTTTTTTCTTCACTTGGCTGCAGGGATCTCCATTCTGGCAAAGCTGCATGGTTTTCCCTTTCACCTGGGAAAGGGGGGTCCGCACCCTGCCAAAACCATGTGGCTCCCTCTTTCACCTCAGGGGGTCCTCACCAAGGACCTCACCAGCCCCTTCAGCAGTAACAGCCCCTTCACCAAGAGGGGGTCCTCACTCTGCTGAAACCGTGTGGCTCTCCCCTCTAATAGCTGCTATGTCTGGCTTTTTAATCCTCACACCCATCTTCCTCTGTATCCCTATTTCCGACTCCTCCCAAGATCAGTTACACCTGCCAGTATTTCTGTATTATTACAAGTTTACTGGGCACTAATCATCCCATGTCCTAGAGCCAATCTTCTCCAAGCTCCCACGCAGGCACTGTAACTTGGGAGACCTGCCCCCAGTTACATCTTGGAGGAAGTGACTTCATCCCCCTAGCTCCAAGCCTGGCCACAGCCATTTAACACATCCAAGTGACCTGCCAAAGGCTATAGATATGTTAAACGACAATGCCATGGATTAGCTGCAAGGCTGTGGTTGTACAAAACAGCCCTGCATGTTCCTGCTCCAGGTGTCCCTTCCCCCGACTCACACCTGTTGGGGGGAAGGAGTGAGGACATCTTATATGTCTCTCCAATATTCCTATACACTTTGAATTCTGGACACCATTCCAAATCTTTTTTTGGGGCCCCCCCTTGGCTGCACCCTGTATCACTGAGAGGCTTCTCTTTTCTAATATTGTACTCAGTTTATGATATCTGAAAATTTTCACAGCCCCAATTCAATAGTTAATTTTTAAAACTATTACATTCTTTGTAATAGTTTTAAAGATTTATTACCCTTTATTACCCTTATTTTAAAGATTTGTAATAGCATATCCAAGATTTATTTCCTCCAATTGTGTATCATTGCCCAATTTCTCATATGTATGAATGCGAACTTTATTTCAGTGGATTAACAAGTTTGTTGAGATGTGATCATTCAAATATTTGAAAACTGTATTTTTAATAGTAATTTCATTTTTCAAATTTGAAAACTGTTTTTAAACAGTCTATTAATTTGACTTTTCAAAACTGGTTCATAAGTAGAATATGATGAAATGCATGAGTCAGGTCTTTGTTCTAATGATTTGAAGATAAAAACTATATTTTTTAAAATTTATTTTAAATTTAAGTTTACATTCAGTATTATTTTGTATTAGTTTCAGGTGTACAGCATAGTAGAAAACAATCATATACTTTACAAAGCAATCCCCTGATATTTCAAGTATCCACCTGGTACTGTATGTACTCATTACCATATCATTAACTGTATTCCCTATGCTGTACTTAACTTTTTCCATGTTTCTATGCGGTAAATGGTGGGTCTATTTTTCTGAGAATGCAAATGAATTTTTCCATATGTATAGGTAAGGACTGGTACAACGTTTGACAGTATTGAAAACCGAATTTGCACTTCAGAAATATTGTGCCCTTAGGCAGACGTTTTAGGGAATAGCAGCTGCAAAAATCTATAGGGTTTATGAAATTTCTGACCATAAGTATCAGTTTACTTTGAAAAATAAGTGATAAAAAGATATTATTTCTATACCCAGAACTGTATCTCCTACACTCTTTATCAAGCAAGTAATCTTCCAGGTACTGACTCAGCAGAAAATTTATTTTAGGAAGTTATATGTAGTACATTCATTTTCTCTATCTTTAAACCTAATTCAGATCCTTATATAAGCTCTCTATATAATATCCAATTACATGGTGATATAAATTTTCTCCAATGATATTATGTCTCTGAACTTGCTTTGGTGGACCAGTGTAAAAATCTTTTGTTGTAACTTTTTATTTTGCCTTATGTGAAGTATATTGTCCTCAAGAGGTTGCTGGATTTTATAATATCCAAACCATCATTTTCCTGTACCCTCCAAATACACAGACTAGCATTTTCTGCAGCCATAAGTAGGCCTAAACCTCCCTGTTTTGTCCCAGAGGATGCAAGCCAGTTTGGATGAATTAACTGTGAGTTGAGAAAGCAGCACAGATAATGACCAGAAAAGATATTACAAGCGAGTAAAGTGTACATTGCCAAGATTTGAAATAGTTTCACCTCATGGGCATTGACTTGCCAAGTCAACTTGAACCTCTGGGAATTTCAGATGATGTTTTATTTGTTTACTTTTCTTGAGAAGATTGGTTTCTCGTTGATAAAAAAAAATGGGCCCCAAAAAGTTTATAAAATGGGCCTATGCACTTTGGGAATTCGATATTGCTTTAGCATAGTAACATTTTTAGACTCCAATAGAGCTGTTAATCAAGCCCCACGTGTACGTATATATTCCTATCCCTAATAAACAAACGCCATATACAGAAATGTCATTTAGGACAAGTTTCCTCCTCTACATTCTTACCATTTTCATGTGAGACCTTGATCTGAAGCAAACAATATTAGAAATATATTTTATTTTAAGTATATTCATTTCCTCCAAGAATAACCAAATCAAGATAAAAAGTTAAAAATGAAATATCCAGGGAATTTTTTTTCCTCCGAGACTTTCATTCTTTGTTCATCTTTGACGTCTAGGCCTGCTCTGTTCGAGCAAAATTTATACTGTGCTCCCCATACCTCCCCATCTCCCTTACTCAGGGCGCCCCCACAGCATCGGTCACCTCTGATCACTAAACCTTTTTACCTATTATATTTACTCTTTTTGCCTTTGATTTGGAGCTTCACAAGGAGAAACTTTTGTCTCCATGGGTGATTTTTATTTCTGCACTTATAAGCAGAGGCACTTGATTTTTTAATTAAGATTATATTTTTAAAGAATTTTATATAGCAAACACCCTCAGAAGAAATCATAGATACTATCACCCTTCAAAACAGAGGAAAGTTTTTTGTTTTGTTTTGTTTTCCTATATAATAAATATATGTCCTTTCAGGCAAAAAATTGGCAGGTTTGCTCACATCACATCATAAAAGATTGGTGTTTACGAAGCTTGGGCGTCCCCAGGAGTGATGCAAACCCACTGTGCGCCTAGAATACTCTGAGGCCCTTTCCTGCTGTGTGACTTAAGGGGCAAGTGGAACATAAGGGGCTCACACAAAGTTCATAGTGCCTTGCTCTGGCCCGCGGAGCAATCAACTGGGGCTTGACCACCTACCTAGAACAAATGAGTTGGGGGGACAAGAGGCGCGAAGAATGGCAGCAAGACAAAAGATTCTGATCAAGCTGCAAACTTTATTTTTCTGAACTGGGTATATATATAGGGGGGGAGGGAGAGGAAGGAGATTAGGTTGCTTGCTATTGGCTAGCTTGAGACAAAGAAGGGCCCGCTTATTGATTACTTGGGTGCAACTGGTACTCGTGGACACCTCATGTGCCTGTAGCCGATTGGCTCGTGGAGCGCACAGGTTCCTGTAATCAATGCAATGTTTTTAGCTAGAAGCCAGGTGTAAGGTTCCCAACAGTGCCTGCTGTGCTACGAGTATTAATTCCTCTTGTCTGATCCGGGAGCCTTGTTTCTTGACAGCATCTGTTACACTGTTGTGGTCTGAGTCATTATCTTGCAAGTAGGGAAATATTTTTAGACTCTCACACTTGTTGATGTTGATGTAACAGAAATGCCTACAGCTTTTTGAATGTACTAAATATATGTTGAGCTAATATGTGAGTTAATAAATACAAAATCTATGGTACTTATTTGAATATGTCATAGTATTTGTGAAGTGATAACCCTTGAAGGTCATGATTTGTTAGACTAAAAACAAATTTATACGTCGACACAGTTATAAGAACAGGATGGTTAAGAATCTGGGTTCTTATATCAAACCAACATGAATTGGAATTCTAGTAGCACCCAGAGCAAACACTTCTTAGTCCTAATTTCTCATTTGTAAATTAGCAGAAATAATAGTATGGTATCTGTAGTATTGTTGCATTAGATGAGATAATACAGTTAGTACCCTACTGAAGCTTATTGCTGTTGTTATTTTGCCCAGCCCCCATTCAGAGTCTTCCTTCATTTATGAATAATAGTATAGTTTACAGGGTCCATAAATGACTTGTAAAATAAGCCTGCACTCTTTTATCTCTCAGGAGACACTGCACTCTATTTAACACACATCTGATTCACAGAACTTCTTGAATCTATAGCTTAATATCATTCATTCTTCTGAAAATTTCTCAGCCATTATCTTTCAAACATTGCTTCTGCTTTGCTCTCTTCCCTTCCCTTATGGCCCTGATGATTTTTGTTTGAGTGATGGGCACTGTAACTTTTTAAATGTAGGGGGAAAGCTTGTAGGCTAAGTGCAATGCTAGCTTCCTTCAGAGTAAATTTATATTTGACTCTGGCACATGGCTAGAGACACTAGCCATTTGGATTACATAAACCTAATCTTAGGGAATAAAGTAATGCAAAGCTTTGCTTTAGTCCTTGAGGGTAGTTGTCTTTGTGTCTCTTTCTTTAATCTTATAATATATCCATTTGGGAACCCTGCTCAGATTGCTAGGGATTTCCATGGTGCATCTCCAGGAATTCCCTCTCAAGGAATCCTTCAACTCTAATGTCACCCTGTTAGACTTACAAGATAGTTCCCATTCCTCCCCTTCTTGTGCGTACAGATGCTTTTCTGAAATGCACCTGAGTGGCAATATGGTCTCCAATTCACTGAGCAACGTTTCTACATGTTCTTCTCTTATATCCAAACCTATCATTTTTACTGCTTTTTTAGTTTCCTAGTGCCTTCAAACATATACATGACAAACATATGTATTTATATATATATGACATTTCTATACACATACACTCAACTTTTATATATTGTCATAGATGGAAGTCCAATGCACTGTACATTTTTCCATTAGAACTTGTTCTTATATATTAAGCTGAGTAAACTAGTGAGTAATTAAGATAGGGAATATTTATTAATAAAAAATTATACTATATTATACATTTATGAAAGTCAATGATAATACCTGAAATTATATTTATAATATATCCCATTATGTAAAAGGGATAAAAGTATTAATA
The DNA here is from genome assembly GCF_021234435.1 of Artibeus jamaicensis. Classification (NCBI taxonomy): domain Eukaryota; kingdom Metazoa; phylum Chordata; class Mammalia; order Chiroptera; family Phyllostomidae; genus Artibeus; species Artibeus jamaicensis. The sequence continues at coordinate 2,517,961 of NW_026522036.1, forward strand.
ATAAAATTTGTGAAAATTTTCTAGAATAAGTATAGTATTTTTTAGATTAACATCTACAACCAATCTTTAGAACACAAAAACTAGCAACTTGCAAGTATATAATGCAGTATTATTAACTATGGTCATCATGCTGTGCAATAAACCCCCAACTTTTCCATCCTACAACAAGATGTTTGTACCCTCTGACCAACATCAACTCATTTTCCTAACACTCCAGCACCTGGCAGCCACCATGCATTCAGAGTTTTTAGATTCCACGTATAAAGGAGATCATATGGTATTTTGTCTTTCTGTCTGTCTTATTTCACTTGGCATGATGCCTACAATAACAAATCGAAGAATTTTCTTTTCTTCTCACAGCTAAATACTACCCCATTGAGTATGTACCCATCTTTACTTCTTTGTCCATGAATCCTTAGGATGTGTTTGTATCTTGGCCATGGTGGGTAATACAACACACGGCAGCGGGGGTGGGGGGTCGCAGATATTTCTCTTCAAGATCCCGATTTCACTGTCCTCAGTTATACACTCAGAATTAGAATTACTGGATCATATGGTAGTTCTATTTTTAAATTTTTAAGGAATCTCCATAGTGGCTTCACCAGTTTACTTTCCACCAGCAGTGCACATATATTTCCTTTCTCCACATTCTTGCCAAAACTTATCTCTTGTCTTTTAAAATTAGTCATTCTAACAGGTGTGAGGTAATAATCACATTGTGATTTTGAAATGAATTTCCTGGTGATTAGTGATTTTGATGATCTTCTTAGCTACCTCCTGGGCCTTTGTATGCCCTCTTTGGAAAAATATCTGTTGAAGTCCTTGGCCCATTATTTAATCAGGTTAATTTTTTTTTGCCATTGAGTTCTGTGAGTTCCTTATATATTTTGGATATTAACCCCTTATCACAGATAGGTGATTTGCAAATATTTCCTTTAATTTTGTAAGTTGTCTTTTCATTTTGCTGATAGTTTCCTTGCTGTGCAGAAGCTTTTAAGTTTGATGTGGACCTGCTTGCTTATTTTTGCTCTTGTTGTTTGTTCTTTTATTGTTGTATCCAAACATGCATCATCAAGTTCAGTGTAAAGGAGATTTTTTTCCCTATGATTTCTTCCAGAAGTTCTATAGTTCTGAGTCTTATGTGTAAGCCTTTGTTTTGAGTTAATTTTTGTGAGTGGTGTAAAATAGGGACCCAATTATATTTTGCATATGGATATTCAGTTTTCTCAACACCATTTGTTGAAGAGACTCTTATTTCCGTATTGAATCTTTTTGACTCCTCTGTCAAATATTACTTGATAGTGTATCGAAGCATTTATATCAAGGCTCTAGGTTAATTTCCATCAGGCCTCTGTATCTGTTTTTAATAGCAGAACCATACAGTTTTGATTACTACAGCTTTCCAACATAGTTTGATATCAAGAAGTATGAGGCCTTCAGCATTTTTCTTTCTTACAGTGGCTTTGACTATTCAGCATATTTTGTGGTTCAATATAAATTTTAGTATTGTGTTTCCTATTTCTTAAAAATATGCCATTAGAATTTATTTTGATAAAAATTACATTGACTATATATATAGATGGCTTTGGCTAGTTTAACCATTTTAAAAATATTAATTTATGATACATATACATAGCTGCTTTCCATTTATTTTTGTATTCTTTAATTTCTTTTACCAATGTCTTACAATTTTAAGTGTTTTAAAATGTTTTTAAGATTTTATTTATTTTTATAGACAAAGGAGAAGGGAGGGAGAAAGAGAGGGTGAGAAGCACCAATGCGTGGTTGCCTATCATGCACCTCATACTGGGGACCTGGCAAACAACTCAGGCACATGCCCTGACTGGGAATCAAACTGGTGACCCTTTGGTTTGCAGGCCTGAGCTCAAGCCACTGAGCTACACCAGCCATGGCCCACTGTGATATGTATTCTTCAGTATTTAATTTTTTTATGTCATTGTAAGTATTGTTTTATTTCTTTTGCAGATATTTTATTGGTAGTATATAGAAACACAACTAATTTGTGTATAATATTATTTTCATTCTGAAACTTTATTGATTATTTCTAACAGTTCTTTTGGTCGTGTCTTCAGGATTTTATATATATAATATCCTATCATCTGAAAATAAATATAATTTTACTTCTTCCTTTCCATTTGGAGTGCCTTTATTTCTTTTACTTTCTTAATTGCTTTCTGTAGAATCGCCAGTACTCTGTTGTATAAAAGTGATGACAATGGGCACTCGTGTCTTCTTACTGACTTTAGAAGAAAAGCTTTCAGCCTCAGTATAATAATAGCTGAAGGCTTTTTGTACCGAGACACATTACATTCCTTTTTTACCTAAGTTGTTGAGAGTTTTTAGTGTAAAATAATTTTGTATTTTGTCAATTGCTATTTCTTCATTAATTGAAGTGAACCTTTGATTTTTGTCATTCTATTAATTTGAGGTGTCACATTTTTTTATTTTCTTATGCTAAACCACTCTTGCATCCCAGGAATAAATTTCACTTGATGATAGTGGGTGTGGTAGCGATAGTGATAAAGTGTCTTGTCCCACGAGACCTTTAATAAGGTCTTGTATTTGGTTTGCTTTTTTTTCCCCCTTTTTTAAGAATTTTTCCATCTGTGTTCCTCAGGGTTGTTGGCCTGTAGTTTTCTTTTTTGTAGTGTTTTTATCTGGCTTTGCTATCTGGGGGTAATGCAGGCCTTGGAAAATGAGTTTGGGAGTATGGCCTCCCCTTCAATTCTTTGGAAGAGTTTGAGTAGGATTGGCATTAATTGTTCTTTAAGTGTTTGGCAGAGTCATCAGTCAAACCATCTCATCCTGGGCTTTTCTTTGTTGGGAGGTTTTGATTACTGATTCATTCTCCTTACTCATTATTGGTATGTTTATCTTATCTTATTCATGATTCAGTCTTGGTAAGCTGTATGTTTCTAGCAATTTGCCCATTTCTTGATTATCTAATTTCTGTATAATTGCTTATAGTAGTCTTATGATTCTTTATTTCTGTCGCATCCTAATAGCTCCTCCTTCATTTTGGTGGAATTCGTTTTCCTCCTCTTTTTTTCTTAGTTAGCCTAACTAAAGGTTTGTAAATTTTGTATATTATTATTGGTTTTTAAAATAGCTCTTGGTTTCATTGATCTTTTCTATTGTCTTTTTTTGTCTCTGCTGCATTTATTTGTGCTTCAGTCTTTGATTATTTTTCCTTCCTTTTGCTAACACTAGGCTTAGATTATTCTTTTTGTAGTTTCTTGAGGTGTAAAGGTTGATGGTTTATATCTTTTCATTGTAGGCTTTTATCACTATAAACTTTCTGCTCTTGCAGCATCCTTATAAGTTTTGACTTGTGTTTTCATGCCTGGTTGCTGAGCTTCCCTTTTGTTTTCTCAAGTTTGGTGCTAGAGCTTAATTTTTAGTTCTTCCTGGCCCACAGATTCCAGATAGCTTTCTGCACATGCTCACTAGCTTTCTGCCAAAGCTCACTCTTGCTTCAATTTGGAGTATGCACAGAGAGTTTGCCATGGGGTGGAAGGGTGTATGGGTGAGTCACCCCAGTGGCTTTTATATGGGCCTTCTTTGGAGTCTGTGATGTAGTGAGTAGGATCAATATCCATTTGATACATTCCTGTTCCCTGGCTGCTTTTCTCCCAACTATTTACACCCTACAATCCTCAATTCCCACCATCTTCATGCAGCTCTCACAATCCAGTACTCTGCATGAGGGGACTGAGAGTCTGTCCTCTTTGGCAACACCCCATTTAGCTGGAGAAGCCTAGTGCTCCCATGTGTACACTCTAACTCTTTCAGCACATTGGGGTAGGGGCAGTGCCTTTAAAATCAGGCTGTTCTTATCCTCTCAAAAGATTTCTGTTCCAACTGTGTACTGAAACTTCGCTGATACTGGACTTCTACAAATCTCACTCGTATGTGGGGACTGTTGAAGTCTGTGTTGTTCAGGTGCTTGGAGACTGCAGCCAAGAGGGCTGGAGCTGGTTTACAGGCCACTTCAGCATCTGCAGCTGAGACTGAGGTCTGTCTGCCTAGGATCCAATACACGTGTAGGAGAGATTCCTCCTGGCTCTTTTGGCAGATGGTGTTGGATCCCAAAGTTCCCACAGAGGCATTTTGCCCGTAGGGGATGATGCCAAATTTCATTGTTGGTGGTGGGATATTTTGAGGGACATCATATTCTTGCCATCTTGCTTGGTATATTGCTTTTGTGTTTTATCAATCCCTTTTTTCATGAATTATAAAATTAAATGAATTTTCTTTGAGAGAGTTTCTAAACAAACAAGGAACACTTTTTAATCACAAAAATATTTTTATATACACACTTTATATACATACGACTCAACCTCTCAAGTTCAGCATGTGGAGTCCCTCGCACTAAGAACACATTCTATTGAATTCATAAAGTATAAGCGCAAGTTTGCTGAATTGCTTAAGGCAAGTAGCTAATGAAGCTCAAAACATAGATTCAGTTTCTCCACAGAAGTCCTCAAAAGGAGTGGCACCTTTTTTGAAAGCTTCATGTATCCCTTTTCTTTTTCTCTTTATTTTATTCTTTTAATTTCCACTTGTTTTCTTTTTCTCATTCTTCACTTTGTTTCTTCTCTGCCACCTGCATAGGTTTCTTATGTTTCCCATAATGTGTAAGACATATTAACAATTACCAGAATATTTAGATATTTGGGACACAAATAATACAAGTTTAGACACTTTAATTTTTTTCTTTCATTCTTACCACTTTTGCTTTATTAAATCTACCCTCCTCACTGTAGATTATGTATATAGCATGTATTCTTGAATATATATTGTATATAAGCATGAATTTTTTGCATCCTGCTTTATAGTTAAATAAAATTAATGGTAAATAATAAGAAACATACAACTATGGACAAATGTATTAATGTCATTTGAAATAGATTGACTATTAAAGAGAATTGGGAATAAATTTCCAGATCTGTTTTATTGAGTCCTAAATCAGGAGAACATCAACTATTTTTTCTATTTAATGCTTCTTTATAAAAGTCTTCCTAAGTTATACACATTAAAAACTGTGTGTATACAATAACAAATTACTTTTATTGGCAAGAGTACAATGAAAGCAAAGGGAAGAAGCTCTCTAAAATTTTGAATTTTCACCCCTGTTATTTCAGGGATAGACTTGAGATTTTTGTTTAAATCAAAATGTCACAGGCTATATAATTAGTTACTCAGCATGATTGCTCAATGAAGAACAGCCTCTTCCTGAATTCATTTTAAGTTTCTTTTCCATGGATATGCTGTAAAAGGCATCTCAGGATACCTTTCTTTGGCTGTTTTTTTTTTTCATTGGACAATTTAGCCTGTTTCAAAAGATGTATACATTTGGCATACACTATACTGTGAGCCTCCTGGACGATTGCAAGATAAAGTTTCATGGATTGTTTTATTTGCAGTCTTAATGAAATGAAGACAGTCTTTAAGTAGGCTAATAATATATACTTCCCATGTTTTTATTCTTCTGAGTATATGACCTTTGTTTATTTGATCTTTCTGGATATCAAATACCTCTCCCTGGATTGTGGCTTACAATTTATTATTGAAATAGCGATGAAACACAAAAATAAAATTTGGAATAGGATAATAGCCAAGTATTGATTTGAAAAGTTATTTGAGTGAGTCTGGAGTCTTCAAATTGTAATATCTAGTATTGTAGATACTACTGATACTAGTAATGCAGTATTGTAGTGTTGTAATACCTATTTAAAGGCACCAAGTTTTCTATTATGGCTTAGCCAGAAAGTTTACAGTCAGAGGAAAGATGATCTAAGATAGGAGGAAAGAGAATTGGAAGCAAAATAAGCTCTTCCTTTCTAGCTCCAGAGAACTGTGAAAGGGAGAGAAAGTTACCAGTAATGATCCTAATGCCTTTGGGGACAGAATTACCTGACGCCAACCAGAGAAACACAAACATAAACTAGCCTTTAGTATATTTCTTCCCTTCAGTCCCCAAAATTTGGTGGCAGGGAAGTGGAGGACAGGTAATTCATAGAAAAACATGAAAATTCCATCCTCATTAATTATGCCTCAGGAAATGTGATACATCGCACCAGGACGCTGTCACCTTTTGGTAGCATGTATCTATTTCTTTCACAACTTCCTACAGGAAATAATCAGTATTTTTTTTCAAAATTACTCCACAATGAGCTCATTGAGTGGGTCTCTCAAATGATACTTGAGAATCTCTGTGATGGAATGAGAAGAGAGGTTTGTAATCAACTCAAATGTGTCAAAGAAATCACATCTTAGATGAAACCCAAGGCTAAAGCAAAATAATTACCATCATTTACAATGGGAAGGGAAGAAAAATTAAAATTTGAAGACAAAGCCCTGGGTGATAAGAATACAAATGCACATAGGTGGTTGAGCATCACTATTTAGCATCTAGCTTATAAAAGCAGAACTCATAATATAATCAATATCCCCAAACCAGTAAAATTGAATTATGCGGTAATCAACAACTCTCCCTTCTCTCATCCGGTTTGATTAAAGTTCCATGACTGTATTGACTGTTTCAGAATTAGAGAGCTATGCCTCCCACTTAAAATGCACCGATTTAAAGAAAACCCATCTACACAGTTTAACTGCAGCGGTCCCCAGAACTCGATCACTTCAAGTAGTTATAGAATTAGAGATAACTTATTACAAAACCTCCCCTTCAAGAGAATTATGCAACTGCAACATAGTCCTACAAAATTAATACAACAGAAATATTTGAACAAGGTTAATGCTTTTAGGACCACCTGAGTCAGAATTCTGACAGGATTCCAAGGATCCACTAGCAGAGATTATTACAAGACACCCATGATTTAAAACACCATATAGAATTTCTGGAAATATGGTTTCAGAATTTGCATTTTTATTCTGAAATGAAAAATATATGAGAATAAGTGTAACACAAGCATATCACATTGAATTTTATGCACATTTTTAGTCATGGCAACATGTTTCAATGTAGTTTTCTAATACCTGTGGATTCCTCCAAGTGCAATGCAGAAATAGAACACTTGGATTGGTATAACATGTCCGTAAGAATAGAAGCATGCAAAGGTGACCAACGCTTCCATGCCATGAAGAACGAGCCTCATATGATTTATTCTAATTAGATAAAAAGGAGATAATGGAAAAATTAGCCCTTTAATTTTGTTGGCCCATCTACAGGGACCCTCACCTCTCTTTCAAATGTGCTATTTACACAGACCAGCATTTACATTATGGATCTGAAAGAATTCCTATCAATATAGTGTCACCGAAATGTCAACTTGTGGTCCTTACATGTGTGCCTCTTAAAGAAATAAATCCTCACCCCCACACACCACACACACAATACCTCACAGAAGAGACTGTACAAGCTCCCTGAACATTACTGAGGACTTGCATTTTAATGAAATTTTTGGTTTCCAGGGATACACTTTAGCAGTTGAGGGTATTAATACTAGATAGGAAATTTATCTATTAAAAAATTTCATATGTATATTTATAATTTACAAAACTTTTAATAAAGTAGTATATATTACTAAAGATTTTAGAAAAATATATAGCAAATAACCTTGATGGGAAAAATGCTTATTATACCATGTGGCCATTCATCACCAGTGACTTCTAGTGGCTCTTCATTTTTTTTTATTTCAACCTGCCTCAATTTCGCTGAATTTTCGACTTTCTTTTTTAAAAATTATTTTAGCTCTTCATCAATTATCTCACTCTAGCTACCACATAAAACTTACCAGCACCATTTGCGTCTCTGGGTTTCCTGCACACAGTGGTGGAGTCAGTGTGGGGGAAGGGGGAAGGTATATTTGAGATTTGTTCCAGCAATTCAGGGGTTACAAAATAATCCGGGTTCTTAATTTCTCCTGGAATCAGTGTCAGTAAATTGTAATTTTTCTAGGAATTTATGTATTTTATTGTAGGGAACCGGTTTGTTTTAGTCTGGCAAATGTGACTCAGCCCTTTATGGAAAACCTACAGGAGTGAAGCGGTGGGGAGGAGTCAGACCCTCAAACCGGGTTTTCCGTGGGAAGCAGGCCTAGAAAATGCACTCAGACTGTTACAGCTTGCTCTTGCTAAAACTCCCTCACCCTGGTCTGAAACAGTAGATGTTTACTATCTATCTTCAAGGTAATTTCCAAAGCCTGTGTGAATTTTCCCAAGGACAGAGCTATTCAGCTCGCCACCCTTCCCTTCTGCATTTGTTATTTTCACTTCTTTGATTGCAACTAAAATGTAGACAACAATACTCTATGTAACAGATAATTAATCGTTCTTTGATGTAAGACCCAAGAAAACCGATAAAAGCCTATCCAGGCAAGGGCTGGTGTGCTCTCCCCTTGAGAGAAGTGGCCGCAATACCGTCCCTTTTCCTCCACAGGACTGCTGTCATCTGGGCATTTGTTTTGTCCTCAGCCACAACGCACAGACTCTGCTGGCTGGAGTCTGCCACATTTTATCTTCCATTTTTCAAATTTGTTGACCTAAATTTGTTCATGTTTTCTTATTATATTTGAGTTATATATTTTATGTAAAGTACACAAATATTAGTTGTACAACATGATGGATATTTGTGTACTTTACCTATGTGCGTATCCACATAGTTGCAGCCCAGATTAAGATGAAAAACCCAATGTGTTGCCCCTGTGCTTTCCCTTCCGCCTGTTTGAACTGATACACCCCAAAGGCAATCGCAGTTCTGACTAATTCTGAACTTCTTTTTTTTTTTTTTTTAATTTTATTTAGTTATTTTCCAAGTACAGTTTTTTGTCTATTAATTGACTAAAATAATATGCATTTTAAAACCTGGCTTATTTTACTCAATACTGTGCCACAGAAAATTGTCTGTGATACGTACTTACAGTTTAAAAAAGAATGTGTGTGGAATACCATGACTACTTACCTACTTACCCACTTTATTCTTGATAAACATTTAAGTTATTTTCATGTTTGTATTTTTTGGACATATTATATATATCCAAATATATATATTTTGTGTGTGTGTGTGTGTGTATAATCTTTTACTGAGGACCTGCATGTACACCAAGTGCTTTTATTGTTGCCTCCGTGCCTCTGCCACCGCAGAGTCTCCTTTTCAGCTCTATATTAGTATAATTGGTCATTTTTACCTTTTCTACTTTTTGATTAGCCTCATCAAAACTTTGAGAAATTTAGTGTTATCGGCAGAGAATCACTTTTAGGTTTGAGCTACACTCTATGCATGTATATTTCCTTTCATTGACTCCTGCTCTTTTTTTTTTCTACTGTTCCATTCTTCCTAACATTGTTATAATTGGGATTATTTTACTGTTAACTATATTATAACCTCATGATGGAACATTAGTGATCACTAGTCTATTTTCTCTTCTAATTTACGCATTTTAAGCTATCAATTTCTCTCTACTGCTTTGTCTGTATTCTAACATTTTAAAATGTAATACAGTTGTGTTTTTATTCTGTTCAAACTACTTTATAATTTTCATTTTATTTGTATATTTGAGCCTTGAATTTAGACTTTTTTCTAAATTCCAAGAATATCAGGTATTTCTAACTATATTTTTTGTTTAGATGTCTTGCTTACTAGCATTGTAAATAGATATTATCCAACCATATCAATAATTTCAAATTTGTTACAATCTGCATTATAACCAATGATATAGGTGATTTTTAAAATGTACTATGCATGCTTTAAGAAAATGTGTAATTTAGGATTCTGTAGTTAGACATCTATAACTATCCATCAATTGATGATTGCTAGATATGCTGTTGATATCGATTTCATTGCAGAATTTTGTCTGTGTTTTTTTTTAAATTCTGGCTGCTGTGACTCAGTAAATTGAGTACCAACCTGTGAATCAAGAGGTTGCCAGTTTGATTCCCAGTCAGGGCACAGGCCTGAGTTGCAGGTGAGGTCCCCAGTAGGGGGCATGCAAGAGGCAACCACACATAGATGTTTCTCTCTCTTTTTCCCTTCCTTCTCCTCTAATAATAAGTTAATAAAATCTTTTAAAAAGAATTTTATATGTTTTTTTAAAAAACAGATATTGATATACATAAAATATTCTGTAAGTTAAGCTATAAAATGTGTTGATATAATACATTTATATATTGCAATATGATCATTACCATAGAATTAGCTAACACATCTGTGTCATCATATAATTATTACTTCTTTAATAATTTATTTGTGGTAAGAATTTCTCTTAGCAACTTTGAAGTTTATAATCATACAATAATGTTGACTATAACCTCTAGGCAGGACTGGTTTATCCACTAGTTGTAGGCTTATACCCTTAAACAACATTGCCTCAATTTCCCACTCCTGAATTTCTAGTGATGAGGAAAGTGTTTTAAAATTTCTAAGTATATTAAAGATTGTCTGTGTCTACCAAATGATTTTTCAGTTAAAAAAAAATATATATATATGCACATACACACACATATGCTGTGATACTTGATACACATTTTACTTACCATAATCCACTGGGTTATAGTTTTTAAAATTATCAAATGACTTTTCTATTACTAATAATGGGTTTATTTTAAAATTAATTTAATGATATAACCATATAACTTTCTTTTGATTATTATTTCCATTTTCTATTTGCCCCTTCTTTCTGTATTTTCTAGAACATAGAACAAAATATATTTATTCCTAAAAGCAGTTAACAATGGTGGTCCACTGCTTCTACATTTTTGTTTTTGAAATGTTAACTATATTATCAGAACTCAAGAAACATGTTTCCATGAAGTAATAAAATATGGACATGAATGCTATGTTAACCAGACTACACTTAACATTTAGATTTATGTAGGGATTAATATAAAAGTAAAAACTTCATTGAGATTTTTATTTAAATAACATAACACTAGTTTTACACTGTAAATACTTATATTGCCAAAAACAGAGTTAAGGGCCAATGATTAATTGCACCTACACTTAAGAAAAATAATCCTTATTTTTTAATGGTTATCCATAACTCTAAACACAAATTATTAGTATTTTCAAAAATCACACAGCCACATATTATAATTTAAAGGTATTTTTTAGCTTTTGAAATGTTAGCTATGGAACTGAGAACACTGTAATTTCTGATTTTATGTTGTTTTAAAAATGAAAGAGTAAAGATTACCCTGGGATCCCTAGGAAGCTATACATTTTTAACGTCCAAAAAAAATGGCAGTCCCATGGTCCAATACATACGGTAGCTGAGAAAGCGACTATGGCATGATTTTAAGAGGCGTTGCTTGCAGTTATGATCATCAGTAACATCTGTGACCACAAGGATTAGCAGAGATTCATGGAATGTGAATGCGAATCGATTATCCACAGACCATAGGGAACTACTGTGCGGGTGAAAAATACTATACAATTTTGATGCTTTGACACATTTCTCTCTCTGTAACATCAATTCTCTTTAGTTATTGACAGAAGCATGACTCCAACCTGGCTACTAATAACATATTAATTCATTATGGCAAACACTTGGCATGGGATTGGACTAGTGAGATGTCTAATTTATCCACCGGAAAAAAATTCCCCCATACTTTTGATCAACCTTCCTACTAATTACACAATATAGGAATCGGCTGCCTCCTCAAAATCACACTTTTTTATGTTTCACTTAGAGAAGGAATCATAACTCTCTGAGAGTTTTGTTAGTGCAGAGCTGTGTTACTGTCTGCTTTCAGCATCTTTCTCATAAACCTAACAATATACCAAATAAAGCTATTCAAGCACATTCCGTTTCTGCACCAGAAGAGATGGTCCGTAAAATCTGAAGTTATAAAAGTTATAAAAGTCCATAATGGAAAGCTTTGTATTTCAAGTCTTTACTTTAATTTCTCAGCAAATGCAGAATGTAGACCGTGAGGGAGGGGAAGTGTTGAATTGGTAATGTTCAGAAATTACATTTGTCTTAATGCACTTTCCATGCCTGTGGTGCTCATTGTGTTGCTCTCTGCATTCCTGAGTTTCATTATTTCCCTGAGCCACGTTAGTGATGCTGGACAAGACACCAAAGGAAAGGCCCAATGATTTAACCTGGACATAGGGGTTCAGCCAAGCAAATTTCCTATTCATATATTACATTTGAGAATGAAATAAACTACCCTGTTTTTAAATGTTTCTGTCACCATAAACTTCAATTATATAAACATATTAAACGTTATTTACCTTTTTCTCTCTATTCATTATTTTCCTTCATCCTGATAAAAATAACATAATCTGACTTCTTTAAAAGCGTGGTATAAAAATTAGTCTTTACTTTATAAAACTATACATCATGACTTTTACCGATAATTCCATAGAAATTTTTATTCATTACTGTGAATTTTATTCTTTTGTACATAATTTGCATATTAAGGAATGTGAGTTGCTAACGGAAACTCCTGAAAAATGGTCAAAAAGAATGTAAAAGAAAGGTACATTATTTAAAGGCAGTACTTTACAAATGTTGATTTATGAAAAATATTTCAGTGGAGTTTGTTTGAGTTTACAATGACTCAAGCAAGCAAATGAGGCAGACAAAATCAGCTACTGCCAGCCTCAACCCTCAGGACTGGAGAAGTGAGGGGTCTGGACTTCCTGATCAAAGAACTCACTTGTGCCCACTGGTCCTGCTTGGAATCTGTCATGTGTCAGGACAGCTTAGATACACTGAATGCTGGCTATGATTTTTCTCATATCTCTAAAAGCTGCCACAACAGTAAATTTACCCTATCTTCTGAAGTCACTGTCAGTGTCTTAAATCCAGTGTCTTAAGCAAGTATCCCTATGCAATAAATTCTTTGTTATCTAGTGTTATCCTTTCACCCCATTGATTGAGAACCCACAAAATCCAATCCTACGAGTCTTCCTCCTGGCTTCAGTGGGTGTATGCCAACTAGTTCCTAAAATTATTTACATACATAGCTTCTTTCTTCAACTATCAGGACAAATACATCCACACCTGAGTTATAATGAAATGTAACGCACATTTTTTGCCCTGGCAACTAGAAAAGGTGAGGGGTATGGCTTTAGACAGGGCACATATTGTCTTATGAGAGAGAGGTTTCTGAAAGATATTTCAGTATAAGAAATTTCCTGACCTAAGGGAAGTATTGGCCACCAGCCCAAACGCAGAGGGTCTAGGTAAAGACGCATGATTGGAAGGTCGCTATTGTCAGGGCCATTCATTCATAGATTATTTTCTGAGTTTTCAAAACTATACATTTTCCCTGCCAGGGCCCTCATCTTTACATGACAGACCTGTCTTGACTGAGCATCCAAGTATCTTTGCAGTGGTTAACTCTTAACAAATTAGGTCTTCAGTCTGCTAGTCAACTGCATCTAACCTTCCACTACAGGTGGTGAGGACTTCTTTTTAAGCTACCATAGAAGCTCTTACTTAGCCATCATCAGCATTTATTTTATCATTTTCCTTCTTCAAGGCATTGGTATAATTTAGCAGTGATCATCCAATTCCTCAGGCATCATTTTCTCTATATTATTTTAAATAGATGTATCATCATACCTTTCACAGCATTACCCACTACTGAGGTTAGAAGGCAGGCATTTTGCATCTCCCCAACTGTCATTGGTTGAAGTTTTGTTTTTTTTTCTATTTCAGTCACCCAAAAGTATCCAAATGTCTAGAATAAATCAGAATTGAAAGGATTAGTCCAGGGTAGGTTTTCTATGAAACAAGACCTTCTCAGTCCTTTCAAAACTGACTTGTGAGTTACATATCAACTCTTCAAAACATATTGTTATCCCACCAGAGTATGGTAATTAAGGTGAAAGGATGAAGACTACTGCAGGCATCTCAGACTCATCAGTCTTGTTAAGGATTATTGCAAGTTGTGTCTGAATGTCTCAAATAAATCAGTGTTCATGGTGTTAGTCTAAGATGGCTTCCTGTGGAGACTGGTGGATATAAGTCTGTATGAATTTCTTAGGCAGTCTCATCTTTTCAATCCACATTTAGAATGCAGTCAGAAGTACATGCACAAGGTGAGGGTTCAGAAGCCTCCACTGGGCTGAATTCATAAACATTGCACATACTGAGAAAGCTGCCTAGCAGTGACCTCCCTGAAAGAAGAAGGGAAATCATTGCTAGAAGATTTTTCAGGTGTATCAAGTGCCATGATGTGATGAGAATCCAGGTGTGTATGATCCAAAAATTGATGTCATTAATCAGAAATATGCTATAGGCACTCTCACTGTAGTGAGAATAATAAGGTTTTCTACCTTGAAAGTGACCAAGAATATAACCCCCAAACAAGTAAAGAAATATTGAAGAAGATCACAATTGCAAATATGGAAATTTATGAGTTGCAACATCCAGAATATTGATATAACCAAATGCACCCCGTATGTAGTGCAACAGAAACTTGCATACATTGCAAGATAGTTTGGTTGTCTTTTTTTCCAAAACCCAATATACTCTGACTATGAGTCAGTAATTGTGCTCCTTGGTGTTGACTCAAAAGAGTGAACTTGTATCCACACATAAACTTGTATGTGATATTTATGGAAGTTTTCTTCATAATTTCCAGAAGCTAGAAACCAAGGTGCTCTTCTGTAGGTGAATGGATGAATAGGCTGTGTTACATGTGGAAAAATAGAATATTTTTCAGCACTAAAAAGAAATGAGCTATCAAGTTTGGTTCAAATGAACCAGCAAGCCATGAGAAGACATGGAGAAAATGCAAATGCATATTATTAAGTAAATGAAGACAAGCTGAAAAGGACATATACTGTATAATTTTAACTATCTAACATTCAGGAACAGGCCAAACTTGGAGTGTAAAAAGATCAGTATTTGCCAGCGTTTGGTGTTGGGGAGAGTGATGATTAGCTGGTGCACAGAGGATTTTTAGGGCAGTCAAATACTATCTCTGATACTGTAATAGTGGGCACATTTCATTATATGTAGTTATCTAAATCCATAGAATATACAACCCCAAGAGTGAACCCCAATGTAAACTATGGATTTTGGGTGAATGTGATGTGTCAGTGTAGGTTCATCACAACTGTCACTAATGTGTCACTCTGGGGGAAAATGTTGACCATGAGGAGGCTGTGCTTGTGTGAAGACAAAGGGCCTTTGTAAAATCTCTGCACCTTCCTACTGATTTTGCCATGAACCTAAAACTTCTTTTTAAAAAAGCCTTTAAAAAGCAATGTTTTTAAAAAATCTAGAAGCTGTATTCCTCAGGATAGCCTCAAAAAATTCTACCCAATAAAATATAAATCTAGCAAACTTGCAAATGAAACACCTCCTCTCTTCAAATTTTCTTACAGTGTAACTTTCTTGTTTCCTTGCCATAAATATCTCTTATTGGTCTTGAAAATAAGAATATATGATTGCAGGTGAATTTGGAGCAGCATAAAAATAAGTAATTGATCCTTATGTCCTGGAGGTGAAGTGTGCCTGGTCATTTGTGTCCTTAAAAATCACTCTGTTGCTTCAGTGATGTCAAAAAAGAGCTTTTTAGTTCTCTCTACTGAAAGATCTCAATGCAAAGATAAATGTTTCTTGGGATTATTGACAAGTGAAATGATGCATCAAAAACATTTAGTACTGTGCCTAGCCTATAGCACATGTTCAAAAAGTGTAAGGTACTCTTCAAATATTACTAGCTAACAACATTTTGTATAAGACAAATATATGACACAGTACTACTTTTGTTAATGACTATACAGAGTTATGTTAGTTTTCTAGTTTTTTTCTGTTGGCTGTCAGCTTTCTGTGGCTTGTGGCTGTATCACTCTAATCTTTGTCTCCATGGTCACATTCCCTTGTCCTCGTTGTGCATATGAAATATCCTTCTGTCTGCCTCTTACAAGAACACTTGAGACGACATTAAGAGCCCATCCAGATAATCCAAGTTGATTTCCCCATCACACGACCCTTATGTTAATCACCTCTGCAAAGGTAATTTTACCAAATTACCTTTTCCAAATAAGGTAATATTTACAGTTTTCAGACCTGATAACTTTGGGGGGCATTTTTCAGCCTACCGACCACAATCATTTAATGTAAAATTAAAATACTGGACTTGGTGCCACAGACCAGAATCTTGTTCTGCCACTTACTTGCAAGGTAAACTTGATGGTAAAACTGGCTGAAACTGGTGAGTGATTACTCTGTACTCCATCCAGGCAAAAAGCAGTGTTTTATGCAGATTCTCATTTATACCCAGAATAGCCGTGTGAAATAGGTACGTTATTCCCATTGTACTTATGCAGACACGAAACTTTAACCAACTACAATTAGTCAATATGCACACAGTCAGTGATATTGTCAGAATCCAAACCCAGGTCTGTTGCACTCCAGTGTCCATGGCTTTTACTCTCTCCTGCACCCAATTGTGCTAATAATCAGTCTCAGTTCAGCCATTTATAAAACAGTGTTACTATTTATCTAATATACAACCGAATGAACAAACGTGTATAAGATTAGATGAATACAAATATGTACATTTTATAAATTGTGACATTCTACAACAAATGTATTATTTATATTTTTAAAAAGAGCCGTTTCCAGTCTTTTATCAATACAATTATCACAACATAAGCATTTGAAATGGACTCTTTCTTTGTTCTAGAAATCAAAGTTCTCTCTCTCGACTACTGACATACACAGGGGAGTTTGGGTTTCAGAGGCTGCCACTCAAGTCTGTCATCACAAAATCTTAACCCTTTCAGAGTGGACTCAGATTTTAAACAGCCAGAAAACTTGTCGGTTTACAAAGACTCCCTTCTTTGTTAAGGCCCATACTTCCTTTAGAAGGTCAAATCAATAGAACAAAAAGGATGCCTTGTTCTCTCAAAAGCCTGACTGAATGAATGAAAGAACACACGCAGAAGATGGGGATGTGTGCAGCTTTCTTTGGGTGCCTTGGCTATGAGAATTAAGGGGTAAAAGATCATTTGTTAATATGAAAATTAAATTCAAGCACTGGGACTTTGAGAAGGAGATAAAGGAAATCACATTCGTCCCCGTATCCACTGATAGAGGAGTTCCTCCTGTGTGGTGTTCAGGTTGTCAGGCCCAACTTCCAGTCAACGCTTGCTGATATTATCCTTGGCACCGTCTGGAAGAATCACAGCAAAGCAGGGCAAAGTACAGAGGAAGGTTAAAGGGGCACTTTACCCCTCAATGTGTAACAAAGAGCAACCCCAGGAATGACATTTAGGTCCAACATTTATAAATACTGTAAATTTTAAATTATTATTTTAGGTCTAATCTTGTGACAACCACTATTCTGTATTATTCACCTATTTTTGTCATATTCAACTTAAGCTAATCTCTTAGGACAATGTAATAGACTCAACTATATATTTGTATTGAATGAGAAAAATAATCTTTGTAAGAAGTATATCTCTTTCAAAGAAACTCCCTTAATTAATTAACTATCATTATAACTACAGCTGCCTCTCCTGCTGCTGTTCACCTCCTTCCCCACCCAAGTTAGAGTGCCATCCTGGGGGTCCACAACACACCCTTAGGCTTTCCTTTCTGTCATTCATTTGTTCACTCTAGGTTGTCATTGTTCTTACTAGTGAGGGAAGGCCACATGTGGTTATCTCAGCATCTCTGGTGACCGCCGCCATGCCTGGCACTTAGAAGGTTCTCAGTAAGAGACCTTACTTTGTAACACCTCTGCCTGAAGCTCTGCGCTGGCGCCCATGACCGCCAGGACTGAGCTCCATCTCCTTTAGCTGTTGTGAAAGAATTATCCAGTTAATGGATAATTCCCCACTATCCAGTCATCTTTCTATTGTACCTGGTTTCTTGCCACTCCTTTCTTCACTCTAGCAATGTAAAAATTTTCTTCATTCTCTTTTACAAATTTAGATGCACAATTTTTTTCTTTGTAGACCTCAAACCTATACTTTTGGAGGGTTTAAGGGTCAAATAAGTGGCTGAAGTAGTGAAAAGAAACAAACTAAACTTAATCTTTGGTATTTGTATACAGTCATGGGCCACATAATGATATTTCAGTCAACTGAGAGCCGCAGCTATGAAGGTGGTCTCATAAGACTAATGAAGCCAAAACGTTCCTAGTCTGGTGTCGCTATGGCTGCGGTTACGTTGTAGTGCAACTCATTCCTGTTCTGTGCTGGTCAGTCTACCAGTAGTGATGCTATTGGCTAGAAATGCCAGAGGCACTCACCTTAGCTCAGGTGAATTTCCCACACACAAACCTGCCTGCTGTCAAATCCATTGTTAAAAGTGAACCAATCCTTGTGTTTCTTGCTACAACTGCAATACACTTTTCAGCAATAACACTTAGAAAACTTTGAAGAAGAGGGAAACAAGCAAATACCATATGAAAAAAATAATCAGGAATTACAGTCTATATAATATATAAGGACAAAAATAATGGAATTTTTTTTAAATTGCTCTATTTTGAAAGGTGGTGATATTATCCCCTTTACAGAGTTGTAGAATATTATTGTTTCTTTACAATAATTAAAAGAATGAAAAAGACCATTTCTATCCCCTTTAAGTTAGCTAAGATAGCTTTTTTTTTCCTTTAGATATTTTCTTTTTAAAAATCATCCCTGTAACCTTCCTTTCTCCAATGCTTTGCCTGGGCTCTGCTGTGATTCTTCCAGACAGTTTCAAGGACAGCTGGAGCAGGAGTGATTTCTAGATGGTACAATGAGTTCAGCTGAGCCTGGTACATTCGATTTATTTTCTTAACACCTGGATGCCAATTTGATACACAATTCCCAAATGTTTCTTACATAATAGCTGGGCTGAGGGGAAGAAAAGTCACTGCCGCCACCCGTCTGCATGTTCTGATGGCGTGCAGGGGCTCAGGGTCCTCAGCATCGAAAGGCATGCTGGGCTGCCACAGAAGTAGGGGGCTGAGGAGGCTGGGAGGTCTGAGGCAGCAGAGTTTGACTCCAAAAAAAATGAAAATGGTGCTTTAAGATTAGGGCTATAAATGCAACACACAATAGAGCATGAATCAAGTATGCCTCAGTTCATTATAGTTGAACAAAGTGTGGTTTAGAGCCTATATTTCTTTGAGAATTATACCTCCTTAACCTCAGTGGCTTCCTCATTTTGGCTCCATAAAGACAGAAATCTCACTCTGTTCTAGTTTATGGTTTTTTGCCAACCACCCCCCCTCAAACGTGCCTCCAAAAGTACTTTGATCGCACAGACTTGTGTTTGTTACATACTGTTAGCTCCCAGAAACCAGAACAGTCTGGTGCATAATAGAGCCTCAATAAATACATATGAAAGTAGTTTAAATGTGACTTGTTGGAGTGTTTCTCAATTTTATTAGGGTCAGTAGGGGATGCTAGCCTAAACAAGGTTATAAACAGATGTATCCGAATGCAAGTAGTTGCTGCTTATTAAAGCTAGTTGCCCACAAAAACTGGAGAGCCCAAAATTGAATATATTAAATCTAATTACAGATTTTTACTTCAGTTTCCTTAGGTGTTGAAACCCCTTTAAATTATTTATTTTCCTCCAATGTGTTAAAGTAACTTCACAATAGTAACCCCATTTCCCCACTGAACCCCTTAGCCCCTTAGAGAAGGAAAAACAAAAACATTCTTCAGGGGGAAAGAAATCTCTAGTTTTCATAATTAGATACTTCCCTCCTGCTAGGATTTACTAAATTTTATGTTGACCAACATATATTACTTGTTTTCTGTTTTTCACTTTTGTTACACCTTTTTTCTTTCTCAAACTATATCTTAGCAAATGTACACACACATATATACATACATATGGTATGGATTTATAAATGATACATTAAGTATTTTTGGATTGCTGATGCTGCTTTCTGGTATGTTTCTTTTGCCACACATGTTCACCTGACACACTTTTAATAAAATTTAGAGCCTTCTCATAGATGTTTTTGGTCATAATTTTATAAATAAATGTGCAGTAAGCAATGTGGGTATGGAGATTGGAGTGTTTCTTTTATGTATTTGTGTCGATAGCTTATTGCAACAAAATAGACTGAATGCTTCATAATGTGTTGCGAAAGTTACTTGCTATTTTAAGAAAACAATAATATAAAAGAAGGAAAAAGCAGATATAAGTGGTTAATTTGTGCCTTTCTTAACAGACCAAAGGAATAGTAAAACAATATAAGAATTTATTATCAGGAAAAGTTTCTTATAAAAATTCCAGATAATCTTTCTATACTTAACTTTCTGAGACCATTTAATTTTCTGGATAAATTCAAAGTTACTTAAAGATTTGCCATATTCCACAGAATGCTGTAACTGAATGGGATGTCAGTGCTGTAAGGGGGGCGGTCACTAACCTGAGCTGCGTGGGTCCCCAGTGGTCTCTACAGAGGCTGCAGCAGGTTTGGAAATTCTATTGAAGTTGTATCAATGGTTTGAGTAAATTTATACACATATATACACACCCTGTAAACAGTCCGTGCCACAGTCGAGGTTAAGAACTTCTTTTGCCGCTACCTTAATGAGACAATTTATTCCAAACTGTACATTTCACACAAGGGGAAACCGAGGTTTCTATATTAGCATTATTGCAAATCCAGTATTGGGCATCAACATGACAGAAAATTGATTTTCCTAATTCACGTGCATGCTTTTTATTTACTTTGTAACTCTGGTCTAGGTCATTAAAAAACAAAATAGTATCAGAATTCATTCGATTAATTCATTCGCTGATTTAATAGTTTTGAGTGCTATGTACACGACTCTAAGTTAGACAAACATACAATCTACTGAACACGACAGTCTGCGATCTCAGTTTATAATCAAGTAAACAAAGTGCATACAAATTTTAAAGTTTTGATAAATGCAATAGAAAAATTCATAATCATTTTAAGAAGGCGCCAGGAAGAGCCTTCTTGAGGAAGACATATTTAATCACAAACATTAAGTAGGGGAAGGGACAGCCAGGTTAAAAGTGAGAGAGGAGTTTTCTAAACATAAGGAGGAATATATGAAGAGGCTATGAGACAATAAAGGTTTTTTCTAGATGTTTTTGAAGAAGCAAATGCAGGCCTGCTCAAGTTCATGAGCGTGGTCAGAAAGGGGAGACTGGAACACCTCGAGGATGCAAACAGGCAGGTGTGCACTGGGGAGGCTTGGAGCGGGCACCGGACGCGCATTTCTAATACTCTGGACCTGCCACGTTTTTTACAAACACAACTTAGGTGTTTCCTATAGAAACCTTCTGAAGCACACGTTATTCCGATTTTCGAGGTGAGTAAACAGCAGCCCGTCCAAGGTCACACGTGTAGTAGGAGGCGGAGGTAGAATTCCAAACCAGGTTACTGTGAGTCAAGTGATGCTTTGCCTTCTGGGCCCTGCACTGTGCAAAAATACAGCAGGTATTTTTTAAACCTAATAACAAGCAACATTATCTGATATAGGAGAATTCATTTACTTTTTTAGCCATTTGTTAAGCAAAAACCCTGTGCCATACACAGAGTAGGAGTGAGATTATAAAATAGAAGATAATTATACGTACCTATGTAGGAGAAATGTGTGTTATAAGTAACTGGGATTAAGGCTTCTTTTTCCTATTTCTCACATTTCATTCCCTTTATCTTTTCTCTACTTATGGAAATATATTGGCTTTTAAAATATTCACTACTAACTCTCTCTTAGGTGAAACTTGCCATATCCTAGTGACCCGAAAATGTTCAACTGCACCCCACAGAGTATGAACTTCCAAGCAACAATTCATTTGCTAGATAGACTTAGCTAAATATGTATAAAAATACCTCAAAGTCATGATAAGAACAGAAAATTGTATTTTCAGTGTACTTTAGAGACAGAACATTCCAAGTTAAATATATATTTTGTCCTCATTGGTGAAATCTGGTAGAAATAAAATAGAATATATATAAAGTACTAAAATAAATCAGCATCAAGATTATAGCCAAACCAAGGACAGTACTTTATAGTTGACAAAGTTAATCATGTGCCTTTAATGTATAATGAAACTTTTAGTTCAGTGCAAAATATAAATGGATAAAATATAAAGAATTGCATTAATACTTCATTGTTTTTTCCCATTTAATATAGAACAATTATTTAAAAGATAATTGTGTCTGTTTTTTATATGTCATGAGACTTCCCAACTGGGTGGTCTTTGAAACTTGAAATTTTAATGACGAACATGGCATCTGCTCCTGACTGAAATGCCTAAATCGGCAGGGTGACAGACAAGTACAAGATCTGCAGTGAAAAGCTTCAGTTCAAGTGCACCTTCTGTTTCTCAACTTCTGTGTGGTCTTTGGCAAATCTCACTGTACGTGGACCATAATTTTCTCATCTGTAAAATAAGTGACTTGGTCTTAGTTGATGAATTTATTAGATGGAGTTCCAGTGGAGGAACAGAATCACACACACACACACACACACACACACACGAGAGAGAAAATAGGAACTGGCTGGGGAGGGACCCGAAATCTGTAGGGCAGACCATTGGTAAAGGCAGGTTGGAATTCTTGAGCAGGAGCTGAAGCTTCAGTCCACAAGCAGAATTACTTCTTCTACAAGGTAACCTGATTTCAGCTCTCAAGACCTTTCAGCTGATTGAATTGGGCCTATCTAGATTATCCAGGGTAATCTCTTAAAGTCAATTGAGTACAGAATTTAATTACATCTACAAAATGTTTTCACAGCATCTGCTAGATTGGAACTTGATTAACTGGGGATTATAGTTTAGCCAAGTAAATACATAAAACTGGCAACACAATTATTGCAAAACTTCTGGATTTCATGGTTTACTAAAGTTAAAGAAGTATTCCAAGTCATGAAATCCAAAGACCTACATCCAAAATTGATGTATCCAGCAAAGCTTTCATTTAGAATGAAATGGCGGATAAAGTTCTCAGATAAGATCAAATTCAAGAAGTTCATCATCACCAAGCCCTTATTATATGAAATGTTAAAGGGACTTACCTAAGAAAAAAGAAGATAAAAAAGATGAACTGTGAAAGGACAGCAAACTCACAGTTATTAACAACCACACCTAAAACAAAAGCAAACTAAGAGGACAGCTAGATCAGGAGCAGAACCGTAGAAATGAAGATCACATGGAGGGTTAGCAACAGGGGAGTGGGGGGAGGAGAAGAGGGGAGAAGGTACAGAAAATAAGTAGCATAGACAGTAGGTAGAAAAGAGATGGGGGCAGGAGTAGTATGGGAAATATAGAATCTAAACTTGAGACATGTGGTCATAAACTAAAGGGGGGGAATGGTGGGGGAGGGGGTGTGCAGGGTGAAGGGGAATGAAGGAGGGAATAGAACAACTGTAATGGCATAATTAATAAAATATATTTAAAAATTTAAAAAGTAGAGGAGGTGATATTATCGGTTTACTTTTATTGTGCCATATAGATTACTTTATTTGATAAAATACACCAATATATAATTGTTAAACAACTATTATTAAAATACACTATTTAATATATAATTGTTAAACAACTATTATTAACAACTAATAGTTCTTTAATGGAATTCTTTAGTGGAATATATTTAGTTTTGGGGAAAAAAAACTATTTTTATTTTTTTCATTTCCCTCCGACTGTCATGGGGCAGTCCTCGTTTGCACAGTTAGAAAACGGCATTGGCTGTTGTCATCTCTCACAACTCTAATGTCCTCTGAATTCTTTAAACCAATCAGATGACAATTGACTGCCATGGACATGGAGTTCTATTATTGATAGCATTATTACAATGTGCTTATTAGCATGTTATAAAGTTGTTAGCTACAGTGACCTCGGGCAATTTAATGCATCACTCTGTGCCTCAGTCTTCTTTAAAATGAAAGCAATAGTGCTCACTTTAGAACATTGTACCAAGGATTAAAAATGGGAGATGTTTAACGCAAATCGTTCATAAGACGTTTTCACTGACCTTTTGTTGCTACTACTGTTTCTATGTACCATTCCTCTCATTTCATTTTAGATGATTATCTACAGGAAAACAAGGGAAATGGACTCTACCTGAGGACATTAACTTTCTGCTACATTATAGACGCCATTGCTAGATTTGTTAAAAAGTGAATCCCATCCACATACTATCAGAAAGTTTTATTATGAACAATTTATAGATTAGGCCACCACGGGGAAACATTTCAGATAACGAGTTCAAAATCATGAAGTTAACTATGTAAAGGCTATATTTCATCTCAGGTTTTCTACTTTTAAATAGTTTATTATCTCTCTCTGTGCACTGGTGATTTTGAACAGATTTGTCTAACTTATTTATAGTAACTAATTATGTAATAACCTCCCTCTTTTCCCTTAATTTTAAGGGGCGGTGGGTTTAAATGAGGTTGGAGCTGTTGCTGGATGAATTCAGCTTAGCAGGAAGACCACTGAGAGGCAGGAAAGGCATATCAATTTCCAGTCAAACCCAAAATTTAACAAAGCTTAAGCAATGATTTTTCATTTGGTTGTTTTCAAAACCAAAGTTTACTCTTCAGTCTTCCTTCTATACATCTTTTCCTTTCATTTTTTGCTACTTAAAAAGAAATTCTCATGTCCTCCTCACCTGTTGGTTTTTATACATCCCGTGTACAAATGGGACAGATGTGAGAGGTCCTACATATCACAATATTGAAATGTCAGAGAAATGGAAAATAGTTTTTGATTTACTAGTCTTTCCTTAAAAAATTAAAATGTAATAAATCAGTTATTGGCTTTGGAAGGTTGTTACTTCACATACCGTATGCCTACAGTACTATAAATACACATTCTAAACTCCCAAATTCCTTTGCAGTTGGGAAGTAAATATTTTTAAAGAATACTGTGATCTTTTGCAATGAACTCAATGTCCAAGAAGGCATTTTGACTCTGGTAAACATTTCCCAATCCAACTTCCAGTTTGTTTCTCAACCACATGGAACAGTAAAGTTTGGAAAAATTGACCGAATGCATTTAACTTGGGGGGCATGTGTAAGTAATGTGTTTGCACTTTCATGTTGGTAAGTCAGCTCAAGCCATTGATCTTGAGAGGTGATAGTTCCAGCTTTTCAAAATAGTTATGCAAGTGTTAAAATATTTCTTTTAATTCCAAGTTGTTTATATGCAGATACAAAGAATTAGAAAACCATTTTATCTTATGAGACAATCAACTGTTTTCTAAGTTATGTCAAATATTGCTTCAGCCAAGATTCTTATGTCTTAATACAAATTAATTTCAAAAGTGTTGCAAAATTTAAAATGGTGCAGCATATTTTTGCACTAAGTATGGTAAGACAAAGGAAGAGATGAGGCCTAAGAGGACTCCTCTGGCCCAAGTGTTTCATGCAGCAGCTCACACAATGGTGGCATCAGGCTGGCTGCATCAGAACTGCCTAACAGAGCTTGTTAAAAATAGATTCCAGAGCCATACACCTGTCCTACTGAGTCAGAATCTTCCAAGGTTGTTTTAAACAAATCTTGAGGGTAATTTTTATTCCCATTCAGGTTTGACAATCATAAGTCCATGTCCTGTGGGACATAGAAATTACCCCAGCAAGAAGGAAACACAATTCTAACTTACTAGAAATAATACCCTCATCTTATTTTTCAATAACCCTCTTAGTGGTTTATAACTTATTGATTTTTTAAATTATTTTAACTATAAGAATGATAATTTTGTTACAGTTCTCTTGAGAGACACACGTTATATATAAAATAAGAGAGAGGGGGAGAGTGAATGAGAGAAGCTTATACAAGTCCATTTATCCCATAATGCTTCACATTACTGAGAGGCAATTCTGAGCCCAGTATCTGTACAAGTCTCAATTATTTCTGCCACTTTTTCTAACAGGTCATCTCACATGTCATACTTCTCTCCCTTGTATTCCCTTGTCCTCCTGTCCCAATCCTCTTCACTATAGCTCCAGAAAAAAAGATCGTTTCCTTTGGGTTATATGTAGCCCTTTCTTCACTTCACATTACAACACACACAATAGTGAAATAGTTTTATCATTTTCTTGTGAATGAGTATTTTATCCACATATGTATTACATACCATCCCTATAGAGTGTGTCTGTATTTTTTCATCCACATGCATTTTAGCTTGTTGAGCTAAAATATACAAACAATACAATGCACAGATTTTGAAGTATGTAGGCAGATTAATTTTGACCACTATATACAGACAATACCTTTATGTTCTTTGTTGGCAATCCTGCACCCAGAGGCAGTAACTTTTTATTTTTATCAAAATAACCTATATCAGTTTATATAAGTGAAATCTCACAATAGTATTTTTGTATCTCTAGCTTCTTTTCATTTTTGGGGTTGGCCAAAAAGTTTGTTTGGTTTTACCCATAAGATGGCTCTCGTAGCACTTACTTGTCTTTAACTTCATTCAAAACAATTTTGTTAGATTGTACTGTGACAGCTGTCATATCAGTGTGCATTAAAAAACTTATCAAAATTGGTGAATTTGTTGTAGCCATTTTAATATTGGAGATGGAAGAAGATACACAACATTTTCAGCGTATTATGCTTTACTATTTCAAGAAAGGTAATAGCTGAAATGAAAAAAAAAAGCATGTAGTGTATGGAGAACACATCAAAAGTGGTTGGCAAAGTTTCGTTCTAGAGATTTCTCACTGGATGATGTTCCACAGTCAAGTAGACTAGTTGAAGTTGATAGCAATCAAATCAAAACATTAATTGAGAATAATCAACATTATCCATGCGAGGGATAGCCAACATACTAAAAATATCCAAATCAATCAAGTTATTGGTGAAAGTGAAAAATGTATCTTTTATTTTATGGAAAAAAAACTAAACAGACTTTTTGGCCAACCCAATAATATATAACATTGTTTATATTCATGTGTATTTTGTATATCAGAAATTCATTGTATTTTATTGTTGAGTCATTGTATGTGAATGCCAAATAGTTTATTCGCTCACCCTGGACAATTGTTGGGTTCTTTCTTGTCTCTACTATGAAAAAAATTCTGCATTCACTTCAGTACAAGTCTTTGTATGGGCATATGGTTTTATTTCTATGGGCAAATAATTAGGGTGATGATTCTGGTTCAGAAAATAAATGCATGTTTAAAGAACTTTAAAATGGTGCTTTCTAATGCAGCTGTACCATTTTATGCTAAAAAAAGATGTAAGAAAATCCTAATTGCTATACATTATTGATAGTATTTACTATTGTCAGCTTTTTGCTTTTTGCCAATACATTAGTCATGGAAGGCTATCTGATAATTAGTTAATGTGTGTCTCGTTAATGACAATGAGCACATTTTTTGGTGCTTATTAGCCATTTTTATGTATTCTGTAGAGAAGTGTCTTTTCAAATGTTTTTATTAATTCGTAGTTCTCTATAAAGTCTAGCCAAGTCATTTATTAGATAAATGGTACATTTATTAGATAAAGAGCACATTTTTGGCCTTACAGTTTTTTCCTTCTATTCTAGGCCATTGATTTCAACTATTTTCTTTATTATTCCCTTGCTTTTATTTATTTTCCATTTAATTTGCAATTCTTATTCTTTAGCTTCTTAGGAAGAGTAGATAATTATTTTAAATATTTCCCCTTCTATTATAAATATGTAATGCTATAAATTTCATTCTAAACACAGTTTTATTTGTATCCCACAAATGTTAGGTTGTGCTTTTATTGTCATTTAGGTTGAATTAATTTTTAATATCTAAAATTTATTCTTTGACTATGATTATTTAAAATGACTTGGCTTAATTTTCTAAATATTTGGTATTTTCTTGGTTTAGTTTGGTTATTTTGTTCTAATTTATATCTGATATGGTCAGGGAAGACACTGTGTGACGTTAAGCCTTAAAAATTAACTGAGCATTGTTTCATGAGAAGGTATATATGCTCTACCTTGGTAAATATCCATGGATACTTGGAAGAAATTTGTATTCTGTAGGGTTTTTTTAGATTTGATAATCTTTAAATATTAATTTAGTCAAATTGCTAATGGATGATGCTTTTATGGGTTTTCCTTTATTTCTGTATCATTCATCAGTCAGTGATAGATGACTGGGAAAACCTGCAACTACTGTTGTGGATTTGTCTGTTTCTCCACTCAGGCTTGTTAATTTTACTTCACGTGCTCTGAAGCTCTGTTATTAAGTGCATATCCATGTAGGTTTGTTATGTTTCTTGATAATTAACTTTTGTATTCATATAGAATCAAGTTTTTTATGTATAGTAACACTCCATTTTGGAGTCATTTTGTATTAGTATGGTCGCTTCAGCTTTCCGATGATGATTTTTTTGCATCATAAATTGTATTCCATTCTAACACAAAAATCTGCAAAAAGATTTATATTATTTCCTATGAGAGTATAATCAATTTTCCTTAACAAGAAATATGGATTGGTTTCTAAAAGAAACTTAAAAGCAAGAACTGTCTACCTATATCCTTTAGAGAATTTTTTCATTAAAGAAAAATAAGAAGCTTCTGCATGGCTAAAGAAAGCACAATGGCAAAACGAAAAGGGAACTAACTGCATGGGGATATATATTTGCCCATGATACCTTGGAAAAGAGTTTGATCTCCAAAATACATAAATAACTCACACCACTACACTCCAGGAAGACAAACAATCCAATTAAAAAAAGAACAGGCCAAGGACCTGAACAGATACTTCTCCAAGGAGTACATACAGAGGGTCCATAAACATATGAAAGAAAACTCAACATCACTAGCCATCAGAGAAAGGCAAATTAAAACTACAATGAAATAACCACTTCACACCAGTCAGAATAGACATCATAAATAAATCAACAAGCAACAAATGCCTGTGAGGCTGTGGAGAAAAGGGGACCCTTGTGCACTGTTGGCGGGAACAGAGACTTATGTAGCCACTGTAGAAAACAGTATAGAATTGCCTCACAAAACTAAAAGTGGAACTGCCTTTTGATCCAGCAATTACACTGGAACAAATATTCCACTGGATTATACCCTAAAAATCCTGAATCACCAATTCAAAAGAACCTATACACCCTTATGTTTATGGCAGCATGATTTACAATAGCCAAGTGCTGGAAAGAACTTCAGTGTCCATCAGTAAATGAGTGGATCAAAAAACTGTGGCACATTTACACAATGGAATACTATGCAGTAGAAAGAAAGAAGAAACTCCAACCCTTCACGACAGTATAGATGGAACTAGAGAGTGTATGCTAAGTGAAATAAGCCAGGTGGTGAAAGACAAATACCATGTGATCTCACCTATAAGTGGAACCTAATTAACAAAACAAAAAATCAAGCAAAATAGAACTAGAGACATAGAAATAAAGAACAAACAGACAGTGATCAGAGGGAAATGGAGAGGGGGATAACAGGGGAAAGAAGGGGAAGGAGCACCTATAAAGGACCCATAGACAAGGACAACGGGAGGTGAAGATTGAATGCGGGAGGAGAGTGGACAGGGCAGGGGAGGGCAATGGGGGGAAAATGGGGACAACTGTAACTGAGCAACAATAAAAACATTTTAAAAATAAAAAAAGTAAATTACTTGTAAATAAATGTTTTCAGTCTAACAGTAAACAAATTTACTAAAAATACTTCAAGACTGAACAGAATAATACATGTATCCAAATATTTGCTATAACATTTTATCTTAAATTAAGCCATGGTATTAAATAAAATATAAAATTATTATCATCAGGATAAATAATATGTTAAGAGAACATGGCACTTTGATTTTTATCACTGTTGTCTGTCAGGATGTCAGAAGACAGAGCAGAGACTAGACGTTATTGACTACTCTGAACATTGCCTAATTAATGAGCATTTAATGAGCATTCAATGGGCATAGAAGATTAGGAAATGTCCAATTTAACCCTCAGAGTGATTTAATAAATTGTTTCCTGACCTAGAGTATTTGTGAAAAAAGGAAACAAAAGGATATTATTAAAACCAGTAGTTTAAATTTCTTATAGCAGTTCTTTTTTTTCTGATTTAAGACCATTCTGAACTAAAAAAGGACCCTATGCTTTGAATTTATTATCACCTCGTCTTAAAAAAAAAGAGGGTGTGTTTATCTGGATGCCAACAAAAATGCCAATGAAAGGCCCAAATTATTCAGCACTATAAAAAAAGAAGTCCAATTAGATATTTTTGGAAGTTTTTAGTTATATCCGATCTGGCTTCCCTCATAAGAACCTAATTGTGTTTCATATAATCAATAAGAGTGTGTCGAATAAGCGAATATGAAATCCTGTCAATTCTTTCTCTAAAATATACCTCGGATCTCTGTTTCTTCACATATCTACTCCCGTTCTCTTGGTCCAGTGATACATTTTTCTAAATGGTTTCCGCTCAGCACTTTTGACTTAAGATGAAGTATCCAGAACTTCCTCTGAAAACATGTCACAGATCATGCCACTCTTTAGTTGTATGTCTTTTTACTAAGAATTAAATTGAAAATCTTTACTGTGACTTTTAAAAAGTTACTTAGCATTCTTACTACCTCGCCACATGGTGAAGGTTAACTCCAATCATATGGACCCTTTTTATATCCCAGGACTTACTCATCTTGTCACTGGAAGTTTGTTCTTTTAACCACCTCCATCTACTTTATTCTTTCCTCCCAGGCCTTCTCGTGGCAGCCACAGACCTGGTCTCTGTTTTATCAGGTTTTTTTTTATATTCCACACATAAATGAGATCATGCAGTAATGTCTTTCTCTCTCTGACTTATTTCACTTGGCCTAAGGGCCTCAAGTACCATCCATGTTATCAAATTTGCAGAATCCTCATCATTTTATGGCTAATTTTAAATTACTTAAATTAACATTAAACTGAGATACTTTGGGCAAAAGTTCTAAAGTAGAAGTCATCCAAAAGGGAAATGTGAGATGGGAATTAAATTTAGGATAGGAACATTTCCAAAGTTCTGATTTTAATTTTGGTGGCAGCAGCTTCAGTCTACCATGTGAAAAATGTTAAAAAATGGCAAAAGGCTTAGGGAGCCGATTGTGCTGGGACACACACACACACACACACACACACACACACACACACTTCTTGGCCAGTCGCAAAATGGATGGTGGTAATACTAGTGTCTAGGTAAATACCTCCAATATTGTATTTTTATTAGCTCCATATTTTTATCATCTTCATTTCTTTAATTATGTGGGATGTTGAAACTGTAAATTACCTCTCGATGTTGGAAAGGGCAGTTTGGTTGTACAATGTAATTGCAACAAAACATTTGAGCAGTTCATAAAAGAGGGCAAAAAAAGGATAGAAACTGCTCTTATAGCAATAAATATTAACTCCCAGTTTGTACCACATGGTACCATATGTTCCACATGTTTTTTATCCAATCTTCTATTGGTAGGCACTTAGGTTGCTTCTATATCTTGGCTATTATAAATAACGCTGCAATGCATATAGGGGTACACATATCTTTTTGAATTAGTGTTTTGTATTTCTTTAAATAAAGGAATGGAATTACTGGGTCATAAGGTAGTTCCGTTTTTAACAAATTGTATATTCTTAAGTGATTGCTATATCTATTGACCTTCTGTCACAATGTAGTTTAGATTCTCTGCTATCTTCCAGTTTTAAGCTTTATCATTCATCATTTCTGCGTGCAAAATTTTGGCAAGGCATAACAATTTTTTCATAGCTCCTTTACACAGTCAACATTATACTGTACACTGCAAACTGTTTCATTTGAGCTTGAGTTGATTCAACTTGGTGAACAAAGTGGCGGTTTTACATTGGAAGCATCTCAGGCACAAACTACATAGAGGAAAAAAGTTGATAAAACACATTTAAATTTATACTAATCCACTGAGCCAGTAAAAGCAGCGCATGTAATAGTCCAGGGTTATCTTAGGGACCAAATGCAGTCTACCAGCTGTTTTTGAAAATAAAATTTTATTGGAAAGCATCCTTATGTACTTGTTTATGCCTTGCCTAGAGCTTCTTGTGCACCACACTGGCAACATTAAGTAGCTTCCACAAAAACTATCTGGCCCCAACTCTGAAATATTTATCGTCTGATCCTTGAATGAAAAGTTTTCCAAATCTTGCAATAGCTTAATACTCTCACTTTACGTCAAATGGTGCTGGATGCTTAGATAATATCTTCTATTAAGAATTTTCCATGGGCTCTACATACTGTTACAGGACTCAGAAATGCACAACTTTGCCTATTTGTTGCACTAAGACAGCCATCAGTTAAAGGTTCTTAACCTAAAAAAGTCCATCAGTTTTGAAAAGGCCTGTTTTAACCTCCCTATGTGTGTGACCACACTGAATCTAAAGCAGCAATAAAGAATAAAAATTGGGTCAAGGACAGTAGACTATATTTGAAATGAGAAGCTGTGCTAGGTGGGAGCCCAGCAAACACATAAAAATGTGAACTTCATAGAAATCCTCATATTCAATGGTATATTTTGGAGAGACCAGGACATCTGGCACAGGTAGTAGATACAGAAAGCTGGAATACAAAGCACCTCAGGAACAGCACATCCAGATGAGAATAACAACACCTACAGGAAGGTGATGCAGGGGCCAAACATTCAGAGAGGAAAATAAGAAATAAGAGTTCATGGGGGAAAGTTCAAGAAAGAATGGAAGAAGAAATAGGTGGGAAGCAACAGGGCAGAGTATTGATGGCACTTGTTTCCTTTATGAAAAAAGCTCAATAGCCTGGCCAGGAGTTTATCACACAGCAGGTTTCTGTGCTGAATAGGAATTCAGAAGCATTCTTGCCTTGCTCTCACCTTAACTGCACCTTCTCTCTTCCTCAGCTACAAGCTTCTTCTGTTTTGAAAGTGCTCTCCTGCCTGTTTTAATCCTTACTTTCTTTATTCCCCATTCTTAGAGCTAATGTGCTTTTTTTTTAAATTTAGTTATTTTTCAAGTACAGTTTTCTGTCTATTTCTCCCATCCCAGCCCCCCCCACCCCATGCTCCCCACCTCCCTCCCATTTCCTCCCCCTCATTTCCTCCCCCTTAGTTATTGTCCCTGTGTCCTTTATACTTATTCCTCTAAATCCCTCCCTTTTTTTCCCCTTAAATTCCCTCCCCTCTCCCCTCTGGTCGCTGTCCCCTTGTTCTCTATTTCAGTGTCTTTATTTTTATTTTGTTCTTAGTAGCAAAATATAAAATAAGAACTAATGTCCTTTGACTGTAACCAGCCAGTTACTTGAAGCCACTATTGCTGCCTGAGTCTGGTTGAAAATAACATTTGATGTCTTTATTCCTATTTCATTTTTTTTAATCCTTACCTGGGGCATTTTTTTCATTACCTTCAGAGTAAGAGGAAGGGAGAGAAAGGAATATTGACCTGAGAGAGAAACATCATTTGGTTGCCTCCCATTTGTGCTCAGTCTGGGGACAGAACCTGCAACCTAGATATATGCCCTGACTGGACATCAGACCTGCCAACACTTCGGTTATACAAGAACACTCCAACTGAACCACACTGACAAGGGCTATTCATATTTACCTCGGATCCTCTTCTATCCAGTATTCTGACTTGAATTCAGTCCCAGCTAATGGAACAATTTTTATTTTGCCCTATATTTTTTCATACTCATTCCATATGTAACAGAACTGTGATTCTCCATTTTTCCCCTCCACTCCCCCCCCACCCCTACAGAGACAGACGTATAGATCAATGGACTAGAATTGTGAGTACAGAAATAAACCCATACATCAGCTGATTTTTGGCAAGGGTGCCAAGACCATTCCACAAGGAAAGGGCAGTCTTTTCAACAAATGGTGCTGGAAAACTTAATATCCACGTGCACAAGAATGAAGTTGGACCCTTATACCATGTACAGAAATTAACTCAAAATGGATCAAAGGCATAGATATAACACATGAAACTTTTATAAAAATCTTAGAATAGGAAAATCTTGATGATACTGGATTTGGCAATGATATCTTGGATATGACACAAAAAGCACAGGCAACAACAATAAAAATAGACAATTTGAATTTCATCAAAATGAAAAAAAACTTCTGTGCATCAGAGGACACTATTCAGAGAGTGAAAAGACACCCTACAGAATGGGAAAGAATACATGCAAATATATTTTATGAGAGGTTAATATCTAGCACATACAAAGAAGTCCTATAACTCTAAATAACAATAATAACAAAACTCAAAAGGGGCAAAGGACTTGAATTTCTCTGAAGAAAATACACAAATGCTTAATAAGGTACTTAACATCATTAATCACTGGGGAAACGCAAATCAAAATCCCAGGGAGACATCACTTTGCACCCACTAGGGTGGCTATTATTTTTAATGGTAATCTCAGCCAAAAGGCTAAGAAATGATGGCTATTACTTTTTAAGAAGCCAAATGAAATATAACAACTGTTGATAGGTGCAGAAAAATTGAAACCCCGTGAATTGCTGGTTAGAATATAAAATGGTAAGGTCACTTAAAAAGTTTGGCAATTCCTCAAAAGTTAAACGAAGACCTTTCATATGACTCAGCAGTTCCACTCTCAGGTTCATAATCAAAACAGGGACTCAGACAGCTACTTGCATGCCACTGTTTATTGCAGCACTATTCACAATAGCCAACACACAGACACAACCGAAGTGTCCATCAACAAATGAACGGATAAACAAATGTGGTACACACATACAACTTAGCCATAAAACAGATTGAAGTTCTGATACATGCCACAACATGGATGAACCTTGCTTCATCATGAACGAATACATAGGTAATATATGCTATGAAGATAAGCATGTGGAAAAAGCCACACACAATAGGACTGTGTGATTCCACTTATATGAGGTAACTAGAAGGGACAAACTCATAGAGACAGGAGCTGTAGGAGACAGGAATAGAGATCTATTGTTTAATGATTACAATTTATATTTTGTAACCATTATACAGCTTAGGAAAAAGTGATGATAGTTATGCAATGTTGTAAATGTACTTAATGCCACTAAGTCGTGCATTTAAAAGTGTTAACATGGTTAAAAAAACTGTGATTCTAGCCCTGGCTGGTGTAGCTCAGTGGATTGAGCTCGGGCCTGCAAACCAGACAATTGTGGTTCGATTCCCAGTCAGGGCACATACCGGGTTGCAGGCCAGTTCCCTGCAGGCCAGTTCCCAGCAGGGGATGCATGAAGGCAACCATGCATTGATGTTTCTCTCCCTCTCTCCTTCCCTTCCTCTCTACAGATAAATAAATAAAATCTTAAAAAAAAAAACACAAAAATACTGTGATTCTATCAGGTCCAATGCTCCTCATTAATAACTTTGTGATATAACACCCCTGTTAAGATGCTAATGAAATTTACAAAGAATGTGAAACACTTATTTATATTACTTAAAAATCAAAATAATATCTGAATAGTAATCAACAAAAGAATTTTAAACGTATGGTTTTCATTGCCATTCAGTATGTAAATGCTACATTAGAATAAGTAATGAAATGGTCATATGCTTGTTTTTATAGATAGAATGAATGTTAATGAATCAGTCATAAATTCAAATTGATGATTGTGTAACGACTCTAATGCTCAAAATTAGCATTGCTACCCATGATGTGATTTTTCTGAAAGTGAACAGCTCATGTTAGAATATGGTATTCCATCTATTTGTATGATATTTTATTTCTTAAAAACTTAATATTAAAATTCAGAGAAAACTATAGGTTTAAATGTTTTATAGCTATATATTTTAGGATTCTATTTCCACATGTTTTGTGCATTAAAAATATGCACAAACATCTTTGTTAGTTCCATAGAATAAAGGACAATGTTTTGTTAAGTGGGTTATTCCAGAATACTGTAGTAGTACTACTAGCATCCTTGCCTATCACCTTTCTGCCCTTGGCAGTGGTACCCCCCCCACCCACTGTGACAATTTAAAATGCACTGAGGACATTATAACCCATTAAAGTAGAATAAGGAGCAAAGAACATAACCTTCCTATTGTCTGCCTCTCACTTAATGCTACATTTTAGAGTGCTAACTGAAAGACCTTTGCACTGTGGAGTCCTGGGAAAATCGTGAAGTAAACCTATATTTTGGACATGATAGTTTATCTCTAAGGCTTAAATTTATGAGGGACTGAAGGTGGAACATAGGAGAGGGGTTAATTATGGGAAAGAGGACAGTCTGAACATGGGTGCCATGGGCATGTGGATACATATATCATTATTTCAGGCATATAATGCTGAATCCAGCAATGGGGTTAGAGTAGATGCTCAATATATACTCACTGATAATTGATGTCACTGATTTTTAGATAAAAGAAAGGCACTGGTCATTGAACACGGCATTGGTTTATATTTGAAATTTCTGTTCAAAACAGTGATAATGATGCTAACAGCCCAGCGACAACCAATGAATTTTTCAGGGGGTCATAATAATCATATTCGTAAATTTGCCTCTGTTTAAATTTCAATTAGAAATCAAATGTAAGTCAGTGTATTTCTATTTCCAGCCTGAAGCATAGGTTGTTATCAGTAAAAGTGGGGTTCTCAAGAGAGAATATAAGAGATTCTGACATCCTATAAATTTCAAGAGGATTTTAGTTATCAATGTATTTCTGAAACCTCAAATAAAAGCATAGCTTACAAATGATAGAAAAAATGCAAATTGCCTCTTAATTGGAAATGGACAGGACTATTTGTGGATTTCTAATATCTTTATCTATAGAGATGTCTGCAGGAAAACTGATCCATCCCTACATTTTCTTTCTATTCTCCTCCTCCTCTTTTATTCTCCTTACCACATTTGCTAAATCCTAAATATTCTACCTTTATTTTGTCTCTTTGTGGTGAAAATTGTTTTAATCTGCCAGCTTTTGCTATCAATTTTAGCATTTCAAACTTCTCTCACAGTATGAAGTAATATCAAGATACCTTGTTCTAAAATTTCAAACAGTAGAATGTTATATTGAAATCTTAAAGATCATCAGAGATTGCAAGCTTTAGATTTCAATGACGTATTATTTTTCCTAAAAGACCAAAAAAGATAGTGCACAAGAGAATGCAGCAGGTTAATTGGTAAAAGGGACCTGTAGTCCCAGAAGTCTGTGTGGTGGGTGCCTGGCCTCACTTCCTCTGTGCTGTGGGGCACCACCTGAGAGCTGGGCTAGAATTGGACAGAAATAAAAAAAGAATCCAAGTCTGAATCTTTCAGTCAGGTCTGGGATAAGTCACTTAACACATATATCCATTTCCTTGTTTTTAAAATGACAAAATGCTTTCTTTCTCCCACAAAATACAGTAACTAGAAGTCTTTAAATGGGACCATAGAGTCTAATTTTATTAATAAAGTATTATTTTTCTTTTAAGAATAATAATTCTTGGGCACTTATCCCCTAAGCCACTATTCATCACGAAAGGAGAAAGCATTCGTAATGGTTGCCTTCATTTCACATGATTTATTGTTAATACTGAATATAGTTCTTAATGACTCCAAGCTTGAGCAGAACAACAAAACTTGATGTTTGAGATTTATTTTTACATTCAGATAAAATTTCCAGTATGCTATAAGCAATTAAAGAATATGGAAAGCCTTTGTTCCAATTTAGACTCTTTACAAACTTTAAAAATATACCACCATCTCTCTGACATGAAATAGTCTCCAGCTGGGAAAGTGTGTTACAGTAAAACAGTGGAGACTTAGGTTTAAAAGCTTGTCTGTAGAAATCACATAGGAACTTCACAAGACAAAGCACAGGAAAGACATATACACTAAAAATACTGGCTTTTGGAGATAACTGATTATTACTGGGAATAATTACATCAGATTTGTTTATGAGAGGAGACAAAAGCCACAATTCTCATTAAAATTGCAAAGAAAAAAGTTAATAAAATAGGACTTTAAAAAAATAGAAAAGACAAGATCTGGCCATTTGTAGATGAAACCTATAATTAGCTGACTCCTGGGTATTCTCTTCTAATAAGTTGACTGTGGTTCATGGACACCAGGTGCAATGCAAGATTCTCAGGCTGCACTTGCTGCTTTTACACCTTCTGCAGCCCCAAGACTCAACTGACCTTAGCTCACCGAACACACGTGAAGTATCTTCTCCCATTTCGCTAAGCGGTAATTTACAGACTTGCAAAAAGATTTCTCAGAGCAGCTCTTCCATTAGATAACTCCTTCACTTTTACATTTTCCTCCCTTTACACACACACACACCAATATACATGGGCAGAAGTAGGTTTACAGTTGTGAGTATGCAACACACAGTTTTTAATATTATTTATTAATTATTGTATTTATTTGTATTAAAATTGTAAACCTACCTTTTCTATATCTGTATATTCAAATTTGGAGGAAATCAAAGGGATGTATACTTTTAAAATATTTAGAGTTAGAAATTGGACCTTAATTCCTCCATGAGATTTTCACACAGTGTAAAATAAAATATATATATTCATACATACACTCTATTGTATGTATAGAGAGTATATTATGTGTGTATATTACACACATAATAATATATGTGTAAAATATATAATATATTATATAATCTATTATACATATGTTATATGTAACTATATATATATGTGTGTGTGTGTGTGTGTGTATATATCTCCCCAAAATCACTACTTCAAAACCAGTGCTACTACTTTTGAGGATTTGTGATATGTATTGATTTAGGTTTCATGTCACCAAGAAGAGACTGAAATTAAAGATGCAAAATAAGTACTAGTAAATTTTCAACAGCAATCTTCTCACTTGTAAACAACTGTGTATAGAAAGGCAGTGAGCTAACCGGGCGCTGTCCCTCATTCTGTCAAAAAAATAACAGAGCAGCTTGAACAAGTCACTTTCCCTGATTGACTGATTTTAATATCCCTTTATCTCTAACCTTCCTCATTACCGATTATATGTATATGAACACATTTCTGTATCAGAGACATGACCTCTAGTATATTGAAAGATTTAAGAGCTACACTCACATGCTTTCTACTAGATAGTACAGAATTAGCATTGTGACGGAATGCAGGTGTAGGTGATATTAGCGACAATGTCCAAGTAGGCATTTCTGGGGTCCTTTACTCCTCAGAAACGCTAATAGATCCAGCATCAATCTTACAAGAACTCAGAGAAATGGAGTAGGCCCACCACATGCTTGTTTTGTTTTCCACAGTTTGCCTTCCATCATTTCACTTTCCATAGTTTCATGGTGTAAGGGTATTAAATGGAAAATTCCAGAAATTATCAATTAATAACTTTTAAATTGAGCACTCTTCTGTATAGCATGATGAAATGCTTGTGCACTAAAATTCACAGCAACACAATTCACAATAGGCAAATGATGGAAATAACCCAAGTGTTCATCAACTGATAAATGTATTAACCAAATGCAGCATATCCATGTGCTAGAATTTTAACAAGACATAAAAAGGAATGAAATCATATATCCTACAACATAGGTGGATGGACCTCAGAGACATTATCCTAAGTTAAGGACACTAGACACAAAACATCACATATTGTACAATTCCATTAATATGAAATATCCAAGTTAGGTAAATATAAGGAGACAGAAAGCAAACTAGTGATTCCCGGGTGATTGAGGAAAGGAGGGAATGAATAGCAACTGCTGGTTGAGTATGTTTCCTTTTCGGGAGATGAAAATATATTTTTATTCTATTACAGTTGTACCAATTTTTCCATCATTGTTCTCTCTCACCCTCCACCACCCTCTGCCACAGTCAATCCCCACGATGTTGTCTCTTTCCATTGGTTTTTTTATACATGTTCCTTGACGAGACTCTTCCACTTCTTTTCCCCAGTATTCCCCAACCACCTCTCCTGTGGTACCTGCCAGTCTTTTCCTTGATTCCATGCCTCTGGTTCTATTTTTTGTAATTATTAATTTTGTTCATTAGGTACCACTTACAGGTGAGATCATATGGTATTTGTTTTTTGCCACCTGGCTTATTTCACTTAGCATAATACTCTCCAGTTCCATCCATGCTGTTGCAAAGAGTAGGAATTCTTTCTTTCTGCTGCATAGTATTACATTGTATAAATATACCACAGCTTTTTGATGTGCTTGGCTATTGTGAAGAACACTGTTCATGAACATTGGGGTGCATAGGTTTTTTTTGAATTGATGTTTCAGAATTCTGGGGGTATAATCCTAGCAGTGGGGTGACTGGATCAAAAGGCAGTTCCACTTTTAGTTTTTTGAGGAAATTCCTTACTGTTTTCCACAGTGGCAGCACCAGTCTACATTCCCACCAACAGTGCATTAGGGTTCCCTTTTCTCCACATCCTCACCAGCATTCGTTTTTCGAATTGTTAATGATGGCCATTCTACTGGTGTGAGGTGGTATGTCATTGTGGTTTTAATTTGCATCTCTCTGATGGCTAGTGATGCTGAACATCCTTTCATATGTCTCTGCGCCCTATGTCCTCCTTGAGAAGTTTCTTTCCCAATTTTTAATTGGATTTATTGTCTTCCTGATGTTGAGTCATATGAATTATTTATATATTTTGGAGATAAAACCCTTGTCTGAGGTATTTTTGGCAAATGTGTTTTCCCATTTGGTTGGTTTCCTTTTCATTTTGCTGATGTTTTCTTTAGCTGTGCAGAAGCTTTTTAAATTGATATAGTCCCACTTGTTTTCTTCTTTCCTTTATATTCCTTGCCCCAGCAGATATATCACTGAAAATATTGCTGTATGGGACATCTGAAATTTTACAGCTTAAGTTTTTCTCTAAGATTTTTATGGTGTCACAACTTATATTTATGTCCTTTATCTATCTTGAGTTTATTTTTGTGTATGGGGTAAGTTGGTGGTCTAGTTTTTTTTTTTATGTACCTGTTCAGATCTCAGAAAACTATTTGATGAAGAGGCTAGTTTTACTCTATTATATGCCCCTTATTACTTTGTCAAATATTAATTCACCATAGAGATGTGGATTTATTTCCAGGTTCTCTATTCTGTTTCATTGGTTTTTGTGTCCATTCTTATATCAGACTATTTGGATTACAGTGGCCTTATGACATAGTTTAATATCAGGTATTGTGATTCCTCCTACTTTGTTCTTCTTTCTCAAGGTTGCTGAGGCTATTCATGGTTGTTTATGGTTCCATATAAATTTTTGAAATATTTGCTCTAAATCTGTGTAATTTCTCATTGCTATTTTAATAGGGATTGCATTGAGTCTGTAGATTGCTTTGGGTAGTATGGACATTTTAATA
The DNA here is from genome assembly GCF_021234435.1 of Artibeus jamaicensis. Classification (NCBI taxonomy): domain Eukaryota; kingdom Metazoa; phylum Chordata; class Mammalia; order Chiroptera; family Phyllostomidae; genus Artibeus; species Artibeus jamaicensis. The sequence continues at coordinate 2,559,123 of NW_026522036.1, forward strand.
ATGTTATTTCTTCCAATCCATGGGCATGGTATATATTTCCATTTATTTTTGTCTTCCTTAATTTTTTTCTTCAATGTTCTGTAGTTTTCTGAATACAGGTCTTTTACCTCCTTGGTTAAGTTTATCCTAGATACTTTTTCTTTGTTGTTGTTGCTATAGTAAATGGGATTATCCCCTAGTTTCTCTTTCTGATATTTCATTGTGGTGTACAAAAATGCCTTTGATTTCTAAATATTGACTTTGTATCCCAGTGTTTTGCCAAATTTACTTAGTAGGTCAAGTAGTTTTTTGGTGGAGTCTATAGGGTTTTACTTTCCTCCTTTCCGACTTGGATGCCTTTTAAGTCATTTTCTTGGCAAATCATTGTGGATAGAACTTCCAATACTATGTTGAATAGAAGTGGTGAAAATAGACACCCTTGTCTTATTCCTCATCATAAGGGGAAAGATTTTAGTTTTTGAGCACTGAGTATGATGTTGGCTACAGGTTTCTCATATATAGCCTTTATTATTTTGAGGTATGCTCTCTCTACTCCCACTTTGCTGAGTGTTTTTATCATAAATGTGTGCTGTATTTTATCAAGTACTTTTTCCACATCTATTGATATGATCCCGTCATTTTTGTCTTTTGTTTTGTTTATGTGGTGTATAACATTTATTGATTTGTGAATATTGTACCATCCTTGTATCCCTGGGATGAATCCCACTTAATCATGGTGTATGATTTTTTAATGTATTGCTGTATGTGGTTTGCCTATATTTTGTTGAGGATTTTAGCATTTATGTTCATTAATGATATTGGCCTGTAGTTTTCTTTCTTTGTTGTATCTTTACCAGATTTTGACAGTAGGATAATACTGGCCTCATAAAAAGTGTTTGGAAGTTTTCCCTCTTCTTGAATATTTTGAAAATGAAACAGTTTTTGAAGGAAACTATTAGTTTTTCTCTAAATGTTGGTAATATTTGCCTGTGAAGCTGTCTGGTCAAGGGCTTTTGTGTGTCAGGAGTTTTTTGATTACCAGCTCCATTTCACTAGCTGTTATCCATGTATTCAGGCTTTCTGCCTCTTGATTCAGTTTTAGAAGATTATATTTTCCTAGAAATTTATCCATTTTGCCCAGATTGTGAAATTTTTTGGCATATAGTTGTCCATAGTAATTTCTTACAATCCTTTGTATTTCTGTGGTATTTATTTTAATTTCTCCTCTGTTCTGATTTTTAAAATCTGGGTTCTTTTTTTTTTTTTAATTAATCTGGTTAAAGGCTTGTAGATTTTATCTTTTCAAAGAACCAGCTCCTGGATTTAGTAATCCTTTGGATTATTCTTTTAGTCTCTATGTAATTTAATTCTCTTCTGATCTTAATTGCTTCCCTCTTTCTACTCACTCTGGGCTTGTTTGTTGTTGTTCCTCTACTTCTTGTAGACATAATAGATTTAGATTGTTTATTTGAAAATTTTCTTTTTTATGTAGGCCTGTATTGTTATGAATTCCCCTCTCATGACTGCCTTTGCTGTGTCCTATAGGTTTTGGGTAGTGTATGTTCATTTTCAATCATTTCCAGAAACTTTTTATTTCTTCCTTGATCTCATTTTTTACCCATTCATTATTTAATAGCATGTTATTTAGTTTCCATGCATTTGTATGTTTTGGGGTTTTTTCCTTCAGGTCGATTTCTAGTTTCAAGCCATTGTAATCAGAGAAGATGCTTGATATGATTTCAATTTTCTTAAATTCATTGAGGCTTGTTTTGTGTCCTACTGTGTAGTCTATCTTTGAAAATGTTCCATGTGCATTTGAGAAAAATGTATATTTTGCTTCTTTGGGGTGAAAAGTTCTGTATGTAGCAATTAAGATCAAATGGTTGATCTTGAGTGTTGTTCAATGCCAAAATATCCTTGTTGATTCTTTGCTTGGAAGATCTGTCCATTGTTGACAGTGGAGTGTTAAAATCATCTATTATGAGTGTGTTTCTAACTGTATCTTTCTTGAAGTCCTCCAAGATTTTCCTTATATATTTGTGTGCTCCTATATTGGGTGCATATATGTTTACAATGAATATATATTCTTCATAAGAATTTTCCCTTAAGTATTATGAAGTGTCCTTCTTTGTCTCTTGTATGGCCTTTATTTGAAACCTAATTTGTCTGATATAATTATTCCTATACCAACATTTTATTTTTCATGTCCATTTGCTTGGAACATTTTTTCCATTCCTTTACTTTCAGTCTGTAGATCTTTTGTTCTAAGATGGGTCTCTTGTAGACAACATATATGTGGGTCATGTTCTCCTATCCATTCATCTCTCCTATGTCTTTAGATTGGAGCATTTAATTCATTTACATTTAAGCTTATTATTAACAGGTACTTATTTAATGCCATTTTTGTGCCTGTGTTCCTCTTTCTCTTCTTTCCTTCATCTTCTTGAACAGTTCCTTTAGAATGTCTTGCAATGCTTTTTTGGTGGAGATGTACTCTTTTAGACTTATTTTGTCTTGGAAATTTCTTATTTCACCTTCCATTTTAAATCTGAGCCCTGCTGGGTAGGGTAGTCTTCGTTGCAGACCTTTGCTTTTCATTACTTGGAATATTTCTTGCCATTCCTTTCTGTCTTGTCATGTTTCTGTTGAGAAATTAGCTGATAACCTTATCAGAGCTCTCTTGTATGTTACTAGCTGTTTCACCCTTGCTGACTTTAACATTCTATCATTGTCTTGGAATTTTGCCATTTTAATTATAATGGGTCTTGAAGTGGGCCTCTTTGGGTTCCTCTTGATTGGAACCCTCTGTATTTCCTGGGCTTGTGTGACTTTTGCTCTCATCAGGTTAAAGAAGTTTTTTGTCATTACTTTTACAAACAAGTTTTCTGTATCCTACTATTCTTCTTCTGGTGTTCCTATTATATAGATATTATTAGGTTTCATGTTGTTCTGAAGCTTCCTTAACCCCTCTTCATTCTTTTTGAGCCTTTTTTTCATTTTGTTGGTCTGTCTGGGAATGTTTTTCTACCTTATTTTCCAGCTCACTGATTTAATCCTCTGCTTCATCTAACCTGTTTTTAATTCCTTCTCCTGTATTCTTCATTTCAGATATTGTATTTTTTATTTCTTCCTGGCTCTTATGGGTAGTTTCTATGTCCTTTTTTAATGCTTGTGTAATTCACTGTAAGTTCCTTGTATCTTCCCTGGAGTTCTTTGTAGTTCTCACTGAGCTCCTTCAGCATCCTTACAACCATGATTAGGAACTTGATGCCTAGTAGTTTGCTTGCCTCAATTTCATTTATCACTCTTTCTGGAAATTCCACTTTCCCTTTCAATTGGGAAATGTTTCTTTGTCTCCCCATTTCTGTTGACTCTTCTTGTTTGTCTCTGCATATTAGATTAATCTCCTTTGACTCCCTCTCTTTGTACTGTGATCTTTATGGTAGGAGAACTGTAGGACTCAGTGGGGCTGTCCACTTAATCTCCTGAGCACAAAGCTGTTTATGTGGGCTCTCTGGTTATAATTTGGTTTTGGTTGTTGGGTATTCTTTGGTGGGTCCTTTGCTCCAGCTGGGTGACTGAGATTACTCTGCCTACTACATCTTGTATACTGCTTAACAGGGAATAATACCAAACAGCCCAGGAAAGACACCCACACCTGCAAAAATAACCCCCACCAATAACCACACTATCAACAGCAAATGAGCCAATATTAATAAAAGTGTAAAGAGGTTAAAACTATTATAAGAAAGGAAAAATAAATGCACGATGATTAACTGAAAGAAAAGTGATTTTCCAAGGGGAGAGGGATGAGCAATAATAAGAGTAGAGAATAGAGACAAAGAGAGAAAGAGAATGAAATCATATTGTAAATTAAAAAAGGATGAAAGGAAGGTGGATGAGAATAAGGGAAGAAAGCATATAATACTAAGATTAAACCAAAATTAAAATATTATACACACACACACACATACACACATATGCATATATGAAGAGAGAAAACAACAAATAGATATTGATATAGATATATGGATAAAATAGGGACCCAACAGGAGAACAAATGAAATAAGATTAATATAGGTGGGATGGGAATAAAAGGGAAAAAAGAAAGAAAAGCTTAAGAGATTCCTAGAGTAAAGAGAAGTTATTTTGAGAGGATCAGGGGAGAGGGAACACTAAGAGATAAGAATGAAGACCAGGGTAAGACAGGGGAAAATTAAAATTTAAAATAAAAGAACACATGAAACTTCCAGCCAAGATGGAGGCACAGGTAGACACTCTGATGCCTCCTCACACAACCAAAAGAAGGACAACAATAATGTAACAACAACAACAACAACAAAAAACCCCAGAAATGACAGAAAACTGAACTGTATGAAAGTCCAACAACCAAGAAGTTAAAGAAGACACATTTATCCAGACCAGTAAGAGAGATAAAGATGGACAGCTGAGCAGAGAGGACTCGTGGCAAGGAGGTGGCTGGAGGACTGGGGCAGGCAAGGGAACAGCTGGACAGCAAGGCAGCAGTGCGCTGACCTGGCCAGGTGGCGGATTGTGGACTGGGAGTTTCTATATTCACTCACAGATAAACGAGGAGAAATATCTGGGGAATGTGATAGACTGTGAAACCCAGGGCCCCAGCGTAGGGAAATAAAACCTCAAACCACTGACTGAAAACACCCATGGGGGTTGAGGCAGAAGTGGGACAAACTCCCAGACTCACAGGAGAGTTCATTGCAGACACCCCACAGAATCTTAGAATGTACACAAACACACCCACCCTGGAATCATCACCAGAAGGGCCCAATTTGCTTGTGGAAAACAGGGGAAATGACAGAAATCATGCGGATAAAGGAGCAAGCACAACTGTTCCCTCTCTGACCCCTCTCCCACATATAGTCTCACAACACAGCTATGTGGGTGGCCCCACCCTGGTGAATACCTAAGGCTCTGCCCCTCACTTTGTAACAGGTGGACCAAGACAAAAAAAAAAATGGCCCAAACAAAAGAACAGATCAAAGCTCCAGAAAAAATACAACTAAGCAATGAAGAGATAGCCAACCTATCAGATGCTCACAGATTTGCTTGAATATAGTTGTAAATTAGATGAAAAAGTGAAGGCTATGCTAAGTGAAATAAAGGAAAATGGGATTCAAATCAACAGTGTGGTCCAGAAGGAAGAAACAAACATTCAAATAGAACAGAATGAAGAAACAAGAATTCAAAAAAAAAAAAAAAAAGGAGAGGTTTAGGAACCTCAAGTGCATCTTTAAATGTCCTAACATCCCAATCATAGGGGTACCAGAAGGAGAAGAGGAAGAACAAGAAATTGAAAACTTACTTGAACAAATAATGAAGGAGAACTTCACCAATCTGGCAAAGGAAATACACTTTCAGGAAATCCAGGAAGCTCAGAGAGTCCCAAAGTAGTGGGACCCAAGAAGAAAAGCACTAAGGTACATCATAATTATATTAGTCAAGATTACAAATAAGGAGAGAATCTTAAAAGCCGCAAGAGAAAAGGAGAGTGTTACCTACAAAAAAGTCCCATCAGACTTTCAAGCTGATTTCTCAGAAGAGACCTTACAGGCAAGAAGAGGCAGGAAAGAAGTATTCCAAGTCATGAAAGGCAAGAATGTACATCTAAGATTGCCCTATCCAGCAAAGCTATTATTTAGAATGGAAAGGAAGATAAAGTGCTTCTCAGATAAGGTCAAGTTAAAGAAGTTCTTCATCACCAAGCCCTTATTATATGAAGTGTTAAAGGGATTTATCTAAGAAGAAGATAAAAAATATGAACAGTAAAATGAAAACAAACATATAGTTATTAACAACTACACCTAAAACAAAAACAAAAACAAACTAAGCAAACAACGAGAACAGGAACAGAATCACAGAAATGGAGATAACAGGGAGGGGGAGGGGGAGGGGGAGAGAGGTGGATAAGATACAGAGAATAAGTATCATAGATGGTAGGTAGAAAATAGACAGGGGAGGTTAAGAATAGTATAGGAAATGTAGAAACCAAAGAAATTATATGTATGACCCATGGACATGAACTAAAGGGGGGAAATGGGACAACTGTAATAGTATAATCAATAAAATACATTTAAAAATAAAATGAAATAAAAAAAGGAAGGAGGAAGGCAAAATGGAGTAAAAAAGTAGACCAGTAAAATTTGACAGAGTACAAAAATAGTGACTATCTAGAGACAAAATTGAAGAAATGCAACCACCACAACCACCTTGTCCACAACCAACAAGGAAAGATTGATTAAGGTGGAGAGAGAATAAGGTTATTTTAAAAATGGTAAAAAAAAAATGTGAAATGACTAATCACAAGTAAAAGTTGTTTTGAGAGGCTAGAAGTTGGGGAAATAGAGTGAGTCATAGAAACAAGTTGTAGCAAGAAAATAGAATTTAAAACAAAAAATAAGAGGAGGAAGGAAGAAGGTAAAATGGACCAAGAAGGGCAGAGCAAAATATGAGATTTGAAATAAACTATAATATAAAACCTGAGGACATATTAGGCCCAAACTTGAAGAACAAGAAATGAATGTTAAAAAGCTATGCAGGAGAGAAAATAGTGCCAATCATAAAGAATACTAAAGGGACCAGTGCCTGAGGAACTGTGTAGCTCATAGTGTCTGGTGAATAAGACTTTCAAAGCTTTTTCTTCTTTCCCCTGTGAAAATGTACCCAGCAGAACACTCCTGAGTCTGACCTCGGTGATCTGCATGGCCCGTAATCCTGCAGGTGGGGGTTGGGCTTGCCTATCTGTGGTGGTTGCGGAGGTGAAAATATCTTGAAACAAACTAAAATCATTCATTAATACATATATATATGCATATGCTTCCCTCATCTAAGTATGATGAAGGTTAGAGCAATTTATTCACTACTTTTGGCAATGTTCACTATTAGTGAGCTTTCTGAGTAAAGGTTTTCTAGAAATTTGATAGGCATATATTTAATTTAGACTCTACTACTGTACAATATATACATTCCAGTGATCAATTAATCTTATACTAATATAAGGGAATTTTATTGCATGCCCTTATATGGAAAATTCCTTAAAGGCAAGGTATCATCAAGGTTCTGAGAAATGATCTGATAATGTGCCTGACTCTCCTATAGTGACTAAGTTCCTAAACAGAAGAGGAAATATTAACAACTTCCATAATCAACTCTATTACAAGACAAAAGTTTATTCTCTCTGTTTTACAGGTGGGTTAAGCTGGATCTGTTTTACGTTTCTCCATTTCTGTGAAATTAACGATCTAACTAGGGTATGTTCTTTACATTTTGATGTTAGAAGCACAAGAATGCAAGCAGAAACTCATGAAGCTCCTTAAGTCTTAGTTTTGAAACTGCCACACTCTCACATCTGTCCACTTGCCAATTGCTCACTTAATTCTAAGTCCAAATTCAAAATCAAGGATTGTTACTAACAATAATAAGGTTTTAGTTAAGAGGTGGATGCAGGATGGAGTAAAATTTGGTTCAATAATTCAGATTAACACAGGAAGTATAGTGCCTTATTTATTTTTCCCCAGAACATGACATGGTGATGGCTACCTAGCACATAACAAATAAGAAATGTCTGTTAAACTAAATGGAATCAAAGTATTATTTTTTTACTCAAATCTGTGTTGGGTCTTACTGATTGCAATCAGTAGACACTGACTCTCATTAACTTGAAATGAAGAAATTTTGGGAAACATTTTGTTTAGCCCACAGAATTGACAGGAAGTTTAATAAAAATGTCAAAGAATATACAAGAACCAGGATGACATTAGTGAACCTGAAAAGGTGATATTTAATCAGATCTGTCTGGGTAGTATTGATAAAATGATTTAATATCTGTGGCTATTTGTAGAGCATATAATCTAGGAGAGCAGGGTATTATTTTGTTTGTTTGCTTAAATCTTTTATGTGCACTGAGCTCATTCTCTAGAAAGTAACTGGATAGAGAATAGGCATAAAAATTAACAAATACATATTTAATGAGGAAATGTATTTCTATTCTTGTCCTAGTTCAATCTGATTTAAAGTTCTAGGAGATAGAATCTGCCTGCCTGAGTTTGGTAACATACCTAGCAGGTGACTAACTATTCACTCACCTTGATTTATCATCCCATAGATTCTGCATATAAGAGGTAGGAGTAATTCCCTCCCCCCAAATTGAGATGCTATTTCTGGAAACTGGGTGGTTACATATGTGTATTAAACTGATTATATTCCTAGCCTACTTAGAAATCTCATGAATCATGATTGTATCTATACAAGAGTGTAAACCTCTTCTATGAGGTCTTCCGAGAAAATATCCAGCAATGTAATATGGAAAATAGAGGCATTTATTGGAGAAGATATAAAAAACTTTGTACATAGGATAATGATGTCTCAGTCCCCTTCAAAGTAGGCACCTTGGGACCTCACACAGTTCTTCCAATCACCATTAGCTACTCTGTCATATTTTTTCTGAATCCCATTGATGGTCTGAAATCTCTTACATTTCAAAGGTGATCTGAGTTTTGGGAAGAGGCAGAAGTCTCAGGGTGCCAAATCTGGACTGTAGGGGAGCTGAGTTACCTGGGTGATGTGTCGTTTATCTAAAATCTCTGCGTGAGAAATGAGGCGTGAGTGGGCTCATTGTCATGATAAAGCTGCTAGTCACCCATTGCCCATAGCTGCAGCCTTCTGAACTGTCCAAATAGTTTCTGTGGATGAATGTTCAAGCTTAACACAAAATTTGATGTAGATTTGTTGCTCTACTTGCTCGGTCACTTTGAATGTGATGGTCACATGCTGACTCAATGGCATCTACTGCCCCCACTGACTAGTACAGTGAAGTCATCATTGTTCACACATGTGCATTCCAGTCTGTTCTTTTCGGTTGCCAGGTTACATTGATTCATGCAAACTATTCTCATTATATTAATAATGGTTAGACTTTTTCTGGACAGACCTCATACATGAGTCTTCAAAACCTAGTCCTGTTATTTCTTTCCAGACTCATTCTATATCACTGTTGCATTTTATACCCAAGTCTCTAGCCTTTCTGAATGTACCACATGCATGCCACACTACTTCATTTTTTGATGTATTGATTAGCATATAGTTACTGTTACAAGGGAAACAGTAAATTCTGCTGCTCTGAGGAAGTGCAAATGTAAGCAGACAATCCAGAGTGGACAAGATCCAGGTCACTTCTGGTTCTTCTATTAGGTTGCTGCACCATTTCCTATGATAGAGCCCTCATCTTCATGGTTAAAGGTGACTCAATATCAGTATATTCTTCAATATATTAAGTAGAGGAGAGAAAAAGAAGAAGAAGATGGGAAGAAAAATAAGTACTTTTTAAAAACAGAATATAACCTAGAACCTGCAAACATGATTTCTTCTTACCTCCTGATGTTACATGGCCACATAAAAATGTTGTAGGAGCCCTGAATGGGGAAGCCATTTGGTTGGAGCACAGTCCCATCCACCAAATGGTAGCGGGTTTGATTCTCCATCAGGACACATATCTAGAGTTCGAATCTCTATTGGGGTGTGTATGGGAAGCAACCTTCAATCTCTTTCTCTTTCTCTCTATCAAATCAGTGTAAGAAAAACATATCCTCAACTGAGGATTTAAAAAATTATGTTGAGGACAATTAATTTTTTTAAAAGAAGGGGGGATGAATACTGGAAAATTAATAATTCCTATCGCAGATGTTTTTGCACACTTTCTCTTACTGGAGTGCCATACTTCCTCCCTGTGCCTATGGCATTGATGGTGAGTTTATCCTGGGAAACTAGTTCATGGAGATTTAGTTGCTGCATTTTGGAACTTTAGTGCCTTTACTTTGGAACTTAGCACTTATCGCTCTGTCTCCTTAAAGACATGGAACTTAATTAACTTAAGCATACTTTTATTTCCACTGGCAAGATCAGTTCCTTCTTGTTGAACCATCATGAACTCTTAAGAGTATATTTTCATTCCAACTCACTATCTTATAACAAAATGTTACTCATGTTCATTAGTAATATCAGGAAAAAATGATAGGGAATGGGAGGTACTTGTACAAAGAGTTTTTGCCTTCAACCTGAGTATCTTAAATCCATTCATCAAAGCTTAACAACAACAACAAAAACTAATATTTCACAGATGTCTCTGGATGCAAATTTTCTTGGATAAGGCCCGTTTGGTATTATTTATTCAAATCTATACAGAGATATATCAGATGCAGGAGTACTATAACATATGCCTTGAATATATGTAAATAATATTTTAAGGATAATGTTCATCATAACTCAGTATGCAAAGCAATGTACCCATTCTGAGACTGGCTATATTCCAAAACAGAACTGGAAACTAAGACATTGGATCACTGATAACATCATTCTCTGCGTTTATGTTTCAATATGGTAAACGTAATTTTTGTTAAACATAGTTTTCCTTCAAAACAAACATTAACAATTAAAATCCCATTCAGTGCTTGGTACTTTGAAAGTCTCAGTTGCTTTTTTTAGTGCAGTTTCCTTCTGTTAAACTATTACTTAATTATTGAGACAGTTTCCTAATGATGAATAAGACATTTAATACATAATACAAACAGACTCTAGTTGACATCCCAAGTTTCATCATATCAGTTTAACCTTCCTGATCCACCAGGGTAAAAGAAGCAGAAAAGCAAGTATTACTTTAAAAAAAAAGTAATCACCCTGCGACTTGGCGATTATGTATTAGTTCTTTACCTGAGACCTAATGTAACTGGGGATGGGGGTGGTTCTCTGGAAATGGGAGAGAGGTTGGGTGGGGAAAACTGGCAGAGCAGAAGACGCTGGGGGAGCCCTTAAAAGGATAGCGTGCCCCTCGCTCCCAGGGGCTGGAGGTTCTGAGCCCAGGGTCTTGGGGACTCAGTGGCTCCAGAATGTTACTAGTGTCCCTGCCTGAGCACTCCAGGGCCTTGAGCGAGCTCTGCTAGGAGGGGAGAGGAGGAGGCGCTGGCCTTTGGACTGGGACCGGGGAGGAGTTTACCTGGGTAACAGGCCCTGCACCCTCCCTCCGCACAGGATACTACAGCTTCCCTTAGCCCATGCCTCTGAAACTAGCCCAGCTAGCCTGGTTCCCCTTTCCCAGATAAGAAACTGCAGCAGTTCCCTTCTGCCTGTGCCTGGTGAAGACTTGAGTGCAGGCAGGGGACAGGACCACCTGCAGCCCTCACTTTCCTCCAAGCGGCATCCCAGTTGCAGCAGGACACTGAACCACTCGGATCTTAGGCCCCACAGGGTTGGAAGCGGCTCTCCAGAGGCAGGGCCCCCCACTGGGATGTGCACCTCACCTTTCTGGGCTCCAGCCTCTGAGATGCTATGGCCCGGTGCAGCAGGCCTCTGTGGGTCCTGAACTGCTTCCATTCTCCTGCCCTCAGAGCTGCGTACAGAGGCTCCTCAGGGCTGGATTTCCCCCTGCATGACTGTCTACACTGACCTGGCAGTTTACCCCAGACCCAGAGAAAGAGAACAAGAGAGAGCTGCTGTGAGACAGCGGCCACTCTGAAAACCCGCAGATGCATACCCCAGAGAGGATGGAGACCCATTTTATTCCAGTAGCTGGCTTAAACTCCAAAAGGACAGATAAGCAATGACTGGGAACTTCTCAGTTTCGTTCTGGACTTTAATGTTCCTGGGGTGGTTGGTGTACCATGCTTTGCAAATGAAGTTGGCTTGGAGTGTTTCCAACCCTCTCGAACTGGGTTTCATGTTCATAAACACCTGTATCCTTCCTCACATCTTTGAAGTATGTATATATAATGCAACACGTTCCTGAATTCCATGCTGCCTGGTTACATTAAGAATATTTTGATAGGAATGAAAAATCCAGTCAAACTTCAAATTTGGTTTTATTAAGACCACAAAACAAAAACTGCCAAGTAGCTGATGGTGCTATTTATTTATTTATTTAAACTCTGGATTCATTTTAAAAATTATGATCATCTAGTCAGGATTCATCTAGATATTTTAGAGCAACTGTATCGGTCATCTCTGTGTGTCTTCCTCAGTATAATCTGAGTTTATGAGAAGAAAATTTTACATTTCCTTGATGCTTAAACCCTCGGAAAAATTGTTCTAGTAATATCTCTTCTCGCTTCTTATGGTCTTGGGTACCTTTTCTTTATATCATCAAATCTCAGATCATGACAGAACTTGAAAACTGCCAACAAACTCTGACTAAATAGTAACAGACAAAAGAGAAAAAGCTGTGTGTATTACCCAGGCAAGTTAAAAACATTGAGCCACAGCTAAATAGAATGTCCTAACATTAATATGAAAAGCATGACCCAATGTTCTTGAAGTTTTTAATAGTCATGCACAAATATTGAAACATTTCATGTGTCAGTTCATATATTTTCTTGACAACACATTTATTAAACTTATTTGTTCAACGTATCAGCAGAAGTAAACAAAAATACTTTCAAAGTAATACATTTGGGCTTAAACACAGATTTAAAAAGATATTGAATAGACTCCCAGAATTTTGTCCCTGTGACTTCTACCCCATAGGAGGGAACAGAAAAGCTTTTCTGGAAACATCTTTAAGTCTGAATGACATATTAGTATTAGGTGGAGTGAAATGTAAGCCCTGTCTTAAAACACTTTCTAAGCCCATTATAGTATTCAGCTTTACCCATATTTTCTAAGTCAAATTTTCTACTTAAAATTAAGATTTTCATTATGTATTTTTGCTTGATTCTGTAGTGTTTGTAAATTCATTTTTAAAAATGATCTTAGTCTTCATGATTACAGATTTTATACTTCAAGTCTATTCTCTCCCTGTATTGATCTGTACTCAATCAGCATTCCAGTGAATCTTATGAAATAAGGAATTTATAATAGAAATTAGAAATTAATCAATTGTACAAGAAAATAAGGAAATAAAAGCATAAAAAGAATGGTAAAAAGATCAGAGAAAACTTACTTATTAAGCAGCTCTGGAACAGGCAAGTGAATCTGAGCTTCAAGAAAATTTGGAAGAATAGGCACATCTGTCTGCTGTGGCAGGGTGATGCAGAAAGGCTGATGTTGATGGCAGGCTATTGTCCCTACAGGGTTAACCCATTGAAGTTTTCAGCAAAGTGTGTGGTTGGAGGCCTTAGGTCATGGTTGGTTGGCAGGGCTGGAACTCATAAAGGAAGTTGCCTAGGGAGAGAACCGGAACAAGAGAAAGCCTCTGGAAACCTTGCATTTGAATCTCACTGCCTCTGTCCAACAAGCTACAGAACATAAATGTTCTACTTTGCTTATATCTGCCACACCTCACACAACTACTTTGCCAACTTTAACTTGAAAGAATAAAGAAAATTCCGGGAAATACAGTTCCCAACATAATGAAGATAATAGAACAATCCAGCTCAGTCCATCCTTTGTCAATTTGACGCGTGCACAGACTTCCTTAACCATGTTTAACTCCCATGTAAAGGTGACATGCTTCTTTCTAACATTACCCACAAATCCCTGCTTTTATACAGCAAACACTCTGACGTTCTCCCAACACATGTTACTCAAAGCCCAGTTTATCTTTGGATGTTTTTCTCTTCTAACAGTCACATTTCTCCTCTTGACATTCTGTAACTTAAATAGTGAAATATAAGATTGACTGTTATTAATACTTACTAGTAAGAAAAAACAAAACAAAAATAATCTCTAATCTCTCTGGATAATCTCTAATCTCTCATAGGTAATATGTAGGGAGGTATGTAGATAGATATGTGTATAAAGATATGGACACATATGCCTCGGTATATTCATATGTGTATTACGTGTTAATGGACTTTCTGATCATAGGTATTATTTACTTCCTTTTTCCTTCTGTTGCCCAGTCTGAATATAATCAGGGATATATAGATAGATATAGGTATAGATATAGATATACTGTATTTTTGGACTATAAGATGCACTCTACCCAAAAATTTGGGAGGGAAATGGGGGTGCATCTTATAGTCTGAATGTAGTTTGCCTGGCTTGCTGTAGGGGGGCAGCAGCCTATGTTTATGTTATTTAATATTTTACTACATTTTTTGCTTCAAAATATTTTTTCCTATTTTCCTCCTCTAAAACTTAGGTGTGTCTTATGGTCCGGTGCATTTTATAGTCCTAAAATATAGTAGATATAGATATAGATAGATAAAAATCATCAGGAACCCTTCTCTTAGATCAGTATTGAGCCTGTATATTTAATTGGAGGAAAATGTCAGAGAATTCCATGCAAGTCTTCCACTTGTTGGAGCATTTTCTTTCCATGTAACAATAAAAAGGGGATTTTTTTTTGTTTTGCTTACTTGTTTTACATTGTTTTGCTTTCAATGGAAAATAATAAGGTAGGCAGGTAGATAGATGATAGATAGGTACATACATACACAGACAGGCAACACAGAAGAGTGATTTCTGGGGAAAAAGTTGGTGATTAAGTGTTTTTAAGTTCAATAATTTCTCCAAAAGCCCCACCCCCATTCTTAAGCAAGGGTATTTTCAGTGAGTTATGAGTTCTGCTATGAGTTGAAAATTTATTTCTTTACAATAAATATTTTTATTGGAAAAGTCACATCCATAGTGTTGCCAATAAGTCTGCAAAAAGCAATGACCGTAATGTAATTACACTCCTCCTTATTAAAATGTTCAACCATTTGCTACAGTTGCACAGTTCATGGTTATGGAGAGGGGTAATTTGTTTAATAATATATTCACCCAGCTATGCATAATGTGATTTAATCAGCACATTATATGCAGGCTTCAAATGTAAAATATTTCAAATGATAAAAATGAATTATTAACACTTTATAGTCATCACACCCTCATGGGGAAAGGAAAGAGATGGGGATTCTTCTTTTACCTTTGTAGATCTTTTACCTTTCTCCTACACCTAAAGACTAATGTTCTGAAAACTACCTGCCACATCAAACAGTGAAACAACAGGTCTACCATGGTTGACAAAATCAAAGCCATTCTGATTATTTGACAGTGGTCTGTTCATGTTATAAATTCATGTCATTCGAGAATAGTGTAACAGTAAGTTGTTATTTAGACCAAAAACCTTTTTTCTTTCATTCCCGGCATTGAATCTATCACACATCCTCAACCCTGTATGGAAAATGTAATCACTGATGTTACCCTGATCCAAGCCAAACCACTGTCATTTCTCACCCAGGTCATTGCTACACACACCTGTTTTGTCTTTCTGCTTCTCTTCTGTCTGTTAAGTATATTTTCAGTTCAGAAGCCAGAATGATGCTATTTACATAAAAGCCAACTCTTGACACTCCTCTTCTAAAAATTCTCCACTAGCTCTTCATATAACAAAGAATAAAAGCCAAAGTCTTAGAATATCTGAAAAACCTTCTTGTTATCTGTCCCCAACTATATTTCTAACTTCATCACTCTCAACCCTATTACTCTCCCCATCCTTCACACTAATCCAGCCTTACTGGCCTCCTCTCAGTTGCTTCAAAACACCAGACATCTTTCCACCTTAGACCTAGCATATTGTATCGACATGAGATGCCCTCTCCCCGAATGTCCTAATGCTCCTTCATTTTCTGGAAGTGTTTATCAAACATCACCTCCCTATCCAAAATGGCAACTCCATTTAATCCTTCTTTGCTCCACTCTATATTTTTCTTCTTGATACTTACCACTTCTAAGTACCTTTTCCTTATATATTTTTATCTGAGTGTTTCAGTGTTATATCTCTAACATCTGGTGTGGAGTAACACTTACTGAATTAGTAGATTCACTACAGATAGTGAACATCAACAGCAAACCTTATCTATACACATACCTTCAATGTGTAGTCAAATATAGCTATTGTCTTTTGATATGATGGTATGAGTAAAAAAAAAGTCCCCAAATTTAAATCATAAGGTAAGAATTCTAAAATGCTGCATTAGTTACCATTTGCTTCATAAAAATCACTGCTAAAGTTGAGTGGTTAAAAATAAACAGTAATTTAACTTTAACTCACAAGACTGTAGATCAGTTGGATAGTTCTATTTAGATAGATAGCTCTATTTAGGATAGCTTGTTTAGAATTTACATGATCTTCACTAGTCTTGCTTCAGGGTCTATGGTTAGCTGGTTGGTTGACTGGGGTTTTGCTGATGTAAGGTAGCTTTTCAGCTGGGATGAATTGGTTTTGAACTACCTATTTCTCATCCTCTAGCAGGCTAACCTGTACTTGTTCGCTTGGTAGTAAAATGGGTCCAAGCAAGAAAGTGAAGCACACAAAGCCTCTTGACATCCAGGCTTACTATTGGGACCCCTTTCTTTCTGCCATACTTAATTAACCTAGACAAATCACAGGGAAGCTCTGATTTAAGGGGGTGAGGCAAGAATGCATCCTTGATGGAGGAGCTGCAAAGCCACATTGCAAAGAACACTTACCACATAGGCATTTCAGCAGTACATCTCACAATATCACAAAGGTCACGAATCATTAAGTCTTGATAGTAATATGGAAAGTCTAGAAGACGATTTCTTTGCATGTCATAAAATCAAGTTATATCATTTTTATTAATTATGAATTAGAATACTTTTTTGTATAAGGGGCCAGTGTGACTAAAATTAGATTGTAACAGCATATATTCAGAATTTTCTGGTTCTTTTTCACATTCTCAATGGCATCTATAGTGTAAAGTTTAACCCTTTCTTAAAGAATAATTAGCTTAAGGCCAGTGACTATTAATGAGGAAGGATAGTTTGAATAAAACTAGTTATATACAACTTAGCAGGGACATTGCAGAAGGAACTGAAATGAAGCACACATTAACACCATATTAGAAAAACAGCAATGAGATGCCACTAAGCACCTATTTTAATAGCCAAAATATGGCATACTTGTCAACACCAAATGCTGGCGAGTCTGTGAAGCGATAAGTACTCTGACTCATTGTTGGTGGGAATGTAAAAGGTGCCACCAATTTGGATGACAATTGGGCAGTTTCCTACAAAAGTCAACATATTCTTAACACACAGTCCAGCTGATATGCTTTTTGTTGCTAACCCAAAGGAGCTGAAAACTTAATGTACAAAAAACATGTTCACAATCAACACTCATAGGATATTTGTAATAGCTTTATTGATAATTACCAAAATTTGGACACAACCGTGGTATACCCAGGCAATTATTCAGCACTACAAAGGAATGAGCTACCAAACTGTGAAAAGATATGGAGGAATCTAAATGCATGTTGCAATACTAAGTGAAAGATGCCAACCTGAAAAAGCTACATAGTGTAGGTATGCAATTATGTGACATTCAGGAAAAGGAAAAATATGAAGACAGAAAAAAAGATCAGTGGTTGCCAGGGGTAGCCAGGGAGGAATGAATAGGCAGAGTGCAGGGTGCTTTTAGGGCCATGAAAATACCCTGTATTATATTACAGTAATGGGTAAATATTGTTATACATTTTATACATTTGTCCAAACTCATAGAATACACAATACTAAAAGTGAATCTATGGACATTAGGCGATTGTGATGTGCCAAGTGCAGATTCATCCTTGATTTAAAAAAAAGAAAATAAAAAGAAAAAAAGTGCCATCCAGTGAATGGGGAGGTTTTTCATGTGTGGGAGCAGGGAGTATATGGAAGATCTCTGCTTTTTTCTCTCTATTATGTTGAAAACTAAAACTTCTCTAAACACATAAAATGTTAAAAAATTATATTAGACAATTCGGTACTTTTTGATGGTTATACAACAGTGTTCAACATGAACAAATGAATCTTGGAAAACAAATGTAACCTCTGTAATTCTCTCCAGAAGAAGCAGTCAAATACAAATAAATATATATATGTTCTATCATTTTTTATAAGCAGTTAACCAGATGTATTGAGTATTGATTTTTACCACTATATTTTCTTTGATCAATGACCTGTTCTTTTCATTTGAGGTTTTTCTGCCTTTTCTCTAAAACAATTCACAATCCTTTGTCTTTAACTTCACTGACCTTGGCACCAGGCTTCTCTCTGCTTTCTCTCGTCTTCCCGTTCTAACTAAATATTTGAGTTTGAGGAAAAGACAGAAGTTTTTTTCTTCTTATTTGGCAGATATTTAAAGTCTCCCATATAGTATTTTCCATTTGTGCTCAAAATATAAACACGAGTTATTAAAAAAATGAAATTATTATGCTGAGTGAAATAAGCCAGGCATTGAAAGACAAATACCATATGATGTCACCTTTAACAGGAAGCTGAACAACAAAACAAACAAGCAAGCAAAATACAGCCAAAGACACTGAAATAGAGAACAGAGGGACAGCGACCAGAGGGGAGAGGGGAGGGAATTTAAGGGGAAAAAGGGGAGGGACTTACAGGAACTAGTGTAAAGGACACATGGACAACAACTAAGGGGGGTGGAAATGGGAGGGAGGTGGGGAGCACAAGGGTGGGTGGGATGGAAGTAAAAGACAGAAAACTGTACTCAAAAAATAATTAAATTGAACAAAAGAAAGAAAAAGAAAGAAAGAAAGAAAGAAAGAAAGAAAGAAAGAAAGAAAGAAAGAAAGAAAAGAAAGAAAAGAAAGAAAAATGAAACCACACAATAGATGGAATTTTGAGTGCTGTGCATAACTGTAAACAGAAAACTATCTTAAAAAGTGAGGAAAACAGTAGCCTCAAAATATAGTTTCTAAAATATCTTCTCCTAAACTCTAAATGTTAATCTGTGTTGACTTACTTGGAGATGTGGATGAGGATTAAGATTCTGATCCTAATGTTGCCCATTTAGAATAAATATAATGTCAAAAGAACCTCCAAATAACGCATAGGTAGCAGTTTTGAGTGTCAACAGCCCCAGAATTTGGTTCAGTACAAATAAAAGCTAGCTATAATACAAACAATTTATGCTGACAAACCATGCATGAATTGTGCCCAATGTAACTAGTAAAAATTCATATAAGGCGGTACGGTAGCACTTGCAGAACTCAAGAATAATGGCTTTAAAAATGAAGGGTCCTAGATGTAAAAAAAAAATGTTCTTTTTGTGTTCTGCAATTATTGAACCTCATGTTTAGAAAAAATATTTGGCTGAAGTTTCTTTTATGAGCCTGAAACCCCCTGAATATACACATGTATTTATTTCCCTCTTCCTTGGGAAGGTTTTGCCTGTTTATGTTGTTGTCTAATAAGTTCCCCAAGGATACATGAATATCTTTCTCAGAAAAACAAAATTGGTGTCACTATAACACATATAACTTGTACAGCTAGAAAAATAAATTTTTTAATCCTCGATCAAAATCTTTTACATATTTGCCACATTGCTGTTACTAAGGAATCGAGAGGGACTGGCCTATCCTATCCTCTAAATGAGGTAATGGAGTTTGTCTGACCATCCTGATTATAGTACTAGCTGCCCTCAGAGACAGGAGGAAAAGAGTCAGAACACCTCCACCCTCTGAAGCAGCTTCTCCTGTGGGATTAAACCCCTTTAAGCATGTCTCTGGAAAATTTGAGGGGACCCAAATCTGCTTGAATGCATGAAAAATAAGATTTAAAATTATTGTTTTATTTAAATATTGTTTAGTACAGTCCTGAGTAATTAACAAAAAAATGGTCTTAAATCTTTTACATTTCTTACATTTTTCTCATTGCTTATGAGGATTATGTTAGATAATATATAAGTAACAATGAGTTATAAGAATTCGGGGCCATTCTCTATTATTAGGAGTATAAATTCCAATCACACTCCCAATAGAATAGTAAATTTCCAGAATAGCCATCAGTTCACTTTGACGTATCTGGGTCACAATAACCAAAAGTCAGAGGAAAAAAAACTCTTCCAGTTTCCTCCCCAGACCCAGTTTTCAGCTCAATACTAACTGAGGAGTCCCATTCTACACGTTAAGTTATACTAGAAAGAAATCTCGGAAGTTGCACCTTCATTGGAGTATGGAACAGGGGACCATTAGCTCTGTTTCCCCACACTAAGTTCCTGGCTTCCCCATTTCTAGGTCTCCTAGCTGTTTAATTAATGCTCCTGATGTTCACTGGGCAATCATTCTCAGTGGGTGAATTTCTCATGCCTTAGAAACAGAAACTCATCTTCCGTTCTCATTAATGTTCATTTTATCCTCCTTTATGCATCTAAATAAGAATATTGGATCTCTGCCCTCTCTTGGACTCAGAGGCCATTTCATCCCTCCCTGGTTCCTTGTACTGGGATGTATGACTTTTTATACAGTTTGCTTATCCAAATCCTCCCCATGACCCACCTTCAATACTCCTTTCAAGGTGTATTCTTCTTTCTTCTCCATACTTCTGGCCAGAAGATGCAGATCGTTCAAGATTTAGATACAAGAGAAATTAGCAGGTTCCACTGAGGCTTCCAGTTTTATTTGTGTACTTTAATTTGATGAGCTTTACATTGTAATACTGACTATGATATTAATGGAAGACTACTTAATTTATCTACATTCTGTTGTCTCATGTACAGTGTACTTAGCATGGACTATTTTGTGGTGGGAGGAGATAGTGGCTTATATTTTGTGCATTCCTATAGCTATGCCTATAATATCATCAAGTACAGTGAAACCTCAATAAGCTGAATTAAAGTGAGAAGGGAGGGGGTGGCTTGATACTTGAATACCCAGGTAGACCGCACAGAAACGGTGTGTGCGTTTGTAGTAAAGCTTTCTCTAGCCTTCCAAAGTTCTCATTACTGGATGACGCAATTCCCATTGTCCAGACAGAATCTTCCACACCATACCAGCAGTATATTGTACATCAAACTGACATCTAAGAAAATAGAAATTCCTCTTCTACCCAAGAAAATTAAAAAATGTAGCAAAGTAAAAGAGAGCAATTTATTACCAGTGAGTGTATATTCACTACTCTATACATTCCGTTCAATATTGAAGTAACCCACAAATACATAAACTGGCTGGCATTTTGGGAGATTACTGCCTGGAACACATATCCTTTGCTTCGCTTCTTATTCATCTACTTTCCTAGTTAAAGAGAAAAGGCATTTAAGTTTGCAGAGTGACAGTTCAAGGCAGTGTAGAGTGTAAGTGTGGAGTGTCATTCTTACCTGGGAACCTTTCACCAGCCTAACCGAACCTGCTTCACCAACCTTTTTCCTTCCTCACTGTTTCCCTTTTCCTTTTTTGTGCCATTCGTTCTTTTCTCCTTCATCTTTTCTTTCTGCCTCTTTCCTCTCCCTCCTTCTTTCCCCTTTCTAAGTTTGTCTTCCCTTCCTTCCTCTCCTCCCTCCCCCGCTCCTTCCCTATCTACTTAAATCCTCTTTATTTTCCTCCACTTACTTCTTTCTTTCTTTCCTTTCCTTTTCTCTTATTTTTCCTCCTCCTTCTCTCCCCATTTCTCTAGAAAAGTCACTCACTTTGCTCTTGCTACTCTAACATTGTAGTTCTGTCCAGAAAGGAATGGAAACATCTGTCTTTCAAAAAAGGAATCCACACACACCTACAAATCATATAGTATCCTCCACTAGTTTCAAACAGTGGAATCTACCTGGTTTTAGTCAGTGAAGAAAGTGCTATGAATTTTAAGATTTTGATATGTGCTGTACTATGCTGTCATGTGAAGGATTTCCTAGCATCTGTTAGAGATGAAATATCTTTATAAGCACCTGTCACTTCTACAAAACGGTAGAAATGAATACAAATTTCACCTTTAACTGACAAAATTATGTATATAGAATAATGTATATATTCTATAATACATTAATATAGAATATTAAATGTATAAAATACATTAATATAGAATATAGAATAATGTAAATATGTATATAGAATAAAGAAAACTTACTCTAGATTATTTTTATAAACCTCTATTAATTAGTCTCTGAAGAACTCTTCTTTTAAAAAACAATGCTAGCCCTAATGATGACAAGCATAGTTGCAAATTTGAGTTATTTTCATCCACAGACTAGTTTTTTAATCTTTTCTTTTAAAACATAATATTCAATATAAAATATTGAGATAATTTCCCAAGATCCCAGCCTATATATATATATCCCTAAAGAAGAATAAAAGCTAGAAAAACAATTTCCCAGGAGTCAATTATATGATGCAACTTGGACCAATGAACTCAAACTTTAAAAACATTTTTCCAGTATACCAGATCAGGTTATAACCAAATATACCAATCAGTAATAACCAAAATCAGGTTATGTAGTGCCAGTTATGAATGCAAGTTCAGATAATTTGTTTAGCAGTAGAGTTCACTGATAAAATTGTCGCCTCTAAGTTATTTAACTAAATACACATTCTTTATTTTTGTAAAAAATTTTGAAGTAAAGCTAAAAAACTGTGATAGCTTCAGTAACTCATATTTCCCCAAGTCACTGTGAGTTAGCGACTCCCAGCGGCTCAGATAACTGTAGATGAACTGCCTCACTACCCAGTAACCATTCCCTGTGTGGCTAATTATGACCCAATTTCTACTAGAACACAACAGTATTCACTTTCTCTGTGTGGCTTCTAAACCCGTTCACTTTCATAGTATTATCAAACATTCACGCTTACAAAAACGTAACAAGAAAAATCAAAGAAGGAAGGAAAGGAAAGATGTTGCCAAACAGCTTCATCTACTGCTCTGTTTCCGCAGTACTTTGCGTGGCAGGAAGGTATTGCTGGCATGACAGTTTATGTAAGTCCCAATGAGGAAATGCCTATTCGTGAATTGCAGATGTAGCTTTTTTTATTCACCACTCATGCCAAAGTAAACCGCTACTTAATTTTCTCTAGCAGCTTAGACAGTGATGAGACATAGACATTCCAATTGTAAATATAGCTATGAAAGCACAACATACTCTTCTGAATCACAAGCAGCAATATTTATATATGGCTACAAGTGACAGTGAGGATCATTTGAAAAGCAGATTGTGTTTTCTATACATCGACTTTTGTCTTTCTCTTGCCGTTTGTCTTTCCTTCCTGTCAGTTTCATTTCTTTTGTTGTTGTTGCCCCAATTCTTTAACATTTCAACCCTCTTTCTTTTCTGTAAAGCTCCTACCCCAATGTTGTAAGAATGAGACATTTTTGCATTTAGTTTTAATATATTTTATTGATTAGGATATTACAGTTGTCCCATTTCCCCTCTTTATTCCCCTCCACCCTGCATACCCCCTTCCACCCACATTCTCCCCCTTTAGTTCATGTCCATGGGTCATACATATACATTTTTCGGTTTCTACATTTCCTATACTGTTCTTAACCTCGCCCTGTCTATTTTCTACCTACCATTTATGCTACTTATTCTCTGTATCTTATCCACCTCTCTCGCCCTTTTACTCACCTGCTGATAACCCTTCATGTGATCTCCATTTCTGATTCTGTCCCTGTTCTAGTTGTTTGCTTAATTTGTTTTTGTTTTTGTTTTAGGTGTGGTTGTTAATAACTATGTGTTTGTTATCATTTTACTATTTATATTTTTTATCTTCTTTTTCTTAGATAAATCCCTTTAACACTTCATATAGTAAGGGCTTGGTGATGATGAACTTCTTTAACTTGACCTTATCTGAGAAGCACTTTATCTGCCCTTCCATTCTAAATGAAAGCTTTGCTGGATAGAGCAATCTTGGCTATAGGTCCTTGACTTTCATGACTTGGAATACTTCTTTCCTGCCTCTTCTTGCCTGTAATGTCTCTTTGAGAAATCAGTTGACAGTCTGATGGGACTTTTTTGTAGGTAACACTCTCCTTTTCTCTTGCGGCTTTTAAGATTCTCTCCTTATTTGTAATCTTGGCTAATATAATTATGATGTGCCTTAGTATGTTCCTCCTTGGGTCCCACTTTTTTGGGACTCTCTGAGCTTCCTGGATTTCCTGGAAGTCTATTTCCTTTGCCAGATTGAGGAAGTTCTCCTTCATTATTTGTTCAAGTAAGTTTTCAATTTCTTGTTCTTCCTCTTCTCCTTCTGGTACCCCTATGATTTGAATGTTGGAACATTTAAAGATGTACTTGAGGTTCCTAAGCCTCTCCTCATTGTTTTGAATTCTTGTTTCTTCATTCTGTTCTGTTTGAATATTTCTTTCTTCCTTCTGGTCCACACCATTGATTTGAATCCCATTTTCCTTCCTGTCACTGTTGGTTCCCTGTACATTTTCCTTTATTTCACTTAGCAAACCTTCATTTTTCTTAATCTAAATTGGGGCCAACATTCAACCAGTACTGTGAGCATCTTGATTACTAGCATTTTAAACTGTGTATCTGATAGATTAGCTATCTCTTCATTGCTTAGTTGTATTTTTTCTGGAGCTTTGATGTGTTCTTCCATTTGGGCCATATTTTTCATCTCGGCACACCTGTTACATAGTGAGGGACAGAGCCTTAGGTTGTTCACCAGGGTGAGGCAACCCACATAGCTGTGTTGTCACACTGTATGTAGGGGAGGGGTCAGAGAAAGAACAATGGTGCTTGCTCCACTCTCTGCCAGTTTTCATTTACTTCCCCCACTACCCACAAGCAAATTGTGCTCTTCTGGTGCTGATTTCCAGGTGGGTGGGTTTGTGTACATTCTAGGACCCTGTGGGTCTCTCCAATGAAGTCTCCTGTGAGGCTAAGAGTTTGTCTTGCTTTCGCCTCCACCCCCACAGGTGTTTTCCATCAGTGGTTTGAGGCTTTATTTCCAAGCACTGGAACCCTGGTTTGTGCAGTCTGTCTTACTCCCCAATTATTCCTCCTGGTTTATCTGCACTCGAATGTGGGACCACTAGCGTCATAATCTACCACTTCGCCAGTTCTGTCAGCCGCCACCTTACCTGCCCCAGTCCCCCAGCCACCACCTTGCCGTGAGTCCTCTCTGCCCAGCTGCCCGTCTCTACTTCTCCTACCTGCCTGGATGAATGTGTCTTCTTTAACTCCTTGGTTGTCAGACTTCCAAGCAGCTCAATTTTTTGTCAGTTCTGGTTGATTTTTGTTTTTAAATTATTGTCCTTCTTTTGGTTGTGCGAGGAGGCACAGTGTGTCTACCGACATCTCCATCTTGGCCAGGAGTCCATCAAGAATGACATATTAACACAATGGATTATTTTCTTGACTTGAAAGATAGAAGATTGTACAAATCTAGAAGTGGTTGTACGTTACCAAAGTTCCTCTTTAGTTACCCACATGAGGATCTAATAGAACAGCATTGGCCAAAGAGTCAACATTTACAATATCATCTCCCTATGGATATGTCTCCTGGCTAATTTTTTTTCTCAATGGATTCATAACTTTCAATGGATCCTTCCTTTTTTTGTAGTCATAGGTTGAAATAATTATTTATACAAAATACAAATCACTTTTATGCAGAGGTGTAAGTACAACTGGAAGGCATTGTCTTTGCTCCTCCTCTTGGCTGAGAAGAGTGTACCTGTGCAATACATAGTCGTTGATGTTGAGTAGAGCTGAGCAAGTTTATAGAGCTGACTTCTTATGTCATTTGTCTCCATGTATGATACTATGAAAATTTCTAATTAAAACTGCCTAAAGCTCATATTTTTCAAATGTAGGTCTTTAAATATTTCTACCCTAATGTTATCAATCATATTTCATTTCATTTTTTGAATTGGTTAGAGATTTGTTGTTATATGTAAAATCTAAAAAAATGAAATTTTAATTAAAAAATATATTTGTTAGATCTCAGTGAACTTATATGTAGTTGCAGGATATATATTTTTCCATCCAATTTTTCAGAAGTGTTTTCTACTAGAATTTCAATTTTTTGGCCATGTTTTTAGTATGTAAAAGTAAATTTGACCTGCTGTAGTGCATAACAGTAGAATACTTACAATATTCTAGAGGCAGTAATGTGTTAAGGAGCTTACATTCATTTTATCTAATCCCCACAGCAATTCTCTGACATAGATGCAATTGTTTTCTATTTACAGTGAAAAAATCTGAGACTCCATGAAATTAAGCACAATAAAATTCACAGAATTATAACTTAAATCTGATTTTGTTTGACTCTACTTCTTTGCCTCTTTGCTTCTGCATCTTGTAGCATCTTGATTGTGACTTGATGTCATTTATTATGCCTAAATCAATTGCTTAGGAGTAGAATGGAATTGCTGTAATTGTCTTACGCCAGTGGTTTTCACTGAGGGGCAATTTGCCTCCAAGAGCCCATTTGGCAAATTTGGTTAGGAAAATTTTGTTATCAAAATTAGCTGGGCCTGGAAGAGAGACTACTAGTGTGTAGTAGATAAAAGACAGGGATGTTGGAAATCATCCTACAATGCATAGAACAGCCCCTGCAACAAAGAATTGTCTGCTCATAGCACTAGCATTGAAAAACCATGCTTTAGGGTTTTGATAACTGCTTAGTCATACTCCCTTCCTAATTAATCATTTCCTGACCCCTCTTCTACACCGTGATATATCGAAAATGCAGATTATGGAAGAAGGTTGTAAGAAACAGGAGTCAGACTGGAAAAACTAAGTTTCAACCACTGAGTTTTCCAAGGATATATATTAATCATTAATCTCATTTTCTGCCTTACCTTCTTAGAGACACCTATAGTGTAATAATCTGCGGATTTTCAGAAATTACATTAATTTCATAGTTTTGTAGGTAAAATATATCCTCCTTTCCTAATATTCCTGAGAATGTCTGAAATAAAATATAGGTATTCTTGCCAAAATTTTTATAAATATATTTAATTAATGAAAATATACACATATGAGGCACTAAGTCTTTATACTATATGTGGATATTAAAAAATTTAGAATGCCTTCAATGTGAAAAGTTTTTCGAATGACCCTTAAATATTAAATAGTTTCCTGGGAGAAAGAGAAACAAACAAGAAAAGAAAACCAGGACTTTGTGTTCAATTTTATCAATATTCAGCCTCTTGGGATTTTCTGAAAGTTTCTATTGTATATAATATATCTGGAAAATAAGCTGGAATGCCCTTTTAGTTCCACATTGCCTAAACCACAAAACCTCCTTTCCACCGGTATTCTTTCTTCCACAATGTTGTATTTGATTTGTGGTCCCCTCATCTCCTGTCATCCAAACGGCAATGTCCAGGCAGTAGCATGTGATTTTATCTGGGAGCTGAGGGCAGGGAAGGGCAGAGTGATAATTCTGTTTGCTGTTGC
The DNA here is from genome assembly GCF_021234435.1 of Artibeus jamaicensis. Taxonomy (NCBI): domain Eukaryota; kingdom Metazoa; phylum Chordata; class Mammalia; order Chiroptera; family Phyllostomidae; genus Artibeus; species Artibeus jamaicensis. The sequence goes on from NW_026522036.1 coordinate 2,586,184, forward strand.
CAACTTATTTTTCTTCTCTTCATCACTTTTCCTGTCTTAACCAGAGAGTTCCTTTCCACCATCAGTTCATATTCTGCCAAACACTATGTTTAGTTTTTCAATGTCCCTGTATTTGTATTATCTTGATACATTGCTATAACAAAATCTAATGTAATGGATGTAGTGAACAATATTTTTGGGATTAACACTTAAACTATCTTCAGATGGAAACCCCAAAGCAAAATATCCAATGTGTTTATTACTTCCCATTAGGAAGATGTCAGAAATCTATCCTGAAACACAAGCCAAATTAGTATATAAAAAGAACTTCGCCACCTATAATCACAACATAAAGCTATCAAAAATGAGTTCAGTTGACACTGAGTGAATGCTAAGAGTGGTACAAATCAGACTCCAGGGCCTGATTTTATAGCATTTTATACAAACATAGATGCCAAATATACAACTACTAGCATAAGATGGTGATAATTCTATTAAAAGAATTGATGCAGTATTTAAAATACAAGTATTTGTTGGATCATTAAAAGAATTGAATAAGGTGGTCAGTTTTAATTATTTTTTGATTGTGGCCTTGTAGCACAGTTTAATATTAGGTAGTGTGATCCCTCCAACTTTCCTCTTTCTCAGGATCGAGGTTCCTACACTGGGCCTTTTGTGGTTCCATATAAAATTTTGAAGTATTTATTCTAGTTCTGTGAAATACATCATTGGAATCTTGACAGAAACTGTGTTAAATCTATAGAATGCTTTGGGTAGTATAGACATTTTAATGATGTTAATTCTTCCTGTCCATGAACATGATATGTGTTTCCACTTATTTGTATCTTCTTCAATTTCTTTCTTTAGTGTCTTATAATTTTCCAAATATAGGTCTTTTACATCCTGGTTAAGTCTATCCCTAGGTATTTTATTCTTTTTGAAGCAATCGTAAATGGGATTGTTTTCTTAATTTCCCTTTCTGTTAGTTCATTATTGGCATATAAGAATGTAACTGATTTCTGGATATTAATTTTGTATCCTGCAACTTCACTGAATTTATTTATTAGTTCTAGTAGTTTCTTGGTGGAATCTTTGGGTTTTTCTATGTACAATATTGTGTCTGTTGCAAAGAAAGACAGTTTTTCTTCTTCCTTTCCAATTTAGATGCTTTTTATTTCTTTTTGTTGTCCAATTGCTGTGGCTAGGACTTCCAGTTCTATGTTAAAAAAGAGAAGTGAAAATGGACATCCCTTCTTGTTCCTGACCTTAAGGGGAGCATTTGAAGTTTTTGCCCATTGAGTGTGATGCTGTCAGTGACCCCTGTCACTGATGCTATCAGTGAGTTTTTCATATACAGCTTTTATTATGTTTAGGTATGTTCCCTCTCTTTCCATTTTGCTGAGAGTTTTTATCATAAATGGACGCTGGATTTTATCAAATGCTTTTTCTGCATCTATTGATATGAGGCAGGTACACTGACAATAAGCAGCCAAAGAAAGCATTTTTCTTTACTATTGGTAAATATACCTCTCTCCCTCTCACACAGCTGAGGGACAGTGGCTGGGAGTTCACAACAAGCATTCAGCCCAGGCATTGCACTTCATCTCAGAAAGCTGGAGAATTTCTTACTGCATCAGATGGCCTGGTCTGTGAAAGAAGCATCAGTAGGGACAGATGGAAGTTAAATGGCATCAGATAAGCCAAGCAGACCAAAATAACACTATGGCTCTAAAGCTTAAGTTGTCATTGCAATGAAAGTCCAGAAAATTAGGCCAGAGCCTGCATGCTAAGCCTAAATATTGTGGCTACCTGCTAAAACTAAAGATTTAGTAAGACCCAGAGTCTCCAACACAATAGACAAAATGTCCATTTTATCAACTTACAATTAAAATTAGCCATAATATAAAAAGTCAATTAAATTACAACTTAAATGAGAAAAATTTGTATATGACAACTCCCAGATGAACCAGATATTAAAATTATCAGAAAAAATATAAAGCAACCATCAAATAATTCAGGAAACAATTTAAATTCACTTCAAATAATAAAAGAGAAAAATCTCAACAAATCAATTGCAGTTTTAAAAATAACTGAATAGAAATCATAAAACAAAAAACACAATAAAAAGTGAAAAAAACAAAAACCTCACAGTAAGGACCCAACAGTACAGTGGACAGGAAAAAGGAGATCATCATCAGTAAACTCAAAGCAAATTAATAAAATTTACCCAATCTGAAAAACAGAAAGTAGACTGAAAAAAAGTAAATAAACATATTATTGGAGCATCTGGAGGTACAAGAGTGGGGCTAAAAGTGTATTCAAAGAAATAATGAGTAGACACTTCCAAATTTGACAAAAGACATAAGCACACAAATTTAAAAAGCTAAGTGGATACCAAATAAGATTAACAAACTCATGTGAATGATCATGATAATTAAATTTCTGACACTAAAGATGATCAAAAAATATTTTAAAATGTCAGAGAGAGCCCTGGTTAGTGTGGTTCAGTGGACTGAGTGCTGGCCTATGAACCAAAGGATTGCCGGTTTGATTCCCAGTCAGGGCACATGCCTGGGTTGTGGACTGGGTCCCAGTTGTGGGCATGTGAGAGGCAACCACACATCCATGTTTCTCTCCCTCTCTTACTCCCTTCTTTCAAAAATAAATAAATAAAATCTTAAAAACAAGTCAGAGAGAAATGACATCTTACCTATAAGGAACAATAATACAAAAGAAAGCAAATTTAAAAAATTATTTATTCTTTTAGAGAGAGGAGATGGGAAGAAGAAAGAGGAGAGAAACATCAAGGTGTGATTACCTCTCAGGCACCCCCCACTGGGGACTTGGCCTGCAACCCAGGCATGTGCCCTGACTGGGAATCAAACAGGTAACCATTTGTTTTACAGACCTGCCCTCAATCTGATGAGCTATACCAGCCAGGGCTGAAAGCAGATTTTTAATTTTTAATCATGGAGATAAAAAGAAAGCAGATGGCACGTATTGAAAGAAAAGAATAGGTAACTGTGAATCCTTTATCTGGTGAAACTATCCATCAATAATGAGGGCGAAATCACAACATTCTCATGCAAAAGAAATTTACAAGAATTTTTCACTGTCAGACCTAGCATTTAATATCCTAAAGGATATTCTCCAAGCAGAAACTAAGTGATAAAAGAAGGAAACTTGACCAAAAAGGAAAGAATAGAGAACAATGTAACAGTGAAAGTATCGATAATATGAATAAATACAATACACTGTCTTACTCCTTATGAGTTTCCCAGTTCTTATGTGAGTATTGCAACAGAAATTTTAACAAAGTGAATATTAGTTCAACAACAAAACATGGGAAAATTCCTGTTGAGAAAAAGCCAGAAATTAGTTGAGAGACTCCTCCTACATTCTTAGGGGAGCATGAAACTAGCCATAGAGAACCCAGTAGGAAAATATGAAATGCTCTCTCACTATAATTCCTACTCCTGGCACAGCTCCATATGATCAGTAGGACATCCCCCAGATTCCAGCTTCTCCCTACAGATAGAAAGTGTTGGACTACACATCTAATGTTCCCATTTTTCCAGGGATTTCCCAGTAGACTAGCATTGTCTTGCGTGTGTCAGAGCTTGGATTGGACCTAATATACTCTAGTCACCTGGGAACCAGTGAGAACAGAGAGAGCAGTTTTGGCTGACAGTAGCCATAGACCATCTCCCTAGCTCAGTACAGATCAAGTGGATGAAAAATCCCAGCTGCTACCTTCTCTTCTGGGAGGGAAGGAGTTGACCTATACTCAGTGCTCAAAATTTTCTGTGGGCTGGCCAAGGGAAGGAGTTTCCTTCTTTTATCACTTAGTTTCTGCTTGGAGAATATCCTTTGGTCAGTCTTAAATGCTAGGTCTGACAATGACAATTTTCTGTGGGTTTGCCAGGTAGATCTTGTATGGTAGATCTACTTTTAGTTTTCTGAAGACTCTCCATACTGTTTTCCATAGTGGAAGACTAATAGTGAACATCCCTTTTTTCCACATCCTCACCGATACATATCTTTCATTGACATTTTGATAGGAGTCATTCAGACTCGTGTGAGGTGGTAGCTCATCGTGGCTTTGAATTGCATTTCCTTGATGATCATATCCCCTTCTCATTTTTTATTGGATTGATTATTTACTTATTTATTAGGTATTGACATGTATGAGTTTCTTATATATTGTGGATATCAACCCATTATCATATATGTCATTTGTGAGTATATTCTCCCATTTAGTAGGCTTTTTGTTTTGCTAATTGTTCCTTTACTATGCAGAAGCTTTTTTTAAATTTGATAAAGATCAAATTGTTCAGTTTCCTTTGTGTTTCTATTGTATGAGGGGCATGTCCAAAAAACATATTACTCAGAGTAATGTCAAATAGTTTACTGTCTGTGTTTCCTTATAGGAGTTCTATGGTTTAAGATCTTGTTTTTCACTTTTAAAACATTATTTTACTATTGTTCAGTTACAGTTGTCTGTGTTTACCCTCTACCACTCCCGCCCCCCCTCACCTCAGCCAAACCCACTTCCCTCTCTTGCTTCCACTCCTTGGTTTTGTTCATGTGTCCTTTACAGCTGTTCCTGAAAACCCTTCCCCCATTATCCCCTTCCACCTCCCTCTGGTCACTGTCATATTGTTCTTAATTTCAATGTCTCAGGTTATATTTTGCTTGCTTTTTTCTTTTGTTGATTAGGTTCCAGTTAAAGATGAGATCATATGGTATATATCTTTCATTGCCTGGTTTATTTCACTTAGCATAATGCTCTCCAGTTCCATCCATGCTGTCACAAAGGGTAGGAGATCCTTCTTTCTTTCTGCTGCATAGTATTCCATTTTGTAAATGTACCATAAATTTTTTGATCCACTCATTTACTGATGGGCACTTGAGTTGCTTGGGCACTTGGGTTGCTTCAGCACTTGGCTATTGTAAATTGTGCAGCTATGAACATTGGTGTGTATAGGTTCTTTTGGATTGGTCTTTCAGGGTTCTTAGGATATAATTCCAGCAGTGGAATCAATGAATAAAAAGGCAGTTCCATCTTTAGCTTTTTGAGGAAATTCCATACTGTTTTCCACAGTAGCTTCACCAGTCTGCATTCCCACCAACAGTGCACTAGGGTTCCTTTTTCTCCACATCCTCTCCAATACTTGTTCCTTGATTTGTTTATGATGGCCATTCTCACAGGTGTGAAGTGGTATATCATTGTGGTTTTAATTTGCATCTCTCTGATGGCTAGTGATGCTGAACATCTTTTCATGTGTCTCTGGGATCTCTGTATGCCCTCCTTGGAGAAGTGTCTATTCAGGTTTTTTACTCATTTTTAAATTGGGTTATTTGTCTTCCTGGAATGGACTTGTGTGAGGTCTTTATATATATTTCACTTTTTAATCCCATTTGATTTTATTTTTGTATATGTTATAAGAATGGTCTAGTTTCATTTTTTGTATGTAGCTTTTAAGTTTTCCTAACACCACTTGTTGAAGAGACTGTCATTACTTCCTGCACATTCTTACAATCTTTGTCATAGATCAGTTGACCATATAAAAGTGAGGATTTATTTCTGGCCTCTCTGTTCTGTTTCATTGATCTATGTTTCTATTTTGTGCCAGTACAATATTATTTTAGGTATTATAGCTTTGTAGTATAGTTTAAAATTAGCATGACACTTCTGATTTTGTTTTCTGTTTTCTCAAGATTGCTTTGGCTCTTCATGGTATTTTGTGTTCCATATAAATTTTAGGACTTTGTTTTAGATCAGAGAAGACTCTTTTTGGTATTTTGGTAGGAATTGCAATAAATCTGTAGATGGCTTTGGGTAGTATGGTTATTTATAAATATTAATCCTTCCAATCCATGAGCACGTACATCTTCTATTCATTTACGTCCTCCATTTTTTTCTTTAATGTCTCATAGTTTTCAGAGTTACAAGTTCGTTACCTACTAGATTAAATTTATTCCTAGATATTTTATTTTTACTTTTGATGCAATTGTAAATGGAACTGTTTTATTAATCTCTTCTTCTTATTGTTTGTCTTTAGTGTATAGAAATGTGACAGATTTCTGTATATTCGTTTTATAATCTGCTACTTTAGTAAATTCATTTATTAATTCTATTAATTTTTGGTATATTCTTTAGTGTCTTTCTCTGTATGGTATCATGCAATCTAAAATGTGGCAGTTTTACTTTTTTCTTTCCATTTTGGATGCCTGTTACATATTTTTCTTCTCTGATTGCTGTGGCTGAGACTTTCAGTACCATATTGAATAAAAGTGATGAGTGCATGAATTCTTGTCTTGTTCCTGTCTTAAAGGAAAAGCTTTTAGCTTTTTACCATTGAGTATGGTGTTAGCTTTGGGCTTCTGTATTATATTCTTTATCAAGTTTAGGTAAGTTCAACTATGCTCATTTTGTTGAGAGTTTTTATTATAAATGAATGCTGAATTTTGTCAAATGCTTTTCTGCATCTATTGAGATAATTCTATGATTTTTATTTTGGGTTTTGTTGATTTGATAGATCACATTAAGTATTTTATGGATATCAAACCCCTTTTATCCCTTGTATAAATTCTACTTGACCATGGCATATGATCCTTTAATGTGTTCTTGAGTTTGGTTTACTAGTATTGTGTTGAGAATTTTGGCATTTATGTTCATCAGTGATATTGGTCTGTAATAGATTCTCTCTCTGTAGTGTCTTTGGTTTTTGTATCAAGGTAATGCTGGTCTTATAGAATGAGTTTGGAAGCTTTCTCTCCTCTTATTTTTTAAAAATAGTTCAAGAGAGATAGGTATTAAGTTTTATTTAAATGTGTGGTTGGATTCTCCTGTGAAGCTTTCTGCTCCTGGTCTTTTGCTTGTTGGGAATTTTTTGATACTGCCTAGTTTCAATGCTAGTAACTGGTCCATTTAGATTCTCTATTTCTTCCTGGTTTAGCCTTGAAAGTTTGTATGTTTCTAGAAATTTACTGTTCTCTTCTGCATTGTTTAATTTGTTGGCATGTAATTGTTCATGTTATTTTTTAATGGTCCTTTGTATTTTTGTGGTATTGGTTGTAATCCCTCCTTTTCAATTTCTGATTTTATTTGTGTTCTTTTTGTTTGGTGTGTCATTTATTCTTTTGAAGAATCAGCTCTTAGTTTCTATTAATCTTTTCTATTTTCTATTTTATTTGTTTTCCTTCAAACTTTATTATTTCCTTCCTTCTACTTACTCTGAGTTTTGCTTGTTTCCCTTTTTCTAGTTCCTGTAGGTGTAAAATTGGATTGTTCAGTTGAGATGTTCCTGCTTCTTCAGTTAGGCCTGTATAGCTATACACTTTCTTCTTGTATAACTTTTCTGCTTTTGCTGCACCCTATAAATTTGGTAAAGTTATGTTTTTATTTTTATTTGTCTCAAGATTTTTTTTAATTTTCTGTTTGATTTTTCTCTTTGACCCATTGGTTGTTTAGAAGAAGTGTGTTGTTTAATCTTCACATATTTGTGTTTTTCTAGTTTTCTTCTTGTATTTTATTTCTTGTTTCATGCCACTGTGCTCAGAAAATATGCCCGATATATGCATGTGGCTCTTTCTACTTGATGGATCCTCCTTAGATGTATTTTATGACAAGATTCATGCATCAGTACTTGCTTACATGATGTAATATAAGTGATGAAGAGAATTTTCTTTCAAAAGTATTCCTGAAATTGAACTTAGGAAATTGTTTTTAAATCCTAAACCCTTTCACATTTCAATGATTCCATCTAAAATACAGATACTTTTGAAACAAATAACTAAGATGAATTAGGAGAAATTTTAAGAAGGCAGATTTCGATTCAGTGCAATTGTATTGGGAAAGATTTTAATAGTACTTCTTATTCCTCTGCTTTGCTGTTACCAGACACTTATTTCTGAGACTTGTCATAAACCAAGAGATTTTAAAGGAGCCATTTGAATTATTATTTATAGCAGGAAAATATATAGAAGCCTTTTTAACATAACAGCATTTAGGAATTATTTAGTTATACCTAGATACTAGAAAGTCAAGGTTATTTTCTTTCAGTATTTTAATACTCTTTTTATACAGCGGAAATAAGAAGTTTCCTTTTGTTTTAATAAAAAAAAATATCCAAATTAAATGTCTGGCACCTGGCCAGAGAGTCAAGGTGAATTGGAATCATGTGACTTTGAGAGAGCCAAAGCATTAAAGAGAGAGAGGGATTCATCGGGGACTAATTAAGAAGCAGCAATTCTCTGGGAAAAGGTGAAGGGCTCCAAGAAGTGTAAATAAGATAAAAGTGAAACAAGCTGCATACAGTACCTTTTCTAAATTCTCTACAAAGGTTACTGTTGTATAAAATGTAGTTTGCACCTCTAGTCTGAAGGAAAGAACTACATTTTCTATTCTGAATGGTCTGTTGTTGATTAGTTTGTCTAACACCAACATGTCCATTTTTCACTGTAAGATTATATTAACAACTTAGCCTCCAGACGTTATGAATATAGTTATGTGGTTTCATGAGAAACACAACTTAAAATTTTACAGCTCTTGGTGAGGCAGTGAATCCTTGTCAGCAGTGGTATTTGTTTTTAGGCAATGGGAGGTAATATGGATTAGTGGGAAAAATAAAAATAACTCACGTTTGTGAAAACTATAAATAACCCAGAGTAATAAACTTTAAAGTAATTTGAACAAGGAAAGCTTAGTAAAATAACCATAAAAATATAAAAAATAAAAACTTAAAATAATGCCCACACTGAGAGGGAGTAACCAAGGAAGGGGATAATATAGGAAAGGCCCCTCTGACAACACTGTGAATCAGACCTTGTTGGAGAAGATGTGTTAGAGACCACTTGACCATGAAGAAGTTCACTAGGTGCCATGCCGTAATTGGTCTAAAGTCAGTAGGCTGTGAGGAAACACCCTTGTGAAATGTAGGTCAACCAAGGTTGGAGAGCCAGTAAGAACAAGGAGTTGGCACATTGGGAACATACACACCAGTAATGCCCAGCCTCAGTTATACAGTGTCCATATTGCAAAGGCCACAGGAAATCACCTCTGTGCTACAGGTAGGTAAAGTTTAAGAGATAGGTACACAAAAGGAATCAGTGTGTCAGAAACTTACTCACTGGCAGCTGGGCAGTACATTTGGAGTACAGTGTCCTCCTTGAGATGATTGCAGCAGTCAGGTTAGTGAGGTGAGGCCAGAATCACAGACCAGACCAAGCTCACAGAGTTTTGGGGCTCTCTGGCTGCATAGTCATATCAGAGTTCCTTGGATCACAAAATCGCAGGATAAGGAGAAAAAGCAGAAACAGGAACAAAAATATTTTTAAAAGATTTTACTTATTTTTTTAGACACAGGGAAAGGGAGGGAGAGAAACATCAATGTGTGGTTGCCTCCCGCATGCTCCCTCCTGGGAAACTGGCTCACAACCCAGGCATATATCCTGGCTGTGAATCAAGCCAGTGATACTTTGGTTGGAAGGCCTGTGCTCAAGCCACTGACCCACAGTAAGAGTTAGAATACTTTTCTTATAATAACCTATAGTACCTCAGCTGCCACAGTGCTTGCTGCTATAGAAAAATGCTTAAATGTTCCAGTCAACTATTATTACAACACAGGTAAAGAAATGATAGATTTGGACCTGAAAAGCAATGCATTGATAGCTGACACATACTTAAAATGCTGTTTACCTTTTGCTAGGCACATGTTCTTCTGACTGTGTAAGGGATGTGGCAAAAAAATGAAATGAGATAGATTGTAGAGAATGATTCAGAGATTAATTGTCACACTGTTTATTTTCTTTAGCTTCTTTTACTTAGATATAGGATAATATATCAACCAATAATAGTACTCTGATATAAAAACTAGATGAAGATATTACAAGAAAAAACAAATCAATATGGCTCGCAAATGTAGATGCAAAATCTTTTTTGGAAGCAGCAAACCAAATTCAATGATACATAAAAAGCACAATATGACAAGTGAGGTCTACCCCAGGAAGGTTGATTTAAAACTAAAATAAAAACAATTAATAAGATGTCACCATAATATCAGACTGAAAATTTTTAAAAATCCTCTTAATAAACACACCAAAAGGGCATTCAATAATATCTATGACTGTTGCTCCATAAAGACTCTCAGCAAACTAAAAATGAAGGGAACTTTCTCATCCTAATGAAAAGCATGTAACAAAAAGCTCCACCTCACACCACACTTAATGGTAAGAGACAAAATATTACTAAGGCTGGGAACAAGAAAGGAAGCCAGCTCTCACCACGTTTACTCAACATTGGGCTAAAATGTATAGCCAGTGCAATCAGGCAAAAAAAAAAAAGAAAAGGCATACAGAGTGAAAAGGAAATGAAATGTTCTGTTGTGCAGATAACATGACTTTCTATAGAACTTTTCATAGCATCTCCAAAAATATATGCTAAAACAAACAAATAAACTTAGGAAGGTGATTGGTTACAGAACAATATAAATCAGTCAACTGTATTTTTTAATATTAGCAGCAGTTTACAACTAAAATGTGAAAATAATTCAATTTAAAAGAACATTATAGCCCTGGCTGATGTGGCTCATTGCACTGAGTGCTGCACTGTGAAACAAAGGGTGGCCAGTTTGATTCCCAGTCAGGGCGCATGCCTAGGTTGCAGGCCAGGTCTCCAATATGGGGTGTGCAAAAGGCAACAACACATTGATGTTTCTCTCCCTCTCTTTCTCTCCCCCTACCCCTCTCTCTAAAAATAAATAAATAAAACATTTTTAAAAAGAAATGTTATAATACATGTTCTTTAAAAAATGTGCATATGAATGCTTAGAGTAACTTTTTTTGTAACAATAGAACTGGAAACAACCCAAATGTCTATAAAAACTGTGGTATGTCCAAATAATGGAATACTACTAACCAATAAAAAAGTACTGATATATGTTATGATATTAAAGAATCTGAAAATAATTATTCTGAGTTAAAGAATCCAGATAAAATAGAGCAAATGCTATGTGGTTCCACACATACATAATCTAGAATATGCAAACTAATATTTAGTAGCAGAAAGCAGATGAATTGTTGCTCAGAAATGGGTATAGTGAAAGGGTTTGAGTATAAAGAGCCACAAAATGAAACTCTTGGTGAGGAGTGGGAAGATATGTGTGTTTATTTTCTTGATTATGGTCATAAGTTTATAAGTATAAGTATATATCAATGTTAACAAATGAAACATTAAGTGTTTGGCCCTATGTATGTTAGTCGTACCTTAATAAGACTGTTAAAAATGAAGACACAGCTCACCAAAGAAAATACACAGATGGCAAATAAGCATAGGGAAATACTCCCATGTCATATAACATAATTAAAATGCTAATTAAAACAATGATGAAATACCAGTGCACATACATTAGAATGGACAAAGTCCAGAACACTGACAATACCAAATGCTGATGAAGATGTACAGCAACAGAAACTCTCATTTATGTCTGGTGGGAATGCAAATGGTTCAGCCTCTTTAGATAACAATTTGGTGGGTTTTTTACACAATTAAACATACTCTTACCATAAATCATCAATTGTGCTTTTTCATATTTACCCAAATAAAGTGAAAACTTGTAACCACATGAAAACCTGCACACAGATGTTTATAGTAGTATAACTGCTGTAAGTTGCCAAGATTTGGAAGCAACTAAGCAATAATACATGATTTCCTTTCATTAAGTGATTAGATAAACTGTGGTACATCCAGGCAACGGAATACACTAAAAAGAAATGAGCTATTAAGCTATAAAAATTTTAAAAAGTTTAAATGCATATCACTAAGCAAAAGAAGCCAATCTGAACAAGCTGCATACTATATAATGCCAACTATATGACATTCTGGAAAAGGCAAAATTATGAAGATACTAGAAAGATCAGTGGTTGCTAGGGGAGGGTGGAAAGAATGAACAGGCAGAGCACAGAGGATTTTTAGGGCAATGAAAATACTCTTTATGGTACTATAATGGTGGATATGTTAATATATATTTGTCCCAGCCCATAGAATGTACAATACCAAGAGTAAATTCTAAGGTAAGCTATGGACTTTACATAATCGCGATGTGTCAGTGTAGGTTTGTCCTTGGTAGATATGTTTCCTTCTGGTGAGTGATGTGATAATAAAGAAAGCATGCACATGTGGGAGTATGAAAGTATATGGGAAACCTCTGCATCTTGTTTTAACTCATATTGTAAACCTCGATCTCTCTAAAGAGAATTTAGTTTTTTAAATTTTTTTCAGGTTATAAAAAACAACAAAAAAAGAAAACTAAGCGTCTTTGTGGCTCCCAGAAACACTCTTGTTCCTACACATTCTTCAAGCCAATCCACTGATGTTTACTTTGAGAAGCTTTCCTGGGTGAAGTTTATCTCATGTCTCACCGCCCTTGGTGTGTAGTTCTGCAGTAATCTCTAGCCTACTCTCCAGTGCTACACTTGCTGTGTTTTCTTGTAACATCCCAAGTGATTAAAGTCAGATTACATCACACCCCTGCTTCACCACTGTCAGTGACTTTTCTTAACTAATGACTTAGAATAAAATCAAATTCCTTACCACAGTCTACAGTAATCTACATGATAAACTCCGAACTACTTCATGAGCTCATCTTCTATTTTTGGTGGTGCTTATTAGTGTTCAAATTTCTTTTTGTTTTTTAAAATGTTCCAAGCTTATAAAGGTTATATTGTCTTTAGTGACTGACCCTCTTAAGCAATAGCAATGAATAAATCATATTAAATATAAACTCTAATTTTATGATGATTATTTACATGCCTATCTCACAGATCCTACGTTTCTAAAAATACTCCTTTAGTTTTTGTATCTATAGCTTCAGCAGTATTATCTATTGAACTATTACTGATGAATGTTTCAATGAACACATACATCATCATTAATGGTGGTCACTTATTTATCCTTAGAATTCTTGAGTGACTTACAGTTACTTTCTTGTTGGGATGATCACAGGAATATAAAGATGCAAACCCAAGCTTTCACCTGCATTTCTTGGTAAATCTATAATTCATGTTCACAGTCTTCTGATATTCAAATCCTTCCCAATGAATTAATCATTTTACCAGCTAATAGCTGTCATAGTTTCCTCTTCATCATAATTCTGCATCTCTAGTATCTTCACTTATATGATTTAGGGATACCTATTTAATATCTTTAAAATGATTACACTATTTCTTCTACATGTAGTAACATCTCATCTTGAGAAATGTAAACCAATATAGATATTTATTTTCCATTAAGATGCATGTGAAAATGAAGTAAAAACTAAGCCCTTTTATTATTCTAACTTTTGGCTAACATGAACTCAATTCTACTTTGTTCTTTCTCTCTACTTACAGCCTCCTCTTCTGGCTTTACTGTCTTTTTCTTCAATTTACTTCTGGTCAGCAAGAGGTCTGTCTGTGATCCCTAATGTCATTCTTAATTCACTCTAGGGAGAATTATTTTTCTGTGACATAGTAGCTATGCAAACTGCACTATTGGAAAAGCTGCCATTTTCCCAAGATGACCAGCTCACTATCAAAATCCAGAGGTGGGTAAAGTAGTAAATTTCTCAGCTAGAACACACACCAAGGGTGGTTCCTGTAATTTAAAGAGCAGCGTCTTACTCTTTGTAACTCTATCTCTGACCCAGATCAACCTGATAACTACATTTTCAAGACACTTACCTGTATCTGATCTGTAATTATTGCGTGAAATGCTTATTGGCCTGCAATTGTAACTTTTCAAAAGTCTTTCTTCTGACTTCTCTGCCTACTCAAGTTGATGTTTACAGTCGGCTTTGGTTCATCACACAGCTCTGTTAAATTGTATTTATTTATAGCAAATATGTTTAAAAATGCCCAATTATACAGAAATTTAAAGGAATGGCTTAACACTTATATAGTCATCATCTAGGTCTTAAATTTATTAATATTTTCCATATTTTGCTCTGGTTTTCTAAAATATCCTAAATTACCTTTCATACATGATAATAATCACTTTTTAAAAGTATTTCATTTATTCATACAATTAAGAATATAATAGAAATCTAATTTAAATTTTCCTACCCTAACACAATTTCATTATCACACAAATTAAATGAATATTAGCTCCTTTTAAAATTTAATTTAAAAATCCCTACTTAAATTTTTCCAAATTTCCCTAAATGATCACAAATAATTTGCCTTTTATGGTGCTTCCTCATGCCACATTTTCTCTAACACAGAACTGAAATTTTTGTGGTCTTAATTTTTTGAAAACTAGGTTAATGTTTCCAACAGAATGTTTCAACTTTTAAATCTTGATGACCGCTTTCTCGGTGTCATTTTAATTGTTCCTCCACCTCCTGTATTTCATGTAAGTTGAAATTAAAACTGAAGACTTCACTAGTTTCACTCTGAACATTTTTGATAAGAATAGCTGGAGGTGATCCTATCTAATTTGTATTATAGGGTGCAAATAAGGGTTGGTTCTTTTACATTGCTATATTAGTGAGTGATTTCAAGTGATAGCAATTTTATTTATTTTATTTTTGTAACTTTATTTTTATATATTTTTGAAATTCAGCCAAGTTGCAAGAACAAAACAAATAACATATAAGTAGTACACCTTTTACCTAGATTTACCAAATGATTGCATTCTATTCCATTTGTTTTATCTTTCTTTCTCTTTGTTTATACATGTACACATACATGCATACACACACCCATATTTAAAACTTTTAGCTGAGCCATTTCAGAGTAAGTTGATTTATCACACAACTTTACCCCTAGATACTAAGGCCATTCCCTTCCATATTCTGCAATTATTAAAATGAGTAAATCTAACATTGAAGCAATATTATTAGTTTTTTCTAGAGACTACATTCAATGTCTGTCAATGCTTCTATAATACCCTTTGCATATACATTTTTCCCTGTTCAGAACCTAGTCAGTTATCATGCATTGCCTTTATTTGTGACTGCTCTTTCTTGATGAGTCTAGAGCAATTTCTTAGTCTTTCTTTGGGCTTATGATCTTAATATTTTTTAAGATTTTATTATTATTTATATTTAGAGAGAGAGAGGAAGAGGAGAGAAACATCAATGTGTGGTTGCCTCTCACATGCCCCTAAGTGGGGACCTGGCCTGCAACCCAGGCACGTGCCCTGACTGGGAATCAAACCAGTGACACTTTGGTTCACAGCCCATACTCAATCTGCTGAGCTACACCAGCCAGGGCCTTATGATCTTAATATTTTTGAAAAGCCTTAGCTATTTATCTTATAGTCTTCCTTATATTGGATTTGTCTGATGTTTTCTCATAACTACGAATATTTAAGGATGTTAAATTCACCCTTGAGAATCATGGTTTGTTTTAAAGCTAAACTGAAACACAGATTAGAAGATACTCGGCAAACTTCATTTCCTCTTCTCTACTCCAAGAAACATGTTGATAATAAACAAAGGTCCTCTTTTCTACTAAGCTTGATTTGAATTCAGAATTCTTCCCAAAATATCTCTCCCTATAACCAAAAGAGCTCAAAAGGAATACATTTTTGACACACTTGAATCCTACATTCTTTTCTCTACTCAACATACATGGTTATTTCTATATGGTTTGCCTATTCACTTTATTCTATAACTATTGAATACACAAGATGCCAAACCCACAAAACAAGTAGTAGTGATGTAAGGATTACTTAAGTGGTATAATTGAAAGACAATATGTTTCATAAGTCTGGAATCTATTTGAACTGGGTTTTTATCCTGCTTAGGATTGCCATTGTGGTAAAACAACTTATTTGGTTTGAATGGCAATATTCTCATCTGTAAAATAAACACTGTTGCCTGTCTTATAAGGTTAACATAAGGCATAGAGATGTTGGACATATACCAGTGAGTTTCAATCTTTCTCATCTCATGGCACACATTAACAAATTACTAGAATTCTTCAGCACATCCAAAAATATATATATTGTTTGCTGATCTGACAAAAATAGGTATAATATTGATTTACCAGAAAAATGTAATAGTACATAATTACCTACCTTTTTTTCTCCAAAGTGACTTTCTAAATAATCAGGTGCCTATACTCATACATAAAGATTTCTCATACCAAGAATTAACAAATCAGACACAGCTTTATTAATGACATGACCAATACAATGCAACTCTGTTTTATAACCTATATATATATTTGTGGTTCAGACAGGACATTCATGCTGGAAGGCTATTGTGTTGGCTGTTATCATTTTTTATTTGATAGTCTAAGGTAAAAGAGGTCAGCGCCTCTAACTAAACAGTCACATATTCCATGTTTTAAAGTTCTTGTGGCATACCCATGTGCTGAGGCACTCTGGTTGAAAATTGCTGACTTAAACTATTATAATCATTGGGCAATTTAGTCATTATTAACTATTTATTACTTGCTAGACTATTCTTCAGGAGTCTTTATTTTGAATCCCACCTCAACAGATGGAAACACAGGAAACATCCATGCACAGCTATGAAATAAATTTGTAGGTAACGAGAAAGATGTAGTATGGAAAACATACTGCTGACTGTGTATCTATCCCAAATTTCTTCCTCCCTCCCCAGTCCCTTTGCTAAGCAATCACACTGTGGAGTATTCAGTGCTGCTTCTAACTCTCCCTAGGAAATAGGTCTATTTTTTCTTTTATTTTCAACAACTCAGTATTTTTTTTTTTTGCCTTTGTCAAGCTCCTGCAACCTACACATTCTCAAGCACATTGACTGTGTTAATTTCCTAATCTTGAATTGTACATAGAAAAAAAACCAACTAGTGATAGAAAATGCTGCTAATATTCAGGAAGGAACTCTAATTTCCATTTCCTAATGTCTATTTGTATCATACCAGGATGACCAAATTTTCTTATTCCATGATTGATAATGAAATTACATACTAAGGTCTGTATGATTCAGAAAACTCTCTTTTACACACATTGTTTCATGTGATCCTGAGATTTAGATTTCTGAGGTGCTCAAGGCAGAAGTCTCTGTATATATTTAAATGGTAAATATTCTCAACCCAGGAAATGTTGATGACTGGTCTACAGTAACACAGCTAATAAATTGATTGGGACACAAAATGATTTCCTCTAACTCCATACTCCTTGCTATACCTACTACATAAGCTGGCTTGAATGCTTCATGGTTGCTATTCAATTCCCTAAGTTCTGAAAATGAGTTTAGTGGACATAATGAAATTAAGCCTCTCTGCAAGAGCAAGTTAGAGTCAGTGTGAATGCAAAAAAAACTGCTGTTCCTTCCATCTAACTGTTCTACTCCTACCAGTATCATTTATTTACTTACATTGTCATTGACCTTAATCAGCTATTTTTTCTATGTCCGAATTTTTTAACAAAATTCTTTGGGTCATCTGTCTCCAGTTTATGATTATTTGGAATGTAGGAAAATTACATTACAAGACAGAGATTGACTCTAAATTTTCTTAAGTCAAGAAGTAAAGAGATGACCACATCAAGTCCCATTGAAACCAGAAAAGACTTCGGCATTCAAGCTGCCTGTCACTACCAAACCCAATAAACAATGACAGGGATTGAATCTTTATGGGTGCTTTATTCAGATGGCCGGAGGTCTGAGAAGATGGCAGGTTCATACCCTGAAAGATCATCTTCCCTTTTCTTTCCAGGCCCAGGTTTTTATAGCAGGGAATAAACAAGGTGCTGTGAGGGGTTTTGAGATTCAGGGAGGGTCAGGTAGGAGAAACTGCAACATTCCTGTCCTGGGCAGTTAGCTGTTCCCAGGGGCTGGTGGTCCCCTGTCTCTCCCTGAAACCCAAAGGCCCAGATGCCTCCAGTTGTCCCCAGGCGGTCATCTCTAGCAGTGCCCCAGGAGGTCGGCTGTTTTCCCAGGAGCCAGGGTGGCCCTTTTCTGTAATTTCTGAAACAAAAGCTTTAACATATACATAACTTGCTAGGCTTATAACTATTTACCTTAAACTAAAATTTTCCAACTTTGAAGTCCCCTGTCACCATGGCTTTAAACACCATCTCTATTAATAATAATTCCCCAGAATATATCTTCATCCAGAACACCCAGCAACTCCAGACTTGTACCCTCAACTGCCTACATGACATCTGTAAATATATTTTTTTTGTTTTATATTAATTTCAACTTTTTTATTGTACTTTTAAATGACATCTCAAAGTTAATGTGCCTTATAACCAAACCTCTAAAATATATTCACCTCCAAAATGATTTTTTTTGTCCGGCACTTTCCACATCTCAGTAAATGTCACTTCCATGGTTTTACCTAATTAGGCTACAATCTTGGAGTCATCCTCGATTCCAAGATCATAGCCCATATTCATCTTGCCAACACATTCTGTTTGTCTTACCACCAGAATATTCGGTCCCCAGATATACTTCTGAGCAGCACCAGTACCGCCCAGTGCAAGTCACCGTCATCTCACACTTTGTTGCAACAATCTATGATGTTTCCCTCCTTCAGCCCTTGCCATCACTGTTCAGACATTTTCAAACCCACACCAAACAGTCTTTTAAAGTGAAAATAGCAGTTTTAGGTTAAGAAACCACAGTGGCTTCTCATTTCATTCAGAATAAAAATTAAAGCCCTTAATATGGCCCCAAAGTTTCTCATAATCTGTTTCCATACCTGGTACTTTTATGACCTTACCTCTTACAACTTTTATTCTACTTAATTCTAACATTCCATGCACATGCTTGCCTCAAGACACTTGAACTTGCTGTTTTATTTTTTTTCTATGGACTGCCCATTCTCCTGATACGTTCAAGATTCTTCCTCACTTCCATTAAATCTCTGTTCATATATCACTTTCTCTATGAAGCCTTTCCTGATTATCCTATTTAAAATGGCTAATTTTACTGTCTCCATAGTTGTATTATCTAATTCTGTTTATCTCCATAGTACTTTTACTACCAGATAAACAATATATTTTTACTTCTCTGCTAACCTGCGGTCTGTTTCCACCAGCAGCATTAAAGCTCTCCTGGGATCAGTGTTAGTTCACTTGTGCATCCCCAGCAACTAGAACAGTATCTAGCACATAGTAGGCACTCCATAAACTTGGCTGAGTAAATCAGTGCAATATAACCCATTTCATTATGTATTTTATCAGTGGGGAAAACAACCCAGAACCCAGACACAGTGGATAATCTATTAAAGTGGGTACTGGGCAGTGCCGGGGCTAATAAAGGAAAAAAGAAAATCCTAGCTCAAAAGGGCAGCTGGCTTCATCAAGCCAAGGTGTCCCTAAGCCAAAAAGAACTGCTTAGACTCGATTCATTTGGTGAAGGTCAGTAGTTAAAGGTCTATTTTCATCACTTCCATTGAGGCTTTTATGAGCTGTGCTAAATTAACATTGAGTGGTACATTGGCAATAAAATGTTCTTACAGTTTAGTAGGCAATAGTTACATATAAAGCGTATAATAGTTGTTAAATTCCAAATCAGACAATGCTTACTCAGACTTTATTAATTTAACATGATTTAACCTTGAGGCCATGCTGGTAAAGAAGGAGGGTATATCTGGGCTAATGATGTAGAATTTTCTTTGGGAAAGTCTTAAAAAGGTACCACACATACTTTGTTCTGAAAAATTTAAAAATTTTAGATTTCAAAAATCTTAAGATTATTTCTTAGAAAAGAAATGCTATAACCACCCATATGGTGAAGTTCTCAGATGGTACAGATATTTCAGATAGGCAATAGTATAACAGGGTATAGGCTGAGAGGCCCCAGGGCTCCCCCATTGGGGGCGGGAAAAGCAGCAGCACAGGGATTGCGAGTTATTTTGCTTATCAATAACAGCAGCCTAGCTTCATATTCTGCCAGGGCCAGGGAGATGGGCATGACTTTGACCAGTGATGTAGCTGGGAGGAGTTAGAAATGGGATTACAAAGGAGATTCCAGGCTGGGATTTAAACTAAAAGGCAGGCCACCAGGTGGGACAGAGACAATGGGAGACAATGGGGGACAATGTGAGACAATGCAGGATCATGCAGGGAAAAAGGGGGTTGAAAGGACTCTTGCTAGCTGGCTGTGAGGAGGTGCCACATGGTTTTGATGTAAGAGCTGGAGATCAAGGTGACACAGCTGATGGTGTTGAGAACTGCAGAGACTGCACAGCTGAGCATGGATTACTGGGAGGAACCAGGAGAAGTGAGCTTCGGACTTCTTTCCGGTTTTTTTTTTTCCTTCTGGAAGGCGGTACTTCTGACTGGCGTGCCCTGAGTCTGGCCTGACTGGGCAAGTTGGGGAGGGCGGCACTGTGTGTTTGTGGGCGCTTCTTCATATCTAAAGGGAATGAGATTTAATGGCAGCATTCCGCCATTATTCTAAACCTGTATCACTTTTTAATTAAATAGTTCCTTTCCTTTTTACCAAACTCTGACACTGAGAGCCACAGTTCCTAACATGGCAGTGGAGGGCATAAAGAACCTAGAGTAACACAAGACCCCCCAGTGGCAGGTCTTTTATAACAATAGTGTTTTCTTCTAGGCAGAACTTACTAGGCAGAGGTACAGTGACAGCCACAGAAATCCTGACTAATCAGATAAATATTCAAATTGTTTGTACACCCTGGTTAACTTGACAGTGGTTCTTAATGGAAAAATCTTAAATTTAGGAAATAGAAAAAAGAAGCAACTATAGATATAAAAGAGTCAAAAATAGTTCATGCAGTAAAAACTCACTAACCCTGGGATTTAGCAGCTATGAAACAGAAAGGCCGTCTAAACTACTATTTCAAAATGGCCATGTGAGCTTTCACAGTTTTTTCTTTCCTTACTTTAAAACTTACATTGATGGACTTTCTAAAATAGACCAATAAATTTATAACTCAAAATAACGAGAGTGGAACCATCAGGAAATAAGATAGTTTACTAAGTGTTTTGAACTTAAGGTGAATGGTGGAATAAATATTAGGTGAAATAAAATCTACCCCCTAAATATGCCCACAGCATAGTAATGGAGGGAGAAGAAATCCAAAGAGTTTGGGCTTGGAATCTGCAAGTTTGATGAAAAGCGGAAGAGAGGAGATGGGCTGAAAAAAGAATAATTAAATATCAACATAGCAGGAAAATATGTTAATTTAAGTATATTAAGTTCATTTGTGAAGAAACGCACATGATTGGATTAAAGTCTGTTTATTTCCACTACTCTGACCCTGGGATTTCATGAGTCTATGATATTATGATTTCAAATCATAACTATAGATGCTGTGGCAGTTTCTCGATGCCCTATCTTCTTATCTGACATCATTCATCATTAAGGAAATCAAAATCAAAATCACAATGAGATAATACCTAATGCAACTAGTATTGCTATAATCAAGTAGTCAAATAATAAAAGTAAAAGTGAGCGAGGTGGTGAAATGAAACCCTCTCAAACTATTGTTAAAAATATAAAGTAGTACAGATACTTTGGACGATAGTTCGATAATTCTTCAACTTGTTAAACAGTTAATGTATGACCTAGCAATTGCATTCCTAAGTATACAAGAGGTCTCTCCAGAAAAAGTCCAGCCATTGTTAATAATAAGGAGCATGGTTTATGTGATATTGATGTAACCTGTCAGCCAAGGAGAGTAGACTGGAACGTGTATGAGTATAAAGTGTGGATTTCACTGTACTAGTCAGTGGAGGCAGTAGATGCCATTGAGTGAGCATGTGGACTGTGTGACCAACCGTCACATCAAAATGACTGAGCAAGTAGAGCAATGAATATGCATCAAATTTTGCATTAAGCTCAAATATTTGTCTGTGAAAACTATTCAGATGATTCAGAAGCCTTTCAGAGACAATGCAATGAGAGCAGTGCAAATAAAAATGTGGCATAAATGCTTCAAAGATGGTTGAGAATCTGTTGAAAGTGATCCACATTCTGGAAGGCCTGCAACAAGCAGGAGACCTAAGAATATTGAATGTGTACAGGCTGCAATGAACAAAGATCCACAACCCAGGTGACTCAGCCCCCCTACAGCCCAGATGTGGCTCCCTGTGACTTCTGGCTTTTCCTACAGCTAAAATCACCTTTGAAAGTGAAGAGATTTCAGACCATTGATGAGATTCAGGAAAATACAATGGGCAGCTGATGGTAATTCCAACAAAGGATTTTGCAGTGTTTTGAACACTGCAAGAGATGCTTAGAGAAATGTGTGTGGACCCAAGTTGTCTGCTTCGAAAGGCACTGAGGTGTCAGTGTCCTATGTACAGTGTTTCCTGTATCTTCTTCAAAAAATATCTCTATTTTTCATATTACATGGCTGGACATTTTCTGGACAGACCTTCACATATGCAGAAGAAATAAAAACACATGTCTATAAAAAAATTGTAAAGAAATAGCTAGAACAGTAAAATCTATAGACTAGGAAGTAGTGGTTTAGGTTTTGGAGGGATGATATTGGGAGCTAATATTTTTAAAGAGAACATGGTTTCCTTTTTAGGATAATAAAAGTATTCTAAAATTAAGAGTGGTACTCATTGCACAAATCTGTGAATACACTAGAAACACTTGAGTTATACACTTTAGATGGATTGTGTGATACGCAAGTTTTATTTTGATGAAGCTGTAATTAATAATAAAATTAATTAAAAAGACAAGAAAACACATTGTGTTCTCAAGGTAGGTCATATGAAATACTTCATGGAGAAGATCAACCAGTAGCCCTAGCACTTGAAAAAGAAAGTTGAATATATGTCAGAGTGTAGACAAGAAATAAAGTAATCTTGTGAGGGGGTTCTGCCCGCAGGACCCCCCCTTCACCAGCCACCACAGATGAGAATAAGTCTATCAAGACATGATCCGCTTGGGAAGGAAAGGTGGCAGATCTCTCAAAGGAAAAGGGCCCAGAGCTTTTTCCTCAATGGGCCTTTATTGGGTTCAGTTTGCACAGGAGTACAGGTAAAACTCATTAATCATTATCAGGCAATAAGGATCAAACAATAGATAATATACAAAGAACTCTGAGGGCTTATTCTGAGTCAGGGTCTCTTAGCTAAAGGGCTAGAAAACTTTGGGAAACAAATTCATTTCCTGCTCAGACCCTTATCATTTAATTGAGAGCATTCTTAGCAAAGCAGGTTTCATAGGAGTTTATGTATTCTTTGTTAGGCTTGATCACCTGGGGAACCAGCCCTTTCCAGCACAGGCTGCACTGCCCTCTGTCATTGTTTCAGGCTTAAGTCATGCCTTGGAGTAAGGCAGCCAAGAGATTAGGAGACTTCTTGCAGACAGAATGAGGACTCAGGCTATATCAAAGCCGAGGGGCAAGGGTCCATCACCCCCTTTTGCTATAGTCCCCCAAGTCCTTCCCTGGGGCCTCCCCATGATTGTGCCTGTCTTAGGTCATTCCCCCCTTGAGGAATCTTAACCTCATTGGGAACCATCATTGGCTAACCTACCAAGTACTGGGGGCCAGTTACGGATGAAGTAAAAGGAGCAGAAGCTGGGCTGCTGCCAGGGAGATAAGCTTTGTCTCCTTAGTGGCTCACATCCAAAGGTCTCTCACTCAGCCTTAGCCATGGCGGTGGTGGGGGGGGGAGGTGGGAATTACAGCTTCTGAAACCAGGCAGGGTGGTTCCCAACACAATCTAAGAAATAATTAAGTGGTTTGTTAATGATTTGACTGAAATGTAATGTGGTAAGAACTGTAGATGGAGCCATTAAGGCCTTTAAATACATCAGTTTCCCCAGTGGCCCTTGTTAGAAGATGTTACCAACTAACAAGTATTAAGGAACCTGCAGTGTTTTTCAGAGGGGAGTACAACTTTGGGAACAAGTCAAATATAAACAGACTCTTTCAATTAAATAATCTGAGTCTCAAGTTCATAAAAAAAAAAAAACTAGCCAGGAAAAAAAGTAAAACTGGGGAATTATTCTTATGAAATATTGAAATGTATTACAAAGTTGCAGCCAATAAAATGATTTTTTTACAAAAAATATATATTACATTTCAATATTCTTGCATTGTGTAGATACCTAGTTAAACTTAGTCATGTTAAATATAAATTAAACACAAAAAATTATAAACAAATCAACACTGAAACAACCGCTGAAAATAATTCCAAGCCATGAATAATTCTCAAAAATATACACTGGGATGATGAAGTGTCTTAAATCATCCTATGCTGAAAATTGTTAACTTCCACCAAATATAAACATTCAAAGAAATAACAAAGGACAGAGTGATACAGAATAAAACTCATGAAGTGGTGTGTCAACGGAACTGAAGAGAGAATCTAGGTCAAACCCAAGGATACACATTTTATAAGTAGATATTTGAAATCAGTGGGAAAAGCATGAATTAACCAAAAAGGGGCATTTAAACAACTGAATAGTCATGTGCAAAAAAAAATTAGGTTGAATTTATTTCTCCCAACTTCAACAGTATAAATTCTAGTTTTAATCAAAAAGTTTCAATGGGAAGGAAAACAAGTATATAAAAATACCAACTGACTTAATCATATACATCCGTTACTCTGAAATCGACAAGACCTTTCCAAATGTGACACAGTATTCAGAGAAAAGAATAATAAATTACATACATTTCAAATATATTCCGAAAACAGAAGTCACCATCACTAAGAGTTACAGCTCCCTGGGAAAACACTTGTATCTTATGCAGTTACACTCCTATATTATATTTTACATAATACATACACATACGTGTTTCATATATATTTAGTGATTAAATGAGTGAAAAGGTGTTTAATCAGACACCTAAAAATAAATAGAAAAGAAATTAACAAAAAAAGTTAAACGCAAATGCAGGTAGCTCATTAGGAATAAGAATACTCTGAAGACGTCTAATGGATGGGAAGGAAAAGAATGACGAGTGTGGAACTGGGGCACAGGGAGGGCTGTGAGGGAAACAGGAAGTACTTCAACCCTTTTGATTGTAGGGCTGCTTCTCTCTGAGGAAATAGATGGCTCTGAGCTTTCTTCAGCCCCCACAGTACCAGCCTCAGCCTACCCTGACTATTCCTGAACAAAAGAAAATTTGGAGATTATAGGTTGTATTAGGAATACTAGAAGTCAAAATCTGCCAAGTAAATTACCCTAATTTGGATCTTTAAAAATTTTTTTTTCTTCACTCTTTTAACAGTTTCCCATAAGAGGTTTGCTTCAAAATCTATCTCTGGAACAACTAAGTGGTTAAAAAAATGCCACATAAATGTAATGTATTAAAAAGGATCACTTATTTAAAAAGTAGTGAACACTTTTTGAAAGGCATGTATTCAGTATGTGAGCTATTATACCTGGATATGAATTTTCGTACTTTTCATGCTGGAGCTGATGCCTGGTGACACATTAGCAGATTTAATGCCCTACATTTATACTGTTTTCCTGCCTGTTTCACATATTTAACACCTACTTGTGGTCAAGTAGAGGGGTCTGTGAAACATTTGCCATCACTGACAACTGGAGGCTGTGGGAAACATCATTTCACATCGTTAAGGACAGTAGCACAGCTGCGGTCAGGCCACGTGTTACTCTGAAGACACTGGTAAACATCAAAAGCTGGTGCACTAAACTCAAGCTAATAGCGCTTTCCTTGCTGATACCCAGCTTTAGAGATGCTGATTAATTGGACTTTTATAGATTGTAGAGGTTAGGGGTCTAGTACATGCAGCTGAACTGATCAGCTTCAAAGTGGCTACAATTTAACCTTGAGCATATTATTTATCCTCACTGTACCTATGTTTCATCATTTTGAAAATGACACTAAGTTTTTATAATTATTAATTATGTTCATAAATTTTAAATGCATACCATGGTACCTACTAGTAATATAAGAGTGATTATGAGAACTATCTACATGAGGAAAACAAGTCACTTAGCACAAAAAGATCAAGTCTGAATATACAGATTAGATTGAGTAGGTGGAAAAGCATTCATTAGCATACTTTAGAGCTTGAATTTAGATTAGATAATTGTCATCTAAGAGTTAGCAGGCTATTAAAAAAAGAATAGTCTTTGGAATCAGACTGGCCTGATTTGCAGTTATAATTCTAATATTTAGCAACTATGTGGCTTCAGACAAGTGTTTTTTTAACCAACAAACAAGTGTTAAGTTGGTTACTAGATTCCTAGTACAATGCAGGTACTGGGGATAGAGAAGTGAATGAAATAGGTGATAGCTTCTCTCCTGGAGTGTACATTCTGGACAGGGTCCCTGTGAGGTACCCAGGATTACAATGAGCTTTTGGCTTGATATTTGTAATCACAAAGTCACAACCTTGGCAAATCCAGAGAACACTGAAATGCGCTCCTCCCTACACGTATCTACGTGAGGATGCTGCCATCTCTCTTGCCTCTGCACAATTGTGGAACATTTACTCTTGCCTATCACTCTGATGTTCAGCAAAATGCAAAGGAACCTGGGTGGGAAAATACTTATGTAACGGCCACCAAAGACAGAAAGACTCTGTACAAATGGAAATACCCTATCAAGATAATTCATGTCCTGTTTATCACATGTTAGGGGAATTGATTGATACACACAGGTATGGACATGCCAGAGTCTCTGCCTTCCGGGAGCTCAGAGGGCAGTCAGGTTATAAGTTGTCATGCTTACCCTGGCAGACGTGTGGCCAAACAAAGTATTACATTTGGTAGAAGCACACAGAGTAGAATTTATCTCTTTTAAACTAGGAAGACAGATGAAAATAACAAACTATGTGTGAGGAGAAGGAACAAAAGTACAGGGATTTTCAGGCAGAGATGAGCAAGGAACCTTTCAGATAGTAACAGCATGTTAATATAGTGCAAAACATTGTACACAGAATGGCTAGTGAGTTTAAAAATGATGAGAGTTTTCAGTGGCCCACAATTCTCCTTTTACTAAGCACCTAACCTGCACAGTTCGAGTTGTTTACGATCTTATCAACTGTATATCAGGTGGATTCAGTTAAAGCATAACAGTGAGGTAGAGAATAAACAGCTGAATATGAAAAGTTTTAAATCTGAAATTATGATGGGTTGTCCCAGCCATTCTTAAAAATACAGACCCTGACTATCATATAACAGGACATTAGAGAAGGTCCATAAAGTGAGAAGTAAAAATATTAGAACTGACATGAGGGCTATAATTCTAATAGTTGCCTGTACAAGACAGTGAACCAGCGATTAAGGGCAGTCTAATCATCACAGGCTGATGTTGCTGTTTAAAGGGATTACCCCTCAAGAAGTAACAGAGAGAGGCTGGATTCAAGGTAAAGAATAAATAGTCAGTCTTATATTATTTCTTCAACAATATTAATTGAACACCTACTTTATGCCAGGCATTTTCTAGTTTTTTGGAGACTTAGCTAAACAAAAATAATTGATGCCCTCATAAAACTTAAATTTTAAAGATCTGTAACCTGAACAGACATTTTGTGCATTTAGGTGCTTGATAAATGTATAATGAATGAATAGATGATTTGAATTAATTAGAAGAGATAGAGAATGACTTCAAATTAGGAGAGCGCCTAAATCTTGAAAGCATTAACCCAGATCAAGTATATACCAAGTTCATTTATTATCACCGGAAAATAAATAAATCCCTGTGTCTCTATTCAGGAGATTACTCTTTAAAAGAGGGTGTATTTTTGTGGGCTGGGGTTGGGGGAGGAAGGAGACAGAGAGGGAGAGAGGGAATTAACAATGAAAGAACCAGGTTGAAATAGTGCCAAATAAATAAATGGCTTAGAATGTTCTCTGTGCTACGAGATGAGAACAAGGACCATTGCCTAGGAAGTTTCACAGAAGGAAAAAGACTTAAATAGTGACTGGGATTAAATGACCAGAGAAGATAGAGGTGGGAAAAGCATGTACCAGTGTGACAAATACATGTGGGGAATGACCAAGTACCTTCTTGGGCAGGGAATGAAAACTGGACTGAGGGGACACAGTAGCAGAAAGGACTGAGAGGTGCAGCTGAAAATGAAAGGGGGCAAATTGCAAAAGTGCTGTTTTGGAAGAAAAAAAATTTTTCCCATAAACTTTGCCGAAATCTTTAGATTTGTTGATACCTTGTGAAACTCTCATATCAAAATGTGTCCTTTAGGGGAGGAAAAAATAGCTTCCTCAACCCTTTTAGGGTCCCTGGCTGGGTCTGAAAATTGAACAGGTAAGGACAGACCAACAGGAGAAAAGTACACAACTTCATTTGATATTTTATTTTATGTGACACAGGGGACTTCATAAAAAATAAAGACCTGAAGAAACAATGAAATCTGAATGTTTTTATGCTAGGTTTGATAAAGAGTGGACAGTCTTAGAGAGAGACAATAGGGCCAGGAGTATAAGCTAAGGGTGGTAAAGTGGGGAAGTTTGGCAAGGCCTGCTCATTCAGATTCCTCTCCCTCCTCTAAGGTGTTCCTTCCCTCCCTGCTTGAGTAGGTCTTGGAAGGGCACCTCTCACCTGACTGTCTTAGGACCTGCTTCATTGCAGGACAGGGGACGTCAGAGAGTCCTTCCTGCTTCTCCCATTTTCTCAAGTTCTTCAGCTCAAAATATTCAGTATACAGAGGGGCCATATTCTGGTGTGGCATGTTCTGAACCCCATCAGGCCGAAATTACGTTGTGTCTCAGCTGCTGCCTTGCTCTGCTGTTTGGCAGACACTACACCGCCAACAGCCGACACATCAGATTCTCTCACTGTTCTGTTGCCAGACAAAATGCTGGACTCCAGGATGCCCGATTCCATTGGAATTTGTAAACAATATACACATGTTTATGTAATGCTCATGGACTATTTCAGACGTACACTGAAAGAAGTATCCATTGTGCATCAGACATGTAAATCTAAGTGAATATCCTGTGTTTTTATTTGTTAAATCTGTTATCTCCTCCCAGAACTTAGAAAGCTATTAGACTTTGAGCAGTTCTTTTTTGCTCTAAGAATTTCAAACAAGAAGTCAAGTATGTGTGATATTCCTGTTTAAATGAACCCCATCTGATGTTTCGTATGGCCTGTGTATGCAGGGAATATTATTTTCTCTGTGCCAGTTATCACTTTGTAACAATTGGTGCACAGTTTTGTTTAGTTGCAAAGGCACCAAAAAAAAAAAAAAAAAGAGGAAAAATATCAACTCAGCCATTAAGAGTGAAGCGATTTAAACCCCAGGAGGCTGCCAATTTCTCTTCTCAGTGTGGCCTAAAGACAGGAAGGGGTTAAGTCTCAGAGCTCCCTTCAACCTTTTGCCCTAGGACTCCTATTTACTTTAATGGAAATCACTTTTCCAAGGCACCACACAGGGTTCTGAAACATGGGGTTAAAGGTCATCCTGCAACTCCAGGAATAATAAATTTGCAATTTGTACTTTCCTGACCTCTAGAAATATTTTTAGGTGTTTGAGGCCAAAGAAAACAAGGCAGTGCTTTGAAAGGACTGGAGAGCTATCAATTGATCAATTTAAGTGGGATTATCTGATAATTGGGTAAATACATTGTTATTGATGTGAAGAAGGAGGAAGATGTGCCAAACAAACACTAATGCCTAGGCCTAGATTTATCTGCTAATCCTTGAAGGAGGCGGTTTACTGAGGACATGAGTAATTGCTCTGCTAATAGATTTATTCTTCCTTTAGCCCCCAGTTGGAGCTTAAATCCTCCCCTCTCCTTCCAGTGGTTCAAAATGTGGCCTGAGTCCAACTGCCCACCATGTTAAACTTTTCAGCTCTTCCTGGGCACGCTTAGACTCCAAATTCTTCAATGTAACTTGTACTGCTATCGCAAGAGACCGGTGCTCCAGCCAGCTGTGTTTTATGTCAGTGAACTTCCAGGAATTGGGCATTTGATGGAGCTACCTGCAGAGACTTGCTTCTTCTCTTTAGCTGTATTTTTAAACAGATTATTTTTAAATAGAGCCCTAAAGAGAAAGTGGCTTGGCGGGAAGAGCCCAGAACTGGAAATAAAAAAAAAAAAACAATGCTCTAATCTTGACTCAGTCCCTAATTGGCTTTGTGACCTTGATTAATCATATTACATTGTCTAACTCTGGGCCTCTAATTTGCCGGTTAAGGGAGTAGAGCAAAGATTGTTTCCAGCTCAAACTATCAATGAAGGAATGAAGTAATTAATCTGCATTTTAGGTTGAGCATGTAGACCCAACCTACGTGATTTTTAAATGATTTTTTATTATTTTCATTTCTATCCTTCCTGATATAGACAGAATATAACACTGGTGCCCTTTGGGCTCTCCTGGAATTTCCAGTGGGACATACAAGAGAATTACAGAAAGCAGAAAAATTTTTACATGTAAAAATTTTATACAGAATTTTTCTGTGGATATTAGACTGTTCTGGAACCCCACTATATCCAGCTCATTTTCGAAATGGGGTCCTCTTAATAAAACGAGTTCCAAATCCAAATATCTGAATGCATGTGTGTCTACATATGTAGTCAAAACAAATAGATTTAAAATCTTCCCCTATATTCTCCCATGCAAACTGTAACCTTTTCAAGATTACAAAATATATTTTGCTTTAGCAGACGACCCTTTATTTTCATGGATTTCTTGATCTACTTGGGCAAATTTCATGCCTCAGCTACATAGCTGACCTTTCTGGAGACATCTTCTGTTAAAGTAGTCAGTACTCAATCAAAAACTGTTCATTTATTCACTTAACATTTAACTATAAGTTAAGTTTATTAAATTTGAAACATTCGAAGCCATCTTGCTTCACAAGGGTAGATTTAGTACCATGATATTGAGAGTTTTCTCCATTTGTTATATGTTCCAGTTGTTATATGTGAACAAAGGCCTTGACAAAATGCACATTTATTTTGAGAAAAATCAACAACCATTCAAACAATCTATAGAAGAAGTAATCAGCTTAACCTCCTTTAAAATGCATTAGAGTGTGTATTAGTTTTTGTATAGGCTAAACTTCCTAAGAAATGTGAGATAAAGAATACCGTGGGTCAAAGAAGGTAGAATTTTTTCTCAGATAACCAGGTTAATGAGGAAATTTGAGCCAAAGGCACGCCAGTAGTAAAGCAGCCAGGCACAGGCAGGCGGCAGATAAAGGGGAGCTTTTCCCGAGCCAAGTCTGATGCCGCATCAAAAGGCAATCTCTGTTGCACGGGGTTCTAGGAGCCATGTTCCTTTTATGTTGTAGCTGTACACTATTAGAGTGTTCCTCTTACCTGAACAGTCAGTGCTTGCTTTCATTTTGGCCCCACACTTCTCCTGATGAAAAATGTAAGCCAGGTGGTGAAAGACAAATATATGATCTCATCAATAAGTGGAACCTAATCAACAAAATGAACAAGCCGCAAAATAGAACCAGAGACATGTAAATAAAGAACAAACTGACAGTGACCAGAGGGGAGGGGGAAAGGAGATAATAGGGAAAGAAAGGGAAAGGTCAAGTCAAGGAACATATATAAAGAACCCAGGGACAAAGACTGCGTTGGGGGAGTGGATTGAATGTGGGAGGTGAGGGTGGATGGGATGGGGGAGAATGCTGGGGAGAAAATAGAGACAACTGTATTGAACAATTAAAAAATAATAAAAATAAAAATCTTAGATTTTATTGATATCTAATATTAAAGTTATGTTATATATTAATGGCCAGGGAGAGTAATTGGGGGGTGGAATAGGGACAACTGACTGTAATTGAACAATAATAAAACATTTAAAAATTAAAAAAATAAAAATACAAAATAAATAGCTTTCTGACATAAAAGTGACTTGGAAGTTTCATACATCATGTCTGCTCACATCCCACTGGCAAAATCTTAGTCAAATGGTCACTCTTAACTGCAAGGGAGGCTGGGAAATGTAATCTGACTGGAGGGTAATGAGGGATATTTCTATCAAAAGTCCTATTACTACAAAAAGAAGTTGAGACTAGAGATGGGAGAGATATAGCAGTCTCTACTACAGAGATATGTTATAGTCTAGTAATTTCAAAGATCTTTCCATCAGTAGGCAAAACATTTTAGACCAATTCCATATGAGCAATTCAGTCATAACAGGATCTTGGTGAAAATTATACAAACACTTGTTTTCTACCGTCCATTAATGAAAAGGCCAGCTAAGGACAAATACTTAACAAGTTTCTTATAAACATGAAAGTCTCCGAGCTTAAAAAGGTTTGCTTTGAGGATAGTGTCTCAAATCTTCTGTTTTGCCAAATCTCTATTTCTTTTTGATGCCGTCCCAGGCTCAGCCATACATACTAGTGTAGTTGTGACCTGAGATTGACATGCCCTACCCTAAGTGGGCTGATCTTAGATATATCACCTTAAAGGTTATAGACTTATTGATTCTTAGAACAAGAGAGAACCTATCTCTAGGGATAAATTACTCTCATAGTGTTTCTCTCTGATAGTGTTACGGAATTAAAGGAGTTTGTTAGCCTGCATATATTAAAGCCCAATCAAATGCAATCGGGAGTTTTCAGCAAAGAAAACAAAAGTTTATTTAAGTAAATAGCACAAAACCTGGAGTCACACTTGAGCATTTGTTCTAACACCTGGCTCTCAGATGGCTTCTAGGGAGTGGATGGGTTATTTTAGACCATGGTCTAAAATAACCCATTTAATCAATTCGAGGGCCTGGTCTCTCTTGGTCGGTTGGCAGTGGGGTAGGGAGTAATTGATAATTCTGTCTGATCCTGAAGTCAGCCATGGCATCGCTTGGTCTGGTTTCCCAAGGGCATGGTGGGTGTGGTTGTTCTCATTTTCTGGGTCTGGAGCTAAAACACAACTGAGGCCTAGATGTTATCTGTAGTTTGACTGAAACTGCTTCTGTGGTCAGCAGACCCAATGCTTTGTTCCCAAGGTTATTTAATGCTGACTGGAACCTCATTGTGCTGAAGGTTTAATTTTTAAGGGAATGGACATACAAAGGAGAAGGAGGCAGGTGAGTCAGGGAGTTGGATGAGGCCAGTTTGAATCAAAAGGAAAGAAACAAAGAAGGTCTTATCAAAGAAATGAAGTTTCTGAACAATTACAATAACATTTGTGTTTCTCTTTATGAATGTGTTCTATTCCCTTCTTTTCCCTCTGAACAATCTTAATTTATATTCTATAATCCAAATTTTAGAGGAAGCTAGTCATATTTATACAAACAGTTAGTATGCAGCAGAGCTGACCAAGTTATGGAACGACTGGCCCTAGGTCAGGTGTAACTTCCAGAATAGTTCAGGGCTGCTCCTGAACAAATACCAGCAGCATCTTTGAACAGATAACAGTTTTATTGATAAGGGAAGGTGGACATTGCAAGTACTGTAATGAATAAAGCTAATACCTTGTTTTATACAATATACCTTTGATTTTAAGACTCATCACTTTTATTTATTTCCAAGACACGAAATGAATACTGTTGTTTAAGACATAGCTCAAAGTGACAGAGGATATTAATGTGGAAAAGCAGTGCATCATATGATTGATAAGACACAGTAGACAGATATTGATAGTAATAGAGATAACCAGCAGTTATTCAGCGCTTACTATGTGGCAGAGATTTTTCAGTGTGGTTTGCTGGGTTAAATAATTAAAGTACCATGTCACTCATAGGAAGAACACAAAATATTTAATATAACAAATACAGACATCTCACTTATTATATCTCTGATAGGTAATTATTCATGCTTTAAAAAATAGTAGGAAGCATACAACCTCACACATTTTTTAAATGTTGTTTTATATATTTTTTAATGTTTTAAATATTTTTAAATGTTGAATATATTTTATTTTTTCCAGTTTTATACAGTTATAATTGACATACAACATTGTATTAGTATAAGGTATAAAATATAATGATACAATATGTGTTTATATTCACAAATGATTACCACAATAAGCTTAACTAATATATATTACCTCACACAGTTACAATTATTCTTCTTGTAATGGGAACTTTTAGGATCTACTCCCTTACCAAATTTGAAATATACAACCACATTTTTAACTCTATTCACATGCTACACATTACATCCCTAGAACTTACTGGACTTATAACTTGGAATTTGGACCATTTAACCACTTTCACCCATTTCCCCCAACTGTGCACACCCCAATTCTGGAAACCACTAATCTGTTCTCTGTTTCTAAGAGGGTTTTTTAAAAATAAATTTCACATAGAAGAGAGATCATATGGTAATATGGTGTGTGACTTTTTATGGATGACTTATTTAACTTAGCACAGTACAGTGCTCCCAGGGTCCATCTATGTTGTTGCAAATTAATGGATTTCCTTCTTTTTTCATGTCTGAATAAATTTCTATTATATGTACATATCACATTTTAAATACCCATTTATCTGTTGAAACCACCACTTAGGTGGTTTTCATGTCCTTATTGTAAATAATGCTGCAATAAACATAGGGGTGCAGATATCTTTCCGAGATAGTTACTTCATTTCTTCTGGCTATATAATATACCCAGAAGTGGGATTCCTGGATCATATGCTAGTTCTGTTTTTTTTAATATTTTGAGGCAACTCGTAGTAGTTATACAAATTTATATTTCCACTGACAGTGCACAAAGGTTTATTTTTCTCTACATTCTTGTCAACATTTGTACCTCTTATATTTTTGATGATGATCATTTTAATGACTGGGGGCACAATATCGCATTGTGGTTTTGATTTGCTTTTCCCTAATGGGTAGTGATGCTGAGCACCTGAACATTTACCTGTTGGCCATTTATATATCCTTTTTGGAAAAAAATGTCTATGTAGCTTCTCTGCCCATTTTAAAACCAGACTGTTTATGTTTTTTTTGTTTTTATTTTATTTTTTTTTTGCTATTGAGTTGTATGAGTTATTTATATATTTTGTTTATTAACTCCCTATCAGCTCTATGATTTAAAATCTTTTTTCTCATTTACAGGTTGCATTTTGAATTTGTTGGCAGTTTCTATTGCTATACAGAAAATCTTTTGTTTGATGATTCCCACATGTTTATGATTTTGTTGTCTTTGTTTTTTTATGTCAAATTCAAAAAAAACATCGCCAATACCACTCATTGTTAAGTTTATCCCTGTTTTCTTCAAACACCACTTATTTGAAAGCTTCATTTCTTAGACAGTTTTTCCCTGAGCTAAATAGTGATCTTCACCAATACCCTTTCAGTGGTCCTAATTTTATTTCCTTCTTACAAGTGAAATTCCAGGTAAAATACTTAAAAAAAACGCAATCATGCTGCTACAGAACCCCCCACACACACACAGGGCCAAGGGAGTACCATATACTATTACCAAAAGGACCCCTCACTAGGTTTGACTGTCCACAGCCTTAGAAAAGATGTCTCTCAATGCCAGAGATTTGTGAAAAGGAAAGGAAATGTTCATTTAAAGTGATACAGACTTAAAGTAGTGACCTAATGTCTTCATTAAAATATCAAAGCCCTTTTGGATACCCATAGACACCCACAGTATTTTCTTCTCCCCCTGCCCCTAATTCAGGGTATCTATCTCAGGAAAAGAAGCAAACATCTGTGATTCAGGCTCCTGATACCGTCAGCTGTGTCACCATCCAGGCAGGATCTCTAATTAATCCAAAGCCACGTGGCACCTTCTCATGGGCTACTGGCAAGAGTTCTTTCACCCTTCTTCCAGGCAAAGTCCCTCCTGCTTCCCAGGCCACGTGGCCAAAGGGAGCACCCCAAAGCTGTGTGGGCCTCTTCTACCAGAGCTGCATGGGTCCCCACTCTGGGCAAAACCGCATGGTTCTTTTCAGCAAAGCTGCGGGGATGGGGGTCAAGGGGTAGGGACGCCACTCTGCCAAAGCCAAGTGGTGGTTCTCCGCTAAAGCTGCATGGTGATTCTCTCTACCCAAGCTGCAGTGGTCCCCATTCTGGCAAAGCCTCGTGTTTCTCTCCTCTCATGGCTACCGAGTATGGGTTTAAATTCCCATGCCAACCTTCCTCTGTGCCCCCATTTCTGACTCCTCCTACAATCAGTTACACCTGTCAGCATTCTTGTACTATTCCAAGTTTACTGGGTCGCCTTCATGAGTCTGGGCAGGTGTGGCCCCATGTCATGGAGCCAATCTTTTCCAAGCTCCCACCCAGGCACTGTAACTCGGGAGACCTGCCCCCCCAGTTACATCTCGGAGGGAAGTCCCTTTCATCCTCCTTGCTCAGAGCATGGCCACAGCTATTTAACATATCTATGCAGCTAGTTAAAGGTTATAGACATGTTAAATGGCCATGCCATGGATTAGCTGCAAGGCTGTGGCTGTACAAAACAGCTCTGTATGTTCCTGCTCCAGGTGTCCCTTCCCCCAACTCACACTTGTGGGAGGAAGGGGTCAGGGTATCTTATATGTCTTTCTAATAATTCCTAGACACCTTGAGCTCTGGACCCCATTTCAAATCCCTATTTGGGCACCCCCCTCTTGGTTGTACCCTGTATCAATGCCACTCTTCAAACCCTCTCTGTGATAATCCTCCCTGGATCCCACAAACATTTCTCAGTCAACAAGGTAGCCCAAGTGATTATGACTCTTTTTACTCACCTCTAGTCAGAATCTAGGAAAACCTCTAGCTGGTTTCTAAGGCTGAGTTCGTAAAGCCTCGTTTCAGGGCTGACTGATTACCTGAAACAGTCTATCTCAGGGGCTCTCCTCTAGTTCTATTACTTAACTGCGTTCCATAAAGACACAGGCTGTATCCCTCACACCAACTGGGAATTCCTCTTCCTTTCAGTAACTCAGGTTGCTTGAACTGGAAAGAGCACAACAGTGTCTACACTTTATCACCCATCTTGGTGAATGCATAAATACATTTCTCACCTACATGAATTAGAGGAGATAAAAATAAGTGGCTATGACCTGTGGTCATCCATCTACGTGGTAAAAAAACAAGACAAAAACCTGCAACATAGCTTTGAAGCTAGGATGTTTTAAGGCATGATAATTTTTGAATTAACTAGAACAAACATATATATTGATCAAAAGGGACCAGAGGTTTGGAAATGACTTTCATAGGTTACTCTTACCTGAGGTATCTCATGAATAAATATTTGACACATGGTTAAGAGCATCTGAAGTTGAGAAAATAAAAACCCAGAATCAGGATATATGTATTCATTTATCCTAATAAATACCACCCAAATTATTACATTTTTTTTTCATAGAATCAAGTTACTCTTTTATGGTCAACAAAATCTCTACTCTGTGCCTAACAGTTCCACAGCTAGATAGTGACTCATTATGATTTTGTCATTTTGGTGACATGTCATTGAACCTGGTCTCCTTAGGAGGCTTGTTCAGTGATTAAAGGAGTATCTAGCAAACGCTTAATCCCTCACAACCTTTTTCATCGCATGGCACACATAAAGTAATTACTAAATTTCTGCAACACACCATTGCTGATCCGACAAAAATAGGTCTAATTTTGATTCATTCACACTGTACAGCTATTGTTTTTTGGCTCTTGTCATTTTTTTTTAACTTGAAAATCTAAGGGAAAAGATATCAGTGCCTTTGACTAAATAGTCAGGTATTGCACGTTTTAAAAATTCTTGGGGAACACTAGTTGATACTTGCTGCTCCAGACTGATTTAATTAAAATTGGTAGTATCATATTGGATATTTCACCATGAATAACTATATTGTGAAGAGTATTGGACAAATCAAATGGAAAAAACATGATTAAAAAGCTGAATTAATTTTGTTTTTTTTATTGAATAGCCTTGCAGTAGTCAATAATACCTGTATGAGGTCTGCCTAAAAAAAGCTGAGGCATTGTTAATATAAAAATGTTTTATCAGTGATGGTTCTCTATTTTCTCTCTATTTGCCACCATAGATATGATACAGTTTTATCGGCCAGAATTCCCAGGTGGCCACGTGCGTGAGATCACCACTGGGCACAGAGCACTTGCCAAACCCTCACTAGGCAGAGAGGGTGAGTAAGAAAAAAATCTTTGTTACATTACTGTGATTTGGAATTAAATTTATTTTTTATTACAACATTAGGGTTTCTACCTATGGTATTATGTATGATGCAGAATATGCTAGATAAAAAATCAATCCCAATAAAAAGTACATTAGTTATATCTTTAAATATATATTTATACATGTTTTTGCCTCATCTGACTTTTTCTCTCTCAGTATTGTGAAGAGCTTTTTCTTTTACCACATCAATGTGGTACATTCCTATGAGAAATACTTCTCTTGACTAATAAAAAATGCAAGGAATAGTAATTGTGTTCTTTTACTTATTGCCCTATTTAGCTTCACTATAATAAAGCTTTGTTATATTTACCTTTACTAGTGAAGAAAATTTATTTCACTTGCTCCTAATTATTTAAAAAAGGTAATAGTACAGCCATAGGTTTCAATACCATCCTATTAATTTAAATGCATTATCAAATGGTATTCCCCAAGCATGAGATTTTTATTGATAAAGTTGCTCATACCATGGAAAAATAAAGATTTTACTATGAAATAACTGTATTATCATATTTATAAGTTTAACAAAATTAACAATTTAAAAGTAATCCTTTAAATACTATTAGTAAGTTTATCTTTAGATCAATAGCAATGAAAAATAGAGGAAAAATCTTATCAATAAAGGGTAATATTCCCAAGCATTTTAACACATACTCAAGCATTTGATTTTGCTTAACAATATATCTAATATGACAGAAGTAAGCATTTACTAAAATAACATATGTTAAAACACTCTATACTGTAAACAATGAATGTTATTTGTATTATTAAAAGAGTATAACCTTTGAAGACTTCATTTAAACATCTGGAAGTGAAGAAGGCAGCCATGGTTAACCCTCTATACCATTTACATTAAAGAAACTCCCTTGGTTTT
The DNA here is from genome assembly GCF_021234435.1 of Artibeus jamaicensis. NCBI lineage: Eukaryota > Metazoa > Chordata > Mammalia > Chiroptera > Phyllostomidae > Artibeus > Artibeus jamaicensis. The sequence continues at coordinate 2,624,977 of NW_026522036.1, forward strand.
GGGCAACCATGTTTGCAGCAATAAGATTGTTTTACTTATCAGGAACTACAGGGCTGGAATGGGAGAAATAAACAGAAAACTGTACTTGAGAAGTAACTAAATAAAAATTAAAAAAAGAACTACAGGTAGCCTGATCTCTGCTTTGCAGCAATGTCTGGTCAGAAAAAAGACGAAGTAGCTCAGAAAGGGGGGATCTGCAGGTGTTTAGTCTTAGTGACTGTCAACAAACTTCTTTTTGAGTTCTCTCTTTGGAACAGAATTAATATTTTATTTATTTATTAATAAATCTTTAACTTGTGACCACTCTTTGTTCCCCACTAAATTTATTTTATTTGCTCTTAAGTGAGTAATAATTCTGGAAAATATTGCAAGTGGACTTGGTTGCACATAATTCAATCATAATAATACTGCATTCAGTGAAGGACTGTCCTTTATTTTATTCTCATAGTCTCATGGTTACAAACAGGATGTGCTAATACATTATTTGAAAATGTATGTTCCAGTCTGCCCAGAATAGTCCTCATGTATACCTGCTGTTACAGTGTTCTTTAAAGTGTAGTAATTCTCTTAGATTTTTCATTTATTTAAGACAAAATTCTATTCAAGGATTTGTACAACGTAATAGGAAATAAAAACAAATAAGAATGATTCTTTATTTCAGTGAACCCATTCTTAAAGGTAAGGTTTTATGTATATACGATAATGTCTAAAGGTATACCTTTCTCCAACTCAGAGAAACCAGGTGGACTTCACTGGAGAAACTGGCAGATAGATTCAGTTCTAAAGGACAAAATATCCAGAATATTCTATGTGGGATATTGATGGCATTGACTCATGGTAAAACTTTTAAAAGGACTTGAGATTTCTGCATGCCAACTCAATGCCAACAGTCTTGTGGACTACACATGAAATATAATAAATAGGAGTATTGTATGCATAGCATTGGGAGAATCCGTATCTGAAATGTATGGCTGAGAATCTATAATTTGGTTTAAAAAGCAAATGCCAGCAGAGATTCTGAAAGCAGTGTGTCAAAGGGACGAGATGTAGGTGAAATTGTACGATGGTGAAATCTTGGAATCTAGAATCAGACCTATTTAAATATGGGAAGTCATTCTCAGCTATGTGATGTAGGTCAAGTTATTTGGTCTGCCTTAGAAATGGATTCCTCATGTGAATAATACATATATAATAATAATCCTTATGTCAGATTTAAATTAAATTAAATGCTTACAACATGCTAACACTGTGTCTGCCACATACCAACTATTTAATAAATATTAGTATTTATTATAGTGAAGAATAACATGAGATGGGACAATATGTAAAACCAGTCTTTTCCCTGAAAGACTGGCCTATCTGTGACCTGAGAAGGTTTCATCATACTCTCCTTTATGAGAGGAATAACTTGGAGTTAGAAAATACATGAAAGATGGGACACAGTTACTGGGGTAATTAATGGAATACATTCAAACAGAATTTAGCAGTGATTGTATTTAGTATTTAAATGCAGAACATCTTTCAATTACTTTGCCTTCTCATTAATTGCCCTCCGGTATGTGTAAAGTATTATAAATCTCAAGAGTTCTAATGACTTGTACTATGGAAAAAAAACTTAGCATTTGATTTGGATTTAAATGGTTTCTGAAATACGTATCTGAGCAGAGGCATAAATCAAACTCCTGTTTATCTAGACTGGTTAGGGAATACAATGATTTGGTTGACTGAATATTGAAGTTAATAGGTCATGAGTACATACACATATCATGAGCTAATTGCATATTTCAACACCTCATTTTAAAACTAAAGTGAAAAAATTAATTTTTGAATGGTTATAGGCAATTTGAAGTTCTAACTGTGTCTTATATTCTCCATATGAATATCTCTCATCCTTACTTTTTCCAAATTGAGTCAACATAGCTCCAGTTAATTTCTTATCTCTAACATCACCCTCTTCACTTGTTCAGAAATTCTCCACCACTGCCACACCAATATAACAAAGCATAGCCTCTGTGTTAAGCTGAGGTTGCTCAACACTCTTGCAAGAAAAAACATATTAGGAAGAATAGCCAGCAGTATACATTTATATAATCCAATCATGGAAGTACCCTCAATATTACTGGTTATTCTTATTATGGTTATTATTTTACGAGGAATATTTCCTTCTCCATTCTTCTCAACACTTATTCCAAATGTTCACCATATCCTCAAGTCCATCACAGCTTCCTGCAAATATCTCTCTCAAAAGGTCAAATAGCATTGTTTCATTTTTTTTACAGAGGAAGCAGAGATTATGTGCCACAAACACCTATCACCTCTTAAACCTACCTACACATTGACTACACCTGCCCCAGTTCTCGCTAAGACTCTTTACAGCTGTCTCACAGGGAGGGCTAACATTCCCCTAAACTCACACAAATCCTTTTCAGGCTGTGTAAACTTTCATGCTTGTCTGTAGTCTCAACCAGCAATACAGCAACAGTGCAGCACCAACGTATCTCAGGCACTGCTTACTAAATTCTGTTCTAATGGGTTCGCACCTCTATTCTTCATATCGTTCTAGGTTTTTCCACATCATATTTAGGAAAACCTTTTTTCGAAGACACATTTTCATTGCCCTCCCAGTGGAACTTAAATTTTATAATGACTTAATTCAGTAAAATCATATTTGTTGGGGATGAATAAATTATTGCACTCACTGTAATTAATGTAAATCTTTGTATTATATATGTAATTGTAACAACACATGAACATTGAAAAAACACATACAAATACATTTATTTATAACAGGAGTTATTCTCTGTCCTTGAAAGATAATTGAATACATAAAATGTGTTGAAAGAGAGAGGGGAGGGGGCAAGGAAGAAGCAAACACCTTTTCTTAGTTGGATTATTTGCAGCCTCGTGTCTGTCTTCCCTGTATCTTCCTCATTAGCAAATAAGGAGCAGTCTAATCCACGGATGTGTTAACCTTCTGTTAAAGTGAATTCTCTTAAAGGACACACATCTTTCTAAATAACTTCATCATATTTTGATCATTTAGAACAGACTTTATGTAAACTAAATAGTGCTTTCCACATAAATATTTCTGGCATACAAAATTATACAAAAATGCATAAATGATATTTATACTACTCACACATCAAACAGCAGCAACTATTTGTTTTTGATTAAGTATTCATTTAAGCCTAGCCACATGTAAATGGGAAATAGAAAATGTTACTGTTTTGGAGAGGGAAATGCTTAGAACTTCTGGAGTTATTCATCTCAACAAAATTAGAAACTGTGATAGTTTGGTGATCAAAAAGTTCTAGTAGCTTCTTTGTAATGAAGTGTGGCTTATAATTTGTGAAAATGTTGATACAGAAAATTAGTTCTTCTTCACAGATACATAATTGTTAAAACCGGAGCAAAAACATTAATTATGTTACTAGTTTTAAAAAGTTTATCCAGAACTTTGATATCCATGGCTAATCTGACCTATTTATATAGGGGAGATATGTACATAGGCCATTATGTGCTAGGAATTCCATTTTTCTGTATACTTAAAAAACACTGCCTTCTAAGCTATGTGGTTCTATTTGGATTTACATGAAGCAGCTTTTGACTTTTTAATTTTATTCAGAAGATCAGATGTATTATAAGATCCCTGTGACTTACACCTGGGGTACTGTTATTCAACTCTGATTCATGCGCTCAATGCTTCACAAAGCCAAAATCCAAAATGTCAGCGTCTGGAACAAAGAAATATGGGAGACTTAGAAATGTCTCAAATCCATTATGCTTGCTGGACTGAGTTGGGGGTTTGTAAGCACCAGAAGGGGGTTGGAAGGGCAAATTAGGCTAAACTTCTATGGTCTCTACTTCCTTGACAAAATATCAACGTGCTGACCCGAAGACACCATCAGATGACCATATGAATCTGGGGTGGTCTTGGTCCTTCTTCTTTTCTGCAAAGCTAACCTGTTAATCATTCCCTCATGATTGTTTTCTCTTCTTGATATTCAATACCTCTTCCTAACAATAGCAAATCACTGCTTCTTCGTGTATTTTGCCAGGGAAGAGCTTACTTGTCCTGATGGCACTATATGGAATAGTAACTCTTACAAGTGTAACCTAAAGACACTAACCACTTTAAAGATGCCCACAATTTAGAGTTCGTCAAGAGGAAACTTCTATGCCAAGGGAACTATTCAAATGGGTTAAAATGCTTCCAAGTAATGGTTTTGAATCAAGATCTCCTCTCTGTTCTTTTTCATGATTTACTTGAGATAGGGAAATACGGCATTGCACTATGGAAACATGCATCTGTAATTCCTGGACTGGTCAGTAGTTTTGTAGCAACACAATAGACAGCTACTCTGTTAAGGATGGGGTAATGGGCTGTGCTGGAGGAAGAAAATGGTGTGAAAGGGCTTATTTTTATTCATGAATGACAGGACAGCTTTTCTCCTGAACTTACAGGAGAGGGACACATACGATTCGAGCCACAGTGCAGGGATGTGGCAGCCAGCTGGGAGACATCTGAGTTTAGAGGCAAAGCTAAGACTTGTCAGTTTAGCATGAATATCTCATTCTTCCTGATATTTATACCACTGACTGTCATAATGAATCAGGCTCAGATTAGATTCTCTTAACTTCCAGATATGAATATTAGAGAATATTCTTATTTCTGTCAAAGAGAAACAGGAGGGGAAGGGAAACACTGCATATATAGATAAAAAATTGTAGGGTAAATCATTGTTAAACTCTTCCTCTATGGAGGAAGAGTAATTCCTGTCTGCCTTACTTTGTACGCATATCACAACTAGTAACCTTATGGCTTGCTCTCAAGTTGAAATTAGAATTACTAAAACAGTCTTAAAATAGATTTTAGAAAGTGACTATTATCTGATTTCATCTATAACATTGCAATTCTTTATGACTGAGCCACTTATTTATTTAGAAGAATCTACTGGCCTAGACTCTAAGACAGGTAAACAAATCTATAAACCGTGAGGCTCTGTTCCTGGACAGGTTTGCTACTCTCATTAAAACCAGAGCTTTTGCTTTAAAAAAAAAAGGTTTGTTTTTTTTTTTAATAACTCCCCACAATCAGATATATCATACGCTCTGCGATTTAGTTTGAGTTGGTGACTAAGGGCACTGCTGTCACGGCAGGGCAGGTCAACCTCTCCTTCTGATTTCTGTTTCCGTTGTATCTCAGGGGTGTTTTTCCTCAGACAATGTCCCCCAAATCCTTCCACAGGAGGAGTTCTAAAACTGTGTATTTCCACAAGGATGAGTCACTGGAGGAAAGCTACCCCCAGACAAGGAGTGCAGCTTCGGGCAAAGCAGCTTCGTTTGGCTGAGGGCGATTCCTGGCCGCTGCTTTGTTTGCTCATAGAGGATGTCCTTTCCTCAGTCCTGAATGTAGTCAGGGTTGCTGTGGTGCTCTATTCTGTGTGTCACCTTGGATAGTCTGAAGTCCTCAGCTGTTTAATCAAACAGTACTACTGCTGCATGTGTTGATTTGAAGGTATTTTGTAGATGTGACTAAAGTTTATAATCAGGTAGATTTATTTAAAAAAATTTATTGTATTTTCCCATTACCATTTAACCTCCGTGTCCATGAGTCCTTTTCCCTTTTTTTCTGAATTCCTTTATCCCTTTACTTCCCCACCACTAGCTGTCACCTGCTCTCTATCTATGAGACTGTCTATTTTCCTTGTTAGTTTAGTTTTTTCATTAGAGCCCACATGTGAGTGAAATCATATAGTATGTGTCTTTCTCTGGCTGGCTTATTTCACTTAGCATAATGTTCTCTAGGTCTATCCATACTGTCATAAACTGTAAAATTCTCTTCTTTTCTATGGCTGAGTAGTATTTCATTGTATAAATCATAATCAACTTTAAGTAAGACAGATTATCCTCAGTATTCTGGGTGGTCCTGATTCAATCATTTGAAAGGCTGAAGAAGACAGAGCTGAGGCTGCCTTGGAGAAGAAATTCTACCTATAGATAGAAGCTCTAGCTCCTGCCCAAGAGTTCCAGCCTGTCCCTCCTGACAGCCTGCTCTACATATCTGGGTCTTTCCTACTCAGCCCCCACAATCACGGAAGCTAAGTCCTTGCAACAACTCTCAATGTATCTCCCACTGGTGCTATTTCTTTGACTGAACTCTGCCTGATGGAGTGACACACCCCAATATCTATTGGTAATATCATTTCTATTTCTGTAGTAATTAGAATGATTTTCCCATCCCAGGATGGGAACGCCTATCCTTTCCTTTACTATAAGTCTCTCTGCATTGAGGAGTCTGGAGCATGTGGGTTCCATAGCTTAAAGTTCATTGGGAGTCTTGTTCTGTCCTCAGATTGGAGCACAATCACGCACTGTTTAACAACAGGGATACATTCTGAGAAATGTGTCATTAGATGATTTAATCATTGTGTAGATATAGTAATGTCTTAGACCAAATGGTATAGTCTACTACAATAATTGTCTGTGCTATCTATACTTTATATGACTGGTAGGACAGTTATATTTTCACCACCACAAACACTTGAGTATGACAGTATAAGCCCTAATAGTTGGCTTTTCTTTTTGTAGTGCAAGTTCCTGACTTAAGCTTTGATTGCTAAGGTAACCACTTCAAAGAGGCATCCACTTTAATGAAGGCTATTTCAAATAGACACATTGCCAGCCATAGGGCTATGTAAAGATCAAGGCCACCTTCCCTCCTGGAGCCTCCTTTGTTTTAGAGATTCTTGGTTGATTTCTGTAACTGACCACTGGGGCTACTTGCTATTTTTAATTTTTCCTGTCTACTCTATATTTTAAATCTACCAATAAAGAATGAACCTGCAAAACCCTAGGCCACCACCCTTGACCCCAGTAAAAGCAGAGCCCAGTCCTGTTCTCTCATTCTCTCTATCTCCCTCCCTCCCTCCCTCCCTCCCTCCCTTTCCACACTGCAAACAAGACCTCACTGTGTGCCTCCCCTGGCATGCCTTATATACCCCAGGACCTGTAAGTAATAAAATATTTTCTTCTTCAAAATTTCCTAATGGTTATTTCTGAAGGGGGCCAAGAAGCTGTAATAAAAACTAAAGGGATGGTCCAGTTGCAACACTGATTTAGAAAGGGGAGCTGTCTCTAGGAGGCTTGCTAGTAGCTGAGGCAAATGCTCCCAGTGATTTCTAACAAATAGCATTATGCTCCACAGACTGAGACCAGCACAAAACAGTCATATATTGAGTTACTATGTTAGATGCCTGTGACTTTGTAGATGATAGAAATTTTTCAGCCCCATTATAATCTTATGGGATCACCAATATATAGGGAGTCTATTGTTGACCAAGAAGTTGTTATGCAGAACATGACTGTATTCCCATTCCATCATAGAGACTAGAATTGTGGAGATTTTCCAAGCGAACCACTGGGGGTGATGATAAGTAAAATTATTCCTATTTCTATCTGTTTTCCCCCCAGGAACACAGATTCTACATATCAGGAAGACAGCATCTTATAATAATTTTTCATGTATGGTACATTGCATGTCACAGGAGATGGCTACCCAAACTTGCAGATACCATTTCCAAGATGGCAGCTCACCTGTACCCAAAAATGGTCATTCTATTGATCTATCAGATTGGCAGCTCTGAGGTGGTACAGTTTGTGTAGACAGAACCAGTGGATGTCCTGGCCAAGTACTCCTTGCCAAACCTGTTTGCTAAGACATAACATGGATCCCTCAGTCTCTTATGAGGTTATATGGTGTCATGTGTTTATAGGTCAAGCATGTTTTAAGTTGTTTGATTGATGTCTGGAAGCAAAAAAGGCAGACACACAGCTATGCTAAATATAGTCAAGATGAATTACTGACACTTTAGGATGAAATGATTTAATTCATCAACTTGCCACAACATCACCAGTTGGTTTCCTTAAGGAATGGGGCCATTTTAAGGGTTTAGAATTGTTTCTTTTTGCTGGAAGTTTGGATGTTAACAGCAGAGTAGGGAGAGAAATTCTGGTGAGTGGAAATGCATGGGCGTGGGACTATGCGCATCCTCCATTCTTAGCAATGCGGAATCTATTTATAAGCCTCGAGTGTCAGCCCTGGAGTGGCAGATGTCAAAGCTGGGCTGATGTCAACTGCATGAGACATGCAGTACACCTGAATACAAAATGCCTTGTTCACCGTATAGATGCTCTCATGCTTTGTGCCGGCTCCACGAATCCCATCAACTCTCATCCTCCTCAAACCTTTGTCCTCAACCTCCCCATTTTTCTTCTTCCAAGTCCTTAAACACTCTTGTGAGTCTTCATATATTCTTACCTCAGAGTATTGATTTTTCCACACAAATTAGATGATCAGATTCACTGCCCAACACTCTGCCTGTTGGGAAGAGTAATCTTGGTGTATCTCATTTTTGGAGGCTGAGAATTTAGTCTCTATTGTAATTCTTCTACTTTAAATAAACCCCAGGCCTATTATGAAGCATTTTGTCTTTTGGTTAAAGAAGATAAAAGGATCTTCATTTTTTGACAAGGACATTTTCCTGTTAAAGAAGACCAGAAGCTTTAAATTGATGACTAATCACTCTCAATCTTTCATTATCTTTCTATAACATATAAACTGCCTCAGCATCAACTATATGTTCCTTATAATTACTATTTATCAATATTTCTCAGTTGCTTGAGATATTACAACTGCTGGTGAATTTCCTTTCCTCATTGTCTCTTTCAAGTTAGCATCATCAAAAGTTTTGCCAATTTTTTTCTAATTATCATCCAGCTTCAAAATGTCATTTTAGGGTCTGCCTTCTATGACTACTTTGAGAACCAATTGGTTAATTTCCCAGGGGAAGATTTGGGGATTTTAAGATTTACAGGCAGCAGGTTTATTGGGGAATTATCAGGAGTTATTTCTGGAATAACCATGTGAAGGAGAAAAGCAGATTTGGCAGAGGGAAAAGTCAAACTACATGTTTTTGTAATAGTGGCCTCAGTCAGTCCTATGGGGAGCTCTGGAGCAGAAATGGTCGTACAGACATGTCCTCCATCAGGCAAAGATCTAGGCTTCCTATCAGTCAGGTAATGGATGAGGATGGTTTTCACAGTAAGGGATTCAGAAGGGATGCGTTAGCAGCCAACACCTTTGGCAGCTGAAAAACTAAATTACTCAAACCAGAAGTGGTATTCAGGTGGCTTCTCTCACCACCCACTCCAAAACAAATAATCAAAATGATATTAATTCGGGAATGTATTATCATAACACTCTATCCCTCATATTTACTTATAAAACAGGTTTTGTGACTTCAAACTCACATGGTCTTAAAACAGTACTTCCCTTTTACAACTCAAAAGATCTTCACTTTATTAGTTAGGAAAAATGAAAAAAAATAGAATTCTGTCACAGAAATCAGTCTCTTGGTGGAACAGTAACCATGTACCTACAGCTGAGATCACTCCTTTAATTGCCACCCCCAGCCCCCTTTGGGACTAGCTGAACACAGTCGTTCAATATCCTAAATGTAAGACTCAGTAAGTTTCCATGTGTTCGTGAGTCAATAATCTTTCTATAAGACTGTCACTCAACAATCTTACAAAAACTAGAGATAACATCTTAACATAATGTCTTTGTTCTTCCTCATAGTTATGCCTGAGGGCATACATAACTCATCCATAAACCATAGTTCACAAAAAATCTTTCACATACACACTAATGTGCAAACCCCTTTCCTCTAGTCTACATGAGACACTTCTATTCACCTCTTCCAAAGCAACCTGTAACCTGTTATTCATGCACTGCCCTTGAGTAAAATAGTGTTGTTGTTGTTATTGTTAGCTGCCTTGATGCAGTTTTGAAGCCCTGATTAAAGGCTGGTCAGTACTCTTGAGCAGCTGATAAAGTATATACAGTAAGCACTTTCCTTCCACATTCTAGTCTACTATGTCCCAGCCCTAGTCTTCCCTGGCCAGGTACTAGTCAAATGGGAAAAATTCTATGTCCAGGAGCCAGAGAAATTATTCCAATTAGCCAATCCACAGGAGCCTGAGAAACCTAGCTGACCCCACCTACTTGCCCCCTAGAGTTCCAGCTTGCCCTTATTTTGCCCCGAGGAGAAGCCCCTGTGTGGGCAACCCTCACTTCTTTGGGAGTAACAAATTGCTCCACCTTTCAACCATCCCAGTGTCATTGTATTTTGTCCCACGATCAAAGGAATCTCTAAGTCTTATCAAACACCTTGCTACCAGCATCATAACCCCAAATTCAAAGGCTAGCTTTCCCCTGCCCATAACTCATAGACATTAGAACTTAGTCCTCTACTTCTAACCTGAAAAGCCAGTATGGTGAAATAAATATGCTTACATATCTGTACTACATTTTCTGATATATAATTTGTTACAATACATCACTGATGATATCTATTGATCCTATTAATTCTTGTAATCATTATCCTGTGGAAACTACACAGTTTTATTTATACATAAGAGAATCTTCTAGATAAGTACAAGAGTTTTAACTTCATTCTCCTTCTGCAAGACTTCACACTAAGTTCTTTTTCCCTAAACTTATCACACAGCACTGCTTTATCCTAATTTTTCCCCTAATTTGTTATTTTTTTTCCTGTTGTTATTACAGTTGGTGTTTGGAAAAAACATGGCTAATTATAAGAAATTAAAGAATTGGAAAAGTAAAAATATAAGTTAACTATGCATCTTCGTCAGTTTATAACAAACCGCCAGATTTTCTGGTTTAATTGAATTGTTTCACTGCTTTGTTCTTCTGTAGCTATGCCTATGGAGTCATACATCTGTCCCCAGGAAGTAAACTCGTGTTTCAGAAAAAAAACTAAAGCAATAAGGAGAAGTATTGAGACAGAGATTTATTATTAGGACCTTGAAAATAAGTAGGAATTAAGTTATAAATTTCAAAGTTCCTTCCTCTTTCTTGACCCTCACAACAGTCTTCGCAGGTAAATAAGACAAGTATTAATAAGATGTCTTAGTGTGCAAATTAGAGGGCAGAGTGCTCTGGGCAGGACCTTTACAGTTGGTAGATACAAATTCTTGTCTTGATTCTGTCATGGTCAAGTGATTTGACACCAAACTTATTTTTTTTCTTTGTCTGGAGTCTCATTTTTTTCTCATTTGTAAAATTCAGGACAGTGGTTCTTAAAGTATATAGTATATGAGCCATTGGAGATACCCAAGACCCCTTAAAAGAGTATGTGTGGCTAAAGTATTTTTATAGTGCACTAAAATAGTACTTGCCTTTTCTGTCGATAATTGCATTAATGGTACAAAAATAGTAAAACGGTTGTAAAACTGTTGGTACCTTAGTACAAATCAAGGCGGGAGCACCCAGCCATGCTAATATTATTGTGCTTATTGCCATGGTTCATGAAGTAATAAAAATAAAATTTTAAATTTCTATCCTTAAATATATCTTTGTAAAAAATATTCTGTGTGATAAAATGGTAAGTACACATAAAGCACTTTTGTTGCACACCAAAGTTTGAGGACTGCTGAAGAAAGGCAACTGGGCAACTACATGATGGGAAATCTAAATTGCCTTATTTTTCTTGGAAGAAAGAGCTGGATCACAAACTATGATTATTCAAACTCTTTTGACAGATATTGCCTTGAAAATGAACAAAGTGGGACTCCCATTTCAAGTAAAATCATGAACAATATTTGTTGTCTGTGATAAAAAATTAAAGTTTTCAAGCAAAAATTAGAATGTTGGAAAAGTTGTATCTGCCACTGTGAGCTTGGTACCTTCTCAATAGTTAAAAGACTTTTCTGATGAGATAAATGCTAATATTAATATAATTTAAATTATTGTATGAAGAAATTTGTCAGTATTTGGAAGCTTTGTATTCTATAGTTAGCACTATTTTTAAAATAGCCAATGTATAATGTTGCGAAATAACGTCACATAAGACAGAATCAGTTGTTTTAATGTAAAAATTTGAAATGCATATTAATGTACTCAATTCTAATTGCAATTATTCTTTAAAAACAACCACCATTTGAGTTTTGATATAATATCAAAAAAGAATCCATAACTATATCAAGAAATTATTAAAATATTCCTCATATTTCTAATATATGTCTGGATAAGAATGAATATTCTTCATATACTTCAACCAAAATAACAGTGTAATACAGCTCATGCTGAAGCAGACATGAGAATCAGCTCTCTTATTAAACCAGACATTAGAGATTAATAAAAATGAGAAACTGCCTTTTTTTCATCATCCTGGAAAATGTTTATCATAAAAAAGTATGCCATTTATATTACCAGGTTTAGCATGTTAACAGGTTTATGTTAATGGCTTTATCTGACGTTGCCAAACTACAGCTCATGGAGGAAATCCAACCTGAAGTCTGCACGTAGCCTGCCTGCTATTTATGCAAATTGAGTTTTCTTTGGACTAGAGTCACTCATTGGTTTTCATATTGTATATGGCTCCGTTTGTGCCGCAACAGCAGAACTGAGTAGTTGCAGGAGAGACTCCATGGTCCCCAAAGCCAAAAGCATTTACTATCTGGCCCTTCCAGAGAGGTGTGCGGATTCCTGAGTTTATTATTTTTATCTTTAAATGAAGTAATACACATTTTTAAGAATTTACATTTTAATTTTCAAGATGGTAAATGCCAAGAGATATGAACTCACATAAATAAAGAGATATTTAAAGTTCTCAGTAGTTTTTTAAGAGCATCAAAGGATCCTGGGACCACAACACTTGAGAAGCATCGCCCCAAGCAACCAGAATGAATCTTATCTTTCAGGAGCACAATGGGCACTCCCAACATAGCTCTCCCTTCAGCTTCCAGAGACCCTCTTTTCCTGCCTCCGGGCCTCAGGCTAGTGAGGCAATGCTCTTATAGGCTCACGGGTCTGGCACCATTTCTGTTGGCTTCTCTAAACCCCACCCATGTTTTTGTTATTAATTCTTTTGGTAAGAATCTCTTGTTCATTTACTTTCATTTGAATGTTCCACATATATTTCCTTTGGGACCTTACTAACTAAATATGTTTCCTAGATCTCACTTACTACATACAATAACTATGAAATAGATACCTCTTTTTCTCATTTTACAGAAATGGAAAATAAGCCATAGAGCTTAAATAATTGTCTCTAGGATGACGAGTTAGTAGGTGAAACCAGAATTATACTTCAGGCTGTGTCACGGCAGAGTTTAGTTTTTTAAGCTCCAAATAACTGTCATTCTATTAAATAGACATTTTACTTATTTATGTATCATTCATATTATCACGCTTAGAAGTGAATAATTAATTTTCATGAGCATAGAATCAGCATCAGCAAAGCACACAAGTAACTCATAACTATATTTTTCAGTATACGGTATGCTCAGTAACATGGTTTTGAATTTTCCATATATTACTGGTAATATACAAGAAGAAAATAAAAAGCTCTGAACGTAGGTTACATAGGCATGAACTATGGCAACTGAAATAACAAAATATCTGTTATTTTCTGATATGGCACTTACAGTCCATTACTAGGCTAAATGTGAATTTTCCTACTTCCTGTATTATTTCAGCTTTTAACTATAGCATTTACATGCTATATCAAAGTGTGTATTATCCCATCAGTGTTTTGTTTTCATAAGTATATGAAATATATATAACTTTATTTCATATGCTGCAGAGAAAGATAAATGACTTACTGATTTGCAAAACACAAGGGATAGTGTCCCTTTCTGCACTGGCAATTAAACTCTTGAGCTGATTACATGCTTCACCATGAACCCATTTAGACCCATTTATCATTTCAACTATTGACTTTTGCATCCACCAGAAGTCTGTGTGCCTCCCACAGCTAAGGTGTAAGCAGTGTATTTATGGGAAAATCTCTGTGCCTTTTCATGTCAGCAACATGGCTTTTTTCTTTCCAGTTACATTCTTAGCCTCCATCATTTTAAAGTATAAATTTCAAGAGAACACCTGGATTTCTACAAAAAAAAATGTCAAGTTTACATAATTATTCCTTACATCCTCAATTTAACTCAGAACATTTTAAACATAGGGACAGAAGGTTGCCTTTCCTCTGCACGATTTCAAGGGTCCTAACATAGCTTCTTATTCATTCCTCCCACATTTCCCACCTGCCAGGGTTTGGAATATTTCACTTCCCAACCATAAGGCACAGCCTTTCCTCCCACATCCTGGGATGAAGTTAAAGTTGCAAACTCTCTTAGGAGAGAAAGCACTATAAATTCATACTCAGGTGTCAATGACTGATATAAAACGATTGTCCAAGGAGTAGGTTTTGACATGAGGCAAGTGCTAAGCAAATGCCTGAAAAAGGGATAGAGAGAAGGGGGCCACAGGGTAAATAAAGTCCTCATATAAAGGATGCCTGAGGCCTCCTCCACATCATGATGTTACAGAACAGGGTGATGGTGGGTGGTACAATATACTATCACCAAAAGGACCCCCCATTAGGCTTGCTATGCCCATCGTCAGAGGAAAGACAGCTCTCAATGCCAGAGATTTGTAAAAAGGAAAGGAAATGTTTATTTAAAGCTATACAGATTTGAAGTAGTGACCCAATGTTTTCCTTAAAATATTAAAGTCCTTTAGGATACCCACAGATGCACACAGTCCTTCCTTCTCCCTCTGCCCTAATCTGGGGACCGTATCTCAGAAAAAGAAGTAGAAATCCGTGATTCAGGCTCCTAGCACCATCAGCTGTGTTGCCGCCACGATCTCCAACTAATCCAAAGCCATGTGCCACCTTCTTATGGCCCACCAGCAAGGGTCCTTTCACCTCTTTTCTTCCAGGCAAAGTCTCTCCTGCTTCCTAAGCCACGTGGGAAAAGGCACCACCCCAAAGCCACATGGTTCTCACTCTCACCAAAGCTGCAGGGGTCCCCACTCTGCCAAAGTTGTGTGGTTCTCCCTTGCATGGCTATAGAGTCTGGATCTAAATCCCCGAGCCAACCTTCCTCTACACCCCCATTTCTGACTCCTCCTACAATCAGTGACACCTGCCAGTATTCCTGTACTCTTCCAGGTTTACTGGGCTGCCATCATGAGTCTGGGCAGGTGTGGCCCCATGTCAGGGAGCCAATCTTCTTCAAGCTCTCATGTAGGTGCTATAACCAAGGCGAGCTGCCCCCCCAGTTACATCTTGTGGGGGGAGTCCCTTTCCATCCCCCTGGCTCAGAGCATGGCCACTGCTATATAACATATCTATGCAACCAGTTAAAGGTTATAGATATGTTAAACCACCATGCCATGGATTAGCTCCAAGGCCGTGGCTGTACAAAACAGCTCTGCATGTTCCTGCTCCAGGTGTCCCTTCCCCCAACTCACACCTGTTGAGGTGTGAGATCCTATATATCTTCCTAACATTTCCTCGACACCTTGAGTTCTGGACCCCATTCCAAATCCCTATTTTGGGCCCCCCTCTTGGCTACGCACTGTTACAATGACATGACACAGTATTTCCTAAACTTTATAAAATGACCTCGGGTAAAGTTTGTTAAAATCTCAGATTCCTGGCTTAAGTGCAAAATATCAAATCAGAATTTCTAAAGGAGAGGCCTGGGAGTTGTATTTTTTAAGTTGAACACAAAAAGATGCTTTTTGATCAGGCAGTTTTGCGAAACACTGATGTAGTGAGAAGGATGGGAAACGCTACTGTTCACGCCTAGTGTTGCGGTGCTGATGGTGCTGCTCACCCTCTCTGTGCCTAAGTGTATTACCAAAAATACTGTTAATGATCAAATGTTGATATTTTTATGAGAATTAAATAAATTAGTGCATAAAAAGAACCTGGAAATCAGTGAGCCCCTAATAGCAATCCCCTCCCTTTAACTCTGTGATGGTTCTGTCACAAATCGCCAGGACTAACAGTGCTGGGCCTAATTCTCCAAGTTCTGGAGCAGGTTAGGCCCTGGCAGAGGCTCACTAAGGCTCCAAAATGCCCCAAATGCTCATTACTAACTTGTTACTTGAGATGGATAAAGTATGTAAGTGTCATCACCTGCTTGGTCATAACATGGCCCCACCGGCTTCAGTTGGTCATTTAAACATGTTTTCCAACTTAGAACATGAAAAAGCACCAATTAACAGCATCATGAAATTCAAGTTAACATTGACTGGCCTTTTCAGAACAGATTTAATCTATCACTTACTTTTGTATTTCCTTTTGAAAATTAAACAAGAGTATCAGAAAATAACACAAAAAGAAAAGCTAAGTAGCTACAGGTAAAAGTCCTGCCTTGTGTGGCTTAAGAAAATGGTAGTGTAGCCAAAAAGAAGCAGTTTCATTCTAGATCCAGAAGCAGATCTGTTCTTGATAGAAGGGGCAATTTTTGAACCCTCGCTTGCACAAGCAGGCATTTGGTAAATTCTATTGTTATATCAAACAGACAGGGATACTAATCAGCCTGCCACTGTGGCCTGTTCTCCTGAGTTATCTCATTTGACCAGGTATATAGTTTGCTATGTGTAGTTCTGCTGTTTCTTAGTAGATTTTAAGCTCCTTGAAGGTAAAAATGTTGGATTCACCTTTTAATCATCGAGCACAGCTTTCGTGCATAGAGGTGCTCAATGACTTTGTTAAATTGGCTCAAAGTAGTCTATAAAAATTGGTTTTATTTATTGTTCCCCTTACTGACTTTTTTGACCCCTGCATTGTATCCTTTTTATTTAATAAGTTCAGTTTAATTCAATAAATACTGTTATCTTGCCACATTTTTTTGTTGTTTCCCAGGTACAAATAGAAGCTATTGGGGATGTTCTGTTTATAGTACAGCGTTCTAAATGAGAAGATTGTAGATGCTCCCTCTTTAAATGAGAAAGGGAAGAAATAAGTACATATGTGTCTACCACAAAGCATCCTCTTTAATAAATATTTACACATATATTATGATGTGAGGTACCTCGCTTTTAAAAGATAAATTTATTACTGTCATTTTGAATAAGAGAAACTGGGGACTCAGAAAGGTACCTTGAATTATTACATGGTTAACAGTACAGTTGGGATTGGACAGTGGATCTGCCCTCTTGTAAAAACACAGCTCTTTCCCCCAGGACACAACCTTTAAGTATAGATTAGAATCACAATGGAGGCAGAAGATGATCTGCAGATATTCCTCCCAGGCTTCTATCTCCAGTTCTCTTTATTTTCATCCTGGTTCACTCATCTGATATAGGTTAGTTCTTCTCTTTTGTAACCTTGTTCTTGTCTGTTCTTTGCCTTTTGAAAAGCACTGCTGCCAGTCCTTTCAAATGTCTTTTCCTTTGTTGTCTCTTGGCTCCTATTTCTCTAGTCTTTCGAGGCCCCATTAGAGTGTGTAATTCACTGGGTGCCTGCCTGAGTATTATCTATTTTCACATATTTTAAATCCAATGTGCTTAATTTGCTTTAGGCAACATAGCATTGTTGAGAAACGTGTCCACATCAACTGTAAATGAACAGATATTACATAAAATTGCTTTGGGTTCATTTTTTTTCCCATTTCAATTTAGCACATTTATCTTTGAGGACAGGATTGCTACTTTGTGATTTCATCAGTTATTTGAAATTGAATCTACTTGTGATCCAAATGTGAATTGCTTGACTAATAGCATATTTGGCCAATGATAGAGTCAATTTTGGCGTTCAAATAGATTTCAAATATTACAAATATGTATTTCCACAGCTGTGGAAATAAATACATGGCACACTTTCCTGTTCATAATAAAGTTCAAGATATATCCACAGTGCCATCTGGAAATAAAGCAGGGAGACAGTCCCTACATTTGACAGTTAACACAGGGTAAATTAGAAGTATTTTCATGTAAACAAATAAAATGGAATTGCAATGTATAACACAATCAGGTGAAATTCTGTTAGTGGTATACCTGTGGTGATAGTGGGTATGGCCGGTGTTAAGAAAAGCATGGCTGCTTTCCAGATTTTTGCTTACTGTAAGAAAAAAAAAACCTCTTTTAATGATTGTTTAGAGTTGGCTTTTTATAAATAATTTTTATAGCAATACCTAGATGGCTTTTTTTTATACCAACATTTTATAAAGATAACAAAGATGAACTGAGAATGATGAGAAAATGATAATTCTGTGTACTATATATTTTATACGCAATCTAATATAGTTATTTTATGCTACAAAATAAAGCATATTCACTTAGCTTCCAACTTTTTGGTTTCCTTTGATAATGACATTTGAATCAGTCAGTGTGCGGAAGAGAATAAACTCTACGAAGACTGCAAAGTGGTTCTCTCAGGGGGGTGGGAAATATTGTTTTCATCTTCTCTTTCCTACATCCCAGTCATTTTGCAGAATGGCCATAGATCTTTTAAAAAGTTTTCTAAAATATGTTTATTGATTTTAGAGAGAGAGAAAGAAAGAGAGAGAAACATCAATCAGTTGCCTTCCTCACATGCCCCAACTGGAGATCAAACCTGCAACCTAGGCACGTGCCCCAACCTTTTGGTATATGGTGCTCAAACCAAATGAGCCACTCAGCTAGGGGAAGAGATCTTCATCTTTGTTTATATAACACGGGTTTATACCTTATTAATCAAAAGTTTCCATTACTGAAATTCATCAACCAGCTACATTCTCTTTTTTGGAATCTATTTTTTTCCTTCCTCCGCCTGTTAGACTTAATTTATTTGTTGAAAATCACCATTTGTAGAGGTATAAAAAAAGTTTTTAACATTTTTTGGGGGGAAAGCAAGATCCTGATTTAAAACAGATTTGAAAGTAGATCTTCCATGTTATTAGCACAGTAATTCTTCCCCTATGCATTGTTAAGCATTAGTTGGGAATACAATATGTAGCAATTTCTAATATATCACTTAATATGTAAGGTGACTCAGGTTTATCTGTGAATGTGACACTGTGAGAAGAGAGTGACTTCACCAACTAGATCTTCTGGTTTCAAGAATATGACTTTAAAAAAAAATGGCATTGTATTTCATATGGCAAAAAACATTTTCATAGATTTAGTTTTGAACCCCATGCTCAGAAAAAAGATTATAAAGAATGTGCTATTAAACATCTTTCTTTTTAAATATATTTAGCAACATGTTTCCTTCAGAATATGTCCCAGTATTCCATGCTATTAAACTTAGATAAAAATATTGCTGACAAATGAGAAGGACAAAATTAAGAGCAAGATCTTCAATTTTGATTTAAGCACATGAGCAGATGTAGCAGGGAGGAGTCTAGACTGGAATAAGTTCCAGATGGGGTGCCTATGTCTATAAAATCCTTTGAAGAGGCAAGCAAAATCTCAGCACTTGGAGACTGAACACTTCTAACTACTCTACTAATAAACCATAGTTGACAAGCCCTGAAAGATTTTAACCAGCTTGAGTTGTTATTATCTTTGCAGTACAATCAGAGCAATAAGAACAATTAAGAAATTCAAATTTGGCCAGAGGGCTAAAGAATGCAAACTTTTAGAATTTAAAAAATTAAAAAGAAAATAAGACACAGCAAAATGAAATCATTTTTAAAAATAAGTAAAGAGATGTAGAAAATATGTGACATTGCTCATTCAAACTTTAAGTTAGTGTGGGGGCAGGCCTAGAAATTACTGTTAGTTCAGTGGTGAGGACTTGGTGTTCTGGGTTTATTTTAGATTTGCATTACATTTATAATTTAGTCCTAAAATATTTTACTTTTTATTTATTTATCATGTTTATACTCTTCATATTTATATAAGTAGTTCATGATGAAATAACAGCAAGTACACTAATTTTTCATCATTGTTCTTTTTATTGTATCTCATTGTTCTTGTTTACTTTGTCTTTATACCATTGGCAGTTTATATGTAGCATTTTGATTGTTTTTACTTTAAAATGCTCTTCATTATGGCATATTAAAAATCAAAATGTCTAAGAACAAGCTGGGGGATACTTTCTAACTTGACTGCAAATATATCACAAATCTTTTCACACTTACACAGATTTGACCGCTGCCTCCGCTCATCCACATACACACACACAGTCTTCTGCTCCCAAACCTTCCTCCTAGTAGTCCTGACATTCTTCCATGGAAATATTCATTCTGGGCCAAGGCTTTGTCTTCATGTGGCACCTGTTATAATGAACATGTATTCCCTGAGAAAGATGGACATGCTGAGTTATTATCGATGAAAAATGAATAGTTAGCAAGAAATCAGAGATTTGAGCTTCTAGCATAGGAGTAAAAACTATCATGGCTTTCTGTATTGAAGACTGAGTCTTGGTTATTTTTCTTGCCGAGGGGGATGAGTAGTTGGGCTGGGCTGTCGGAAGCGGGTTCCACTGGAGTAAGCATTAGGTTACTCTACACAATAAATGCTTGCAGTGTCCCCAGAATTTATTCCTAAAAGAAAGTGTAAGTGTGGATGGAGCTCTAACAGAGGTGAATCCCTATTTTACAATTTTGCTATAGGCTGATGATAGCAGATTCTCCTCCGTGCCTTGACTGTTGAGCATTGTCTGACTCTCAAACTTCTGCCTGAATTTTCCCACATCTACAATGATAAAACCCAATAGATTCTAACTCTTTCAAATCTTCTATATCAGTCTATATTTTCTCATCTCTATTGACAAAATGTGGTCCTGAATATTATGAGCCCTCACAAGGATTATGCCAGCACAATTCTGAATGGTCTTTCTGCTCTGACTTACCAAATCTGACCTATTTTCTACCATTGTCCCTTAAATAAATACGTACCTTCAAAACTAACTTTCAGGATGATCTATAAATACATGGGAAGAAAACATTAGAAAGTCACTTGACTTGTTATTCTTATATATGGTTGTTTATAAAAGAATATATAACCATATATAAGAATATTACATTTACGACTACTCAGTGCCCACACTGATGCTGGTCCTCTCACTTGGTTTCTCAGACTGTCACATGTCAAATCATTAACGAGGCATCCTGCCGTGGGGACAGACATTCAACAACCTAGAGGGGTCATTGGAAACACGGTGCCTTCATGCTTATTTCCTCTTCATTGTGTTGTCACTAGCACAGTGCATGTGCCCTATTAAATGGCTACAAAGATTACATTGCCTAGTTTTATGTAAAAATACCGTCCAACATGAACAGATGGATCAAAGCATTCCTCCTCAGAGCCAATGTTGTGTTAATGAAGTAAGCAGAAGCAAACACAAGGGAAAATTAAAAGTGAGTACTTTTCATACTCCTTTTAAAATTAAAAAAGTACTCACTTTTAAAGTTAAAAGTGAGTACTTTTCATACTCCTTGTGAGTTCATCAACTATATGACAAAATAGAATAAAACAATGGTCATTTCATCATCTCTGAGAGGGGTCCAAAACTCTAATATAAAAAGACTATTGTAAATGTGAATTAGCTTTCATGTTCATTAACAAGGAACCTCACCACGAGTTTATAATTTGTCTTGAAATATTGGCTACCAAAAGGAAAATGCCAAAAAAATAGCAGATATCAAAGGTTATTAATTAGTTGAACTTTATTTCATTCTTTGTTAATGCAGACTGAAATGTATTATAACATATGTATTTGTACATCGGTGTGTGTGCAACACACACAAACACACATACATTATTTTATTGAGGAGAAATGGTCAAAATGATTTGCTAAGAGAAGTATGCAATACATAATCAAAAATATTTAAATAGCATAGCCAAGGGCAGGGTGATTCTTCTAGAACATTGCATTATGATTATTTCACTCTTTTTTTAAAAAAAAGTTTTACATGCTTACTTAGTTTTTCAGAAGGAAATTCAAACACCTTGATACAGCATTCAAAACATAGTTCATGGCATGGTCCCAACTTCCTTTTCCACATCTGTCTCTCACTACACACTGAAGATTGCATACTTCCTTATCATCATGTGTCATCTCCCAATGATAAGCACATGCACTGTCTACCCTTTGGAAGTACCTTATTACTATAGAAACTCTTATATTTGATGCTTGTAAAATATGCATTTGTTTAGTTGATAAAGTCAGTGAAAGCAAATGCCCTTGGCACAGGAAAGAAAGATTTGCTTGCTATGACATTTCAGCATTAAATTAGCAGAATATTAGCAATAATACTAAGTGGTGGGAGGCTAAAGGAGTTTCTACTAAACTTCCAGTTAGTTCTCTGCACAGGCCATGTTCTCTTGATCCAATGACACAATTCCCTCCCCTTCTTTTCAACAAGTCAATTTCTATTTCATTTTCAGGTGCCAACTTGCATGTCACTTTTTATTTTCTGGAAAGCGTTCTCTGGTTCCCCTAGGCCCTCTCCTATGGGTGCCTCTCGTGCCTTCTCCTTTCACCACCAGGCCACTTGTCCGCCAATGAGGCTGTGAACTCCTGCCAGTCAGTGTATATGTCTTATTCAGAACTGTGTATCTGTAACCTAGCAGCACAGTGCCTTGAACATAGTAGAGGATTAACATTTATCCAATGAATGGACGGATGGACGCATGAATGTAAATTTAGCTTTAAGATTAAAGAGGGGCAAAAATGAAAATCCAGAAACATTTATATCCCTGCCAACCTCCTCTCCTTGCAAATCCCTCTCATTTCCAGGCACTCTTTTTTTTGTGCCTTGAAATTCTCTCCTCCACTAGACATATTTAAATTTAGAAGTTAATCTTCTAAAGTTATTTACTGCTAACAAAAGGAGTACTTCTTCCAGTTGTTACTTGATAAAAATAATTTATGCAGCATTTTGCTGTTTGCATGACACTTCATGAGCATTAAATGTCAAGAGGAATGTATATCCATGATAGAAGAATAACTCATTATTGGACATATGACCCTTCCTGAGACTCCTATAAGAAGGTGTTCATAATGATGACTCACAGAGCCATCTCTTGTGAGTCATCTGCGCACTCTGAGAATGGGTTCTGTCTGAAGTAGGGCAATGACAATAAATAACCTTTAACATTGCTATGGCATTTTACATTAGTTTTTCTTAGCAGTTGTCTCACTGATTATTAACTGCAACTCTTTCAAAGAGGCTGGGAAAATCCTTTCTCCCTTTCCTTTCTTTCTTCACTCACAAACACACACAATTTCAACTTGAGAAAAATGAAGGTTAGAATTTAAGCCACTTGACTGTGTCAACAAAAACAGTAAGAGTGAACACCATAGGCTATCTGATTGCTAGTCCAGAGATCATCTCCATGCATCAAACAAGCAAGTCATAGCTTTTTTTCTCTATTGACGCAAGCAGGTTAGTTATCTGACAAGTACCTCTTCTCATCCCATCCACCACACCAGTGCAAGAAACCTCAGGCCATGCACAGAGCTGCCGATGTGAATCACTGCTCTGTAATTGCAGAGAAAATGTTGTGCTGATTAGTGGGAGGCAGAATTTTCCCTCGCTGCTCTGTCCCTGCTTAGATGTTTTACCAGACTGAAAGTGAAACCTTGATCTGGAGAAGAATTACAGCCTAATTCTAGTTTGTGACAGTCCAAACAAGAACAAGCTGTGGCATGCTCATTCATTAGAAACTCTTCTTACATCTTAATCGGGCCAGGAAACTGCACAGAAGTCGTGAAGCCATTACTATAGTTTTCCATGTGTAATTTCAGAGAAAATGAAAACAGAGTGGCAAAGCCTACAATTTAGCATCTTCTACATGAGGAAAATATCTGCAATTATTTTTATCAGTTGAATCATATTAGCTGTATTGACTAAAGCCCATTGTTATATTGATCACATTTTAAAATAAAACTTGTCAAATATAAACATCACCCCTACGCATGGTCCTACTCATTTTGCATATATGTAGCTATTATTCATTTTAGAAAATTGAGACACAGGCCAGGTAACCACTGATAGGTAGCAAAGAAGTAATGAAGATTCAAATCTAAATATCTCCAATGTTCAAGTTTATTTTCTTAAGCACACTTAAATATTATATTTCACATGCAATGGGATCATGAACTTGATTGCAACAGTGAAAATTGTTTTGCCAAACTGAACATTGTAGTTAACAGATTTGCTCACCCTCACCTGAAGACCATTGTAGGAGCTATCTCTTTCCTCAACATAAAGCATTCTAACCTGTGAGGAGACTTTATGATATAAAGTATGTAAGATCTTTCCAGAAGGTATCCATCCATGAACTATGAGAAATAGAGACATTTATTGAAGAAGATATAAGATACAAGAAACATTGTACATAGGACAATGATGTCTCAGTCCCCTTCAAAGTAGGCACTTTGAGACCTTACACAGCTCTCTCAGTCTCCATAAGCTGCCCTGTTGTATTTTTCAGAATCTCATCAAAAGGTCTGAATCACTTTCCTTTCAAAGGTAACTTTAGGGAAAATCCAGAAGTTACAGGGTACCAAATCTGGGCTATATGGGGGCTAAGTCACCTTGGTGATTTGACGTTTCACCAAAAAACTCTGCATAAGACTTGAAGCATGAGCACGTGCATTGTAGTAATGAAGCTGCCAGTCGCCATTTGCCCACAGCTGCAGCCTTCTGAATCATAGGAATAATTTCTGCGGAGGAATGTTCAAGCTGATCACAAAATTTGATACAGATTCATTGCTCTACTCAGTCATTTTGAATGTAATGGCCACACACTACACATACTCATTCAGCTGCATCTACTGCCTCCACTGACTAGTACAGTGAAGTTTTCATTGTTCTTGCATGTGCATTCCAGTCCACTCTCCTTGGCTGCCAGGTTACATCCATGTTGCATAAACTGTTAAATTAACAATGGCTGGGTTCTTCCTGGACAGACCTAGTATACCATTAAAAGTCAATAGTTTTCTTTTGGTTGTGACAGTAGAATTTTCTACAGTGGCACTGATCCTGCCTATTTGAGGTTATTCTCCCTGCCAGTTGGTCACATGTTCCAGCAATTTGTCCTGGGAAATTCATCCTTTGTGTATTATTCAAACCTACTCATAATGAGCCCTGGCTGGTGTAGCTCAGTGGATTGAGCTCGGGCCTGGGAACCAAGCAACCACGGTTCGATTCCCAATCAGGGCACATGCCTGGGTTGCAGGCCAGTTCCCATCAGGGGACTCACAAGGGGCAACCATACACTGATATTTCTCTCCCTCTCTCCTTCCCTTCCCCTCTAAAGATAAATAAAATCTTAAAAAAAAACCCTACTCATCATGACTATAAGTGGCCCACACCATCAAAGGACCCATCCCAGCTTTACAGAGCAACAGATTTTCTTTTTCTAATTCTTACTGCTTCTATCCTGAATACTTTAGCACCTTCAGATCTCCAGTCTATTTGCTGTTGCTGATAGTTAAGAAATAATTCACTCTAGTTCAAGATTTTTGTGTTAAGACTTCTATCTAGTCTCTGGATCTTGGAAGTTTTGACTAATAACTAATAATCTCAAGGAATTCTCCTATTTTCTTTTCTCCAAATATCCGGCTTTTTCTATGCATCCTTTCTCAATGGAAAAGCAGAAAAAGGAGAAAGATATTTTGAAGACCCAACAAACAATACAATGAAAATAATGCAGTGAAACTGAAAGCAGTCCAATATTAGCAAAAGAAAGATTTTTGTTTGTTCCTTTTGCTTGTTTTCTTTTGGTTTTTGGTCTGGTAGATATTTTACCCTGAAAGTGCCGATAGAACTAAAATGCTTTCTTAGAAAGATCCGCATCTGTTTACATATGGCTGTGGGAGTGAGACACAGGAGCAGCAGAACCATGAAGTCTTGTGCGGCTCCTCCAGGCTGGAGGCAGGATCCCAAGGAAGGGTGGAGGTAATAAAAGAGAGGATTAGGAAAATAGAGGGGAGCAAGGGGGACAAGACAAGACAAAGAACTCATGGGTTTCCTTACAAGGTAATAAATGAGAACAGCAAAAAGAAATTTTGTGTCATCTTCTAGACTCTTTATCTGTAACCGCAAAATTGTATAATTACTCTTTTCCAGGTAGAGGTCAAGTCACTCTCTCTATATTTTATATATATATATACCTAAATCGTTATTCACATTATGTCACTCTTTAACACATTTTGGAATGAGAAAACTCATAGAGAAATTTTCAAAAAAGAAAAACACCGACAACAAGAACTCTCTGGCAATAAGTAATAAGCCAAGATTGGGTAATAATGATGCTATTTGATAGGGAAATATTATCATTCTGGGAGGGCAGGGGTTTGAGAGAGAGAGAGAGAGAGGCAGAGAGAGAGACAAAAGAGAAAGGGAGGGAGGGAGAAAAGTGTGGGAGAAAGACATCACACATGCCTAAGCTGATAGAAAATCCTTGGAGCTGTAGATAAAATAAAAGTCATATTCAGGAGTTGGGGCCAAATCTGAGGGAGATGGTAGCCACAGAAAATTAATCAGATGCTTTGGACAGGGTGGCTCTGTACCAGGAACTGACAGATACTAGGAAGTGGTGAAAGCGTTTGCAGATGCTGCCGGTGTCACATTTTCCGTTTCTCGCTGCCTGTAGTATAGGGAAAGCTCAGAGCTGAAGTCTCATCTCTGTCTCGGACAAATGATTCACTTGTGTTTTTTCAGAATAGGGTGAACCTTGCTATATCCTCTTCAGAGAAAAGGATAAAGCATTAGCAAAAACCAAAATCAAACAAAAAAGAAAATAACTTCCTCTATTTGGCACCAGTCTACTGAAAAGGAGAGGGGACAGTCTCACTGTTCAAACCTGGGTTTTATTGCTGACTTTGTCTCTTTTCTAAATGACCTGAAGTTGATAACCAATTCAAGTGAAATTAAAGTCATACTCTATATTTCTCTTTTTTTCACTTTTAATCATCATATTTTTTTCTAAGAGTAAAGCGATTCTCCCTTTTTCTAAACCCTCAATCATTTCTATTTTACCTTTTAGGTTAATAATTCAAAAGTGTTTCTGTGCTGATAGTAGCTTTATTAAGTGTGTGTTAAGACAGGAAATATCATAAACATATGGAGTCACTTAGTCTGCTTCCAGGAATAGCAAAGCGTGACCATCTTACTGTTAGGAATATCAGTCTTTGAGTTTAGGTTGGAGTTTCATTGACTTCCCTTGGCAATATATTTTTTGACTATAGATATCATTCCACCATCTACT
Source organism: Artibeus jamaicensis (assembly GCF_021234435.1). NCBI lineage: Eukaryota > Metazoa > Chordata > Mammalia > Chiroptera > Phyllostomidae > Artibeus > Artibeus jamaicensis. The sequence continues at coordinate 2,652,008 of NW_026522036.1, forward strand.
TTCAATCTTTTAACTTTACATAATAAGGTACATTTTGTTTCCACATTTAAAGTGTATCATTCCCTCTAATTAATCCAAGTTTGTTTTATCATCTTTTTGAACTCTAGACACTTGGTACTAGATATAAATAAAAGAGATATATACCATATTCAATCAATCAGTACCATGTGCATCATAACTTAATATACTATATATTTTATTTAATTATTTTGCATATTTCTGCAATAAATTATGCCATTAAGGAATATTTCTGTGAGTGGTTTACTTTTGCATCCCTAGAGCAAAGAATAGTGGTGGCATACAATAAAGTATACACTAAATTAATATGTTTTGAGAGCAGAATTGGTAATATTTATAGACTCCTAAGATGTTATGCTAATTGATAAGGCATAAACAATTCCATTGCTAATTTATATTCTTGGAGAAAAAGCACATAATAAAGATTATTTGCAATCAATATTTACTGAGCTGCCTGGCACTTCACTTATAGTTGATCAATTGAAATTTAATTCTAGAAAGAATAAAATATTATTTTTATTTAATGTCAAGTAGCCTTTATAATTATTACTGAGTCTGGCCTGCAGTGCCACACGGTCACATTAATATGCTAGAAAAACTGAACAGTGTGATTTGTTACTGTGGCCGTGGCTGGAACCAAGCTCATTGCCGCCGTCTACAAAATTCCAGAAGTGTGGAATTCTATCAGAGAGGAAGAGAGGGAAAATGGATACCCAGCTGTGCAAGCCCTGCCTTCTCTGGGAGTGCGCACTCATTACCCCTGCCAATAGTGACCATTCTACCCTTAACTTCAGTCCTGCCTCTGTGAGTCATACAGGTTAATACTTGATTCCACACTGTCATGTAGTAAACACTATTAATTTTGTGACAGTTTATTTCCTGAAATAGATATTATTTGAAACTTCTGCAAAAGGGTGGATCATGAGTTCAGCCTGAATGCAGGAAAAGTTTCTTTGAAACAAACAGTCAAGTGGCATCTTATATAGAATTCTTACCAAAGGCCCACAGAAAACCACACGGTTTGTAAATATTCCTACAAGGGCACTGAAAGGTGAATCCCCACAGAATTCACAAAAAGTCACTGACTGCTCCTTTGACTTGCATTCTATCCCATCCTGCTTTCAAAACAGAAAAGAAATCTGAGGTAAGGGGATGTTAGTTAATCTAGGGGAAAAGTGACTTGTACCATTGCTTTTCCTACCCCGTAAGAAGGGGAAGAAAGACCTCTTAAAGCAAGTGAAAAGACTCTAAGAGAATGCCACAGGGATCCTAAGTACTTGAAGATGAAAAAATGGGCAATGCACTACCTTACTGGTACCTATGAGGGGGGAGCCACACCCAAAACAACAAAATTTGTTCATAAAAAATTGTGTGTTTATTCTTACATATTTAAACTTTAGTCAACTTCTAAGTCCTCTCCATTTGATGCAACACACCCCTGGAGACATTTTTTCCACTGCTCAAAGCAGTTTTTGATCCCATCAGTTCTGATGCTTTTTAGTGCTTCTGCCATTTTTTGTTTCACCTCTTTCACACTGGCAAAATGTTTCCCTTTGAGGACTTTTCATCCAGAAAAACAACAAAAGTGGCTCGGGGGCAAGATCTGGTGAATAGGGAGAGTAGGGTATGGGGGTCATGTTGTTTTTGGTCAAAAACTGCTAAACTGCTTTGTGAACAGGTGCACTCGTAAATCACCCATCATGAAATGGGCAAACACTTTGAAAGAGTCTTCACAAAAAATTCGCCGAAGCTGAACCCAGCCTCTCACAACAATGCCAGCTGGTATGCTGATACACATGGGCTCCTAGAATATTCACCTAGTGAGGGAAGCCTGTACTACAAGGAGCCCAACCTCCAGAATAATTCCATTTTTTTGGTCCCCCTCATATTTACTCCAGTTTGCGTAGCACTCCTCATGCTGTTACCAGAGCAGAACTTTATAATTTCCTGAGCTTAACACATGTCTTCTGGAGTTTGAAGGGCACACATAAATATAAAAGTTGGCACCAATATTTTTTGTAAAGGACTTGGAAGCAAGAATATTGCCTGACAAAGACACATGAATTTTCACTAAGTTGATACTATAAATATGGATAGGCTTATACTATCTTAACACAAACCTGTACAAAAAGAAAATAATATATAGGGACACCAGAAGTAAAACAGATATGAGTCAGCAGGAGCCAGTGGTAAGTGGAGGCTGCAAGAGGTCATCAGAAAGTTCATTGCATGTCAGAAAAATGATGCTGTAATGAAAAGGTCCACGAGGAGTCTCCAAAGAATATAGGACTGTGACTCACTACAGAGCCAACACCTACACTATGATCAAGACCTTTAATTATTACCTAAGAAAGAACTTCAACTGCCCAGTGAGATGAAATTTCTTGCCTCCCTCCATCTAATATGCCCTCCCAGTACTGCAACCCAGGAATGGTGGGAAAATGAAGACCAGAGAAAGGTAGAAAAAGAATGAAAAGATAATACCACTTCCACTCCCTGATGCAGGTTGGCACTGTGTCAGATATAATCTCAATGGAGAGTGAAGCTTTGACCTGAATATAAAATTAAAGTTTTGTTTTGAATTGAGGCAAAATTTTGTAGTACCAATAAATGAATTTTAATAAATAAAACAACATTGTTATAACTGAAAGTTATCAGAAAATAATAGGAAATGTCGGGGATCTGTCCAAATGTGTGGAAGGGTTCCCAATAGAATGTATGTTGTTAATGATGAAGAGTAGCTGATGCAATTCTGAGAAAGAAGAGCAAAGTAGGAGGGATCATAATACCTAATACCAAACTGTATTACAAGGCCACTGTAATCAAAGCAGCCTGGTACTGGCATAAAAACAGGCACATAGACCAATGGAACAGAATAGAGAGCCCAGAAATAAACCCATGTCTCTATGGTCAATTAATATTCAACAAAGGGAGTAGCAACATAACATCGAGTAAAAATAGCCTCTTCAACAAATGGTGTTGGGAGAACTGAACAGCTACGTGCAAAAAAATGAAACTTGAGCACCAACTTACACCATACACTAAAATAAATTCAAGGTGGATAAAAGACTTAAATATAAGCCGTGACACCATTAAAGTCCTAGAGGAGAACATAGGCAGGAAAATCTCAGATATTTCATGCAGCAACATTTTTACTGATATGTTCCCTAGAGCAAGGGACATAAAGGAAAGAATAAACAAATGGGATCTCATCAAGATAAAAAGCTTCTGCATGGCTAAAGAAAACAGTACCAAAATGAAAATAGAACCAACCGTATGGGAAAATGTTGGGAACTGCTCTGCCTGGTTTCAGGAATTGTAACCACCCGCCATGGCTAAGGACAAGTGAGCGATCTCCAGGATGCGAGCCACAAGGACACAAAACTTGTCTCTGGTAGCAAACGCTGCCTCAGTTTACTCCCCTACCCCCAATGTATGGTCGGCTAGTCAATGATGGGTAAGACTCCTCATAGCAAGGGGCAACCTAAGCCAGACACAATCACTTGGTAGGACATCAGGGAAGGACTTGGGGGGGGGGCTGGGACAAAGAGAGAGCAATGGTCCCTTGCCCCCCAGCTATTCTGACATAGCCTGCTTCCCCATGTCCTCTAGAAGTGTTTCCTGGATCTAATCCACTTAAGCCTGAAAACCTGTGTGGGGAGGCAGTGGAGCTCCTTGTCTGGATAGTGTGGCATCTGAAGAAATCTGGCATAAGAAAAAATTCCTAAAAATCCTGTGAAATCTGCTCTGCTAAGAGTGCTTTCATTCATATGATAAGGGTCCAAGAGGAAATGAGTATGTCTCCCAAAGTTTCTGCAACTCTCTTCCTGACAGACACTAAGCCCTCAGATTTCTTTGAAATGTTATCTACTGTTTGATCCTTGCTGCCCTGTATTTCTGTGAATTACAACCCAATAAAGGCTCCTGGAGGAAGGGGCTCCTGGACTTTTTCCTCTGAGAAACTGGCCACCTCTCTTCCCCAAGCAGATCATGTCTTGATAGTGTTACTTTCATCTGTGGTGGACAGGGGAACTTGAGGGCAAAGTTGCCCCCACAGGAAAACATATTTGCCAATGATACCTCAGACAAGGGGTTAATCTCCAAAATATACAAAGAACTTACATGACTCCACTCTAAGAAGACAAGCAACCCAATTAAAAAGTGGGCAGAGGACTTAAACAGACACTTCTCCAAGGAGGACATACAGAGGATCCAGAGACACATGAAAAGATGTTCAATATCGCTACCTATCAGAGAGATGCTAATTAAAACCACAATGAGATATTACTTCACACCGGTCAGAATGTCCATCATAAACAAAGCAACAAACAAGTTCTGGAGAGGCTGTGGAGAAAAGGGAACCCTAGTGCACTGTTGGTGGGATTGCAGACTGGTACAGCCACTGTGGAAAACAGAATGGAATTTTCTCAGAAAACTAAAAATGAATTTGCCTTTTGACCCAGCAATCCCACTGCTAGGATTATATCCTAAGAACCCTAAAACACCAATCCAAAACAACCTATGTTCCATGATGTTCATAGCAGCACAATTTACAATAGCCAAGTGCTGGAAGCAACCTAGGTGCCTGTCAGTAAATGAATGGATCAAAAAACTGTGGTACATATACACAATGGAATACTATGCAGCAGAAAGAAAGAAGGAGCTCCTACCCTTTGCAACAGCATGGATGGAACTGGAAAGCATTATACTAAGCAAAATAAGCCAGGTGGTGAAAGACAAATACCATTATGTATGATCTCACCTTTAACAGGAACCTCAACAACAAAACAAACAAGCCAGCAAAATATAACCAAAAACACTGAAATAGAGACAGGCTGACAGGGACTAGAGAGGAGAGGGGAGGGAATTTCTGGGGGAAATGGAAAGGGTTTACAGGAACAAGTATAAAAGACACATGAACAAAAACTAGGGGCAGTAGAAATGGGAGGGAGGGGGGAAGGTTCGGTGGGTGGGCTGGGATGGGAGTAAAAGACAAAACTTTACTTGAACAACAATTTAAAAAATAGATAAAAAAAGAAACGAAAGAAATAGAGTGGCTCCCTAATTTTACCTCATTGAGTTCCACTTTAAAAAAATAGCTACATATGTGTGTGTGTTTGCATGTCACAACTCTTTACTCATCATAAAAATAGATTTTCCATATCTACCCAAGATCATGCTTTTATTTTCAGACTTCCTTTTCCATTTGAAGGTTGTCTCCAACGTTACCTTCTGCTTTTAAGTATCTTATTAAGTTCACCTCAAACACTGCTTTATCCCAAAGGAGTCCTTGATTTCTACTACTTTCCACCTCCCATCTTTTAGTTACAGTGTCCATCGGTTCCTTCATAAACTTATCAGGAACATACTTTTATAATCTCCATGACAACATAGAAATGGAAGAAGTAAGTCCTGTCATTAAGGATCTGACAGTCTAATGAAGAGACAGTCATGAAAACAGTCTCAGTGCAGTGTGGAAATGAATGCCCACAAGGTAAAGCTGAGACCTAAAAAATGTTGTGTTTTCACTAGGCGCTGGAGGAGTGTAATCTCATGGAAGCAAGGAGTCAGCATCAAAGACAAGTTCAGAGACGATGCAGTTGAGTTCTGATGACTTTCTTAGGCTAGATACTCTGTTGCTCTAACTTGGACACTGTCTCTTAAATTAAAAAAAAACAACTTTAAGCTGTTGCAACAGAATATGGAAACAGAATATAACCATATGAATAGTCCTTCCTAATTCAAAGTTATATTAGGCAAGATTTGAGTAGTATAAAATCTGTGAAGGAAAAAGGGGATGTTAGCCGATAGCAGGACAGAAGGTAATTAGACAAAAAGCAGTAAAATTTAACTACACTGATAACAGAAAATCAGTAAGTTCTAGAAATGACTTTTTCTAAAGACCTTAGAGTGACCTTGAATGCAGAACCTCCATATAGCACACATCTCTCTATATATAGCCTAGCATTGATCTCTCACCTGCTGTTTAATATACCTGAGATGTCTCTAAGGTGTTCCAAACCAGCCCCCTTTTCTTTAGCTGTATTAGGTGAGGATCTGTTTCTTGTGAATAGAGTATAATACTAGAAATGTAGACAACTAAATTATATTAAAAGTTGCATGTGAAAAATGCTATCAATAGCAATAAAAGCTATATGTTAGTAAAGGCAGACAAAGCTATGATATTACAAGTATCTTGAGAATCAATAATGTATTTTTCATCTTTATCTTTATTCCCTATATGTGTGGAAAAATATCTTAAAGATTATACTTTCTGTATCAATGTTCATAGGAGTTAAAGTAAAATAAATTATAGGTGAACACACTTGTGACCAGGTGATGCAGAAAAGGTAAGGATATAATAACTATTAATAAAATATAAAATCATTGTTTCCAAGAGACTTACTATCTGTCAGAAAAGGAAAAAACAAATAGATAATTTCAATGCAGGGCAAGTATGGAGACAGTGGTTAAATCTCACACTTTTTAAGAAGTATTTAATTTCACAAAGAATAAGTTATAAAATCTCTACTAGTGGCTGCACGATCTTGTGAACAATATTTTGAGTGAGATGTTTTAAATTTTCTTAAGAGGTATATCAGTAACAAGTTGGGTAAGTTATCTTCTGAGATAATCTAGTCTCACTCACGTGGAGGAAATGCATCCGACTTCTTCCCTTTGACTTTCTCTCATGGTCCTGTAGCAGGGGAGTTGAACTAAAAATGTACATCAGTTTCATAATGAGCATGAAGTCATCTACAGTGTTGTATGAATAGTAGGAGTTGTCAGGGAGAGAATAAAAACTGATCTTAATTAGTGTCTTGTTAGAATGTGATTTAAGCACTTACGTTGCCTCTGTTTTGCTCTCAAGAATTCAGAATACCATAACTGCTATACATGAACTGGGTTAGTATATCTTATAATTTTAGGGCTTTGCTAAATGATTATTAAGTCTTATTCTAGCATTAAATAAACCTACAAGCATTAATTATTATTTCTCAAAGTAGATTTTTGGGAAGCCCAGAGGCTATTGGCTATTTTTAAGAAAAATCCCAGGAATGCTTTTTCTTTTTTAAAGGCCCAAAACTAGTTGATAAAAATGTTTTAATTTTAATTTTATATATTTTACAATGGTAGATATTTCTGTATAAATTTATGAGTTGAAAGTTATCCAATTATTAACTCAAAGATTTTACTTATAAATCAGAGCACATTAGATTATTGAAGGATAAATCTTCTTGGAAACTAGCTGAAAACAAGGTTAGCTTTGTTTTTAAAATAGCTTTAAGTAATTTTTAAAAATATTTTATTTATTTATCTTTAGAGGGGAAGGGAAGGAGAGAGGGAGAGAAACATCAATGTATGGTTGCCTTTTGTGCGTCCCCTGCTGGGAACTGGCCTGCAGGGAACTGGTCTGCAACCCAGGCATGTGCCCTGACTGGGAATCGAACCGCGATTGTCTGGTTCGCAGGCCCGCGCTCAATCCATGAGCTACACCAGCCAGGGCTAAAATAGCTTTATTGTGATAAAAGGCAAAGAACTTTACACATTTAATGTCTACTATTTGATGAATTTAGACACATCAAATACCTCTCTTACTATCACCATAATTAAGGTAACAGACATGCCCAACCCCTCCCCAAGTTTTCTTGAGTCCCTTTGTGTTTTGTTCTGTTCTGTTCTGTTTGGGGGTTTTGTTCTATGTTTTTTTCTATTTTTTATTTTTGTGATAAGAAGATTTAACATGAGAATTATCTTCTTACCTTTTGAAGTGCACAATACTGTATTGTTTATTATAGGAAATATGCTATACAAGAGAGTTCTAGAACTTCAGCATAACTTAGTTCAGCATAACTGAAATTTTATACCTATTAAACAAGTAAGAATATACAGTGAGGAAAGAATTATTTCTTTACCAAACTGAGCTGGAATAGCTAGATGTTCACATGCACTAAAAAAATAATAGAGAGAAATTGAACCCTACATTATACCATATATAAAAGTCAACTCATATGGATACCATCTCGCCACAAAAAAAAAGAAAATTTTACCCTTTAGGACAGCATGGATGGACATGGAAGATATTATGCTAAGTGAAAGAAACCAGTCAAAGATAAATACTATATGATTTTATTCATATGTTGACTCTTATGAACAAACTGAATTAACAAGCAAAACAGAGTTAGACTCACAGACAGAGAGCAGGCTGACAGCTCTGGGAGTCTGTCAGGGGTGGAGGGATGGAGCAAAAAGAAACAGGGCTCGTGGCCGTGGACAACAGCGTGGTGCTTGTCAGGGGGAAGAGGGTGGGTGGAGCTGGAAGAGGTTATAAGGGGGATAAATGATAATGAAAAAATACAATAAAAATACTTTTTAAAAAATAGAGGAAGGATTTAAACATAAGACCCAAAACTGTAAAACTCCTGAAAGTTAACTTTGTTTTTAACTTTACTGAAAAACTTAATTAGTTTAATTTGTCAAGAGAAGTTCAACATGGAAACATAGTTATCAGCAGGTTAAGGGTGTCGTTTCTTTAACAGAATTTTCTCTGTATAGCACTAAGAAAAAACATTTTATTATTTTTCTTTTTATAAAATGTAATTGTAAATTTATGTTTACTATAAATTATATTAGCTACATATAAATAGATCTAAATGTCCAAACATATCAGGTCAGGGAGATAAAAGAAAAATGAGGTATATAGAACATTAATTAAAGTTTGGGTTTCTTGAAGACTTCTTTAAACCCTTAATTCTTATTAAGCCTACACTCCTCCAAACTTTTTCATATTTTGAAGAGGGAAATGGTTATTGTTTTATGAAAGTCAATGAAATTGAATTTAATGCTCATAGTCAAAACCAGATGATAAAAAATTATTGGGACATTTAAAATTATAATATTATATTAAGCCTTTACCAGCAGGTCAATTCTTAGAGGGTCTTTTTTTGAAGTATTTCTTTTTTTCTTACCTTCTTATATCTATATCTGTATATCTGATGGGAAATATTCTGAAGCAGGAAAGGTATATTGTTGCTTTGATGTGCCCCCTTTGAATTTCTCAACTAAGTACAAAAGTTAAACTCTTTTAAGCCTCCTATATGACCTATATAAATTAAAACATTTTGGGGAATTTAGAGAAACCATAGAAAAAAATTCTTAGAGATAGAAAAATAGTTCTCTCTCTTTTGGTGAACCATAGAAACTGTTTTCTCTTTAGAGAAAATTATATATTGAACATGTAGAATACATTTATAGAACTTTCTTTTCTGACTGTCCTTCAAATAATGATAGCTGGTCTCTTCTTCAAGGTCAAAGGGCTCTGCTTTTCTAAGTTCCACAGTGAAATTACATCTGCTGTGTTGCAATTACACTTGAAACATTGGAATTGTTTGTTTTCCCATGATTTTTGTAATGCCATTCTCTGTTTCTTCTGAGTATGTCAGTATATAATTTCAAAATCCATATCCAGTGGGATATAGGTTAATGTCTTATTAAGACATTACATAGGCAATAAAAAATATGTTCTGGTCAAATAATGTTAAGGCAAAACTATGTGTTCACCATTATAGCATTTTTTCCAGAGCCATTGACATCATAACAATGCAGCAAAATCCTAGAGGTACAGAATATTGTACTTCTTTTTCATCTTAAACTATTTTAAGCTGAAATAAATATTGACATTTGTCAAAAATACTTGTCTGGATTTGAGGGCTGAAAATGAACTCCAATTACCATATATTGTCCTTCTACCCTGTCACTTTTGATACCTTCCAAAACACTGTCACTAAAACCTCAGGAAAATTACGGGTTTTTAAAAGTCTATCAAGTATCTAATATGTGTACATTGGTCAGTTGGCAAAGATATGTGGCATCCACAGAACTTGAAATAATGGGAAAGCAGGAATCCTGAAGTGTAAACCTGGGCTCCAGGTTGCTCTCAACTCAGAGAATTTGAGAACCACAGGTACTTGAAGTCTCAGCTTTAAATCTAATGCAGGACATTGATGAAAGCAGGATAAGACTCCAAAGGGAAGTTTAATAAAAGCTTCCCACATAAAAGCTATTGAAGGGAGAGTAGGATATTGGATAATATCAACCTTGCTGCTGGATATAACTGGAAGGAATAAGCTCTCATGGGAGGTGATAATGACAAGCTAGTTCTTATTTGAGTTTTTATCTGAAACTTGCAACACTTGTAAGAGTGGAAAAACAATAAGATAAATTATTGTAAGGTGGTATGCTCAGTATTCTGGCAAAAGCAAACAAAAGTAAATCAAGAAAAAGACGCCATTAAAAATAACGAAATAATTTCATTAGTGATGTCAGCTCACAATCAAAAGTCACCAAACAAATGAAAAAAAAAAAAAAAAAGGCACCCAAAGTGAAAAAAAGACAGAAAATGAGTCACAAATATTTCAGATATCCAAATTATCGGACATAGAACAAAAAATATACATGTTTAACATATCTAGATTAAATAAAGGTTATTGCAAATATGAACATAATGTAAGAAACGACTAACATAACTAAGTAGATTTGAAAATAATTTCTAAACAAATTTATAGAAATGAAAAAGAAATTAAAATTTAAAAGGACAAGGGTAGTTTTTTTTATTTTTGAACATGGGTAGTTTAAAACAAACAGATTTCACTGAAGAATGAAATATTTATTCAAAAATATAGTTTAAAATTACACAAACTATGATACATAAAAAATGAAGCATGTAAAATACTCTGTTTTAATATGAAAAAGCAAGTAAAAGACATAGAGTAGAGAGTACAAAGGCCCAATGTATATCTAATTGGAAATTCCAGAAATAAAGAAGAGAAAGATGAAGAGAGAATATTTTAGAAGATAAAGGAGTCAACCACTAAAGAAAAAGTAAAAGCAATCATATAAAATGCTCACTTAGACCTACTAAAGGCATGAAAAAAATATAACTGTGTGGTGATGAATGGTAAGTAGACTTGTGATCATTTTGAAATCTATATAAATATTGAATTATTATACTATATACCTAATACTAATATGCTATCATGTATGAGTTATATCTTAATTTTAAAAATGTAAGGCAGAAAAGAGTGGAAGACTAAAATATGAACAAAGAATAAGGGCAAAAATAGAAAACTAATAAATATGGTAAATACTTGTTATTTCAATTGTATCAATAATTATTTACAGTTGAATTGTATCAATTATCATTTTAACTGTCTATGACCTAAAAGCACTGGTTAATCATCCATATTTGTATTAGATAAAGTTTAGCAATATATAGTCTTAAAAATTTTAATTATCTAGAAGTGTATGAAAATCCATATGCACTAATTTATGTCTACTTAGTAAAAACTTCCAGTTTAATGGTCCTCATTACAAAGTACTTTTGAAATAGCCCAAGAAGATCTTTTTCTAATTCATCTTTTCCATAGTGAGAGGGCCAGGTAAGTTAGAGAACTTAGAAAGTGACTTTTGACTTAATGACAGGTAACATGGTTGGAAGAGATCTATACAAGTACTTGGAAAAGAATAGAATTTTCTGTTTAAAATTTCTGATATCTTTGAACATTTCTGATTTAAAGAAAAGTTTCTTTTTTTTTTCCTGGCAGTGAGTGGCTTCTTCAAAGATTAAATAAAATATATTTTTTCTAGAAATAGACAAATTACAGTAAATTTTCAGGGAGACTAAGGGCAACAGAGACTCACATACTTATTTGAGTATTCAATATGATTTTAGGAAATAAAAGTTATCCATTTAACTTCTAATTTGCCCAGCTATAAATTAGGTGCTAAGCTTTTTCCAGGACATAGTGGAGATCTTTCAAGTTTCTTCTGAGAGGGAAAAGCACAATGAGCAGTAATTTAATTTTTAGCCTTTTTAATGAAATCCTAGGGTAAGTACTATTCTAGTGTGTTTTACTGAATGGTATAGTTCCATATGGAGTCATCATCAGGTATTCAAAACAGGACACTGAGTACCTCCAAACCATTTCCTTGCCTTATGAGATAGGGATATAGAGAGTTGCATGAGAGAGATCCAATTAAAATCAATTATTTCACCATTCTTTACGAAGTGACTATGCTAAAACAACACAAAGTTCAGTGCAGTGGAGAAAACCAGGTAAAATTAGAGTCTTTCTCACTCCGGGAGCATTATCTATTTGAATCTATGTCATTGTGGATGTGTTTAATCACAAACAGGATACACCGAGGGTTTTGAGTCTGGCCCTTCTAGCACAGAGACATCTCAATATTTGCAGCAGGCTCCACCCACATCAGTACTCAGATCTCACCTAAGTTGCCATAAGGTTTTGATTATTATTATTTAAAATAATTAATTGCTGTAATTAAAAAATAGATCAGTGAAACAGGATAAGAATTTGGAATTTAATTATTGGAATCTTTGAGGCAGAGGGAAAGGTGGTAATGACAGTAGGAAATGGATTTAACCTATATAATCAACTATTCACAATATATATATAACTGTATAGTATGCTGGTAATATAGATGAATGAACTAAGATAATTCTGTGTGTTGGGAAAGGAAAATAGACTACTGTGGATGGGTACCAGAAATGATGGGTTAGTTGTAGGATGTACTGGTACACCAGGGAAAGGTAAGTTGGATGCAAGATATGTAAATAGTAACTTGTGCCATATTTTGGGCTTCGCTGGCTTAAATAGACCTCTTTAAGTCTGCAAATTATGGAAAAGAGAGTTTAACTGAATACTTCATTGAACACTAGTATGTGTATTTTTTAAATGGGAATCTACATTCTCAGGCCAGCCTGTAACTTAAGAATCACTGCAAGTGGAAAGCTAAGTTAAGGATATTGTAGTAAGTCACTCTTGATCTAAAACTTTTCAGGTAATATTGACCCCTGAAAAAGTGTATTTATTATAAAATATCTACAATAAAGTGAGCAATAAAATATGCAAAATATCCCATGTCAGAACATTTTGTACAGGGACCTTTGATAAAACGATGTCTGCATTGATAGAAATGTTTTATATAAATTAACTTGAGCTGAATATTGAGGACATGCCCAGAAGCAAAATATCAGTAGTTGAGAAATGCTACAGAGAATAGAGGGTTTGCAGTTCTTTTCATTCATTTAGAGTCAAGGGAGAAAACCAGGGAAGGTTACATGAAATTCATTGGTGGTAGATTAAGGAGGTGAGAGAAAGCAAAGCAAAGAAATCTCTAGGACTGGATAAAAGGCAGAATGGGAACACATACTTCTTTTACCCTGATAGATACACGATAGTTAATAATTAATGCTAACAGCCCATAGAGATGGTAGGCAGGGAGGAAGATGACAATGAGGGATTTTGTGATCCTCTACTCTGGTACTAGCAGTTGTACTTTTGAGGAGTAAAAAAAAGAAAATTACCCTGACATTTTAGATGTATGTTATCCTAGATGCATAAGAGCAATGGGCAGATTCAGGTAGAGACTGGTGTTTGCTAAGGAAGCTGTAGATCTGGGAGGTGACCCCCTGCTGACCTGCCCAGTTAGGAATTCATGATCAGACCACACCACGGGGTTACTTTTGGTCACTGAGCTTGTCAGGCCTGCCATGTGGCCCCTCTGAGCTTGTCAGTTTATTCCATAGCCCCTTTTCATTCTAATGACCATGAAAATCTGAAGGCTTAGAAAGACTTGCTGCTCTCATAATTCTTGTGTATTTGTTTCCTTTGTACTTTGCAGATAGTTTCCTGTTGAAAAATAAGAGCCATACAAGTATAACATATTCTTTTTCTTGGTTGTTGTTATATTCAAACACAAATGTGATTATAAAGTATAACACTAATTCTGGGACCAGCCTACAAACACAGCTGAAATGTGCCCTAGTCCAGTCACCTTCATTCATTTATTTTTTCCAACAAATATTGAGTATAGTCATGCCAGACACTTAAAGGCACTGGGAGTTATTCAGTGAGCAACACAAAGAAGGTTTAAGTCCATACTCCCATGGACTTCCATTCTAATGGGAGAATATGTGAACAAAGAACTGTATGCTATGGTGTTGACAGTGAGTTTTATGAATCATAATGATGATAATAGTAAAAAAATAGTAAGTGGTAGTAGTAAACAGTCATGTAACACTAGATATGAATATTAAGCCAAAAATTTTAACTTCCAAGGGTGAAAATCTTTTTAAAAGAAAAGGTTTATGATGCCATTGCTAATTTTAAAAAAAAAGGAAAAAAGAAGACTGGTATTGGGGCATGGAGTCTAAGCCACCTGCAGCGTGACTAGGTAGGAAAGACAGCATGTCTGTCGTCCAGAATTTCACAAGTGTTTTTATACATCGAGTAAGGGGGAGAAAGATGTAAGCCATTATGCAAGGGTTTCCATTAGTTATAGGCAAAGGGGATGATAGAAGGTGAAGGGGGGCTTGTTCTGGGCCAGGCTCAGCGGAGTGTGCAAGGAAGAAGTGTCAGTGCCCATGAATTAGCTGTGGGCAGCAGACTGAAAGTTCATGTGTAAATAAGAAGTGGAGGCTCCTGCAGTCTGGGACACCTGGCTATTTTGATAATTGAGGAAGTAGCTTCCTGGAAATTAATCCTAAATTTCAGCAGATGTACAAGAATGTGAGCACTCTTGTCAGAGCTGATCAACAGCTATTAACAGGCTAATTCTTATGTCTCTTTCTCTCACTTTCTAGCCACTGTAATTTTAATTTAGAGTTTGTCAAATTTTTTTTCCTGTCACCAGATATAATTGATGTTCTTTAAAATATTTTAATCTATTTATGAGAAATATACGATTAGTATTTTTATTTTAAAGCTGAGGGAGATGAGGCACAGAATAACTTGGCTGAGCTGTTATTAAACGTCAGAGCTAGAAATCCAAGGAGATTGGCCTCAGAATTTGTAATAAGTGAGAATAAGGGAAATTAAGATGGATTAAGAGAGATGGAACATGTGCTGTTTTACACTGTGATCTGGGAAGTTTTCCCTAGTGACAGGATATTTGCTGAAAAATGTGATGGGACTGTGAGAGCAAACCATGCAAAAGTATCAGTCAATACACAGGATTAGGGAGAAAAATGGCAGGAGTGGAAGTCAATGACTCAGTGGGTGGGGGCCACCAGAGTCAGACCATGAGAGCCTTACAGGCCATAGTGAAGTGTCTCGAATGATAGGAGAAGTCATTCAAATTTGGAAGATGGAAATGGCATTATCCAATTTAAGCTTTAAAAAGACTGCTATGTGTAATTATGTGGACAATAAACAAATGAGAAGAAGTGAGACCAGTAAGACTATAACAGCAATTCAGGTAGAGATGATGTGGTTTGGACTAGGTGATAGCCGTGAAGGTGGTAAGGTGAGAGGTGGTCAGGGTCTGGATACATTTTAAAGCCCATGTGATTGGGATGTGTTGAAAGAACAGATGTGCTGAGTGAGACAAAGGGAGCAGTCCATAAACTCTAAACGTTTTTGTTTAAGCAACTGGGAAAAAACGGAAGTGCCATTTAGTGAGGTCTAGAATAATAGGTGAGAAAAGAAGTTCAGGAAGTTCTCTTGTAAACATGAGATTGATGACATTAGTGGACATGTAAGTGGAGATACTAAGTGGGCAGTTGAATTTTCATGGCTGGAGTTAGGAAGAGAAAATGAGACTGAAGTTATATATTTCTAAACTATGAACATATAGATTCTATCTTAATCACTGGGACATGATAATATCACCTAGGCAATAGCATAGATAGACAGAATTTAAAGTTTTGGCATGGTTGAAATTGTGTGTACCTAGAAAGAGCTGCACCACATCATAAGTTAAGGACCAGGCCAACTGGTTGCCCGTGTCTGAGCATAAGAAGAGAAGAAAAAAGCCTCTTTCTCTTGTTTCACAATTGCTGTCCCACCATAGAGCCTTTAATGAGGGCATGGTGGTTGTGGAATCAACACAATAGACCTTGCACCTCACCCGGAGAAGCAGTGGTGGTGACTGCCATGAAAAATAGTTGTCTGCTGAAGATTCAGATGTGAAGGAGCAATTTTGTGTTTTTATTCCAATAGGACAACACATTGATTAAAAGATATAGGCAAGAAATTTGTAATTCTCAGAAAGATTTTGTGAAACCTTCTGGAAAAATTGGCTAATGAATGACTAGAGTCATTGTAATTTAGAATGTAATGTTAATGTAAATTCAGTAATAATCACAGCTCATGTAATCTATAATACTGTCAGCAGTTAATAACTTGTTAGAGACTTTGATTTTTACCATTCAAAATGCTTACAGTAGTCACATTCCTTCCTTAACTTTTATATAGTTTTTCTAACTCATTGTATATAGAGAATCTAGAAAGACATAAAGGCATCATCTAATTTTTTAAGGTAGCTTAAATTGGTCTGTCAATGCATTGATATTTTTTCTCTTTAAATATTCACTTTGATCTTTTGTTGTTGTTTGTATTTCAAGTAAAAGAATGGCACAGTAGTAAAACAATTTTATGTATATCCTGGGTTTATTCTTTGTTTGGATAATAGCATATGACAGTAGAATGTTCTGTTGCTGACAGTCATTTGTGAGTATGAGCAGGAAGGCCCCCTTACAGACCTGCACTTACCTCTGCCTGCATTGCTGTGATGTGCATTTGTGAAGATGCTTTGACTTCACATTTTTATTTTTAACTCTTGCAAAGAAAGGGAAAGAGCTGCAAGTCTCTCCAGAGCGTGTGGATATAAGTGTGAGGGCTCTCTAAGAGGTAGTCTGTTCACCTAAATCTACCTAAGGAATCCTGTGTTGCATAAAATCTCTTCATTCTAACCAGTCTTCGGGTTGTTAAATGGCTTTCTGCAGCATTGTCTTTTTGAGATCCCGGGCAATGTTATGTACATTACCTAGTAGTCATATATTGGTATAATAAAAAGAAAATAAGAAGTCAAAAACAAGTAAAAGAAGAAGAAGCATTCAAAAGAAACTCTAAAGGAGAAACTAATGCAGAGGCAGCGGGTAAGAAAGTGGTCTTCTAGTACTTGCTCTGCTGCAAACTGTGTGACTATGGCAGGTCAGGAAATCCTGCTCATTTAACATAATAACCTGCCTAATGAGGTGTTATGAGATAATATATAAAATTGTTTAAGCACAGTATAAAAATGCCGAATAAGTTTACTCAGGGCATAGCAATGTAACCTAAGTAAATTACATTCTTAGTAATAAAAAGCTCACTTCAACCAGCACATTATGTACCTGTTTTAAAATTGTTAACAACTTAAATGTTCAGAAATAGCCATGCTCGGTTGATTAGTTCATTAATTAATCAATTAATTAAGAAAAATCATTTGTGTTTTAATTTAACATATGTTAATTTGTGTCTTGTTCAGTGGTCTCCCACAGAACATTCACCACAATCACTCAGAGGCATAGCGCCATCTCTAGGCTGACGCTTTCACTGGGACAATGTCATTCCCTTTGTAGGTGGCCAGTTTGAACTTCTTTAATGAACGACGGCATCAGTGTTCTGGAAAGCTTTAACAATAGAAGAGTCTCTTTACTGGTAACACCCTAAAATTTTACAGAGCTACTCCAAACTCTGCAAAATCCCCACTATTCATTCTATAAATTCCTTCAGTGTTTACTGCATAATAAACTAATCATAAGCAAGCAAACAGTAAAAAACAGATTCCAAGTATTATTGACCACGTTAATTTTACCATACCTAGATTATGCAAAGACAAAATATAAATGCCTACATGAGAAAATAGAAACTCTTCCTTGGGTAAAAGTATATTTATTTTAAAGTCTGTATTTTTAATTTACTTTTAGTATATCACTTAGCAAGAAAAATTGTATTTTATGTAGAAAATGTGTCAGTTTTTTTAACTTAATTTTAAATTACATCAGACTAATTATGTTCTGAGTAAGCCAGATAAAGCTGATCATGGCTAAAAAAAACCCTGAATATTTTACTTTACGCATGCCATTAGCAGAAGCAGAAGTGTGTATGGAAACTATCTATACATATACACACACAAACACACATATAAGGCATTGAGGCAACTTTTAAAAATTGGGACATACCGAAGTATTATAGGAAAAATCAACTTAGACTTTTTTAAGTTTCTTGGTATACAGAGGAACATGATAAAATTCTTGATACATACACAGAAAGTTCATTTTTTTATTTTTGGTATTGATTAAAACTGGTACTTTATTGTTCTCTCACTTATAAAGTGCTCCACCTTCTGCCCCAACCCCTTTGATATCCTTTTAGATGAAAAATCCCTTCCTGCCCCTCTTAACATGTAGCCCCAAAGGTGGAGAAGTTCTGTAAGTCTGGCTGGGAAGACACAGGTCTCTGGCAGAAACCAGCTCTTACATTGGGAGATAACCCACTTGCTCACTGTAAGTAGCATGCATCCTCTTTGAAACTGAGGATTTCTCTTGGCAACGACAGAACCCAGTGTAGTGATACACAAAAGTTGTTTAGTCTTATAGTCTATTCAAATGAATTCTTGTAATGCTGCATAATTTCTTGATGAGGTCTGTTGTATTGGCATTACATTGCTACTACCTTTCAAGATGAAGAGTATTTCAAATTATGAGTATCTTACCAAGGGTAGAAAATATGTATGTGGAAGCTAATTATTTTTATTAACAATAATTTGTCCGTTTATTCATTGGTCACCTGATAGGAAGAAAATGTCTAATGGAGTGGGAGAAAGGAGTGGGAGAAAGGATGGTGATATTGAAGAATTAGGGAGAACATTGATGTAGAAAAGAAAGCAATAAATATTTAGACTCTAAGGGATTCTGGTAAGAGATACCAATGGAGAAGACACAACAAGGAGAAGAAATGAATAAAGCCTAGTGAAGAATACTTTCACCTGCTTAAGAATCTTGTCTGGAGCTTGTTTACTACTCTGGTAGTAACACCCTAAAATAGGGTGTTACTATCTATATTACATAGACTCTGAGTCTAGTCTATGAAGCCTGATTGTAAATGAATATGAAGCTATATATTAAATAGCTGGCATATATTTTTTTATTCTACTTGGCCAAAGAAATATCTATTAGCATTGCTAAAGCATTCTTTCTTCAGCTACTTGATTTCTAAACTAAATATCCTAAATTAATTCTCAGACTGAAGATTTTTGTGTTGACTTTTGATATTACTCAAGTGCTTTATGCATTTTTAAAAACAAATTTCTAAATTAAATGTTCAAACTTTTCTTTTACTTCTTGCACCAGATGATGAATCTGGAAAAACTGTTGGAGCAATTAAGTTCTATTAGCCTATTTAATAGTGTCTCAGTAAAAGTGCTTTGGGCTTCATCGTTTCAGTCATTTTAAACTAGATTGTACAAGTCACCAGGGATTCCCCTATGAAGAGCTGCCTCCTGGCTGTGGTCTAAATGACCGACAATAGCAGGTTTTTCTTCTCTATAATTTTGTTATGAGTAACAGCTGTGTTCCTAGTGCAACAATGCAAACTTAAAGCCACCCAGAGAGTTATTCCCCCAAATAACCTATTTACAAGAGATCTAAATCTGAGCAACAAAGGTGTTTGTTTGTTTCTTTCTTTGTTTTTCCCAAATCACTAAATGGTTTTTATTACATCTGTAAAATAATGCAAATAAGTGTGAAGAATCGTTCAGAATCTTCCCGTTTCTACAGATGGACATCTTGGTTCTTATTCATCCTGCTGAACTGTTCCTTTTTCAGAAACATAAATAGCATCCAAACATTTTCTGCTACGCTGTTTTTAACTGCTGTGGCTTGCTAAGTCAAAGCAGCTGAATTTAATACAAGTTCAACAAGTTCAATGTTGTTTCCTTCAAGAATCAACTCATCTTCCTGAGCCTGAGATACTGAACAAGCAAAGTCTGACCTCACCTGAACCCTGCAGGTGTGTTTTTTTGTCCAAGAAATTTCTGATTTGAACAACAGAACCATTCTCCTAAATAATGACATCAATGGGGAAGTGAGCATACACAATGGCATCTTGTAACGGAAGCCCATTCTAACACCCTTCATCGAGTTCTGTGCCCGACTGCTGATAGTGCAAACAGCGGCCAGTTCCTTTCTATTTCCCCATCACTTGTTAACCAGGAGCTTCTTCTTTTTCTTTCCAAGGAGTTTTACATTGAGTTTTACATCGATGTCACCAAAGTCCCTTCACAGGGTGCCCCTGGGCCCCTTCACAATAACTGTGTGCCCCTGCAGAATGATGTGGACATTTTCTGAGATGTTGACCGTTGTTGCTGATAATAGTCTTCATTCTTGCAGTAGATGTGGCAAAGAGAGAGCTTCTTTCCTTGTTTGTTTTTCATTTTTGTTTTTTTTTTAAATGATCTTTGCAATTAGTGTACTTTGCCATTTCGGTGTTGGAAGATATTATAAAATATACATTTCTAAAGACTGTAGGATGGAATGAATCGAACCCCTAGGATTTCCAATAGCATGATATTGGTTGTCACCTAAACCCCTGACAATTCTCAACTCAGGTGACCAAGTGGTTGTAGATCAGAACCTGTGCATGTGGGGGTGGGGTGGCAGAGTGGGAGTCTCTGCTCTGCCCCCTGTGCCAGCCCCACTGCAGTTTAATAGTTACTGCTGCAGATTATATAATTGCTCATCTTAGCATGCATGCTGTGCTGACTTTTCCTTAATACTACTTTCAATTCCTTCATCTGAACTTCAGATGTGATGGGCTCTGATATATACAGTTGTTAAAATGGAAGCAGAATTAACCTGTCATTAAATCGTGCAACAAATAATAGTTTTAAAAAGCTATCATATTAGCACAGCTCAACACATTTTACAAATGACTGAGCCAATGCCAGTTCTTCCACTGTTTTTCTGAACAAACTGAGCAGCTTATATAAACAGTCAGTGATACTTGCTATTCAGCCTTGGGAAGTCCAATCTGTCTTCCTCTGATAGCAGGAAGTTTGAAGTGGTTATAAGTTCACATAGTACCAACTTATGGATTGGCCACTACCAGATGATCCATCTCTTTAATTGGGTATCTTTTTAAGGTGAAGTTACTGATACATTCTGCTAATTATGACTGGCTTTAATACTTCATTATACCATTTCCATATTTCATTTCCCTGCTAATCTGGTTTCAAATCTCTCTGTGTCTATTTGCTAGCTTCTTATACATTTTTCTTTCATTATTACAAATCCCTTAGCCCCACTTCACTATCCAGCTTGTATTTTGACTATCAAGGCATGAATTAAAATACTTATTCCCTATAAAATGGGAATGTTGTTAGCATGTGGTTCTTTGAATTGTTGTTAGATAAATAATAATGATGCATGTTTAAGTTATTGTTAAAGTTAAATATAAAATAGGAACTGGACTTGGAAAATTCCCTGAGCAGACAAACCATTTAAGCCACATAAGTGAAACTTAATTGAGCTTATTAGTCAAAACAAGCAAAACTTAACTTGGCCACTTCTTGCAAGTGCTTCTGATAATGATAAAAGAAACGTCATCTTCCTAAAAACTGGTTATTAACCAGTCCCTGCCATCTGGAAACCCCTGTTTTAACAACCAGTCATTATGAGGATTATGTACTATTTCTGAAATGTTGAAAGTACTTAACACAGGACCCCATCACTAAAATGTCTGCAAATGCTTGCTATTATTAGTTTTATTTTTGTCAAAATAATAGTTATTTCTGGCCATACCTGGCCTTTGCACCTCCAGCTATGGTTTTCATAGAGTCCTGGCCAAGCACAGATCTCACCAAGGTTCCCTCTAGAGCCACCTTGAGTTTCTAATATCTAGCTGCCTCCTTTGGATTTTGCCTTGGACTTGATAGAATTCTAGTCACAGTTCCACTGTTAATCTCATTTATTTGAGGGGGAAATGGTAGGCAATACCTAGATTGTACCTTGTATGACAGGCAAACAAACAATGCAGATTTTAGATAGTTAATGATTACTATTAGATATATTACTATTTAGATATTTAATGGTCACTATTAACTGAAGTTCTTCTCTGTTTTTCAATTCATATCCCTGATAGGAAAGCATTTACCATATTCAATCAAAAATATATTTGGAATGTCTTTTTAGACTCTATAACTTTATCAGTATATAATCTCAAATATAAAGAATAAGCCACTTGTTACATGAAATTTGGCTTACTAGAGGTTTAATGAGTCTAGACCTGGACTTTCCAATATAGCAGACCCAAATGTCTATTTTAATTCAAATTTAAATCAATTAAAATGAAAGGAAAACAAAAGTTAGTCTCTTAGTCATAGTAGCCATATTCAAGTGTAGAGTCATCATATGTATATAGTGGCTATCATATTAAATAGCACAGATACAGAACATTTCCATCATCACAGAAGTTCTGATGGACACTGCTGGTCTAGAGAAAAGTAGCCAATATTCTACTCTATCTAAGGTAGAGGCCTCAAAACTCGCAGTACAAAATAAACACAGAGCCATTTGTAATAGAAACCGGCCTTAAAGGTGTCTGAGACCTAGCAACCAGAACAGAGACTAAGTGCCTGTTCCTTTAAGGGTTTGGGTATATTTTTTCCTGGGGTCATCAATTCAGTTCACCATTAATGAATTCTCTGTCAGACCGATGCTTCTTAATTATGAAGATTCACACTTATCTGTGTCAGTAAGTCTGTTCATGGCACAAATTAGAGATCTTGAAAGGTAGCGGCTGTATCTGGACACTTGTAGATGCTTGTTGGTATTTCATTGCCCCAAATATTGACTGAATTGTCAGCTATAAGAAGAGGTGACAGCTTAACCCAACAAATCTACCAATAAACTGGGAAAATGTGGTCTCCTGAATTTAATTATTGAATATAAATCTGGACAGAGTGAAGTATGTAGTGATGATCTCAGTCAACCCAGATGACTTTGGTGATGCGTCCGAAGATCGGAGTGGTTATTTAACCCTTAAAGAATAATTTCATACATCTGCTCTGATTGGTTAGTGTTCTTGCCATACTGGTCATTAAATGCCATCATTTGAATATCATCCTTGTTCAAGAATCAGTTTGTAGGACTCTAAGAATGCCTACCTTTACATTTACTTTTACCTTTAGAATATTCATTGGCCTGTTTTGTTTCAGAAGTCTAGAAATCAAAATTGATATTAAAAAATTAAGATATTCAATAAGGTTTAAAAACTTGAAGCTTTTGCAAAATGAGAAAAGAAATAGTTATTCATTTTTAATAATATATAGGCAAGTAATGCTACTAAAACAGTGGAATTGGAAAACGCCATTATATATGGTTTAAAAAGTCTCGAGCCCTTACCCTGGCTGGTGTAGCTCAGTGGATTGAGCGCAGGCCTATGAACCAGAGGATCGCAGTTCAATTCCCAGTCAGGGCACATTCCTGGGTTGCAGGTCAGTTCCCAGCAGGGGAAGTGCTCCAGGCAACCATACATTGATGTTTCTCTCCCTCTCTTCTTCCCCTCTAAAGATAAATAAAATCTTAAAAAAAAGTCTCAAGCCCATTGTTGATTATCCCTCCCTTTGAGAAACTCCTTTTTTAAATTATGTCATTTGCTTAGACACTTCTAGTTATAATAACTCAAAAAGAAGTACACTCTATAAAAATATATTTTCCTAATTAAGAAAATAGTACATGTTTATTGCACATATTTCAAAAAACACAGTAACATATATGGTAGGGTTATATATTAAGATGCTAATATGTATTTTGTTTTTAAAATATTCCCCATACAATAATGCAAGAGAACCATTAGAACTTTTGTTTTTCCTTACTCAAGAAAGTTTTCTGTTACCGAGTTGAAAGTAGAGGTTGTTTACAGATAGTTCTCTTTTCTGGATGTAGTGTTTTGAAATTCTGAGTTGTTGGGGAAAAGAGTTAACTCTTGGAAAACAAGACAGATGAGTGTTTATAGGAAGGAATAAGTGCCCGCAAGGCTCTGAAAGATGACAAACAAATACAAGGTCTTGGGTTTGAAAGGGATTGGGACAAATGACAATTTTTTTTGCAGTACTTTAAGAAAATGGGGCAGATATAGTGGCTGTAAGTATAAATGAGAATTACCGTGGTTTAAAATTATTCTGAAACCACAGAAAAAGAGCAGATTTCAAAAGACAATGGATACATGCAATAGACGTCTTTTTTAAAATATTCATTTGATATTTTTAATTTTATTTTTTTAATTGAAACAGACATCAATATTATTTTATATTACTTTCAAGTATATAGTGGGCAGATAATCATACACTTTACAGATTGATCCCCCCAATATTTAAAGTACC
Source organism: Artibeus jamaicensis (assembly GCF_021234435.1). Classification (NCBI taxonomy): domain Eukaryota; kingdom Metazoa; phylum Chordata; class Mammalia; order Chiroptera; family Phyllostomidae; genus Artibeus; species Artibeus jamaicensis. Next base: position 2,676,254 of record NW_026522036.1, read on the forward strand.
AACCTGGCACCATACATACTTATTACAATATTACTGACTACACTCCCTATGCTGTATTTTACATCCTTGTGACTACTTTGTAACTACCAATTTGTATTTCTTTTTTTATTGTTGTTCAAGTACAATTGTCTCTATCCCTCCCACCCCTCCCCCCAGCCATCCCCAGCCATCCCCAGCCATCCCCAGCCATCCCTAGCCATCCCTATTTCCCACCCTTGATCCTATCGTCTTTTGGTTTTGTCCATGTGTCCTTTATACGTGCTCCTTGATGAACCTTCCCCTATTTTCTCTCATAATCTCTCTGCCCCTTCCCCTCTGGTTACTGTCAGTTCATTGTTTATTTCAATGTCTCTGGTTATATTTAACTTGCTTTTTTGTTTTATTGATTAGGCTCCACTTATAGGTGAAATCATATGGTATGTGTCTTTCACCACCTGGCTTATTTCACTTAACATAATGCTCTCCAGTTTCATCCATGCTGTAGTAAAGGGTAGGAGCTCCTTCCTTTCTGCTGTGTAGTATTCCATTGTGTAAATGTGTCATAGTTTTTTGATCCACTGATTTACTGATGGGTACATAGGTAGCTTCTAGCACTTGGCTATAGTAAATTGTGCTGCTTTGAACGTAAGGGTGCATGGGTTCTTTTGAATTGGCAATTCAGGATTCTTAGGGTATTATCCCATCAGTAGAATTGCTGGGTCAAAAGTCAGTTCCCTTTTAGTTTTCTGAGAAAATTCCATACTGTTTTCCATAGTAGCTGACCAGTCTGCACACCCACCAACAAAGTGCACTAGGGTTCCCTTTTCTCCACATCCTTGCCAGTACTTGTTTGTTGATTTGGTTATGATGGCCATTCTGACTGGTGTGAGGTAGTATCTCATTGTGGTTTTAATTTGCATCTCTCTGATACTTAGTGATGCTGAGCATTTTTTCATATGTCTCTGGGCCCTCTATATGTCCCCCTTGGAGAAGTGTCTGTTCAGGTCCTTTGTCCATTTTTTAAATGGGTTGTCTTCTTGGAGTGGAGTTGTGTGAGTTGTTCTTTATATGTTGGAGATTAAACCCTTGTCTGAGATATCATTTGCAAATGTACTTTTCAATACCCTTGATTCCCTTTTCATTTTGATGATGTTTTACCAAAACCTGAGACTAGAAGGGCTTCTCAAATGTATTATGCCAAATCTTTATTCCTTCCTTTGTATACCAAACTTCATAGGATCTTCACACAGCTTATAGTAGGGGAGTGGTGGTAATAATAATTGAGGTAGAATTTTTTTATCAGCCAGAAATGAGGCTTGGAGTTAGAATCCATTTAATTAAAATAAGTAATATAATTTTTTATTATTGACACTATTATAGATGTCCCCCATTCTCCTCTTCTTTGCCCCCTCTCACCCAGCCCCCACCCCCTCTCCCCTTGCCTTCACCAAACAGTTGTCTGTGTCCATGAGCTATGCTTGTATGTTCTTTGGTTATCTTTTCACTTTCTTTCCTCTAGTCTCTCCCTTGCCCCTCCTCTGTGACATCCATCAGTCTGTTCTGTGTGCCGTGCTTCTGATTCCATTTTGTTCATCAGTTTATTTTGCTCATTAGATTTACATAAAAGTGAGATCATTCTATGGTATTTGTTGTTCTCTGACTGGCTTATTTCACTTAGCATAATAATTTCAGGGGCTGTCCATGCTATTGCAACAGGCACGGGTTTCTTCTTTCTTACAGCCATTAAATATTTCATCGTGTAAATGCAATACAGCTTTTTTATTCACTCACCTACAGATGGGCGCTTAGGCTGCTTCCAGATCTTGGCTATTGTAAATAATGCTGTTATGAATAGAGTTGCAAATATTATTTTGAATTGGTGTTTCAAGATGCTCAGGATATTTTCCCAGAAGTGGGAATACTAAATCAAAAGGCAGTTGCATTTTTAATTTTTGAGTAAACTCCATAATGTTTTCCACAGTGGTTGCATGAGTTTGTGTTCTTACCGACAGTGCATGATAGTTCCCTTGTCTCCACATCCTTGCAAGCACTTGTAGTTTGTTGATTTATTAATGGTAGCCATTCTGGCAGGTGTGAGGTGATGCCTCACTGTGGTTTTAATTTGCATCTTTCCAGTGATTAGTGACATTGAGCATTTATTTATATACCTGTTGGATATTTGTTTGTACTCTTTGGAGAATTGTCTACTCAGGTCCTTTGTCTATTTTTAATTGGATTTTTGTGTTTGTGTGTGTGTATATGTGTTAAGGTGTACAAGTTCTTTATATGTTTTGTAAATTAAGCCCTTATCAGATATATCATTGATGAATATGTCCTCCCATACATTGGGTTCCCTTTTCGTCCATAGTTTTTTTTTTTGTTTTTGTTTTTTGCTTTAGAGAAGCTTTTTAGTTTGATGCAGTCTCATTTGTTTTTTTTTTTTCTTTGTTCCCTTGCCCTAGGAGATATATTGGCAAAAATATTGCTCCTGAAGGTGTCTGAGATTTTATTGTCTATGTTTTCTTTTAGGGTTTTTATGGTTTCTCTTACATTTAAGTTTTTAACCCATTTGAGTTTATTCTAGTATATGATGTAAGTTGATGATCTAGTTTCATTTGTTTGCATGTACCTGTTCAGTTTTTCTAACTCCATTTACTGAAGAAACTGTTTTTACTCTATTATATGCTCTTTCCTCCTCTGTCAAATATTAATTGGCCATAAATGCATGAGTTGATTTCTGGGTTCTCAAACTTGCTCTATTGATGTATATGCCTTTCTTGTGCCCACACTATGCTGCTTTGATTACAATGGCTTTATAGTGTAGTTTGATATCTGGTGTGGCCATACCTTCAACTTTGTTCTTTTTTTCTCAAGATAGCTGAGACTATTCAGGGTCTTTTCTGGTTCTGAATAAGTTTTTGGAATATTTGTTCTAGATCTGTGAAATATGCCATTGGTATTTTAATAGGAATGTCATTGAATCTATAGATTGCTTTGGGTAGTATGGACATTTCAATAATGTTCATTCTTCCTATCCATGAATATGGTACATGCTTCCATTTGTTTGTGTCTTTCTCTAATTTCTTTCTTTAATGTGTACTATTCAGGTATTTTACCTCCTTGGTTAAATTTATTTCTAGATACCTTTTTTTTGTTGTTCCAATAGTAAATAGAATTGTTTTCTTATTTTTCATATGTAATAATTCATTATTGATGTATAGAAATACCATCAATAGCTGAATATTAATTTTGTATATTACCATATTGCTTTGCCAAATTTATTTATTAGATCTAGTATTCTTTTGGTGTAGTCTTTAGAGTTTTCTATGTAGAATGTCAAGTCATCTGTGAATAATGACAATTTTACTTCCTCCTTTCCAATTCAGATTCCTCTTATTTCATCTTCTTGTCTGATCACTGTGGCTAGGACTTCCAATACTATGTTGAATAGGAGTGGTGAAAGTGTGCATCCTGCGTTATTCTGGATCTTAAGGGAAACATTTAGTTCTTGCCCATTGAGTACAATGTTGGCTGCAGGTTTATCATATATAGGCTTTATTATGTTGAGGTCTGATCCCTTTATTCCCATTTTGCTAAGTTTTTTTTTATCATAAATGAGTCAAGTATGATGCTTCTCACATGCATCTATTGGTGGAGTTAAACTATATCCTCTATGTACAAAACAGAATCTAAATCTTAAGGTTCATGGTCTATGTCTATTCTAAGACTAAAATGTAAGGAAAAAAATTGAAAATGATAGAATTATAAAGATGAGTATAAACTGAAGGACATTTTTTGTAAAGATGTTTCTCTTATAGTAATGAGAGCAAAAAATATAATGAGGGCTAATATGTTATTTAACTAACATATCCATCAGCCCTTTTTACATATCCATTATTGGCCATTAGTAAATTGAAGCAAGTTTGAATTTCAAAAGTATGCTCTCAGAATCCAGCTTACATTTTCTATACATATATATGTAATATATATACATTTTATATATATATGCATTATATATATATATATAATATGTACTGTATGTATAAATATATACAAACAAAGCTACTGAAATAGAATTTTGCTTAAATGTTAAGTTTATTTTTATGGAATTATTATGCAGATAATTTATAATTTGGTTCAGCTTAATGTATTTAGAGAAAAAAGTATATAATTCATGCTTTGTTCTTCTTCCTTTTCTGGAAGAAATCAAAGTTCTACATTTCTGGCAAACTCCCAATTCTTCCGATTGCTGTTCCAATTCTGGGTAATTTAAAAAAGTTTAGTACTTGTTTCAGAGATCATATGAAAGAACATACATCATGGGATAAATGTGTGTGCTAGGTATGTGAGAATGGTTCAAGCTGAGTTAACAGGAAAGATCTCTCATACAAGTCTTGTCCAGAAAAGTTCAGCCATTGTTATTCTAATGAAAACAGTTTATGTGACATCAGTGTAACCTGGCAGATGAGAGTGGACTGTATTATACACACATGAACAGTGACGAATTATCTGTACCAGTCAGTGAGAGTGGTAGACAAAGTTGAGTGAGCATGTGTACTGTGTGGCCATTACATTCAAAATGACTGAGCAAGTAGAGCAACGAATCTGCATCAAATTTGTGTTAAGTTGAGCATTCCTCCTCAGAAACTATTCAGATGACTCAGAAGGCTGCAGCTATGCGCACCTGGTGATTGGCAGCTTCATCACAACAGTGCACCTACTCATGCATCATGTCTCATGCAGAAATTTTTGGTGAAAAACCAAATTACTCAGCCCCACTAAAGGCCAGATTTGATGCCCTGTGGCTTTTCCCAATTCTAAAATCATCTTTGAAAGGGAAGTGATTTCAGACTGTCAGTGAGATTCAGGAAAATACAACAGGGCAGCTGATGGTGGTTGAGAGAGCTCTCTGGGTCCCCAGGTGCCTACTTTGAAGGGGACTAAGGCATCATTGTCCTATGTACAATGTTTCATAAGAAACATTGTATCTTCTTCAACAAATGTCTCTATTTTTCATACTATACAGATGGATACTTTCTGTACAGACTTCATGCACATTTGTCCATATCAATACTTCAAAGCTCAAAGTCTGTACTGATTTATTCTATAATGATAAAAATAAAAGTCTCCTTCTTTTCCCAACAGAAAAAAAATAAACGTCCCTATGTGCTAGTTACCTGCAATAAAAATGTGCCCTGTACCATAAGTTCATTTTATTCTTTTAATACTCAAATACTTAATTAAAAAATCAAAGCAGAACTCTGACCAAAATCAGACCTCCCTCCAGTGTTCAAAGTTGCTCTGCTCTACTATACAGAGAGAGAAAGAAAGAAACAGAATAATCTCCTTTTCTTCTGACAAGTGGCTTCATGTCCCCGTTTGGCACTATATCCCCACCATGTAGGGAGACCCTGGCAACCACTACCTGGCTGGAAAGCTCTCAGGCAGGCTCTCATACAACCTTGAGCCGAGAGCACTAAAATGCCAGTCTTGGCCCTTGGAAACAACTGCCCATCTCTTTGTGCATGTTGACATAATGAAAAAAGGCATGTTGGTTCCATTCCAAAAAGCAAGTATTAATGCCACGCAGCTGGCAGGAATTACCTTCCTTCTTGAGATGTTGAGTTCCCTGGTAGCATATGTTTTTCATCTAAACCCAGCTGATTTCACACGTTACAATTATATAATGAGCATATAAGCTTATAATGCCCCCCAGAACTCCTGAGTTAAAGTGGGGGAAAACATTATCCTTTCGTCTCTTCTGTGCCTTTTTCTGAGCCTATTCTCAAAGTAGGGCCACCTTTTTTTTAAGAACTCCGATTTAGACATGTCTGTCTGTCAAAGCCAGAGTGGTGTTACAACTCGTCAGTGCACACTATGAGGGGAGACAAGGCAGAGACAGAAAGTAATAAAATCACCCACAAGGAAATTCGTGCAGAGGTGTTCACCTTGAACCAAATGCTGCTGCTGGGTTTCCAGAAGTTAAGTGTGAATTGCTTGAGAGGTGGGCAAAGTGAGAGCTTTTTGAACATAAAATTATATTGATGGACTAGGAGCCCCCTCAGGTTTTTGCTATGGTTTTCCTTGGTTCATTATCAGGGGCAGCTGATTTTTCTCCCAAAGTTTTTTTTTCCTGCAAAGAGATGTAATTTTCACATCTCTAGGTTCTTAAGATCAGCATGACATTATGGTACTAGATACTGACACTTTCGTAGGATTAGCAATGAGGTTTCTTTCTGAACCATTATGTTTAAGAGTTTGGATATTTATATATTGGTGAAAATGTTGTGAATTCTGATGTTTATCTAAAAGCATTTAAAAATCCTTGGTCATAATTCTGAAGTTTCTCCAGTAAAGAAGAATATAGATTTGTTGTTCATTTTTTAGGAATAATGCTATAGTGTGCACTAGACAAAAGATCAAGTCAAATAAAACTCTTCAGCTAAGAAAACAGGGTAAGAGATATTTTTTTGACTATATGTGGCATCATAAGGAATCATTTTGAATAACTAAAACTTATAAGCAATTTTATTTCCAGTGAGCATGAATCTGTTTCCAGGATTTAGCAGGATGATAAAATGGATTATGATATTCTTGGTGACCATCTAAGTATTTCTAGGAAGCCTGGTGCATTGCCACCCTTCAAGGCCAGGCAGCAGGTTCATGGTATTCGTGCAGACAGAAAAATGTTCATGAAGCCGTTAGGATGTCTGGCATGACTTTATTCACCGGTGGGCAAGCCACACATGCTGCAAGCTGCGTGTCTATCTCCGTGTCTCATGTCATAGTCCTTGCTTCCCACTGTGGCACTTGCCCCCTTTAGTGTCTCTCATCATCATCGCCCCCAGCAGGGAGACCCTACCTGTTTAAGTACTAGAGAGAAACAAACAGGACAAGATGCCAGAAATTATATAACATAACATAATTCTGCACATACGAGCTCACTTCATGTTATGGTAACAATTTATTGGACCCAGTCTCAAGGCTATGAGAACAGTAGTTATCAGGCCGCTCCAAGGCTACGGGAACACCGCTTCCCTTAGCTACCCAGACACCTGGGTTAGAAAGCCAGACTGCCTCCACTTACCCTACATCTGGACTTTGCTCTGAGTTGTCCTGAGAAATCTTCTCTTCCAAATCTTTCCATGACTGAGTAGTAAAATTCACATTTGTATGATAAGTTTCTCCAGGTGAAATAGGGCCATATTGATAAACATCCTTTACTAAAGAAACATAAATTGAAGGATGAAGCGAATTGTTTAAGAAGAAAGAAGAAATAAATTCTTCCCTCTTTGCTATCAGCACTTGTGAGGATTAAATGAGATAACAAGTTTAGCACAATGCCTGACACATAGCAAAGGTACAATAAATATTAGTTCTAATATGTTAATGTTAATACATAGTCATATTCCCTTCTGCATCTTCTTAACTTGGAACCTGTTCACACAAAATAGGTGGGGGAAATGTCAGCATTATGTCTGGTTGGCTAAAAAATGGATGTAACTCTGACCTGCAGGCAAAAGGGCTTGATAGAATTATCCTTAAGCCTTCTACAAGTGTACACTGTGAAAACATACTCAAGGAAAGTCTGTGTGTAGAGAGCAGACCTTCCAACCCGGGAATGCTGTCTCATACTGGTCTGGGGCAGATAGAAAAAAAGAAGAAGAATGAATCCCCAGTGATTGCCACATATTAATAAAATAACTCAAAAACACAAACTATGAATTTCACTCACCAATTTATTGGAGTGTAACTCTAGTCAAAATTCCTCCATATAGAAATATAAGACAAAGGGGAAATAAGGTCCACTCCCCAAAATTAAGTGTTGTTATTTATTATTATTATTATTACCACAGATTTACGGTAGCAATTATTTGTGTGTTCAGCTAAAAATTAGGTGTAAAGAAAGTAAAATGTGTAATCTCATGGAGATGAGGAAGAATTGCCCTTTGAAATAAGAAAGATCTAACACTCCTGTTGCATATATTACTTCATTGTCATTTTTTTACACTATTTGCAAACAAACTCTTTCCTGCTTGCTGTCTTCTTAATTTACTCTCCAGTTGCCTGCTGCCAAGATTCATGATCCAGCAGGGATCAGTTCCTATCCTTCTGAGTGAGTTCCCAGAGCACAACAAAGCAAAATAGTTAGATTGAAACTCAACACTGGGGAGAACTTAAAATTGATGAATAGAAAAATGAACAGTGTGCTTTCATTTCAGGAATCAGTATGGGCGGATATTAAATTCTACAGCAGGAGAAAGGGGAGAGATGCCAGTAGAAGTAGGAGAAACCACACTGTTCTTCTCAGGTATTAACACACAAGGAAGGTCAGTTTCTAATGAAACTCAAGAGTAGAAACTTAATGTATGTAGAGTAGTGTGGCTTCAATGAAGAAAAGAACCATGTGGAGTAGAGGACATTCCCAGAACGCCAAGAGAACTACAGCAAGGAGGCTACAAACTGACTCTTGGGTTTGCTGTAGGAGAGAAGTAATAGAACAGGAAATACAGAAATGGGTGGAGCTCTAAAAGTTGAAGATTTAAAGTGTGATTAAGGGAAACGAGAGTAAACCTACCTGATGTTTGTTTGTTTGTTTATAATTGTGGTAAAACACATAACATGAAATTTGCCATTTCACAGTATTCAACTCAGTGGCACTTAGTACATTTACAATATTCACAGTCATTGCAACTGTCGAACTCTGGAGCAGTTTCATTGCCCTGGAAGAAAACCCCACGGCCATTAAACAGTCAGTCACTCTCCAGTCCCTCCGGCCCTGAGATCAACAACCACTAGTCCCTGTGAATTTGCCTGTTCTGGATATTTCACATAATGGGTGTTATGGGTTGAATTGCCCCCCCACCAAACATATATATACAAAATCATAACCCCCAGTATTTCAGAATATGAACTTCTTTGGAAATAGGGCTGTTGCAAATGTAGTAAAGTTGAGGTTGTGCCGGAGCAGAGTGAACTCTTAATGATTGTTGCCCTTGTCAGAGAAGAGACGCAGATGTATTAGCAGAGAATGTCCTGTGATACCACCGAAGCAGAGATTGAAGTGCTGCAGCTGTAAGCCAAAAATACACAGAAATGCAAGCAAATCAGCAGAAGCTGGGAAAATTTCACAGGGAGCACAGGAGTGCCAACATTTTGATCTCAGACTTCTAGACCCCAGAACTACAAAACAATGCATTTCTGTTCTTTGAAACCACCTACTTTCTGGAGCTTTGTTTGGGCAGCTCTAGGTAACTCACACAATGTGTCCACACAATATGTGGTCCTTTGTGTCTGGCTTTGTTCCCTTAGCTTTCAAGCTTTATCCATGGTACTGCCTGTATTCACATTTCATATTTTTATATGGCTCATTAGTTTTCTGTTGTATGGATATACCACATTTTGTTTTTACATTTGCCAGTTTATGAACTAACCTGACTTTTTTAAAGTATTCTTTAAATTACAAACATATGAAACTTTAATGAGCTCATTATGTCAATTATATATTATATTATATTATGTCCATTAATATAACGGACATAACAGGGTACAAAAAGTCTGAGATTTAAAAATCAGTGCACATAAAAGTACATTTTAGTTCCACTGATTTAGAACTGACTTGAGATAAGACATTTCATTATTTTAATACTCTATAATAATTTATCATCACAAGGGGAAAATATCTGCCATGCTTCCAGAATCGTTTTTAAATGAGTCATATTCATAATTAATTTTTTAAAAAGTATTTTATTGTTGTTCAGGTATGGTTGTCTGCATTCTCCCTCCACCACTCCCCCCACCCCAGCCATCCCCACCTCCCTCCCCCGATTCCACCCCCCTTGGTTTTATCCATGTGTCCTTTATAGTTGTTCCTGAAACCCTTCCTCCCTTTTCCCCCATTACTCCCCTCACCTCCCCTCAGGTTACTGTCAGATTGTTCTTAATTCTTTCTAAGTCCAGTGCTACTTAAACACAGACCCATTTGAAATGTCTGAATTCAGATACTCTTAGTTATTCACTCTTTATGGAGCACTATCTTAGTACACACCGCAGTGTATTGTAATTCTTTGTCAACAAAAAAATAAGATTTAGGCTATGATAAAGAATAAAAAGGCTTTATTGGAATATCGGAGGGATTGTAATCTAGGTCACAGATTCAGGTAGTAACCTAAATTGTGCTCTATGAGGAGCAAAGAAAGGTAAGATTTAGCCCTGGCTGGTGTAGTTCAGTGGATTGAGCACGGGCCTGTGAAGCAAAGGGTTGCCAGTTCGATTCCCAGTCAGGTCATATGCCTGGGTTGCAGGCCAGGTCCCAAGTGGGGGACACATGAGAGGCAACCACACATTGATGTTTCTCTCCCACTCTTTCTCCTTTCCATCCCCTGTCTCTAAAAATAAATTTAAAAAAGAAAGGTAAGGTTTATAAAAAGCAAAACCGTAAGAGCTGTTCTCACTTTAGTCCTCCGTATAAATGAAGGATGTTGGGTGGGTCACTTGGGATGGTTTAGTGCCATTATGCAGATGAAGAATGCTGACCAGGAAGTAAATTGTTTCCTTTCAAGGTAAAGATGGTCTTGTCGGTATGTTGAGGAAGAAGTAAAAAGTCCACACACATCCATATAGCAATCGTGGATCCGGATGTTTGTTGTTCAGCCATGCACTGAGTTTAGTAACAGACTAGCAATTTAACAACAGTTCCCAGAACTGAGACGCAAAACATGCATAGGCCTCTTTTTCTCCACGGTCTTCTGACCCCATTTTCAGTGACTCTCTTAGCAATGCTTATTCCATTTTCTTTTCTCTATCATTGTGTCTCTCTTCTTTAGGCTTTGAAGTAAGTTCTATGTCTCATTAATTTTTGTATCCTTTTGTAACCTTGACACATAGTGAGTTCTCAATAATTACACTATTTCTGATTGAATGAATAAATGAGTTAGCCTGGCCTGCTTTTCCCATTGGGAAGAACATCCTTCCACCACCTTCCTGAGCAGAGCATCTCTTGGCAGCAGTAACCAACTGCAGACCCATACTGGCTGATGAAGGACTGGTGGTCAACCTCAAGCTGTAGGAGGCTGAGTCATGCTCACTTATTAGTATTTATAACTATAAGAAAGGATGTTTAATTAGCTTCACCTCTTTATGGAGTTTTCTTTTTGCACATTTGCATCTCTGCTTCAGTTTATTTTTATGTTAAGTTTAAACATGTTTAGCTAAAAATATACACTTACTATTGGAAGTTCTTATTTTCCCCCAAATTACCACATTAAAAAAAAAACAGTGAATTACTCATCAAGGAAACACATAACTTCTTTGGGAAAGCCTATCGTTGCCTAGAAATTCTATATCAAATTAAGAAAAAAAAAAGAAACCCATTATACCAGGGGTGTCAAACTTATTTTCACCGGGGCCTCATCAGCCTCATGGTTGCTGTCAAAGGGCTGAATGTGGAGCTCCTTGCCCCTAGTTAAGGAGTAGTTGTATTTATACAATCCTAAAATTACATTTGGCCCTTCAAAGGCAACCGGCACTGATGTGGCCCCAGTGAAAATGAGTTTGACACCCCTGCATTATACAATCACCGAATCTGTAGGTTTATGTTGAGTTCAGCATAATGCACTCAACATTCACTGAATACCTACTCTGTGCAAGGCACAGGAATATAACCTGGGTGACATAAAAGGACACATATGATATGTCCATAGTGCCCAGAGTGCTAGACAAAACAGACAGGTGTAGGATCAACCACAAGCCATGGCAGAATAGGCAGAACATAAGAGATGTATAAACAGTGTATCATGAAGGTCCAGAGCAAAGCAGTTTAATTCTCAGTAAAGAAAACTGTCAGAATGCAAAGCTGCAAGTAATAATAGTTATTTGAGCTGACCTGCTTTGAAACATAAATGTCAAAAAGTAACTTGTATTAAATGATCAAATGCCTGTCATGTTCCCGCCTCTCACCTAAAAATTCAACATACTTTTAACTTTTTATTTAATCCTCATAGCCATGACTGAAGATAAAACTGCCATCATTTTACAGATCAAAAAGCAGAGGATCAGATACACTAAGTAAATTTGTCTAATAAAGTCATATAACTTTACGAGGCAGAGCCAGAATTTAAATATGAGTTAAATTTAAAACAAACTTCAAATCGAGATTTGTGTCTGCATTATCTCATAGTCCCTCGGATTCTCCCAATAGTTACCACAGCCCCCGTTGCTCTCGAACACTTAACAACTGTCTCATTGGAAGATAAAACATGTGATCACTGTGCTTAATAAACCACAGTGAGTGATGACAGCCCTCCTCTGGCTCCACCTCACTCAGGAAGTGGCACACTGGCTTACGTATATACTCTTCTCACACAATATACTTCCACATTCCTTCACCTCTCATCCTCACTTAAGATTTTATTTTGACAAAATCAAACAATCAATGTTAATGTGTGCATGTGTGTTCTTTGAGTAAACGTGAAATAATTTAATATTGACTCCTCCTTTGGAACAGTATGATCTTAACTGAGGCCCAATGCCAACACTGAATTCAGATTCTGATCTGGTGTCAGAAGGGAAAAATATAGCCTTCAATTCCTGTTTTTGTCCAGCCAGAATTCTATGGGAGATGTGCATCTGAGGAAAGGAAGAAATAACTTAGAGTGTATTTTGTAAATACTGACTTCCAAACTGAAGGTCTTTTACCACGTATTTCCAGCTCATCTGAAAACACTGACAGAATAAATTCTCACTCAATGAGCATTCTAAAATACTGAAAATATGTGTTTAAGTAGAACATTGAAAGTCACAATAATTCTACTGGAAAAACTACAACTTTTGGGACCATACATTTCAACATCATGAATTGTTGAAGCCTCTTTTCTATCTCCTTTAATAAAGTTTTTAAAACACTCATCAGTAACTACAGTATAATTTCTCTTAAAATGATGTAGTTTGTCAAAATAATGCTAAATCTCTTTTCTGTGACTAGTGCAGATGTTACTAATCAGCCTTGACACACTTTCTGGGATACCAACCCCCAAGAATCATCTTCATTAAAACAGGTGTGTGTGTGTGTGTGTGTGTGTGTGTGTATGTGAGAGAGAGAGAGACACACACACACAGAAGCATTTTATTGTGATCTACGTACATCACTTTTCTTAAAGGTGACATTGAACTTCATTAGTTTCTATCTAGGCTTTTGTAGTTTTAAGAGCAATTTACCATGATAACATTACATTATGGATTCTATTTGCATTCAAAATATATTCTGCTCATATATAATTATAGTAAGGACATTATAGTATGAGGAGGGATCCCCCCAAAATGTAATTATCTTCTAGGAGGCAGGTCGCTGGTACTATATAAAGGCTTCCCCCACTAGGCAGATGTTCTAGGAACCCATCTGTATCAGGGTACCAAATGGCATTGTTGTGGGAGGCTGTGTTAGGCTTCAGTGAATTTTTTTTGAAGACTTTCAGTGCCGTTGCCTGATTCATGATGTGTGATTTATGAGCACACCTGTCCATACCCTGCTGAGTATTTAGCAGTTTGGGACCAAAAATGGCATGACCCTCATGTCCCACCCTCCCTAGTCACCTGATCTCACCCCAGTCGAAATTGATGAGTTAAAAAACTTCTGAGCAGTGGGAAAAAAGTCTCAATGGGTGTATTGCATCAAATAAAGAGTACTTTGAAGCTGACATTTAAACGTGAGGATAAACACACAATTTCTATAAATTCCAGTTTGGGGGGTCCCTCCTTATATATAAAAGAAACATTATATATGTAAGTCAGAGAAAATGTAGGAGACCCCAAAAAGTTCAGGAAACTGATAAATCTACCTTTCAGTAATAATAAAGCATATAATCAATGGGATAAAATGTGTCCCATTATAAGTCCAGAAAGCACACATAAGAGCTATTATATATTTAGTACTCTTCAGAATGACTTTTTAAGAGAATATTCACTCGTCAGCTAAACTTCCAAAGTTTCCCACATTTCAGAAGCAATACAACATAGAATAGAAAGATATTCAGTGTTTGCTCTGTTTCTTTTTAATTTTTATTGTATTTTCCAGCACCATTTAATTCATTTATTCCCCACTTACTCCCAGAAATCACCGCACTGTTGTCCATGTCCATGAGTCTTTTCTCCTTTTTGCTCCAACCCTTCAACCCCTAGCATCACCCCGCCCCCGTCCCATAGCTGTCATCCTGCTCTTTATCTATGAGTCTTGCATGCCTCTTTTTAAAAAATATTTTATTTATTTATTTTTAGAGAGAGGGGAAGGGAAGGAGAAAGAGTGGGAGAGAAACATCAATGTGTGGTTGCCTCTTGTGTGTCCCCTGCTAGGGACCTGGCCTGCAACCCAGGCATGTGCCCTGACTGGGAATCTAACTGGCAACCCTTTGCTTCACAGGTCCGTGCTCAATCCACTGAGCTATACCAGCCAGGGCGCATGGCTCTTTCATTGATGGAATTTACCTTGGTAATATATTCTTAGAGAACAAATTTGGGTTATAGTGCAATTTATTTGTGATCATTGTGCATTATAGTGGTGGGAAAAAAATAAATGAGAGAGAATTAACAGACCAATGTAAGTGAAGAGAACTTAACATATATTAGTATTTCCTCCAAGTGGCTACACTAGCTATCAAGTTCACAGTATTTAATATATTCCACTCTTCCAAAAATATATCTCCTTTACAATGGCTTTGGGAATACAGGTTTATATAATCATAACACATTTTAAGATTATGTAGGGATTGTCATATTTTAAATGTATACTAGTAGTGAAAAATCCAGTTAAAGATGGAATCTGTCATATTCTAGTTTTAAATAAAATACCCAAACTTCTCTTATATCAATGAGAATGTTAGGAAAAAAATTTGTTCTCCAAATAAATTAGTTTCTATAAAATATTGAATATGAAATTAACATATACAATTGATCTAATCTCCATATAGAAACAAAAACTTAAAGAAAAATCCTAATAATGTTATTAATAGTATTTTAGATGAGATCTGTGTAAGGCATCTTAGAATAAGAACTCCTCTGTCTCTGGTCCCAAAGTACCTTGTGTTTATATTTGTCATAGTATATACAGTTACAGGCAATTCTTGCAATTAGGCATTGAGCAATTCATTTTACAGCTTTATTCATATAGATCTGTAGACCTTAAACTATACACATAGGAAGAGTACACTTTGATAAGCACTCACCCACAAAACAAACACCAGGTAATGGGTACATCTATCATCCCCAAAGTTTCCTTATGTCTCTTTCTGCTTCCTCCTTCTCTTTTTTGCCCTTGTCTATGAAGAAGTAAACTCTTATTGGATTTCTCTCATAGTTTAATTTGTGAGGTAGAATTATATGTGAGTGAAATCACATAATATTCATTCTTTGTCTGACTTCTTTCAAAGAGCACACTTATTTTGAGATTTACTCATGTAGTTGCATTTGTCAGTAGTTCAGTTTTTTGTTATGTCTGAATTCTGAGTAATATTTCTTTTAATGATTATGCCACAACTTATTTATCTGTTCATCTGTTCATGCATATTTGTTATTTTCCAAATAAAACTGTTATAAATATTCATGAATGAGGTTGATATGAATATATTTTTCTCATTTCTTTTGGATAAATACCTAGATGTAGAATGGCCAGGTCATATCATGGGCATCTATTTACATTTTTTAAAATTTAAAAATTTTTTCCAAAGTGACTTTACCATTTTAGATTTCCTATGAGCAGTCTGTGAGAATTCTACTTCTTCCACATAGTTATCAATATGTCATATAGTCAGGTTTTTGTTTTGCCATGTCAATGAGAATGTGATAGTATCTCCTTGTGGTGTGTGTTTGCATTTCTCTAAAGACTATGATGGTAGAAAATGCTCATGCATTCACTGCTCATCCTTATACATTATTAAGTAGAGTATACATTTAAAAATTAGCATCTTTGTTTTTATTGTTGACTGTTGAGAGCTCTTGATATATTCTAGATATAAGTCCTTCGTTGGATACGTTCAAATCTTTTTTCACAGATTATACTTGTCTTTTCATGTTCGTCACAGGTTGTTTTGGGAGAACAAAAAGTTTAATTTTGATAAAGTCTAAATTATAGTTTTTCTTGAATAGTTTCATGTTTTGATATCATATTTAAAAACTATTTACCAACAACCAACAATTATAATTTTCCTATGATTTATTGTAGACATTTTATTATTTTAGCTCTTATTTAGGTCTATGATCCATTTCCAGTTTATATTTCAATTGTCTTATCTTATAGTGAAAAATAAAAATTTAATATATAAATTGCAGGTTTCAACTCTAGGCTTTGAAGTCATCACTGCCATTTTACAATAAGAGAAGAAATGACAAACTTAAGATAATTGAAGAATAATCTTTTCCTTTCAAAAGCATCCTCAAGCTTTTAAGAATTTCAAAAACGTAACTCAATCTCATGTTCCATAGCAGCCTGCTTTTGAGTTTGCCTGTTCTCAAGGAATAGGGGTTTTTGGCAGCTTTCCACTGTGCTCTCCAATCACCAGGCATTGCCTCACACTGCATGGAGCTGTCTGAAGTGCTTTCCCTTAAGTATGAGCATTGCCCATACTCACTCAGATCCATGCAGGATTTATTTCCATACATAGTAAAAATCAACATTCTTTTTTTTTTTTCTGATTTAAACAATAGACCGATGTCTGCTCTTGCACTGGATACAACTGCCTAGTTAATGTTTTTCCATGTTTTTGCCTGCATTTCCCAAGTATTTATAGTATTACTACAGGTAATATCACATTCAATGTATGCTCACCAGTTTTTTTCCTAATTCCCACATTCAAGTATAAATCTGAGATTAAAGCAGGAGTTGTTTTTATTCTTAACATCTTTCATTTCACTAATATCACAGGACCTAGCATTGAAAATTAACAATGCTTTCAGAATTTTTCTTCTCAATAATTATAGTTCAGAAAACCAGTAGCATTCAATAAAATGTAGGATTTACTATTTATTTTTTGAATGATTAATTTCATCAGTACATATTTTTGGAATGTAGTATATATGTCAAGAAGCATTAGACACTAAATTTCCATGTTTAGAAGTTATTCTAAGGCCTAGGCAAGACAACTTCGAAAATAAATACTACTCCTAATACAGGAGTGATTTAAAAAGTTGAGAATGTGCTCCTTCAAATAATCTAATATTTCCATAGCCATATAGAAGTATACTTTGTTAAAGTAAAATTTTGTAAAGAGTATGCTTACCTGGCTTTGCCCACTATGGGCAATAGAATCTTAACTTTAATTATTAAGTAGTACTCACCAATAACATAAATATGGTAAAAACAACCCCTTGAGCATTTAAAAAATATTTATTGACTTCAGAGAGAGGAAGGGAGAAACATCAATTTGTTGTTCCACTGTATATGCATTTATTGGTTGTTTCTTCTATGTGCCCTAACTGGAGATTGCACCTGCAATCTTGGCCTATCGGGACAATTCTCTAACCAGTCGAGCTACCTGGCCACGGCAAGGGATTTTTTTTAATGTCAGTGTCAAATTTTAATGTCAATGTCAAATATTTTTAAATATTTTTAAATATTTTTAAATATTTAAAATATTTTATTTTAAAATAAAATATTAGTCAAGACGTACTAAAGATTAACTAGGGACTGAAAGATATATTCAGCTTAATACAATATTAGTATAAAAGTATAATTGTCAGTCTATACCAGATATTGGCTTTCACCTATAGGAAAGTGACCCCTGACTCCCTCAATACTCAAGGTGCTCAAGGTGGGCATTTTTCACACACAGCTTAACAGGGGCCCAAACTCTTATATTTTTATCTCCTGACACTTCCTTTCTTATAGTCAACTCCTAGACGTGGAATTCTTTGAGGGAAGAGACTCATTCTCACTATTTTGTATCATTTAAGCCTCAGCACAGAGCTCACTGAAATCCATCTATGAAATGCTAAAGTATTTTTTTATTTTCTGTATTTACTATTCAATATATTAGAAGTCTGTCATATTTTAATAAGCTTAAATTTTGAAAGATACTTTTAATTGCTCAACCTGAAAAATAATTACTTGTAATCATTTAAACTCAGTGTGATGCTCACCAGAAAGATGTTTGGAGATATGAGGCCAGTCTTGTAAGGTTTGAGAAGAGTATGGAGTCCAAAATCAGACAGATTGACAGGTACTGACTGGGCCTATGTGGATAAGTTTAATGTTTCTGGGCCTCAATTTCTTATGTAACTCATGAGAACAATATATATATATAAATAAATGTGTACTATTTAATGTAATGTGTTGACCTTTAACAAATAGCCAGACATTTCTCTAGCAAAACTGGTTTACTCAGGAACAACAAATATTGCAGTTCTGGACATGTGGTCCAGAAAAACAAAGGACAGACACACTCTTTCATGGACTTGGGCAGGGCTGGTGTAAATGAAGAATCAGTTGGAGGAAACTAAAAGTTTGATGTGTAGTGTCTTTTCATTGGCTGAATTATTTATGGCAGTCTCCCATTGGTAGAGTTGTTACTGGGTAAATGGGAATCTTTTCCTCCTTCTGCTCAGTTGGTAATATGGTATCATCTCCTGTTGGAGATGCAAGGTGCATCTCTTCCTGTTTGGGTCAGTAATGTGTGTTGAGTGGCAAGTGTGTGAAAGTTCCCTTTCCTAACCATCTGCTTGTATTTTAAATGAAGTTTCTGTGTATTTTCACAATGCTAAGGCTCTGTTTTAGACCTGTTTAATGTAGATGATCTAATATAAATACCCAAGTTATTTTGAAGTTTAAATAAAATCTTAATGTGAGGCATCAACACAGTAGCTTGCCTATGGTAGGTGCTCACGTTTTTAAAAAAAATATATTTTTATCTTCTCTCAAAGGACATCACAAAATAGCTGCCTACAAGCCATTTCATTCGAGTGTCTCTAATATGAAAAGCATCTAGCCTTCATCAGAATTTGTCTTTAGTTACCCTACCACTTCTCTCAGAGATTCCTCATGGGAACTCACCCTGATTCTATTATCTACGTTTTGCAGATAAAGGAAATGAGTTTAGAGAACTCACTGCTCTGTAATGTGAATATAATCTGATGCTCATGTTGACTTTGTAGAAAGTCATAGCAGTTGTCTTCCTCATCCGTTGTGTACCTTTTAAGTTCCTTAGTAAATATTTTCTTCAGGTCTGATATTGTTGATGCTTTAAAAACACTGTCACTTGCCTAATTAATTTGTAAATTACGTCCCCCCTCTTTTTTAATGTTTCACATTTAGCAATATTCCTGGCATAATCTGTCTCTGCCAGGCCTGGAAATTTCATCTGCTTTACTTGGTTTGCGTTTTTTAAAACAATGCATGTATTTGCAATGTACTGAGACGTCTGGCTCAGATAAGACGACTTTTCCCTTATGCATGTGGAAACAATTAAATAAACACATCAAAGAATTCTCTTTACGTGAGAAAACTGAGATTCACACATTTTCATAAATTCTAAACCATGCTTTTGGTCATTTGCTTTTCACTCTTTCTCCATAAGTCATTTCATCTAGTCCATTAATCATGATTTTCAAAAAAAATCTTCTCTGAATTTCCAATGAGTCTGACTTTATCTATTGATAATGAAGTGTCCAGAACCCAGTTTATATTTCAAGAGTGTCAGTTATCTAATAAAAATGAAATACTTATCACTTAACCCATTGTTTTAACCCATGCCATGCTATATAAACATAAAATAATTTTAACTGTACACTTTAAAAGAGTTACATATTTTCTTTTACTTCGGGAAAAACTGAATTGTAGAGGTTAGCCATAAGCTCTATGGTAGACATTTTGAGAGTTCCTTATATTTTAAAACAAAACTTGAAAAATATTTGGGTTTACCTTATGGACATGACCTCAACATTCTTGATAATGAATTTTCCTTTGTATTAACTCATCCTGAATTTGTTCTCAGCCAACACCTTATCACTGAAATATCTTAGGTTTCTTCCCTTGTTGATTCGTTTGTGTTCTGTAAAGTCCCAAGAAACCCAAAGGCTTCCAGGGTCATTAAATCTTTCAACTTCCAAGGCCACCACCTGTCATTTCTTAACTCTACTTCTAATCTAATGTTCTCATTTCTATACCTTCAGAGTCTCAACACTTTTTCCTTCTACCTCAACATTTTTTTGAACAATGACATTTACTGAACTCTTAATATGTGCAAGAGATTTTGTTAAATTCTTTGCTTTCATTATTTTAATAAATTAACAGTAATTCTATGAGTTGTATGGTTTTCTTCCCCCCTTATAAACTGAGCCAACTGAGATTCAGAAAGATTGAGTTGTAGTGGTCAGGCTTCAATCAAGAAACAAATCACAACAGTTACTTTAAAAGAGATAATCCAACATAAAGAACTGTTGCCTAGGCAAAAATAATTGTTAGGTAGGTAACTAAACATTAAAAATGAACCCTGAAGTGTCATAGATACAGCAATATCAGGAAGCAGTAAGAAGAACTGAACCTTATTTTTCTTTTCTTTTTTATATAATTAAAAATTTTCAACTATAGTGGACATAAAATATTAGTTTCAGGTGTATAACATAGTGATTAGACATTTGTATAACTTATGAAGTGATCTTTCCAATAAACCTAGTACCCCTACACTAATATTATTAACTATATTCTCTACTTTATACCCCCATGACTATTTTGCAACTATGACTTTGTACTCTAATCCCTTCTCCTCTTTTAACCACCCTTCCAACCCTCCTACCATCAGGCAACTGTTAAAATATTCTCTGTATATATGTTTGTTTCTGTTTTATTGATTTGTTTCTTTACTTATTTATCTTTAGATAAATATAAATGAAGCCACATATGAATGCAATCATATGGCATTTGGGTGGCTCTATTTGACTTATTTCACTCAGCACAATACCCTGGAGGTCCATCCGTATTGTTTCAGATGGCAAGATTTTACCCTTTTTTTATAGCTCGGTTGTATTGCATGGCATATATGCACCACTTGTTTTTTTATCTATTCTTTGATTGATGGGCATTTAGACTGTTTTCATACCTTGGCTAAAAACAAGCCCCTTACACATGCTGTCTACGAGAGACTCACTTGATGTGGAAAGAAAACAGACAGAAAGTAAAGGGATGGAAAAAGATATTTCATGAAAATAGAAACAAACCAAGAACAACAACAAAAATTCAGGGTAGCTATATTTATACCATACAAAGTGGCTTTAAATCAAATACTATAAAAAAAGATAACGTAGGACCCAGCAATTCCATTTCTGGGTATTTTTCTGAAGAAACTTAAAATTCTAATTTGAAAAGGCATTTATATCCATATGTTCATTGGAATTCATTTTTCTGTGACTGCTGCTTGGCAGATGCTTCTGTCTCTGAGATTAAAAAATGGCCGGCCAGTTGTGTGTGTGTGTGTGTGTGTGTGTGCAATTGGAGCTGGAATTCAAGCCTCTGAGGAGAGGTCCCAGCTAGTTGGTGCTGATGGCTCTGACGATGTGCTGAGAAAACTCCAAAATAAATTTAACTGCTTCTAACAAACTCTTGCTACCATACTGAAGAAGCTTTGCTGATGAAGAAACTCCACAACAAGGAAACAGGAAACGAACTGAATGAAGAATATCCCTGATAACTCCTCTAGACTTCCATTTCCAACCCAGATTCTACGGGTAGAGCCTTCTAGGAAGCCAGATAACAAAAGATAAGTATGGTTTGCAGAATCCCAGCATCAGCATTACAAAGCAGAGTATAAAAGTATAGATCTGAAGATGAGAAACAAAGCTTAGTAACTGAAGTAGCTAAACTGTTTGCCTGTTTATAAACCATAAGATCCTTTAACACACATTTACATTTCTATAAATCAACAGTAGCAACTCTACATTCTGAACAACAAGATGGGACAATCTCTTGTTCACAACCTCTCCTAAGGGAGAAGACGCAAAGTCCAAACAGTTGTATTTATCTCTGCAAGGCTGTCATATCCACTCTGGTCTGTGTGGCTCTATTGGTTGGAGCATGCTCCCATACACAGAAGGGCTGTAGGTTTGGTTCCCAGTCAGGGTACATGTCTCAGTTGTGGGTTCAGTCCCTGGTTGGGGTACATGGCAGAGGAAACTGATTGATGTTTCTCCCCCACATCAAAGTTTCTATCCCTCTCTCTGTAAAAACCAAACAGACAAAAACAAACAAAAAAACACAGTCATTTTATCTATCTCAGGGCTCTGGGCTCTGTTATTTTACTACTAAATTCAGCCATAGTTCCATTGCTATATTCCGTCAGCTGTAAAGTGAGTTCCTTCATCAGAGACAACTGTATAGCCCTGGTCGGTGTGGCTCAGTGGGTTGAGCACTGGCCTGAAAACTAAGAGGTTGCCAGTTCAATTTCCAGGGCACATACTGGGTTGTGAGCCAGGTCCCCCCTTGGAGGTGTGCAAAAGGCAATCCATCCATATTTCTTGTCCACATTCATGTTTCTCTCCCTCTTTCTCTCTCCCTTTCCCCTCTCTTTAAAAATAAATAAATAAGATCTTTTAAAAAATAAACAGTTTTAAAAAGAGTATCTTGACAGTGAATATGGCATCCTATGAATCCATGGGTGACAGTGCTGGCAGAAGCTTCATGGGCAAGTCCATGGCTACTGCAGGGAATAGACTAGAGACTAGTACCATACATCCCAGTCTTCTCAGTTATCATAACAATGTCCCTCTCATTTTCTTTTCCCTTCCCTGATAGCATTCCCACAACCAAGTCCTTTTTGGTGGTCAGAACCAACCTCAGGGCTTTACTCCCTGCCCACCACCAAGCTATATTGGATGTTATATTTTTTTAATTATTTTGTGCTTACATTATATTTTCACATTTTAATAATGAAAATATTTTATGTTCATAGTATTAATAGCACAAATTTTTAAAAATATATAAGGGCCCCGTGTAGCTCAACCTCCTCTCCTTCCCTTCCCCTCAATTTTAAAATTATATATATATATATATATATATATATATATATATATGAATGTACTAAGCCCTTACATGATTTATGACATGAAATGATTATTATTACCAAGAAAAGCAATACTTTGCTTAGCCCCCAAAGTATCAAAGAACAGTCTAACTTTAGCATTTTATATTGTACGATCAGCAATTGAAAGCCAAATTTATTTATTATCTATTGGATGCCATTCATGAAGTAACCGCTTAGGGTTCGAAGATCCCCATGTTTTCTAGCAGCTCAATCTATGCTGGAAGTCAGGCAAGTGGATTAAAAAACATGGATAGATTAGTATGAGTACATTATGAGTGTTCTCAGAGATATTACAGTTTTGTAAGCTGGAGCAGGAATTCTGACCTTGATCTATTTGAATGTAAACCAACTGCCTGCTACGTTACTGAACAAAACAAATTGTGCAGTGCTTGAAAAGCCAGTGTAACCTTATGGGACTTACTGAAACTCATCCTTTCCTCTTTCATGTAATATTCTTCTTCCTTCCTTATACCATCAAGTATCCTCAAAAGTAGTTTATTACATAATGTTTTATCTAGATATTTCTGTTAACCTCTATTTTGAGTCTAAGACTATGTTAACTGTGAAGAATGCATGTATAATAGTTCCATTCTCAAAATTTTTAGCTGAGGATAAAAAGAAAATATATCTGTCTATCTTGGGTAAAAGAAAAAAAACTAGAGAATCTAAGCTAATATAAATATTATGGGAAGCAACTGCAGTTTTGCCATAACATTATACAATTTGATTTATAAATTGTACAAATCCTCATCTGAAGAGCTGAAGTTCACGCTTTTATTTCTCTATGGAAATATAGTAATGGAAATTTTTGTGTTAACTTTCAGTACTGAGTGGTAGATATACATATGATCTCAGTCTTCAAAAGGAACTTGATTGATGCTTCAATTGCTAGGCACTTTATCATATATATAGAACTTTCAGAGGCTTTCTTTCACTGTTTAAGAATTTCAAAATCATTTAATGGTTTATATTCTTTTATTCTGGTCTCTACCATCCTAAAGCATTGATACCAGTCCCTTAATGTTTTAAGATGCTATGTCTTCATTTAAAAAACTCAACAAAGAGTCTTTATTGAGTATTTTTCACATTTAAAAAATTGTGCAATGATTCTCATTATTGAGATTCAAATGTTTGAGTAAATAAATAATTATGTTTTTTTCTATTCTCCAAAATAAAATAATTAATCAGTCTCCTCTTAATATTTTTGGAGAAAAAGTAAGTTGAAACACCCTTTATTTTCTAACACAGTGATATAAAGCCAATATGTAACCTGCAGTATACTAGTATATACTTTTTGGCCTTGTAATTTACCTGGCCCTCAGTTTCTTCAGTTATAAAATGGTAAGAGTAATAGATATGTTTTATGTTACTATATTATAAAAGTAGTACACATAAAATGCTTTGAATACTACCTGGTAAATAGTAATAATCACCCAGTAAATATCAGCTTTTTAATTTATTATTACTATTATTATTATTTTTGGTAGATTTCCTTATTATGAGTACTTGTTGATAGTTGAGAGTAAAACATGCCATGCTTAGCTGCTTAGGGTTTAAAATGAAGCAGAAAGAATAAGGATTTATAAAGTATAGTGATGAAGAGATAGCAAGACCATGGAATTACACATTCACATGCCCTTGTTTCTGCTGGGTAAGTAGCAATCATGTGCCCTCTGATAGGGCAGAATTACTGCCATCTAAATTATAGTTGGCAGAGAGCTGCAGCTGCTTACATTCACATCAGAGGGGCTATGCCAAGTGTCAGTGAAAGAAATATCCCTACACTGGCTTGCTATCCCAAGACTTTTTTTAACCTTTCTTTAAAGCCAATTCCTGCTTACCTCTCGTTCTTTTAACTTAGAAATTTTCTTTATTTTATATGTACAATGTATATATATATATATATATATATATATATATATATATGTGTGTGTGTGTGTGTGTGTATACATACTTATGGGTAAAAGAACATACTTATGGTATGTATGTATATATACATACATACTTATGTATATATACACACACATATATAATGTGTATATAAGATTGATATATGTGTGTGTATATATCAATCTTCCAAATTAAAGCCTTTTTTTCTATTTTGAAAATGGTACTGCTGTGAGGAGAGAAAAGTATTCATTTTAACTGCTACTGAAACAGTTGGTTAATATAGCAGCCTCCTCAAGTAATTTTTACTCTTAAATCACTGCCCCAAGCATTTTATAAATTTACTTTAAGGAAGACATCATGAAAAGAACTAGAAAAACATGCATTGCATTATCTTAAGAGATTTTCTTAAAATGATCATTTATCCTGAAGAGCCTTTAAGGGTTTTAAATTGTAGGAAAGTAATTTTTTAAATAAATGTGTCTCCTAAGGGCACCTTGCATAATGCCTCTCATATAGAAGGGCCTCAATAAATATGTATTAATTAACTGCACTGATTTCTAAGTAGGAAATTTGGGGACTTCTGGCCAAGATGCAGGCATAGATAAACACGGTTCACATCCTCTCACAACCACAGCAAAAGTTATAACTAAACTACAAAACAACTATCACCCAAAATCATCAGAAAATCAAGCTGTATGGAACTCTGACAACCAAGGACATAAAGAAGTCACATTCACTCATATGGGTAAGAGAGGTGGAGATGTGGAGACATGGAATGGGTGGTCTCACACCTACCTGTTTGGGATAAAAACTGGGAGGAAAAACTCATGAGCAAGGGATTCCAATCCTAGACCAGACCACCCAGCTCAGGGTTCCAGTGCCAGGAACAGAAGTCCAAATAACTTCTGGCTGTAAAATCCAGTGAGGGTTGGTGGTGGCAGAAGAACCTTGGGATTTTCAGGCATCTCCATTTAATGGATCTGCAATGGACTTAGGACTTAATGCAGACTCACTCCCTCTGGGCACCAGTATCTGGGCAGCAGCTTGAAGGGCACCAGTAGCATACAGGAAAAAAACTGAAGTGTCTGGCATCACAGTGAGTGCCAGGGGACAGCTTCCTCCTGGACAAAACTCCAGATGTCAGGCAGCAATCACTGTCACTTTTCTGAGCTCTCCCCAACGCAGAGTGACAGAGTAGTGGCACAATATCAGAGACTCCATCAACCTGGTTCACATGGGTTGCCCTATCTTGGCAATTACCTAAGGCTCCTCTTCATCTAACTTACTTCTCTGCATTAGACTATGCTACTAAGACAGTCAAAGCAGCTCTACCTAGTACACAGGCACAAACACAGGGAGGCTGCCAAAATAAGGAGACGAAGGGATACAGCCCAAGTGAAAGAATAGAACAAAACTCCTGAAAAAGAACTAAACAGAATGGAGATAAATAATCTATCAAGTGCAGAGTTCAAAACACTGGTTATTAGGATGCTCAAGGAACTTATTGGGTACTTCAGCATAAAAAGGACCCAGGCATAAATAAAGATTACACTAACTGAAATAAATAAAAATTTACAGGGAATCAGCAGTGGAGTGGATGAAGCCAAGAATCAAATCAATGATTTGGAATGCAAGGAAGAAGAAAAAATTCAATTAGAATAGCAAAAGAAAAAAGAATTAAAAAAAAAAACGAGGATAGGGTAAGGAGCCTCTGGGACAACTTGAAACATACAAACATTAGAATCATAAGGGTGCTGGAAGGAGAAGAAAAAGAGCAAGATTGAAAACTTATTTGAAAAAATAATGAAAGAAAAGTTTTCTAATTTGGTGAAGGAAATAGACATACAAGTCTAGGAAGTACAGATAGTCCCAAACAAGATAGATTCAATGAGGACCACATCAAGACACACCATAATTAAAAGGCAGTGAGGGAAAAGTCAAGAGTTACCTACAGTGGAGTTGCCATAGGACTATCAGCTGATTTCTCAGAAGAAACTTTGCAGGCTAGAAGGGACTGACAAAAAGTATTCAAAGTGATGAAAAGCAAGGAACTACAACCTACAACCTATGACCTAGATTACTCTATCCAGCAAAGCTATCATTTAGATTTAAGGGCAAAGTGCTTCCCAAACTAAGTAAAGCTAAACGAGTTCATCATCATCAAGCCATTATTATATAAATTGTTAAAGGGGTTTATTTAAGCAAAAGAAGACCAAAAGTATGAACATTAAAATGGCAGGAAATTCACAACTATCAAGAATTGAATCTGAAAAACAAACTGAGGAAGAAAACAGAACAGAAACAGAAGCATAGATATGGAGATCATTTGAATAGTTTCCAATTGAGAGGGTAGGGGGACAATGGGGGGAAATGTGCAGGAGTTAAAAATCACAAATTGGTAGGCAGGGGGATATTCAGAACAGTATAAGAAATGGAGAAGCCAAAGAACTTATTTACCTTATCCATGGACATGAACTAAGGAGGGATTGTCCAAGGGAAAGGGTGTGCTTGGTGGAGGGACACAAAGACAGGGGGGAGGGATTGGGACAACTGTAATCATGTAGTCAATAAAATATATTTAAAAAATTAAAAGAAGAAATTTCTTCCATTTGTCTATGAAATTCATTCTAAATAAATATTATACCTTTTATAGATCTTAGACTCATCAATGTAAGAAAAATGTATGTTTTGTATTAAAAGTAAAATATAAAATAACTAAACTAGTACTGGAGATCAGGAGAACAAATAGCTCAAACTCTGCTTCTCCATTTTTTCATCTCACTTTTGGATTTTCTTGACTTTAATATCATTATCATCACCAGTTGGATTTCAAAAACATTTCTCCTTCCCCTTTTCTTCTCTGAACTTAGAGTCTGAAACAGTACATGCCTTT
The DNA here is from genome assembly GCF_021234435.1 of Artibeus jamaicensis. Classification (NCBI taxonomy): domain Eukaryota; kingdom Metazoa; phylum Chordata; class Mammalia; order Chiroptera; family Phyllostomidae; genus Artibeus; species Artibeus jamaicensis. The sequence continues at coordinate 2,704,070 of NW_026522036.1, forward strand.
AATTTTATCTCATTTAGCATAATTGAGACTGGTTGTGAATTATTTTTTTAATTTAGTGCAATACTAAAAAATAACCAAAGAAAAATAAATATAAAATATATTAGTAATGGTCACAATTGGTCTTCAAGCTCTGAAATTTGTTTAAAATATAAAATTATTCCTTGTCTTGTGTTTAAAATACCATTCCAAATTCAAGAATATCTCATTCATGAGCAAGGGCACTTTAACACTCTATTTCTAAAACATTTCTCTAGAAACTACATTGTTTTATAAGATAGGCCAAGAAATTCACATACTCTTATCTAAATCAGAGCAAGCCATCCAACCATTTGAAGAATCCAATCCTATTGGCACTCTTTTCTCCCATGTGACCATCTTCTGCAATGGCATTTGCTTTCGGTGTTTCCATATGTTCTTACTGTATGAGCATGGCTGTACCTTTAGAAAACAATCACATATTCACAATTATAGAATTTATATAAAGAAATATTTATTTCTAGTAATCTAATAAAATACCACTTTGAAATGAATGACTGCCCCTTAGTGATACACTCCCCTTCCTTTCTTCAGCTCTCTTCCATGTCCCTTCTGTTCATTCCTTGAAAACTCTATTACCAATCTTGCTCTCCCGTAAAATTACAAATTTTACCATTGTTCTTTGCAAAATTGTGATTCTCCCACTTTATATACACCATATCTTGGTTGCCAGCCTCCATGGCCATAGTCTAGACTACTGTTTTCCAAGTGCTTGTTCTGATCTTTGGTGAGTCACAAAATCAATTTAGGATTTTATAATCAACATTTTAAAAGGTGGGAAAAATAAAAAAAAATTTTAAAAAATAAAATAAAATAAAATCTTTTCCTGCTCAAAAAAAAATTGAATATAGTAGAATAGAAAAGATCTAAGAGGTTCTAATGTAATAATGTTTAATATTGTTTTGTGAAGTTTTTTTTAAATTTTATTTAATGTTTTGAGTTGATATCAGTTAATAATTATCTGGATAAAAAGTAAAGAATTCTATAATGCATCATCTATATATTGCACCATGTATGTGTTCACACCGAAATCATCTCCTTCCATATTTTCATATATATGTATGCATATTTACATAGTGTGTCTCAATGTAAAATATTGAGTGTTCTAAAGTCTAAGTGCATTTTCAAGCAAAGAGTTTGGCATACTCCACATTTCTTATTTTGCATCACAATAAAAACACATTTGAAAACTATTATCCTATCCTTTGTTGTCACCAATACTTATACTACCTTTAAAATTATAATTTAAGAAATAATACTTTTTGATCAAAAATTATGTTGGTACATGTGGCCCAGTTTATACCAACAGAGTCTTCATTCCTGCAAATTTTAATTATCTATTACTTTATATATTATATATTCCTTCTTACTTAGCTTAGATTTAATTATCTATTTCTATAATCACTTATTTTTGCTTATCTTCTTACTATATTGACACAATCTCTCTTTTGCTTCTATGTACCTGATAGAAATTCCAATTTTGGAAAAACCAAACTATTCACTTAGTCTTTGCCATCCTCAAACAGCTTAAAGTGTCTAAGGGAAACATATAACCAAAAGGAATGACCAGTATCACTTCAAATGTACAAGACCTTAGCTACAAGCACTGGGTAGGACTTCACTATATTTTCTGGTCAATTCACTCTTCCTCTCACTGGAGTGTTTGTGTTATACCTCCTTCTCTTTTCTCCAGCCTCTCACGATGCTGCCTTATGCTCAAGTTTGTTTTTTTTATTTCACAGAGACAATAGAATTTCTTATTCTATTATAAAGTAGGTGAAGCAAGAACGTTACTTCAAATTACTTCAACCACAAGACATGTAAATCTGCTCATATTGGTATTCATATAATTTTTCTTCATTCTATGAATGAAAATGTATGTTCCTATCTAAGGTCAACCCTCCACTGAATCCTAGCACCTTCAGTCTCCATAAGGAATTTGATTTCATGATCTATCCCTTCTCCTTATGAAGACATTTATTTAATCAATGCTACCTCATTTCCACCAGGTTATAAAATGTACTTTAATAAAAAGAATACTCTCCCAGCCTTCCACTACAGAACCTTCTCCTGTCAAGGTTATTAATAATCTCTATGGTACCAAAAGTAATAGTCACTAACAGACTTCACCTAATTCAAGTTTTCTGCAACTATTAAATGTTTATTTTGACATTTTTTCTTGGTATCTGGGATGTCATAATCTCTTGATTTTTATCTTATTTAATGAGTCACTGTATTTAAAGAAAATGTGGTACATGTACACAATGGAATACTACACAGCCATAAGAAAAGATGAAATATACTGCTCTTTGCAACAGCATGGGTGGGTTTTGGGAATATCATGCTAAGCAAAATAAGTCAGACAAAAAGTTAAGAACCATATGCTTTGACTCTTATGTGAAATATAAAACTGAAATCAACAAATGAACAAACAAGAAAAACAAACAAAAATTTGGAGATACAGGCAGCAGTATGTTGGTAACCAGAAGGAAGGCACCGTGGGAAGGCAGTAAACTGCAAAGGGAGTCAAATATATGGGGATGGAGCAAGATTTGCCTCTGGGTGGTGGTCACACAGTGCAATATATAGATGATATATTACAGAATTGTACACTGGAGACCTATGCACCATTATTAACCATTGTCACCCGCATAAATTTAAATTAAAAAGGAAGAAATTAAGTATGCCACAATTCTCTTTAGCCCCTGTTAAAATGTTCCAGAAATCAGCCCTTTTCTCAGTCATTCTATTGGTAATATAATCTAGTCTTATGTCTAATAACAACACTATGATGCCTAGAATATTATTTTTAGCTCTAACTTTTCTGTTGGTTTAGTACTCTTCCTGACTATTCCCACTGGAAATGTATTAAACATTTGAAGCATAACATGTATGAAAATGAAATTTTGATGTCTCGTTCAAGAACTTTGTCTCTTCCCAGTGCTCATTTTCTCAGTAAAACTCACAGGCGCTCACCCCAGAACCGGGGAGGCACATTCCTCAGCCATTGGCTGACACAGCTGGCAGCAAAAATCAGTTTCCTGATTACTCACATTACCAGCAGAGGCCGAACAAGGCAACACTATCCCTTGTTCTGTAAATGTCCTTTTGTGATCTATTTGCTTCCATGTTTTCTGCTTTTTGTGTTTTATGTTGGTGATTTCACTGTTTAAAATGACCCAAGCATAGTGCTAAAGTGTTGTCTGGAATTTCTGAATGCAAGAAGTTGCGATATGCCTTATGGAGATGATATGTGTGTTATATAAACTTTGTTCCGGTATGAGTTATACTGGTGTTGGCTGTGAGTTCAACGTTATTGAACTGGCAATATATATTAAATAACATGTCTTTAAACAGAAGCGCACATAAAGCAAGGTTTTATATTGATCGGTTGACAAAAATGTGGCCAGAGGCTCACAGGAACCTAACCCCATATTTCCCTTAGGAGTAATGATTCAGTATTCTCTTAGCATTCCTGGAAACTTTATAGAATGTAACTACGGTGGATAATAAAAACCTTCACAGTATTATAAAAATTAAATAAAATTTTAAATAGCATTAAATAAATTTCAAAAGAGAAATTAAAAAATGAACCTTGTGTATTCATTTGTTAGCATAATTACTCATAGAGAAATATTCATGTAACCTTTAAACTTACTTATTTGACTCTATAGTCCTTAAGGACAAAGAAAAAGGCAAAAATATCTTAAACTGCCTCCGGTAATTATATCTGGGAAGACTGTATTCTTACCCTGAGACTACTGTATGTGTGCACGCAGGGCTTCGCGTGCGCACATGCGCACCGCTGTGGGAGAGAGCACACAATTATATTGATATTATTAACGATCAGGTTTTTGCTGTGGTTAAAGGAGATAGAGTGAGAAGTTAGTGATGTAAGTAAAAACTCTGTAGCTTTTGAAATAAAAATAGTAGCAGGACCTCATGTTGCATTTTTATCTTTTAAAAAATTACAACTTTTCCCCTCTGTCCACTGAGAGGGAAATTATGAACAATTTAGTGGGAATAGCATTTCCAGATTCTAGATTGTGCTCTTCAAATATTATATCCAATTAAAAGGAAATAGAATGTGAAAGAATGTTTAGTTCCAAATCTGCAGTTAGAAGTATGTCTGACAAGCCTGACTATGTTTTCATGCTAAAAAAAGGGAAGCAACTTCCGTTTTGTGTGAAAAGACTCAAAAGCTGTACTGAAGTAACTCACTGGTTAAGGCAGGACAATTTGAGTATGAAATGTGTTTAAATCTGTAAGTTCATAGTGATTAAGACAAATAAATGAAGAAACATAAACCTCGGTCACTTTTAGAGGGCACTTAAGAATTAATGCTAAAAATATTTAAATAATAATCTGTATCTCTGTGTAACCCAAAGTTGCTGAGAGGAAGGATGCTTTATATGAATATTACAGCCAAAAATGAAGAAATGTTTGAATTTCAGATTAATGGTTCTTACAGATATAACTAATGAATTATAGATATATCTATAATTATATCTTATAGATATAATTAATTTCTATATCTATATAGATATATTAATTATATGTATTGATTATAGATATAATTATATCTATATAGATATAGATATAATTAATATCTATATTGGTCATATAGATATGACTAATATTATTACAAAAAGAGAGAACAAGATACTGGTATCACCCTATGGTGATAAATTATATTATCCATGAAATAGCCTAATCATATAAATGCAAAAACTCAATGTGTATCTGTGAATTTATAGGATATGTAGAAAATGAACTGAAATTCAAAAAAGAAAATGGAAAGATATAAGACAAAGAAAAATCATAAGCTCACATCAAAAGGACTTAAAGGGCATGTCAATGATCATATATATTTTATTGGATTCTTATTTAAATATACTATAAAATTATAATTTATTCAGACAAATATAAATAACCACATTTTGATGATTTTGTGAATTTTGTGGTGCTGCATTAATTTTGTCATATTATTAATTTTACAGTACTGTGGGTAAAAAGTTTAAGGAGTCCCTCTTTTTTTTTTTCCTTCACAGAATATCCCTAGCTTGATTTTTAAAAAAATTTTTATTAGGTTTTTTTTCACATTTTTTTATTTAGTTATTTTTCAAGTACAGTTTTTTGTCTATTTCTCCCATCCAAGCCCACCCCCCTGTCCCGCGCTCCTCCCTCCCCCCTCCCCCACCCCCCAGCCCTCCTACCAGCATCCCTCACATTTGTTCCCCCAAATCCCTCCCCCCTTCCCCCTTAACTTCCCTTCCTTCTCCCCTCTGGTCGCTGCCCATTTGTTCTCTATTTCAGTTGTCTTTGTTTTTATTCTGCTTGCTTGTTTGTTTTGTTGTTTATCTTCCTGTTAAGGTGAGATCATATGGTATTTGTCTTTCAACCCCTGGCCTATTTCACTCAGCATAATGCTTTCCAGTTCCATCCATGTTGTTGCAAAGGGTAGTAGCTCCTTCTTTCTCTCTGCTGCATAGAATTCCATTGTGTATATGTACCACAGTTTTTTGATCCATTCATTTACTGACGGGCACCTAGGTTGTTTCCAACTCTTGGCTATTGTAAATTGTGCTGCTATGAACATTGTGGTGCATAGGTTCTTTGAAATTGATGTTTTAGGATTCTTAGGATATAATCCTAGCAGTGGAATTGCTGGGTCAAAAGGCAGGTCAATTTATATTTTTCTGAGAAAATTCCATACTGTTTTCCATAATGGTTGTACCAGTCTGCAATCCCACCAACAGTGAACTAAGGACCCCTTTTCCCCACAACCTCTCCAACATTTGTTGTTTGTTGCTTTGTTTATGATAGCCATCCTGACTGGTGTAAAGTGGTATCTCATGGTGGTTTTAATTTGCATCTCTCTGATAGCTAACGATATTGAGCATCTCTTCATGTGTCTCTGAATATTCTATATGTAAGGAGTCCCTCTTTTTAAAAAAATACATATTGAAGTAGTTACAGATAATGAAATATCTGGAATTTGCATCAAAGTACTTCATTGGGAGCATGTGGCCAAACAAGCCTGGCTGTGTGTTCAAGTCTTGGAACATAGGTGATGAGTAAATCATATTCATTGTAGAGTTTTTCAACATTTGCACATATTTAAATATTTAAAATAAACACAAAATTTTAGTTTTACTTTAAAATATCTTTTTTCTCCAAACACACACATACTCCACTTATTTACTTTACTTTCAAAATTATCCCAAATCTCTTGACTTCTACCAGCCTTTATCAGTGTTACCAGACCAAACTTCCATTACCACTTGCCCCAGCCAGTTCCATGGTCTTCACCTTGCCTCCCTGCTTTCATTTTTTCTCCTTTACAGTCTATTCTCAAACTAGGAATTAAAAAATGTAAGGCAGGCTGGACAGCCTTCTCATCAAAATTCCCTGGGATAGTTTTATTAGATGTGAAATAAAATTTTAGATGTAGTCCTATGTGATCTGCCCTGAGCTGTCTCTTCCACATTACTTCTTACTACTCTTTTCACTTCACTTCAGCCACATTCTGATTCTCAAACATCTGCAGCACACAGTACAGTCTCTAGGCTTTGCACTTGCTGTTCTTCCCACTAATACCTGTGCCTCCTTGTGTCATTGGGTTCTCAGTTTTAATGTCACATCCTCAAAGACAGCTGCCTGAATACCCAGTCTGAAATACTACTATCTTCTAATTGCTAACCACTTACTAAGCTTAATTCCTTTTGTATGACTTATTGTTGTTACATATTTATTTGTGAGCAAGATTTTTGTTTTGTTAACCAGTGGACTCCAGCATCTAGATTGTCATCTGAACAAAGAGAACGCTCAACAAATATTTGTTGAACCAGTGAATGAATTGATGTTTTTCAATTGATTAATAGGCCATTGACAAAACCTTGCTTAAGCCTCTACAACATATCTAGAAAAATATCTAATATTTTACATATATCATCTCATTTAATGTACATGTAAACTGTTATGTAGCCACTACAATCATCTACTTTTTATAAAGTACTAAGGTCTGTGGAGTTTAAAAACAGACACAATCACATAGAAGAAGAAAAAGTAAAGAAAAGAAAAAAGAAAGAAAGAAAGAAAGAAAGAAAGAAAGAAAGAAAGAAAGAAAGAGAGAAAAAGAGAGTGTAGCACACATTCAAACCTATCTGTGTAATTCCAAAGCATTTGCTCTTTTTACTATAACATCCTACCACAAAAACTATATCAGCCAGATGCAGGCTTTTTGAAAGAAATATATCAAGCTTCTGTTATTACAAATACTAACACCAAGTTTTCTGATCAAATAGAACAAGTGGATCTGGCTTTTACCCCATTAGATATTTGTGTGATAACTCACCACCGTTTGAAGTATTCTCTTTAAATCTGGTCTCTTTGGGGGTTGTAAATCTCTGTTTGATATGTCCTTTCTGTAAACTCACAAAAGAAACCAGCATTTACCTGCTCCAAAATAATGAAAGCAGAAAAATCAATAATGGAAAAAGAATAGCTCCCCTCAGATTATGTTTTCCAGCAAAAACAGCAACAAAGAGGGAAAAGAGACATGGCTTACCAAGATGTCACTATTTTGTACTAACTTGATATTATTAGAATTTGCTTTCTGTGGAAATTGGCCTGTCTATTTCAGCATTACCTTGCTGTACAGATGAAACAAATGTTCATATATTCCTGTCTTGGATTTTGTAAGATCTGTGAGAGCAAGACACAGAAATTTGGAGTCTTGGGTCCTGGTCCTAGATCAATCTCTTTGTATTTTCAAAGGAATGCTGTTACAAAGCCTACTTAGCTTATAGAGTATTATTAAAATACAATTAAATAAAGGGCCAAGAAATGTAATGTCCAATGAACTAAAAAAGTCCAAGAATGAGGTAGAATATAGAGCTTGAGAAGGGGAAGAAAGCTCAGTATTTAGTTAGTAATGATTAAATATTTTGACATGCTTCATATCATTTATTCTTCATTAAACCCTTTCAAATAGCCATGCTTAGCCTCACTCTATATGCAAGAAACAATGAAAAATGGTTAATATCATTACACAACTAGGGTTCTCATTTAGTCATCAAAATCTCCATCTCTTATTCATTACAGATAATGTCTATGATTGCAGATGAAACTTTATGTTACACAATTGTAAGAATTAAAAATATACTGTCATTTTCATTCTAAAGAATACACTTTTATACAGCTTGAGCCCCTTATCATCATATGTATGCTAAGACAGAATTAGTTGAGCTGCAAGTTATTGGTGGGATGAAATGCCCATGAAGGATAAGAGAGAGACAGAGCAGGATTTGGGAACAATAAGTCTACATAAAGCAGTCCTGGCACTTGCGAAAGGAGAGAGAAGGAGGAGTGATTGAATAAGAAGAGCCTTTGACTGCAGGGCAGCCTGGGAAAGACTCAGGTAGGCTCATGCAAGTCCTTAAGCAAACAGGAATGGACTTATGATAGTGCCCTCAGCACGTTCAGTTGTTCAGGAGCAGCGGGAAGCATAGCCTGGGGTGGGGATGGGGGAGCATTCACATTGGAGGCCTCAGTGTGAGCTCTGGCAGGTTCAGATGTGCGGCAGCAGCTGGAGACTGTCAGCCAGCTATGCTCCTTCTTTTTTCATTTCCTCATTCGAGGACTTTTTTTTCATTGCTTTTAGAGGTGGGCAGGAAGAGAGAGAGAGAGAGAAACATTGATGTGACAGAAAAACATCAATCAGTTGCCTCCCATCTGTGCCCCAACTGGGGGTGGAACCAGCAACCTCTGTACGTCCCCTGATGGGGAATCGAGCCGTCAGACTTTTGGTGTAGCAGATGGCGCTCCAACAAACTGAGCCACCAGCCAGGGCCAGCTGTGCTTCTTATAGCAAGTTCTCTCTAAGGAAATCTGAGTGGCATAATTTCAGGGCCACCCTAAGTCTTCCAAAACAAATTAATATCTAAGTTCAAAATAATAATGATACCTGATGTAGTTTGTCTTCAGTTTATTTTTCTCCACTCCATGTGATTTTATTCATAGTCATTTTAAGTATGGTGAAGAGCTAGGCAAGACTACAGAAGAGGGTCTAGGTTACAAATGTTGCCAAAGAATGACCAATCAGGTCAGTTTTCAACTTGCTTTCACTTCTGTTTTACTATCTGATCAGCATACAAAGAGGGCGAGTAATGTGTACAAGACCAAGGAATCAAGAAAGTAAATCAGCTTCCTCATCTGCACATTTCCCTAGATTTAACCAGAGTGTTGATGAAATGTAATGGTTTTAGGTCTTCTCTTGGTCAGAGGAGACCAGAGAACTGTGAGCTTGCTGCCCGTGGGTCATTACTTTCGGGTAGGGGTGTGTTAGCACACATATCAGAAAACTTTTACTTGTCTACACTTACTACTCCTGCCCTCTATTACTTGCCATTTGATTAGGCTGACAGATTGGTTAATTATGGCCTATCAGTAATTGTGACACCACATTTGTTTTTCTAGACCTCTCTTATTAGTGCAGACTATCTATCTATAGGGTACATTCCTATATCCAGGTTTTTCATATAGAATTGAACTCATCATCTTCCCTCACATTTTTTTCTTCCTGTATTATCAGTCTTAGTACACCATTGCTCATACGGTTAAGATATATATGTTATCTTTATGTTTTTCTAAAATTAAATAACTCTACCATATATCAGAAGAATGCTATGATTATAATGAATCAATAAAGGATTTGATTTTTTTACTTTATGTTCTTGTGTTCTTCATGAAGAGTTGTATGTTGACTGATAATGGTTATATGGGTGACTAGCCAGTTTTTTAAAAATCTGCTAATACTACACCTCAAATTAACCACCACTGTCTTAGCGAGTAAATTTTACTAATTTTCCAGTAAGGTTTAGAACTGAGAAATGCTATTATCTGTAAGGAAGGAACTATTTAAGCAGAGACTGGACAGTCATCTGAAAAGAATTATTGAAGGAGAATTTCACTCTGAGTATAAGACATGAGCAGATGTCAAATGTTACTTTCAGTTCTAAGAGGCTAGAGTTATTTAAACTATCTGAACAAAATTATTTACAAAAATAATAACTCAGAAAAGTATAAAATGTTGGTTAATGAGATCTTTAAAAAATACAATTTTTTTTTATTTTCAAACTTCACATCTACAGTGTCAATTGAAAATGTTCCCCATTTAGGTTCCAGGGTGGGAGGCGGGGATGGGTGGGGTAGTGGGGGAGTGGTGGGGTGAGAATGGAGACCACCACACTTGAGCAACAATAAAAGAAGGAACTTTCACCTGGTTTCTTAAGTGAAACACAGGTAGTATTGTAAGCCAAACTAAGTTCTATTTGGTTTATGAATAATTAATAAAGCATGAAAAATTTATTTTTAAGAATTTAGTCTCCATACTATGTTGATAAATGTATTGATGATTAATTAGCTTAAAACCTTTTTTAAATTGCTGATTAAGTAATATATGAGTTATCTGAGAATTCTGCCATAATTTTTAATGTATAACTAATATTTTAAAAAGCATACTCATTAACTGCTTCGTTTTTTACTTGACTTGCAAATAAACAATAATTAGTAATTTGATTTCATTACTTATGCAAACTGTCCTAATTTCTTAAAATTTCAGACTCTTCAATAAATGTCAATGAATATATTTATTATTCCCATGGCATAGATATCTAAGTTATCCCAACAAAATGCACTTATTTATACTCTTACAATTTTCCTTCTGCTAAGGTTTATTGGTCACCTTATGTGTGCTGGATACTACAATAGGCACTAAGATATAAAATTAAGGATATAGTCATTATCCTCAAGGAGTCTAGAATAGGTAGAGGTATAGCAGTCGTAATAATAGTTATGTGTGAGTCACACTGTGTTGACGTATTTTCCTGTACCTGTTTTATTCGAGATTACAATAATACCATAAGGTGGGCTTGCATGTCCAAACTGAAAAAAATTACAGATACTCTATAAGAGAACTACAATCTGTATCAGAAGCAGTGAGTGCTATATAAAAATAATTTGTGAGCACTATGAAGAGACAGGTGGTAGATTCTGTGCTTACCACTTTTGGGGCACGCCATTCTTTATGAAAAAGACAAGGAGTTTAGAATATTTAAGAACTTGAAATTTTTACCCTACCATGCATTTGGGGTACTGTACATGGTGTAGATTCCACCAGTCATATGCATTTCTGTAAGTGTGCAAAGAACTGAATTATTTGGGGAGAGGAGGAAGGCGCAGAAAATGTCTATCTCAATGATGTGCATCAGCAGAAGTTGTGTAGTTCTGGTACTGACAGCTTCTGCACAAGTCACTTCGCTGTCTAATTTGGCAGCCACCCAGTTCTGGCAGCAGTGGCTTGTACTGAGGCCAGTGGCTGCAGGGGCAGCTTCTTGAATCTGAAAGTCAAGAGAGAGGCAGCAGCTCCTTGACCTTGTTCTGTGCTATGGATCTAAACGTTTTCCTAAAAGCTTATCTGAGAGTTCTTTTCTTCATCTTTCTTGAAAATAATGTGAGCCCTTCCTAAAAGTACTATGAGCTATGGATAACATTTAGTAAATTCTTTTCTGCTCCAAATATCTAGAATGTTTCTAGTGTCTGTATCTAAAGATTCTGACTTAATACTGAACACTGGAAACAGGCTTATGACAAGGGAGTGGATATAAAAAAGGGTACTATGGAAAAAGGTAACTTCTGTGACTTCTTGAAGGTTGAATCCAGGAAAAGGAGTCATCAGGGTGGTACCAGTCTGCACAGTTCAGTTGTCACATCCAGAGTACTTCAAGCATGGAATTTTCACTACCGACATGGGATTACTTTGAAGTTTTATTTTTGACACAGGTTTCCTCCAGAAAAGATGTGCAAAATATCTATAGCTTTTAACTAAAAGCTTTCTCAGTTGCTCTGGCATCAAAACACTAAACAGTGGAATTTGATCAATATAATTATAGCTTGTTACCTATAGGTACATGTCTGTTTGACAAAAGCCTTTCCAAAGGAAATGCAATTAAGGTCAAAAAATGTTTTTCTGTCATAAATTTCCATTATATATTATGTTAATTATCAATAAAATCAAATAACTTATTTATTGTTGTGGACTTCTCTGCCTAGTTTCAGGAACTGTAACTCTACCCCCTGTGGCTAAGGAGGAGTCAGTGACCTCTGAAATGCAAGCTGCAGGAGACAAAACTTGTCTCTGGTAGCAAATGCTGCCTCAGTTTCCTCCCTGCCCCCAAAGCATGGTCAGAAGTCAATGATAGATAAGACCCCTCACAGCAGGGGGCAACCTAAGCCAGACTCAGTCACTTGGGAGGCCGTCATGGAAGGGCTGGGGGGGGGGGGGCTGCAACAAAAAGCATTGGCTTTCTCGCCCCTGGCTTTGAAATAGCCCAAGTCCCCATGTCCCCTGGGAGAAGTGCTTTCTGCTCTATTTCCCTTAAGCCTGAATACCTGGTGGGGAGGGGTGCAGCTCCTTGCCTTGCTAGAGCATGTCCTGGGGAAAAATCTGGCATCACAAAGACTTTCTGATAAACCTGTGAAATCTGCTCTGCTAAGAGTGCTTTTATTCATATGTTAAGAGTTCAAACAGGAAACCCTAAAACTCTGTTCCTGACAGACTCTAACTCAGACTGAACCCTCAGATTTCTTTGATCCTTGCTGCCCTGTATTCCTGTGTATTACAACCCAATAAAAGCTATTGGAGGAAGGGGCTTGATGCCTTTTTCCTCTGAGAAACTGGCCACTGTTCAAGGCCTTTTTCTTCTGGGAAACTGTCCACCTCTCCTCTCCAAGCAGATCACATCATGTCTCATTCATGTTTACTCTCATCCGTGGCACACTGGGGGACTCGTGAGGAAAGTCTCCTATTATTTTCAGGACAAAATAATATATAAATAGAGCAAGTATTTTAAGACATTACTAAATAAATTTAAATAGTGTTCTGAAATACATTGAGCAAAACTGCCTTGTTTTTCTATAAATTGTCTCTGAGAGTCACTGTCAAAGTAGAAGCTGTGGACAGGTTAGACCAGTGGTCTGGTTCCATACAGGACTTACTAACTTCTCACAACTCAAAGCTGGAACTACTGCTCTATCTGATTTCAGGTTTATGGCTCAGTGGGGTTCTGTAAGGATCTGCAATGATATGATATCTGCTGTTTTGGTTTCCTGCTTCTCTGTAGCACATTTAACAAGGTTTGAAAATTAAGATTCTCTCTCTGGCCAACTCCTTAATTCTACAGAGCAAGATCAAAGAGCTGAGACAGAGTCCCTAATTTATGTAACTCCAAGACAAGTACCATAAACACATCTTGCTAGGTCTTAGTAAAGAAGGAGATCTTTTTTTGTATATTTTAAATGTATGAATTTTAAAACAGATAGAAATGTAAATTTGCTTGTTTTGATCTGTATGTTTATGTTGTTAAAAACAAGAATGGCTTATAAAATGTTTGAAGGTTTATATCTTAAGATGCAAATTAAAATACAAAGTAATTCTACTTATATCATTCAATTACTTTCAGTGAACAAACTCATGAAAAATAAAATCGCATCTGCAAATTCAAAGCTGTTTGATTTAGAAAAAAGTTATATCCCTCCCTACTGAAGGGTTGCATCATGTGAAGCTATTTACACTCTGAAACTCTAGCCATACATCAAATCAATTGTGTTGAACTGTCATTTGATATTATTCCTATACCAAATTACCCCATCCAATTGTGAAAATACTGTTCCTCTACTATGTTGCATAAATTAAATATTTAATAATGTGTTTTCTGTGGCACATCAAAGAATTCCTGACAGCTTGCACATTATTGAATAAAAGAATTGAGGGTTCTTGACCTCATGGAGAAAATTATGATGTAGCCTTCCCATTTTGCTTTAAATTACAATATTTTCTTAACCATAAGTGCAGTGTTCCTTGTTGCTCACACAGGGAGCCTTCTATGAATGTTCGTAGTTGTTTTTCTTTTAAACATTTCTATTTTGGTTTAATAATGTTCTATACTGTTTGTAAAATAACACAATGATATCAGAATGACTCTTCTCATTGCCCTGTAAGTAGTAAGCTGTTAACAAAACAATGAAACCAAATGATTTCACATTAAAGTCACAGGCAGTGTTTAAACATATGCAACTTCTATGCTATAGGACTCGTTTCTTTTCCCAAATATTGGAAACTGACCTTTACTAATGTTTTTGTTTTTATCTTCTTCTTTTTGGCTTTCTAGGGGCTCTTATTTTTTTTTAATTTAGTAATTTTTTTATTGTTGTTCAAGTACAATTTTTTCCTTCTAAGTTATTAATCACATTCTAGGAGGGAAAATATTATAGGAGATTTTCAATGGGGAGAAGCTGGGGGAGCCTTTCGTAGCTTAGGTCAAAATACTCTATTTAATAACCTATGAAAGCTCCCCAAGAAATAGCATACTATGAGAGAAAAATGTATTTCTTTGTATAGACATAAAAGTAAATCAAATACATAAAAACACGTAAACATATTGGGGCATTTTTAAAACCAAACAAGTAGGTTTAGAGGTGATAACATTTGTTCTTAACAGGCCTAGAAGTGAGTGTTTAATACACTAAAAATTATAGATTTTCCACCAGCTACTACCCCGCTTACTTCTGTCATATTGAGAATCAATGTCATGAGAAGTGTCGCTAAGAGATGTCCAGTGAGACTGACTCTCTAATGTACACTCTGAGTATGTATTTAAAGGCAATATTTAAAGTTTTTCCTTTGGTGAATCATTTGCTGACCAAGAAGGATGAGCAACCAAGGGCCTCCCTTCTCAGTCCTGGAGCTGAACAACGTTGGAACAATAGTGACATCTAGCAGCAAACATAGTCAGTAAGGTACATGTCACGTAGGGCTCTTCTAAATTCATCGAAATATAATTAAGTCAAGGCTCCCATCCTTTATTCAAGGTGAAAAACACAATAATCGTTTATCAAATTTCCTCTTACATAAATGCCTGTTATAAAGTAACCAAAACCAAATCATATTCAATTTTTGCCTCCCAAACTACAACTCATATTAAGTATTCAAATAAGAGTGCCATGAATGACATTTTAGGATGTGTTTTTATAACATCTACTGTTGTATTATTGAATCTATATGCATTGCAGATTAGCTATAACATAATGTTTCTTAAGAAATGAAAGCTGCTTCCGCTAGCATATTTAACTAGCTGCTTCTAAAATGTAATGTATTTCACTCCCATGGCTTGGAAATAAACAAGTTTAATTCTGCTTTAGAGAAATAGGATGAAATGGGAAGCGCAAACTTACGTTTAAGATGATTTGAAGTGGAAAAATCATTTTCCTACTATTAATCAACAGATATTTAAAGCTAATCTGAGAATTTTATTCCATAGGATAAATTTAGCAAGACCTGTTTCATTTTTTTCTTCAAATAAAAGTAGATTTTTGAGCCATATGAATTGCCAAATGACTGGGCAGTTTACTTTATTTTGATTTTGCTTTAACTATAGATGTTTCTTCTGATTACGGTTAAGAATCAAATTTCAAGTTGTTGTAGTGAAGCAAAGAGAAGTTTGGACAGGATCCCTACACTCTGCCGCTTATTCGGATCTCAGCATGGAGAACGGTGTTACAGAAAATCAGACAGACCTTGCTGACATTGTGGTTTATGTGTTACATTAAAGTATGTTCTAATTATCTTTGTCATTCTCCTATACGGAGGAAAAATAATAATTTCTGCCCGTGTGGCAGCAAACTTTAATTTTCTACAAAAATGTATTGAAATATAATGCATAAAGCAGCCATTTCAAAAGAATGAAAAGGAAAGTATAAGCATGCCAAGCTCTGAAAATATGGCTCCTTTTTTAAAATGCTACTGGAGAAATTGAGGGGAAATTAAATGTAAGGCTCTCCCTGTTTTATTTTATTTTTTTAATTGAGTAGTAGCCAATTCATATGAAGGTTTACATAGTGGGGTGTGTGTGTGTGTGTGTGTGTGTGTGTGTGAATTCGTCAAATGCTGAGAATCTAGTTCAGATCAACTAAGAAGAAAAGGAGGAAAAGAGGCCCATTCCAGACTCCACAAGCAACTCTCAGCATTTATGCCGTTTGTGGAGTAAGGCTTTCTTTCCAGCAAGGTTGATTCTTCTCCCTGATCTGTTCTTCAAAACCAGTCCTCACAGATGAGAAACATAACTGAATGCTCTGGGAAAAACAAAAAACTAGAATTTGAAAGGAAATGGAGCAGGGTAAGGACGAGTGAAAGAAAACACACAAATGCATCGTGTGGAGGTAGGGGAGGAGGAGGAGCTTGGCTCTGAGAAAGGGAAGGATAATGAAATCAAGCTTAAATCACAGGGATCATTTATCAACCGCTAACATGTTGAGCTTTTCGAATGGGCTAAGTACTCTTCTTTGAACTTTACATTCACAAACTCATTTTATCCTCATCACACCCCTCTAATAGGTGTTACTAGTAAATCTATTTCACAGATACGAAAGCTGAGATACTGAGAGGTGAAAAATTGCACAAATAGGTAGTGGAGTTAGGCTTCACATCCAAGAAGTGCTACACAATTAACCACTACATTAGGACATATCTCAAATTTATGGTTATTTTTGTGTGTGTGCCAGGCACTGGTCTAAGCAGGCACATATGTCTACCGTCTAACAACCCTGTGAGACAGGCATTTATCTCTATCTTATGGGTGAGAAACTGGGGCTTGGAGAAAGAAGCCCCAAACTCGGGTGACTTATCACAATTTCAGTGACTTATTTTCTTCTAATTGCATCTTAAAAGCAAAAGAATGTTATTTCATGATGCTTTGCTTCTGATAAATAACTATAATTATAGAAATAGTTGCCACCTATGTGTTTCCTGCTGCCACCAAATAACACTTTATTATCGAAAAGAGATCCTGTAACTAAGGGAGAAAAACACAGATTTCGAGCCACGTCTAAGCTTTCCCATGCCCTGGCTGTGGGCTCCTAAGTATTTTTGGTAACTTTGTTGAGAATCAGTTTCCTTAGCTAGAAAACCAAAAGGACTGATGTTTATCTCATCATACCGGTACAATAAAAATCCGACGTCATTTATAAAGTGTGCTTATCCTATAGGAAGTGCTCAGGACATGAAAGCTAGTTTGAATATATAGTCATTTTACTTATATATGTGCTTCTGTTCTAAGGATGACACTAATTTATGGAAGATCCTCGAGAAATTTAAATTTTAAAAAAAGTTTTCAGGAAGATTATAAAAGCCTGAGACAGACTGGCTGGCTGGCTGGTTTTAAAAACAAGAGATTAGTTTAGTAGAAATGATACCCATAAATAGCTATTAAAGAGGGAAAGGACTATATATAGGGGAAAAGGATAAAATAGTAGTATCACACAACTAACAATGTAATTGGGACCACTGTCATATTAAGGAAGTGGTTTCACAACATCACTCCGAACAGTGCTCAGTGTATCCAGGTTTCACTTCTGTTGGAGTGGCTGGTGTCTGCAACTGCCTGTTCCAAAAATTTCGTAAGAACCTGTCCTGAATGTGTCATTTGTCACTTTTTCTTTTGCTCTCTAACCACCACGGAAGTACCTCTTCTGAAAATCACCCCGCTAACTGTGAGGCATCAGTGGGTGATACCCACGTTCAGGATATAGAGGGAGCCTTCTTGCTGGCAGGACTCCCATCAAGGAAAAGCTTTTAATGGCAACAATCTATTTAAGCTGTGTCTTAAAAAAAAGATACAAGGGCCAAGGGCCTGTGCCTAGCAAAATTAAAATAAGATTGAATCAGAGACCTATTCTTCAGGGGATCATTTTATAAATGCAATGACAACTGTAATTATTGGCTTTTATGGGATAGTCTTGCTTTCCTGCTATTGTTTTTTTTTTATTAAACCATTCTGTTAAATGAATAACTAAAGTTATTTAATTTCTACAAATTGTAAAGACTTTATAGACAAATTAGTTTATTAACAGTGTATCTGATTTGCTCTGGTCAGTGTGGCTTAGTTGGTTGGAGCATTGTCCTATAGACTGAAAGGTCACAGGTTTGATTTCCAGTCAGGGTGCATAGCAGCTTGTGGGTCTGATCCTCCGTCTAGGCAAGTACAAGAAGGCAACCAATCAATGTTTCTCTCTTGCATCAAATATCTTTCTTTCTCTCTTCCTTTCTCTCTCTCAAAACAATGAAAAAAAATGTCCTGGAGTGAGAGTTAAAAAAAGTTTGTTATATGATCACATATTCTGATTTTAAGTTTATAAGATTGTCAACACAGATAGAAACCTAGCACAATAGGGTATTTCTCTATTTAATGATAAAGTTATTTAATTTTCATCCTGATTAAAAACCAGAAAGAAAATAATGTCTATAATTACTCCTTTCAGACAAGTTCAGTGATAAAAGAGTTCAAATATTGTTGTTTATACTGCTTGGAAACTTCCATGCTCTTGCCTTTATAAATTTATATTTTTTCTTGAGAAAGTTACTTAGAATTTATTAATGTTTAATTATAATAGACTATTATGCTGACCCAGAGAAGTAACTTTATGTCTCAAATGTAGAAACTGAAATAAGGACACAAAGATTTTTCTGTTTCCATTTCAATTTGGAAATTTTCTTAAAAGCATGAAATTGCAACTCTTGAATACTCTGCACTGCCTGAGCAAGCTCGAACCTCGAGTTTCTTTGCAAACACAGAATGAAAACATTTTTATAAAAACACCTCTTCGTTCTTTCCCTTTCATTTCCAAATCCAACATAATTTGACATCTTTTTTAAGGTTTTAATAAAGAAAATTCAATAACAAATTGAGTATATAAAATATTTTTATTATGGTAGTAACACTTAACCTGAGGTCTACCCTTACAACCAAATTTTAAATGCACAATACAGTATTACCAACTATCGAAACTATGTAGTACAGCAATTTTCTCGAATGCTTTCATCTTGCGGTACTGAAACTTTATACCCATGGAACAACAGCTCTCCATTTCCTCTCCACTCAGGCCCTGGCAAACACTATTCTGCTCAATGAGTTGGACTATTTTAGATATCTCATGTGAGTAGGATCATGCAGTATTATTCATTCTTCTATGACTGGATTAGTATGATGTTTTCAAGGCTCAGGTTGTCACAGGTGGCTGGGTAACCTCACACGGAATAAAAGTAAATGTTATAATTAATTAGATTCTCAGTTGGATGCTGGTCAACTTGCAGTCTATAGACTATTCATTGCTTCTAAATCACTCAGCAAAAAGTGTAAGAGTTGAATTTTGTAAACATTTTTTTCCAATAGAAAGACATAATTTTCAATTTATTTTTAGTAGGGCTGATTTTGTTTGACAAATGTGACTATAAAACTCACTTTAATGGGCAGGTAGCAGTTACATCAATAACATGTTTGGTGGAGGAGCTTCACGGAGATAAAGGAGACTCTTTTCTCAACCAGAGAACTTACCCTCCAACACTCTGATACACTAGAAACAAACACGAGCAGTTGTATATCACCTTATCTGTGCAACTTTTCCCCTGAAATTATTGACATGAATATGGGTGAATCAAAAGTTTGAGATAAATCCTTCACCCTTAATATCATCTACTACGAAGCCATCCCTTTAGGTTGGAATAAATCAAATTCTCTCAGGCAGATCAAGTTCCAGGAAGAGTCCTTGGCCTTCACTTACTAAACTTGAATTCTTATTCTGCTGCTCCCTAATCACACAGCATCGATCAACTGTAAAGCATTCCAGTTAAAATGAGTAAGCTGGGAGACTGCTTCTGCCACCCTTTCCTCGCTATGTGGGGGAAGGTGAGTTTCAAGCAGGAAGGAGGGAGATATTGACTCACCATCTCAGGGGGTCAGGAGTCTTGAATTCATGAGACAAAAAGCAGAAAATAGTTTAACTAAATTAAAGACTAAAGGAGGGAACAAGATGAGAGAGTGGGGAAAAAATAGTGGAATCGGGCAGATCTGGCTGTAAATGCCCAGAATACTTTTCTACCTCCTAGCTAGGTGATCCTGGAAACAAACTTGTGAGGCTTCCTATTTCTCCCTTTGAAAAAAACATATCTAATATCAGCTGATTAAGTAAGTTATTGAGAACTAAAATTGTAACAGCACATTACAGAGTACAAACTACAAACTTGAAAAAAAAGTTATCTTTGCCTTCTTCGGACCTTTTTTATTGTAAAGATTGCAATGGTTTTAAAAGAAATCACAGCTTTTAGAATGGTATCTCTGGCTGTATTTCTAATTTCCAAACCACCACTTTTATTTGGGCCACATGTATATCTTTTTGCTACAGGGAATGATTTCTTCTACCTAGGCATAAAGCATCACCCGTTTATGTTCTGTTCATTTTTTCCCCTGGCTAATTATTTTTATTTTTGTTTTTTCAATGTAAAGGTTAATTTCCTCAAGGATCATTTCTATATTGAAACACCTCACTATCTAGATGAATTTAACTCCTTTTTCACATGTCTCAGAATAGCCTGTTTTATCCTCTCTATTTACACTTTATTCACTTATCCATATGTGCCAGGCACTTATAGTAATTAACTTATGCTTGTAATATCTTGTTTAATGTCACCTCCCAGTTATTGCATATGCCTGGAGAGGCTGTTTAGAATATTCCCCTTTATAACTCTGTATCTAGTGTGATGTTTGCTACATAGATAGGTTCAATAAATACTTGAGTGTTTGTGAATGCTGAATATTTCATACATATAAAACAGAATTCTAGAATCATCAAGGTTATTTTAAATTATTTAACAGCAATACCTGTCTAGTGTTTGCTGATTGGTAAAAGATCTATGAAAAATAATCTGGGACACAATTAGAATTATGATATATTTCAAGTCAAGTACTAGTAGATTAAACAGATTCTCAGAATATTTCTGATCAAGAGAGTCAGTCTTTCTCTCATAAACACACGTGAACACACTCAGAACAATACTAAGATAACTATGTGGAGGTAGATAATCATTTCACCTTTCAGTCATGTGCAAATGTGTAACACAGACAGGAAAGCAGCATCTGGAAGGTAGCTACAGAGTGGTAAGCAGTATACTGTAATTTCTGTGAGTTATTTGTTAGAAAAACCTATTCAGCAAAGATCCACATTTTGTCCCATTGCAATTTGCTCATATTTTATGCCCATAATTATACCACATTTTGCCTCCATTCTATTGTTTTGCTTAAAAAAGAACAAAAAAAGTATAGTAGTAATGTAGTATAGGAAAGCTATGAGAGAAATTCCATTTACCATCTTTGAATTCTGCTTGATCTATTCTGCATCACTCTTCTCACTCCTAATTAGAGAGGATTATAAAACATTTGGCCTTAGGCAAATAAGGCTAAATCTTTTATTGTTAAATGGCTTGTTCTTCTACTCTGAAGATAACCCCCAAACCCCAAACTGCTAAATCTAATGAGAAAATTGGCAAACTCAATAAGCAGTTGCTTCACAAGCAATCCATAAAATGACTTTTCTCAATGTTAAATTACCTTTTTGCCCTGACTGGTGTGGCTCAGTGGACTGAGCATTGTCTGGCAAATGAAAGGTCACTGGTTCAATTTTCCATCAGGGTACATGCCTGGGCTGCAGGCCAGGAGCCTAGTTGAGGGGTGACATCTCACACATCAGTGTTTCTCTCCCTTTCTTTTTGCCTCCCTTCCCCTCTCTGTAAAAATAAATATCTCTAAAAATAAACAAATAAATTACCTTCATAAAGATCCTGTACAGTCTAATTCTTAAATTCATTAGACCATATGGTACAAGTACCCTTAGTGTAAAGCTTCACTATAATAAACTTCACAATGATTAACAGTCATGGAATGTGGCTCAGTACTCTAAAACAAAAATGACCTTCTGCTTTAATCTTGTGGGTTCTATCTTTTGGATTTGTATTCAGGCTTCAAATACACATACATTTCTAATTCCACTTTGCTGTTCCACCTTCATTGCCAGCTGGTGTTTTGTCCCTGAAACCTATGGACAACTCTGATAAGTTATAATATTGCTGTCTGTTAGAGTGAGATGTCATAGAAAAAACCTTATAAATTTTAAGGGATAAAAATAAATCCAATGTCGTAAGTAACTCGGGAAGTGTGGGGGAAGTGTAGTATGAGCATCCTTAAGGTTGCTCATTATCAATAACAGGAGCTCATATGCTCTAAAACTCAGCATTCATTTTAAATTATTTAGAAGTAAGAATTAGGAAGTCGTGAACAGTGGGCCAAAGGCATGAGTTGCTAAAAGCAATACTAATTATTAAATACTCTCTAGGATAGCAATTATTATCAGTAGATCAATTTTACTTTTAAATACAGAAAAACTCTTGGCACTCTACTATAGAAAACTCTATATAAGTAAAATCACTATTAAAGTCCTCAGTTTAAATATTATAGATTGGGTCATAAGCTACGGCCTAGAAAGCAGGGTCACAGAATATGATAATGGATCTCTCACACTGCAGGGAAAGGCTCCTCACCTCGTGAGACCCCACCTTCCCTAAACCAGAGTTTAAAAAAGAGCCTTTGAAGCCACAATAGATTTAGGTTAATGAATAATTTAACACCTATGCCAGGCTCAATCACTTTCATAGACAAAAGAAGTGCTCAGCCACCACACACCCTAATCTGTATGCAACAGAAACCCTACATGCTAAATGACTGGCTAAGACAGGGATATACAGTATGGAAGAGGAAAAGGGCAACTTTACAGTGGAGCACCCTGGCAACACCACCTCAGACACGTGGCGAAGATCAACGTGAACAGTGAGAGCTCACATATTTAGTGGGTATCCTTAATGTGATGTAATCAGAATGGCATTTTGCCTCTGTGGTCTTGCTCCTCCAAACACGTAACCCCAATATCATTATGAGGAAAACATCAAATGATACCAAGTGAGATTTTTAGAAAATATATGACTAATAATTCTAAAAAGTGTCAAGATTATCAAAAACAAGGTAGCATAAAAATTATCACATCTAAGAGTTGTCATGATTATTAATGGTAATATGGGAGGCTGGTTGGGATCCTCGAAGAAAAAAGAACATTAGGTAAAAAGGAACATTTGAATAATGCATGGACTTTATAACAATACATAAATATTGGGTTTTTAATAGATACAAATGTACCATACTGTATATGAGGTCTGTCTGGATAAAGTCCAGCCATTGTTAGTATAATGAGGACTATTTGCAGGACATCAATACAACCTGTCAACCAAGGCGAGTGGACTGAATGTGCATGTGTGAACAATGACAATCTCAGTGTAATAGTCCGTGAGGGAAGAAGACAGTGTTGACTGAGCATGTGTACTGTGTGGCTGTCACATTCAAAATGACTGAGTGAGTACAGCAAGGAGTCAGCATCAAATTTTGCATAAGTTTGAACATTTGGACAATTCACACAGTTGCAGCTAATGGGCAGCTTCATTACAACAATTTACCCCCTCATGCATCACATTTCGTACAGAATTTTTGGTAAAACAAATCACCCAGGTGACTCAGCCCCACTATAGCCCAGACTTCATGCCCTGCAACTTCTGGCTTTTCCCAAGTCTAAAATCACCTTTGAAAGGGTGATTTCAGAGTAATTTCAGACTGTCAGTGTGATTCAGGAAAATACGACAAAGCAACTGATGATGATTGGGAGAACTGTGTGAGGTCCCAAAGTGCCTACTTTCCAGGGGACTGAGGTGTCATTGTCCTGTGTATAATGTTTCTTGTATCTGGTATCTTCAATAAATGTCTCTATTTTTCATATTGCATAGCTGCATACCTTCTGGATAGACCTCCTATGATACTAATAAAATGGGAAACTGGGTGCTGAATATTACAGGGGAATTTTTAAATATTTTTTGCAAGTTTTCTACAAATATAGAATTCTTCTGACAATGAAGTTAATTTTTAAAAAATATTTGCAATGATCAAGAATGTGAACAATAGGAAGTGCTGGAGGCAAACTGGCATGTGGGGATGGTGAACTTGATGGCCCATAAAGCACAGGCAGGGCTAGAAAGTTTTCTCTTCTTAACAATGCTTACACAGGTTAATTCAGCTCAAGGTTCCTTAGTGCCAACAGAAATAATTCTTTGAGAATATCATGGTATACATTATATACTAAACTATTATCAGCTGGAAACATAGGTTGAGTAGATAGATAGATATTGAGATGTAACATATATTAGTTAAACAATAAACAAAGTGTACTCAATACATAGAACCATGGCATTGAAAAATAACAATGCTAGGGATTTAATGCAAATCAACTTTATGTTTATCTTGCATGTTCACCTAAGTTTACTTATTTAGGATAACTAATTTCTGTCCCTGACTTCAGATAAAAATATTAACAGTCCCATGACTTACCTATTTCATGTTATGAACCAAACACAATAATCAGTTCAGGTCACAGTTTTAAGGTGGTACTCATATCATTCATCTAATAAGCCCAATACTTGGGCATACCCCAAACTCTACCTCATATGCTCCTGAGTCCTTCTGGAAAAGTTTTTTTTAAGATTTTATTTATTTATTTTTGGAGAGAGAGGAAGAGAAGAAGAAAGAGAAGTAAGGAAACATCAGTGTCTGGTTGCCTTTTACATGTCCCCCACTGTGGACCTGGCCTGCAACCCAGGCATGTGCCCTGATAAGGAATCAAACCAGAGACACTTAGTTTTGCAGTCCGGTGCTCAATCCACTGAGCCACACCAGCTTGAGCCTGGAAAAGCTTCTTATGCCTTCAGACTGGAAGTAGGTTGCTTCAACTTTCCCTCTTGGAATAGTCGGATTTCTGAAAAGCTCTCTTCAAAAAACCCCCCAAAAAACAAAACAAAAAAAATAACCATAAAAATGGTAATTAAATTTTTACCAGTGAGTCTTTTTCTTTTTATGCACTTTATGTAATTGAGGATTAAAGAGTAGTAAATACCTATGTTTTAAGAAATTCTTTTGTAATTACTGCATATGATCCAATGCCTCTTTTGAAATGTGGTATCAATTGTTTATTGATTCCTCAACCAGAACATGTACTTTAAAATCCTGTTATGCATGTATGTTGGGGAGGGGGGTGAATATCACTTAATAAAATAATGTACAAGAACAAAACTATGGTGGGTTTTGGATGGAATTACAAGCACTTATCCTCACCAGCAGTGGTTTTCAAAGTGTGATCTCAAGAGTGATGCAACAAGGTGGCCTGGGAATAGGGCTACAACATAAAATGCAGGGCACCCAGTTAAATTTGAATTTAGCTAAAGAGTGAATCAGTTTTTAGTATTAAAGTGCCCTAAAAACTGTATGAAACATATAGAAAGTTATTTTTATTCATGTAATATTTCATTTAATTATTTTTTATTCTAAATATGCTAACGCTATGTGAGAACTTGTTAGACATGCAGATCGCCAGGTCATTTCCAAACTACTGAATTAGGTATTCTAGGCTGGGATTCTAGAAGTTCTGTAACTCTGATGTGCAGTGAAGTGTGAGAACTACTACTCCAGACATTAAGAATTTCTTAAACAGCAGTCTGGATGCTGCCCCCAGTCTGGCCCTCCTTTCACAAACTAACAATACACTCATTCATGTCAGGCACCTCAATTAAGAAGAAATACACCCATTGGTAAAAATTGATTTACTAGCAATAGGAGTCTGAAATGACTGGGGTGCTGGATGTGAGCCCCACTGAGTTTTCCTTTCCTAATCGTGATTCATTGGGTGAGGGATTAGTCTGCCTCAATGACATTTTGCCTGTGTCTCTAGTTCCTGGTTTCTAGACTAGTTTCCAACTGAAACTAGAGTGGTTCATTCCAGAGCCCTCCTCTGAAATGTCCTCATGTTTAGAGTTTCTGGAATTCACTGCCATGAATCTTCTTAATCTATAACTAAACTACCCAACTGTTGTTGAGAAAGACTGCCACCTGAAATCCTGCTATGGTACACCTTTGCCTTTAATTTGGTCCCCTTGGATATGGTGTTTCATCTTAGGTTGTCAACATGGAGCACTGGCTGCTCACAGGGAGGCCCAATTATCATGTTCGGTATTGTTTCTTACTCTGGCATCCTTTGTCCAGTATTAAATGCATCTTTCCCTCATATCTTAATGGCAAGGTCTGAGTCTTCCTGTCTGCAACTGTGTAGCATTCAGTGTGTAAAGTACCAAAGATTCTCACTTAACTACAGTACCTCATCAACTGCATTTCTATTGTCTTACCTATTTCTGAGGCTAATTGCTATTGAACAAATCTTTACTAATGCAGGAAGCTGGGGAGATATGACTCTTCATGAATATAAATGCATTCCACTGATACACTCTACAAAATGTTTTCTATTTAAGGTCACAGAGAGGAAGGAAATTGACATTTATTGAATGTTGATTGTGTGCCAGGGACTGTACATATTTATCTCAATTTAGAAGTCTTTTTATTCTACTCTTACCACTCTCTTTGCTTAAAATCTCTTAATTTGCAGAATGGTGTTTGTAAGCTTGAAATAATTAGAAAGGACAGAGAAAATCAACCGTGTAGATCTTAGTGAAATAATAAAGGGAAGTGAAGAATGGATTCCTAAAAACTGAAGAAAGTAATAGATTCTTTTTATTTGAGCTTCAGAGGTTCCAATACAAGAACAACAGAAATAAGAGAGTTTATATAATATCCCCTTGTGTTGTATTGGGAGAGAGAAAAATAAAACAGGGGGTGGCTTAGGATTGAAAGAAAATAAAATACAGGAGCAAAAGTGTGATTATGTGGAAGGTGTCAAGCAAAATTTATTTTGCTCTATGATAAACCAGTAAGTGGGCACTATGGCAACTTGGATACATAATGCCAACATTATTGATCAAAATGGTTTTAGAAGCATAGGAATTTTACTACTAATTTAAATTGAGATGCAAACTATGATTACATCATGACTATGTAAAGAAACTTGAACAATTATATATTTTCACCCTTTAAGGAAGTGAATAGATGAATTAGGCAGTACAGTATTTCTAGAATCTTGCTACGAGGTAAGAGCATTTCCTCTGAAGTGGCAAAGCAAGCTTCCACTAGCCACCTAGAGGAGTAAGTAATTCTGAGACCAGGGGCTCCTAGGGCTTAGTCAGTCTTCAGTAAGTGCCTGCTAAGTTAATGAAAAATTGGGTCATTATTTTTTACAAAATACTTTGTTTCAAGTTGGTTGCATTTGCTTCAGCTTTTTATATTGTTTCTTGTTTAAGGCAATCATTGGATCCATAGTGTGTGAGAGAAAATCACTTGGAGGGCTTATTTAACAGGAATTTTAGGAATTCTACCTCTGAAGTTTATGATCCAGTAGTCTTGGGATGTGGCTTGAGAATTTGAATGTATAATAATTTCTTAGGTGCAGCTGATGCTGGGATTACACTTTGAAAACTGTTGGTTCGTATTTTCAATAAG
Organism: Artibeus jamaicensis; assembly: GCF_021234435.1. Lineage (NCBI taxonomy): Eukaryota > Metazoa > Chordata > Mammalia > Chiroptera > Phyllostomidae > Artibeus > Artibeus jamaicensis. The sequence goes on from NW_026522036.1 coordinate 2,731,522, forward strand.
CCGTCTATAGCCTTTCCATAAATGGGATCAGGTGGAGGAAGAAATTCAGCAAAAGGGAGAAAAGAGAAAGAGAGACAGAATCTTTAAACCTTGACAAGCAATGCATGTCACAGTACATTCCTTTGTGATAAAATATAGCTTTTGATAAAGCTATTTATGAATTTTTGCATTAAAATTCAAAGTGCCTATTGCATGTGGATTTATCCATTTCAAAATTATCTCTGAGCTTTATGCAAGATGTCATACATTATAAGCAGCACATGCAGATTTAAAGGTACAAAAAATAAAATAATGTTTCCACTCTTGAGAAAGATACAGTCTAGTTTAAGCATAGCAGAAATATTTTATCTCATGTGTAAACATGACAATTTAGAGTAGCTTCCTGCAGTGCCATGTTGGGAAGAATTCTGATCACAAGTTTCTATTGTGCAATATTATAGCATTAGCTACCTATGGCTTTTAAAATGTGAATTAATTATTTTTACTGTATGTATTTATTCATTTATTTTTATTGCTCTATTACAGTTGTCCCAATTTTCCCCTATTGCTCTCTCCTTCTTCACTGCCCCCCACAGTCAATCCTGACTCTGTTGTCCATGGCCATGGGTCATTTATACTTTTTCTTTAACTAGGGCCGATATCCTTACCTCCTCCCCGCCTCCCCTCTGGTCCCTGTCAGTCTGTTCCTTGTTTCCATGCCTCTGTTCTATTTTGCACATTTGTTTGCTTTGTTCATTAGGTTCCACTTACAGGTAAGATCCAATGGTATTTGTCTTTCACTGCCCGGCTTATTTCACTCAGCATAATGCTTTCCAGTTCCATCCATGCTGTTGCAAAGAGTTGAAGCTCCTTCTTTCTGCTGCATAGTATTCCATTGTGTAAATGTACCAGAGTTTTTTGATCCACTTATTTACTGATGGGCACTCAGGCTGTTTCCAGCTTTTGGCTATTGTAAATAACACTGCATTGAACATAGGGGTGCATAGGTTCTTTTGAATTGGTGTTTCATTAATTAAAATCAACTAAAATAAAAAATTTATTCCTCAGTCACACTAGCCAAGTAATGAAGAGCTGCATGAATTTATTGTCTACCGTTAGAGGTAGAAATAGGGGGAGGGAGAGGGAAAAAGAGAGGAGGTATTGGGTTGGCTAAAAAGTTCATTTGGTTTTTCCCATAAGATGGCCCTAGTAGCACTTAGTTTTCTTTAACTTGATTTGAAACACTCTTGTTAGATAGTATTGTGACAGTTGCCATCTCAGCATGTATTTAAAAAAATATATCACAATTGGTGAATTTTTGTGTAGCTATTTTAATATCAAAGATGGAAGAAAATATACAACATTTTTGGCATATTATGCTTTATTATTTCAAGGAAGGTAAAAGTGAAACTGAAATACAAAAAAGAAAAAAGGTTTGTGCAGTGTATGGTAAAGGTGCTGTGACTGATCGAACTTATTAAAGGTGGTTTGAGAAGTTTCATGCTGGAAATTTCACACTGGATGAAGCTCCAAAGTCAGTTACATAAAGTTGAAGTTGACAGTGATCAAATTGAGACATTAATTGAAAACAGTTGTTATACCTCATGGGACATAGCCAACATAGTCAAAGTATCCAAATCAATGAAGTTGATGGTGAAAATGAAAAATGCCTTTTATTTTATGAGAAAAACCTAAATGGACTTTTTGGCCAACCCAATATATCTCAACTGATAAAGTTGAAGAAGAGACTCAATACAATAGTCTATTGTATAAATGTGTCACAACTTTTTTATCCAGTCATCTACTGATGGGCACTTAGGCTGTTTCCAAATTTTGGCTATTGTAAATAACACTGAAGTAAATATAGGGGTGCATATGTTCTTTCAAATTAGTGTTTCAATGTTTTAAAATATATTCCCAGAAGTAGAATCACTGGGTCATGAGGTAGTTCCATTTTTAATTTTTTGAGGAAATTCCATACTGTTTTCCCAGCTGACCACACCAGTCTGCACTTCCACCAACAGTGCATGAGGTTCCCTCTTCTCCACACCCTTTTGTTGATTTGCTGATGATAGCTCTCCTGACAGGGGTGAGGTGACATCTCATTGTAGTTTTTTAAAAGATTTTATTTGTTTATTCTTAGAGAAAGAAGGGAGGTAAGGGAGAAAAACAGGAGGAGAAAAGTTGATGTATGAAAGAAACACTGATTAGTTGCCTCTTGCACATGCCCTGACCGAGAATGGGCCCACAACCCAGGCATGTGCCCAAGAATCAAACCAGAGACCTCTTGCTCTGAAGAACAATGCCCAACCAACTGAGCCACATGAGTAAGGGGTCATTGTAATTTTAATTTGCATTTCTTTAATGATTAGTGATGTTGAGTATATCTTCATAATTAATACTTGACAAAGGAAGCAAAAACATACGATGGGGTAAGGCGGTCTTTTCAATAAATGGTGTTGGGAAAATTGTACAGGTAGGTGCAAAAAATGAAACTAGACCACCCTCTTACACCATGCCCAAGAATAAACTCAAAGTATATCAAAGACTTAAATGTAAGTCTCAAAACCATAAAAATCCTTGAAGAAAAGGTAGATAGTAAAATCTTGAACATTTCTTGTAGTAATATTTTTCTGTTATATATCAACAGAGAGAGAAAAAAATAAAAAATAAACAAGTGATATTGCATCAAACTAAAAAGTTTTTGCACAACCAAAGTGTTAGAAATGAGCAAGAAATAAAGGCAGGAGGAACTGAACAATTTGATCCAAGTACCTTTATTCAATGCTGCAATTACAGTGGGCTGAGTTGGGCTATATGGGTTTTTTGAAAGAAAAAGGGCAGGGTTTGTGAGAGGATAGAGGAGGGGTTAGTGTCTTGTTCTTCCAGGCTGGTGTCTCAGGATTCCAGGATGTGAGCCAGGACAATGGGTTAGGTAAAGGGCCCAGCTGTTCCCAGGTACAGGAGGGTCAGCCTGACCACCAGCCATTGCAGCTGGCTCCAGATGTCTATTGTGCATGGTGGAAGAGAGTTTCAATTGATTAAGCCATGGGCTATCAATTCAGTTGGGATAACTGAGTCAAGAGCAGTCCAGTGGGCTAGAAAACTGGCCTGACTGGGTCATGGGCAGTCTGGTGGGCTGGGAACTCACCTGACCCTTAAAAAAAAACCTATCAACAAAATGAAAAGACAACCCACTGAACAAGAGAACATATTCACCAATGATATATCTAATAAGGGGTTAATACTCAAAATATGTAAAGAACTTATACAACTCAACACCAGAAAAACTGAAAATCCAATTAAAAATGGGCAAAGGATTTGAATAGATACTTCTACAAAGAGGACACACAGATGGCCAATGTCGTTTTTAAATGAGTGAAATAATCTGGAGTAATACTGGTATAAAGCCAAAAGAAACTCAGTCTCAATTGTATTTCCTAGAATAATAGAACAATTTTTTTTTACTTTAATTGCTTAATAGTTTGAATCCAGTTGCAACCACCTGAAAGCAGTAGGACCTCTTCAAGCTGAGAAAGAGACAGAGAAAGAGAGAATATGAATTATATCAGAAGAGATTGAAAGTCTGTTGGTGTGATGAAAATCATAAAACCATGCCACAGGGAAAGACTGAGCCAAAGGGAAGCTATACAACTACACTGCCCAGGCCTGGCCAGTATGGCTGGGTTGGAGCATTGTTCCATAACCAAAAGATGTGGCTCGATTCCCAGTCAGGGCAAACTCATACCTAGGGTGTGATTTTGATCTCCAATTTGGATGTGTATGGGAAGGCAACCAACTGATGCTTCTTTCTGGCATCAATGTTGCTCGCTCTCTCTCTCTCTCTCTCTCTCTCTCTCACACACACACACACACACACACACACACACACACACACAGAGCAATGAAGAAATGTCCTAGGCTGAGGATAAAAAAGAAAAAGAACAGCACTGTCCAGTATGGTAGCCACTAACCCCAGCAAATACCTAATTACCAGCAAGATGGTAGATAGCTAATGAGCACTTGACATTTGACTAGTCGCAAATGAATATGCTCTAAATACAAACACCAGGTCCTGAAAACTTAGAATAAAAAATAACTTGATAATAATTTTATATTGATTATGTATTGAAATTATATATTGGGCATATTTGGACTAGAAACAATTGTTGAAATTATTTTCACTAGCTTTTTTACTTCTATAGTGTGATTATCAGAAAATATACAACTACATATGGGACTTGCATTTATCCTCAATATATTTTGTATTGGAAAGCAATTTTATAAAATATTGTTATTAATATGCCTACTTCAGAGACTCTAGTACAATCTATGGACTCTTAATAAAACTGCATAACTCCTTCCCAAGCTGCATAACTGCATGATTCCTTCCCAAACAAAAGTATGAATACAGTTATAAAGTTTTCTCTGCTGTATTAAAGCTACCTATAATCACAAGTTTAAAAAAAACTTATCACAGAAAGTTAACATTGTCACACTAATCTTGCTATTTGGAAACATGGTGAAGAGAGTAACTATGCTCCGGGATTTTCATTGGGCTTCTGGACCAAGACAAATGCAAGAACAGGAATGTAAACAACTTAAGCATTCTAATGTTTAACCACAATGACCTTTTCTTGACTTCTTCACCATTTTTGTTGCCTACCCAGTTGGTTTTTTTTTAGTTTATAATTATAGTATCTATCTAACTTAAAATGGGACTCCTGAGGGTAAAGACTTCTATCATCTTCTTCATTTTTCAAAAGCTGCATGTATGCATGATTTCTTCCAAGCAAAATTATTCAGCCTTCACCACAGATATGAGTGATTTTGCATATCCCACCTAGTTTCAAGATTGCATAGTCTAGGAATCGGAGATTGTTTTTCACAATCATAACATCACAACTGTGAAACATAAATTATTACAGCATGAGCAGACCCCAGAGAAATGTGATTGATAGTGGTAGATGGTGACTAGATGCAATGTCTCCCATGTCTCCCACTCACTGCTGAGCAAGGAGTCCTCGGTAATGGGCTGGAAATCAAGCTAAGAGCAACCATGTGAAGAAATTCCCTGCTTGCAGAGTTTACTTTGAGTATCATCTTAAACAAAGCCAAGACATCTCAGGAGATTTGGGTTGCCACTGTGCCCTAGAATGAAGACTTGTAGTTCTAGTTTTTTTTGACATTCATATTTTTTCTTACATAATTTACACAATTGTTGACAAACTACAGTGAGTCATCTATACTGTATATTATTGGAAAAGAAGCAACTCTGTACTTTTTTTTTACTATAACTTCCATACTGTCTGCAAAATTTATAGTTCCCCATCTTATTCTCAAGCTAATTCCTTTTAAATCTATTCAAAATCAATTAGTAAATCTATAACCTTTGCCTACTAGGACACTAAGTACCACGAGGAATGCAAGGAGAAGTAGAAGAAATGTTCTTGTTTCTCAAGGCTCATGTTTTCCTTGAGGAAAGAAAACATATTTTGGTTGAACTATAGCAGTGAAATATATAACTAAGTGAAAAAACTAAAGAAAATACTAGAAAACTTTAAATAAAATGCTAAATATTAAAACATTACAAAAAGGAAAAAAGTATAAAAACTATTCACTGAAGAATCAGGTCTTAAAAACTATACAGTTTAAGGATACTCCAAATGATGAGGTAAAATAGAAAAAACTTCAAGGTCAGTACACTCAGCATGTTCTATTATTTTCCTTGATATGGCACATATAGAATACTTGTGAACTCACTACTACAAACTGAGAAACCATTGATGGGTCCAAGAGAACCAACCAAGGGATCTGATGTTCCCAAACCATGCTTGGGTGCACTCCAGCCTGAGGGTTTCGGTCCTGGCACACTTATTTGTGACATTTTCATCAAAATTGACAGTTTATACAATCAAATACCTTTCTGAGGCATTTCTTTCAAAGAAATCACTGGCTTTTTTTCTTTTTACTATGGGTTTACATCTTCTGACCCAAAGGCAGCGACCTTACAGGCAAACTGGCAGCTGTGAAGTGGTCCAGGATAGGAACTGACACAATGAAATATCTTAAAGCACACCATAGCTGTCTAAATCGCATGCCCTCTTGAAAAGTTTGAAGTGTGACTTCCAGAGGACACATAAAATAGATTTTTTTAATTAAAAAAAATGGAGTGTCTTGAGTAAAAGAACAGAAAGCATGGGTCAATAGAAGTTATGAGAGAGAAAAAGAAGAAAAATGTCAAAAGTTGAATAGGAAAAACTAATGAGTAGAAAAAAAAGAAGAAAAAGGGTAAGGCTAAGTTAGGGATATAGCATATTTTCTTGAGAAGAAAATAACCTGTCCTCATTCTAAGGTACCAATTATTAGAGTTGCTGCTGTTAAGTCACCAGAACTGTTATCAGACCCAAAAAGGTAACGGTGGCCCCTGAAAGGCCATGCCGTTCACACAGTTTGAGGGTTCCATGTCAGAGCTCTCGCTCTTCTTCCTTGTCTCCCCTTGTGTGAAACATGTGTTTACTTCTGTCCCTCACACCTGGAAAACCTACATAACACTCTACCCATGAAGCCAGTCCAGCACAAATACTCATTGCTCCACAGCCTTCCTTGGTGTCCACTGTGACCACAGAACTTTGTGAAGTTCTGCCACAACAGTGGAAGACTTCTTTCTCATGCATCACTTTATGAAGCACGTAATACTTCTTGGAATGTTAGTTTACAAAAGCCAGGCATTTCATCAGACATTTTATGTTTCCTATTCTATGAGGAAATATATGATATTTATATTTTTTAATTGTTTTTTTCCATTACCATTCAGTCTCCTTATACCTCCTTCACCCTCACAATCACCCACACTGTTATCCATGTCCATGGGTCCTTTTTCAATCCCTCCATCCCCTAACTTACTCCCTTCTTATCTGTCCTCTTGCTCTTTGTCTATGTGTCTGTCTCTGTTTTTCTTGTTAGTTCAGTTTGTTCATTAGATTCCACATATGAGTGAAATCATATGGTATTTGTCTTTCTCTGACTGGCTTATTCCACTTAGCATAATGTTCTCTGGGTCTGTCCATACTATCACAAAGGATAACATTTTCTTCTTTTTATGGCCAAGTAGTATTCCATTCTGTAAATGTCACATAGTTGTTTAATGCACTCATCTATTGATGGACACTTGGCCTGCTTCCATATCTTGGCGATTGTAAATAACATAGCAATAAACATAGGGGTGCTTATGTTCTCTTGAATTAATGTTTTAAGTTCCTTTGGGTATATTCCCAGTAATGGGATTGCTAGATGAAAGAGAGATCCATTTTTAATTTTTTGAGGAATCTTCATACTGCTTCCCACAGTGGCTGCACCAGTCTGCATTCCCACCAACTTTCACCACATTCTCAAGAGAACTTCTTGTTTATTGATTTATGAATGAAAGCCATTCTGAGAGATGTGAGATAGTATCTCATTGTGGTATTAATTTGCATTTCTGTGATTACTAGTGACATTGAGCATCTTTTCATTTGTCTACTGACCACCTGTATGTCCTCCATGTCCTTCTTTCTTTCTGCTGCATGGAATTCCATGTGTAAATGCACCACGGTTTTTTAATCCATTCTTTACTGGAAGGTTGCTCCCAGCACCTAGGTTGCTCCCAGCACTTGGCTATTGTATTGCTATGAACGTTGGAGTGCATAGGTTGTTTTGGATTGGTGTTTCAGGGTTCTTAGGATATAATCCTAGCAGTGGGATTGCTGGGTCAAGAGGCAGATCCATTTTTAGTTTTCTTAGAAAATTCCATACTGTTTTCCACAGTGGCTGTACCAGTTTGCAATCCCACCAACAATGCACTAGTTTCCCTTTTCTCCACGTCCTCTCCAACAATCGTTTGTTGCTTTGTTTATGATGGCCATTCTGACCAGTGTGAAGTGGTATCTTATTGAAGTTTTAATGTGCATCTCTCTGATGGCTAGTGATACTGAGCATCTTTTCACATGTCTCTGGATCCTCTGTATGTCCTCCTTGGAGAAGTGTTTATTCAAGTTCTTTGCCCATTTTTTAATTGGGTTACTTGTCTTCTTAGTGTGGAGTTGTGTGAGATCTTTATATATTTTGTAGATTAAACACTTGTCTGAGGTATCTTGGAAAATATGTTTTCCCATCTGAGGTATCTTGGAAAATATGTTTTCCCATATGGTTGGTTCTCTTTTTATTTTAATACTGTTTTATTTAGCCATGCAGAAGATTTTATTTTGATGAGAACCCATTTGTTTATTCATTGCTTTATGTCTTTCATTCTAGGGGACATATCAGTAAAAATCTTGATGCATGAAATGTCTTGAGATTTTCCTACCTATGTTCTCCTCTAGGACTTAAATGGTGTCATGGCTTATATATAAGTCTTTTGTCCACCTTGAATTTAAGTTGGCATATGGTGTAAGTTGGTGCTCGAGTTTCATTTTTTTGCATGTAGCTGTCCAGTTCTCCCAACACCATTTGTTGAAGAGGCTATTATTAGTCCATTTTAAGTTGCTACCCCCTTTGTCAAATATTAATTGCCTGTAGAGAGTTGGGTTTATTTCTGGGCTCTCTGTTCTGTTTCACTGGTCCATGTGCCTGTTTTCATGCCAGTACCAGGCTGTTTTGATTATAGTGGCCTTGAAACAGTTTGGTATCAAGTATGGTGATTCCTCCTACTTTGCTCTTCTTTCTCATAATTGCAGCTGCTATTCAGAGTCATTTATAGTTCCATATAAATTTTTGAAGTGTTTGTTCTATGCCTTTGAAATATGCCATCGGTACTTTAATAGGTATTGCAATGAATCTGTAAATTGCTTTGGGTAGTATGAACATTTCGATGACGTTAATACTTCCAATCCATGAACACGATATATGTTTCCATGTATTTGTGTCTTCCTTGATTTCTTTATTCAGTGTTGTATAGTTTTCTGCATACAGGTCTTTTACCTTTCTGATTAGATTTATTCCTAAGTATTTTGCTTTTCTTTTTACCATATCCAATGGATTTTTTTCTTGATTTCTGTTTCTGCTGTTTCATTGCTGGTATACAAAAATGCCTTTGATTTCTGGATATTGACTTTGCATACTGCTGTTTTGCCAAATTCATTAATTAGTTCGAGCAGTTTTGGGGTAGAGTGTATAGGATTTTCCATGTACACTATCATGTCATCTGCAAACAATGACAGTTTTGTTTCCTCCTTTCTGATTTGGATGCCTTTTATTTCCTTTTCTTGTCTGATCACTGTGGCTAAAACTTTCAATACTATATTGAATAGAAGTGGTGAAAGTGGACAACCTTGTCTTGTTCCTGATCTTAGTGGAAAAGCTTTTAGTTTTTGCCATTGAGTATGATGCTGGTTGTAGGTCTCTCATATATGGCCTTTATTACATTGAGGAATGCTCCTTCTATTCCCACTTTGCTGAGTGTTTTTATCATAAATAGATGCTGTACCTTAACAAATGCTTTTTCCACATCTATTAATATGATCATGTGGTTTTTGTCTTTGCTTTTGTTTATGTGATGTATTACATTGACTGATTTGCAAATACTGAACCATCATTGCATCCCTTAGATGAATCCCCCTAGGCCCTTGTATATGATCTTTTTAATGTAATGTTGGATGCAATTTGCCAATATTTTGTTGAGGATTTTAGCATCTATGTTCATCAGTGATATTGGCCTGAAGTTTTCTTTCTTAGTTGTGCCTTTATTCGGTTTTGGGATTAGGGTGATGCTGGCTTCATAAAAAGAGTTTGGGAGTTTTCCATCATTTTGGATTTTTTGGAATAGTTTGTGAAGGATAGGAGTTAACTCTTCCTTAAATGCTTTATAGAAATGTCCTGTAAAATCATCTGGTCCAGGGCTTTTGTGTGTCAGAAGTTTTTTGACTACTGCTTCAAATTCATCTGCTGTTATTGTATGTTCAGGCTTCTGCTTCTTCTTCATGGAGTTTTGGAAAATTATATTTTTCTAGAAATTTGTCCATTTCACCTAGATTTTCAAATTTTTTGCCATATAGTTCTTTGTAGTGATTTTTTACAATCCTTTGTATTTCTGTGGTATCAGTTGTAATCTCCCCTCTTTCACTTCTGATTGTGTTTATTTAGGTCTTCTCTCTTTTTTCTTGATGAGCCTGCTTAAATGTTTGTCAATTTTGTTTATTTTTTTCAAAGAACCAGCCCCTGGATTCATTGATTCTTAGAATTGTGCTTTTAGTCTCTATGTCATTTAATTCTGCTCTGATCTTGGTTATTTCCTTCCCTCTATTTGCTCTGGCCTGTCTTTGTTGTTGTTCCTTGAGTTCTTGTAGGTGTGGGGTTAGGTTGTTTGTTTGAAATGTTTCTATCTTTTTTAGGTAGGCCTGTATCACTATGAACTTCCTTCTCATGACTGCCTTTGCTGTGTCCTATAAGTTTTGAGTTGTTGTGAGTTCATTTTCATTTGTTTCTGGAAACTTTTTGATTTCTTCCCTAATTTTATTCTTGACCCATTCATTGTTTAATAGCATGCAATTCAATCTCCATGGTTTTGAGTTTTTTCCCATGAGGTTGGTTTCTAGTTTCAGTCCTCTGTGGTCAGAGAAAATGTTTGGTATGATTTCAATTTTCTTGAATTTGTTGAGCTTTTTTTTGTGTCCTATCATGTGGTGCATCTTTGAAAATGTTCCATGTGCATTTGAAAAGAATGTGTATTTAGCTTCTTTGGGATGAAGGGCTCTATATATAAGTTAAGTCCATTTCAACTAGGGCATTGTTCAGTGCCACAATATCTTTGTTGATATTTTGTTTGGAAGATCTGTCCATTTTTGATAGTGGAATGTTAAAATCCCCTACTATACTTATGTTGCTGTCAATATCTTTCTTGAAGTTCACTAATATTTTCTTTATGTATTTGGATGCTCCTATGTTGGGTGCATATACATTTACAATGTTTATGTCTTCTTGATGAATTCCTCCCTTGAGTATTATGAAGTGACCTTCTGGGTCTCTCTTTATGGCCCTGTTTTTGAAGTTTATTTTGTCTGATATGAGTATTGTGACCTTGGCTTTTTTTTTTTCTTGTCTGTTTGCTTGGAAAATTTGTTTCCAGCCTTCCACTTTCAGTCTGTGTAGGTCTTTTGTCCTGAGGTGGGTCTCTTGTAGGCAGCATATATGTGGGTCATGCTTTCTTATCCATTCAGCTATTCTGTGTCTTTTGATTGGAGCATTTAATCTATTTATGTTTAAGGTTATTATTGATAGGTACTTATTCATTGCCATTTTCATACCTGTGTTCCTCTCTCTCTCTCTTTCTCTCTCTCTTCCTTCCTTTTCTTAAAGCAGTCTCTTTAGTATCTCTTGCAGAGCTGGTTTGGTAGATGTGTATTCTTTTAGTCTTCTTTTGTCTGGGAAACTTTTTATTTGTCCTTCTATCTTGATCGAGAGCCTTGCTGGGTAAAGTAGCCTTGGTTGCAGGCCTCTGGTTCTCATAACTTGGAATATTTCTTGCCATTGTCTTCTGGCTTGGAGTGTTTCTAATGAGAAGTCAGCAGTTAGCCTTATTGAGGCTCCCTTGTATGTTACTTCCTTTTTTCTCCCTTGCTGCCTTTAAAATTCTCTCTTTGTCTTAGAATTTTTCCATTTTAATGATGATGTGTCTTGAAGTGGGCCCCCTTGTATTCCTTTTGACTGGGAGTGTCTGTGTTTCCTGGATTTATGTGACTTTTTCTGTCATCAGATTAGGGAAGTTTTCCATCATTACTTTTTCAAATAGGTTTTCTATCCTATGTTCTTCTTCTTCTCCTTCTGGTATCTGTGTTATATGGATATTATTATGCTTCATATTGTCTTGCATTTCTCTTAATCCCTCTTCGTTCTTTCTGAGTCTCCTTTCCATTTTTTACTCTTTCTGGGTGGTTTTTTCTACTTTGTCTTCCAACTTGCTTATCTGATCTTTTGCTTCATCAATCCTGCTTTTGATTCCTTCTACTGTGTTCTTCAGTTCATAAATTGTATTCTTCATTTCCTTTTGGCCCTTGTCGATAGTTTCTATTTCTTTTTTCATGTTAATATAGTTTGCAGTGAGTTCATTGTTATTTCCCTGTAGTTTCTGGTAATTCACTGTGAGCTCATTGAGCTTCCTGATAACCATTGCTTTGAACTCAGTATCTGATAGTTGAGTTGCCTCTATTTCATGTAGCATTCTTACTGAGGCTTCCTCCTTTTCTTTTATTTGGGAATTGTTTCTTTGTCTTCCCATTGTTTGTGAGACTCTTCTTGTTAGCTTCAGCTTTCTAAATTGATTTGTTCTTGGGTTTATGGAAGGAAGAAGAGATAAAATTGGAAATAAAGGAAGATGGACTAAAACAAGAAAGAAGGAGAGAAAGAAAAAGAAATTGAGAGGTCAAAAAAAAAAAAAAAACCTTGAAAAGAAAGCCTCTTGCTGGCTTCAAACTGGCCATACCAGTTTTTCTGGTGTTGCTGGCTACAGCAGGCTGAGCAGTTTTTCTTTCTTCCCAACCAGCACTCAGTGAGCCTTGTGAGCACTCTCTCTAGGGCTAGCCTGGCACTTCTCTGCAGGGCCTTGGGTGCGGGATCCAGGCCTTCCTCAGAGTCCAATCTCCCTGGGTTATGGGCATGCACGCTTGGCCAGGACGCTCCAGCCACATGGGTTTGGGCACCCACCCTTCCCAGTGCTATGGGGGTATGCAGGGTTTCCTGTGCCCCTCAGAAGCACTGTCTAGCTGGGTGGGGAGGAGGCCAGATCACAGGAAAATTCTCCAAGCAGGGTATCTTTTTTCACTTTTTGTTTTTGAGAAATTTCTCCACTCAAGCCTGCCCCTCACTAGTCCCTGGAACCTTATTGTCCTGAAGCAGCCTCCTTACCATCTGCTTTTTCAGTGTCCACTACCATTTTTGGTCTCCTATTTTAATATATGCTGGGGTACTGTTGGCTGTTTGCTCTGTTCCTCCACTGATCAGCTAGGTTTCTCTTCCATGTGTAGGGGGAAGTGGAATCTGCTCCCTCCTATCTCACCACCATCTTCCTCACCAAGTTTTGTAAGTTCTTTATAAATTTGGGATATTAACTCTTAATCAGATGTATTGGCAAATATGTTCTCCCACTCTGTGTGTTGTCTTTTTATTTTGTTTATGTTTTCTTATTTCTTATTTACAAATATTGTACTTTTGTAACTTTCTTATAATTTTACACACATCACTGAACATTTTGTCCCATCAAACTCACCTATCCCAAGCACTGCAAGCTTTATTTCTGAATAACTCATACTGTTTCCCAAATTCTATTCATAATTTTATCTCTGTCTCAATTATTCAGCTCTATAGTTGTAGCAAGAGCAGCCACAGACAATAGATAACTGACTGAATATAGCTGTGTGCCAGTTAAACTTTATGTAACCCTAATTTATAGTTCCAGTAAAAGAATTATTGCCAGTTTCTCAACCCTTCTTTTATATCAGCAAGTTTTAGGGTGTTTTTTTACAAAGCCAAAGCTAAAAGAGACGAATTCTATTATAGTTTCCTTTCCCACCTTTCTATTCTAGTTAACTCCTACTCGTCCTATAAGATTCAGTAGAAGCATCATTTCAGAAAGCCTAAATGCATTGGTTTTAGAGTCAGACCAATCTAAATTTGAATCTTTATTCTACCACTTACTGTGTTTTTGAGACCTGGGAAAGCCTGCCTGAGCTTTAGTTTGTTCATCTATAAAATATGCCTGGCAAACAATACTTATTTGTTTTTTAATAATTATAAACAGTTAATTATTGTCATTGTATCCTTATTACCCTCACTCTCAGTTTAGAATAAATACTCTGCACTAACATGGCATCTTGTGTGTACTCCTATAACACTATTTACTATATAAGCCATTCAGCTTTCCTTGTCATTATTTGACACAAAGTAATTAAGTTGGCATTAGGGAGCATGATTTTTCCCTGATCTGATGATTCCTTCCATGAGGACACTCATTTGCTGCCTCTCCTTTGGCCTCTACCATTTTACTGAGCTCAAGGCTGAGCTCATTTCCTACCTCGTTCCACTTGGAGAGGTGAATGCCCTCTGAGAGCATACCCTCTTCTGCCCCCTTGGGAACAGCATCCCACGTGGCTAGGCCCACTCCTGAGCTCCTCGATCAGCTTAGTGCATCTGCCTGGTCCTAGGATTCAGCTCTAGGTATTTGGAGGACCCATTTGGCCCTTATATCGAGCCATATCTTCCAGCCTTGATTTGTCATTATAAAAGTTTAACTTAAACGCTCATCTTCTTGCTTGTCTGTCATATTAGTCAGTTGGTTGATAGCTCACTCTGGGAACAAAATCAATTTTTGTTGGATCTCTTTGAGATGTTAATGTACCTATAATATACTTAGAAGTGTTTTTGAAAAAATAGTAATTCCTGTAGAGGGAAAGGGTATGTTTTCTTTAATTCTAGCATTGTAAAGAGGCTCCCAGAAATCAAATCATAAATCTTGACGTTTGCAGGGAGGAAATGGGCCGTTTGCCTTCTGCTGGCTACTTGCTGAGCTGCAGAAATGTGTGTGCCAGTTTTGTGCATTTAATCTGACTGAGCATGTGAGAGTTTTGGGGAGAATCTGCCATGTGTCCCAAAGAACCTTTGACTGGAGGGGACATCATTGACAGTCAGTGGGTAAGCTGCATCTCAAGTGTGTGTATGTTGGCGGGGGAGGGACTTCCTGTGGCTGAGTGGGACTGTAGCAGTGCTTGAAGTTGCCCCAAATGTCTGGCCCCTGGGCCTTGGTTTCCTTGACAGAAATAAAGCCATAGAGCACTGCCTGGGGGAAAGGAATTAATAAGGAGCACAAGAGGCCCTGGAAAGTTGTTCATGAAGTTTGTCAGGGAGCAAAGCCATGAAGATAGTCTTTACAGAAGACTCTCCAGTAAACCACCAAGGATCTGCATTGAGGCCTGCCATGGCAGGCTGCAACTGCCTAACCAGAAAGAGCTGAGGAAGCAGACCTTAGTTTTTTGCTTTTCCACTCATCTCTTTTCCTCTCCCTCACAATTTTTTATCCTACTGGAGACAAAAAAAAAAAGGCAAGATCTTAGAGGAAATAGAGTATAGATAACAAAAGAACAAATCAACACACCCTCCTTTCTCCTAAACTTCAGACCAAGAATTAGCTAGAAAGAAGGAAAAAATAAGTATAAAATCTTGGTTTAAACTTTACTAAACTATATGATACCTGATGGAGAGATTGTTCTTACAGTTGAAAGAGAGGGAGTGAAACAAACAAAAAAAGAACCAGCTGTTTTCTGATTTTACTACACTGTGTACAGTCCAGTCAATAATCAATGTGTATGTACATATAAACATTAATTATTGAAATTTCTCTTTAATTAGATTAGCTAGTTAACATTACATCAGAACTAGAAATGCATTGCCATTTTAGTAGCATACAGAAAAATCATAGCTAATTATGTCAAATTAGTAAAATCAGGTTATTTGCTCTTACAGATATTATAAAATTTAGTTTTAAGGCTGTTCTGTAAACACTAAGATTATTTGATCTTGCAACAAAAGTACAGCTGAGTCAGCATACCAGCCACAAATTGAGCAGTGTTTGAGTAGAGTCAAAATATATATTAAAAAATCCTCTCAAATATGGATAAGAGAACAAAAACTCAAAATAGCCTCTTTTAGTCTATAGAATGCATAGTTAAACCCCTTCTTCAACATACTATATTCTTTATAAAAATGATAAAGTTTCTCTAGTTAAATAGCTATTTCTAATCTGTACTTTTATTCTTAAAAGTTTTTACAGACAACTTTGTTTAGTTTGTTACACATCTCTTACAGAATTGATTAAACTTTTCATCATAATATTTTATCACTGCACTCCTAATTTGATACAAAGCCATATGACTGATGAAAAGGTCTATAGTAATATGTGCTGCTATGCACACCATTTCTCTGACTTCATGCATTTTTTATACCCTAACTCTTATTGTAATTCTTATGATCAATAAAGATGCTTGCTCAGAATGGAATAAATTTGGGAGGTGTTAATATTTAATGCCCTGAGCCTTAAATCATTGTCCACTCTTACCTAAATAAAATTATTTTGTATCCTTAGTGGCAGCTTATATAAACTGAGAGAAAAAAATCAACAAAGTTATTCCTGTTTGTAGCAGTTACAGAAAAAATTGCTTTTTATATATTTATGGATATAACCAAATACTCTTTCATTTATTGTTGCTGAATGGTCATTTGGAGGAAATTTGTGTAAAATGTGGATAACTTTCAAGGAATTTTGTACCTTGGATTCTCATTCCCAAATATGCAAGAGTCTCAATAATTTAAGAAAAAGAATAATAACTTTATAGGAGAATAATTAAGCACACAGAATCTATGGGTGGAAATGCCTAAAAATGAAGCTTGGAAGATGCTACAAATAAAAATAGTTCCCAATATATAAATGGCGCACAGATATCTAATAGATGGATTAATGAGAAAACGATTCAATAAATTTAGATTTTACCAGTCAGATGTACCTATTGAGGACTTAGATTTTGAAATGGGATGAAAAATGGTGAAATATCTTCAATATACAGAGTTTTCATAATAAATGCACTTCTTTCATTACCTTGATATATTGCATTACCTGAAAATACAAGTGAAGATGTCAAATAGGCAGTCTAAAATAGACTTGGGGTCAGAGTGTGATCTGTGCTAGAAATTTACATTTGGGAGTTTGGGGAGAACATATGGATTTTAAAGTCATGGGACTAGGTGAAATCACTAAGGAAGTAGGTATGGACAGATAAAAGAAGAGACCATGAAATAGCACTGGAACACAGTAATGTTGAGAGATCTGGGCTAAGTGGAAGGGCCAGCCAGAGAGTAAGTAAAGGCCAATGGGATACCAACATACCCAGGAATATGAGAGATTCTAGAAGCCAGATGTATTATTTTCCTAGTACTTCCCTAACAAAGTATTAATAACTGTGTGGTTTAAAACAACAGCAATTATTCTGTCACAGGTTTGAAGGCCACAAGTCCTGAATCAGGAGGTCAGCAGGGCCATGTTTGCTAGAAGGCTCTGTGGGAGAACCCTAGCTTGCTTATTCTAACTTCTTGTGGTTGTCAGCAATCTTTGACTTCCTTGGCTTGCAGTTCTCTAATTTCTGCTCACATAGTCCTATGGTCATCTTTTTTTATGAGTGTGTCTGTGTCTGTTTTCCCTTCCTATAAGGAAAGGCTCACCCTAATCCAGGATGAGCTCATTTTAACTAATTATATCTGCAAAGATTTTATTGTCAAACGAGGTCACATTCTGAGGTTCTAGGTGGACAGGAATTTTTGGAGGACAATATTCAACCAGTAAACAAGTGAAAAAGTATTTAAAGAGGTGGGAGTGACAAACTTTATCAAATGATGCTGATAATTCAAAATTGATGAGGACTGAGATTGATCATTAAAAGTAGCCTCATAGGGTTCATTGCATCCACAACAAGGACCATTTCTAGTGGTGGGTGGGAGATGGGTAGAAGTCTGACAGGAGCACATAAAGAGAAAAGGGAGGAGAAGAATTAGAGACTCTGAGATTACATAAATTCTTGTGGGTTTTGCAATAAATGATAGTAGAAAATTAAGGTAGGGTAGAAGTGAAATACATGTAAGGGAGAACTCATTTCATTTTTAATGGGATAAAAAATAGCATTAGAGAGAAGAGTAACATTAGCACAACAGCATGGTTCCTCTACATATAATTAACATATATCTTCACACAAGTAAGAAATACACACTTTTTTGACTTTTTAATCTCCTTTCCTTGAGTCTGATGAAATCTAACTTCATTTATGCATCTGGAGTCAATGAGAGCTATTTGGAACAAGCTCTGTGGATAACTGATAGTCCCTTGCATGATAGCCCCTTGAGATCATCCTCAGTGTAGGCAAACCAACTTCAGATCTTGAGAGACCTCAGGATTTACACCAGAATTTGATAAATTTCTTTTTTACTGACAAACAAAATCTCCCATCTCCTATAGCTAAAGTTTGATAGAGATAACCATCAGAGTTTGATTCTGCAACTATTCCTGGATTACTATTTTAGATACACAGCCTCTCCCAGTTCTTAGATTAAAGATAATGGATTGATTTTAAAAATGGAACTTTCAGAAAAATTATTTAGATGGAACTCATAAGAGTACATTGTCTGATAATAGTGTACTTAGGCTATAAATTGGTAACAAAAATACAAGCAGGAGATGCTTGTATACTCAGAGATTAGTAATATATTTCTAAATAATTAGTGATCCAAAAAAGAAAGCAAAATGGAATTTAGAAAATATTTTGAATAAGTACCAAAATACTGTATATCAAGCAAGCAAGTTACTTTTTAAGGGAAAACTTAATAATGTAAAAAATTGTGAAGTAGAAAAAAAGAAAGGTTAAAAATTAGTGAACTGATCATCTAGTATAAGATAGTAGAAAAATAAATCAACAATAATCTCAGAGAGTGAAGAAAGTAATAAAGAACAGAAATTAATAAAAAAATATGTATATATTAAATTGATCCCTGAATATCCAAATATATAATGTGTGTGCATATATGTGTATATATGTATATGTATGTTTATGATCTGTACTCAGCACTAGTACACTATAATTAAGATACATATTTTTATAAAGATAAACGAGGAGAGAACACACATCTCGGGAGCAGTGCAACTAAAGTTGGTTCAATCCACTAATCAGCCAGGATTAATTAAGAAAAATAACCACATTGAGCATTCATCAGGAATACAAAGTTGGTTAACATCAGATAGTAAGCCTAATACTAAGAGAGAAATTAAATTATTATCTCAATATGTATGTAGTAATCTTGACAATATCAACAATTACTCATTATGACAGCAAAAACAAGACAAAAATATTTTAACCAAATAGAAATAGAGACTTTTATCCTGTTTAGTAATATTTATTAAATACACACATACATCCAGCTATAATATACACATATATAGGTATAAACACACATATATGGAGGTAATGCTCATGATCTCCAGTAGCTATATTCTGTGAAGTCACTATGAATGCTAGATTAGCAAATACTGAGTCATTGGTTCCAGGGAGATGCAGGGTTTTGTTCCTATGAGCAAACATTCACAACATTTTTATCAACTCATTGTGTGTATCAGCTTAAAGAGAACTGTACAAATACACATTTTGATTCATCAACATTGAAGTTACAGACAACAGCACTATAACATGCCTGAATGAAGTTTATCTAAATATGTATGGCTCTGCAAAAAGTAGGTTTGCAGTTGTTTGTATGGAAAAATAACACAATAATTAATACAAGACTAAACTCTGTGTTTCACATACTCACAACCGTAAACTTACTTGTGTCCACTCCATGTGCATTGTCTGTGTGACACATGTGGTTAAGGACACAAAGCAGCACTTCAGCACTACACTTGGGGGATATACTAAACAGTGAAATTACTAACATATATTACAAAATGTGGAAAATAGGACACCAAGTTGACTACGAAAAGACATTATTTACAACAGGAGAGCTGAAAGAAGACAGAGAATTGCCTTGTTCATCCTCAGCTGGGAACATGTGTGTTGGGTGCCTCCAGGTTTTCACCACCCTGCCCATGGTTGTGAATGGCTGAAAAGCACTCTGAGTATTGATTCTGGGGTTACAATTAAATTTTGTTTGTAAACCTATTCATAATATCTGCAAACAATGAGGACACACATATATAGATATATCAACCTTAATGTTGGAGTATCAGAAACATTTCCTCATAGATGAAGTATAAAATAATGTTGCCTGCTACTACCATAGATCTTTAATATTGTCATAATCCTAACAAGAATAATAAGTTAGAAAATTTAAATAAGAACTGGAAATAAATAAGTCAGTATGATTGTGCATTTTGAAATCCAAACATCAAATTAGTTATGGATTTTGCTAGATTGAATATACAAAAGCAAGCTTATTACTATATAAAGGAAAAGAGATAAATGTAGTTTTAAATAGATCTTATTATAACCATCAGTAATATCCCATTTTGAGGACAAAATCTAACAAAAAATATATGAGATCTGAAAAATCTATAAAAAAATTAATGAGAAAAATTAAATGATACACATGCTTATAAATAGGATCACTCAATATTGTGAAATGTCAATTATCTTTAAATTGATCTATGGAGTCAACATGAACTCAGTGAAAATCCCAGTAGGGATTTTATAGTGGAAATTAATTATTTTTAAGTGTGTCTGTAAAGTTAAAGGGCCAATGACAGGGAAGACTCAAGAAAAACAAAGAGTGAGCATTGGCTGTATTACACATAATCTATTAGAAAGCTACAGTGAAATGCAATGGTATTTGACAAGAGATAGATGGATGTACCAAAAATAAAGTCATAAATAAATAGCAATCCCAGAAATAGGACACACATTGGTGGACATTTAATTTACGACAACTTTGGCACTACAGAAAGATGAGAAAGTAGTGGTATTTTTAATGAGACAAACAGACAATCAGAAACCAAATGGATAAAAGGACTTTTGGACTTTTTAGTATCTACATATAAAAATGAAAAACAAGCAGATAATAACCTTCAGTGTACAAAGAAAATAATAAATATTTTAGAAGATAGCAAAGGAGAAAAACTCTACCACTTTGGAGTAGAAAGTAATGATTTATTAAACATGAGAAAAAGCACTAACCCTAAAGAAAATGAATTGATAAAATGGACTACATTATAATCAATTATTTCCCCCACAAAGTACACCATTTACTTATTAAAAATGCAAGCCAAAGAATGTGGTCAGTTATCTGCAACATAAACAGCCTATGAGACTCATATCCAGATTACGTAAGTGTCCTCTGCAGTGCAGAAGAAGACAATCAGCACTCCACAGAAGAGGGAATTTGAAAAGCTAATAAACATGTGAAAAGATGTTTAAGCACATTTGTAATCAGAGAAATTTAAGTCACAAAAAGATAATAAGAGAGTATTAAACACAATGCAGTGGCAAAACAAAAATGCCGTACGACAAATCTAAGGCGTATGACACTTCTAAATGGTGTGGATTTTGAGCAGTGAGACTCTTTGTACACTGCTGGTGAGAGTGTGCATTGATACAAGCACTTTAGGGAAGACATTTGACAGTGTCAAATAAACATAAATATATGTCTACACTATGCTCTATGTTCTATCGATTCCACTCTTGGGTTATATCCTATGGAAGGAAGTATATGACTTTTCCCCAAGGGTATATAATATATAAATAATACATAATAAATATGTATGAATGTTTGTATCAGCATTGTTTATAATAATCCCAAACTGAAAGGAGCCCAAATGCAACTGTATAGATAATTAAAATATATGAGGTATACACACTTAAGGAAGTACATAAGTGATAAAAATGGGTAAACTACACTAAAAATATGGTCAAATCTTAAAGATTCAAGGAGGAAAAGCTGAACTCAATTGAATCAACAGAATATAGTCTGTGTCATTCCAAAATTTATATACACACACATACACATAATATGTATACACACATACATATAAACATGTATGCACATACATACATATATGCATATTAGACAACTCACAAAGGAAAGTAAGAAATTAAATACCATGAGGTTAGAACCATGGTTACTACTAGTGGAAAGGAAGGGTTATGATTTGGAAGAGAGATGCAGGAGTACTTGCTATGCTCATTCTATTTTCTTTTGAACTTTAAGAGATCATCCCAAGGCTTACTCTACAATTCATTAAATTGTACATATATATTTTATCACATATACATATGTTTGTTGTGATTCACAATGTTTAAAAGTTAACAAGATGGTATTTTGTAAAATGAGACTAAGGCTAAGTTATATGGACCTAGACATTTGGTAAAAGGGAACACAAAGGTTACCTGAGCATTACAACTTTGTATTTATGTAATCAATGGCCTCACCTTTAAGGTGTAAAGGGAGTGAACTATTATAAATTATATGTCTGCCATAGTGACTCCTGCATTTGACCTCATTCAATCACCAGAGGAGGTACTGGCATTCTCATTTTACCAATGGGCAGGAAAATTGAGTTGAGAAATGTTATGGGGTTTGTATAAATTCTCCCGGGTAGTAAGTGGTGGCACCAAGACTCTCATTCAGATGACATGACTGATATTTAACATGCTTTCCGGTATATCTCATTAGAGTCTTCTGTTTCTTACCATCACTTTAAAATATAAAAGTGATTTCTTACAATCACTTACCCCGAGAGGGCTCTTACCATCACTTTTCTCCCTTAAAAGGTTTTTATTTATAGGCCGAATATTTTTTAGGATATTATGGTGTAAGAAAAGTGCTAAGAGCAACAACGTAGCAAGGAGTTTTGAATTCCGGTTTGATAATGAGCAGTTATTTTATTTGGCCTTTGCCTTTCTAAATTGTTTGGATGTCATACTTCCTATAAAATAAAGAGAATGCTGAGAATTGTACTAATTACACACAAACTCCATTTACATCTAAGTAAAACTTTAAACAATTATCCACTTCATTTATTGACTTGCCATGGGCTATGTAAGACCTATTCTTTAGTATTAAAACAATAATTATAAAAGCAAAGAACCAAGTATCCCTGACCACCGTGGCTCAGTTGGTTGGACATCATTCTGCAAACTTAAAGGTCACTGGTTCAATTCCCAGTTAGGGCACATGCCTGGGTTGTGGGTTTGGTCCCCGGTCAGGGCACATATGAGGGGCAACTGGTCCAACTTTCAATCTCCCATCAGTGTTTTTCTCCCTCTCTTTCTCCCTCCTTTCACCTCTTGCTAAAAACAAATAAAATATCTTAAAAAGTGCAAATAAGCTCTAAATCTATTGCATGACCTTAGTCATATTTCTGAATGCTAAAGCAAATTTCAGAAATACCAAATATCAGAAAAGAAGAAAAGAAAACTTTAGGAGAGTGAGGTATGCTGTAAGTAAAGGTAATAAGAACATAAAGGACACTGAGAAAGGTGCTATCGGAGGTGGGGAGGCACTAATCAGAAAATTAGAATATTAATGACTGCGCAAGCATGGGCTGGAGGACGCTGGCCCTCATGCACAGACCTCTGCAGGAGAGACCTGCGTGAAAGCTAAGGCACAGGAGTAACGGAAGTCCTGCTCCTGGTACGGCAGGTCTCTATTGCTTCTTCTACACTAATCCTAGGTGTACATAATTCCCTTTTTTCTCTTCAATTTCCTGTCTAGGATTTAGTTTATAATTCTGCTAAGTTTTTCAAATGGCTTTTCTCTCTACAATAAACTTCAAAATTCTCTTTAAATACACTTGCAGAAGACATAGTTAATTGACAAAAGATTTCATATCTTAGGTTTACACCAAGGACAATTCAGTCCCCAATATTAGCAGTTGGGGAAGACAAAATCATGGAACTATCTTTTTGTGGCTATGGGCTTTATTCTAAAAATTGTGTGTGAGATGAGAGGTGCTGTGAGACATTTGCATCGATGGACCTTTTATTATCTCAAATAGTTTTCTACCCTGTTCTTCATGCAGCTCATTATTTATTCTGTTCTTTAAAAAAAATCTCTTGTTTCTTTATTAGAAACTGCTCTGAAACAATATCAAAGTTGAAGTCAATAGCACAAAAAGTAATAGTCGTGAGGATTCTTTCTCTAAATAATTACCAAAGTACGGGAAGATACTGGTCACCAACACTATGTGATGGAAGGTAGAGTGGGGGAAGCAGCACATGGACCATGAGGAAGAGAGGGTAATGAAATGAAAATAGAAGACATAGATATTAATTAAACATTCCTTACCACATAATCAGAGCTGATGCTTAAAATCCCTAGACTGTCCTTAATAAACTTAAGGAGATTTACTTTCTATTAACAATGTTCTACCAGGATTTTTTTTTATATTAACCTAGAATTTGCAGGGATCTCCAATGGTTAGTCTCCCTGCCTCTTACCAGAATTGCTTTCAGGCTCTGCCCAACAGATGGCTTCATATAAACAACTTAAAGATGCTCTGAAATTTATACAAAGATGTCACTAGAATGTGAAGAACATTGTAATTACAGGAAAATTTAACTCTACCCAAATAGACTGAAACAAAACAGATTCTACAGTCTTCTAGGGAAAATAAAACTAAAATGTCTCTTTATGATGCTGATGAGAAGGTGTAAATCGTGTATGTCTGCCTTCAAAAACAATGTACTGTAAAATTCCAAAAACATGAAAATTAAGCAATGGTACAACACCATAATATTATTATGAACTGGCAACTAAAAAAATTAATACTAACCAGGTAGCATTCTTTTTTAGCTAGTTTGAAAATGCTAAACGTAAACTAGCCTAATAAAATTCATATTAACTTCATCCTGGTTTGTTTGCTCTTTATCACTTACCAATTTAGAAAAAGCTGTAAAACTGACCATGAGGAAATGGGATGTTTGTTTGATTTGTTCAAATGCACCCTAGTTGTCTAAGAGTACCTGGAATGTAGCAGCCCACAAGATACCTTTTTTGTATGATTGAACTCTCTCATTATATGTAACTACATGGCCTTAGACATATCCTTAAAAGATTTAAAAATTTTCCTTTTAATTTTCAGAGGTGATAGCAAAGGCATTTCCCAATCCACATATAAATCCAACAAATCTTACATAACATGATAAAGTACAAACAGCTTCAGAGCACTGGATTTGGAGTCAAAAGTTTCACTGCATCTGGGTTTGGGTGCTGGTGCCTATTACAGATTTTAGGTAAGTCGTAACAGTTCTCTGATCTCAAGAGTTCATATCTATAGTATGAGACTAAACATGCCCGTTAGATTGGAAATCAGGTTCAACTGAGATTACCAAGAATTAACGATGCCCAGTAACTACTGACCACATCTAGCTTTCAGATCTTAATGTCTAATGCTATTTTCCAGTAAAAGGAACCAGAGATCCCTGGAGAAAAAACTGATTCTAAGACTAGGGCAAGAAATGTATAAGGTGAGCCTAGGTCATCTTGCAGATGTCAGAAAGTGCTGAAAAATAAAACACATAACCCCCATAATAATGAATGTATGTAAAAGTACATAACAGCCAACTGAAAAACTCCTGATGGCCAAAGCTGAAATGCTTTCACCAACAAAAAAAACAAACAGTAATATTGGATTATTACTCTGGTACAACCCTGGTGTATTACACTGATATAAAGTATTGAATAAAAAAATAATTAGAAAAGAATAGATAAATTTCCAATGCAAAAAATCTAATAATTTATGTAGACACTCTCCCCCTAAGGAAGTAAAATATAACCTTTTAATTATGGGCTGTGCATTATGAGATTTTTCCTAAAAGTGATATATGAACAGGGGACCACAGTAATGTTCTAGTGAGAAACCTGACAGATCACTTTACCCAGGTGATAGTTTGTGATGAAAATGTTACTTCTACGATCATCTTCCCCCAAATATATAACCCCAGTTTAATCATGAGAAGAAACATCAAAGCATTAGTAAAATTTCAGTTGGAGAACATTCTACAAAATAGCTAACCAGTGATTCCCAAAGCTGTCAAGATCTTCGAAAACATAGAAAGTCTGAGAAACTGAGATATTCAAGATTACCTAAAGAGTTATCACAACTAACTATAATGGGATATTCTAGATGGAATCTTAAAAAGAAAAGTGACAGGTAAAAACTAAGGAAATCCAAATAAGATATCCTAATAATGTACCAATATTGATACATTAATTGTGACAAATCAGCCATACTATTCTAAGTTGTTTCTGCCAGCTTTCTGTAAACCTAAACTTCTTCTTAAAGAAAATGTTTATTTAAAAAACACCTACCATATATATTCAATAAAATTCAGATAAGGTAAGTATTGTACATGCATAAGACATAATGCAAATTTGCATTACTCCTTAAATCGCCATACAGAGGAATAGCATAGGTGGTACTTAAGAAAATTAGAATGAAATATTTAGGGTATCTTATCATATCAAGAACTTCTCTTGCTCTTTGGCTCCTTTAGAAAAGACCTGGTCATCTTATTAAGGCAGTGTCATTCAGACACTGTTACAGTGTCTGAAATTCCATTATCAGAGATTCATTTCAGTGGTCTGGGAGGGGCAATTTAAAAGACTGTAATAAAAATGTGAAGACTTTAGGAAGAAGAGTACCTTGGCTTATATTAGTTAGAATTAATGAAATTATCACTTGACAGGACAGAGGCCAAAACATTGGAGTGATAATTAATACTAAGAATCCTGGGAGTCATAAGGTGGGAGAAACAGGCACTAAAAGAGGTTAGACGCATTTAATAGTCTTACTGAGTACACTATTTTGCTCACACATAAACCTGAATAAAAGAAACAGCGCTATAAACGTTGGCATAAAAGTGGTCTGCTGTTAAAGTTTTTGGTTAATTGATAGACCTATCTTTTCAGCTTAATACTTTAAAACAGTTTAATAAAATCTTAAATGTACAGTATTAATAAATACATTAAGAAGGAAAAGAAGGTCTCCTGGGGAGAGTCAAATTCCTTTGTCATTTTTACACTATTATTTTCAAGAAACACTGTAAGGCTTAACATGAGATTAGCATCAGAATCCAGGCAGGCCATTATATACTTTCTAAACATCCTCCAGGTGGTGCTTTCCTTGGTGGACTCCTGCGGCCCCCCACTGCCATTCTGGTTGGAGATGCTGTTTGAAATCAGGGCTCTTCTCTGCAGGCCATTTCTCAAGGAGAAATTAGCAAGCACGTAGCTAGAGACAGGCTACAGAATCTATTCAGTCTAACAAGGCAAGTATTGTGACTCCACTGACCAGATAAGTGGAGCAGTAAGGAGATTGAAGCTACATGAAAATATTTATTATTAAAACACATTTCAAGAGCTTCCTTTCTGCAGGGGATTGGTGATGAATGGAAGTACTTATGATTAAATTATGAAGCCTGCTCTTTTTGTAAACAAAGCTTGCTAGATGAAACTTAACCAGGGGGTGTCTGCCTCCATAATATGAGATCCTTTTCTATTTTATTTTGTCCTGGAATAAACGTTTATTTTCTTTGCAGGAAAAAAAAATGTCCTTAATGCAAGCCAATGGTCATTTTAATAAGCTACTTACAAGCTAACCACACATTCTTGTTCTGCTGTCCTGGTATCTTTATTAATAGCACAACATTTGCTCTTAAAAGCATCCTGATTCAGATTATTAATTATATGGTCACACAACTAATAAGCAGTCTCTGTAAATGATTTTGACTCAGTATGAATTTATACCAGCTTCACACCAGTAATAATCAATGAAACACTTCACTGATGATATCATTTGATTAGAGTGTTATCCTCACCAGGTTAAAACCATGCATCTCATCCATATGATGCCAGGGAAGAGTAAATGTATGTGAAGATCAAGTAATTTTCTTCTAACTAGGTTAAATTTCACATGCATTCAGGGACACTGAAACAGAATGTATGATTGTACATACACACCTTTTATTTGAAAACTTACCAGACATGTGAATCTGGGCAAGTTACTTTACATCTTTGAGTTTCAGTTTTCTCATGGTAGAATTGAGACAAGAAAGAGCTGAGTTATGATATAAACAAAAATCCTCACCTTTCTAAGGAGAGGCAGATAGACAAAAACCACTGAATTTGGAACCAGAAGATATTAGATAATGAATGATGCCATCACTTACCAGTTGTGAGACCTTGAGCAACTCATCTTAACCACTCTGAGCATTGGTTTTATTATCTGTAGAGACATTAAAAGTCTGAAGGTCTTTGCTCTTGCAAGAATATAACATATATACAGGGAGGACCCCCCCCAAAAGCAGTTTAGTTATAAAAATAATTGTATATTTATCCTTACATGTTTAAACTTCAGTTACCTTCAAAGTACTCTCCATTTGATGCAATACACATACTGAGATAGTTTTTCCACTACTCAAAACAGTTTTGAATGCATTAATTTTGATGCCTTTCAGTAATTATGTTGTTTTTGTTTCACGTCTTTCATACCAGAAAACATTTCCATTTGGGGAATTTTTTCATTGGGGATACAAAATATCATTACTGGGGGAGAGATTGGGTGAATGGTGAGGTGGGGCACAGGGTTATGCTGCTTTTGTTCAAAAAATGCTGAATACTCAGTGCCGTGTGGGCAGGTGCACTCATAAATCAGCCATCATGAAATGGGCAAATGAATTGAAAGAGTCTTGAAAAAAATTCACCAAAGCCAAACTCAGCCTCTCACAATACCAGCTCATACACTGATGCAGATGGGCTCTTAGAACACTCATGTAGCAGGAGAAGCCCTCCAGAATATAATTCTGAGTTTTTTGGGGTGTTCCCACCTCTTAGACAGTAATGGGATAGGGAAATTGGGTAACTGTACTTGATGCCCAGAGAGGACTACACATTAAAGTTACTTCAAAACTAAAGGGACTGTTAAGGCTTTGGGATGAGAGTTATTCTGTTGGAGTGGATGATTGCAAAGCAATTTTTGCCTTTTATAGAAAAGAATGAAATTTATTTTGGTACAGAGCTTTTTAAAAAAATTTTATTTAGTTATTTTTCAAGTACAGTTTTCTGTCTATTTCTCCCTTCCCAGCCCACCCTGCCCCGTGCTCCCCACCTCCCTCCCATTTCCACCCCCCTTAGTTATTGTCCCTGTGTCCTTTATACTTGTTCCTCTAAATCCCTCCCCGTTCTCCCCTTAAATTCCCTCCCCTCTCCCCTCTGGTTGCTGTCCCCCTGTTCTCTATTTCAGTGTCTTTGTTTTTATTTTACTTGCTTGTTTGTTTTGTTGTTTAGCTTCCTGTTAAAGGTGAGATCATATGGTATTTGTCTTTCAACACCTGGCTTATTTCACTCAGCATAATGCTTTCCAGTTCCATCCATGCTGTTGCAAAGGGTAGGAGCTCCTTCTTTCTCTCTGCTGCATAGAATTCCATTGTGTAAATGCACCATAATTTTTTGATCCATTCATTTACTGATGGGCATTACTTCTGAGATATTTATATGAATTTAGGTCCACATTTTTATACAGGAGCAATGAAGAGCCAAAACCAGACAATACAAGGAGCAGGAAATGTGTAAACTCTAAACTTCCCATTAATTTATATAAGGAAAAAAGTAACAATGATAATAATAAATAACAGCTATCACATAGTGCTTATACAACAGCACTTACTGGACTACAGTTCTAAATACAATTTAAGTAATATTCATACAGTAGTTTTTTCTTTTTAAAGCATTTTATTTATTTATTTTTTAGAGAGGAGAAAGAAGGGAGAAAGAGAAGGAAAGAACCGTTGATGTGAAAGAGACATTGATCAGTTGCCTCTCACATGCCACAAACCAGGGACCTGGCCTGTAACCCAGGCATGGGCCCTGACCGGGAATCAAACTGGCTAGCTTTTGGTTTGTAGGACAATGCCCAACCCACTGAGCCACAGCAGTCAGGGCCATACAGTAATATTTTTAATTAAGAAAGGTAATATTCTTATCTCCAATTTACAGATGGAAAAAAACTGAGAAATTAAGTCAGATCTTCCTGGTCGCACACCTAGTGAGTCATCAAACCAGGCATTAAACCTAAGTGCCTTTAAACTTCAGAGTCTTTTAACTTTATTTAGTGTCACCCCTTGAGACTGACTTCAGCTTTATGAAATTTATGCTGTAAAGTCTTATACTTGGTGAAATTTGCAATTATGTAAGTTCAAGGTTCATAGACGTACTATCAGACGCTCATTTCTGGAGCTTCTGAAACCAAATACCACACTACGGAATCATGTTTCCACCTACTGGATCTGACCATTGTCATTCTAGAAAGTAGTGAATTCTAGGCCTGCCAAAGGGTTAGATTCCAGACCAAGCGAAGACTAGGATGCCTTCTCTTTGGGCCTAGATGAGCCTGGAGTCTGGGGAGTGAATGTATTAGATCATTTATGGCAGTGACTTGACTACTGCCATTTGAAAACTTTTCAGAAGCTGGAGAAAAGGCCATCCTGGAGCAGGGAGTTGCGGTTGGGTTGGAGCTCATGGGCTCTAAGAGTAGTGAATTGGAATAGCAGTTGTATATAAATCTTCTGGCTGTGTTTCTGTTATTTCTAAACTGCAAGTAAATCTTTTCATCAGGCAAAACGTGGTCTCATTAGTTCTGTGGGAAGCAGGAGCATGTGTTCCAGAGGCCTCCTTGCGTAGCAGCAGAAGTGACCTGCAGAGGTCAGTGCTAGCTAAATGAAAAGCGGCCCCTCCAGTCACCCCTGGTTTTGGCAGGGGCAGCCCTGTAGGGGAAAAATGGGTTTCTGGACAGAGGACAATTTGGATTTGATTAGGATTACCATGAGGCACAATCTGAAAAATTCAGAAATTGCTTGGGGGACATTTAGTGGGGGCAGACCAGAGAGCTGGTGACATTTGGGTTACATAAAAACAGGAAAAGAAGTGAAATAGCCTAAGAAATAGTTTAAGAGCCTTACAGACGCTGGATTCAGTTTTTCTAAGACATAAGACTCTTAGAGAAGGAAAACGAATATTGGTTTCAGGACAGTGCCTGTGTGTCTTAATGACCCACTCTTCTATGTATGCCTAACACATAGACCTACCCCATCCTATATGAAGGGGTCTATTTAGGTAAGCTCTTCAAAATCCGTTATCGTTATCAATATTCACTATTGTTATCCATATGCACTTCACCCTCTCTGATGATTTGGTTATATTTACTACTAGGTGAGGAAAATTTCACTTGAATGTTGTTTTTTCTTCCTTCTTTATGTCTCCCATGTCATTTCAGTGCCATGGCCAAGGATCGGGAGGCATCAGGCCTAAACATCCTCTTTTGTTTCCTATTTTTACAAAAGAGGAGAAGAGCATCAGACTTGGTGAGCTTGGAGTTGGCCCAAGATTCTTCTCTTGGCTCTTGATAATGTGAGCTCCCTGATATTAGGAGACTCGTTCATTGTGTTTGAGGATGCAACCCCAGTGCTAAGGACTAATCACTTGATAAATGCATTGAGAAGTAAATGAATGTATGAATTAATGCTCATAACTTCTGCTTCATCTTCCCATGCAGCTATATTGGCAATTTAAACCTGAATAGCTTCTTCGAGAAGGTCCATTCCACTTGATATCTGCCTAGTATCTTTCTACTCTCACGTGTGTCTGCTGGGTTCTGCTAGACATTTCTGTCTTTTACAGCAAAAAGAGGTGAAAGTAGGAAAGCCATCCTCTTTTAAGCTACACTGCTTTGTAATGAACGTCAGCTGTTTGTGCCTGCTTAGCTCTCCCCCTCTTCCCCTTACTTCTGCACACCCCCTTTTCTAGGTAAGTGCCCTCTAGCAATTCCATACGCTTCTGATGCAATTGTCAGTCTCAGGGACATGTTCTTTTGCACACAGGGTTGGACACAGCACCCAAACTTGATCAATTGTATTTTTTCCTAGAAAAATTTCAATGTAGATATAAAGAGGTAGAATACAGTTCAAACCAAGTTATCTTAGAGTAGCCTCCTAGAGTAGAAATTCAGAAGCTCTTGTTAATATGATCCCTGCAGTTGCCCCAATTCCAATTTCTTGATCTTTCCAAGGTGTGATGATTCATATCTTCCTTCAGTTGTTAAAACTGTACCAATAAATCCCTTTTAGCCCCTCTGTAACTCAGTTAGAATAATTCTCTGTTGCATGTAACCAAATAACCTTAATTACTTGTCAAAATATTTCACCAGAAATGAAGAGACTAATCCACATAAGTCTGCCTAACAATGATGAGATACCTTGCTTACTACTTGTGATTATCTGACTCATTCAGACAGTCCAAGTGTCTAAAACAGTGCCTGGTATAGAAGTAAATATTCAATAAATATTTTACATGAGTGAATGAAAAAAGTGAATTATTTTCTTATAAGTATATTTTCCTGAGAAATTTCTTTGGGAAGTTACCATTGCTTGAAGAGTTTTAGGCCTCCCTGATCTTCCAGACAAGAACCATTTAAATAGTGCCTTCAAATTCTCACATTACTTCCAAAAATGTCATCTTCCTTTTGGGAAGGGTTCTGGGCTACAGCACCATTTAGCCAGTTTCACTCATGTCCCTCTATGTACTTCTGTTCTTGGCACTGATCACTGCACCGATCACTCACACCACAGTGGCAAAAGCCACTCCAGCCTCATGAAGGAAAAACACCTCCGGGTGCTTTTCCGAGAAGGGGACACAGGTAAAGCTGGCACTTAGAGCTTGGTAAATTTCTCTATAGCATATTATTACTTTCTTCTCTGCCTCACCTGGTAGTTTTGGTAATTATATTAGAGGCATGCAAAAACATGCCCTACATGCTTCTGCACATGCTCTGGCCAACCTGTTGGTCTATAATACTCCCTATCTCACACCCACACCCAATGCACTTGGCTATTGACAAAGCACTAGCTCCTGTGCTCCATTTCTTTTTTTTTTAAATTTATTTATTTATCTTTAGAGGGGAAGGGAAGGAGAGAGGGAGAGAAATATCCATGTATGTTTGCCTCTTGTGTGTCCCCTGCTGGGAACTGGCCTGCAACCTAGGCATGTGCCCTGACTGGGAATCGAACCGTGGTTGCTTGATTCCCAGGCCCGCGCTCAATCCACTGAGCCACACCAGCCAGGGCCCTGTGCTCCATTTCTGAGAGTGGAGGGCATCATTTACTCAGGTAGACTCACTTCCTACTCTCCCTGTTAATTAGGTGACTCCCTTAGGTATTGTTCTCAAATGCTACCCTTCATCATTCATGAGACTCAATTACTTCTGTTAGTCATTGCTCAGTGTTGTGCTTTTCAGCAGACTGAATACTGAGGGTGGTCAGGACCTCCCCTCTGTTCCTTGCTGTTCATGCATACCACCTAGCTCCTGTGTCTTCTATTGGCTTTCGTACTTTAACTGACCAACAGCATTGACCAGGAGACCTTCTGAAGACTTTTAAGTGTTCCATAACTGTCTATTAATTTAGTATCATATAGGAAAATGTTGTAGACCGCTCTGCCTAGTTATAGGAATTGTATCTCTACCCCTTGTGGCTAAGGGCGAGAGACCACCTTTGGAATGCCAGCCACAGGAGACAAAGCCTGTCTCTGGTAGCAAGCACTGCCTCAGTTCCTCCCCCTGCCCCCAGAGCTTGGTCGGAAGTCAATGATGGGTAAGACCCCTCACAGAGGGGGGCAACCTAAGCCAGACTCAATCACCTGGGAGGCCTTCATGGAAGGACTCAGGGGGCTGCAACAGAGAGCAATGGACTCTTGCCCCCCAACTTTGTCAAAGCCTGAGTCCCCATGTTCTCTGGGAGAAGTGCTTCCTGGCTCTAATCCCCTTAAGCCTGAATACCTGATGGGGTGGGGTGCAGCTCCTTGCCTGGCCAGGCGTGCACTGGGGAAAAATCTGGCACCACAAAGGCTTGCTGATTAACCTGTGAAATCTGCTCTGTTAAGAGTGCTTTCATTCATATGATAAGGGTCCGAGAGGAAATGAGTATGTCTCCCAAAGTTTCTGCAACTCTCTTCCTGACAGACACTCAGACTGAAACCCTCAGACCTCTTTGAAATGTTATCTACTGTTTGATCCTTGCCGCCCTGTATTCCTGTGTATTACAACCCAATAAAAGGCTATGGAAGAAGGCACTCAGGGTCTTTTTCTCCTTGGAGAAACTGGCTGCTGCTGGCCTCTTTCTCCCCAGAGAAACTGGCCACAGCCCACGCCTCCATCCCCAAACAGATCTCATCTTGTCTCAGATCTCATCTTGTCTCGGCTATATTTGCTCATTCACATGTGTCCCTGGCACCGGGGGGGGGGGGGACCTCTCGAAAGTGGTCGCCTCCACAAAATAGCAGAGGGAGCTGACCAGGAGACCTTTTGATAGAAGTATCATATCCTCCTGGAGCAGAGCTCATGAGAAAGGCTAGCAAGGTTTCCCAACAATAATTATACATGACCCTATAGAACTCCTTCATTTCCCTTTTCCCACACATACACACCCCCAAAATGCACCAGAATTCTGACTACAGCAGGTCCTAGAATAACATTGTTTCCTTCAGTGTTTTATTTTAACATGAGATGCTATGGAAACTTAACTCATTTTTATATTAATTAGCCAATGGTAAAATTATTATATGTTGCTTCACTTAAAATTAAGGTGGAGGAGAGTAATGGGCCAGGGGAAAATAAGAACAACTATAATTGAACAACAATAAAAAAGTTACAGAACTTATCTATGACATTGAGGACTTAACTGTATAGACTACTCCTTTTGCTCTTCAGAATCTCTCATTAGTATTCTACACATGGCTTACATTTTGAAGGATAATTCAAATTGACAATTACAAAGAACAAACTCCTTTCTAAGAAAAAGAATTTGGGAGAGGTTAGATTGCCAGGATAGGTAAGTTTGCTGAATTGAACATACTTTACACTTTTCTCAGGGCCACCAAATTGGTCAGACAATAGCAGACACTGACCTCTTAAAAGCAAAACAAAGTAGCTTCTTCTGAGCAAAGACATCAGCAGATCTCGAATGCACTGGATTTACAAAGTTGTAAGCCCCAACCAGCTTTAGAGCAGAGCAGGGAGAAGATCTCAGTGGGTGGGGCCTCTTCACCCATGACTTTGCATAATTACAGAGAAAAGTCTGGTTGCTGTGATACAGCTGGGAAGTGCACAGTACTTCTTTCAAAACTTCCTTGAGACACAAAATTCAGGCTTCCTGTTCCTTTGAACATTATCTAGCTCCCATAACCATCACCTAACCCTTCACCATACAATAGTTCAATTCTATCTGACTTCCAAGCCTTATCCTTTACATCTAACCCTTTTCCCAAAAGGAAAAGGAAAAGTAGTTTCCATGTTATATTTCATTTG
This sequence comes from Artibeus jamaicensis, assembly GCF_021234435.1. NCBI lineage: Eukaryota > Metazoa > Chordata > Mammalia > Chiroptera > Phyllostomidae > Artibeus > Artibeus jamaicensis. The sequence goes on from NW_026522036.1 coordinate 2,766,401, forward strand.
CTAAAGACAAATCACTCCAGCTAATGACATTAATCTTTTTGTTCCAGCTTGCAGATCAACAAACTTTCATTTTTTAACTCTTTCCTCAAATTAACACTGTTGGCCCTTTTGGTATCACTTTCTATATAGCAAACAGAACATGGTTATGTTCATGTAGCCAGCAAGGGCCTGAAGACTTTTAATCAGAAGTGTTTCTCTATAATAAGAGCATAATGTCACCCTTTCCAGATACTTTATGTTAAGGGTAATTGCTTTTAACATCAAGTACTAAGAGTGTAATAATAAGCACAAGTGAAAAATGGATTCACACCAGTCTTTAGCTTAAGTTGGGGGATAATGAGGAAGTCTGCGTCCTTTGACTCAGTAATGTAGTTGCCTGACATTTTTTATACACCAGCACTGAATGATATGCCCCACACAGCAAAATGGTTGTTCATTTGTTCTTGTTATGTATGATATTTTACTTATTAAAAGAACAGTGGTAAAGAATAAAGCAAATCACATGCTCAGGAAATTTGTCTAAATGCGGCATAGCAATCACATGTGCTTATCTTTTTACCCTCTCTGAAACCTCATTAAAATTACAGGATAAAAAACAAATTAAATCTAACTGATAAGGACAAAGAGAATAGAAAGATATGACCTAAGTTGAAAGAGAAAGATCTAAGGTCATGATACAGAAGCCAGCAAAGCAGAATAAAGGCAACTTTCCAGCACAGCACCTGTACTCCCAACATTACCTGCTGAAGACCGCTCTGGGAGGAAGGAGAGAGGGTAAGGTTAGAGAAAGATGGCAATTTGAAATTGTGACTATGTGTTGCAGCACTGGAAAGAAAATATTGGTAGCTGTTGAATGATATTTTAAAGTATATTAGAGGGAAATACCAGCTAATATAAATAAATTAAGGTAAGAAATACTAACTTCAGAAAAAATCAAAATAATTCAAGAAAATAAACAATTTAGTTGTTATAACTATACACATAACTGTAATACCCTAAGTCCTATCACTTTATTAAATAAAACCTAATAAAGAATAGTGAGATAATAGGAACAGCTGAAGTAGGATAGTGTAGGTATGCAAGTAATAGAACTTTCTCAAACACCATACAAGAAAAACAACAGGTAATAGAATCTACCTAGAGTAGATAATACCAGACATAGCAGAACACATGCATTTTTGAAGACAGAAAAGATGGGACTGTCTCTTGACTGTTGTTTTCGTAGAAGCATTTTGGTATTATTTTACTTCTTAAAATATGTATGTGTATTATTTAATAAAAATTAAATTGAAAAACAACAAAGCAGATATTGATTAATTACATTTCAAGCCAATTTGTAAAGAAAGATGTTTCTTGTGATGACACATGCCAGCATTATAGACTTTTAAATCAATCTGCTAATGATTTTTTTACAACTCTAATAATTTATGGTCTCTAATTAGGGAGCACAAAATTATGTGCCAAAAAAAGACTTATTAATGTAGACAGCTTGGAGCTAGGGAGCAAAAACATGGTACATGACTTCCCTGTTTATCATTAAGATTTTACAGACTTAGTTTAGATTAATTTTTAAATGAAAAAATATATAATATTTGCAAAATTTTGTTTTCCTAAAATATCATTGATACTTAGCCAAATATATTGACCATAACTAAACAGTTTTATAATTTGAAAATTCATTCATATCAAGTATAGAATATTTCAATCACAAGAGAAAGTTTCCTCATGAACCCTTCAGAGACAAACACTGTTAAGATATCTGTCACCAAAGATTAGTTTATCCATTCTAAAACTTTAAAAGTGAAAAATTGTAAGATATATACACTTTTATGTATGAATTATCTTGTTCATTACTGTGTGACATATGCATCCACATTGCTAAGCATATCAGCAGTTCATCCCTTTTGTTTCTGAGTATTATCACTTTGTGTGAATACACCTTAATGTTACTCATTCTCTTGATGATTGACATTTGGATTATTGCTATTTTCTAAATACTCTGAAAAAATGTCTATGAATGTTTGGGTTCAAGCCTTTTTGTAGACATATATTTTTATTTATCAGTAGAAAATACACATGAGAGGAATTGCTAGATTGTGATATAGGTGCATGTATGACTTCATAAGAAACTATCAGAGTTCGGGCCAAGATGGAGGCATAGGTAGGAACCCTTCACTTCCTCACACAACCAAAAGGATTTTAGACAACTAAAATCTAAATAGTTTTTAGATTTTACCAATGTGAAATTGATAAACAACCAAAATTACCAGAAAATCAAACTGTGTGGAGATCTGACAACCAAGGAATTAAAAAAACAGTCAGTCAGAACAACCAGACCTGTAAGAACCTGCATCGAGGTGGCAAACCACACAGGTGGGCACGGCTGAACAGGAAGCTGAGAGTCAGAGCTGACTGAACTATGGTGGTTGCCTCGGTGGGAGAAACTCCCAGTCTCACAAGAAAGTTTCTTGGAAAGTGGGCTAGAGACAAGCAGGCGAGCTGCACTGTTCCCTCTCTGGCCCCTTCCCCACAGGCATCCCCCAGCACAGCAAACAAGGAGGGTTGCCTGCCCTGCTGAATACCTAAGGCCCTGCCCCCTTACAATGTATCAGGTGTACCAAGACAAAGAAATATGGCACAAATGAAAGAACAGAGCAAAGCTTCAGAAAGAGAGCTAAGCAATGTGGAAATAGCCAACCTATCTGATGGAGAATTTAAAGCCCTGGTAATCAAAATTCTCACAGATCTGATTGAGCTTGGTTGAAAAATGAAAAAACAAGTGAAAGATACCCAAAATGAAATAAAGCAAAATTTTCAGGGAACCAACAGTGACAGGAAGGAAAACAGGATTAAATCAATAATTTGGAATAAAAGGAAGAAATAAACATTCAGCTGGAACAGAATGAAGAAACAAGAATTCAAAAAAGTGAAGAGAGGCTAAGATATCTCCGGGACAACCTGAAACATCCGAATTATAATATCCAATATCCAGTATCTGGTGCCAGTATCCCAATTATATGGCTGCCAGAAGGAGAAGAACAACAGCAAGAAATTGAAAACTTATTTGAACAAATAATGAAGGAAAACTTCCCCAATCTGGCAAAGGAAATAGAATTCCAGGAAGTCCAGGAAGCCCAGAGAGTCCCAAAGAAGTTGGACCCAAAGGTGTGTTCTTTGTGTGTTCAACGAACACACCAAAGTACATCATCATCAAGTTACCCAAGATTAAAGATAAAGAGAGAATCTTAAAAGCAGCAAGAGGAAAAGAGGGAGTTACATACAAAGGAGTTCCCATAAGGCTATCAGCTGATTGCTCAATAGAAACTTTTCAGGCAAGGAGGGGCTGGAAGGAAGTATTAGAAGTCATGAAAGTCAAGGACCTACATCGAAGAATACTCCCTCTTGTCTAGACCTTATCTAGCAAAGCTTTCATTTAGAATGGAAGGGCAGGTAAAGTGTTTCGCAGATAAGGTCAAGTTAAAGGAGTTCATCACCAAGCCATTATATGTGAAATGTTAAAGGAACTGACCTAAGAAAAAGAAGATAAAAAATATGAACAGTAAAATGACAGCAAACTCACAACTATCAGCAAATGAACCTAAAATAAAAGACAAACAATGAAAACAAAAACTAAGCAAACAACTGGAACATGAACAGAATCAGAGAAATGGAAATGAAAAAAATCAGAGAAATTTACATCACATGGAAAGATTTCAGTGGGGAGAAGGAAGAAAGAAATGGGGGGAAAGGTACAGGGAAGAAGAAGCATAATTGATAGGCATAAAATAGATGGGGAGAGGTAAAAAATGGTATAGGAAAGAAAGAACTTAAAAAATTTATATGTACAATTCATGGGCATGAACGAAGGGGGAGGTAATGCTAGAGGCTTGGTGGGTACAGGGCAGAGGGGGATAAAGAGGGAGAAATTGGAAAAACTGCAATGGCATAATCAATAAAATATACTTTAAAAAACTATCAATATTTTTTTCACCGATCAATGTATGAAAATCTGAGTTTGTATTACATCGTAAAAATTTGGTAATATCAGGGTTTAGTATTTTATTTCATTTTTTATTTTATATTTTATTTTGTCTTGGCAATAACTGTATGGTATCTCATTGATATTAATTTGGATCTTCCCAGTGACTCATGAACCCTTTTTTGTGAATTTTTGCCATTTACGTAAAGTGCTTTGTGAAGTATCTAGTGAAATGTTTATCTGCTTTTTAATAGTGTTTAATATTTACATTTAGGAGGGCTTGTTTTGTATCCTCTCAACCCAAGCCTGTTATATATACATAATAGGAATGTGTGTTTCAGTTTTTGGTTTGCCTACATTCCATTTTATTAAACAATGTTTTTATGTATTAATTGTAAATGATATCTAATTTATTATATTTATGGGCATTTTTGTCCTGTATATAAAATAGTTGCCTACCCCAAGGTCTAAAAGGTTACCTATGATTTCTTCTAAAAACTTCATAATTTTAGACTTCTAGGCTATGATTATAAACTATCTCATATTAACATTCTATATTGCATGGTCGTGATTGAGATTATTGACTATAAGGCATTCCAGAACATTTTAAAGAATCATTTGTTGAAGTTGAAAGACCAAAATTTATACCTAATAACTTTATGCTTTCTGATATTTCAATTGTATATTTTTGCTGCATTATTAAGACATGATTAACAAGTAAAAACTACACTTATTTGAAAGGTAAGTTTGAGAAGTTTCAACACATATATACACCCATGAAAATGTCACCACAATCAAGTTAATTAATGTGTCTCTAAGACCCCAACTTTCTCTGGGGGTCCCTTTTACTAAGCACACCTAATCTCACCACAGTGCCCCCAGGCAAGCATTGATTTTCTTTGGGTCACTATAGATATTTTACACCTTCCTAGAAATTTGGATAAATCTAATCATTAAAAACTCAATATACTTTTGGGAGGGTCTGTCTTCTTCCACCCAGCACAATTATGTGGGGATTTATTTATTATCTGTTTGTATCAGTAGTTTCCTTTTATTGTTGATAATTTTCCATTGTATGAATGCACCATAGTTTATCAATTTACCAGTTGATGGACATTTGTGATGTTTTCAGGTTTTTACTATTATGAATAAATTTGAAGTGTACATTAACATACATGTTGTTGTTTGGACACATTCTTTCAATTTTTCTTAGTGAACAGCCTGCATCATATGCTTATATCTCAAGATGACATGTATATATGCTTGTATCTCAAGATGATCTACCTATTCTGCTCTTGCTTTGCTCTGGCTATAGCCCTTGTAGGAGCAACATAATGGTTAAAAGCACAGGCTTTGCAAACAGACAAACCAAATTCAAATCCCAATTGTGCCATCTTAGACAAGTTAATTAGCTTTACTTTCCTCTTTGTAAAGTGTAAATAATACTAATGCCCATCTCATGGGGTCATGATGAGAACTAAATGAAATAATGCATACAAGCTATATAGCACCACTGTCTAGTGTATGTATGGGCACTTTATTAAATAGTCATTGTTGTTATTATTATTATTATTATTATTATTATCCTTAAGGCATTGTCATTATAACTTTCACAATTGCATTACAGAAAAAATGAGATTCACCTGTGAGTAACTGGGATAGGATCTCTGAAATTATTTTTTAAATTATATCAAGAAACACAGGCTGTAGTCTGTAGGGAAGGTTACGGATTGGCAGAGTCCCAGATCCAGTTCTTACTGGTCTTAAGAAAGTTCAAAACTGTTTTTGAAAGCAGCCATACCATTTTACATCCTTACCAACAGTGTCTGAGAGTTCCTGTTGAATATGTGAATGAATATATCACCTTGCAATACTCAGGGCGGTCAATCCTTTTCATTTTAGCCATACTAAAGATGTATAGGGGCATCTCATTGTTTTCGTAATTTTCATTTTCACAATGACTAGTTAGGTTGAGATACTTTCCTGTGCTTATTTGCCATCCTCTCTCCTTTGTCAGTCTTCAAATACCACATTGCCTAATTACTATAACTTTAAAACATTTAAAAGTCAGATTCTATAAATGTTTAAAATTTATTCTTCATTTTCAACAATATTTTTGTAACTCCAGTTCTTTTCATTTTTACATTTTTAAAAAATCTGCTTAGATTTTCATTGGCACTGTTTTAAATCTTGATCAGTTTGTAGAAAATTATTGATTTTTCTGACCCCTGGACATGATATATAACTCTATATTACTTAGGGGGTTTTAGTACTTCTCAGTAATATTTTGTTTTGTTCACCCTATAGGTTTGCCTCTGGACTGATTTATACCAAGGAATTTTTTATTTTTATGGCATTGTAAATAGTATTAATTTATTTTTATCTCAATTACTGATTGTCAAATGCTACTATATGTAGAACATATTTGAATTTGTTTAATGATCTTGCATGATGCAATCTAACCAAATTCACTTACTTAGTTTCCATAAGATTTTTCTACATAGATGATCCTGTTGTCTTCTAACAAAGGTAGTTTTCTTCTTCCTATTCAACCAAGGTGCTTTTATTTTTCATGCTTGCGTTATTGCACCAGCCCAAACTTGGGAAAAATATTGGTTTCTTTGCCTTCTTTCTGATCTTTGGAGAAGATAACCAGTCGGCTGTAGGTTTTTCATAAGTGTACTTTCTCAGGTTTTACCTTATATTTCTAGTTTGTTGTGTTCTTATTAAGAGTAGAATGTTAGATTTTGTTACGTTTTTTTTTCTGCATCTATTTAAATAATCATTTTTCTTTTTCAGTTTAATATGATAGGAATTACATTTATTGATTTTTCAAATGATAATCAAATCTTTAAATTTATGAAAAATCTTACTTCATAATGGTTTTATCTTTGATATATTGTTGAAATCAATTTATTAAACAGGCTAAGAATTTTTACAGCTATGTTTATGAAAGCTATAGGTCTGTAGATTTGGGCTTTTTTCATAATGCTGATCTCGTAAAGAGTAGAAAAAAATCCTGTATCTTCAATTTTCTATTGAAATTTTTAAGATTGGTATTTTTTTAAATATTAGGTAAAAATTCCCAACTGCTGCCATTTCGACCTTCAATATCGTTAGTAGCTATAGAGCTCTTCAGGTTAGATATTTCTTCTTGAGTGAATTTGTTAATTACTGTCTCTCCAGAAATTTGTCTGCTTCATTTAGGTTGCTAAAATTATTGGCAAAAGTTGCCATACTATTATCTGTAATCCCTTCATATGTGAAGACTATGTCGTGATATAGCCCCAGTAATTTCTTTCTTTTTAGGGTTAGTCCATATTATTTTTAATTAAGGTAAAACTTACATACAGTGAAATGGGGGAATATTAAATGCAAAATTCAGCTAGTTTCCATAAGGGTAATCACCACCCAACCAAAACATAAACATTACCATCAGCTGAGAATTTCCTTGGGCTCCCTTTGTAATCAATCCACATCCCCATAGGCAGCCTCTGTTCTGATTCGTTGCAACAGGTTAGATTTGTCTGTCTTAAATGTCAAATAACTGGATGCATACAGTATGTACTATTTGGGCCTGGTTTCTTTTACTAAATCCGTTGTTGCATGCGTCTTTAATTTGTTCTTTTGTTATTTTCTGAGCAGCATTTCATTGTATTCTGTATCACGAATTTCTATCTGTTCACCTACTGACAGACATTTGAGATGTTTTCAATTTGGGGCTATTAGGAATGAAACTATTATGGACATTATTGTACAAGTCTTTTATTAGTAATTTGTGTCTTTTATTTTTTGTCATGATCAATGTGCCAAGAGGTTGGTCAGTTTTATCGATCATCTTAAAAAAATACCTCGTAGTTTAATAGATTTATTCAATCTTTTCAATTTGTGGTCTGCCTTCCCTTATTTCCTTTTCCTGATTAATCTATGTGTTGTTGGGTTTTGTCAAATAATTTTTCTACATCTACTTAGATTATGGAGAGACTGATATTAAAAAAAGATTTTACAAAACATTTTAAATTTCAGCTTTATATTTTCTGATAAGGGAAAGTGCATATTTCTATGAGTGTGTCTAACAGGAAGCCTGAAATTGCTCTTTTCCATTTCAATAAATATAAAACTCTTTCAAATTTAGAGAACTCTTCTGAAAGTTCTACTCATCTTAAGGGGACCTTTTTGTTAGTTCCATTACTGGCATTGTATATTTGAGAGTTTATGTCAATTAGCAGAAACGGCCAGAACAGAGAGATCAAACAATCTACAGCTGAGTCAGAAAGTACTTACGAACTGTTTCCTGTTTTCTAACTATGTGCTAGGCATCACTGCACACTCTAAATATGGAAAGCTATATAAAGTAGTAAAAGTAAGTGACAGCCAGAGTGACACAGTTTCAAAGGGGACAGGGGAAGGGTGTATATGAGATGGAGTGGGTGCTTAGTTTCATTTCATTGTTCTAGAATGAGAAATCTTGATTATGTTTACAGGCTGATGGTGAAGAGCTAATAAACAAAAATGTTGAAAACTTGGGAGAAAGAGTATATAGTTAATTGAGTATTTGTGATTTTTTAATAACAAAATACAGCACAAAGCCCGAGGGATTATTTTTGGATTCTTACTTCTTCCACGAGTTTCTACGAACAAATTATCTAATGTGTTGCAAATTTAGCCCAAGAAACTATCAGGAATGATAAGGGTCCCATTCAAGAATAAATATTTTTTATTGTTGCCGATCTCCTTTTAAATATTTTTATTTCAAAATAAGCTCACACTTGCTGCTTAAAAATATGCAGCAAAAAGTGATAGGCAATACTAATGTTAAATGTGAAAGCCATCCCAATCATACCCTTAGAGTTAACTTAAGCTAACAATTTATTTGTCTCCAGACAATCTTCCATCCCAAATATAAACTTTGAATTGAAAATAATATAACCAATAACATTTTATGCTTGCTTATTAGTTTCAAGAAAATGCTGAGGTCACAGAATAGCAAGACACTACTCATTGACAAGGCTGAGTACCAATGAGGTCAGTGGCTTTCACCATCAAAATGGAAATAGAAACAAAAGCACAGTTTAATGAGAGTATTCTGTAAGTCACCGGGCTCCCAAATTCCAGCCCCAGCTCTGTCACTGATTTTTCTGGACAACATTTTGTTAGTCACCTGTTCTCCTTTGTCTCGATTTCCTCTTTTGTAAAATGAGTGGAATTGTCTGGTTGACCACAATAACCAATTTTAATGATTGATAGATTTTAGAAATTTCATTACTTCAAGTTAATATATTGGGTTATAACTTTCATAGGTTTGGGTTTGATTAGAAATAGTGCTTTCAAATGTAGTGATCCTAGACAATAAAAAATTCAATGACATTTGCCCCAAACAATGCATTAAAGGAACTAAACATAACAATGGTATATAATTCAGTTTCACTAACAATATAAGTAATAGCTCTACAAAAAAACCTTGTAATTGGCTGTAAAACTTTTAAAGGTATTTTGAAGATTTAAAAGATTTTAATATAATTTGTGTAATCAATTTTCATAATTTTAATAAGCTATGCAGTAAGAAGTAAGTACTCTCCCATTTTGAAGATGACCAAAAATAGATTGGATTGTTATTATAATGAAAGTCATCTTAAATCACATTTTTTTGCAAAACACAAGTAGCAAAAAGTTACATCGTTGTTTTTTTTTTAAGATTTTATTTATTTAGTTTTAGAGAGAGGGGGAGAGAGGGAGAATGAGAGGGGGAGAAATATTGATGTGTGGTTGCCTCTTGAATACCCCCAGTGGGGACCCAGCCCCCAACCCAGGCATGTGCCCTGACTGGGAATCAAACAAGCAGCCCTTTGGTTTGCAGGAGGGCACTCAATCCACTGAGCCACACCAGCCAGGACCAAAATTTTTTAAAGCTTGTAGTATTTTACTGATATTTTTTCTTTGTAACTACATGATTTATCACAGTTTAGATATAGTTCCAGAATAATAATTTATTCAGGCATTCATTTAACAAACATTTATAAAGTGCCAATTAAAACATTTAACATTTAGACTCACCTTTCTAAGCTGATTTTTATGCAAATACATGGTCCCAAAGTATTTAAGATGCAAATGGATACTCTTGCTCTCTTGGCTGACAAATGAAGAGGAATTAAAAAATCAATTAGAGAAATGAAGCTATTGTTTGAAAAATCAGATGCAAAAAATTACCAAACTATTATTTTTAAAATAATGTACCTACCTAATCAAGTTTCATTTGTTTGGTACTCACAAACTTACTGCTAATTATTATTTTAGGCTTATAATTGGCACTTATAATGTCAACTATCTTGTTAAATATATGCATGTCTTAAATTGTAAATTATTATTCATGAAATTTAGGTAATGTTTATTGAGCATTTATCATGTGCCCATTAATATTCAGAAAGATAGCAGTGTAATGATGAAACATGCACGTGGAAATGTATGTATATGTGCTTCAACAAGCTCACAATCCTTAAATGGGAGAGGCTATCAAAAACATTTTATCATGAAATGACTGCTACAAGGAGCAAAGATTTTTGTGGGGAGCATAATGAAGAGAGTAATTAATGTCAGGGGAAGCAAGTAGTTTTATACCATGGGTATGTCTAATATTAGATCTACAGCCATAACTACAACTTCATTAAATACAGGTGATGAGATAGAAGAGCATCCTGAGAATGGGGAATTATATATAACTGTGGGGAAGATGAAGATGGCTTCTTGGTTGGGAAATTATAGGTAGTCTAACCAAACTCAGGCAAAAAGTATATTATCTTATGAGAAAGGGCCTGGGCCATTAAATGGGGTCCAATGTGGAAGTATCTTTGTTACCGAACAACAAGAGGTCCGAGGGAGGGGCAATACAATATTTGGCCCACTTAGGGATGCCCAAAACTGCTATACAACAGGGGCCCCTCCCAAAAACAAAATACTAAAATCTACTGGGCCCTTCTGTCCGCCGCCAATTGGAAAGACATCTCTTAATGCCAGAGATTTGTGAAAAGGAAACAAAATGTTTATTTAATGCTATTCAGGCCTAATGCCACCACTAAAATATCAAAGTCCTTTAGGGTATACACCTACACCCACACAGCACTCCCTTCTCCCACTGTCCCAACTCCGGGTACCATAAATCAGGAAAAGAACACCCGTCTGTTTTTCAGGCCACTGGCACCATCAGCTGTGTCACTGTGGAGGCAGGATCTCTAGTTAACCCAAAGTACTGTGGTACCTTCTCACAGTCCACTGGCAAGAGTTCTTTTGTACCAAGTTCCAGTCAAAGTCTCTCCTGCTTTCCAGGCCATGCGGCCAAAGGCACCCCAAAGCCGCATGGGCCTCTTCTACCAGAGCTGCAGGTGTTCGCACTCCACCAAAAGTATGTGGCTTTCTTCTTCACCTGGCTGCAGGGATCTCCATTCTGGCAAAGCTGCGTGGTTTTTCCCTTTCACCTGGGAGGAGGGGGTCCGCACTCTGCCAAAATCATGTGGCTTCCTCTTTTCACCTCACTAAGAGGGGGTCCTCACTCTGCTGAAACCGCGTGGCTCTCCCTTCAATAGCTGCCACATCCTCACTCTGCCCCAAACCGCGTGGCTCTCTCCTCAACTGGGCAGTTATCCCCTCATGTCCCGGAGCCAGTCTTTTCCAACTTTTCCAAGCTCTCACACAGACACTCTCCCTCAGGGGCTCAGCCCCTAGTTACATTCTGGGTAGAAGCCACTCCCTTCTTCCTGGCCCAACACTTGGCCACAACTATTTAACATATCTATGAAACCAGTTAAAGGTTATAGATATGTTAAATAATCATTCCAGAGGTTAGCTGCAAAACTGTTGCTATGCAAAACAACTCTCAATGGCCCTGCTCCATTTGCCCCTTCCCCCTGGGGGGTGGGCGGGTAAGGACATCTTATATGTCTCTCCAATATTCCTATACACTTTGAATTCTGGACACCATTCCAGATCTTTTTTGGCCCCCCCCCCTTGGCTGCACCCTGTATCATTGTTACACTGGAAGACAAGTGTCTAGTTCTTTTGTATTATTGCAATTTACAAGACAAGAAATTCCATTTTCAAGCCATGCAGAAGCTTTTTATTTTGATAAGATCTCATTTGTTTATTCTTTCCTTTTTGTCCCTTGCTCTAAGGGACATATCAATGAAAATGTTGCTGCATGAATATCTAGATTTTCATGCCTAAAAGAGAACCAACTTTATGGGAAAACATATTTGCCAATGATACCTCAGACAAGGATTTAATCTACAAAATATACAAAGAACTTACACAACTCCACTCTAAGAAGACAAGCAACCCCATTAAAAAGTGGGCAAAGGACTTGAACAGACATTTCTCCAAGAAGGACATACAGAAGATCCAGAGACACATGAAAAGATGCTCAATATCGCTAGCTATCAGAGAGATGCAAATTAAAACCACAATGAGATACCACTTCACACCCTTCAGAATGGCCATCATAAACAAATCAACAAACAAGTGTTGGCGAGGTTGTGGAGGAAAGAGAACTCCAGTGCACTGTTGGTGGGAACGCAGACTGGTGCAGCCACTGTGGAAAACAGTATGGAATTTCCTCAGAAAACTAAAAAGGATCTGCCTTTTGACCTGGCAATTCCACTGCTAGGATTATATCCTAAGAACCCTGAGACACTAATCCAAAAGAACCTATGTACCCCAATGTTCATAGCAGCACAATTTATACTAGCCAAGTGTTGGAAGCAACCTACCTGCCCATCAGTAAATGAGCGGATCAAAAAACTATGCTACATTTACACAGTGGAATTCCATGCAGTAGAAAGAAGGAGTTCCTACCCTTTGCAACAGCATGGATGGAACTGGAAAGCATTATCCAAAGCAAAATAAGCCAGGTGTTGAAAGACAAATACCATATGATCTCACCTTTAACAGGAACCTAATCAACAAAGCAAACAAGCAAGCAAAATATAACCAAAGACACTGAAACAGAGAACAGGGGGACAGTGACCAGAGGGGAGAGAGGAGGGAATTTCAGGGGAAAAGGGCAAAGGTTTGCAGGAACAAGTATAAAGGACTCATGAGCAAAACTAGGGGGGTGCAAATGGGAGAGAGGTGCAAAACTCGGGAGGTGGAGAGGGCTAGGGGGTGGGCTGGGACGGGTGTAAAAGGCAGAAAACTGTAATCAAGCAATAATTAAAATAAAAATAAATTTCTTTTTTAAAAACTGAAGAACTAATTACAAGAACAACTCTGAGCATTTGACTGTGATTCTTCTTCAGTCACAGTTTGCATAGTTCACAGAACACCCAGAGTCCCTTAATGCCTTCTCTACATTATCTTTCTTGAGTTTCATTTTCTCCTTTTGAAGATCACAGCGATTTGCATAATAGGCTGCCTGTCGTAAGAAGAAGGAGTGTGATAGCAAAGTAGATTGTCTCAACTCCCATTGAAACTGAGAGTCTTAATAAAAGAAAAATGAAGAGAAATAAAAAATTAACTTTGGAGAACAGAAATAGTATCAGTTAAATCTCACTAGAGGCAAATTTCACCATCAGAATGACATTTGAAAATGTTTCTATTTGTGAATTTATGCTAATGTTTCTTTTGGTCACATAGTTCTGGGGCCAATTTAAATTTTTTTCTCTATCGACATGTCCCTTTTCTCTTAGGGCTGGCAAGCAGAGCAGTACATAATACTAGAGATGTTAAAATATGCCAAGGTCCATATAATGGAACATAAATCATGCCTATGTAATATCAGGTATGTCAAAGTTTTGTTTTAGCATATAATAACCACTGATTTATCCCTAAAGTTTTAGTTCTTGAAATATCAGAAACAAAGTTAGCAATATTCTTTTATGGTTCAAGCTACAAGAGCCGTGCTTCCTAACGTTATATGTACTATCCCAACAGATAAAGTATGGAATTTATTTATTCAGAAATGGAAGGCATTTATCAATAGTGTACCCACGCAGTGTACCAGGGAGAAGAAACACACTGTGGAGATTTCAATAGAAGTGTCAAACAACCAGCCCAGTTTGTAAATAGACTTCTTTCTAGCAATGAAATTATTTGCATATTAAAAAACACTAAAAGATTTGGCATCAGACACATTGAAGTAAGCACCCCACCAGCACTCTGTTAATAATTCTGTGGCCTTGGACAAATTACTCATCACTCCTAGTCTCAGTTAACTTATCCATAACATGGGGAAAATATATCTAAACCTCAGAGTTAGTCTAAGAAACCAGAAAAATATAACATATAGGAATCACAAAGCAGTCTACATATTCAAATATTTAGAATTAACAGCAAGAGGAACAGTTTCATCGCTTTAACCTTTAAAGTGACAAATATCCAAAGAGCAATTCTGTAACTTGAGTGTTGAGTTTTCCTTTTGAGTCATACTCTAGAATGTTAGGCTTTATTATTTCAAGTTATTTCTATTACATCGCGGGTTCCTCCAATGACAACTGGCACAACTTTGGATTCTGCTGGTATTCACCTGCCCAAGTAATAGAATGCAGCCATTCATCCAGCATTCCTTGTCATAGGACTCTATGCAGATTAACTGTGAAACACACTCTGAAACAAGAGAGAAAGGGGACTTTTTCAAAGCGAGGTGGTGCTGCCCAAATGTGTAGTCTGCACACAGTTTAATGACCAGTTTCTCATGCCATGAATCCTGTGATGGTGGAAAGTCTCTTTCCTCTGGGCTGTCTCCACAGCCGCACTCACCCCTGCTAACAACTCTCTTCCCTGACAAGTATTTGGTTTCTGAGACAGTCACAGGGAGTTAGCAAATGACTGCTATGTGCAGTCATTTTTGCAGACAAGCTCCTCATCTGCAGAAGCAGGTGATATTAAAGGCACTGAGACCTGGTTGCATTATAAGTGACTGGCTTTGTTGGAGTTTGAAAGATTCTGCATGCAAACACACGTAGTATAAAAAGACCAGGGCCAAAAGAAAGGATCAAATTGTCAGCATAGTCTTGGAGCAAGAGATGGAGACATCTTAAATATATTAATGTTATATACATATACACAGAGATGTAAGAACCACCATATTATTACACTATCATATGTTGTTCTGAAAAATAGTTATGTGCATACACACATATAACTAAACAGATAATTCTAAACTAACCCTGTGGTTCACCAATATTGACCCCATATAGTGATACATAGAGTTCTTACTTAAGGCACAACATACAAAAGCATATTAACCATGAATAAAATATACAGAGAGAACCGTCATACAAGCCTATAGGTAATGCTTTACACAAACTTATATTTAATGTCTATGTGAATATATCTAATCAAATGCCACAAAAAGTGATGAAATATTTTGATAGAATAAACATTCTAACAAACACCATTTTGAGATACTGCATTTTGTCAAGTGGTAGTCTGATGCTTCTTTTTAATCATTTCTCACTCTCTTCATATGAAATCTGTTTTTATTATGTCTACAATTTCACTCAAAAACATGGTGTTATCCCCTGTGACTGATACATAGCCATTCTGCCCTTTCTCAAATTGTTCTTCCAAATCTATGCCTTTCTTGGAGCTTCTTAGGACTGACCTCTGCAGTGATGACTTAATACTGCTTTGGGGCTCACCGAGACAGCGAGATTCTTAAAGCAGAGAGCTTATCTATGACAAATTATAAAAAAAACATACTGTCTTTTAGAGCGAAATATAAAATAACCTACCCAAAATGTACTGGAAAATGGTACCATGCAATGCTTTGGAATGCAGGCTATGGGAGATGGTCCTAGGCTTAAAGTGGCTCTGCCACTTACTAACTGGCTGCCTGAACTTATGAAAATTGCTAACTACTCCAGGTTCATTTCATCATTAGGAAAGGAGAGTTTAATAATAACTGCTCTGTAGGATGGATTTGAAGACTAAGTGATGCATTTAAAACACTTTTCGTAATGCTTGAAACAAAGGAATTTCTTAGTAAACATCAGCCATTATTGTTACTACTTTAAAATTAGTATCTGCAAAATGAGGTAACTCTTGTGCAATTCTATCTAAGGATATACCTCTTGCATATGTAGATTTAATGACCTCCAAGATATATTGTGTCAGAATGTGGGATGCTGATTTTATCACAGTCTGTTCATAGATAAACCTTGCTGGGTATAATTCTTCCATGTGATTGACAGCAGTATGTATGATAGAATGATATGCAACTACAGATGTTCTATTTCAAGCAATTAAAGGCATGAACCCCATACTAAGTGGATCCCTTCCAGATATGCTGACACAGCATAAGAAAAATAATCCACATTCTTTTTTTTTTCAAGCAAAATGTCAGTCCTTTTAAATTTCTCAGACATCAGCAGGATGTTTGCTTTGTGAAGAGTTACTACCACTTGTCAGCAGAAGCAGGGAGATGCAGTGTCTGCTTTGCTTTCCATTCAAACCATATGCACTTGCAAAGAGAGCACCATAAAAATATGTACATATACACAAAATACCACATTTTATGGAGTTTTCGTCTAGAAAATTGTTTTCCCTGTGTAGTACCATGAGTACAGTATACAAAGCATTAGCTGACTTAATGAACAATTTTCTGTCAGAAATAATAATCCTATTTGGAAAGAGGAAGAATGAAGGGAAAGAGGAAGAAAGCAGTTGTATATCCTTTATTGTTGTCTGGTAGGATGTCCAAGTGTTTAAGTGTGTGAATGTGTGCTCCGGCCCGCGGAGCAGTCAACTGGGGCTCGACCACCTACCTAGAACAAATGGGTTGGGGGTACAAGAGGCGCGAAGAATGGCAGCAAGACTGATCAAGCTGCAAACTTTATTTTTCCCAACTGGGTATATATATAGGGGGGGAGGGAGAGGAAGAAGATTAGGTTGCTTGCTATTGGCTAGCTTGAGACAAAGAAGGGCCCGCTTATTGGTTACTTGAGTGCAACTGGTACTCGTGGACACCTCATGTGCCTGTAGCTGATTGGCTTGTGGAGCGCATGCACACCTCATCTGCCTGTAGCCGATTGGCTCGTGGAGCGCACAGGTTCCTGTAATCAACGCAATGTTTTTAGCTAGAAGCCAGGTGTAAGGTTCCCAACAAATGTGTGTGTGTGTGTGTGAAATAAGGCACCTTTACCTACACCTTGATAAAGCACTGCATACGTCTTTGAAATCTTTCTTCATGTTACTCCTCCTCCTCCGTTTCGCATTGCTCATTGAAACTTACGTCAAATGAATCATTGCATGAGAACATGATTTGAGCAGAATAAACCCCACTAGGTTTAAAACATGCCTAATTTGTTTTTGGTGGTGAAAAAGCACTCACAAAAACAGCACCCTTTATATTTTATTTTGGATTCTAAACACACAGACTACAAAGGTTTTAAAAATCTAATTTCGTACATGCACAGTATGGAAATCTGTCTATTTAATGTGTTTGCTTACTTGATAATTTTGCTTCCTACACTCTTGCACATACATTAATTCCTTGAAACATCACCATAGTTAGCAGGATCTAAAATTCTTTTCCCCCATTTGGATAATGTGGGATATTGGTATTTTGTTTATTTTTTATAAAGCTCACTTAAATTACTTGACCATAGCTATGGGATAGAGACATGAAAATTCTACCTCCTGGAACGCTTAAACGTGTTTTTGCTGAATTCATCCTGGTTTCTCTTAATGTATCAACCCCCCCCATATAGTCTTTGCTTCTGAAAGTTGATGCCATTGCCTAAACGGCTAGAGAAGGTGATTTGTCCAAGTCTCTACATTGGCAGGCAATTTGAAAAACTTTCCACAGCTGACTGAATCTACATTATGCTTATCCAGCATCGTTAATCCTTTGAAAACAGGAGTGGTCAGTTATGTCATGTTAAAAAATATTTTAATCTCATTTGACAAGTAGTAATGTGTATGTTCTAGGGGGAGGGGTGCATGAAAGCAAATGTCTCCTTGATATTGTATAGCTTTTCCTTTGTAATATGTCAGGCTAGCTTCTACATAATTATTCAAAAGTGTATGATAATGTGTGTGTCCATGTACCACCACTGACATAACACTGATCATTTCCAGTGAATCTGAAATGTATACCATCTTTGTCTTCGATTCCTAAAGTGAGGACACACTTTAAGAGAAAAAGAAAGAACAACTTTGACTCATTTTTACCATAATGCAGTGGGACAAGAAGACGTTACCCTGATACCATTGACTCACTATTAAGATTTAGCTCTAGCCATATTTGCTAACCACATAGAAAAAACAGAAATGTGAAGATCACTTTTCTCACATTCACTCTTACTCCACCTTCTGCACAGTCATATTCTTCAATTATTTACTTATGTTAGTACCAAAAATTTATATTATATGGAATTATGGATCCTCTCTCATAGAGTTGAAACCTAAGACTTTGTATTTTTCTCTGAGTATCTTTCTTAGTGACCTTTCCACAATTACAATATTTCCTCTAGAGGATGAAATGAACAGATCACATCTGACATTTTCAATGACATTGCTTTCCAATTATTTTCAAACATACTGTTCTTTGTTATATATGTATAAATTTTTACATATACATTTTAAAATTTAGTCATTAGTATAATTTGGGGGGGAGGGCATCATAATTTCACAATTCCTCAACTTTCCACAGAAAGTTGTCTTAAAATCACATAGTTTTATGGTGGATAGGAAATTCAAGGAAAAAAACAAATATATTTATTTTGGGAGATGTAAGTATAAACTGGAAAAATAATCTTATAATTATCAAAATATTTTTATAATATGTTATTGAATATATTATCAAAACTGCTTTTGCCTAAGGGTATATCTTTGCAGCAATTCTGGTTAAAGATGGCACACTGAACAATTTTTTTTGAATTTTTCTTCTTTTAACTATGAGATGATAATGAGGATACACAAGTGTGAATAATCATAAGCAACCATGAAAATGAAAAGAGCATTCATCTGCACCTCAGAGAATTTGATTCTTTACAGCAATCTCTAATTGAATAGAGCTGTATTGACTTAGAAATCAGAGTGTAGGGGTTGAAGCCTAGATAATGACTGGATGGGCTTGAAAGACCTACAAACCCAGAACCAACAGCTACAGGGGGGGAAAAGCCAATATTGGTTTATAATCAAGGTAATGAGTGACTGTCTATAGCAAAGCTTGATAAGGTGGCTCCTCTCCATTACATTCATCTCCAGAGAAAGATATGTAGCTGGTATTTGTCCCAGGATACACCTTCAAACTGCTTCCTGTAGAAATTACAGAGTCTGGCCCAAATAATGCCCCTTTTTATTACAAAATCATAAGCATGTAATTCTGTAATATAACAATATCACACTCAAGCACAACATATGACATTTTAGATAAAATACTTAAATTAAAACTATACATTATTATACCCCTATATGACCCTACCGACCACACTCTAACAGATGTTACTTCTGCTGTACCCTGTGTAGTGTTTGTCTAGTGGAAAGCTGCTGTAACTCTTTATGCCTAACAGAAAAGATTGAAGTAACTTCAAAGCTAACATAGGGTAGGGTCAGTGAGGGGTAAAAGGCAAGTCAATGCTGTCAAATGCTCTGCTCCTAATATAGCCCTTTCTTTTTCTTTTTCATTGAATTTACTGGTGGTGATGGTGGTTAGTAAAATTGTATAAATTTCAGGTATATGATTCTATCATTTGTATATTGTATTATATTTTGTGTTCACCATGCCAAGTCAAGTCTCTCTTTATCACCGTGTATTCCCCCATATACCCTCTTCTACCTCCTTCAACCCGCTTTCTTATTTTCATACCTTATCTGAGTTGTCTTGGCAGTCCGTGCCTCTGAATAATATTGTCAGTACTTTCCTGAATTTTTTACATGAAATGGATTAATTTATTTCATTCTGACAAACAGCCCTGTATCGTAGGTATCATTATTACCATTATCCAAGAGATAAGGAAACTGGGGCACACAAATATTAAGGAATTTGCTTAAATTCATATAGCTAGCAAGAGTTAGAACTGAGATTTGTGCACAGAGCCTGGTCTGAGTCCCATGTTCTTAACCACTACCCTTGGGTCATCCTGATGGAATGCCGACCATTTGATGTGTCGACAAATGTCTATAGGCAGGTTTCTAACAGAGGAAAGGACTTTGGAGAAATAGACCAACAAAGCTACATGGAAAACTCATGCTATCTATCTGTGTCTTTCCACTGAGTCCCTTGCTCAAAAGTATGAACAGACAACCAAGAATCATCAAATATTTTAGGAAAACCAACAGCCAGCAGGAGAAAAATCAAGATAAACAAAAGACTCAAAATTTTCTAAAAAGCCAAAGGCATTTTAAGGAAAAAAAATAACTTAAAAATTATTATTACACGTAGATAAATTAAAGAAAACATTTCATCAACAAAAAGTAAACACTGCAATTAAAAATTATATAAAAATTTAGAAATTTCAAATATAATTTCTAAAATCTAAAGAAGTTTATAAAGTGGCTCAGTAGTACAAAATATCTAGTTTAAATAAAATTGTTTATCTTGAATAGTGTACCTATGAACTTTATTGGAATGTGGAGAAAATGAGAGAAATTAAGAAATACAAAAGGATCAAAGCAGGCAATAAATAGAAATTGTAGTATGAGAGAACATAGGAAATTTAGAAAGAAAGTGATAAAATTACAGAAAAATATAATGATTCTAAAAATTCATTTAAAATTTTTAAAAATATTTTTATTTTTTATTGATTATGCCATTACATTTGTTCTATTCCCCCCTCCATTCCCCTCCCCCTGCACACCCCTCCCCCAACATTCTCCCCCTTTAGTTTATGACCACGTGTCTCAAGTTCTTTACATTCTGTATTTCCCATACTATTCTTACCCTCCCCTGTATATATTTTCTATCTACTGTCTATGCTACTTATTTTCTGTACCTTCTCCCCCCTTCTCCTTCTCCCACTCCCCTGTTGCTAATCCTTCATGTGATCTTCATTTCTATCATTCACTCCTAATCTAGCTGTCCTCTTAATTTGCTTTTGTTTTAGGTGTGGTGGTTGATAACTGTGAGTTTGCTGTCCTTTCACTGTTCATCTTTTTTTATCTTCTTTTTCTTAGGTAAGTCCCTTTAACATTTCATAGAATAAGGGCTTGGTGATAATGAACTCCTTGAATTTGGTCTTATCTGAGAAGCACTTTATCTGTTCTTCCATTCTAAATGAAAAGTTTGCTGGATAGAGCAATCTTGGTTGTAGGTCTTTGGTTTTCCTGACTTGGAATAGTTCTTTCCAGCCCCTTCTTGCCTGTAAGGTCTCTTTTGAGAAATCTGCTGACAGTCTGATGGGAACTCCTTTGTAGGTGACTGTCCCCTTATCTCTTGCTGCTTTTAGGATTCTCTCCTTCATTTTAATCTTGGCTAATATAATGATGATGTGCCTTGGTATGTTCCTTCTTGGGTCCAACTTCTTTGGGACTCTCTGAGCTTCCTGGATTTCCTGGAAGTCTATTTCCTTTGCCAGAATGGGGAAGTTCTCTTTTATTATTTGTTCAAATAAGGTTTCCACTTGTTGCTGTTCCTCTTCCCCTTCTGGTACCTCTATAATTCGAATGTTGGAATGTTTAAAGATGTCCTTGAGGTTCCTACGCCTCTCCTCATTTTTTTGAATTCTTGTTTCTTCATTCTTTTCTGTTTGGTCATTTTTTCCTTCTTTCTGGTCTACTCCCTTGATTTGAGTCCCAGTATCCTTTCCATTACTATTGGTTTCCTGTGCATTACCATTCATTTCAATTAGTTTAGCCTTCATATGTTCCTCTAATTTGTGACTAAAATCAACCAGTTCTGTGAGCATCCTGATCACCAGTGTTTTGAACTGTGCATCTGAAAGTTTGGCTATTTCTTCATCACTGAGATTTATCGGCTCTGGGGCTCTGAGTTGTTCTTGAGCCATGTTTTGATCTCTTTGTGCCTGTTATGTATGAGGAGCAGAGCCTCAGGTGTTCACCAGGGTAGGGCCACCCAGGTTGCTGGTTTGTGATGCTGTGTGTGGGGACGGGGTCAGAGAGGGAGCAATGGCGGTTCTCTCCACTTGCCCAGTCTGTCCCACTGCTCGCCCCCGCCTGTTTATCTGAGCGGAAATGTGCGAGCCTGCCGCCCTGCGCTGTGCGGTCTCAATGCTCGCCTCTTCTCTGCTTTATCTGCATGCAAATGCTCGACTGACTGCAGACAGCCAGCCGCTCCTCTTCCCTGTGTCCGCCCGTAGCTAGCCCATACCTGGGATCCGCGCCTTCGGCTGCTTGCGAAATCTTTTTGGCCAATCCACTCCCCTGCTGATTTCACCCCTCTTACCGGTTTAGCTGAGCATTTTGTTGTTTTTGGACTCTGTATTGTTGATTTTCTGTGTGATTTGCTTGCGTTTATTATTGTTAAAACTTTATTGTTTTTAGATTTTGTTGTGTGCAGATGCAAGGTATTTCCACCTACACCTCCATCTTGGCGGAAGTCCCATTTTTTAAATTCTTTTTGCATTTTCAAAAAATTTTAATTGTTGTTCAAGTACAGTCTTCTGTCTTTTACTCCCATCCCAGCCCAACCCCCCAGCCCTCCCCATCTCCCTCCCATTTCCAACCCCCTAGTGTTTTTCCATGTGTCCTTTATACTTGTCCCTGTAAACCCTTCCCCTTTTCCCCTGAAATTCCCTCCCCTCTCCCCTCTGGTCACTGTCAGCCTGTTCTCTATTTCAGTGTCCTTGGTTATATTGGTAGTTTGTTTGTTTTGTTGTTTAGGCAAAATAAGCCAGGCAGTGAAAGACAAATACCATATGATCTCACCTTTAACAGGGACCTAAAAATTCATTTTTTTAATATATTTAAACAATTTGCTGATCATCAAATATAAATGCCATTTTATCCCAATAAAAAGATTTAAATATAGAAATATTTTGTCAAAATTTCTGAATTGGAAGGGAAATGATATCTTTCAGAATAGAAAAGAATGTACAGGTTGCTTTGAAAGAATAAAAGCCCATACTGGCTTCATACTGTTTACCACCAAACACCAACCTTGGTGGTAATGGGGCAATGCCTTCATAGTTCAGGGGTAGATGACTTATAACTTGCAATTACAAATCCATCTGTTAGTCAAAAAATTTCAAACCAACTCCAATATTTCATGTCTCATACACACTTATTTCAAAAGTTTTTTGAGTATATACTTAAACAAAAAGATACCTCTACGATATAAAAAGATGTTTAATACATGGTACAATTGAACTAGGGAAACCAGTAGTTAAAATCAAAGACAGAGACTGTGCACCAGACCGAGAAAGCAGTGGGTTCAAACTATACCACAAAGTTAATTCATAAAGTTTGTCTTCAGGAAAAGTGGATTATTTGTCTCCTTTATCAACAAGAAACAAAAAACTGTAACTCTGGAAAACATTTATAACTTTTTTAAACTTAAAAATGCAATACAATTATGTATAAAATAAGCTAAATGGTTATATAATTTTGAGCAAATACCAGACTATGAAAAGATAATTCATTTACTTAGGCATTAAAAATTCTTATTTCAGCAGCAAGATTCTGGGAAATAGAATTTAATTTCTTTGGTCAAATAGTTGCATTGTTTATTTAAAGCTATATATTTACCTATCTATAACATTGTTTTCATTAGTTATCTATCTTTAGAATGAATAGTAGGCTGAGTATTCAACAGAGTTCATTTTAATTAAAGAATATGAATGCCGCCGTGGCTGGTATAGCTCAGTGAATTGAGCATGGGCCTGTGAAGCAAAGGGTGGCCAGTTCAGTTCCTGGTCAGGGCTCATGCCTGGGTTGCAGTACAGGTCCCCAGTGGAAGACACATGAGAGGCAATGACACATTGATGTTTTTCTCCCACTCTTTCTCCTTCCCTTCCCCTTTCTCTAACAATAAATAAATAAAATATTTTTTAAAATAAGAATATGAATGCCTTAAATCATGGAAGCTTGAAAATATATACTTTGGGTTGTAACTAATAGAAGTCAAAAACAGGAGAGGCAGAGGAAAGAACCTGCATTACTAGTTAATTTCCTCTTCTTCCATAGCAAGGAATGAGTAGATACTGCTTGACAATTATGGAGTAAAAGTAGAGACACATGATTTTATATCTTTAAAAATATAACTGCAAGAGGGACAAAAGTTATAAAAACAAAAATGAGGCAGAAGTCCTGGCTGGTGTAGCTCAGTGGATTGAGCGCGGGCCTGCAAACCAGACAATCGCGGTTCGATTCCCAGTCAGGGCATGTGCCTGGGTTGCAGGCTGGGTCCCTGCAGGCCAGTTCCCAGCAGGGGACGCACGAAAGGCAACCATACATTGATGTTTCTCTCCTTCTCTCCTTCCCTTCCCCTCTAAAGATAAATAAATAAAATCTTAAAAGAAAAAGAATGAGGCAGAGAAAGGAGAGAAAAATAGAGCCAATCAGTAATGAAACTGCTAAATTTTAGCTACAATAATAAGATGCCAAGAGATGTCTTCTAATGGATCAGAAAGAATATTGGCAAATCAAAAAATAAAGGTGTGATAACATTTATGTTTATGATTGTAACCATAATGTTAATTTTTAAAAATTAATATCAGAAATTGGGGTTGTATGCCCTCTAGGAATTGCAGTGCTGGGGTGAGGTGAGAGTGGAAAGCCTTTTAATTTTGCATATACCCTTCTGTACTACTTAACATTTTAAATCATGAACATGCCAAAAATTATAAAAACATATGTATACATATGCATACATATATGTGTCTGTGTAAATGGGTTTATATGTATGTGTATATGGAAACATGTATACACTTGAATATATGCACATATGTATATACACATCCACCCTTTTGTTTTTTTCCTTTCAGTGTTTATAAAATTCACATGGGTACCCACCTGCAGGCAGCTAATGCTGCCTTTCAATGAAGATCTGTGTTGTGCAATGCTGCAACACCACTGTATTTTCCCCTAAGGGTGAAGCAGTTTCTAGGGATAATAAATACATATGGTACAGTAAGTTGTAGTGACTGTTGGATACACAGTATTAATCTCATGACTCTAAAAATGTGGTGGTATATTTAACTTCATGGGCTTTATTATTTTCTCATTGATCATTGGATCTAAAATGCAGTTTGTCATGAAAGAAGCTTGACTGTTATCCATCCAGAAGCTTTCTTGTGCACTGGTTGCTGTTCCAAAGAGTGTTTTAATCTCTCAGTAGAACACATTTGGAGGGTCATGATTTTAAGATGCTAAAGTCCCACAGTGTAGAAATATGTCCAGATCATGACCCAAACATAGCTCAGATATTTGTGCAGCTGAAGGAGGTATAAATTAGCTGATTAGTATAGACCCTTGACTATTCCAGGAGGTAACAGATAAAGCTTTGATATAAAGTAATAAATCTATTAGCCTTATTTTATCTAATCAAGAGTGTACCTAACTTTTTATATTATCAATTTTTCAAAATCTAGTACTAGTGTTATCTTTTAAAACTTTATTGAGAAATAATTGACAAATATATTGTATATATATAAAGTATACAGTGTGATAATTTGAAATACATATAGTAGAATGATTATCAAGATCAAGATAATTAATACATCCACCATGTCACACAATTAATACAGGTAACTCTCTTGTGTGTGTGTGTGGTGAAAATGCCTAAAATGTTAAGGATCTTTTCAGCTATGTTTTCTTCTAGGAGGTTTATGATTTCAGATTTAATTTAAGTCTTTGATCCTTTTTGAGTTATTTTTTAGTGGTGTAATATAGTGGTCCAGGTTTATCCTTTTGCATGTGGATATCCAGTTTTCACAACACCATTCTGGAGATATCACACTACTTGCTTTTGAACTGCATTATACAAATCTATAGTAATAAAACCTATATGGTACTAATATAACAAAAACAGGTACACAGGCCAATGGAAAAGATAGAGACCCCAGACATAAACCAATGCATTTACAGTCAACTAATTTCTTACCAGGATACCAAGAACACTCAAGGGAGAAGAGTCTCTTCAGTAGGTGATATTGGGAAACCTAGTATCACCTTTTTCATGAAGCTTTTACTAATCATCCCAATCACACTTATTTAATATTGATTTATTTGAGTGATGAAAATAAGCATGATTTACTGAGAACTAATTACTTATCAGGTAATCATACATACATATAAATGAAAGTTATAGACCTTGTCATCAAGCAACCAACACTCTAGTAAGAAAAACAGATATATAGGCAAGTCAGCACACAATATAATACTGGAAATGAAGTGCTCTTAATACAGGGAAGCATGGAATGCTTTAGGAACACATAGGAGTGACCAATTTAGTCTAGTTAGAAAAGAGAAAACTTAGTGGACAAGATTCTTAAAGGGATATCTGAATTCAGTTGTAAAGGACAAGTCAGAGTTAATCAGGAAAAGAAGCCTGCAAAGAGTCTTCTAGCCAGCGGACACCATTATCACATATATTAACTGTAGTTGCATAGTTTTCCAAGTTCTGCTCCCAGAGAATTGCCCTGGCTGCTTGTAGATTGTGGATTGAGCAAGTCAAGGATGGAAGCAGAAATCCATCTGGAGACTATTGCAGTGATCTGTGAGAAAAATGATTGTGGCTTGGACCATGGTTGTGGAAAAAGATGAAAAGAATAGGGGGGATTTTTATATGTTTTGGAAGAAGAAATGACATAAATAGGTGATGGGCTATTTGCTGGTAAATGAAGCAAAAATAGGAACAAAAAAAACATTCCCAGCAACCAGATGAGCAGTGGAATTTTTACTGAGATGTGGCATTCTGGGAAACTGAAGTAAGGAAGAAAATTAATTATTTAATATTGAATATATCATGTATCCCTAATTAAGTAAAAAAAACCAAAAACCTCTTTTATGTCCCAAATATGACATGTTGCTA
The DNA here is from genome assembly GCF_021234435.1 of Artibeus jamaicensis. Taxonomy (NCBI): domain Eukaryota; kingdom Metazoa; phylum Chordata; class Mammalia; order Chiroptera; family Phyllostomidae; genus Artibeus; species Artibeus jamaicensis. The sequence continues at coordinate 2,793,301 of NW_026522036.1, forward strand.
AAAGATTAATTTATTAAGGGATTATGACATAATACTAAGAAAATTAGTTTCCTTTAAATTATATGAAGTGATTTTTGTATCAGATATGTAGTTAAGTGTAAGGGACTTAACTAGTTCACTAGTCAGGGAGGGTGAGGTGGTTGAAGCCAGCAGCAATTTTAACCAGGCCGCATGGTGTTTCCTGTAATATAGCCTTTATCACACATGGTGGAGGCGTAAGTTGAGAGAGGGGAGTAAAGATATCCATGCTTCTTTCTGGAAGTGCTATAGACCTGCTGAAAAACACTGAATAGCTTTTATTTACTATTAGAAGGAACCACAAACTCCTCTCAAACTTTGCACCACACTCCAGCAATATTGATCCTCTTTCTATTCCCTAAACATGCCCCAGTTCACATCTTTGCCATAACTGTTCTTTTGCCTGAGTAATCCTCAACAAGCTCTTTGATGGCTTGGCTCAGTCTCATGCCTTGAGTGTCAACACAAATGTCCACCCTTCAGAGTAGGTTTCCTTTAACTCTCTAGCCAAAGTGACCCTGGCCAGTCAGCTCTGCATATCACAGCACTATAATAGTGCATGTGTTTTTTTTAATTGTCCCCAGAATATAATCTCCATGCAGGCAAGCTTTGGCTCTCTTCTTCAGTACAGTCCAAGACCAGGTATAAAAATAGTGAACAAACACTGCTATTTGACTAGAAAATAAAAATGAAATACTACAAAGCAAATAAGAGGCATGATATATACTATATGCTTTAATATTTTCCTCTGCCTAAAAGGATCTGTACCCCTTTCTTTGCCTGATTAACAAGTACTTATTTCTTACAATTTAGTGAAGATATTAACTCTAAAGTTCTATGAATGTAGTGCATCTCATTTGCAAATAATAAGTTTTACTTCTTCCTTTCCTGTTTGGATTCCCTTTATTTCTTCTTCTTGTCTGATTGCTGTGGTTAGGACTTCCAGTACTATGTTGAGTAAAAGTGGTGAAAATCCACATCCCTGTCTTGCCCCCATGTTAAAGGACACACTTTTCTGTTTTGCTCACTAAGTAGATGCCGGCAGTGGGTTTCTCATATGTATGACCTTTATTGCATTGAGGTGTGTTCCCTCTATTTCCACTTTGCTGAGAGTTTTTATCATAATTGGGTACTATATTTTATCAAATATTATTTATGCATTTCTTGATATGATCATGTGGTTATTAATCCTTTATTTTGTTTATGTGTTGTATCACATTTACTGATTTGCAAGTATCATACCAACTTTGCATCCACAGAATAAAACCAACTTAATCATGGTGTATGATCTTTTGAATGTATTGCTGAACTGGTTTGCTAATATTTTGTTGAGAATTTTAGCATCTATGTTCATCATGGATATTGAACTATAATTGTATTTCTTTGTGGTGTCTTTATCTGACTCTGGAATTAGGATAATGCTGGCCTTGTAAAATGAGCTTGAGATCTACCCCACTCTTGAGTTTTTCGTAATTGTTTGTCTGAGAATGTTTGATAAAATGTGTTTGTTAGGAGGTTTTTTTACTGCTTCAATTTCATTCGTTGAAATCTGCCTATTTAGGCTTTCTTATTCTTCCTGATTTATTTTGGAAGATTATATGTTTTTTTTTGTTTTGGGTTTTTTTGGGGGATTATCCTTAATTCCTTTTTTATTTTTTTAATTTTTATTTAGTTATTTTTCAAGTACAGTTTTCTGTTTATTTCTCCCATTCCAACCCACCCCTCTCCCATGCACCCCACCTCCCTCCCATTTCCACCCCCCTTAGCTATCGTCCCTGTGTCCTTTATACTTGTTCCTCTAAATCCCTCCCCTTTTTCCCCTTAAATTCCCTTCCCTCTCCCCTCTGGGCACTGTTCCCTTGTTCTCTATATCAGTATCTTTGTTTTTATTCTGCTTGCTTGTTTGTTTTGTTGTTTAGCTTCCTGTTAAAGGTGAGATCATATGATATTTGTCTTTCAGCCCCTGGCCTATTTCACTCAGCATAATGCTTTCCAGTTCCATCCATGTTGTTGCAAAGGGTAGTAGCTCCTTCTTTCTCTCTGCTGCATAGAATTCCATTGTGTATATGTACCACAATTTTTGATCCATTCATTTACTGACGGGCACCTAGGAAGATTATATGTTTTTAGAAATTTATTCATTTCATCCAGATTTTTCATTTTGTTGACATACAGTTGTGCATAATATTTTTGTATTTCTTTGGCGTCAGTTGTTGTTTATCCTCTCATGTTCTGATTTTACTTATTTGGGCCCTCTCTTATTCTTGATGAGCCTGGTTAAGTGTTTGACAATCTTGTTTATCTTTTTTCAAAGAACCTCTTGGTTTCACTGCCTTACACTTGTCAGAATGACTATCATCAATAAATCAACAAACAAGTGTTGAAAAGGAAGTGGAGAAAAGGGAACCCTCATGCATTGTTGGTGGGAATGCAGGCTGGTGCAGCCACTGTAGAAAATATTGTGGAGTTTCCTCAAAAAATGAAAATTGAAACCACATTATAACCCAGTGATTCCACTTCTGGCAATATATTTGAAGAAACTCAAAACACAAATATGACAGAATATATGCACTCCTACGTTCACTGCAGCATTATTTACAGTAGCCACGATTTGGACGAAGTCCAAGTGCTCCTCAGTAGATAGTGGGTAAAATAGGTGTCATCCATTTACACAGTGTCATACTACTTAGCCTTAAATAAGAAAAATTTACATTTTGTGACAGCATGAATAGATTTGGAGAATATTATGCTAAGTATACCAGTCAGATAAAGACAAATGCCATATTATTTCACTTCTATGTAGAATCTAATGAGCAAAATAAACTAAAGCAAAATTGAAACAAACTAATAGATACAGAGAACCAACTGACAGCTGATAGAGGGGAGAAGGACTGAGGGCTGAGTGGCAAAGGTAAAGGGATTAAGCAGAAAAAAAACCCTCACAGACATAGACAACAGTATGGTGATTACCCGAGAGAGAGAGGGATAGGGTGAGGTGGAAGAGGGCATAGGCTAGATAAACGGTGATGGAAGGAAATTTGACTTGGATGATGAACACACAATAAAATATACATATGATATACTATAGAATTTTACACCTGAAACCTATATAATTTTATTAACAAGTGTCACCCCAATAAATTCAATATAAATAAAAATAATAATAAAGATATCACCTCTACGAGTTCCTAATTCGTTACTTTGCCTTCCTTCTTACTAGATTAGGTAGCAAGACCCCCTATGTTCCTAGAGCATTCTATGTTTCCCTCTATCAAGAACCTTGATTGATTTTATTGTATAAGGGAGGCCTTTGCATCTTCCCCACAGCCTGCCCTGCACCTGCTCTTCTGTCCCACGCCTACAGTACCTGCCCCATGCACAGGTCCTTCCCAAATAGTACCACACATACCTGCCATGTAAGCCTCTAGTGCTGTGGGGAAATTTTACTACACTTCTCTTATCAGTTCACTCCCTAAATCTCATGAACAATGTTTTATACTTAGCTTTTTCTTTTCAAATCACTAGCACCCCATGCTCATCACACTCTTAGATGATGGATCTACTTGTCATTTCACTTAAAAAATAGAAACAATAAAGAGAGAACTTTCTCATGTTCCCAATGCCAAATCTGTATATCGATCTGCATTTCTACATTACTGTTGACCTGCAACACAGCATGGGTGCTATGCCCAATATAAGTGAATACCACTGCCTATGGCCTGGCTTCAGTATCTTTTTTCATGCCAGAAGACTCGATGATTTTTGGTTTTCTGATTCATCAGGACTAAATAAGTCCCACCTGTATGTGAACATTCTGTGACATATATTATCTTAAATTATTTTAAATCCCTCATTTGCCACCTTATCGTTCTCTTTATTTTAGAGTTTCTTAAAGGGATAGCTTATATTCTGCCTGCTTCTTTTCTTTCCCTTCTCTCATGAGTCTATATCCAGGTTTTGTCAAAAACACTCCAAGATACTGCTCATGTTCAGGTCACTAATGACTTCCACATTTGTAACTCTGATAGTGAACTTTCAGATTTCGACTTACTAGGTGTATCAGTAGCATTTTTAACCACTGATTACCCACCTTATTCTTGAAAAGCTTTGCTCATGGCCTCCAAACCACACTCCTCATTGATTCTTCTACTTCATAAATGATGGTTCCCCTTTTTCTTCCTATATTGTAAATGTTGAAGGCTCTTATTCACTTCTTGATTAACAGGCTATTGATTCCCCAAATCGTATCTTCAACCCTAATACCACTAATTCCCTAATGAATGTCAGCAATTCCTACTTTCCATCTAACAGTTCAAAACCTGTCTTTTGCTCCCCAAACCTACTCCTCCTCTTATCATTTTTTACATCAGCAAATAGAATCTCAAGTCTTAGAGTTGTTCAGACCAAAACCTTGGAGTTACACTAAATTTTTCTCCTTTCTCACTACTACATTTGGTCCACCAGCCCACTGTGTCGGCTCTGCTTTTAGACTATAACTATCATTAAACTAGTCCCCACACCTTCACTGTTATCCTAGGCGGTGCGACCTTCATCAATAGCCTGGAGCACTACCCTGCTATAGCCAGCCACCTAAATTACACAATCAGCTTTTTTACTTCTTTGGAGTGTGTTTTCCACATAGCATTTCTAATTAAATAATCCTTACAAAGAGAAATCTGATCAATTTTTTTTGCTCAGCTGAAAAGCCTGAAATGTATCTGATAACTCTTATACAAGACACACTGATTACAATATATATATTCTGGGGTCAAACTTGTGGGTCTAAATCGTGGTTGCCCCACCATCTTGCCCTGTGACTTGGTTAAGTTATTTAACTTTTTTCTGTCTCAATTTTCCTATGTGTAAAATGTTAATAATTAATACATGAGACTCCTAACATTGACGGTTGAGTTGAAACTGGTACAGCTCTTGGGATGGTGCCTGGCACAGAGGAAGTGCTGTGTGAGCGTTCATTGTTATTCATTGTGGTCTAGAGGTCTTACACGGTCTAGTCCTCCAATCACACTCTGACTTACCTTGTTCATTTGCTCCAATCTTGATGTCTCTTGCTGTTCATCAAGCATGCCACCCAAATTCGTTTGCAAATCTCTCTGTCTAAAAGTCTTTTGAATTGCACATGCACATGGCAAACCATAGCAAGTTCCTTGGATTTTTACTCAAATAATATTTATGAGATTCTTCTTTTTTTATTTATTTATTTAGAGGGGAAAGGAAGGAGATAGAGAAATATCAATGTATGGTTGCATCTTGTGTGTACCCTGCTGGGAACTGGCCTGCAACCCAGGCATGTGCCCTGACTGGGAATTGAACTGTGATACTACAAATAATATTTATTTGATTCTTCTTTGTTAATTCCCTCACGTAAGAGAGTATACTGTGTCACAGTCCATCTTCAAATCCTGTGCCATTTTTCATATTACATAGTACATTTTGAAAAATCGTGTTTCCTGGCCCAAGCTAGTATAGCTCAGCCAAGTGAGCATGGGCCTGTGAACTAAAACGTTGCTGGTTCAATTCCCAGTCAGGGAACAAGCCTGGGTTGCAAGCCATGTCCCCAGTAGAGGGTGTGCTAGAGGCAACCACACATTGATGTTTCACTCCCCCTCTTCCTCCCTTCTTTTCCCTCTCTCTAACAATAAATAAAGAAAATATTTTAAAATCTATTTAGAGAAAAATCATGTTTCCCTCTGTTTATTTGGACATTATCTTCCATGTTAGGGTTAATTTTCATGACAGCAGAAAGTGAACCTCAAGCTTAGGAAGATACATGGCACATAATAAGGATTAAAAAATATTTGTTTAACTTGTGCTTCATAATTATATACATATTTAATTATTCACAGTGAGTTGTTTTCTCTATTAGTTGACAATTAACATGCAAAAATCCTTCTTATTAGTGTGGTATAATATCAAAGCCTGAACATAATTAATCAACATTTATTGATTTTTAAAAAGACTTTATAAAAGAGTCATTTTTGCCACAAATTAATGAATTTGGTACTTTTCAGAATTTAGTTTCCAGGATTCTTATTGTGATTATTATTATTCAAGTCTGAGTCCTACAGTAATTGTAATTGTAGCAATTTTGAACATATCACAATTGTAATGGCCACATTTCCAAAAATAAATTATTACTAAAAATGTAAATTATGTTGAGTAAACTCCACTTAAGAGGTTAGGGTGTACATAGACAGTTTTTTAAAGATTGCCATTAAGGTAGAATGCTGGATTTAAAACATTTCTTTTCTGCCAGCTAGAAAATATTACTAACCAGAATGTTACTTGTTGGCCAAGTGCATTTTCAGTTTGTAATTCTTTGTGTAGAAGACAAAGAGTATGCTCAGTGCTGTATCTCCTTAAAAGAGAGCAAAGAATACTGCTAAAAATCTAAGGACATTTTTGAAAACCACAAATCTTCTATCATCACATTGTAGTCAGGCAGTGTCACAATGTAAACTTCATACAAAAGAGTAAAGAAAAATTTTGACAAAACAATTTTAATTTTCAAATACTATAGGACCTCTTCCCCAGTTGCTTGCAATCTACCCACCTTTCTACCATTATACCCTTAATTGCCAACCAAGGATAAAGTGGAAAAAAATACTACAGAAATTTTGTTAAGAATCATGGTACCTTGGAATAAACTGAACAATTAGTAAAATTACTATTGTGTTTTGAAGATCCAAGTTATAGAAACTTTACCTTTCAGCACTCTCCGTGCACGTCTTCTACTAGCTCACATATGAGAAGGCAATCGCAGGACTCTAAAGCAAACAAGGAAACAGAACAACAGTGAAAATTAAGGAAACTATATTAGTTGAAGCTCAGTTCAGGAAACAAACACCACTGTAGGTGGTTTTGAGAGCAGGAACTTTCATTCAATAAAATAAGGATTTACAAATGCTTCTAAAGGGCTAGTGAAAAACCTCAAAGCTAAGAATTCTTGGGAACACACCAAGTACATTACAGAATTTGTGATCAAGTCAAGTTACTAACTCTGACACAATCAGAACCATAGAGAATCAGGAAGCCACCACTGGAAATATTGAGGTCAAGGACTCACCTGCACAGATAGGATCCGAACAATAGGGCATGCTGGTAGATATGTGACAATCAGCTAGAGTTGTTCCCCACACCACCTGCTGGATTAGAGTGTTTGTCAATTACTGAGTTGTAAATAATTTTACAATGGCCTATTACAAGCACCAAGGTGAAGTCACTGTACATGAAATTGCAAAGAGGTCAGCAAGTGACACACAATTCCCTAGTCTTACCACAGTACAGATAAAACATATGTAACTAAAGCATAGAAAATACTAAGATGCAGTAATTAGGAAGTGATGGATTTTGAGTTTTATTACCTTGATTTCTAATATAATGTATTTAATTTGAAATATATGTAATTTAAAATTTAATAATAGTTGTGCTTAAAAATCAACTCATAGAATTTCTTAAAAATGTAACTCTCAGCCCTCATAAACTCATACAAGTTGGCTCCAGCATACCACTATATAGCAAGGCTCAAGAAGTTTAGGATAATAAAGCTGTCATCGCTACAATGTTGCAGCTGAATACATTTACATAGAAAATCTTTCCAAAAATCTACTTCAGTTTGTCAACTAATGTTTAAATAAAGCATCTGCTTGATACTATTTTCCTGAGATCCCCTTTCACTCCCACAACTAACAAACAGGGCATTATTTCTGAGTTTTGTTTTCTCAGTCAGTAATGGTTATCAACTTATTCCTCACTTCCCCAATTTCTAAAATGTTGTCATTGGTAATACTAGTATATTGGGAATAGAAGATGATGAGGGGAAAGGAAAAATATGTGAAGGAATTGGCAAGTTTCTAGTCAGAATCAACATTGTGCAAAATATTTAAGTGCATAAATAATTAAGTAAATGAAATTAAGAGATTTGTTTTTAAAAGACTTTGATGAACAATAATAATAATATTTTCTGTCATCACTATTAATTTCCCACACAACCAATAGCTCATATTAGGCACTACCATTGAGACCAGTAGCAAAAAAATGCTCGTTATGGCCTCTATGTTCCAAAAGCTACATGAATATTTTTAATGGCCTTAACAGTGCCTTTCTAGTCTAGTAAGTCAATAAATAGTACTACCATTATTAAAGAAAATGCTGTGTCTCATCAACAAATCTCAGATTGTCAGGTTGCAAGAAATAAAGAAGAATAAAAGTGTAAACAAGATAGTTTTAAAGCATAGCTGGCTGTATAATGCCTCCCCCTTGATGAAGGAGATATTTTGGAAATATGGTAAAATTTATCAGAGATGACTACATATAGTACATAGAGCAAAATATAAAAATCTTGGTTATATTTTCCCAAAACTTAAAATTGCAAATTGTTCATCAAGCTATAAAATATAAGCAGAGAAAATGTAGAATGACAATCCCATTGGGGCTACCACTATCACATTAAAGTTTTGGGGGTCCATTTCTTATTACTACCCCTTCAAGAAGTTTTAGTAAAGATACAACTCTTATTTGTGATACATATAAAATGAGTTCACTTACTAAACTTTCTTTGGCTGAATCTATTTTTAAATTTATTTCTATTTCTTATATATTATTAATTATGCTACTATAGTTGTTCCAATTTTTCCCCATTGCCCTCTCTATCTAGCATCCCCAGTCCCTCAGGCAATCCCCACACCATTGTCCATGTCCATGGCTCATATCTATAGGTTCTTTGGCTACTCCATTTTCTATACTGTACTTGACATCCCCATGGCTATTCTGTGAGTACCTATTTGTACATCTTAATCCCATCACCTCTTCACCCATTCTTCTACACCCCCTTCTACACTTCCATCTGACAACCATCAAAACACTCTCCATATATATGGCTCAGTCTTTGTTCCTCTTGATTGTTTAGTTTGTTTTTCAAATTCAATTGTTGATAGATATGTATTTATTGCCATTTTATTGTTTATAATTTTTATCCTCTTCTTTATCTTAAATAAGTGCCTTTAACATTTCATATGATAATGGTTTGCTGATGATGAACTCCTTAAGTTTTTTCTTGTCTTGGAAGCTTTTCATCTGCCATTCTATTCTAAATGATAGCTTTGCTGTGTACAGCAATTTGGCTGTAGGTCTCTGTTTTTCATGAGTTTTAATATTTCTTGGCAATCGCTTCTAGCCTCCAAAGTTTCTTTTGAGAAATCTGCTGACAATCTTATGGGAATTCCCTTGTAGGTAACTAACTTCTTTTTTCTTGGTACTTTTAATATTCTCTCTTTATCTGTAACCTTTGGCATTTTAATTATGATGTGTCTTGGGGTGGGCTTCTTTGCATCCATCTTGTTTGGCCCTTTCTGTGCTTCCTGGACTTGCGTATCTATTTCCTTCACCAAATTAGAGAAATTGTGTTTCATTTTTTTTTTCAAATAGATTTTCAATTTCTTGCTCTCTTTCTTCTCCTTCTGGCACCCCTATGATGCAAGTGTTAGATCACTTGAGTTGTCCCAGGGGCTACTTAGACTTCCTCATTTTTTATCATTCTTTTTTCTTCTTTTTCTGATTGTCTGTTTTTTATTACCTTATGTTCCAAATCATTGATTTGGTTCTTGGCTTCATTCACTTTACTGTTGTTTCCCAGTAAATTGTTCTTTATCTCAATTAGTGTATCCTTTGCTTCTGACTGGATCTTTTTTATGCTGTTAAGGTCCTCACTAAATTACTCGAGTATCCTTATAACCAGTGTTTTGAACTCTATATCTGATAGATTGCTTACCTTCATTTTGTTTAGTTCTTTTTCAGGAATTTTGTTATGGTCTTTCATTTGGGCCATGTTTCATTGTCTCCTCATTTTGGCAGCTTCCCTGTGTTTTCTTTTATGTATTAGATAGAGCAGCTATGACTCCATGTCTTGGTAGTGTGGCCTTATGTAGTAGGTATCCTGTAGGGTACAGGGACACAGCCTCCCTTATCACCCAAGATGGGTGCTTGCTCAAGGTGTGCCCTTTGTGTGAGCTAAGTACACCCTCCTCTTGTAGTTCAGCCTTGGTTGCTGTTGGCAGGTCAATGGAAAGCATTTATCCCAGCCAGTCAGTTTAAAATACTGGCTGTGACAACTGACCACCAACGGCTACCCTCCATGGAAATTCAGTGGTACAGGAGCAGGGTGGTGGTGCTCCTCTTAGTCTGTAGCTGTCCACTGGGTGCACAGGCTCTGTGCACGTGCACAGATTTCCTGGGTGGTACAGGCCCAGGTCAGCCCTAATCTGTGTTTTGACCAGGACCACCCGCTCTTTGGCTGAGTTTAGAATGATTTGGGCAGTAGAAGAATTATCTCTGTGCAAAATATCCCCATGAAAGCATAATTAAAATAATAAATTCTTTGCAAACACAAGCACACATTGTTTAAACATCTTCAAGAGTCATTCAAATGATGAAGCAGAGTTTAAAGAATGTGTTTATTGAAAACAAATTTTCAGATATACAAAATCTAATTAGCACTATAATTTTAATCTTGCACATAGGCTATAGCTCAAGATTTCACTTTCTCTTATAATTCATATTTCTTTAAGAAGTTTTAATATCTCACATTTTTTGGCAAGAGGCCTGGTAGAAAAAGTATACATTTTGGGATCAGATAGGAGTAGGTTCAAAACTAAGTTCATTTAGTTCATTCTTATCTGAGGTTCAGTTTCTTTCCATGTAAAATGTAATAAACACCATCATGTGGATTTTGTACCCTTCTTATCAGAAGGTCTGTGAGAACATCAGGACCATAAATATGCTGTGAAATATGTTCCACCATCTTGACCCCAGAGCATTCCCATAGTTTATAAGTTCAGTAGGATGATGGGGCCAGTGAAAGAGGATGTGTATGAGACCAATGATTTGAGCCAACTATTCAATACATAGTAAAACCTCTCTCTACTCTGTGAATTTTGACACATTTTCAAATAGAATCATCTAAAAATCACACCCTATGAACAAAAATACAATAAAACTTGATAACTGCAATTATTGTTTATCTATTCTTTCTTTTTTATTAGTAAGTATTCCAAACATTCAAAAATTCCTAGCAAAACATAAGAGACCCTGGTACCCATCACACAATTTAATAAAATATTTAAGATAGGGTAGAATGCATTCTTTTAGTAAACTGTGTAATAAAATGTTATTTTTGTTAGTTAAAACTTCTCTAATTTTTGAAAACATAAACCCTGAATAATTTAAATCTTCCGTTGTACAAAAAGGCACTAATTTGACTATGTATATGTGGCAAATATGGTAAAATTAATACAATGTAGTAGGAGAGCTAAAATGTGATCGTTAAAATGGAACATCTATAAAAACAAAGTGTGGTTTGAAGTAAAACAGAAGCACAAATTGAAGCACAGAGAATTCAGAGCAAGAGGCATCCACGTTCAATTTGAGAGTAAGGAAAGCACTCAAAGAAGACATGGTTTTTGATGTAAATCATAATGATTAGCAAGAACTTGAGAGATTGAAGAGTATGAGGCATGATTCTTGATGAAGAGCCACACAAAATGACCATATAGTTTAAACAAAAGGTAAATATATTGCACAGTTAGTAGGAGCTTAGAGAATTAATAAATAGCTAAATGACACTGCTCAAAAAATAGGAAAGAGAAAGGGTAGATTTAAAAACTTGGCAAGAATCATGCTAGGCAGGCAAGGAAAATTTAGCCAGAAATGACATATGAGACAGCCTTCAAGCCATCACTACACTAACAACAGCAATGACAAAGATATGAGTTGTAAATGTCTATTGCTTCTTGTATCACCCTCCAGAGTCAACATCCATAGGTGGGGTTATTTTAGAGGCATCTACTCTAATGAAATTCTGGTTCTTTTTTTAAAAATATTTTATTTATTTATTTATTTATTTATTTACTTATTTATTTTTAGAGAGAGGGGAAGTAAAGGAGAGAGAGTGGGAGAGAAACATCAATGTGTGGTTGCCTCTCATGTGTCCCCTATTGGGAACTGACCTGCAACCCAGGCATGTACCCTGACTAGGAATTGAACCGGTGACCTTTGTTTCACAGGCCCTTGCTCAATCCACTGAGCTACACCAGCCAAGGCTAGAGGCATCTACTCTAGGTCATAAGTGAGCTACTTAGCCTCAGGAATTGGGGAGCAGGGAAATGAAAGAAAAGAGAAACCTACTCTGCAACATTCTAAGTAGTTTGAAAAGCAGTAACTCAGTAGTTTGCGCTAATTTGGCAGTTTGTGATATTCATATGTAATGAAATACTATTTTTTTAGTTTATACTGACTTTTCAACATTTTAGAAAATATGAACCTTGAATCATTTACATTTTGAGTCATACCAGAGAAATATACTTGGCATTGATATTTTGAGTGAAGGGAATACTCATTTGAAAGGCATACTTCTTTACCTACATAATCCTCAGAATAGGCAGAAAATTACTATTGGCAATGTAGAATTTCTCTAGAAGGATACTGCTTAATCCAGGTTCAAAGATTTCCTGAGCAAGTAGAACAAAAAATTAGAATACTGTGAATTAGACATGTATTGTACCTCTGCACTAAGATATCTGTTCTTCCACAACAAAACTAAAGGAGACAAAGATAACTAGAAAAGGTGGCTTTGAAGTGAAACTATAATTCATTATCAATAAGAAAATGGTTGCTTAAAAATAAGGCCATTAAAGTTATTAGACAGGTAGAGATGTTATTTCCTGTTAAGTAGAGTAAAAATTTCCAATTAGCTAACAACTTTCTTGTCACCATTGCCCTGAACCAGGAACCTTCTCGAGAAACCAAAAATGTTGTAGGAAGACATGCCACAGATTCAACAATGATCTAATGCCAATATACTTTGCTATTTACAATTGCGCTTTCTTTCTTCTATCACTTTTTTCTTGTTGTTGGAATACAATTGTCTCCATTTTCCCACCACCACTTTTCCCTTCACCACCCACTTCATCCTCCATCCTTCCCTTCTTCGGCTTTGTTCATGGGGTCCTTTATACGTATTCCTTTATGATCCTTTCCCTTCTTTTTAATAAATTGGAATGCTAAAAAGTTAGTAAAGATTAACTTATCTTGGTCTCCTTTATATTTTTTTCTAAGCAGTAAATACTTCATTCTGATTGAGGCTTTTCCTCTGAAGTACAATGAGTATCATTGTTTCAGTTTCAATTGTTAACTTTTTAAAGAATCTGAGTACAAATACATGTGGAAACAGAACTCAGAAGAAAATATTTATTCTAATACTACATTTACTCTTATAGGAATAGATACAGAAAAAATATAAACTAGGAGTTAAAGTGCTTTTACTTCTTCCTGTAAAAATATATTTAATGCATTTATTTGTAGAACTTCAAGCATAATAAAAACATTTTGAATTAAAAAAGATTGTGCCTCTTTAATGTATTCAAATTATATAATGTCATATGGTATTTTTATTTATAATTTAAACTGTTCTGATTTGTGTAGAGTTATGTCTGCATACAATTTTATTACAAAGATATTGGCTAGTGTATCGTTTTTATTAACATATTTTTATTGTTTTATAAAATGTTACTACATTTTGTTCTTGATATGTTTTCAATTTTTTATTTATTGATTTAAAGTTGTGTGCTCTTATAAAAATAATGATTTGTTGCAAATAAATACTCAAATGCCAGTAATGTCATTTTGCTTAGTACTGCTATCAGTAACCACTTTAAACTGGTACTTCCTACAATGGAAGAATTTCCCCCCCAAAAAATGAACCTTTGAGGTAGAATAGAAGATCAAATGCAGGATCAGAAGCAGAGAACTCATCACATATTGGGAAATGGTGAGTTATTTAGTAGGAACTTCAATTACAAAGATGAACTTATTTTTTGTCATATCTTTGTTTTAGCCATGGGAAGTCACATTCTACTGGTGAAATCTGAAGTGTGTCATACAAATTTTTGAGTGGAATTTAAATGACTCATTGATAAAGACCTTGGCAATGGAACAGATGCCATTTATACATACCATGACTGACAAGATCACATCTTCATCTTTATAGATGGTAAGTGGACAGACACACACATGAACCATCCAACCAAGCATATGGCCAGAGCAATTACACTGAATACAGACAAGTCAGCAGTTAATAATTATCATCATAAAATGTTTAATTATGCTGAAACCTTTCCAGGAAAGTGAAAGTGATCAGAGGATTTTATAATGGAAAAGGAGATATTTCAAATTTGAAACAAAGCAAGTGATTAAATGCATTCATTCTTCAACAAGTAGAAGGAAAAATTGTAATGACCACTCAGGAATGAATTAAAAAATATTTTAGCATGATTTCATGCCAAGAAAATGTTTAACATTTGTTCTATTATTTTCCATAAAAGGCTAACTAGTAATCCAACATTACTAGATAAATGACATTAATAAAATCTTAATAACGCTAATAACAGAAGGTTGTAGTCGTTAATCTAGTAGTTCTAAGTGTTTCAATATTCAGTCTACTAGCCTCACATAAAGGCCCTTGTCAGTAGATGAAATATTAAACACCCACAATGAATATCAACACCTTGTGGAGGAAAACTCCTTTCAGGTACAGATTCTACTAGATTTTACAAATCTTAAAGTGCATAGAATAATTCCTTCCTATGGGCTGTTTAACAGTTCATTAGTACAACATAAGGTCATTTTCCTCAAGCAATCATACAAGTTTAGCTAAATGAGACAGAGGCTGTTGTTCAAACTAGGACTGAGCTGAGAAAGAATTAAGACCATTTATAACTAAAACCTTGGTTTTAAATTCAAATGAAAAAGAGCCATGATCTTTGATAAGATGTCACAGTACTTTGTTTCCTGAAAGAAAGGAGGCAAATTGATCTTGTAATATTTAAAACTACCTGGTGCTTTTGTATTCAGCAAGGAAAGATGCAACAGCTAACTTCTTCTATAAGGACTAACAATGCTAGAACATGGTCAAATGGCAGCTCTCTGATTTGGGAGACAGAATTATTCTGTTTGAAGAGGGGAACTTGAAAGAAGTAATATTTGACTAGCACACGTAGAACCCTTGTATCATTTTTAAAAACTGTGTTAGTAACTTTACAAAATCTCACATTATATATGCTGCCAACATTTCCCAGCAAAACAACATCTCATTTACATTATAAAAACAACATCAGACAATGGATAAAACATTACATAAAAAGACCGGTGGTGACTTAGGATCAGGTCTCCCTTAGCAACCTGCAATTATGCGATGAAGCCTCACCAAGCTCAGGCCCCAGTTGCTTTGTACACCAACTAGAAATACTGATAGCTCTGTGTTGTGGACCGCTCTGCCTGGTTTTAGGAATTGTAACTCAACCCCCTGTGGCTAAGGAGGAGTCAGTGACCTCTGGTATGCAAGCCACAGGAGACAAAACTTGTCTCTGGTAGATAATGTTGCCTCCATTTCCTTCCTGCCCCCAAAGCATGGTCAGAAGTCCTTGACCAGTAAGACCCTTCGGAGGGGGGGCAACCTAGGCCAGACACAATCACTTGGGAAGCCTTCATGGAAGGACTCAGGGGGCTGCAACAAAGAACAATGGACTCTCACCCACCCCCACCCAGCTTTGAAATAGCCCAAGTCCCCAGGTCCTCTGGGAGAAGTGCTTTCTGCTCTAATCACCTTAAGCCTGAATACCTGATGGGGAGGGGTGCAGCTCCTTTTGCCTTGCTAGAGCATGTCCTGGGGAAAAATCTGGCATTACAAAGACTCCTGATAAACCTGTGAAATCTGCTCTGCTAAGAGTACTTTCATTCATATGATAAGGGTCCAAAGAGGAAATGAGTATGTGTCCTAAAGTTTCTGCAACCCCCTTTCCTAACAGACACTGATTCAGACTAAGCCCTCAGATTTATTTGAAATGTTATCTACTGTTTGATCCTTCCTGCCCTGTGTTCCTGTGTATTATAACCCAATAGAAGTCTCTGGAGCAGGGGGCTCAATGCCTTTTTTCCCTGAGAAATTGGCCACTGCTCAAGGCCTTTTTCCTCTGGGAAACTGGCTACCTCTCCTCCCCAAACAGATCACATCATGTCTCTATCACATTTACTTTCATCCATGGCACACGGGGGGACTCTCCAGGAAAGTCTCCCCCACACCCCTGTGCCTGAATGTAGAGTAGACTAGGTCTCTTGGGATTCTTTCACTGATGAGAATCATTATTCTGTGATGGGATACATTCATGCTCCCATAAAAATAAAGGAAAAATAAATTCTTTTTCATCCCCTTACTTGCAACACCAGTGAATAAAATGTCATCATTTTAATTCTAACACTACCATTTTGAAAATTCACAATGTGCCAAGCAATGGGTTAAGCACCATATCATTTAATCCTCAGTAAAATACTGAGAAATTGCTGTTAATTTCCCCATTTCATAGATGAAGAACTGAACATGAAAGAGATTAAGAAATTTGTTGGAGGTTGCATGTCTTCTGAGTAATAAATTGATTTAAACCCAGGTATCCTGGATACCAAAGGCACTATCCTTCCACTTTGTGGCAGTTTTTCGTGCTTGTTATCACTGAAGGAGCTGCATTGCCTCAACAAAGCAATACCCATATTGGGCCCAACTGGTTCTGAGGATTCCATCTTTGCCCTCATCCTCTAACAAACCTTCCAGTTAGAAAAATTACAACAGGCTCTATGGCACTTTTAACTCTGCCAAAACAATGCCACGTATAGATTCGTCTATTATTGTAGGGACTTTGTTAAGCAGATGTAATTGCTATGCCTATTCCCACTTAGCAAACAAAAATATTAATAATAAATAATAGAATACAATAGAGAAAAAAAAACTTTCCCAGAGTCAGGGAATGATTAGGGTGTGATTAAAAGCAATCTGTACAAAGAATGAAGGAGAACTGAATGTTAAGTTGGGTGTTCCAAATTCCCCTCCAGATCTCTCCCCATCACTTCATCTGTTTTCACTTCATGGTCTCCTGAAGGCTGTGGCCTTTTCTGAGCACTGCAGGCCCAGCTGCCATGGCAGCAGCAAGCCTAGAAGCAGCAGTACCTGTGGTATTGGCTCACCAAAACGCATTTGTCAGAAAGGCATAATGGCCAGCGAAAGATCCCTTCGAGCTGGTGATAGATATCTTAAAGAAAAATATATGTAGAGGTGAATATCAAATAGAAGAAAAGCACTGACAAGCATCTGGGAAACATTTTTATATATTGCCTCTATTATTTGATAACTGTTTCTAAGCAAGGATCTAAGACGATTGGTCAAGTTGAGGATTAATAGGAATGAAATAAAAACAGAAATAAAGTTGGACAAGCAGCCTATTCAAAGAGTTGTTGCGTTCAGGAAGACAGTGCCTGGGGAATGTGACCGACTGGGTCCCAGTGAGGATGACGCCATGACTGCTGAGAGCACAGGTAGCCCATGTTCCCTGTGGCTTCCTGTGCACTGGTAGAGAGGAAGCCCAATGCACTAACTTTTTTAGGTAACTGGCTCAGCACTTGGTCTTTTTCCTACCACTTGCTTTACATAATTCACTGAAACCATAATTATTTCTAGCTTCCCGGAATAGGTTAAAATATGTCAGGATGGCCAAGAAGATTGCTACCACATATAAGAATGTTAAGGGCTCAGAAAGATCTAATGAATTATGATGAATGACAAATCTAAGAGTTAATGATAATGGCAACTAGCATCTACTGATAGCTTACTATTTTCCGGGGACTGTACTTAATGTTTTATGTGATTACTTCATAAAAACGGTATTTTGTAGGAAAGGAAAGTGAGTTACACAGACATTAAATTTTTGCCTACAGTCATACAGATGGTGATTAGAAGAGCCAGGAACTTGGAAGTTGGACTCTGGAGTGGGACCTCTTAACCACTGCACTAAATAGCGGTTTCTTCACACACAGCATGTGTTAGGCACTATGCCAGGTGCATTACTGTATTTCATCCTTGATATTGATCATTCACATTTTCCAGTTGAGGAAACAGAGGCTTAGATAAATGAAACAAATTATTAATTTAGCACACAGCTGGTTAGTAGTGGAGCCCGGATCAAATCTATTTTTGTTTTGCTTTAGTTTGTGGATTCCGGTATTCACCCAAGCATGTGCGCTGTCTTCCGTGTTGCCTCTATTTAAAGAAAAGCAACGCAAATACTGAAAACAAGAAAAAAAATCTCATCTTGCCACTTCTTTCTTCAAATAAGAAAGCTAAGGCTTGAAAAGAATGGCGATTTGCTCAAGATCATGTGAGTATTTACTGCAAAGCAGTGACAAAAACTTTCAGGCATTTTATCCAGAAATTATTCAAGTAAGCTCTCTTTCCTCTCCTGAAGTAAGCTCTCTGACCTTTTCTCATTAAGTAAGGTCTATTGTGAGGCATATGGAATCAAAAATTACATACTGTTATTTATGTTATTGTTACCTTTTGTGTTTTTTATTCAATCTATTGGGGTGACATCGGTTAATAGGATCATGCAGGTCTCAAGTGTACATTTCAATGACACGTGATCTGCATATTGCATTGTGTGCCCACCACCCATGGTCAAATTGTCTTCTGTCACCATGACTCTGGCCCCTTTCCCCTTCACTACCCTGCCTTTTGTGTTTAAAGAGAAAATTTCTCTCTGAGGAGCAGTGTTTTTACCTGTATTATTTTTTTTAAAAACTGGAAAAATAATACATGATAGGAAAGGCAGAGTTATTTTATTCTTAGTTGTAGGTTCCACTTCTACATGTAATATTAGAACAGTGATTCTAACAACTCTCTTAATTCACCATCTAATCAAGCTGCTACATTTCCTGAACATATTTGGACATGTTTATTTACACTTAAGTCCATACGAAAGATTTAACGCCACATCGAGCTTGATCCATATGAGAATTTCTAATGGTAACTTTCACTAAGCATACTTATGAGCATCTTTTACTAAAAACACTGAAAGGTAAAAACCTATCCCTCAAGTACACTTTTATAGAGTAGCTTAATTTGCAAAGCCATGGAACAAAATTTTAACAGTGAGGGTCCCATACCTAAACGGAGCTATGAAGAAGGTTAACAGCACAGTGTTCCTAGGACAGGATAATAGAGTGGCCAAAAAAATACATTGCTCAATTCATACAGTAAAAAGAAATCAAGGATGGAAAATATGGAAGCTAAGGACAGTCACCCAAATACTGGTGTTTTGCCCAGGTCCTTTATGCCAGTCATTTCATTGACCTGAAAAGGGAGCCAGCAATTCAGAAGGAAGCACTACATAGTACTGTTTGGTAATGTTTACCACAGGTTTTCCCAGAATGACTATTTGGCCATTTATTCAGATATTGATACTTTAGGAAAAAGATGAAGACTCAGACAATTCCAGGACAGTTAGAAACCAAATGGAGTCCTGGCTTAGGTCCAGTTCCTGGTGGGTCAACATAGCTTGGGGTTCCACCTGCTGATACTGATCCTAGTCACTGAATATATAATCTTAATATACTTGCAGTTGGCAAAATCCACCTATTGGCTCCTTGTGGTATAGTACAAGACCTACTTCCCCGTCTCTCCCATGATAGTAAATTACAAACTGTACTGCATTCTCTTGGGAGTAACAGTTACTGGTGTCACCCTAAAATAATTAGAGGATACAGGGGTGGTGGGCAGCATCATATTACCATGCAGTCTGCCAGTTCGGCCCTTACATAACTGGATCACAGTGGGTTACTACAAACTTTTGCAAGTAGTAGTCCCAATGAAGTTGCTATACTATATACAGGATATTTATTACAAAAAAAATAACATAGCCTTGAACAAGTGGTACTGAGCCATTGATTTGGTGAATGTATTTTTATTGGGTTGGTCAAAGTCCATTTTGTTTTTTTTTTCTGTAATATAAAAGACATTTTTTATTTTCAGCAATACTTTACTGGTTTGGATATTTTGAGTATGTCAGCTCCCTCCCACTATTGGCTGCTAGTGGGTAGGAGCCAGGAAGATGCTAAACATCTTCCAATGCACGAGACAGAATTATTTGGATAAAATGTCAATAGTACCAAGAAACTTCGCAAGCCAGCCATTTTTAATATCAATCACAGAAACTTCTCCATACACTGCACAAAATTTTTGTTTGTGTTTCAGTTGTCTTTTTACCTTTCTTGAAATAATGAAGCATAATATACTCTAAGTGTTGCATATTTTCTTTCATTTTCAATATTAAAATGGCTGTAAAAATTCACTGATTTTTACTGGGTAGTTTTTTATTTTATTTTTTCCATCCTGTTTATCCCCTTCACCATTTTTTTCTTTTTTTTCTTTTTTGTTTAAATTTAATTGTTGTTCAAGTACAGTTTTCTGTCTTTTACTCCCATCCCACCCCCCAGTTCTCCCTACCTCCCTCCGATTTCCACCCAGCTAAGTTTTTGTCCATGTGTCCTTTATACTTGTTCTTGTAAACCCTTCCCCTTTTCTCTTGAAATTCTCTCCCTTCTCCCCTCTGATCCCTGTCAGCCTGTTCTGTATTTCAGTGTCTTTGGTTATATTTTGCTTGCTTGTTCCTTTTGTTGTTTAGGATCTTGTTAAAGGTGATCTCATATGTTATTTATCTTTCACTGCCTGGCTTATTTCACTCAGCATAATGCTTTCCAGTTCCATCCATGCTGTTGCAAAGGGTAAGAGCTCCTTCTTTCTTTCTGCTGCATAGAATTCTATTGTGTAAATGTACCATAGTTTTTGGATCCATTTATTTACTGCTGGGCACCTAGGTTGCTTCCTTTCTTTTTTCATTGTATATTTTTCCATTACTACTTAGTCCCCTTACACCCCACCTCCTGCAATCACCACAGTTGTCCATGTCCATGAGTCCTTTATCCTTCTTGCTCGTTCCCAGCATTCTCTAACCTCCCCATCCCCTTAGCTGTCCTTTTGCTCTTTGTCTATGAGTCTGTATCTGTTTTGCTTGTTAGTTCAGTTTGTTCATTAGATTTCACATAGGAATGAAATCATATAGTATTTGTCTTTCTCTGATTGGCTTATCTCACTTAGCATAAAGTTCTCTTAAGTCTGTTCATACTATTGCAAAGGGTAAAACTTTCTTCTTTGTTACAGCTGAGCAGTGTTCAACTGTACAAAAGTCCCATAGTTGTTTTATCCACTCATCTACCAGTAGATACTTGGGCTGCTTCCATACCTTGGCAGTTGAAGATAACACTGCAATGAACACAGGGGAGTTTATGTTTTTTCAAATTAGTGTTTTGGGTTTTTTTTAGATATATTCCCAGCAATAGAATTGCTGGGTCAAAAGGCTGATCCATTGTTAATTTACTGAAGTATCTTTATGCTGATTTTCACAGTGACTGCACCAATCTGCATTTCTACCAACAGTGCAAAATTGTTCTACTTTCACCACATCCTCACCAGCACCTGTTTCTTGATTTATTGATGAGAGCCATTCTGACAGGTGTGAGATGGTATCTCATTGTGGTTTTAATTTGCACTTCTCTGATTAGTAATGTTGAGATCTTTTCATATGGGTATTGGTCATCTGTATGTCCTGTTTGGAAAAGTGTGTGCTCAGGGTCTTTGTCCATTTTTTAATTGGGTTGTTGAGGTTTTTTGGTGTTGAGTTTTGTAAGTTCTTTATAAATTTTTGGATATTAACCCCTTATCAGATGTACTGGTGAATATGTTCTCACATTCTGTGGGTTGTCTTTTTATGTTGCTGTTTCCTTTGCTATGCAGAAAGTATTTAATTTGATATAGTCCCATATGTCTATTTTTTCTTTTGTTTCCCTTGCCTAGGGAGATATACCCAATAAAAAAATTGCTATGAGCAAATGTCCAACATTTTGCCGCCTATGTTTTATTCTATAACTTTTATGGTTTCAGGTCTTATTTAAGTCTTTGATCCATTTTCAATTTGTTCTTGTGTGTAGTGTAAGAAGGTGGTCTAATTTTATTTTTCTGCCTCTATCTGTCCAATTTTCCCAACATCATTTACTGAATAAACTATCTTTAGCCCATTGTATGTACTTGTTTTCTCTTTTGAATATTAATTGACTATACATTGTGAGTTTATTTCTGGGATCTCTATTCTGTTCCACTGATCTATGTGCAGTTTTTATGCCAGTGCCATGCTGTTTTGATTACAATACCCTTATAGTGCAGTTTGATATCAGGTAGCATTATTCCTCCAACTTTGTTCTTTCTCAGGATTGCTGTTGATATGGATGGTCTTGTGTGTTTCTATATACATTTTTGAAATATTTGTTCTAGTTCTGTGAACAAATTCCAATTCCAAATGTCATTGGAATCTTGATAGAAATCGTCCAGGTTGCTTTGGATAGTATGGACATTTTAATGATGTTAATTCTTCCTATCAATGAACACAGTGTGACTTCTACTTATTTGTATCTTCTTCTATTTCTTTCTTCATTGTCTTATAATTTTCTGAGTACTGGTCTTCTACACCCATGGTCAGGTTTATTCCTAGGTATTTTATTCTTTTTTAATCAGTTATGAATGGGATTGTTTTCTTAATTGCCCTTCCTGTTAGTTCATTATTGGCCTATAAAATGCACCTGTTTCTGGATACTAATTTTATATCCTGCTACTTTATTGAATTTATTTATCAGTTCTAGTAATTTATTGGTAGAATTTAGGGTTAGCTATATACAGTATTGTGCCATCTGCAAATAAAGACAGTTTTACTGCTTTCCAATTTGAATGTCTTTTATTTCTCCTTCTTGTCTGATTGCTGTGGCTAGGATTTCCAGCCCTGTGATGATTAAGGGAGGTAAAAGCTAACATTCCTGTCTTGTTCCCAATCATAAGGGCAATGCTTGTAGTTTTTGTGCTCTGAGTATGATACTGGCAGTGGGTTTGTCATATATGCCCTTTATTATGTTTATGTACGTTCTCTCTATTCTCACTTCACTGAGAGTTTTTATCATAAATGGATGCTGAATTTTATCAAATGCCTGTTCTGCATCAATTGTTATGATCATGTGGTTTTTATCCTTCATTTTGTTTATGTTGTGAGTCACATTCATTGATCTGTGAATGTTGTACCAAACTTGGTTTTCCAGAATGAATCTCACTTGATCATGGTATATCTAGTTTAGTGGCATATAGTTATTCATAATATTTTCTTACAAACATTTTTTTTCTATTGGTGACAGTTGTTATTTCTCCTCTTTCCTTTCTGATTTTATTTGTTTGGGTCCTTTCTCTTTTTTTATTGATAAGTTTGATTAAAGGTGTGTCAATCTTGTTTATCTTTCCAAAGAACTAGATGTTGGATTCATTTATCTTTGTATCTTTTTTTACTCTATTTTGTTTATTTCTGCTCTGATCTTTATTACTCTCTTCCTTCTACTAACTTTGGGCTTTGTTGTTCTTTTAAGTATAAAGTTAGATTGTTTATTTGAGCTGTGTCTTGTTTGTTTGTTTGTTTTTTGAGATAGACCTGTAATGCTATGGATTTCCCTGTTAGAATTGCTTTCTCAGAGTCTCTCAGATTTTGGATTGTTTTGTCCTCATTTTCATTTGTTTCAAGGTATCTTTTGATTTCTTCCTTGATCTTGTATACCCATTCATTGTTCAATAACATGTTATTTTACTTCCATGTCTTTGTGTATTTTCTTATGACTACTTTCTAGTTTCAGAGCACTGTGGTCAGAGAAAATGCAAGATATTATTTCCATCTTCTTAAATTTATTGAGACTTGTTTTGTATCCTAACATGTGGTCTATCTTACAAAAATTTCCATGTGTTATTGAATGTATGCATATTCTCTAGCTTTAGGATAAAATGCTCTGAGCATATCAATTAAATGTATTTGACCTAGTGTATCATTTAAGGCCACTATCTCCTTGTTGATTTTCTTTCTGGCAGATCAATCCATTGAAGTCAAAGGGGTGTTAAATTCCCCAACTATGACTGTATTTCTATCAATCTTTCTGTTTATGCCCATCAAAATTAGCTTTACATATTTAGATGCCTATATTTGGTGCATAAATTTTTATTAAGGTTAATTTCTCTTGTTGGAATGTTCCTTTTATCATTATGCAGTGTCCTTCTTTGTGTCTTATTATAGTCTTGATTTTAAAGTCTATTTTGTCAGATATAAATATTGCTGCCCCAGCTTTTTTTCCCCTTTTCTTTTACATAAAATATATTCTTCTGTCCCATTAATTTTAATCTATGCACATCTTTTGATCTGAGGTGGATCTCTTGAAGGCAGCATATACACGGGTCTTGTTTTCTTATTAATTCAGCTACCCTGTGGCTTTTGGTTGGAGCATTTAAGCCATTTATATTTTAGGTGATTATTGATAGATATGTATTTAGTACCCTTTTCTTGTTAGATTATTTTGTCCTTCCTTCCTTCCTTCCTCTCCTCCTCCTCCTCCCCCTCTTCTTCTTCTCCTCCTCCTCCTCCTCCTCCTCCTCCTTCTTCTTCTTCTTCTTCTTCTTCTTCTTCTTCTTCTTCTTCTTCTTCTTCTTCCAAGCCCTTTAACATTAGTTGCAGTACTGATTTGATGTTAATAAACTTCTTCAGCTTTTTATTATCTTGGAAGCTTCTTATTTCTCCTTCAATTTTAAATGATAGCTTTGCTGGGTAAAGCAGTCTTGGTTGTAGGTCCTTGCTTTTCAACACCTTGAAATATTTCACACCACTGCCTTTTGGCCTGAAATGTTTCTGTTGAGAAATCAGATGACAGCCTAATTGGAGCTCCCTTGTAGGTAACTACCTGCTTTCCTCTTATGGCTTTTAGAAATCTCTCCTTGTCTTTAAGCCTTGCTGTTTTAATTATGATGTGTCTTGGTGTAGGTCTCTTTGGGTCCAACTTGTTTGGAATTTTCTAGCTTCCTAGACTTGTGTTTCTCCTTCCTTCACCAGATTAGGCAAGTTTTTGGTCATTATTTCCTCAGATAGGTTCTCAGTACCTTGTTCAGTCTCTTGTCTTTCTGGTATCCCCATGATGCGGATGTTGTTATAATTCATGTTGCCCCAAAGGGTTCTTAAGCTTGTTTTTATTTATTTTTTCTTTTTGCTGCTCTGCTTGGATGTTTTTTCCTACCTGGTATTCCAAATCACCAACTTGATCCTCTGCAAGACCAACTGTCTATTTCTTCCACTGTAGTGTTTATTTCAAATGTTGAATTCTTTATTTCTGACTGGTCCTTTTTTATGGTTTCTCTTACTTTTTTTTCACACTGTTGAGTATTCTTATAATCATTACTCTAAACTCCATCTGATAAATGGCTTGCCTCCGTTTCATCTAGTTCCTCTTCTGGAGAATCCTCGTGTTCCTTCATTTAGCACCTTTTGTTTTGTCTTCCCATTTTGGCTGCCCCTTGGTGTTTGTCTCTATGTATTAGGTAGATCTGTAAAGACTTTGGTGCAGCAAACCCTGCCTGTGATTGGTCCTGGGCAACCTGTTTGGAGCTACCAGTGATCCACACCTTGTGGCTCCCTCTGCAGTGCCTGTTTGTGTGCAGAAAGAACCAAGCTACACACCCAGAATGGCTTTTACCAGCATCAGGCTGGGGGTAGGTTCAAGAGAAGTCTCAGATTTCTTAGAAATCAAAATCTACCTGGAGACTTTCTGTTGGGTTTAAAGACTCAATGTCTTCAGCTGCATTTCTTAGCAGTAGGGTGTAAGCACTAGTCTTATTGTGGTTATGTGACTTCTTCCATCTATCCGTGCTTATAAGGCTTTGGTCCAGCTAGTGTCCAGTTAGTTATTCAGAATGATTTATTTCTATAGTTCAGTTGTAGTTCCAGTTTGGTCCTATGAGTAATTTAATGTAGCTTCCACTTACTCCATCATCTTGCAGATCCTTCCACCAATTTTCATAAGTTTTTTTTTAAATGGATGCTAATATGACAGCTGTCACAATACAATCTAACAAAATTGTTTCAAATGAAGTTAAAGATGACTAAGTGCTACAAGAGTCATACAGAAAAAAACTAAATGAACATTTTGGCCAACCCAATATATTAAACTCTGTTTTGGGAGGTAGAGAATATGATCCATATCCATGGTTCCCATATCAATGGATTCTTTTGGGTTTGAGTATTGAGAATTTTTATGGAAGGTCAGGAGGGACTGGATGTCTGCCTAAAGCCACCTTTAGTTGCCATGTTCCTTAACTGAAGGTTACTGATCTAAGCCACTCTGTGTCTGCAGGTTCCAATGTCTCCTACATCCCTTTTATTCCTTTGTGTCTAAAGAAGTTAATAGCTTAACTACCACTTCGATCCAGGTTGTAGTACTAATTCCAGACCTTTGTAACTAGTTCCTTAGTAAATCTTCCTTAAAGATCTTATTTTGAATGTGTCTATTTCCTTTGGAAGTCTGACTGTTTGATATGAGGCCATCAAATTCTCCTGAAATATTGAAAGGGAAAGGACAGATAAATTGGGAATTAGGAAGATAAAAATTATACTGAATACTTCTTGAATTAATTTTCTTCTCAGTGACTCTGAGACATATTTTAAGAATATTATCAAAATAGAATAAATGAGATTTTATACATCATTGTACTATAATAATGATTCTCAATATGTGCCCTCTGCACCAGTTACATCAAAACTACAGAAGTTGTTAGAAATGTAATTTATTGTGCTCCATCTCAGACCTACTAACTCAGACACTCAGAAAGTGAAGCCCAGCATTCTGGTGTATCTACAGTTTGAGAACCACTATAGTAAGGTGAATCATGACCCTGCTTTCCTGATATTTTACACAGAGAAACATGAATCTAGTATAATCAAACACATTGGAGACTCTTATTAGGTAAAACAAAAAATGTTAAATGAAGACATAAATAGATAGTAAAATATTTACATGATTTCACCTATTGCCAAGCTCCACCACTTTTTTAAAGTTAAAAAGTACTTAGAATGTTTACCTCCTGTGTGACAAGTATACCATAATTTTCAGCTCTAGAAACCACAAAAGCCATAAAAGATATCTAGGTAACAAATATAATTACTTATAGATTAGACATTTTTTCTAAAAGTTTTCTGCAGAGTAATATCATCATGAAAAGCTTTATTAAGCAGTTAAAGTACTAAAAAATAACTGTTTTAAATTTATAAAGGCAATTTAAAATTTTAAGATAATTTAATTGTTATAAAGTCTGATTTAAAGTAATTTTTAAAATTTGGCAGATTCATTAAATTAAATTGTAACATTTATAAGTGAAAACTAAAAGCTTATGAATTAATAGGTTTTTTATTTGAATATAAAACAAATATTAATTTCATAAGTGGCTACAAATTTACTATTTTTTATACACAAAATTTACCCTCTGGCCTCATTTTGTTCATTTGTTTGCTTTGTTCATTAGGTTCTACTTATAGTTTGAGATCAAATTATATTTGCCTTTCACCGCCTAGCTTATTTCACTTAGCATAATGCTCTCAAGTTCCATCCATGCTGTCATGAAGGGTAGAAGCTCCTTCTCTCTGCTCCATAGTATCCCATTGTGTAAATGTACCATAGTCTTGATCCACTCATTTACTGATGGGCACTTAGGTTGCTTCCAGCACTTGGCTATTGTAAATTGTGCTGCTTTGAACATTGCGGTTCATAGGTTCTTTTGAATTGGTACTTCAGATATAATCCCAGCAATGGAATTGCCAAGTCAAAAGGCAGTTCCATTTTTAGTTTTTATGAGGAAAGTCCATACTGTTTTCCACAGTGGCTGCATCAGTCTGCAATCCCACCACTGTACTAGGGTTCCTTTTTCTCCACAACCTTGTCAGCACTTGTTTATTGATTTGTTTATGATGGCCATTCTGACTGGTGTGAAGTGGTATCTCATTGTGATTTTAATCTGCATCTCTCTGATAGCTAGTGATGCTGAGTATCCTTTGATATGCCTATGAGACCTCTGTATGTCCTCCTTGGAAAAGTGCCTGTTCAGGTCCTTTGCCCACTTTTTTATTGGATTGTTTGTCTTCCTAAGTGTGGAGTCAAACAAGTGAGCAAAATAGAACCTGAGACATGGAAATAAAGATCAAACTTAAAAAAAAAAAACTGACAGTAACCAGACTGGGGGAGGGACTAGTGGGAGAAAGACGGGGAAGGGTCATCAACAAGCATTTATAAAGGCCACATGATCAAAGACAACAGGGTGGGGAGGATTGAATGTAGGAGATGGGGGTGGGTAGGGCAGGGGAGAGTAAAGAGGGGAAAGTGGAGATGACTGTAATTGAACAACAATAAAATAAACAAATCAAAAAGTACACCCTCAAGGGCACCAAAAAATTCTCCCAATGACAATAATAAGTGAGAGACTTGGGAAGTTCTGTAATATGTTCTATGTATAGCCCTAAGATGTTGATGAATTTTTCTCATTCTGAATATCAGATTATTGACTGGTAATTAGTACAATTTCACCCAGTCAATTACCTGTGTCTTACAACTTTTCACTTGAAGAACAATCAAATCGGTATTCCAAAATTGGTGATGAAACTATTTTTACTTGTCATACATAAGTTTTAAATTAGAAAAAAATAAGTATTAAAATACAGTTATTACTGAACTGCATTCTAGAGAAGGTGCAGTATTACCAAGGTAAATAATTGTTCATTAAGAAAACACCTAGATGAGTACTGATGTCAGTAAGATGGCCAAATAGGATGTCCCTCATTTGTATCTCATTCTCAAAATTACTCAAAATCACTAATCACCATAGAAATGCAAATCAAAACCACAGTGAGATATCCCTTCACACCTATCGAAAGGGCTATTATCAAATAGGCAAGAGACAAGTGATGGTGAAGATGTTTATTTAAGGGAAAGGTTGTGCTCCTTTGGTTGGAATGTAAGTTAGTACAACCACTTGGAATACAGTATGGCAGTTCCTAAAACATTAAAAATAGAACTACCATGTGAACCAGCAGTCTTATTTCTGTGTATATGTGGGAAAAAAATAAAATCACTGTCTCAAAAAGATATGCATACTCCTATGATCACTGAAGTGTTACTCATAATAGCCAAGAAATGTAAACAAACTGTTTCCATCAAAATATGAATGGATAAAAAAGATGAATATACCCACGCAATAGAATATTATTTAGGCATAAAGAGAAGGCAATTCTTCCATTTGCACAACATGAATATATCTTACAGATACATGCTAAATAAAATAAGTCAAAGAAATAAAAATGCTATATGATTTCACTTATTGGTGGGAGCTAAAATTTAAAAAAAACAACTCTTAGAAACAGAAAGTAAAAATATGATCTTTAAGGGTCAAAGGAGAGGGAAAATAGGGAGATACTGGTCAAAGAGCAGGAATTTCCAGCAACAAAATGAACAAGTTCTGGGGATCTAATATATAGCATGGTTCCTATAGTTAATAGTACTGTATTATATTGAGTGTTGCTAACAGAGCAGATTTTAAATATTTCACTACAAAAAATAATAGTTATATGAGGTGATGGATATGTTCATTAAACTTTTGTGGTAATTATTTTACAATGTATGCATATATCAAATCATCATGTGTATACTTAGTAAAAATGTTACATATCAGTAATGTCTGTAGAAAGCTGGGGGGGGGTGTTTGGAGAAAACACCTAGATGGGTTGATGTTTAGTTATTCAAGTGGTTACTATCCTGTCCTTTCTCCTACAAAGTGTGGAAGGGGCTACTAGCGTCAGACATCAATAAATTGTTGTGAGTAACAAATATCAAACATTTAGAAAATTAGAAAAACAAAGAAAGAAATGGAAGATCAAATAAATGGGGCATAAGGTGGGCTTTGAGGAAAGCAGCTGTGAAAAGTTTACCTGTGAAGGGTTGGACAAGAGACTATAGCAGGTATGGCCAAGGGGCCAAAGGATTGAGCTGCTTGATAATTTGATTTTAAATGATGACCTATTTTATGCTGTTCTAAAATTCATCTTGGTTATTTTTAATAATTAGTGGAGTAGTTTTGTTCAGTTTAATATAATCAATGGCTATGGAGGCTAAAGATAGGGGAGATTTTCTAAATTTTGGGTTAAGAGAACTACCATAGAATGTAAAATTGAGAACTCAATGGAAACAAGAATTTGGATCAAGGTATGTTTACTAAATACATGCAAGATACTCAGGAGGTGGCTGGACTTTCTTTAAGAGGTGAAGTAGAAACTCAAGGAAGCTTATATTTAAAGACAAGATGGACAAAATATCATCAGAAGACTTCATAACATTCGGGTGACAAACACATGGATTACTTTCATATACAGTGAAATGTGGAAGTTATAAAATTAACCCTTCCTCCTCAACAAGGAATCACTAAGAGAGCTTATCTAGAGCATCACGGAGAATACTGGCCCAAACTCATCTTCTTCTGACCTGGCCCTGGTCCTGTATAGACTCTGCAGAAAGCCTATGAAATTCTTAGGGCAAGATACATGTCTTAAAAACTTGCCTGGAAAATACTACTATTCACTTTCTCAAGCTATTTTCTCTGTATTTATATCCATGGCCCTCCCCTTGGTTTAGAAATTGGCTTGTATTCCCTTTTGTAGGTAACTCTAAGCTCTGCCTGTTTTCCTTATTTTTGATGTTACCTGTGCCTTTGGATACAAATATTTTTTGGTCCCTTTCCTTCTTCTCCTTATTGAAGCACAGGGATAAAGACCTCATTTCCATGTTTCAAGAGAACCTGTGTGTTACTTGGGGAGCTTTCTCTTTAACTCTCCTCAGATATTTACTCATTGAAACAATAACACTCTATAATTTTTTGCTTATAGTATATTTGTAATGATAACTACAAACAAAGTGTAAAATTATTCAGAGACTTTAAATGCTCAAAAACACATGAACATATGTGTTATGAATCAAGTTTAAAAGGAAGCATTGCAAATTCCTTTCATTCTGATTCTTTTATCTAGAAAGCAGCATGTGGGAGGAATCAGTCATTCTAAGCCATAGCCAAGTTTTTCAACCTAAACTCATCTCTTTTCAAGTCTCCCTTAACCCACTGTAATTAGTATCCATCTTCCAGCTGAGATGCTTTGGAGAAATATGTGAGGTAAATTGGCATGGTTTCTCTTTAAAAACTAAGTAAAAAATATAGAATATCATTCAATAAAACTCCTACAGCATTGTATGGGCTGTACCCTTTAAAACAACCTGAACTATGTGTAAAAAGGGTCATTACTTGGTATTATTGTTCCTTTTGTGCAAGGAGCTCTATTCGTGGTGGAAAGAGATGAAGACAGCCTAGTAGGTTGAGTTATTATTGAGAAGGAGTTGAAGATGAAGAAAAGTCCTTCCCACTTTCCTCATTTCCAGTAAATTTCTCTGCAAGATGTCATTATGCTATTTTAGAGGCTATGAAATGGAGGTTTAATAAAAGTTAAGAATTACTTGCCAAAGATCAAATGGCTACTATGGGACAGATTAGGATTTAGAACCTGCTCTTTCCTTAGATAGCTTGATAGGTTACTGAGTTGCAATTTTCTTGAGGACAGAAACAAGGTAATGTTTTTATTGTGCACTGAGATGCATAGAAAGCAATCAGTACATGGTTGTGGGAAAATTCTCAAATCATTATTTGTTTTATTTCGCTCAGCCACCTCTTTTTGGCCATTAACTTTTTGGTCCTGTCTTCTGCCTGGCAATTCCTCATGAAGTTTTGTGATAGTATTAAGTGGCATATTGCAAGAAATTCTAATTTAAACTTGGAGCAGTTACATCTCTGAGGACTCAATATATCACTTAAATTAATCACAGGAAGTAACAAATGACCATTGAGAGCATTACAGGGGCTGATCAGGTACAATGGCAATATAGTTTTTAAAAACAAGTGTCTAGCCTGATGAGATCCTTATCCACAGTTCTCATCTACATTGATTACTTATAGATCTCTACCATTTACTAAAAGAGTTGACCTGAAGAGATGCCTCTCACTGGGATTAGGTACTACTAAAAACAATGACATCATATAAACACTTGAAAACTTCATTACTAGAGCTAAAGTTACATAATCATTGGTAAATATTATTTTCTCCTTTCTTTTCATCTCTTCGCAAGAAAAGTTAATCAAATTATCCCATGGGATAAAATAGAGACAAATCTGATTGGAGCTAAGCAGGTAATGTGCAAACTTGTAGATATTCTTCCACTCTGATATTCCCTACTTAGACGTATATGCTTTCTCTTAGTTAATTGAAAGCACAGGGCCAGCTCACACGATGCCAGATTATAGTGTGATATAATCCTCTTTCCACAAAGCTTTTGGCTGTAACTTCTAAGAATTTACATTGGAAAATTAGTGATTCACTTTAGCTGTGTACACTTGTTACATAATTTTCTGGTATGGTATTATTTTTGATTTGACAGTGAGGAAAAAAATTGGAGAGGATTTCCAAAATGTACATTTTGGTAAGGATATTTTGCATGTTTCTAAACTTTATGTTAAGTAGATGAAGAGTTTGAGAACTAAAAAGCCTCGTTATGAATATGTAAGTAATCCCTAGATATTATTGTCACGGAAAATGAATAGCTTTTCACTAAAAGCGGATAAGTGAACTTTTTGGAATACTTTTATTTTCTTAAGAACCTGCATTTCTCAGGCCACACTGATTAGGCTAGACAATAAGGCTTCCCCACCCCTGAGGTGACACCACTAGTGCTTCTGCTAAGTACAAAGAGAAAATTGACTGTATCTTTTCCAAGGCAATTGACAATAGAGCTACAATGATCTTTTATTTCTTTCCATCTTTAAAGCAGCCAAAACCAATGGAACAGTCTGACCAGTTAACCTGCCTGCACAATTACAGGGCAATGATGATCACAAGACTGTGAGGCTTTGTCTGCCTCCACCCACTTGATTCTGCAAAGGTACCATCTTCTAAGTGAAATGACACTCAGAAAACTGCAGTTATTATAAGACAAATGCAGTTCTCAGGAAGTGGAAACACTTTGCTGTCAGCTTCCTGGCTCAGCACGTTCCCAGGCTTATGATTATCGCACAGCTGCAAAATTTGGAGGATGCTGCTATTAGTTAATTCTCAGTTAGGGTTTCTTCTCAGGGGTACCAAAGCCTGGAGGCGGGGTGACTTTCTCCTTTACTGCCACAGCAGTCTGTCCAAATAAAAAAGGGGGGGGGGGAGTCTGTTTTCTGGACTATTTCCTACTCTCAGGTTTTTGAGAGTTTCTCTTTAGCCATCTAAAAGCCTTGGTATCTTTAATGATTCAGCCCCACACCTAAAAGGCTGATGGAACAGGTTCAGTCTTTTATAATAACATTTATGAGAACATGAGTATCTCTATTCTTCATCATTATTGTGATTATATATAGCACTATAGAATTCAGGAGACTTGAGTTGTACTTCCAAAACCGCAACAAATCATTTAACTTCTCTGGCTTTCACTTGCTCTATCTCTAAAATGAGGTGTTTAGATTAAATGCTATCTAAGAGTCCCTTCAAGTTTCTATGATTTTTATAAACTTGTTAATTTAGTTCAAGCTAACGATACCTTGAGGTGCAAACCACCATCACATGAAATGATACCATTCTATAAACTATTTCATTACACAGATATACACCCTATTTAAAGACCATGAGAACTAGAATTATGGAAAATCTACTAAAACATCAGGCACTATTTTACATTATCTTATTTAATCCTCATGAAAATTTTTAGACTATTTTACTCTATCCATACTTCAAGTGAAGAAATATAATTTGACAGACTAAAAAACTTAGATAATCTATTGTGCTAGAAAATAGCAGAGTTTGAGAACTATAAAGCCATGCTATTTCACATTTTAGGGTGCCTTCTACCGTACATCTTCTTACCTCTTTCATTGGTAAAAAGTTATCTCTTAGTCTTTTTTTTAAGATTGCTCCTTACTAACTTGTTGAATGACCCCTATATGCCTGGCTATATCTAGATATTAAAAATATAGATCCTGCCATCATGGACCTCATATTGTAGTGGAAAGAGATACAATAAAAATCATGAGTAAATATCTAGTCACCATGTATTAGATAGTGATAAATGACAAGGAGAAAAATAAAACAGAAGGATGGAGAATATTGAAGTGAGGGGATTTAAGCTTCTTGAAAGTGTTATCTGACCAAAGAACTGACAGGGGTGAGGGAATAAGACATACAAATATCCTGAGCAGCATAATAAGCAGAGGGAGCAGGGAATGCAAAGTTCCTGAGGAATAAGTGCTCCACCAATGAGGGCTGAGTGACTGGAATGTGGGAAAAAGGCATAAAATAGTGAGGTAATGTGGTAATGAGTGGTGGTAGAGAATAGATTACAAGGGGTCTTGTAGACCATTGGAAATTCTTTGCCTTTAATTTTGAGTGAGGCATAAGACCTTTGCAGGGTTCTGAGGAGAGGAATTGAACTTACCTCACAGCAGGAAGATCTGGTTGCTATGTTAGGAGTAGAATATAGAGGAGTAATGGAAGAAGGAGGGAGAACAATTAAGGATAATAGTGATAATGATCTAGGTGAGAGATGATATTGGCCATCACTAGGCTTACAATGGTGGCATAGAGATAGTAAGAAATGATAAGACTCTAAGTGTTTAAAAGTAGAAACAAAGGACTTCCTGATGACTTGGACAAGGGGTGAGAATAAAGAGAAGAATTAAGGGGTGGGGCACTTAATTTGACCTGACAAACTGCAACTTGGTATTTACCATTTATTGAAATAGAGGAGACTTTTAAAAGAGCAAGTGTGGGAGAACCATCAGGACTTCTGAACATTGAATATTTGAATATTTAAAGTTAGATTATAAAATTTTCTCTCCTATTAAATACCCATGAGGTCATTAAGTGATTTTATATAAATGTCCAGGCTTTAGAGTAGAGATCTGAGATGGAGATACAAAATTTTTAATAATCAGCATACATACAGCACCTAAGGTTTTTGAGAATATTTCAATAGATGTAAGTGTAAACAGAGAAAAACACTAAAGTTCCAAAAACTAACCCTCATATTTTCCATTTAGGGAATGAGGACTAGGGGGAAAACTATCAAAAGATAATTAGAAGTTCCAGCTAAAAAGTTAGTAGGAAAACCAGGATCTGTAGTTTGTTTTTTTTAAATCATTTTTTTACTGTTACTCTATAACAGCTGTCCCAGCTTTTCCCTCTCTGCTCTTCTCTGCTCATCCCACCTCCTGCTACCACAGTCAATTCCCACACCGTCGTCCATGTCCAGGGGTCATTCATACGTGCTCTTTAACTAGGCCCTTCCCCTTCTTTCCACCATTATCCCTCTCCCCACATCTGTCTCTAATGGGTTTCAGTCTGTTCCATATTTCCATATCTGTGGTTCTATTTTGTTTGTTAGTTTATTTTGTTGATTAGATTCCTCTTACAAGTGAGATTATATGGCATTTATCTTTCACCAACTGTCATATTTCACTGAGCATAATATATTCCAGTTCCATCCATGCTTGTGAAGGATAGGAGCTCCTTCTTTCTTTCTGCTGCATAGAATTCCGTTGTGTAAATGTACCAGAGTTTTTTGATCTATGCATTTACTGATGTGCACTTAGGCTTTTTCCAGCACTTAGCTATTGTAAATAGTGCTGCTGTGAACATAGGGGTGCACACGTTCTTTTGAATTGGTGATTTGGAATTCTTAGGGTATATTCCCAGCAGTGGAATCACTGGATCAAAAAACAGTTCCATTTTAAAATTTTTGAGGAATCAAAAATTGTACTGTTTTCCACAGTGGCTACACATTAGTTTCTTAGAAGCAAAGCAGAAAGAAAGACTTTCAAGAATTAGAGAATGATTAACTGCAAAATCCCAGTGATAGGTCAAATACTTTGCCATTTGCTATTTGATGTAGTGATGCAAAGACCATCGATAGCCAGGATATTGGAAGAGACACACCCACAAACAACAACAACGAAAATGACTTGGCTGGATTTAAGGGAATATGCAAGGAAAGAAATTGAAACTGCAAAACCAGACAATTCTTCTGAAAAATTTTGCTGGAAAGGGAAGGAGAAAAATGGGGTGGTAGCTGACATGGGGTTATTATAAGGATGATAAAGACGGTTAGTGAGAGACATTATCCAAAAATTCTTTATTTTCTTAACACAAAGCAAAGAAACAATAGGATCAAGGCCAATAAATGTCATTACTTGTGTCTATTAATAAATAATTATTGAATGCCTTCTTTGTGTCAGGCACTTTTCTAAGGTGCTGTGTACAAAGCAATAAATCTTCAGAACATGTCTGTTTTAAAAAGTAAAAAGTTCTATGCAGGCAATGAAAACAGAGTTGGTATAAAAGGAAAACAGAGTGTATGTTCAAAATCAGAGACAGGATCATAGATACTGAGAGCATTTTGATGGTTGCCAGATGGCAAACAGGTATGGGGGGATGGGTGAAGAGGTGAGGAAATTAAGAAGTACAAATAGGTAACTACAGAATAGCCATGGGGATATAAAATACAGTATAAAAAATGCATTAGCAAAAGACAGAAACAGTGACGTGGGGATTGCCCGAGGGAGTGGGGGATGCTGGGTGGAGGGAGACAAAAGGGGAAAAATTAGGACAACTGTAAGAGCATGATCAATAAAATATAATTAAAAAATAGTAACCAGGGGAGAAGGAGGAGAGGTACCGGGGGAAAGAAAAGGCTTGTCAGGTAACATGTATAAAGGACCCATGGACAAAGCCAAAGGGGGAAGCATTGAGGGTGGGGGTGGGTGGGGTAGGGGAAAATGGTTGTGGGAAAATGAAGACAACTATACTTGAACAATAATAAAAAAATAAGTATAATTTAAAAATAAACATAAAAACAAAAACGTAGTTTTGGAGCTCCCCAAGATGGCCTTTAACTTCAATAATTCTCTAGAAGGACTCACAGAACTCAAAAAATCTAGTATACTTATGACTACAGTATATTACAGTACTAGGGTATGGATTAAAAATCAGCAAAGGGAAGATTTGCAGAGGGCAGAGTCCAGAAAATAACAGGTATAAATTTACAGTCGTCCTCTCCCAGTGGAGTCATGCACACAGCAGTCGATCTACCAGTAACAATGTGTGTCAATATTTACAGAGTATTCCCAACCAGGGAAGCTCACTTAAACTTTGGTTTCGAGGGTTTTATTTGGGCTTAGGCATATAAGCATAGCTGAATGCCTGCAAGGCTGACCATAGTTACTCAGTCTCTAGCCCCTATAGATGTCAGGTCGATATCACTTGCCCAAAGACCCTTATCATAAATAACATTGTTAAAATAAATTATCTAATGTGGCTCAAGATCCCTGTTAATGACTCTTTTGAAGCAGAATATTTTGAAGCATTTGAAATATTTTTAAGTGTTCCTCTTATAGGAACAATGAAAGGTCACTAGTTTCTTTGGAAGATGTTCTCTCATACTGTATTGTAGAATTTTAATGTTTCATATAAATATTTATATCTCAAATGCCTATTGTAATCTTTGAAAGAATCTTGTATTGTCTTACTTGCACACCTCTCTTAGATTCCAGAAGCTCAACTAGAATTTCTGAATATTTCAGCAGTTTAATCTTATTTTTCTTTTTATGCTTTTGGCCAACAAACTGGTTGGTGGTTTATGTTCTTTGATTTCAGGAAGACTCTGGGCTAAATCAGCTGTGTCCAAATTGGTAAACAAATTATTTTGAATCACTGAACAGCTTGAAATAATTTAACAGATTTTATTCAGAAGATGAAGAACATGTAATACATATGTGACTGCTAAAAACTAGACTCATATCAGAAAATCTGAGAACAAAGGTAATCTTTGACAGATGTGAGACTATTGAATTTCAAACCTATAGAAATAAAATTTTTAATAAAAAATAAGAGGTTTTTAAAAATATCCCTGGCTGGGTGGCTCAGTTGGTTGAAGCACTGTCCTGTACATCAAAAGATTGTGGGTTTGATTCCCACTAAGGACACATACCTAGCTTGTGGATTTGATCTCTTATTGGGCCATGTGCAGAAGGCCTATTGGTGTTTCACTCTTAATAAACTGATCCTTGGGTGAGTATAAAAAATAAAAATAAATTTAAAAATAGCTGTCTGCAGCCCCAAAAGTAATGACAAAAATGCACAAAATATACACTTTTTAAGATATAATCTGTAACTAGTGTCACAATGCTTTAGAGAACTCATAAAAATATTTCACCTTAGCAATCCACATGTATATTCAAGGTTTTTGGATTTGCAATATTACTTTCATCAATAAACTATTACTGGACAGGGGCCTGGCCCTGAGTGGGTCTGCCTAGGGCCAGCTGTAGTGTGTGGGTTCTTGACTGTGTAAGAAATATTTCACAACACGAGTCCAGCTGACTATGAGGATAAAACTGGGAACAGTATAACAAGGAAGGGTTTAGTATAGAAGAAGGAACAGGAGAGCCTAGGCTGAGCTGCCTTAGATCACTGGGAAGTCAGAGAAAAGGGGACTTTGCAGACAGATTCAGATCAGCCTGGAACAAGCTGCCAGCTGCCCACTGCCTGAGAGTTTAGGAGACGTGTGCTGGTGAAGAAAGAAGCGGGGGAAGAAGGGAAATGGAATGGTTCAGACTGCTCCCCAGGGGGAGAACGCCCACATGCCAGGAGGTTTTTCTGGAGGTTTTTCTCTCTGTCTTGCTGGTGGGTATCTTAAGGTGGGGCTCAGGCAAGGGTTTCAGTAGAACATTCATCAGTTCTCCAGATGCACCCTTCAGGGTCATGGTCTCCCCTGGTGGGTCAGAGGCCTTTAGTCATTGAAGTTGGTTCTCTGCCAAGGAATTCTCCTAGCTTCTTAGTGTCCTGTCTCAAAGTAAAAAACAAAAGTGGCATGTGGTGTTTCCGTAGTTCACACACGTGCCATTTAAACCCTGAGGCAGAATGTGCTTGCTTACAAGCACATGCTCAAAAGTCAAATATAAAGGAAAGAGTAACAATTCTGATTATTTAATCTGAAAAGATTGTAGAGTTCAAAGAGGAAACATGAGTTTTATGCTCTTGGAGTCTATTACTTTGGGGGAAGGAAAGCATTAGAAGACAGAAATTGGGATTGGGGTGCTTGATATGCTTCCTGGAACTCTACTATATGTGGCAGGCTTCTTCTCTAATGCAGCTTGCTCTTTATTTCTAAGGGCCATCTTTCATCAGATCCATAAGTAAGTCAGTAAAAGAAGGGTGAACACTAATTATTTACTATTTGCTAATAATGCTAAATATGTATTTTATCATCATCTGATTGGTTTAGAAAAACCACCTACAATGATATTATTATGCTCATTTAACAGAGAAAGAAATGAGAATTAGAGAGACTAGATAACTAGCCCAAAGATAAACAGTTGGTAAGGAACAGGAATGAAATGAACCTAGATCAATCCCTGAATACCATGTGAAATTGTCGGATGTTTCTGTCAAGGGTACAGATCACAAGGTCAGATTAGTAAAGATCATTTATGAGTCCATGGAATAAACAGCATAATTGTGCATTAAAAACCAACTCTTAAGCCAAAATAAATGCTTATTGAATATTAGGATTGCTATGGCACAGTAAAAACATATCCTTAAGGGATATACAGAAGAAAAGATTCTTAAATCAGTGATTATAATCTACTTTGATGATGGGACATAGAAGAAATCACCCTGTTCTACCTGTAGGCCAAGGAGATGATATAAGAGCTAATAGGAGAACTGTGCTTAAAACATGAATTCTTCAGGGAGGTAAACTATGAAAGGATATTCCAGGCAAAAATGACAAGTATGAAGAAATGTACAGAAGCACAAATATTGCAGTCTGATTAAGGAAGGAGGAATTTACTGATTTGGCCATAGCATGAAGTATACAAGAGGACTTAAGAGAAGATAAGATTGAGAACACAATATTAGGATCACATTACCTATTTTAAGAAATCTGGAATTTATTCCATAGTCAAAAGCTAACCATTGAAAGAGAATGCTATGAATATGTATTTGTGTACCACAGATTTCTATACCTTAATAGATCACTTTCAATGTGAAAAATAGAAAAAGCTCTCTTTTTCCCCTGCTTCCCTCCACTGGCATATATAGTTTGGGAAAAGACAGTAAAACAAAATGGTATATAAGCTTGATTGCATGATAAATTGATAGGAGCACAGGTGTACAGAAAAAGAAGGGTTAGAAGAAAAAGGGTTATACAAAATTGCAACTGGGCATAGAGAAAAATCGTCATTAAGAAGATTGTGAGCATTAACAATGTCTAATATATTCTCAATAACAGAAGGATCTTTTAGTCTTGTGGCACTTCAATGTAATTTTCCTCATATTCACCTCAAAACTTAGGTGAAAATTTACAGGAATGCTTTGTGTAAGTGTACTTGGGAAAAAGCAAGGAAAAGGGGCTGTGTGCCTATCACAGTGGCATGTGTCAGAGAAGAAAACAACTGTGGGAGGAAAAAAACTTGAATTCTAAGTAAGTTTTAGAGTCTATTATGCATACAAAAACAGGGATAGAAGTGACTATGAGAATGAAATCATGTGGGAAGATAATGGCTTCCCCACTATATACAGAGTAGAATTTTCTTTTTCTAACTGGAAATTTTTTTAATTGTTGTTCAAGTACAGATGTCTATACTCCCCCACTTCTCCCAACCCCAGCAATCCCCCACCTCCCATTCTTGATCCTACCCCCTTTTGGCTTTGTCCATGTGACCTTTATACATGTTCCTTGACAACCCTTCCCCTTTTTCTCCCCATTATCTCCTCCCACCTCCTCTCTGGTTACTGTCAGTTCTTAATTTCAATGTCTCTGGTTATATTTTGATTGCTTATTTGTTTTGTTAATTAGGTTCCACTTATAGGTACGATTATACAGTATTTGTCTTTCACTGCTTGGCTTTTGTCATTTAATATGATAAAACACCAATTCAAAAGAACCTGTGCACCTCAATGTTCATAGCAGCACAACTCACAATAGCCAAGTGCTGGAAGCAACCTACCATATTTTTCAGACTATAAGACCCACTTTTTCCCTCCAAATTTGGGAGAAATAATGGTTGTTAATGCTAATGTTGAGTTCTGTTTATGTTTATATTGGCGAAATATTATGTATTTATGCTTTAAATATTTTACTACATTTTTTGCTTCAAAATATTTTTCCCCTCTAAAACCTAGGTGTGTCCTATGGTCTGAAAAATATGGTAAGTGCCCATCAGTAAATGAGTGTATCAAAAAACTGTGATACATTACATGATGGAATACTATGTAGCAGGGTAGAATTTTTAAAGAAAATTTCATTTAAATACTATAGGACATTGATAAACAGGAGACAAGTATGATACCTAGTTGAGTGATTCTGATAGTATCCTATGTAAATGACAATAGTATTAACTTGAATTAAAATTTTAGTAGTGGAAATGCAAAATATTAGATGGGAGCAGGTAACTGTTTCTGAACAAGAGGATAGAAGGTACTGCCATTTACTGAGAGAATAGAAAGAAATAAGCCAGCAGAATTAAAGTAAGAGTTATGTTTGGCTGTGTTGAATTTGACATATATATTAGATAAATGAAGATGTTTCCCGCCATTTTGTTTATAATCATCTAAGAAAATAGTAAATAAAAGCAATGGAGGACCTTAAACAGAGCCCTCATACACTGCAACACCTAGAGGCCAAGCAATAAAGGGAACGTAAGAGAAAGAACCAAAAATGGAATAGCCACTCAGACAGGTGGGAAAGTCATGATTTAAGTATGTTGTGATGATAACAAGACAAAAGTGTTTCAGAAAGATGAGAAAATTAATTTTGTCAAATGTGGTTGATAACATAAAAACAAGTCATCTTTGCCTTGAATATTTGGAAGTCGCTGGTAATATTGACAAGAATAATTGTTAATGGTGAAATTCCAGGAAAAGTTGGATATAGTTTCAGAAGGAATATTATATAGTAAAAGTGTGTACATCGTTTACTGAGAGATATTACAGAATGTTTGCATGTTCCTTGTACTGTTCCACAGTGGATAAATTACAGAGAGTATGTAATTATGGGAACTAAGTCCATCAAAGAATATTAAAATAGCATCCTCCAGTTATCCGGCAAAGTCCGCTCACCTTCATAACATCTGCTCTTCCCCAGATACTGAGGTTCCCAGGTGCTAAAGGTTTGCAATTGGGTCAATAACATTAGTGACAAGTAAGTCCTCTTACTTTTACCTTTTTAAATACAATTTTTATTTTAGAATAGATTGAACAGAACACTTGATAAGTTGGTTGAGTGTTTCCTCATGCCTGACCTATATTTCTTCTTTTATTAGCATCTTAAATTAATATGGTATATTTGTCCCAGTTAATGAACCCGTACTGATATATTATTATTAACTAAAATCTATGCTTTATTCAGATTTGCTTGGCATTTGCTTATTGTAATAATTCTGTTTCAGGAGCATCGTGTATGCTTATGCTCCTTTTGGCTCTTACTCTACATCAGGATTTCCTTGTTTCTGATAATCATATAGGTTTGAGAAGTACTGGTTAAATATTTTATAGGATGTCCCACAATTATGATTTTTCTGATTCTTATAATCATATGACTTTATTCACGTTTGGAATGACCCCAAGATAGAGTACCGAACTTAAACTACATCACATCAAGATAAGATTCTATTCATATGACACTACTATTGATGTTAAGCTTGATTACATGGCTGAGGTAGTCTTTGGCCAGGTTCTTCACTGTGAATTACTCATTTCCCCCCATTGCATGCCATTATCTTTAGAAGGATATCATTATGCACAGCACA
Source organism: Artibeus jamaicensis (assembly GCF_021234435.1). Lineage (NCBI taxonomy): Eukaryota > Metazoa > Chordata > Mammalia > Chiroptera > Phyllostomidae > Artibeus > Artibeus jamaicensis. The sequence goes on from NW_026522036.1 coordinate 2,836,079, forward strand.
TGCTCAAGGAATGAGGGGTTGTGTACCACCTCCTCCGATCAGAGTATCTACATAAATAATTTAAAATTCTTCTGCAAGAGATTTGTCCCCACACCCTTTTCTTACTTGTTTATTCAGTTACTTTTTTTTACTTCAATATAGACTCATTAATATTTGCTTTATACTTAGCATTATGATTCAATTAAAAACCATTTATTTTGTTGCTCAAGATTTCCCAGTTTCTAGCTATCAGGAGCTCTTTCAGTTGGTTCCTGTCTCCATTTGACATTCCCCCATTGAGTGGTGTGTGTTTGTTTATGAGCACTTTCTTACTTTCTGGCACTGCAAAATGCTCTGAGAACATTTTCTAGATTTCTTGCTCCAACCTTAAAATCAGCACTTTCCCCAAGGAACCCTGGCTTCTTATATTAGAGAATAGTATGAGAAACCAAGATCTGGGCACTAGGGATGTTCATTATTAATGGGGTGTTTTCTTCTAGACTCTCTCAACTGGTATGCAAACAATGTATATACTCACATATATGCATGATTTTAAATTTCAAATTCCAATTGTTCATTGTGGTTTATAGTGAAGCTACTGATTCTTGTATATTAATGTTATTTCTTTGACTGTACTCACTTATTACTTCCAGGAACTTTTTTTTGTAGTTTCTTTGAGATTCTCTACATAGACAATTATGTCATCTGTGAACAGAGACAGTCTGTGTTTAATTTCTTTCTATCTGTATACATTTTATTTCTTTGTTGTGCTGTACTAGCTAAGACTTTCAGTATGATGTTAAATAGGTATGAGGAGAGAAAACATCCTTGCTTTGGTTCACCTGACTGCAAATTAATCAATTTCATTGAAATTTTAAAGAACAGGATTTTGGTTTTGTTGATTTTTCTTGACTTTTTGCTTACTTTTGATTTCATCAATTTATGCTCTAATTTTTATTATTTATTTTCTTCTGCTTGTTTCCAATACAAATTGTTCTTTTTTTCTTTTATTTCTTAGATATGTAACCTGATGTTATTGATTTTAGATATTTCTTGGTCCTGAAACCTTCTTTGTCTGAAATTAATATAACCTTATAGTTGATCATTTTCTAATTTTTACCTTTAACCCATTGGAGTCTTATATTAAAAATAGGGTTTTTAAATTCCGCATAAAGTTGAATTTTATATTTTTATCCACTCTAGAAATGTCTGTCTTTTAATCGATGCACTTAGACCATTTACTTTGAAAAGGATATTGACATATTTGGTTAACTAAAAATCATGTCTTTAAGTGTTTTTTATTAACAGAGGCTTGTTTTACTGCCTTATCTTGTATCAACTTAGAATTTTATATGATTCATTTTAAATCCTCTCATTGCATGTGAATTCTTCTTCTTCTTTTTTTAGTTACTGGTTGCCCCAGAGTTGGCAATATATGTTTTAAATGATTTTATCTCTATTAACATGATTTTGCTTCATACATAATGCAGGAACTTTTATAACAGAGTATTTTGAATTCCTTCTTTGTGTTTCTTCTCATATTGCTGTAACTCACTTCATTACCTATCTCCTATAATCATTCATCCAACATATTTCAACACATTGCTTTAAACAAAGTTATCTTTTAGATCAATTAAAATAAGAGAAATAAAATTTTATTCAATTGTTACTGATTTTTTTTCTATGAAGCTTTTCCATTTTATTTAGATCCAAGTATTCTTTTACCAATAACCTTTTTTTTCTGTGAAAAAATATTTTAGCATTCTCTTTAGAGTAGATCTACTGGCCATGATTTCTTCAGTTTTTATTTGTCTGAGAAAGTCTTTATTTCTCCTTCACTCTTGAAAAATAAGTTTGCTGTCTATAGATTTCTACATTGTTTTATTTTTTCTTTCAACAATTTATATATTTCATCTAACTCTCTTCCTTCATGCATGGATTCTATGGGTTCTAACAAGAGGTCCTCTCTGATCCTTTTCCTTTTATAAGTAAGGTATTTTTCTCCACTATTGTTTCAAGATTTTCTCTTTGCCTTTGATTTCTGAAGCTTCAATAACATATAGCTAGGTGTAATTTTTTCAATATACATCTTGCTTAGTGTTGTTTGAGGTTTGTGTCTGTGATTTGGTGTCTGCCATTAACTTTGGAAATTTTTTAGCCATTATTACTTAAAACATCTCTTCTACTCTGTTCTCCCTTACACACACTATTTATACCCCAGTTACTTCTGAAAATGTTTCATAGATCTTGTGTATTTTGTTCTATATTTTTCTCTTTGCATTTCAATTTTGGAAGTTTTTATTGACTTCAGATTCACTGATTCTTTCCAGTGTCCTTTCCAGTCTACTGAAGAGCCTATCAAAGATATTCTTTAGTTCTACTATCATTAAAAAAATTTCTAGCATTTCATTTTCATTCTCCTAAAAGTTCCAATATCTCTGCTTATATTACTTATATGTTTTTATGTGATGTCTACTTGATTTGTTTGAGCTCTTAATATATTAATCATATTTTTCAATTCTCTTTCTAATCAGTCCACACCTGTGTCATATCTGAGTCAGGTTGTAATGTTTCCTTTCTCTCTTTGAGCAATGTTTAGCTTGCCTTTTGGCATACCTATGATTTTTTGTTGTTGTTGAATGCTACACTTGTTATAGTAGGTAATAAGCACTGGGGTAAATAGGCCTTTGGTGTTAGAATTTTTTTTAATCTGGCTAGTAGTTAACTTTGTTTTATGTCTCATAGCTATAAGTGCCAGAGATTGAAATCCCAGTATTCCTGTTTTTTGTCTTCCTTTTTGACTTAGGAGTTCTCTAAGTATCCCTTCTCAGAGAATACCTATACCTTGTGGTCCTTTCAGCAATGATTCAGCTCTGTTGGAATACTGGTAAAGTGGAAGGGAGGAAATCATTCTACTACCTTATGATTAAATTTCTTTTAGCAGGCTTATGTCTCTGGCCTGTCAACCTCATAAGTATTTTTTCTTGCACGGCTTTCTACCCTTTTTAATGAGGACAGGAAGGCTAGAGCAAGCTAGAGTGAGATGAATATCTTTCACCTGCTGAAACTAGGCTCCGATGAAGGCTTTTCCACTGGAGACTATGCCTTTTATTATGGAGAAGACTCTGTATACATTTCACAAAAACTATTCTCTCCTTTCCCTGACAGAGTCACAATAGGATTATTCTCAGATTGGCAGCAGGAGAACCCAGTGTGGATCCTGGGAGTATAGTCCTTTAAAGTGTTGGGGCCCCTTTTTAACTGCAAATTCTCATAACTGGTCTATATTCAAACTCTAGCAATTTATCAAAATTATCATTTAAGTGTTCCTACTGTTCATAGCCCTAGGAGCTTCTGCAGCTACAGGTAAAAATATCTTGACTGTAACTGAATTCACTGGTTTCTCAGGATGTCGAGATGGCAGTGTGTGCTTCAAACAGTTCTCTGACGCATCCAAGAAAAGGCATTGATTTTCAGTTTGTCTAGCTTTATCTTGTTGTAAAGATAGGAATAAAAATTTCCAGCATCTTTATACATTGGAGCTGAAACTAGAAGTAAGTCTCTTCATGTTTAAATTACAATGTGCCTGTCCTGTTCTCTATTTCATATGGGTTTTTCAAATGGATAACCTGAACTTTACCTAAGACTTTAGTGCCTGAGTGATAATATTAAGTGTTACCATTCCATTTAGTTATTTAAATTTCAACATGCTACAGGGGCATATGTAATATATAAAACAACAATAGACTTGGTATCAGAAGACCTAAGTTAGGATCCTAGCTCTGGCACTTGATGGCCATGTGAGTTTTGGCTTGGTTTTAGAATTATTACATGAATGAAATGAGTTATGTACTCAATGTTATTTAGAAGCTTTCTTAACCTTTAAATTGTATATTAGTAATAAAATAATTTTTAAAGCTAAATACTTGATTTCTATAAGAGAGAGTTCTAGGTAGAACTAGAAGTTCTACTGAAGAAATTGGGGATGGAGGCTGGCAGGACTGGGGTGGTGGGGAGGGGGAGGGGAAAAGGCAGAAAACTGTACTTGAACAACAATAAAAAATTAGTTTTTAATTACAAAGAAAAAAAAGAGCAGTTGTTCTCCATTGAAGGCTCAAGCCTGTCTGGATCTGAATCATTTGTTTATTTGTTTTCCTCCCTTGTGATAGGTGAGATGTCAAGACCACATCTTATTTTTCACCTGCTCACTCATCTGTGTGTCCATTTATTTATCCACAAATATTTATTGAGCTTTAGTATGTTTCTTTTTTTTAATATTAAATTTTATTTAGTTACTTTTCACATTTTTTTAATCTATTTCTCCCATCCCACCCGCCCCCCGCCCAGTCTCCCCCCTCCCTCCCATTCCCCCCCCCCCCAGTCCTCATCTCTGTGTCTTTCATACTTGTTCCTCAAAATCCCTCCCCCTTTTTCCCCTTAAGTTCCCTTCCCTCTCCCCTCTGGTCCCTGCCCACTTGTTCTCTATTTCAGTGTCTTTGTTTTTATTCTGTTTGCTTGTTTGTTTTATTCTTTAGCTTCCTGTCAAAGGTGAGATCATATGGTATTTGTCCTTCAATGCCTGGCCTATTTCACTCAGCATAATGCTTTCCAGTTCCATCCATGTTGTTGCAAAAGGTAGTAGCTCCTTCTTTCTCTCTGCTGCATAGAATTCCATTGTGTATATGTACCACAATTTTTTGATCCATTCATTTACTGACGGGATATGATTGGCATTAGAAGTCCTCTCTTTAGTTGCTCAAAATGTGGCTGAGAAAAGACCTATGTGAGCCAACATTTACCTTAGAAAAAATATTTTTTTTAAAATATGGCTAAGACACAAAGTAAGCCAAACTGTGAAAGAATATAGAGTTTAGGCTTGATTGCGTATGTGGCATGATGCCATAGATTAGTTTTTCAAAAGGAAAGGGCATAATGAGATTTCTTTGCTATTTCCTTTGCTATTGTGGCTGAGTAAAGAATTCCAAGTAAAAAGATATTGCAATAATTTAGATAAGAGATTTTTAAAAACTAAATTAATACAGTAAAGATGATGTAAATAGAATGAATTTGAGAGTTCTTCAGTAAGTTGCATTGACATGATCTCTGAAAGATAAGTGATAGAAAGAACTAGGCTACACCTCTCCCTCCTTTAATTTACTGAATAGTTAGGTGCAAAAGCAGTTCATGAGAATGAAGCATACGCCCTAGTAGGGCATAAAGAGGAAGTTTCTGGTCATCAAATACAGTACAGTAGGAGAAGAAAATTAGTCTAAGTTTAAAAAGTGTGTATGTATAAACAGAAGATAAGAAAAGGGAATATATCTTAATGTAGATTTTTAAAATTATTATTATTATTTTGGCTACTCGTTAAATGCAGCAACAGCAAATTTTAATTGATTCCAATTCTGAATGGGAATGGTTTCTGAGGACCATAAGAAAGGTGGGAAGCTTTGGGGGAAGTCACAGATATCCTCCAGAAGTGCAGTGTTCACATGGATATCACTGACCGAGGAGGATCTGTCAAAATGTTAGAAGTTAATAACTAAAGAAGAGAAAACTGGCTAAGTGCATAAATAATATAACAACACCTAACTACAAGTAGGGCACTCTTGTAAGGGCTCTGCAAATATTACAACATTTAATCTTTGCAACGATCCTATTAGAAAGCTATTGTTCTTTTTTTCACATTTTGCAGGGAGGAATGAGGCAAAAAGAGTTTAAGGAACTTATTCAACTTCATACACCTAAAAAGTAGCAGAATTGAGTTTTAAGCTCAGATCATTTATTTTTATTATACTATGCTACCTCACAGATTAGGATACTTTAAAAGTTTCAAAAACTAAATAATTTAAAATTCAAAAAAATTCTATTAGTCCTTGGAAAATTTAATAAATCATATAAGTTTTTTTCAAATTGACAATGTTTGTGGTCATAATGAAAAGTCAGATGTGAAGATATGAGTGCTATTTTCTATTGTGTTATAATTTTAAGAAGAAATATATAAACAAATATTTAATTCATTTTTTGTGTTCATTATTATGGGCAATTTCTGAGTATTTACTATGAATAATAAAATATTTTAAGTGTTTATCATATTATCTCTTGTGACTTTCATAACAACCTTAATGGCAGTGCAGTTGTTACCCTCATTTTACAGAAACACAGAGAGGGCATCACTGAGGTGATAAAGAATAGAGCTGAAATTTGAATCTAGGTATAAACTGACTTCATTTGCCTCTATTTAAAAAATGTTTTTATTTTAAGCTTATAGAAATTTCATTCTTTCTGGTTTTAATTGTTTTGTATTATGATGGTTTATTAATATGTAGATTCACTGTAGTTTCATAAGAGTTTTCTCTCCTATAATAAGAGTTTTTCTCCTTCTCTCTGAGATTGGTCAGTATTACTATAATATAATAATGACAAAATTATCACAACCAAACCACTAGTATTAGCAATATTCTACCTAGTCATTTTGCCATAGAGAATGTGATCCGAGATCCCAATCTTTTCCTCATTATTTCAGTGTGTATATGTATATTTATTTTTTCTTCTTAAATGATTATTGTTTATTCTATTATAGTCATTTGTTATGGCTAGTCATGACTTGTTTATGGTTCTGTGATAATCTCACTTTATGAGTTAGGTCTTTGAGATAGAACTACCAAGCTCCTGGTTATAATACAGTTGAATGTAATAATAGTACTGAGTTCTGTAGAAAATGAATGGATTGTCCCTACCACTCCACAATGATTTGAGCCTAGTTAAGTCAAACACTGAAAATATGATGATTAGTAAAACATGAACAAAAGTTGACTAAAGTTTTAACTATTTAGATATCATATAGGTTTCAAACACACACATATATGTGCACATTTAAGTTACTATTGTCATCTAATAAGCTATAATGTTATTTATATGAGGTCTGTCCAGAAAAAGTCCAGTTGTTGTTAATATAATGAGAATGGTCTATGTGACATTGATGTAACCTGGCAGCCAAGGAGAGTAGACTGGAATGGGCATGTGTGAACAAGATGATCTCACTGTACTAGTCAGTGGGGGTGGTAGAAACTATTGAGTGAGCATGTGTACTATGTGGCCTGTATTCAAAATGACTGAGTGAGTAAAGCACCAAATCTCTATCAAGTTTTGCATTAAGGTTGAACATTCCTCTGTGGAAATCATTCCTATTTGGATGATTCAGAAGGCTGCCTCTATGGGCAACTGGTGATTGGCATGACAACGTGCCTGATCTTGTATCACGTCTTGTTCAGAGTTTTTTGGCCAAACATCACATCCCTCAGGTGACTCAGACCCCTACAGCCCAGATTGGGCATCCTGTGACTTCTGGATTTTCCCAAAACTAAAATTATCTTTGAAAGAGAAGAGATTTCAGACTGTTAATGAGATTCAGGAAAATACAACGGGGCAGCTGATGGAGATTAGGAGAATTGTGTGAGGTGCCGAGGTGCCGAGGTGCCCACTTTGAAGGGGACTGAGGCATCATTGTCCTGTGTACAATGCTTCTTGTATCTTTTATTTTCTTCCATAAATGTCTCTACTTTTCATAATACATGACTTGGATACCTTCTGGAAAGACTTTGTATATTTTAAAGCTTTAATTTCATTCTTCAGACTTCTATGATATAAATGCAACAGGTACATAAATGGTATTAAAAGGCAGATTCTCCTCTTTTTAGAGGAGAATACCTTTATTTCAGTAAACATAGAGTATTAAAATACTCTATTTTAGAATACCTCTCCTCTTTTTAGAGGAGAATACCTGATATTTAAATATTTATTTTGAATATCTTGATTTTCTTTAAAATAAAACAAAAATTTCTGTGAAATCATATTACTGATTAATAAAGGCTTAAAGCAAATGGGAAAATTTCAAATAAATATTTATCTCACTGAACATTCTTTTCACAAATCAAAAATATGACATAAGGTAATAGCATCCTCTATAAGGAAAACCTTCAACTTAAAAATGTTATTATACCTCATATCTTCAAAGTGAGAAACCCACTTCAGCTTCTGAGCAAGATAGAACTAAATGGAGTGGAATTACCAGGCCCTGAAACAACCACAAGTGAAAAGAGACAAAATACAAAGAAACAATTGTTTTCAAATGTTGCACATTCAGCTGTGAGAGGACAGAGAGAGAGAGAGAGAGAGAGAGAGAAGGCACAAATAAGATGGTCCCACTGATAATTTCAATTACTGTTGCGAAAGTGACTTCAGGCCCTGCATAAGGAGGTGGGACCAAACAGAGTGCAGAGGTCTGCCAGAGTGGAACAAAGAGAGCTTGGAATCATTAAGGCTAAGGTGACAAGACCATCAAAAAAAGGGGAGAGCTACAGAAACAGCATTCCAGAAAACAGGAGACCCCACACATATACATTAAATCTTTAGCTGACTACTTACCAATAAATGAATGTACAAGACCAGAAATAGACACACCCAAAAGTATCAAGGATATAAAACTTTGGAGCTCACACAGGGCCAGAAAGAATTTGTTGCTACTAGGCAGAATGAAAATAGTTTAATTTGTGATTTCCAGGCAATAAGCAGGGTATATTGTGAGGGAAAAATCAATCCTAGATTAAAGACTATTGTGGTTTTGCTTAAGAAAATATAAGATCAAATTTTAAAGGATAAAACTATATCCATATAACTTAACTAGAGCACAGGCCATAAATTGTTTTTAATCTTTTATTTTTCCTATCACCATTTACCTCTTTTATACCCTCTTTCAACTAGTAAAATTCACTATGCATTGCATATAATGAAAATAGGCATACAAAAAAAGCAGAAAAATAGAATTCACAAAGAGGAAAAATTGTGTAAAAGAAAGAGACCCAGAAATGACATAGATAAACTAATGTATCAAGAAGAACATTAAAACAGAAATCATAACTATTTTCTATGTTCAAGAAATATTGATGAAAAATTGAACATGTTGAGGCCAGGAAGATTTATTTTTTAAGACTTTATTTATTTATTTTTAGAGAGGGGGGAGGGAGAAAAAGAGGGAGAGAAACATCAATGCGTGGTTGCCTCTCATGAGCCCCCAACTGGGGACCTGGCCCGCAACCCAGGTGTATGCCCTGACTGGAAATTGAACCAGTGACCCTTTGGTTCACAGGCTGGCACTCAATTCTTTGAGCCACACCAGCCAGGGCAGGAAGATATATTTTTTAAAAATCAGATTCTTGAGATAAAAATTATGACCACAATGAAAACTACACTCGATATAAATAAAAGCAGACAAAATACTCAGAAGAAAAGAATAGGGAACTTGAAGAGAGTAGGGCCAACTAATATAAAACTAATTAAAAAGTCTAAAAAATATACAAAGCATCAGTGAACGCTGTGTCAATTTCAAACGGTACAAAAGTAGTGAATTTTTCTTCACTGTCACTGTAATTTTTATTTTTAAATTAATTAATTTTTAAATTATTTTTCAACTACAGTATTCCTTCTTTTACTCCCTTCCCAGCCCACCCTTCTTGCCCCCCGCCTCCCTCCCCTTTCCAACTCCCTTAGTTGTTGTCCATGTTTCCTGTATGCTAGTTCCTGTAAATCCTTCCCCTTTCTCCCCTGAAAGTCCCTCCCCTCTCCCCTCCAGTCGCTGTCCCCTGTTCTTTATTTCAGTGTCTTTGTTTTTATTTTGCTTGCTTGTTTGTTTTGTTGTTTAGCTTCCTGTTAAAGGTGAGATCATATGGTATTTGTCTTTCACCGCCTGGCTTATTACACTCCGCATAATGCTTTCCAGTTCCATCCAAGCTGTTACAAAGGGTAGTAGCTCCTTCTTTTTTTCTGCTGCATAGAATTCCGTTGTATATATGTGCATTAATTTTTTGATCCATCCATTTACTGGTGGGAACTTAGATTGCTTCCAGCTCTTGGCTATTGTAAATTGTGCTGCTATGAACATTGGGGTGCATAGGTTCTTTTGGATGAGTATTTTAGGGTTCTTAGGATATAGTCCCAACAATGGAATTGCTGGGTCATAAGGCAGGTCCATTTTTAGTTTTCTTAGAAAATTCCATAGTGTTTTCCATAATGGTTGTACCAGTCTGCATTCCCACCAACAGTGAACTAGGGACCCCTTTTCCCGACAACCTCTCCAACATTTGTTGTTTGTTGCTTTGTTTATGATATCCATTCTGACTGGTATAAGGTGGTATCTCATCGTGGTTTTAATTTGCATCTCTCTGATAGCGAGCGATATTGAGCATCTTTTCATGTGTCTCTGGATCCTCTGTATGTCCTCCTTGGAGAAGTGTCTGTTCAAGTCCTTTTCCCATTTTTTAATTGGGTTATTTGTCTTCTTAGAGTGGAATCATGTAAGTTCTTTGTATCTTTTGGAGATTAATTCCTTGTCTGAGGTATCATTGGCAATTATGTTTTCCCATACAGTTGGTTATCTTTTTATTTTAATACTATTTTCTTTAGCCATGCACAGGCTTTTTATTTTGATGAGATCTCATTTGTTTATTCTTTCCTTTATGTCCCTTGCTCCAGGGGACATATCAGTAAAAAAGTTGCTGCCTGAAATATCTGAGATTTTCTTGCCAATGTTTTCCTCTAGGATTTTAATGGTGTCATGGCTTATATTTAAATCTTTTATCCGCTTTAAATTTATTTTGGTGTATGGTGTAAGTTGGTGCTCAAGGTTCATTTTTTTGCATGTAGCTGTCCAGTTCTCCCAATACCATTTGTTGAAGAGACTATTTTTAGTTCATTTTATGTTACTGTGCCCTTTGTCGAATATTAATTGACTGTAGAGTTGGGTTTATTTCTGGGCTCTCTGTTCCGTTCCATTGGTCTTTGTGCCTGTTTTTGTGCCAGTTCCATGCTGTTTTGATTACAGTGGCCTTGTAATAAATTTTGATATCAGGTATTGTGATCCCTCCTACTTTGTTCTTCTCAAAATTGTGGCTGCTATTCGGGCTTGTTTATGGTTCCATATAAATTTTTGAAGTGTTTGTTCTATGTCTGTGAAATATGTCATTGGTACTTTAATAGGTATTGCATTGAATCTGTAAATTGCTTTAGACAGTATAGATTTTTTGATGATCTTAATTCTTCCAATCCATGAACACAGTATATGTCTCCATTTGTTTGTTTCTTCCTTGATTTCTTTCTTCAGTGCTGTGTAGTTTTCTGCATACAGATCTTTCATCTCCTTGGTTAGGTTTATTCCCAGATATTTTATTTTTGTTTTTGCTATATTAAATGGTATTTTTTCTTGATTTCTGCTTCTGCTGATTTATTGCTAGTATATAAAAATGCCTTTGATTTCTGGATATTGAATTTGTAACCCGCTGTTTTACCAAATTCATTTATTAGTTCAAGCAGTTTTTGAGTAGAGTCTATGGGATTTTCCATATCCACTATCATGTCATCTGCAAACAATGACAGTTTTGTTTCCTCCTTTCCAATTTGGATGCCTTTTATTTCCTTTTCTTGTCTGATAGCTGTGGCTAAACCTTCCAGTACTATATTGAATAGAAGTGGTGAAAGTGGACATCCTTGTCTTGTCCCTGATCTTAATGGAAAATATTTTAGTTTTTGCCCAATATAATGTTAGCTGTAAGTCTTTCATATATGGCCTTTATTATATTGAGGAATGCTCCCTCTATTCCCACTTTGCTGAGTGTTTTTATCATAAATGGGTGTTGTACCTTATCAAAAGCTTTCTCCACATCTATTGATATGATCATGTGGTTTTTGTCTTTGCTTTTGTTTATGTGATATATTATATTTACTGATTTGTGAATATTGAACCATCCTTGCATCCCTGGGATGAATCCCACTTGGTCATGGTATATAATCTTTTGGATATATTGTTGGATGCGATTTGCCAATATTTTGTTGAGGATATTAGCATCTATGTTCATCAGCAATATTGGCCTGAAGTTTTCTTTCTTTGTTGTGTCTCTATCTGGTTTTGGAATTAGGATGATGCTGGCTTCATAAAATGAGTTTGGGAGTTTTCCATCCTTTTGGATTTTTTGGAATAGTCTGTGAAGAATAGGGGTTAGCTCTTCCTTAAATGCTTTGTAGAATTTTCCTGTGAAACCTTCTGGTCTGGGGCTTTTGTGTGATGGGAGTTTTTTGATTACTGCTTCAATTTCTTTTGCTGTTATTGGTCTATTCATGTTTTCTGCTTCTTTTTCATTGAGTTTTGGGACATTATATTTTTCTAGAAATGTGTCCATTTCCCCTAGGTTCTCAAATTTCTTGGCATACAGTTCTTCATAGTAATTTCTTACAACCCTTCTATTTCTGTGGCATCAGTTGTAATCTCTCCTCTTTCATTTCTGATTGTGTTTATTTGTGTCCACTATCTTTTTTTGTTTTTGAGCCTACTTAAAGGCTTGCCTATTTTGTTTATCTTTTCAAAGAACCAACTCCTGGATTCATTGATCCTTAGGATTGTGCTTTTAGTCTCTATGTTATTTAATTCTGCTCTAATCTTGGTTATTTCCTTCCTTCTGCTTGCTCTGGGCTGTCTTTGTTGTTGTTCCTCGAGTTCTTGTAGGTGTAGGGTTAGGTTGTTTGTTTGAAATATTTTTATCTTCTTTAGGTAGGCCTGTATTGCTATAAACTTCCCACTCAGGACTGCCTTCGCTGTGTCCCATAAGTTTTGGGTTGTTGTGAGATCGTTTTCATATGTTTCCAGAAACTTTTTGATTTCTTCCCTAATTTCATTCTTGGCCCATTTGTTGTTTAACAGCATACCATTCAGTCTCCATGATTTTGGGTGTTTTGGGTTTTTTCCTTTGGAGTTGGTTTCCAATTTCAGTCCCTTATGGTCAGAGAAAATGCTTGGTATGATTTCAATATTCTTGAATTTGTTGAGGCTCATTTTGTGTCCTATCATGTGGTCTATCTTTGAGAATATTCCATGTGCATTTGAAAATAATGTGTATTTAGCTTCTTTGGGATGAAGGGCTCTGTATATATCAGTTAGGTCCATTTCATCAAGGGTGTTGTTTAATGCTGCAATGTCTTTGTTGATATTTTGTTTGGAAGATCTGTTCATTTTTGATAGTGGGGTATTAAAATCCCCTACTATAATTGTGTTACTGTCTATATCTTTCTTGAATTCCTCTAAGATTTTCTTTATATATTTGGGTTCTTCTATATTGGGTGCATATATATTTACGATGTTAATGTCTTCTTGGTGGATTCTTCCCCTGAGTATTATGAAGTGACCTTCTGGGTCTCTCTTTATGGCCCTTTTTTTGAAGTCTGTTTTGTCTGATATGAGAATTGCTACCCCAGCTTGTTTTTCTTGTCCATTTGCTTGGAAAACTTGTTTCCAGCCTTTCACTTTTAGTCTGTGATGGTCTTTTGTCCTGAGGTGGGTCTCTTGTAGGCAGCATATGTTTGGGTCATGCTTTCTTATCAATTCAGCTATTCTATGTCTTTCGATTGGAGCATTTAATCCATTTACATTTAAGGTTGTTATTGATAGGTACTTATTCATTGCCATTTTTGTACCTGTGTTTCTCTTTGTCTTTCTCTTTACCTTCCTTTCCTTAAAGCAGTCCTTTTAGCATCTCTTGCAGAGCTGATCTGGTGGAGGTGTATTCTTTTATACTTCTTTTGTCTTGGAAGCTCTTTATTTGTTCTTCTATCTTGATCGAGAGCCTTGCTGGGTTAAGTAGCCTTGGTTGTAGTCCTCTGGTTCTCATTACTTGGAACATTTCTTGCCATTTTCTTCTTGCTTGGAGTTTTCCATTGAGAAGTCAGTAGCTAACCTTATTGGGGCTCCCTTGTATGTTACTTCTTTTTTCTCCCTTGCTGCCTTTAAAATTCTCTCTTTGTCTTAGAATTTTGCCATTTTAATGATGATGTGTCTTGAAGTGGGCCTCCTTGGGTTCCTCTTGATTGGGACTCTGTGATTCCTGGATTTGTGTGACTTTTTCTCTCATCAAATTAGGGAAATTTTCTCTCATTACTCTTTCAAATACATTTTCTATCCCTTGTTCTTCTTCTCCTTCTGGTATTCCTAGTATTCGGATATTATTATGTTTCATATTATCTTGCATTTCTCTTAATCCCTGTTCATTCTTTCTGAGCTTCTTTTCCCTTTCCTGTTTTTTCTACTTTGTCCTCCAACTCACTAATTCGATCCTCTGTCTCATCAACTCTACTTTTAATACTTTCTACTGTGTTCTTCAATTCGGAAATTGTATTCTTCATTTCCTCTTGGCAGTTGCTGATAGTTTCTATTTCCTTTCTTATGTTGATATAATTTGCAGTGAGTTCATTGTAGCTCCCCTGTAATTTCTGGTAGCTCATTGTGAGCTCTTTGAACTTCCTGAAAACCAGTGCTTTGAATTCAATATCTGATAGTTGACTGGCCCCTATTTCATCTAACATTCTTTCTGAGGGTTCCACCTTTCCTTTCACTTGGGGATTGTTTCTTTGTCTTCCCATTGTTTGTACGACTCTTCCTGTTAGCCTCAGCTTCTTAGATTGATCTGTTGTGACTCCCTGGGTTTACGATGTGAACTTCTATGGTGAAATGCCTGTGAAATTCAGTGGTGCAGTCTCTTTCGGTTATCCTGTCGTTTTCTGCTACCACCTACTCAAATATGCAGCAACTTGTGGCTTCTCTCCTAGAGCAAAGTGAAATTTGTTTCTCTGAATCTATTGTTGGGAGGCCTCTTCTATGGGTCCAGCTCTGGTCTTTTCGTATTTTCAAGTTGTTTGTGTCTCCTGTGGGTAAAAGATATAAAAAACAAGGAAAGAAATAAAGGGAAGAAAAAAGGAAAGTAGGGGAGTGGAGGAAAGATCAATAAGTTTGAAAAGAAAGGAAGAAGGAATAAAAGAGAAAATGTGAAAAAAGAGGACAAAAGTATCAAAAGATAAAACAATAATAAAATTTAAAAGAAATAACAGATTCCTTTAAAAACAAAAAGATAAAGAAAAGGAAAGGAAAAAGAAAGAAAACTAAAAAAGAATAAAAAGAAAAAGAAATAAAATAAAATAAAATAAATACAAAAACAACAAAGAAAGAAATGTCACTTGTTGATTTCAAACTAGCCAAACCGGTTTTTCTGGCTGTAGTTGGCTGAGGGTCGATTATTGTGATTTTTTTGCCAGCCCTGTCTCAGGAGCCAGACTGTTGGCTCCTCTCCCCAGCTCCCTATAGTGGGGAAGTAAGACTTCCTCACAGCGCTCTTTTCCCATGGGTTGGGTTGCAGGGCGAGCGGGTGCCTACCCCGGCCAATTTGCCTGGTTCCCACTGGATCGAGTACAGACCTGCCCCTGTTCTGTGGGGGAACTCCAGGCCTCCTGCCCAACCTCAGGTCGCTGTCAGGCTGGGTGTGGAGCAAACCGGGCAGTTGTGTCTTTAGGAGCTAGAGCCCCACACTGTGCCTATCAGATCTCTGGGGCTGGAGACCACAGAGTCCTCAGTTGGAACCCTTTGTCCTCAGCACCCTCTCTGTAAACTCTAGCAAACAAGTCTCTCCTGGCACCCAACCTTGCTTGGCCAGAATGGAAGGGAGTTGAGGATCTCAGCTCTTCCCCCAAGGACCCCTTGGCAGGCCTAGGGCTTCCAAATAGTCCCAGGGAGATGAACCGGAAGCCACAAGCCAATCTGAGGGCTGGACCTAGAAACGCTGGGCGCATGTCAAGGCGCACTTTGCAGTGTGCACTGATCACCGGAACTGTGCACTGGCTGAAACCCCTTTTGCTCCTGTCTTTGTTTTGGTCCCTTGGCAGGCCCTGGCTGAAAAATCCTAGGGAGGGAGCAGCACGGGGGACTGGTCCAGGTACTGAACGTGGGCCCAGGCATGTTAGGTGCTCTCCCAGATGCACTGCACTCCAGGCACTGGTCCCCCAACCGTGTGCTGGCTGAAATCCCTTCAGCTCCTGTTTTTGTTTCAGCAGACCCCAGCCTCCGGACGAATCCAAAATAGGAAGTTGCATGGGGAACTGGTCCAGAACTCTGGGCGTTCGTCAAGGGGCGCCGCGAGCCAAGCACTGGTCCCCGGACTGTGCACCCCCCCAAATTCCCTGCTGTTCCTCTCTTTGCTCCCTCCCCGAGACTCTAATGTACCACTGCTGTCTCCCTACCATCTGGTTCCTCCATGACCGTCAAGATTTCTGGTCCCTTATTTTCAAATATGCTGGGCAACTGCTGGCTTCCGGGCTTTTCCTCAGCCGATCTGGCAGGTATCTCTCCCTTTTGTACAAGGAACTGGAATCTGCTCCATCCTACTCCATCACCATCTTGAAAGCTCTCCTCTCACTGTAGTAGTGACTTTGAATCCATCACAGTAGAGAAGGCAGTGGGTAAAAAAATATTTTAAGAAATGTCTTGAATTTATGAAACTGTAAAGCCACTGAAGATCAATGAGCCCCAATAATAAAAAAAATAAAGACAACCAAATCAAGGAAGTTTTTACTTAGTTGATTAAACTTAAAAAAGAGTCTAAGAAAAAAAACAAATCACACAAAGATAATAGTAACAGACATTTTTATGAAGACATTGAAAGCCTTTGAAGTTCTAAAAGAAAAACCTTTTCATCTAAGATTCATATTCATAAAAATATATTTCAAAAATGAAGTAACATAAAGACTTTTTAAAAACTCTCAGTTGTTATTAAGGCCCCCCAAGGCTTTCTTTTAATTAAAGTGGCTCTGAAAAGTGCTGTTTAATCTTTTCTCCTCCTGTTTAGAAAATGTTTATTGAAATATAATTCACATACTATAAAGCCCATCCATTTAAACTGTACAGGTAATGGTTTTAGGTTATCTATGGAGTTACACACACATCATCACAATCTAAGTTTAGAATATATTTATTACTCCCAAAAGAAGCCTCATATTTGTCAGTCCCTCTACAGGCCCCTATATCAGCCCTAGGCAACAAGTAAGCTGATTTATTTTTCTATATATTTTCCTACTGGATATTTCATATAAAGGACATTATAAAACACATGAGTGGCTGCTTTCATTTAGCATAATGATTTGCAGGTTCATTCATGCTATAACATGCATTATTGCTTCATTCCCTTTTATGGGTATGTATTCATTCATCCGTTGATGGACATTTGACTAATATATGCCATGTATATAGTAGGTATACACTTGTTAACATTCATCATTTTGTATCTTTTCATTATAGTCACCCCAGTGGGTTTGAAAGGGTATCTCACTGTGCCTTAGATTTGCATTTCCCAGTGACTCATAGGCTGAACATCTTCTCACATGCTTTTTGACAATTTATATCTTTTTTTGAAAAGCATATATACAAAACCTATACCCATTTTATAATTGTGTTGTATGTTCTTTTGAGTTGTAAGTACTCTTTATTCTGAAACCAGTTCCTTATCAGTTATATGTGATTTATATATATTGTCTTCCATTTTATGGGTTGTATGCCACTTTTTTGATGGTATCATTTTTAGCACAGAAATTTTTCATTTGGAGAGAGTCTAATTTATCTTACTTTTGTCACTTGTACTCTTGGTGCCATATCTAAGGAACCATTGATTACTTAATCCAAGATTATGAAGGTCTACTCCTTTGTTTTACTCTAACATTTTGTTTAGCTCTTCAATTTAGGCCCATTACCTATTTTAATTAATTCTTCTCTCTTTGGTTACTATCTACATGGAATATCTTTTTATATTTCTTCACTTTCAGTCTATATGTGTTTTTAAGGCTAAAGTGTGGCTCTTGTATGCGGCATATAGTTGGATCTAGTTTTGTTTTGTTTTTTTAATTTTGAAACCCATTCAGCTACTCTCCATCTTTTGATTGGCTAATTTAATCCACTATATTTAAAGCAAGTATTAATATATAAGAAATTACTATTGCCATCTTGGTCGTTGTTTTCTGTCTTTTTATAATTCCTTTGTTTCTCGCTTCTTTACTTGCAGTCCTATGTGATAGATTTTTTTGTACTGGTGTGTTTTATTCTCTATCTTTTGTGCATCTATTATAGATTTTTCTGTGTGTGTGTGTGTGTGTGTGTGTGTATGTGATTACCATGAGGCTTAAACACCTTAAATATATATATCATTCTGTTTTAAACTGTTAATGACTTACCTTTAATTGCATACAAAAGCTCTACTCTTTTACTTCTCTTCCCCTATTTTATGCTGGCAATTTCAAAATTTATGTATTTTACATTGGGCATCCATTAATAAATTGTTACATCCATAGTTATTTTAATATGTTCTCTTTTAACTTTTATACCACCAATAAAAATCATTTATAAACCACCATCAAAGTATTAAGGTATTCTGAATTTTATGACCTATTTACCTTTACCAGTGAGCTTTATACATTTATAAGTAATCAAATTGGGCTGTAGCCTAGGCCCCAGAGGGACTGAGTAGTACCCATGTCTGTAGCTGGCACAGTGTGTCAGCCACCTGGTCATGGGGCCACTTTCTCAAAATGGTCTTCCTTGGTAATGGAATTCACTGGAGTTTCACAGTCTCCTGCCTGGATCCCAAAGTTTTCACAAAAGCACTTTAATCCATAAGTGGATGCCAAATTATTGTTGCTGAAGGGGGATACTAGTGTGGGACCTCTTATCCTGCCATCTAGCTGACATCACTCCTCCATAACTTTAAACTAAAATATTATAGTTAGAGTATCTAATTAAGAAGTAGAGAGTATCAAGGTAGATTTTTTAAGCAACAAAACCATTCTATATATTTTCTCTAAGAAACTAAGTTCAATGCAAAGACCTAGCTATGTCAAAATTAAAGAAGTACAGACGATATACCATGAAAACTCTAATCACAATAAAGCGATAAAAAATATTGTCATGGATAAAGAAGTCAGTATATGATAAAGTGGTCAGTATATTAAGAGGGCACCCAACCCTAAATATTTACATGCCTAAAAACAGAACTTTAAAATACATGGATCAAAAATAACAGGAATGCCAGAAAAAAAAATAGACAAATCCACAACTATGTAAGAAAGCTTTAAGACACATAAAGAATAATATAAATAAAAACAGAAATAGAAAAATCAACAACTCTAATTGGAAATTTCAGTATCCTTCTTATAATAATTGATAGAACAAGTAGAATACCACTAATGATGTAAAATACTCGAACAACATTATCAACAAAATTGACCTACTTGATACCATATTTTTTGGACCATAAGACACACCCAGGTTTTAGAGGAGGAAAATAGGAAAAAATTTTGAAGTAAAAAATGTGGTAAAATATTTAATAGCATAAGTAACATAACATTTCACCAATGTAAATGTAAAGCTACATTTGGACTATGAGTTGCACCCCCATTTCCTCCCAAATTTGGGGGAAAGGTGCATCTTTTGGTCTGAAAAACACCATTTAAAGAATCTTTCCCCTAACATGCAAAATGACCATTTTTACAAGTGCCTTGAAATATTTACCAAGATGAATTATATTCTGAGCCATGAATAAGTATCAATTGGCAACAGATTTAGAATCATGCAAAATCACTAATCAAAAAGGAAATGTGCTTTTTGGCCTAATGCAGATAAAGCTGATTTTTCTGTTATTTGCATCCAAAAGATTGGGAATGGTAAAGCCCCACAGGAGGTGTCCCGATCAGAGCTGAGGTTGGAATACGGGCTTATTGTTTCTGGAAGCTTTCATCTCATTGTTTCCAATTTTTGATAGTGTTAATTTAGCTTTTTAAAATTTGATCTTTCCATCTTGAGGTCACTTTTTTTCCTATTTCTCATTTTCCTGAATATATGCTAGCTTTTAACCATATTCTGTACAAAGTTCAATGTAGACAGAACTGGGAGAATGACTTTTCTAGTGTTATGATGCTGAAGGTCACATACTAAGTCATTTTTAACTCAAAATTTACCCCTTCTATCTCACATCATGATAAAAGAAAGCAACTAATATATAGCTTGGTTATCCCAAATTGGTAGAACAATGATCTTCATATTTCAAAATATTAAATTGAAATTTTGGATTCTCCATAGAAATAGTCAAAAACAAACACATACACAACAGTGTGCCACTTTCCAGAATTTCATGGATTCCAGATTAAGAATTTTTTAAATATATTTTATTGATTCTGCCATTACAGTTGTTCTATTTCCCCCCTTCATTCCCCTCCACCCTGCACACCCCCTCCCCCACCATTCCCCCCTTTAGTTTATGGCCATGTGTCTCAAGTTCTTTAGATTCTATATTTCCCCTACTATTCTTGCTCTCCCCCCTATCTATTTTCTATCTACTGTCTATGATAATTTTCTGTACCTTCTCCCCCTTCTCCTTCTCCTACTCCCCTGTTGCTAACCCTCCATATGATCTTCATTTCTATGGTTCTGCTCCTGATCTAGCTGTCCTCTTAGTTTGCTTTTGTTTTAGGTGTGGTTCTTAATAACTGTGAGTTTGCTATCCTTTCACTATTCATCTTTTTTATCTTCTTTTTCTTAGGTAAGTCCCTTTAACATTTCATAGAATAAGGGCTTGGTGATGATGAACTCCTTGAATTTGATCTTATCTGAGAAGCACTTTATCTGCCCTTCCATTCTAAATGAAAGCTTTGCTGATTAGAGCAATCTTGGTTGTAGGTCTTTGGATTTCATGACTTGGAATACTTCTTTCCAGTCCCTTCTTGCCTGTAAGGTCTCTTTTGAGAAATCAGCTGACAGTCTGATGGGAAGTCCTTTGTAGGTGACTGTCCCCTTATCTCTTGCTGCTTCTAGGATTCTCTCCTTCATTTTAATCTTGGCTAATGTAATGATGATGTGCCTTGGTGTGTTCCTCCTTGAGTCCAACTTTTTTGGGACTCTCTGAGCTTCTTGGGTTTCCTGGAAGTCTATCTCCTTTGCCAGATTGGGGAGGTTCTCCTTTATTATTTTTTCAAATAAGTTTTCCACTCGTGGCTGTTCCTCTTCCCCTTCTGGCACCCCTATAATTCGAATGTTGGAACATTTAAAGATGTCCTGGAGGTTTCTAAGCCTCTCCTCATTTTTTTGAATTATCGTTTCTTAATATTTTCCTGTTTGGTCATTTTTTTCTTCCTTCTGGTCCACTCCCTTGATCTGAGTCCCAGTATCCTTTCCATTACTATTGCTTTCCTGTGCATTCCCCTTCATTTCAATCAGTTTAGCCTTCATATGTTCCTCTAATTTGTGACTAAAATCAACCAGTTCTGTGAGCATCCTGATTATCACTGTTTTGAACTGTGCATCTGAAAGTTTGGCTATTTCTTCATCGCTTAGAGTTATGGTCTCTGGGGCTTTGAGTTCTTCTTGAGCTATAATGTTTTGCTCTGTTTGCGCCTGTTATGTATGAGGAACAGAGCCTTAGGTGTTCACCAGGGCGGGGCCACCCAGGTAGCTGGTTTGTGACATTGTATGTGGGGGTGGGGTCAGAGAGGGACAATAGTGGTCCTCTCTGCTGCTTCCCACTGCTGGGGCCTTCACGGTCTGTCTCACTGCTCACTCCTTCACTGGTTTATCTGCATGCAAATGTGTGACTTGGGTCAGCCCTCAGTGGGTCCACCCACTTCTCCACACCTGAGATCCACCCAAGCCTGCCTGCATGCCTGGAACGAGCACCCAGGTGGGTCTGGTGGATCTTTCCTTTCTGACCCCGCTCTGCTGCTGGCTGTGCCCCTCTTACCAGTTTGGCTGAATGGTTTGTTGTTGTCAGACTTCCATATAGTTCAATTTTCTGTGGTTTAGCTGCATTTTTGTTGCTAAAACTTTGTTGTTTTTAAACTTGGTTGTGCGAGAAGGTACAGTGTTTCCACCTAAGCATCCATCTTGGCGGAAGATCTAAGAATTTTTCTTATAAGCAGAAAGACCACATTCTAATTCAAAATGATTTTATCATTCATTAGTATACTTTACATTTTATTTATTTTGAGAAATTATACTAAAATTACTAGAAATTAAAAAGTACTTTTATGTGAATTTTTTTATTGTTCACATAGCACCTACATAAGTTTTAAAGATAGTGAAAATTCACATTTCATTTGTTTATCTGTAGGTCCTACAGGGTATATAAATATACTCTGCTCTAAATCAGTGGCTATACCAGAGGTCACAGAACTGTATTGAACCACTGAATCACTGTTATACTTCTTTCAAATTCCCATCATGGGTCTGAAATATTGAGTCAAAAATGGCGGTATCCTTGTGAACTACCATGCTTATCAATACCAAATGAAACCAAACACCTTCAATGGACACCACATGAAAGAAAAGCCAGAGACAGTGAGTTGGATGTTGTGGAAACACTGTACATGCAAATAATGATCCCTACTGTGTACACTGTGTTCCAACACAAAAGAGAAAATCTTACAATAGTACTAATGTTTTCCCATTTTCACTTATGTTCATTAAGATGTGCTTATTTTACTCTCCCAATAGCCATCTGAAGAACAGAGGGTTATTATTATTGTTTATTTACAAAGTAAAAATGTTCCAAAGGATCCAGTGTTTTCACCCTGGTTCTGAAGCTATGGTTCACTCATATAAACTCTAGTCATAAACAGTAAATTTGAAATGAATATGTGTATAAATCTGGATTATATTTGCTGGTGCATAGATGACATAAAGTATGGTTTAAAAAGAACTCAGACAATTTAGAACAGAAAGCCTTAGGTTATTCTTACAATAATAAAGCAGAATGTTCTCGGTAGAATAGCACACAAATAATTTTTAATCAAATAAACTGTCTCCTCAAAGTTATCTGTCTTTTTACTATCATTTGCAGCAAGAGAGTCTTGGCACATCTGAGAAATCATAAAATAAACTCACAAACATAAAATTTAATGAGAAATCAAATAACATAAACCAATCTCATAAAAAAAGAAATGAGGAAATGAAATAAAAAACAGCCAAGATAAAGAAACCTGACTTTAGTACTCTCGATGGTTTGCCAGTTCACTGCCTGCTATAAAAAAATCCCTACAATTAATAGATCCAGGATTGAAATATTTGGAGAATGGAAGGAGATATTTCCACAGTTCTTATTTTTGCTGAGTTGATGAAATAATTTGTGACAGGGAATATGTGGAAATACTAGCACTATAAAATAAGAATTAACCAAATTTCCAACTGTTTTTATATATTTCAATACTAAAAGTCAAAGCCAATGCAGTGTAGTAATAATACAAGTTCCAAAAAAAACAGATGTTGTATATGATATACCAAAGAGTCCTGTAGTATAGCTGTCAGTTAATTTGGGTTTGCATCTCAGCCTTTTAGCTGATTAGCTCTAGTGTGATCTCAGCAAAGTTGTTTCCCTTTTCTGGACCTATTATTCTTCATCTACATGAAGAGGCTCACACTAACGAATTAAACATGCCAATAGTAAAAGACAGTAGGCAAAATCTGAGGAGTATATTAAAGAAGCATACTTCAAAGAAATATAATTCATTACCAGTTTAAATTGTACATGAGAGTGCTTCAAATTATAGTAATGGTGATGAATATTTACTCAACTAATATTTATGGACAAATTACCATGCTGCCTCTGTTAGGTACTGTATATCAGATATTCTGGAAAGTGGAAGATAAGAAAATATATGTAATTTATAGTATCTTTACACAGAAATAATATATAAATGTTATATTGTTTTAAAGTAATGCTGTGACAATATGAATACTACAAATTTACATTTTTTCCTGATTATGAGTAAAAATTACAGTTTTAAACACTTGAAAATATTTTTAAAATAAAACCAAAAATTATTTGAAATACAGTGAGATATTTCCTATAAACACATTCCTGAAAAGTTATTAATGTGGCATACACACACACATACACATATATATAAAAATGTCTTCCAATGAATAGCAAAGGCTCAGCCCTACATAAACCTTCCTATCGCTCAGTTGTGATCATTTCAGACAACTATTTTTAATACTAATTTTGTTTTTTCTGACATTTATTTCTACATATCTGGATAATAATATCTATATCATTTATTGATTTATTGGTACACTATATATTAATTTTATTTCATTTAATACCAGGATTTAAGTCTTTTCTACTTACCCTACTTTATCCCTTTCTTTATCTTATCCATATGCTATTTGTTTTTTATTGCTTCCATAAAAATTATCATAAACTTAGTGTACTAAAAAGCACAAATTTATCATTTCACTATTTTGTAGGCTGAAAGTCTGGTAGGTCAGCTAGTTTCTCTGCTCCGGGTTCCACAAAGTCAAAACAAGTTGTTGCCTACCCTGGGCTCTTATCTGGAGGATCTTGAGGAGAATCTATTTCCAGGTCTTTCAGGTGGCTTACAAAATTCAGCTCCATGTGGCTGTAATCTTTTTTTTTTTCTTAGATGTCAGATGGGACTGTTCTTAACTTTTAGTTTGCTTTTCCCCAGTTTTGGAAGATGGCTCCTTCTGCAATAGAACCAGAAAAACAAAGATGTGAACACCAAAAGTTAGGTGCTCTTATAAGTTACCAGAGCTACTCACTGCCATGGTCTGCATCCAGCCTCCACTGATCCACAACACTCTCACATGGGCAATGCATTTACTCCTCCCAAACCTTCTAAAAGTTTCAGCCCCTTCCAGTGTTTGCTCAAAGTCCACGTCTCATCACTACAGATCAGCTGTGGGTGAAGATGAGGCTTCTGTGTATAAACCATCAATTACAGCTTTCAGGGTACAAGTCCTTATCACCTGCGGACCTGTGAAGCTAAAAAAAATTATCCTTCTCAAACATACCCAACATACAACAGAGGGACATTTATGAGATAATACCTATAGATTTCTGATTCAAATGCAGAGAAAAGGAAAGGTAAAAAAGGAGTTGCTGATCCATAGCAGTTTTGACATCCATCTAAGCAAAGTCCAGCAATAGTTTCCCACCACCCCCCCAAGAAAATTATGTCTCTGTTTGTTTGTTTATTTATTTATTTATTTATTTATTTTCTTAATTACAGTTTCCAATTACAATTATTTTGTACAGCATACTGGTTAGACAATCATATACTTTCCAAAGTGTTCCCCCAGTATTTCCAGTACTTATCTGGCACCACACATAGATACTACAATATTTTTTGTTATATTCCTTCAGCCGTACTTTACATCTGTGTCTGATTTGTAACTACCAGTTTGTAGTTCTTAATCCCTTTACCTTTTTTACTAAGTTCCCCAAATGCTCCTCCCCTCTGGCAGCCATCAATCTGTTCTCTGTATCTATGAATCTATTTCAATTTTGCTTTTTTATTTATTTATTTTTCGATTCCATATTGAAGTAAAATTATACAGTATTTATCTTTCTCTGACTGACTTATTCACTGAGCATAACACCCTCTGGGTCCATCCATACTGTTATAAATGGCAAGATTTTATTCTTTCTTATGGATGAGTAACATTTCATTGTATATATGTATCACAGCATTTTACCCACTCATCTGTTGATAGAAACTTGGGTTGCCTCCACAACGTGGCTATTGATATGATCTATAGTTTCTCTATGAGATTTCAAAGCCTGGGATACAGTTTGGTTTCTTGAATATGCTCTCTGATTCATGCTTCCTTTAGCAATAAAAGATAGCATGTGTTTGCAAAGAAACTTGATCAGCTTGGTCACATCTAGTGGAATTTGAGGACTCCAACAGTGTTTTTATTTTGCATTCTTTCTGTCCCTGTCAGTCCAAAAGGGCAGTTTTTTGCTGAAGTAAATTTTTTAAAAATTTTGTCTATCTCTCACAGATTTCACTAAGGGCCATTCCATTAGAAAAATCCCATGCCCACAGATTTTTTTAGGTAACATCTCTATTTTGGATTCCTGCTGAGGTGGCTGAAGAACAATGCTGTTAAGCATCCTAGAGACCCTTCAGTGTGATTGAGGGGTTCTGTGAGACACATGCTTTTTAATCTTGTGAAAGAACACTTGATGTGACTGAATACTCTGGCCTTTTTATCTTTCTGAGGTTTTAGCAAAATGTTGTGCAGTTAACATCTAGGCCTTGTCTCTAAAGCATGCTTTCCTGACAGGAAATCTCTTAATGTTAGTATTTTTTCCATCTGAAAAGATTGAGAATTTTCAAATTTTTTCCTGTTTTCTTTTTGTCTAATAGTCTCTCTGTTTGCCTCTCTCTTTTCCCATTTTACTATAAGCATCAAAAAGAAATCAGGTATCATTGTCAACAACTTCCTTGGAAATCTTCTTAGCTGTATATATAGCCAAATTATCACTTAAACATCCTGATTTTCACACAAGTGTGGGAGATAATTTTCCTGAGTTTTCTGCCACTGAATTACAAGAATCCCCTATTCTTTACATTTCCAGTAACTTATTCCTCACTTCCTTTTGGGTCCGCCACTGTAGCTTCCTCCAAGCCTAAATCTCTAATAGAAATCTGTTAATTTACAGAGATTTCTTTTATTATGCTCCTCATAATCTTCTAGATTCAGTCTATTGCTTAGTTCCAAAGTCACTGACAATTTTAGGTCTTTGTTACTGATGTGGACCCCATCTCATGGGGTCCATGGCATTGTGGATGAGACTAGAGAAATTCACATGGACTACCAAGTCCTATGGAGAAAAAAGGATGGCATAGCTTCTCCCTCAAGAGGAGAAAAAGCCTCAAAGCACTTCAGCCACTCTCTCAAGGGGAGAGCACCCCTACCCTTGCCTTGATGAGCTTTTATTGCTTTTTCTGGGCACATTACATGATGGTCCTCATTTGCTACGCAGAGGTTCACTTTAGGTGATTACCTTTTACAAAAACCGGGGGGGGGGGATGCCACTAATCACATCACAGAAGAAGGATATTTGCAAATACCAAGGGAAAAGTGGTTGAACTGGTTACACTTATCCCTGGTTTAACACGGACTTTAGGAAGTTATAGTAAGCACTCCCTGCTTCAATTCAGGGTGAGGGAGTTTTAGCAAAAGCAAGTCTCAAAGTGGCCTAGGTATAATGCAGGCCTGATTCCTTATGGGAGAACCTATCCGTGGGCATGTGTCCTGTCTGGGTCCACACCACGCAGAACTGTCTCCTATAGTTACCACAGCATTTTACTTCTGGTACCATAATCTGTTAGGTGTCCTATTGCTGCATAGAAAATTATCACAAATATGGGAACATAAAACAACTCATTTACTATGTCACAATTTCTGTGGATCAGTGTTCCAGACATGTCTTAGCTAAGTCATCTGCTTCAATTCCCACAAGGCCATGGTCAACAATCAGTCATATGTGTCTTACTCTTTTGGGCACTGATTGCTCAGGATTTTTAAACTATACAAATTGCTGGAGCACTGTATAGTTTACATTTGAAATATATGAATTCATGAGGAGTCACCATTATTATAATGTTATGCTGTATTATTAGTAAACCTCTTGATCTAAATGACTTGGTGTTGAAGCAAATTGTTTTTTAAAGTTGTCCTTTCATAGCTTATATTTTATATCATGGTTTTATGAAGTTTATCTTCATGAGTTGTAGCTCATTTTGAAAGTTATGGTTCCTGTCCTATTTTATAAATGTATCAGCATGATATTCTCTGGGATAACAATGTAGGATAGAGTGAGATGGAAACCAGAATGACACTTCTTGTTAAAAGGCTAAGACTATGTTTGGATTTTCTATATAAATTCAACTTATTTTAAATGTATCTCATTTGTGAGGAGAATACAAATAAATGTATATTCCATATAGATCAATATCTATAAATCATATGCCAGGGATCGCATTGATTTTCTCCATTGCCATTGCCATATCTAAAACCATAGATATAATTGACAACAACATCTGGATAAGTCACTTATTTTATACTATTATTTTTCATACTATTTTTGGTTTTTCAGAGGCTAAATAGTCAAGTTAAATGTGGATATGATAACAATCAGCATATTTCTCAAGTTACTGGCAACAGTCTCTGCAATTTTTCCAATGGTTGTACCATCTTATCAGGACATTCATAGAGTACTTTCATAAGCCTCCCAGCATAGTGATTTCATGCTCTTCCCATCCTCTCTATAAGGGTTAGTGAGAAGTGCGGAGACTCTACCAGTAACCCAGCATGTTTATTCTCCACTGTACTTTCTGAGACTGGAGAAACAACCACAGTATGCATCCACGGTCCCACTAAACTGTTAGACTGACTTAGGTTAAGTCTTTAGTTGTTACTTGACTACACTATCTTGTAGTTTGTGTCATTTGGGGTCTTTGAGAGTAAGCATGAAAACAGAGTCAATATTAAGTAACTCCGGGAATGTCTAGGGATTTTCTTCACTAGTGTGTAATCAACTTGGTGACATTGTTTATGCCTTTGGGAAATTCTTAGGCAAAGATTAATGGTCTAATTCTGTGGCTGCCTTGAAACATGCTCCCATCAAATGTCTAAGCCTCTTCCTCTAAGTGGCACCAATCTGTGAAGTAGCTTAAGCCTGGACACAAGAAAAGAGTGTATTAATCCCCACAATATTAGCTACATTCCAGTTTCTGAACAATTGATCTAACATTTCTACCTATATGTCAAACAGAACTATATCTGGCTAGTCATGCATTTTAAGAATTCAATATCCATCAGTCATCATCATGAATTAGTGTATGTCAAAATAGTCTGGTTCCCATGGAATTCTTTGAACTTATTTTATTACTTGCTTCTACTTTGTCTGTGGTATTTAAGCAATGCCATCATGTTCTATCATTTTGTGATTCTATTTTTTCCCATCGAATTTGTGGAATTAAGTTCCATTACAGCATTCTTTCTCTGTTTTGTTTTGTTTGTATTTTCCCTTTATTTCTGACTGACAGAGAAGAAGCACCAGAGATCTCTTTAGTGACCAATGTACTTCTGACTTCTTCAACGAAGGGAATGACCTCTCTTACTGACAGTATGGTTTGTAAGTAGTTGAGCAGGTTCTTTATAGATACATGCTAATGTTCTCATTTCTGGGGACTTTCTGGTATGACAAGAAACTTCTGGCACTAGGACCTCATTAACTAAAGGTGACAATTATATCCAGGTTTCAATTGTTGAACCAAATTAGCTATTAATGTCAGTTCTATCTACTGAAGCTGCAAATTAAATACAAATCCTAGGTAGGTAAAGCCCTTTCAAGGATAAGCCCAGAGGTAATGTGAGGCACTGGGTTGGGAAGATATCTGCAATGACAAAAGACATTTAAGGAAACACTGTGATTCAAAGTTCTTAGCTTCATTCATGAATGTGAACATATAACAATTCCATGTCTTAAGTTCCTGATGCTTTTTCAGCAGTACCCATACATTAGTATGAGAAAGCTGGTAGAATTAAATCTTTAATTGGTCTTTCAAAGTCTTTAGTTCATCCACCCATATTCTGGCTTTTGTCTTGGTATGAACAATAACAGATTCCTTTAAAGTTGCCATTGAGGCATTTTAATTTTCAATGCATATTCTTAACTACATGTTAATAGTTTTTAATTTATGTGTATGTGTAATCTCTGGGGCTAACCTGAAAATGGTTTGTTTGGACAATTTTTATAATCACTAATATTGGCACAATGATTAGTTGCCACAGCCACGTGATCTCCCAAAACCTGGTGCTCTACATACACTTCATGCCCTTTACCTAATGCTGCCACCAGAGATAGGGATTAGGCATGCTTCATTTTCTCTATGCAAGAAGATTATTCTTTTGTTACTTGAAAGTATGGAGCAATCTAATTTCTGAATGTATGAACTACTTTTCTGGCCATTTGCAGGACCAATTATTTACCAATTAGGGTTTTATTAAGAAACAGATGGCACACTTAAAACAAGATAAATTGAGAAGGGGTTCATTATAATTTATTAAAAAAATAGCAATATAAGATAATCAGAAATATAGCTGTTACCCCTTTTATACCAAAACAGGCACAGGAAGGAGGAAGTTGACTTGAATTCCGATGGACATAGTGGTTGTATTAGGTTCTGCACCAGAGACTGGTTGGCATAGAACAACAAAAATGTACTCTTTCACAGTGAGAGAGGCTAGAACTCTGAAACCAAGCTATAAGCAGGGTCATTCTCTCTCTGGTGTCTTTCAAAGGGCATCTATCCCTGCCTCTGCCTAGCTTTTGGTATTTGGGGGTAAATAGAAATTATTTGCAAACTGTTGGTGTTTCTTGTCCTATAGATGAACCTCTGTCTTTATCTTCACATGGCCATATTCCCTTTGTATCTGTCTCTGTGTCTCTTCTCTTCTTAAAGGAACACTAGTTATATTAGATGTCAGGCCTACCCCACCTCAATATAAACAACTATATCTACAAAGACCCTATGTTCAAGTTAGTTCATATCTGGGCTTCTGGAAATGAATAAATTTGAGGGGACACTATTGAACCCAGTATAATTATAGAGTATGCACTTGAGAAAGGCTTTACCCTTCAATATAAGTAAAATGGCTAGCTTGAGTTCACCTAGAAATTATGGAGCTAGGAAAATAAATATGTTGATCTCACTCTTTTCCCTTTATCTAACTGTTCTGCCAGCCTCCTTATTGGCCAACAGAAAAAGCTGGAATCTAGGAGACATGAAAGCCTTATTACTCAACCTCTTTGCCAGAGATCCAGGTAGAGAAAATGAAAAAGATAAACTTACAACAGCAAAAAATATCTGGTTCATCCCTAATGGGACCCTGGAAATCTAAATAAGCTCACTAGGTTTCCATACAAATATAGGAAATAGACCCAAAGTTAGGTGTTTGCTGGAATAATGGAATAATCAGAGCAAGAGGCTATAAATTAAACTCTATACACAAAGTAATAAAAAGTTATTGTTGATATAATTTGTCACTTTTTTATTTTGGAGTTTCATCCACCTTTTAATTTCTCAAGAAGCAGAAACTATTGGGTACTTGAGAGAAACCAATTAAATTCACATGTTTTGAAAATCTAATTCTGTGAGAGTCCAGTAAGTTTATATGCTAAGCTGAAAAAGAAGGCAATTAATTGTCTAAAGATGCTTAGAAGTAGAGAAGGAATGACAGAGAACAGATACTCAAAAACTAATTATGAGAATATGTTCACAAATTCTGATCTTCTAGTCAACTAAAACAATCTTCCGAAGATTCTTTTTAAAATTATGATTGATGTAGCTTGGAAAAAAAAGACCTACTATTATCCAAAGTGAATAGACATTTTTATCCAACAATAAATTAATTTTTAAATGATAATAGGATATCTAGGTTAAGATAATATAAATGAAACATTCTTTAATGTATAATCTCCATATGCCACACTAAACAATAAAACACTCACATTAGCACTGAAAACTTAGGCTAGCAGTCATCAGTTCATTAGTGTCTGTGGATAATGTCCATTAGGAGCAAGACACAGTGTCATCTTTTTGTTTATCTCAGCTGCTGACATAGGATACCAATAAAGGAAAAGGTAAATTTTAGTTTGATTCACCTCAACTCTATTGCATTAACTAAAAGACACATTTCTATATCAACCAGGCTCTCTACACAAGAACACTGCCTTCTTAAGTAGCCATTGCCCATTTCCAACCTCATGATTCCCTTCCATCCTGCATGCTTTCAGCCACTACCCATCTCGTGCTTAAGAAGAGAAGAGAACAAATACTGAAACTTGGCATTCTCATATAGAATCCTCACATCTAAAGTACTACCACTGGGAGGGACACAAAAAGAAAGGTAATTGATATGGTTGGGGGGGGGTGTACACATGCACATGTGTGTCCATGCATAATGTGTGGGGGTTATTTTAATGCTCTATAAACTATCAAAGAAAAATATGTTATGAAGGACATAACCTTCCTCTTTTTTAGAAACTATAGAATATCCTTAGCTTAAACATTTAAGTTTGTAAGAAAATATGCCAAAACAGCTATGAAAGTCATTGGAATACATAGTTATGTTATTTTTCTCTGTGACAAATTTCTGGATTTTCTAAATTTTCTAGACTATGTCTATAAAACTTTTGTAATTGAGAGGAATAAAACACTTAAAATTTTTAAATGGATAGAAGAGGAGAAATAGAAAAACAAAAAGAAAACTAAGAACAACATTAAAAAAAGAAACACCTCTTGTCCGAATGACATTACTATATTGTCAATTTTTGTAGCAGTGATTGAAACAATCATTGAATGCAGGATAAGCTTTATCACACAGATGATGATTCTTGAGTTTGTGCTGTAGACCAATATTTATTAAAAAGCATACCACTGTTTGTGTCTTTATTCTCGGTTGTTTTGCTCACAACTTAATAAGTGGAAGCTGCACAAGGTCTAGTTTTCCAGTATCACATCACAGTATATTTTACCTTGTCATTTTTGGGGGGTTTTGGCCAACCTAAAATAAAGCGCTTATTTTCAATTCAGTTGTTTCACTCATGCTTCAAGATCTAGAGTAACCATTTTAAGCAATCTTCCTGAAATCTATATTCTGTGGTGTTATCTATTCTCAGTTAATTACTATCAAACTTACCTAGCTTTAGTCTTTTTTAGTGCATTGATTGTTTTTATGTTAAATTTTGTCTTCTCAAGATGCTAGGATAAAAATAAAATTTAGCATTGTATTTCAATCCAGATGTACCATAAGTGCTATATTTTTATTCCTTTAACCTTGAGGAAAACCCAATAGAAGTCTTATTTCTTTAACAAATAAAATCATATTAGATAGGTGTGGAACTTATATTTAAGTTAAAAAATGACAAGGAACTCATTTACAGACTATCTTTAAAACGATATATTTATAACATAGCTTAAGGGACAAAATTCAGTTTTTCATTACAAAGATATTTTTATGGTCACAGTGAAACAGGCACATTTGAAATTGTATGTCATCATTAGTATTGAGGTGGAGTTTACATTCTTGAGAAACTAGACAGAAAAATGAACAGTTTCCACTGTTCTCGCTCTGTTATCTGTCTAACTATCTAGAACAAACTTGCTAATAATGAACACTGAATCTATGATCATGGTCACAAGGAACAGAGATCATACAGACTTAAATTTAATCTCAGCCTTTGCCTTTGTGGCCTGGCATTTTGTTTACTACCCGTTTGTGGTCACTCAGTCATAAATATTCTCTAAATTTTACTTGCATATGTAACTGATAAGGCATTAAACAGTATTGAGTGGTTTTACATCAATAAAAGTATTCTCTCAAAATTTTTTCAATATACCATTGAAACATACATTTAAAATTTAATTTCAAATTTTTATGATATTTATAAATATCAAGTACATCTCACACTAAAATATTAGAAACTGTGCTGTTTAATAAATTCTTATTAACTTATTGGACATTTTATCTAGTGGAAGAACTTATCAGGCATTTCTCTAAGTATGAATATGAATAAGTCAAAAGGCTCCTACTCTTAAGGAATTCATAATCTAAAGGAGGGACACTGGCTTATACACAATCAATATAATGTAATGAATACTATTCTAGATATATGAACAATGATCCATAAGGACACATCAATAAATGTTTAACTCTGTCTCCAAAGGGTGAAGAAAGATTTAACTACCTTTATCATCAATTAATATTTGGCAGAGGAAGCGAGCACATACAATAGGCTAAACATAGTTTATTCAATAAATGGTGTTGGGAAAATTGGACAGATATGTGCAGAAAAGTTAAACTAGACCACCTTCTCAACCACACATGAAAATAAATTCAAAATGGATTGAAGACTTAAATGTTGAACCTGAAATCATAAAAATCCACAGGGGTGTTAAAGTCATTTTCACTGGATGCCACATCATCCTCACAGTTGCCTTCAAAGGACTGAATGTTAAACTCATTAACAATTAAACAGTAGTTACATTTATACAGTAACTACTAGTTATTTCAGCCTTTTGAAACCAACCATGAGGCTGATGTGGCCCCTAGTGAGAATAATTTTGACACCTGTGTCCTAGAAAAAAACATAGGCAACTAAAAATTGGAAATAGTACATTTTTATTGGGTATATCTCCCCAGGCAAGTGAAACAAAAAAAAATAAACATGGAACTACATCAAACTAAAAAGGTTTTGCACAGGAAAGGAAATCATCAACAAAATAGAAAGAAAACCCACAGACTGGGAGAACATATTACCAATACAAATAATAAGGGGTTAATATCCAAAATTTATAAAGAACCAACAAAATTCAACATCAACCCTCCCCAAACAACCCAATTAGAAAATGGGCAAAAGGCCCAGATAGATATTGCTTCAAAGAGGACAAACTGATGGCCAATAGACATATGAAAAGATGCTCAGTGTCACTAGTAATCATCAGAGACATGCAAATTAAAACCACAATGAGATACCATCTCACACCTGTCAGAATGGTTCTCACCCATAAATTAACAAACAAGTGCTGGTGAGGATGTGGAGAATGGGGAACCCTTTTGCACTGTTGATGGTGGAAATGTGGACTGGTGCAGCGACTGTGGAAAGCAGTATAGAGATACCTCAAAAAAGTAAAAATGGGTCGTCCTGTGGATCCAGTGATGCCACTTCTGGGAGTATATCTGAAGGAACTCAAAACACTAATTTGAAAGAACATAAGAACCCCTGTGTTTATTGCAGAGTTATTTACAATCACCAAGATATGGAAACAGCCTGAGAGTCCATCAGTAGATGAGTGGATAAAACAACTACAGGACATGTACACAGTGGAATTCTACTCGGCTATAAAAATGAAGAGAAGTTTATCCTTTGCAACAATATAGATAAGACCTAGAGAATATTATGCTAAGTGAACTAAACCAGTCAGAGACAGACAAAGGCCATATGATTTCACTCATATGTGGAATCTAGTGAACAAACTAAACTAAGAAGCAAAACAGACAGACCCTCATAGATGGTGAGCAATTGACAGCTAGTGCTGGGGGCAGTTAGGGGTGGAGGGATCAAGCAAAAAGAAAAAAGGACTCATGGATGTGGACAACAGTGTGGTGATTATGGGGGTGAGATGGGTATAAGGGGACTAAATGGTACTGGAAAAATATAATAAAGATTAAATTAAAAAAATTAAAAACCAAACTGTTATATTAAAAACAAAAAAGATTTAACCAAGGAAGTAATATTCAAATTTACTCTTGAAGAATTTATATGTTAATTTTTAGCCACTTTTTTGAAGACCCCTATATTCCAAACACTGGTCTCAAAATTAAAGGAATAGAATTTTTAATATAACCAACACCTGATTCATTACAACCTAATATAGGAGACAGATATATTATATAATCTTCTTAGTGGATATACAATGACAAACTGAAGTATATTCTTAAAGATACAGAAAGAAGATCTGTAAAAATATATAAGTTGGTACCTAAATTTGCCCTAAAGAAATGCTGCTTAGGCTTGGCGGAGTTTGTCAAGCAAACTGAAGGATGAGGTCAAGAAAGCATTGTATACTCAAAGATCATCTGGTAAACAGAAGTAAAACACTCAAAATAGAGATCTTAAAAAACCAACAACCCACAACAACAAAAACCTCATAGGGAAGCAGACTATTGAGGGATGGATGATAATGTAAGGTGAGCTAAAACTCTAGTCAGAATCAGATAGCCAAGACTTTTAGGCTACATTAAAAAGCATTGAAAGCAATGAAAAACTTCAAATAGGATCCTACCATTCAAAAAAAAAAGAATTTTGTACACATCTGACATTAAAATGAGAGCACATGTGGCATATTCAGAAAATGCAAGCGTCGAACTTAATTAATGTAAGTGGAGACTGAGAAGTCATGAAGACAGCCCTAACATTCCCTTCAGCTTGAATCTTGTGCCAGGCTTCTTCCTGACTCCAGGCTCCTGACCTCCTTTTTCTTAGAGCATTTACTTTAGAAACTTGTAATTTTTTTCTCTGCTTCTTTCAGATAAAAATCTTTTAATAAGTTTCTTGCCAGTCTTTCAACCCAGATATGTCCTTCTCAAGGACCTGTTTCTTTGCAATATAATCATCAAGGCAGATAGTACCCCTATCTCCCATTTCAGTGAGAGGGTAGATAGGAGCCTGATTCTGGCAGGTGTCTCGCTTCAAGTTGTAAAAATGCTTTCTGTCATGAGGATAGAGAAAGTTTCTTTTTCATTTGGTTAAAGCCAGTTAGCAAATATTGATGGCCTATGACCCCAATCCCAACATTAAAAACCACAGGGCTTTGTTTCAGTGGAGTTGAGTTCAGACTGAGTTCTGGCCTTTCTCTCCTATTGCAATAATCTTAAAAAAAGTCTTCCTTGACTATTCCACTTTGGTGCAATTTTTGCTTTGACAGAGATGAGACCAGAAAACATCAAACCCTATGCTGAGAAGTTTGCATTCTATTATTAGGCAATGTGGAAGAATCCAAGGTGTTTGAGCAAAAAGAATGATCAGATCATTTCAAAAGATCTATTCGAAGACAATGTAGATGACAGACTAAAGGCTAGGTAAGAGATATTTTGAGAGAGTAGCAAAAAGATCTAATAAAAGGTTGTATGTAAAAGATGACAAGCTAAAGGAATTTTTTTTCTTTTTATTGATGTTCAAGTACAGTTGTCTCCATTTTCACCCCACCACAGCCCCCACCCTGTCCACCCCTGCCTCCTACCTTTGAACTTACCTGTTTTGGCTTTGTCCATGTGTTAGTGGAATTTTCAATTTTGAAATCAAGATTTATAATTTATCTGAATGGACAGATACTGATTCCATTAATTACTTTGCTTAGTTAATACATTTCTTGACAGAAATATTCTACTCCTAATTCTTTCTATATAGCAAATTCCTTTAAGATCTTCATCACATTGTCATTGCATCTTCATGTTTTATCCTCATTCTCCCAAGTGTAATGAGTTGTTTCTTCTTATGGATTCCAGAGAACATTATACATAGTTCTACATTGTGGTATCTATAAATTCAATTATTTCTTTGTGTGACATACTTAACATAGAAGAAAATGACTGTGTCTTATTCATGGTTATCTCTTCAATGTCTATCATTGTACTGCTACATAAAAGTTAAGGATCATAAGAACGGGGAAGTAAGAATGATGAGAAAATTCCAAGTGTATCTGAGTGACCATAAAAGAAGGTAGGTTGCCATAATATGTTGTGAGGGAACGAGAACTACTAATCATTGATGAGAGACCTATGGTTTCTGTTTTAATATACTAAGTAATATAATATTTGAAGCTACAGGAGTTTCAAGATTTGAACAAAATCAAACAGAAGCAAGGAACTGGAAAATTTAACATAGTTGACTAAGAGTTTAATTGTCACAAAATACAGCCACAAAGAATGCTTCCAGAGGACTTCAAAGATGGCTGAACATGCCCTGGCTAGTGGGGCTTGGTTGGTTGAAGCATCATTCCATGCACTGAATGGTCATGGGTTCAATTCATAGGGCACATACCTAGGTTGTGGGGAGGCAACTGATTGATGTTTCTCTATCTCTCTCTCTCTCTCTCTCTCTCTCTCTCTCTCTCTATCCGTGTATCTATCTAGTCTCTCTCTCTTTCCCTCCCTCTCTGAAATCAATGAATGTGTCCTTGGGCCAAGACTTAAAAAAAAAACATGAGTGAACACACAGATTTTCAGGAGTACATAAGAACAACCCAGATTTTGAAGAAGAGACTGTTATGGGCTGGCTTCAGAATTGCATTAAGAATCAAAGATATTAGAGGGCTTTTAATAAAGGACATCTAAGGTTTAACTTAGCACAGGTACATTTACCATTAGTTTGGAGTTAGAAATAGGAGGCAGAAATAAGGGCTACATTGACTGGAACTCTGAAGATGAAGTTGAGTTCATTGCCAACCTTTGCAAAGAGGCGACTTCAGCTGTCTATTAAAGGAAGAAAATTGGCACTTCTGGAAATATAAGGTTTTAAATTTTATATATATATATATATATATATATATATATATATATATATATATAAGATTTTAGTGATGGTCCTTTCTTAACATACTATGGAATCCCAAGTTATTGCTATATGGGACTCAATTTATTAGAAGGTACTCAGGGAGTGTTGATCTGAATTAAATTGGCACATAGTTTGTAAGCCAGTGTTTTATTTTATACACATAACTTCAGCCTTGGTAATATTGTCTAATTTTATTTAATCAGATATCAATGTGAAATGTTTTCTATGGAAGATATGAATTAAACAATTCAAGAATCTGTCTGCATGCATAAGGAGTAAATTAACTAGCATAATTTCAGGCACATAATAGGAACTAAAAAAATGCTAGTTCCTTTTGTGTTATTTCTTCCCCTAACCAAAGCACATAATGAAACAACCAACATGATATAATACTTTAATAAATACTAAAATGGAATATAGGATATCTGTTGATATTTTAAGTTTGTCAATTATAAATAAAACTATTTGGGAACAAATAACCCATAAGAGGGTTTAAGCCTTATGTACTTTATTATATATATAAAATATATATTTATACTATATTAATATATATAAAAATATATTATACATTATATATTTTTTCATACAAACAACCCAACCCTGTGTGTATATACACACACATATGTATATAAACACACATATATGTACATTTGTAGATATAAATGACATGACCCATGAGGTAATAAAATGTTAATAAATATTTCTAAACATATCATTAAAGAATATATTGTTGCACAATATATTCTTGTGCAACAAGAAATTACCCTACCCAACAAAGCTATCATTTAGAATAAAAGGACAAATACAAAGTTTTCCAGACAAGGAAAAGGTAAAGGAGTTCATCACCATCAAACCAGTAGTATATGAAATGTTAAAAGGCCATTAAGAAGAAGAAGAAAGATAAAAAATATAAAAAATAAAATTTCAGTAAATATATATCTATCAACAACCGAATCTAAAAAAACAAGATAAAAGAACCAGCAGAATAGAAACAGACAAAGAGGTATAGAAAATGTTTTGATGGTTGCTTGATGGAAGGAGGGCTGGGGGGCTGGGTGAAAAAGGTGCTGGAATAAGAAGTAAGAACTGGTTGTGACAGAATAGCCATGAGATGTAAATTACAGCATAGGGAATGTAGTCAATAATATCCTAATCATTATTTATTGTGTCAGATGGGTGTGAGATTTATCAGGATGAGCACTTCGTAAGTTATGTAATGTCTAATCACTGGTTTATATACCTGACTCTAATCATAATAATATCTGTTACTGAAAAGTTTTAAAAATGATAAAATGAAAAAATAAAACAGGATAGACTGCTGCAACATTTTCTGCATTTGCAATTAAAAAATATTAGCTTTCTGAGTGGCCAGTACCATAACTGACCTGTCAGAAAAATTGATGTCTACTCTTCCACAAGTTATCAGGATCATTTGCTCTCTCATAAAAATTAAGATGTTTTTATTTATTGACCTGAGACCATATCTTTTTTGCTTTGGTGATTTTGCTTTAGTAATAGGAAGTAGTCCATGAAATGTGCTATGCCATTTAAAGCTATTTATTTTCCTGTTTCATTCTCCTTGATAAAAAATAGTCATAGTTTAAAATCAACATCTCACAAGTATTCTAGTTGAAAAAGATATCATAAAACAAAAATTTTATTGTTATATCACAGGTATAATTTAATCAATAATGAAGGTTAATGGCAAATTTAATGATATTGTGCTCATAATAAACATAATTATAAGTTCAGTCACAGTAGAGGAAAATATCTCACTATAGGCATAGTGACTATTAAAAGATGGATATGTTAAATTTAAATGGCACCTCAAAGTCAGCCAGTTAAATTCTTTTCCTCATAGATCAGTGCATTATGTCCTTTAGAGTTTAAGTGATATTACACATATCTAAAGTTAGTAAAGGACATAGCCAGCCTATCCCACAGAATACCACACTATCTATCCAGCTTCTTATTATTGTTGAGCTCCTATTTTCTCAACTATAAAAATAGGATAAAAAAAACCTTAAAGTGTGATTTAAGAGGATGAAATAAGATATCATAAGCACTCAAAAAATGGTTGTTGTTGCTCATATTATTACCTTTCCTAAATATTGTTATTCTTTTCAACCTCAACTAGGAAACATTAACAATAATAAACCATAATGTGAATTTAAGAGCAGTATGTCTTAATAATATTTATGGTTAATTGATTAAATGAAGGTAATTAAAGCATTTCTTATGAATATATCTTCTCTGAAAGTTGCCATAAAGGATGAATATAATTACCTTTCATAATATGATAACACAGAGACACTAAGGTTATATAGTTCCTTACCTACATAATATGTTGGTGCACAAGATAAAACCAGAGTTATGATTTTTACCACATTATTTTTCAACTAATCAGGTAGTTCTATTTATCTCAATAATTGAAATAGGTGATAGACATGAAAATGTAATGTTCACTTTAATATTAAAATTTATTTTTCTTTTTGTTAATTTAT
The DNA here is from genome assembly GCF_021234435.1 of Artibeus jamaicensis. Classification (NCBI taxonomy): domain Eukaryota; kingdom Metazoa; phylum Chordata; class Mammalia; order Chiroptera; family Phyllostomidae; genus Artibeus; species Artibeus jamaicensis. The sequence goes on from NW_026522036.1 coordinate 2,876,397, forward strand.
TTTTTGTTGATTTATTTTATTTTTATAATAAATATTTTCAAGATGGAATGAGAGGAGGAAAACATAAACCAAATTTATTAGGCCATAATAATGGATTAAAACTCTGAAAACTCCACAAAGGATGAGACTCATGCTGGAAACAATCATTTCTTTTGGTCATTCCTAGATGCAACATTTAAGCTTAATGGATTCATCTCAACCACCTGCAAATTATAAAATTCGAGAAATTATGCTTTCATAGCACTAATCTTGAAAGAACAAAGTGATTTAACTGGAATGTAAATTACCTTCTGCTCCTTCTTATTGGTCAGACTGACCAAGGATATCCTCTTTCTAGACCAGACATCAGAGCTCCAAGAAGTTCAAAATGCTACAACAGAGACAGTGGAAATCACTGGGCCCAACACAATGGTGTTACCAGCAAATCTAAGAAAAGCCAATGGCTATGGGGGTGGTGGTGGCCAGGAACAATAAAAAGGTTTTAAAAAATGAGTAGTGAGAGAACTGGCATAGAAAGAAAGAAGAGATGCAAATGAAATGGATGACCAAGAACATTGAGCCACCAACTCAGTTATACTCACTAGTCCTCTCCACCTTCCTTGGCTCTTGTTAGTAGTGGAATCCTTCCTTCCAACTTCATTAAAAAACAGAAATAGAAAAAGGCTATGAAATAGTACCATACCTAACATGTTGCTATTCTAGATTTAATTTCTTATCATTTTACTGTTTAATTTTAATTTGACCTCAAAGGCTGGAAAAGTGTTATATTTGCATAAACAAAATCATTTTGAAGAAATGCCAAGCTTTTTAAATTTCCTGCTAATTTTACATTATAAATATTGATAAATGAATCAATTAGGGTCTTGGCAGAAAGGAATTTGCAACAGAATAATTAAGGAATATGGTATATGACACAGAAACTACTTATTAAAGTATAAGCAGGGTTAGAATATTCAATAAGGTATAGTTAAGTACCCAGCAGAAAGCAACAACAGAGAGCCCCTTAATGGGCAAGGGAGGTGGTTGTCCAACAGGTGGTCAAAGGCACAAGCACTATTGTATGGAAAATTATGACAGTGGATAAGGCAATTTGTAAGCCCACAAATGGTAGTGCTGACAAAACCACAGAGGATCAAAAGGAAATTCCATATAAAGAATATATGCCTATTCTTGTAAAGATAAATATTTGTCTATCCTCCCATCCTCTACCTGTGAAAAATGGAGTCAAACATAAAAAATTTGCCTATTGATCACTAGTACCTCCAGGGAATGATCTTGTATTAGGTGTAGGGGTGTCCCACCTGGGGCGCATGGGCCATGTGCAGCTCAGGATGGCTGTGAATGCAGCCCAACACAAATTTACTTAAAACATTATGAGATTATTTTGTGTGTGATTATATGTTACAATGTATTTAATGTGTGGCCCAAGACAACTCTTCTTCCAGTGTGGCCCAGAGATGCCAAAAGTTCAGACACCCCTGTTAGGGCTTTAGCATAGACCTCTGTGGTAGGCAAGTGGAGCACTTAGCAGTGTTAAAAATCAGATCAGGCTTAATAAGGAGAACCCCATGCTGTGAAATCCAGGCATAGCCTCCATCCCTATTATCATAGCACTTTGTACCTAGTAGACTTATTGAATAAGCATTGGGGTAGCTAGAGGAGAGCTGTTCTGACATCCACAACAAAAGTCATCTTGTTCACCTGATTGCTGAAACCTATCTCTGCAGTAGATGGACAATTACATTGGATATTAATGTCTTGATACTCTGTCTAGTCCAAGGTGGTCATCAAAATATCTCTCATGATATCATTGTCATCAATATTTGTAATGATTAATCTTATATGTCAACTTCACTGGTCTAATGAATGCTAGAACAGCTAGTAGAAAATTTGGGTGAATGTCTGCAAGGGTCCTCTGGAAGAGATTAGCACTTGATTCAGTAAACTGAGCACAGAGATCAGTCCGCACCAAAGTGGGCTGGGTCATCTAACCCTGTGAGGGTCTGAGTGGAACAAAAGGTGAGGCAGGGAGAATTCTTTCTCTTCTTGAACTGGGATGATATTTTCCTGGCCCAGGACATTGAAGCTTCTGATTCTCAGGCCTTTGAACTCTAGAATTTAGACCACCAAACCCTTCTTTTCATCCCTTCAATCTTTTGATGATTTGTACTGCCACTTGTGTGTTTCTCCAATTTGCAGACTCCAGATTATAGGACTTCTTGGTCTCCATAACTATGTGAGCCAATTCCTGTAATAAATCTCCTCTTATCTATGTTTATCTCCATATTCGATTCACTCTATTTTTCTGGATAATTCTGAGTGACATGGTATTTAAGTCCAGTTTTTCCAATTCTCTGATGAGATGGCCAATTTATCAGAAACTTTTGATGAGTTAGGATGGGTCAGTACTTAGGACATTTCTTCTTCACATAAAGTGGATATAGACATAGAACTTAAAGGACTGCCTTGCACCATTGCTTTGAGGGCCACCCCTAAGTAGGTAGTAGTGTAAAGGCCACTCATATCCAATTGGTCCTGGCATACCAGAAGTTGTATGGAAATACCAATGAAGCAACTGATAAAGATAAACCTGCAAAACTATAACAGGAGTATTTGAAACTCTACTTAAGCAGTTTACTTTTGTTTTCTAGAACAGCAAATGAGTACCAGGCTGCCAGGCCTCCCCTAAAAATTATAACAATGTAGCAGGCTCCTAAATTTTTGTAGATCTTCTCTATCTTCAGGCATAAATTTTTCTTATGAATCCAAGTAGGTGGTTACCACTTCCTACTCATCAAATTTAATTAGTCTGTCATCACTATAATGGATTACAATAATGTTCTGTGGGATATCGAGATAATCGAGATCCATCTAGGATTTGTTATAACAGAAAAAAATGAGAGTTAATATAATTTTGAAGCCTTGTAGAATACTGTTGTTTTTCTTGTGAAAAGGAAATGGGTTCTGATTGCTTTTGTTGATAGATACAGATAGGGGAGCATATTCTATCCCAGGTATCTCAGGTACCAAAATCTCTACTGGCTTACTTCAGTAACAAAAAAAATCACTCTAACATCACAGCTGCAATTAGCATCACTGCCTGATTAACTTGATGAATCTCTGGTCATTGTTCAGGTGAGTTGAATGTAAATGCTGGAGAACTCTCCACCCTGCATCTTTCACTCTTTTAAGGTGGCATAAACATACAGGGTCAGGCACAAAGAGTGCCCCACTTTTATTACAAAATTATAAGCATATAATTATGTGACATAACAATATCACACTCAAGCACACCATATGACATTTTAGGTGAATTATTCAAATTAAAACTATAAATTATTATAGCTATATTATACCCTACCGACCACACTCAAGCAGGCCTTACTTCTGCCAGACCCTGTACATCTCCCTACAGTTGTTCTATTTATTTACCATTTTGCAAGGAAAGGAACAATCCCAGATGCTTCCACTTATTCTTTCATATCTAACAGCCCTCAGAACATGAACCAGGTAACCAGTATGGGGGTACTGCCGGTTATCCTGTGTTCATCTCTATTCCCTATATGTGTTGTGGGAATGGGGGAATAACCACAGGGTGCACTCACAGTCCCACTCGACCAACCGTAAGACAGACCTGGTCCAGGACTCATCTCTTGCCCTTCATTAGCATTTGCTATGACTGTTTGATCACAGTGGCATTCAGAATCAGCATCAACTCAAATCTATTATCTGTGAAGCTCTGAAAGTTCTAGATTTTACTTCCATAAGGGCATAGACACTCTAGTAAATGGCTACAATTTTTTTTCTGGGGTAATGTTGGGTGAAGATACATAGTACACAATAATTTTCTTCAAATGGACTTATACTCTAACTGAATGGATAGCCCTCAATATGTGAACTGCCTTCGTTCTAAGATCTGGAAATCCCAGAAGGATCTCAGTGAAGGCAGTCAATCCTCATTGTTCACAGATTCCATATTTGTGAATTTGCCTACTCACTAAAATTTATTTGTAACCCCCAAATCAGTCTTTGCTGGCTTTCAAAGTCACTTTTCAGATGAGTGAAGACTGAGGAAAATTTTGAGTCACCTGAGACCTACATTGCAGCTGATTTGAAGAAGGCAATTTCCTGACCTTGTTTCAGCTCTTATATATAAACAAATGTCCTTTTTGCAGTATATTTAATGTCATGCTTCCCACATTTTTATGCTTTTTGTTCCTGATTTTGCTGTTAAAAATGTCTCCCACATGTAGAACTAAAATATTTACTATGTAGTGATCTTGAACAATAAGGATGTGATATTCCTTATGGATAAAGTACATGTATTAGGTAGGTTTTGTATATGCATGAATTATAGTGCTGATGACCATGAGTTCAATGTTAATAAGTTAATACATATTAAATAATTTTTAAACAAACACTCATAAAGCAAGGTTATATATGTATAAGTTGATGAAAATATTGTGAACATAGGCTTGCAGGAACCAAGGCCAGTATTTTGCATGGAACAATGGTTCAGTACTCCCTAATTCAGTGTCCTGGTGACTTTATAGAACATAACTGCCACAAATAATGAATACAGTGAGAATCAGCTATGTGTATACATATAAATGAAGCACCTTAGTAATTTGCTTATTAGTTTCATTTCTAAATACAATGTGATTAATCAGACATTATGGCAGATCTTTTTGTGTGAAACATTCTAGTTATCCATGCCAGATAGATTATTGTGATAACTATGCCCCCATAGTTATCCTTAGACTTAACTGATACATTTGGCCCCTCTGTTCTGGAATCCTATTATTCACAATGAAATCAGAGAACCCAATTCTATTGTATGGACCTCTACCAACATCTCTGAACTATAGAGGACAGCCTCCACCAAGGTTCTAAGAATGGTAATGTTCTTTTATTGGTGTATTACTTAAAACCGTGGTGAAGAGAATCATCTGAGTCTTCTCAGATGATACAGATAGGGAGTTTAGAACATCTTGCATATAATTGATCCATATAAATGTATGAAGTTCCTGGAATTTTTTCTCTACCATATGGAAGGAAAGTTCCAATCTCAATTGGGCTTTTCAATCTCATTGATTAGAGATTCTGTTGAGTCTAAACATTCTAGGACTGACATAGTAAACATTAAATGCCTCTCCCAGGTCTTTCTGGGTGAATGCGCCATCAATTAATCTAGGCTGATAAAGCCTTATATTTCATTTTTCTTAGTCTAACATCCTTAAAATCCATCTCTCTCTCTATATATATATATATATGTTCCCTGGACTCCTGGTGATGTGAACTGGTAAGGTTCTGCAGGTCTTTCAGTGTAGTATAGCTCTGTATACCAGGCCTGGGTGTCACTATCTGCACTATGTTGGGACTAATTCTTATGTGTGGCAAGACAATGGGGAGCAGAGCATTTCCTGGGGAGTAGGGCATACAATATGAAGTAACTCTCCCAGATCAAATCACTGACATGCCATTATGCAACTGGAAGTCCTGGTTCGATCAAATGTGGGGTGAGGATAGAAGGGTTGCTCCCCTAGCAAGGGAGGATCATTGAATTTTGTGACTTCATTAGTCCCATCTGTAGTTTCCAGAATATGCACTTATCATATCTCAGGATCTCACTGCTTTTGAAATTTAACATAAGAGTCATAACTTGGTTGAATATTTAATTGATATTTCAACTATGTAAGTCCCTTGGTTTTATCTTCTGTCATATATATTATTCTGTCACTCTAGGAGATGAGAGACTCCTTCAGAGTTGCTATAATAGATTTTATTTTTTTAATTTCCATTTGTGTGTTTCTGAGTTGGGCAACAGTGTGTATACCCTGTCACGTTTTCAGCACCAGCTCTGGTATATCGTTCTCTGTAATCACTGTCTTTGCCAAAGTTAGTGAGCATCATAGCCATTTGCTCCCCCATCACCACGCCCTCTACCTGTATTTCATCCCATGCCTCCGCTGGCGGGAATTTCCATAGTTGTGACACTTTTACAAGGCACAGACTCCTGGTACCCCATTTCCCCTTAGCAAGATTTTTATCACAAAATCATTTTAAAGACCTGTTTCTTGGGACAACTTCCTGAACCAATTACTATATGACTCAGGATATCAAGAAGAAAGTGGGAGCACACTTTAATGTTGTCCCTTGGGAAAGTATAACACAGAGACTATGCACGGATATGTGAGAAGTAAGTGATGTAGTGCCCTTCAACAGCAACAGTGAGGGGGATTTACTGCCATTAAGGAAGGTGAAGCAAGTGAAGGAAATAGATACTGAAGACCAAAAAAAGTGCCTGTGGCAGAGGGCCATGCCACATGAGCCATGGCCTTCAGTAGCAGGCCCTACAGTGACACAGCAGAGAAAAAGAGAGGGAATAGCAACCCAGATTTAAATCTTCTCCCACTGTTCATTCATTAATCAGAGAAATAAGTAGATGTCAGAAAGCAATGGAGCCAATTGATGTAGTCCGAAATGTTTAGGCTCCCAGGGTACAGATCAGAAGTGAAGAGGGCTAACACAAAAAATACTTTCATTTATTCAACTTAAGTAATTACATTAAGGACAGACCGTTGTCATGATGGAGACCAAAATGAACTATGTACAGCTTTTCCCCTATTGGAATCACAGAAATATAGAATAAATAGGTGCGTAAAAGAGAAGCATGTAAACATGACATGGATATATAAGGAAAATATAAATAGTTTTGGGTGAAAGGCAGGAAGGCTTCATAGAATTGGCTCTTAAAGGACTTATGAAAATTCACCACATAAACAATCAAAGATAAAGCTATTTTATACAGAGGAAATAATATGGATAAAAGTAAAGGGGTATGAAAATGTATGACAAGAAATGGTGGCTATTTTGATATGGTAGAATTTAAAAATGCATAAGTGGGGATAACTGGAAATATGATTTAAATAGGCCAGCATCTTTTAAAAATATATTATGAGCTTAAATTTTATCTCATACATAATGAGGAAAAATGAAGTTTACTATGTAGCAACTGTGTTTGAGAATTATCGACTTTCTCCAAAGTGCTACCTTTATTAAATTACAGTGCCTACTTTTGGAATCTCTAAGCTAAGTAAGTGGAGGCTATAAAAAAATCATATGGCCATGTCCTGAAAGATAACTTTTGACATTAAATTCATAGATAATAATTTAGCCCAGGTTTTCCACATTTTCTGATAACTTAATCACCTGAGAGATTACTCCTAGAGAAACCAAGAATTGGGAACATCAAGCTTGTGTTAATATAGTCTAGAAATTTCCTTAGTGTCCAGGTAAATTCATTTGATCTGTCTTTTATTTGATCCATTGAAATGGATGCAACTTACACATTACCACATTGTTATTACTCCTTACTTAGTAATAAGAAAAGAGGTATTGCATGTCAATACAATGCCGTAGGAAATTCCATGTCACATGATTGTCTTGTATACTGCTCTCATTTGCTTTTATTTTTTTAGAAAAATAACTTGCAATAAACACATTAATGAAAACTATAAAAGTCACAAGATTCTATTCAGATTATACCTCTAGTAAAATAATTTTTGTGCTGAATATACTTTATTACTATTATAAGAAAATCCCTTCCTTGCAGAGAGTCAATAGTCAGTGTTTCAATTTTAAAATTATAAACTGCAAAACATAATTACTTGCATATTTCACTTAAAATTACAAAAATAAATGATTGAAAAACGGTAAACGTCAAATTACCTTAAGGAGGGGGAAACAAAGGGTAAAGCAACGCCAGTTCAGCCATAGGTTCAAAACACAGCTATATCTGTTACAAAACTAGGGGACAGATATCAGGCAAAACTTATTTATTATACTACTAAATGTGAATGCTAAAATCTCACATATTAATAGAAAAAGATACTATCTCATTGAAAAACAAAGCAACTATATACTACATAGAAGACATCAAAAATAGTGACTTAGAAATAGCAAAAATAAATAGATGGATAAAGACATCTGAAAAATATCAATAATAAATCAACAGGAATAAAAACTGAAGTATAAGCATAACTGTGAATGTGAGTTTATGGAATACACTATTATATGATATAAATAGAGGTAATTTATAATAAAAGCTTTTGTGAATAAGGGGAATGTACCTATGTGGTAGCATGAGTTAATTGTCAAATCAGAATAACGTGAATCATAGACCTTTCCAGTACCCAATTTGACTAATAAATAAAAAGATATAGCAAGCAAAATGCACAGTAAATCACCCTTCTCTTGGGAAAATCTGATGTTATCAGACTCCATATCCAATTAAAGACCTTCTTCTCCATCATTATAGTCTGATCCAGAGTTAATGTGTGAAAGTTGTGGGTTTTTAAAAATTGCTTTGTTTTTGTTTTTGCTTCGAGAAATGTATGTGGAGGCATTTGTTTACATAGGGAAATAACATTTGCTTATGGAACTTTAATGTATACCCTGTTCTCCAGCTATCCATACTCTCATAATCCCATACCTCCATATGTACTTAAAAGAAAGTTAGCAACACAGGCAAACCAGGCATGTTAGTTTCCTATCACTGCCATAATAAAGTACCACAAATAGAAACCTTAAAAAACATGATTATATTATCTCACGGTTTCTATAGGTCCCAAGTCCAAGGGTCTTATAGGGCTAAAATCAAGGTGTCTTATGGATACCTTGCTTACTAGTAGCTCTGGGGAAGAATCCCCTCCATGCTCACTCATTTGTTGGTCAAGTTGAATTCCTTGAGGCTGTAGAACTAACGTCTTCGTTTCTTTGCTGGTGCTCTCAGGCAGGGGTGTCCCTTAGCTCCTAGAGGTAACTCTTGTTGTCACATAAGGCCCCTAAGTTTCAGAACTAACTATGATGAATCATATCTTTCCCACTCTTGGGATATCTCTGACTTCCCTTTCTGTGGCATTATGTGTTCCTCCTTCTGCTGTATCTCTCTGTTTCCAGACAGAGAACATTGTCTGCTTTTGAGAGCTCCTGTGATTAGATTGGGCCCACCCAGATAATCCAGAATAGTTGTCCTCCCTTAAGGTTCATAACCTTTAAAAAAAAAGAGTTTAGGTATTTATTTTAGGGAAGGAGAGAAAGGGAGAGAGAAACATTAATCAGTTGCCTTTCCTGTATACCCTACCAGGGACCAAACAAACTTGCAACTAGGGCATATGCCCCACCTGGGCATCTGGGCATCGAACCAGCCACCTTTTGCAGAGAGCTAGCATGCACACTGTCTCTCCCCACACATACCACACACACCAAGGAAAGGCCATATGAGCACACAAAGATGGCAGCCATCTGCAGTCCAAGGAAAGAGCCTTCACCAGATACCAATGCTGCTGGCACCTTGATCTTCATCTTCTAGTCTCCAGAACTGTAAAAAAAAAAGATTTCTGTTGTTTAAACCACTCAGTCTTTGGTATTTTGTTATGGCAGCCCAAGTAGACTAATATACCCCATCATTTGGATATTTTAAAACTCTTTGTAATAGCCTTTGCATTATTAAAAAAAAAGTGTAGAGCATATTGAAAGTAATATAATTAAAACACAGCTTATAAAAATATAAAAGATACAGCATTTATATGCCAAAAGAATATATGTTTGGGGGGGCAGCAAGCATATATTTATACTGCTTCTGATGATTACCACCATTTCCATATTTTCAGCCAAGGAGTTTCTAACCCATTAACCTCAGCCGTAACCCCAGATTTGTGCCCTTGTCAGGTGAAACCCACCCATGTTTTATGTTCTTTTGGCCATAGCGATTATTTCAAGGATATTCATGTGAGCCACTTGAAAACTCTTAGATTAAGAAAACTTTAGCTGAAACTCTTATGAAATAAAAGCAGGTATTCTTTTCTGTAGGACTTGAGTGAACTACAGTGGGTGTGGCCACCTGTCAACACTGACATATAAGTTCACATACAGAGGTGAGTGGAGAAGTAAGCAAGAAAAACAGGATTCTCTTGGAAGATTTTGAGCATTAGGCTCCCTTGAATGCCACAGTACCCTTGGGGTTTAATTGTTACAAAAAACTAACTTTCTGCTTAAAGCAGTTTGGTTTGGATATCCTGTCACATTCAACCTGAATAATATAAAACTGAAGTCGTGCTCAGGGAAAATTCTATGACTTTTTGACAAAATATTGTATCAGCAAATGTATCATTCAGTCTAAAGTAAAAATAAAGTAAAAAGCAGAGGCAGGATTTTGACTGAGGGAAATAGCCCAAAATGTACTAGAAAATGCAATTCTCAAAACAAATATCACCCTTTGATAAAATGGAATAAAACCTGAGTGATGTAGAAATAGTCTCTTTGGTCTTGAAAAATGAATGCATGCTTTGTTTATTTAAAACAGTATGCGAATTATTACTGCTAAGCAATCATGGACAATACGTGTTCTAAAGATACAAATAGCAGGGTGTCATTTCTGAAGTTCTTAATCCACAGATAAAAGGTTGAGATTACCTCCAAGCAATAGGTATAACTGGATGACATGTGCAACCAAGAATTAAACCAATGATTTTAGGTTAGGAGAAAAAGTCTTTTTAAAAATATAAACCAGATTCCCAAAGCCTTGTTTGATTCACTAAGGACATATTTTATTATAAGACATCTTAATAACTTTAAGAACATTAACTCAGAAATATTAAACTCTGACACAAGAAATGTTATTTCAGACCAAGGTTTTAGGTGAATGTTCTAAATGTAGACTTTGTAAAAAGAACAATAAAACATGAAGAAATACATTTCCACTCTTTGTTGCCTATTCTATCTTTTGATAGGCTACCACTAAGAACAGGCCTTTACTGAGAAGTGCTAAGTGTCCTTGGAATATTTTTCATGTCTATTGCTCTGTTCATTAGTTATTTTTTGTATAAGCATTTGCTCATTGGAGGCTTAAAGACACATGCTTAAAATTATAACAAGATGAAAAAATATCCAAAAACTAGGTTCATCTGTCATTATTTATAGATTTACTTTTAATTTGAAGACCATTTTCAAAATTCCTATCTTCATGTTTTTGGTTTGGGTTTTTTGGGGGGGAGGGTTGGCCTCAGGCAAGCCCAATGTTAAGCAGCTCTGAGCATATCAATTTAACTGAAAAAAAGTTTTTTACATTCCCAAAAATTGCTGAAAATTGAAACTGCAGATTTCTATATACATTTGCAAAGAAATTCATTTTTTATTAGGAGCTGAAAAAGCTTGTCTCCTGAATGCTTGAGGCCACTCAGTCAACCAGCTTGCATAATTCAAATACTTGGAAACTCACAAATAATGTAAGGCCAAACTCCAACTGCAGAAAATAGCACAGGAAAATCCTTTCTTGCATATTTCCAATACCATATGGTGAGTTTCATTTTCTGTTCCTAGAGAACATTTTAATGCTGATGAATTTGTAATTATATACAGCTAATTAGCACTGTGTGTGTGTGTTTTACAATGCTGCCCTTTCTTTTAAGAGGAAAGGAAACTCTATATTCACAGTGATTATCACGTTTACTATATGTGCAATTGTTAAAGGAAGAGAAATTTAAGCAGGCACCTGATCAATATTCATGAAATGGGGATCAAAAAGAGTGGTGCCAAAGCTGCTCTAGCCTGTCTTGGCATTCAAACCCACAAATTGGTGACATTTTTTTCTAATTGACATTTCAGTTGCATGTGGGCTCAAATCTGTTTCAAAGTTAGTCCAACTGTGAGAGTTTAAAAGTATGGACAAATCTGGATAGGAGATTTTTCTTTTTTTCTGCTTTATGTTATGTCAGCCTCCATGTTTCGAGACATGCTTTGGAAACTAGTTGCCAATATTTCTGCCCGATGCCTTTCTGTTTTCTCAGCAAACAGGAGGCAGGGCCTACACAGGATGCATTTGGTTCGCTTCTAGTTCAGTCCTGCCGACACAGCAGCTAACATGCAGCCAGTTCATGGCTCTTCACTGGTTTTTTTTAGAGTGTTTTATTTTTTTTTAAGATTTTATTTATTTATCTTTAGAGGAGAAGGGAAGGAGAGAGGGAGAGAAACATCAATGTATGGTTGCCTTTCATGCATCCCCTGCTGGGAACTGGCCTGCTGGGAACCGGTCTGCAACCCAGGCATGTGCCCTGACTGGGAATCGAACCACAGTTCTTTGGTTCACAGGCCTGTGCTCAATCCACTGAGCACACCAGCCAGGGCTCTTCACTGGTTTTTTGAAATTCATTGACATCACCACTGATTGGGCAATAAATATTCCTTAATAGTCTCTTCCTTCTTTCACCCTGCCTCCTTCTCTAGGGAGTGTGCTGGGCAAGGAGGAGGGGTGGTTACTTTTTCAAAGGCAGGGTATCCTTATTTTGTTTAATCTTTTTCGTCATCAAAATTTGCTCTCAGGGAAAGATTCATTATGAGTCACTTATATATCATTGTCTTATCTCTTAACTTTTGGATGGAAAGGCCTACTCTCAAGTTCAAGGACCTGAGTACATTAGAAAGTGACAGAGAAGTTTCTTTATGAAAAAGCTGTTCAAGCAGTTCTTGGTGCCCTTGTAATCAGTTATGAGCCCAAGAAACATCCAATTTGGATCAAAGCTAGCAGGGCAGGCATATCATAATATTTATAATAATAGCCTCGGTTAGATGTTAAAATACGATACATTCATGGTATGCTATGTAAATGCCGTTTTAGCTACTTTAATCTTCACAGTAATCCCTATTGTATAGATAAGAAAATTTATAGGTGAGGTCTTAATCCATTAATTCTCCACCTAATAGTCATTTAAAAATGGAAGTGGGAGCCCCGGGTGGGTAGCGCAGGTGTCAGAGCTTTGTCCATACACACCAGGGTTACGGATTTGATCCCGGGTGGAGCACGTGCAAGAATCAACCAATGAATATTCAATAAATGGAACAACTGATTGATATTGATGTTTCTTTCTCTCTTTCTCTCCCCACCTCCTTTCTCTCTCTAAAGTCAATCAACAAATTTTTTTTTAATGGATAGAGGGTCCAAGAAACATTTAATCCAAGTTGACCTGGTTGGTTGTTCAGCACTCAAATATCTGTCATGTATCATTCCGCTGCTGCCTTGCTGTTGTGAAATAGGCCTATTTCCCTTTTCTTTTGCCCTATGTATTAAGCAAATCAGATCATTTCCCAGCCCTAAAATAATTTATTTTCTCCCGCTGACATGCAGCGGCTTTCATGTTTGGATGAGGAAACCAGGGCTCAAAGAATCTGAATGACTTGCCCAAGGTTGTGCTCCTGGTAAACGTGGATGGAGAAGCCGCTGTGCCCACATCCAAGTCTGCGCTGTAACCACTCCCACCAAGTAGCCTGTGTCCCTTCAGAGACCTGTGTGCCTCCCCAGCTTGAAACAGTAGAACTTTCCCAACTCAAATAGCTTTTTAGGGTTTTGTGTGTTACTGTATTATTTACCCATTTGTTTTCTCTCAAATGAATTAATCTGACTTTTAAAATCTGGGTTGAAACTAATGGAACTAAACTCCACTAAGAGAACCTATGTAATTGTTCCTGCAGCTGTCTCTTGCTATAGGTAATGAGTATGTTGCTGGGTTTTTTTAAATAGCTTTTTAGAAGCATTTGGTAAAGTTTTAACAACTATATTTTTGGCAAGTGATCAATTCAAAGTTTTATTTTTTAAAAAAATTGATATTGAATGTGTGTTGACATCAGAAAGCTTGATGGGTAAAAAAACAGTATACCATGCACTGGTAGTCACATGAAGTAAAATGACATGTAAAAAATGTAAATTTGTAAAATCTGTCTCAAGAGTTAAGTCCTTTTATGAATAAGATAAACATAATGACTTTAAAGAGTCTTGACACTAATAAATTCATTTTTTTCTCCTGGGACATTCCCAGTGAATCCATAACCCACTGTCCATAGCAAATATCCTAACTGTTCTCAAGCTCCTCATTCTAGTTCCATGACTCACCCAACCTCCAGCCTGTGTAGAAGAATGAGCCACCCCTCACAATCCCCTCCAAAATATGCCCTGCCCTGACACGGTGGCTCAGTTGCTTAGAGCATTGTCCCACACACCAGAAGGTTGCAGGTTTGATTCCTGGTCAGGGTGTGTACAGGAGAATCGATGTGTGAGTGTGTGTGTATATGTGTGTGTGTCTCTCTTTCTCTCTCTCTCACAAATCAAAAATAAAATATGTTCAATGAGAACTAAAAAAAAGAATAAATGACCTGGCTGGTGTAGCTCAGTGGATTGAGCATGGGCCTGTGAACCATACAATTGCAGTTCGAGTCCCAGTCAGGCCACATGCCTGGGTTGCAGGCCAGTTCCCAGCAGGGGACACATGAGAGGCAACCATAGATTGACATTTCTCTCCTTCTCTCCTTCCCTTCCCCTCTAAAGATAAATAAATAAAATATTTAGAAAAAAAATAAATGAAAAGTTGCAGTTTAGCATAATCATTATAAAAATGCAATAAAGTATAAATGTTGACATTTTAATCAATAGAGCACAAAAGTGATTTTTTTCACATTTTAAGATGCAAATTTTCTTTAAAATCTAAACTTTACCAGGGGAAAAATAACTTTTATGTGTGCATGTGCTCAAAGGAAAAACGTTATAAGCAATTACAAGAAATGATCTGATTAGACACAGTGTTTCACTGCTGTCTTTAAAAACTCACTGCTCAAATAAAAACAAAGACACTGAAATAGAGAACAAGGAGACAGTGACCAGAGGGGAGAAGGAAGGGAAGTTAAGGGGAAAAAGGGGGAGGGATTTGGAGGAACAAATAGGAAGGACACAGGGACGAGAACTAAGGGGGTGGAAATGGGAGGGAGGTGGGGAGCAAGGGGTGGGGGAGGCTGGGATGGGAAAAATAGACAAAAAACTGTACTTGAAAAATAACTAAATAAAATTAAAAAAAATAATAGTAATAAAACTCACTGCTTGACAATAAATATTCTCAAAGATATTCTCTTTGAGAATTATTTTCTCAAAGAAAACTGTGGAAATATTTTCTTCTAAGTTTCTCAATGGCATTTCTTGCCCAGCTTTATTTCAGAACTAAATTCCTTCAATAAATTCTCTAGTGGTTTGAAGAATTCATGGACTAATCAATCTTGTTTCTTTTCAATTTACATATGAAAACCTGAGCCCTGGCCAGGTGGCTCAGTTGGTTGGAGCATTGTCCTGTACACCAAAAGGTTGTGGGTTCAATCCCCGGTCAAGGCACGTCCAGGAGTTTCTCTCTTAGACTAATCTCTTTCTCTTTCTCCCTCTGCCTTAAATCAATAAACACATCCTTGGATGAGGATTAAAATAATAATAATAAATAAATATAAAAATCTGATAGTAACTATTCTGAAAACCTCCAATGAAAAGGTAAAATTAGATAGCTTACACTCATTTTTACTCACTACAAATTTGTATTTATATTGGCATCAATGTCAAAGACTTTTTTACTTTTGAATATAATCATTATCTACAGTATGTCATTGAACTTAGAATGTTTATATCAGGGTTTTGTGGCCAAACAATATAATAGCAGAAGGGATCTTCAAAGTATAATGACAATTTTTAAATAATGTGGATGGAAATGATTGAATATGATTTGTTTCTTCATACAAAGTACTATAAACTCTGCCATTTGTTTAAATAACCACTTCATTTGAAATAACCACATCTATTTTATGTCATAGGTTCTTATACAACTAATAGTTTTAGAGAAAATGCATCATTTAAATATGATAAAAGCTATCTAATAGATTGTACAAAACAACAGCAAAAAAGAAAATTTTTATTCCAAGAAATATGTTTTTACTTGAGTGTTTTCAGCCATAGCTTTTCATAAACATACCTTTCTACAATGGGTGGTTATTTCTAAAATAGATCTTCCTGTATATAATTGATTTCACAGTGATACAAATATAACCTCTACCAATTAAACTCTCAACTGTACCACTTGACAACATTTAAACTAAGACCCTTATTATCATTGTTATTATTTTATTGTCACCAATTAAGCTCAAAATGTTTTAGAGACCAATGTACCAGAAACAAAAATGGCAATAAGAGTGCTTGCAATCACATTAGATTCAGAAAATAAACCTAAAACATACAGATAGAAAAAGCAATTACACAACAGACCTCAAGACAGCCATTATTTTTAAAAGGAAACTAGGAGATAACTCTCCAGTTAAGGACTATTTTCCTGTTAAGGAATATTTTCCATTTTTAAGCTGAGTTTTCTAAGTGCTGAACCCATACTATTGAAATCTCTGGAGAATTCAGTTGTATCTTAGTTACCCAGTCAGGGACATTATTTGCCTGGAGAATTCAAGTAACCAGAGGAAAACTGAAAAAAAAAAAATAACAAGAAAGAAAGAGAGAGAGAAAGAAAATTCAAAAGCAGCACTGTCACAGAGAAAATTCTCAGAGGCCATCAATTCCCCAATAAATACATGATAAATAACTTTACTTGGAGTTACAAGACGGCTGTCAAATAAAACTTATGCTTTGTGTATCCTATGATATCTAAACATTCCTACAATGAAAATAACAAAAATATATTTGTATATCAATGTACAGTTCACACAATTATTTTGCTTTACTTAATTTAATCTCCATATTATCTTAAAACATAAGTATTGTTACTTATGTTCTTACTTTGGAGTTTAAGTATAAGGAGATGAAGTGGAGACAGAGAGGGAAAGAAAGATGGGAAAAGGGGGAGAGAGAGAGAGGGAGAGGGATTCAAGTAAAATTAATTTAAAATCATATTTTGGAGCCCTGACTGGTGTAGCTCAGTGGATTGAGCACGGGCCTGTGAACCAAAGGGTCACTGGATCGGTTCCAGTCAGGGCACATGCCTGGGTTGCAGGTCAGGTCCCCAGTAGGGGACACATGAGAGGCAACCACACACTGATGTTTCTCTCCTACTCTTTCTCTTTCCCTTCCCCTCTCTCTAAAAATATTAGTCATATTTTGGAAAGTGATAATGTAAAGAGCATACCAAGCTCTTTTTTTCCCTATGGCTACATAATAACGATTCTGTAGGCATAGCTTTCAAAACTAGAAATATTCCTTTGGTTCATAAATGTGTAATATGTAATAGCCTCAACTATGTTCCTAATTCACTTTTTATTCAGTTCTTTATACTGCTCCTACTATCAATTCTATTTTAATTTTTTGATTGGTAATATTTTTTCCAGTGAGGGTAGTGTTGATAAAAGATAATATTACAGGAGTTTGACCTCATAAAAAGTTGTGAGATTTTGTGTTAAAGGACCTATAATGGAGAAAGTAATATTTACTCAAGCCAAAGGGAAATTATTTCATTATTTTTTTTATTTTTTATTTATTTCATCATTTTTATTTATATTTAGTGACAGTTGTACAGATATGTTTAATGACTCATGACTTTGCTAAAATGATGAAAATAGACTAAAGAAAATATTCATTGAATGAACAAAGGGACCAAGCAGAAGAAAGCATGAAGAGGGAAGTATGAGATTCGGTCCAGGGACTGTGATGGTTCTGTGTAGATTTTGACTGTTCAAATTTATTTAGTAGACCCTAATAGTCAAGAGAGCCAAAAGTCAATAGAGTGTGTATGAAGCCCTGTGCAAAGCGCTAAGGAAAAAGTAAATGAGTCGTGCTTCATAATTTAGTGGGCTGTCACATACATAAGTGACCCTAATACAGAATGACATTCTATGGATGAACCAATAAACTAAGTTCCACAAAATATAAATTATTCTGTGTTTAATACTAAAAGAGGTTCAGAGGGTCAGGTTGAATGTTAGGATTGGACTTCTTTTCCTCAAGTTGTAGAAAACACACTGGTGGTGATGCATTGCATGTCTTGCTAAAGTGTCCAGGTCAACTTCCCACTTGAGGACCCTTCAAGAATACAGGACTTTGTAAAACAGTGAGTTGTGATCTTACTTTGTCTCAAAAATATTACAGGCTATCAATTAAAATTTGACCAGTGAGCCCTGGCTGATGTAGCTGAGTGGATTGAGCATGGGCCTGCAAACCAAAGGGTCACAGGTTTGATTCCCAGCCAGGGAACATGCCTGGGTTGCAGGCCAGGTCCCCAGTGGGGACACACGAGAGGCAACCACACATTGATTTTTCTTCCTCTCTCCCTTCCTTTTTCTCTAAAAATAAGTAAACATAATCTTTTTTATAAGATTTAAAATTTTTGAACAATGAAATTTGAAAATACTATTTTGTTTGAATTGGAAATCAACACTCTATTGTGAGTAGCTTTTTACTATAATTTTTAAAAGGCTACTCTTGCCTTTTTAGTTCAGCCTCTGAATAGTTAATTCTCAGGCTTCTTGAGTAACTCAGATCCAAAATGCCTGGTTAATCTAAAAAATGGTCAGTCATGCAGCAAATAGAATGCATAAAATGCCTACATCCCCTCCCCCCCTTCCCCTCTAAAGATAAATAAATAAAATCTTAAAAAAAAAAAAAGAATGCATAAAATGTAGGGTTTTATAACTGATGGGACTGATAGCCTCTGACCACTGGACACTGTTCAGTCAATGTCACTGCAACTGGAAAATCTGAGACCAGGTGGCAGGAATTATAATTGTTCTTGAGAGCCAGTAGGCCTTTGGAACAACTCTACCAACTCCTCTTTAACATTAATCTACATAAAACTATGTCTGGAATATAAAACTTTTTAACTTTTAATTCTCCTTATTGGTTAAGGTTTTTTATCTTTCTTCTCTAGTCCCAAGAAAATTAAAAATATGTTTGCATTTTCACTACTCTGTGAATATGTCTCTATATAAAGATACACTCATTTATACCACAAAAGTCTTTGAACCTTTACTTTCAGACTAGAAAATAAGTTTCTAACCAGGTTAATACACTTGTGTCAGGAAACAAGTCATAAAGAAGATTGCAAGAAGAAACAAGTAATCAGGAAACTATTGTAAATTTATAAATGGAAGGAGAGAGGGAAATGCTGATGTGATAACTGCATTGTAGAGATATTATGTGTATTATGTGATGGTATTGTTGTGTATCATATTATATGACAGTCATACTCATGGAAATTAAGGTGTAAATTCTCTATGTTGTGAAAGAGAACAGGATCACACCTGAATAGTGAGGTCATTACCCTGTGGCAACATCTTGAAAATGAGGCAGCTTTCTCAGTCAGGATCTCAGATCTGAAAGGTCAAGCTCAAGGGAGTAGCAGTGAATAGCCTTTTATTTGTTTCTTGGCTTCTTTGACTGTGAAGCTGCCAAGATATTTTGAAAGTGATTCCTGAGTAGCTGATGTGATATTGTCCTTCAAACATTGCAATTAAAAAGTCCAATATGTTCTTATCAAATGGAGTTTCATGGTCATGACTAAAGTGATACTTTTCCTAGTCAATCAATATTCTAACAGCAGCTGCTGGGAGAATCAGCACAACTGTCAGTGATGAGAGAATTTGAGAGCATAGATGATGAAAAATTATAGGAGTGGTAAGAGAAAGGACAAAACCTAGTTCCTTTTTAATTCCAGGTTCCAAATTGTTAACTTATTTCTAGTGTTCTCATACAGGATAATCATGTGTGTAAATACCTCTTTTCTTCATTAAAACTTAAGCTTCTTGAGGTCAGGTACTCGAGGTTCCTGGCACAGGGCCCAGCACTTGAAGACTCTCCATCACTGTTTGTGAATGAATAAACAGTGCCTGAAGCTAAAGCATCTTCCTCTCTATGTAGGGATGAAATTAAGTCACATAATTGCTAACTAGTTATTTGCATAATTGTCATTGTGTTAAAGTTAGAAAATAAATATCACTGAATTATAAGATTAATAATTATACAGAGATCTGACACTGTAAAAGAGGACTATGAATTCCCGTTTGTTGAATCTCCCTTCAGTTAAAAGAACTTGGTTACTTTGATACCTCATTTAGACCTTAAAAAATATTCCTTTTTATGCCACCATAGTATCTTGTTACGAACCTTTTTGAAATCACATATGTACCCTTGGTGACAACACCCCAAATATCAAGCATCTTCAAAAACAAGATGCTGATCTTGTTGGAAGAAAAGCCCAAATGGTCAGAGATGTTGGAATCTCCTCCATTGTCATTGTGGATGATTAATTATAGTAAATTATAGTAATGTTGGAAGCAAAAGTAATTGAGAGGGCACTTGGAGTGTCATTAAATTTTGGAGCTCATTAAAAGTTTGGGAAAACCTTCCAGTCTTCCTTTGTATGAGGGCAGAATGGACCAGGACTTAGCAGAGAGTTCTCAGTCATGTTCTTAAATAAGGCTTTGAAGGGAAGACAGAAGAGTTTCTACATTGTGGCAAACATTGTGTTAGGCACTTCTAATCTAGTAGAAAATGAATAGATACCTTATATCTGAATAGCACTTTATAAGTTACAAAGCTCATCACATTTAACCTCATTCATATAGAGTCAGAAAAGGCATCATAAGCCCTAATTTATAGATGAGAAAACAGAAGTTTGAAGAAATTAAGTGAAGCTAAGTGACTTGCCCAAGTGGCATAACTGAGACCAGAACCCAGCTTTTTTTATGGTAGTCTACGCATATTAAAAAAAAAACAGACTTTGTTGTTCACAGAAAACTATTGACTGGTGGAGTCCAAGTTCCGTGCAAAGAAAGATCTGAGGCCATACCATAACTTATTGAAAAAGACTGCTGTGTTTGATTATTAATGTCTGTCCTGCAGAAAACTATAGAGTGTTGAGATATCACTCATTTCTGCACCGTTTTCCTATGTTGAGGTCTTCAGATATGTATGTCCACCTCAATAGTAACATTGATTATAAAATCAGTGATCAATGGAAGGTAAGAGTTGATACCAAGTACAGAGAATTAACTAGAGAATTAATTGTACATTTCCCCCTTCTATCCCAGTAGACTAGTTAGGACTTTATTGACTGTCTTGTCCTCAAAGGCATACTGAGAGGTGACCAGGGAAAAGGTAGTAAATGGATTATTCCCAGGAATTAGATTAATCCCAAATATTTTAAGAATAGTGAAGTTTAAAGAATATTTAGCCATTCATGCACATTATTTCCAGCTAAATAAAGTATCACCATTTTTGCCCTTTATATCAGTGGAATGATTTGCCACTTGGATGATGGAGGTTCTTTTCAAACATAAACCAAGTAATTATCTTCAGGAAAATAAGATACCTTTCTCTTGTAGGAGGCCAATTAAATGGACTTGATCAATATAGTAGAAATGCTGTAATTTCTACATCACTTAATGTATTTACTGACATTTTCCCAGGGGGAGAATAGAAAGAAGGCATTGTAGCAATGTAATAAGGTAATTGTTATATAAATTTATAAGAAAAAATTATGCTTTAAAGTGTTACATCAGCTATTAATGTTTTTTTGGCAGCTTGTTTCATATTAGACTCTTTTTCTGCCTTTTTTTCTCTGAATGGTCTTGCTGCCATTACTTTTTTTCTGGCTGAAAAGCAAAGCCACAAAACACTTTCAGTGCCCAATGCATTTCAGGTCTATTCTCATTTTCAATGCCTAATTCTGTGTGAAAAGGCATCACTGTAATTCAATTTTAGGGTGATTTTATAAAGCATAAGCATAATACATTTCTTTCTTGTTGTAATTCAAATTTTCTTACTCTAAGTGGGCTTCTGCAGGGTCGCCTCCACCAGGCATTAGACGCTCACACACTGGCCTCACCTGGGATGAGCATAGGGAAGCGGAAGGAGTAAAACCTTTGGGCAGAATGCTGAGTGGGATTCCATGAAGCTATTAATTAATACTAGCAGACCTAGAATTTTTACAGAATTACACTTTGTTAAAACCAGCACACCTGGTGTATAATCTTTCCATTCCAGCCTCCAGTGTGCGACTTCAAGCTCAGACAGGCCCCCCAGACAGCATGTCCACGTTTGAAGGGGGTGTGGTCATTGAATCACTCCATCTGCAAATGGGGGAAAGACACCTGAAGTTAACCAGCCTCCTCTCGATCTCTGACTATCAGACGCCTAAGATTACTGCTACCTGCTCTTACATCTTTTTCTTTCCTCATTTCTAATTGTTAGATGGTTGGATTTTATTTTCATTACCTATTTTGCCTATATATTTTTACATCTTTCCTCTCCATAAGTTTTTTTCTGTAACTTATTCTAAGAAGGTAGAAGAAATTCTAGCATGTTCAAAAATGTTTACTTCTCACTAACTGCAGAGGAAAATGGTTCAGAAATATAATCACATACAGTGACTATTACTACTACATCAAGAAACATAAGTGCAAACATTGACTTTTTCATATTTTTAAATTGTTGTTTAAGTACAGTTGTCTCCATTTCCCCCTCACATCTCCCTGCTACCCCAGCCAACCCCATTTCCCAGCCTTGATCCTACCCCCTTTGGTTTTGTCCATGTGTCCTTTTTACATGTTATTACTATTAATATTTTATATAAAGACTCTCATTTTTCACTCTATTGGTATATGAAGTACATACAATAGTTATAACTCTTTTCTTTCTCTTATGATCTATTTAACTAATCAATCTTCACTTTAAGTTCATATTTCTCTCCCATTTCTATGTATTCTGCCCACACAAACTGAAGTGGTTTCAAAGACACATACTTTCAAAGTGGCAGCTAGTACAAAAGGGGGATTCTGTCACAATAACTCTTTCCTAAAGCATTTCTCTAACTTGATTCCTTAAGTCAGGTTCCTCACCCCTCCAAAAACACTTTTCATGCTGTTGCTCAAGTTACCTTTCTAAAATAACTGTTCAGACCCTCCACAACTCATCATCAAGCCTGCAAGGTACCACCACTGCATTCAAGGTTTCCCTTGGCGAGAATGCTCCGAAATTTAGGAATGGATTTATTATTACTTATATCACAAAGTAAACTTCAACTTCCATGCCTTTACACATGGCGGTCCTTTAACTTAGTGTTCCCCTCCACTCATTTATTCCTTGCTTATTGGAATACATCGTTAACCTAAAAACCCATTATTTCACCTTTCATGATGAAATAATCATAAATATTTCTTCCTTTATGTTTGTATAACATGTTATTTTTTCCATTTATTTAACATGTTTATCACTTTGCTTTGTATCAGAAGTAACTACTACTTTTTATTTAACTCTCCTCATTAAATTATATATTTGTTCCTTAATGGCCAGCATTGAGTTTATTCTGATCTCCTGCCTATAGTGCCCCACCGCTAACATCCAGCATAAATAAATGCCTTATAAATATACATCAATTTAAATTTAATTTCCCCAACTTATTAACATAAACAAGTGATTTCAGTACCATTTAGCCTTCACTATCTGCAGCAGCTTTTATGATGATCTCTCCGCAGGTCAGTGACACCTTATTCAACTTCTCTCTAACCTTTTCATCTATGGTCTGGAATCTCACCTCCAGTATGTTACATTTTTATCAGATCAATTTTGCGCCTATAGTGATTTAATTGAATTATTGATTATTCACTGGTCACTAAGTCTTTATGCATTTAAGAACTTACTCTATTTATATTTGCTTAAGTGGTGCTTCTGCAGCAAACATTTCAAGATAATTGAGAAAGAGAAAGAAGAAAATACGCATTCTAAAGCAAAATGACTCATTGTCTTCCTAAATAGCATTTGATTTCATTGGTAATTTTTTTTCAGAATGAGTCAGATCAATATGCATTGCCCTTAGTATCCTTTAAACTTGGCCACTCAATATGCCCCTTACTTTTGTATTTATAGCCCATGTCCAAGTAGTCTCTCTGACTCTGCTTCCTGCCCCCCATCAGAAAAAAAAAAGAGGAAAATGCAGACAATAAATTGATTTAAACATGCAGATATTATACAATGTAGCAATACAGAAACAAAAAAGAAGATTCAACAAGGAGCTGATACTTGTAACATTAGGCAGCTTGCCCAGTGAAAACCACTCTTAATTAGCATTATTACCCCCAAGGAAACTGGCAGAGTACCTTGTGTGTAGGCACTCAGCCATCTAACAGATGGGTCTGTACACAAGATGCCAAAAAAACACATATGAACATCAAACATGGCTTTTAACCATGTTATTTTCAGCTTATAGTCTTTAAACTGCTGTCCCCCTACAATGCCACAATTGCAGGCACGGAGAAAAGCAAATGCAGCAACTACGACCACAATGACTGTCCGGGACCAAACAAGAGGGGTTCCCATTTCAACATATCTCTTTGGCTGTTACTTTAAGTTTCAGCTAATAAAAAGGCCTAAAGTTTTGATGCTGAGGTAACAAGTACATAGACTCCAGAACACACTTTTTAAAGTCATCATTGTGAAAGCTGTTGAGAATTTTCTTTCTGAAGACAAAATTTCTACTAAAATGATGGCTACCTAAAAAGACTTTTTAGCAATCTATGTCACTAAAATTCAAGATTTATTTGCAGTATCACTTAAAAGTTTAAATTAAATTTTGACCATGAGAATATATTTTAACTTTTCAAAAAAAGTAGGTGCACCCCATTTGCCAGGTGGCCCACTGTTTCTCGCAATCGTGGACATGTAACTTCATGTATAGCACATAAAATTAAAGTTAATTAAATCAATGAAGCACATATATGTTCACAGCTCCATGCTGAACTCTGAGGGGGATACAGGAAAAAGCCCAACAGCAGGTCTAACTGTCTTTGGACTTTACACACACACATGGTAAGTTATATTTGAAATTTCAGGATTGTTTACTTAAACAGTCATACCCAGTTTAAGGCTTCAGGAAAAACCCTTGAAACAGGTAACATTTGAAATAGGCCAAGAAGAATACATAGAATTTGCAATCAGTTGAATACAGTGTATAGTGTTTTATTTACCCTTTGTGGGCTGGATAAAGACAGAGTCACAGGCTCTTATAATCAATAGACAGTTTAAATGGCCACCCTATGTCCTTCTGTATCTTGTAATAGTATCCCTTAGAATATTTCAATAATTGCCTAACTAACTGAATTCCCTGCAAAGATCTCATCAGTCACACCCCGTGAAGCAGGAGCTGCCTCTAGCTGCAGGGATGACCACAAATACCTGTCCGCCAAAGGAGTATGGCCAAGAGGAATCAACTGATGAGGTCCTCCAAGAGGAGGGCCTACTATGCCAGCTTCTCAATCAGAGATAGCTCAGGATTTCCAGGGTCACCTCCAACAAAACCACATTGCTCATCTTGCCTTCTTAGTTTTCTAGAAATATTTACATCTGCCAGGTCCCAAGGAAAATCAACTTCCATTTTCCTGCTTCCATTTTCCATTTACAACAGAGTCCCACCTTGGAGGTTAAATTTTTTAATGTATTATTTTGTCCACATTGTCTATTTTCCTGCTGCTGGGTGTTCTGTCGGCTGGGCAACTGCTCAGCTAACTACCTACTGAGCAACCTGGCACTAAGGAATATACAACAAGTCACATGAGGTAACTATGCTTTTTATTCAGCTTTTATTGAATGTAGGTTCTCTCAAAGTAGAACCTCAACATACTATAATATCCTAGTCACATTCTAACAATCTATGAGAGATATAATGCACACAGCAGTCAATGAGGGATAACAAACCTGGGTCCCACAGTCTTAGTCAACAGGTCCAGGAGACAGCATGGTGGGCAAATGAGCTGTTAGTGTCTTGGAAGGAAGAACCTCCTGAGCCAGGTGGTCAGTGGTGCAGACAAAGTCCTCAGTCCAGCAGGGCAGAGCCTTGGGAGGCTGATGTCAAGGGAGATCAGTGTGGTGTGAAGCAGCACTCTGGTGTGTGAAACTCAGCTGTCCCAACAGCTGGAGCCTGCCTCAGTTATACCCTTGAAAGTGGGTGCTCTATCCTTCTGGGTCTCTTGATAAGTATCTTGGCACCACTGATGGCAAGTGGGGAATTTCTCCAGGAGCCTGTTTATGGTTAGTCCCACTCCATAGACACAGCTCTTATGGTCACATGTGCAGATATCTTACATGTATCTCCTTGCCAGGTGTGTCTAGTATAACTTAGATAGTTTCCTTCTTGAATCAAAGTGTCATGGCTGATGGCAGCCATCTTGGTTGACATGAGTGACTCCATTTTGTTTTATATACTTTATGTTATCTTGATTGAACTAATGGCATTTTATTAGTCCTGCTCTCCACACTGGGCTCTTCAACTATTTCCGTTTCATTCAGGACCTCAACCTTCCTTTTCCATAAGCCTCATAACAATCTGTCCTGTGATGCTTCCCAGCTTGACTTTTCCTGACTTCATGATTCAGTAAACTTCTGCTCTGGGAAGGAATTGGCTAGCTTTTATGAGTGGGCATATAAACTTTAATGTTTCTCTTCACTAACATTAAAAAGCTATCAAATTTGCCTTTATAATTAGAGTGTCCTTTATTGTAAAAATCTCCCAGTAGGCATCTATCCTCTGTGTGGAAGGGAAACAATGGAATGAATTAAAATACTGTCTCTTAAATGCCAGGATTGAATTAACCTGCCAGCTC
This sequence comes from Artibeus jamaicensis, assembly GCF_021234435.1. Taxonomy (NCBI): domain Eukaryota; kingdom Metazoa; phylum Chordata; class Mammalia; order Chiroptera; family Phyllostomidae; genus Artibeus; species Artibeus jamaicensis. The sequence goes on from NW_026522036.1 coordinate 2,902,845, forward strand.
TGTATGAAAAGTAAAAAGTAACTGTTCAGCAGATTCACATATTATAGGTTTCAAGAAAAGGAAATGTTAAACAGAATGTCTGACTCACAGCAGGCACTCAGTAAATATTTAAAGAATTAGCAAATGAATTTCTCTCTTTACACAATCTCATTGTAGCTCTGTGTAAGCCTTGTTGCTTAGTACTGCTCGATGCAAATGCTTCTGATCCCAAGATAGAATTATTATTGATAATTTATATTTATAATGTATATTTTCCAAATAAGTATATTTTTATAGATTATTTATAAAATATATTCATATATTAACTTTCTATAGCAAATAATAAGACATTTGCAAATAATAGACACTAAAAACAGATTCATTCTTTATTCACTTATTCAATGAATATTAATTATACACTTCATTAGTCAGGATTAGTGAGGTTATGCTACAATAATAAACAGCCTGAAAGCTCAGTGACTTAAAACAATAAGATACATCTTTTGCTCTCTCTATATTATATATCTTTTGCAGGTTCAGAAAAGAGCTTTGCTTACTATGGTCACTCACTGATCCAGTTTGACACAGATTTCATCTCACCTTTATTTTTCCATGATCACAGATGCAGAGAAAAAACAAAAGATAATTATGAACCAAACAGCAGGTCTTAGAGCTATCTCATGGAATGGCACATGCCACATCTGCCAAAATTTCATTGACCAAAGAAAATCACATGCATACTCTTAGGTTAAGTAGGCAAAGATATATAATACTCTCACATTTGTGGTGCCACAGGACATAAATCAGGATATATGGTGAAGAGTAACATAATCTTCCATGAGCATGTATGTAGTAAATATCTTGCCTGAAATGCTAAGATACAAGGTGAATGAAATAAACTTGAGTTCTTCCTGACTCTAACAAAGAGATGCAAGTATGTCTTATAAAATACAAAGTGCTATATAAATTTAAAAATGATTATTATTATAAACCCAAGGAAATGTGCTTTTAGTAAGGACAGTAGGTGTGGAATGGGAGATTGGATTGACAAAACCTGAGGAAGTTCTGGTCTGATAATATTGTACATAAAAGTGAATATCTAGAGTGCTTCTTAATCATTTGATCCAATTAAGTTTTACTCTTTTTTTTTAGCTTAAGCTCCCATTCTCTTTTTTGTTTTGGTACTTTAATAAGAGTGGGTGCTTTATTCTAGACCCTAATGTAAGGGTCTATAAATTTGATTGAAGACCCTATTGGTAATTTCCAAATTTCTCACTGAGACTTAGATATTTTCCTCAAAATGAAGTTAATGCCATACACCTTGTAATATTATCATAGATTTAAATAAAAAGATAATGAATTACCAGGAGAAAAATACCTAGCATAGAGATTATCCCTCTGTCCTTTGGTGATTCCTATTAGGTTTTGTCCTCAGAGTATGTGGTATATTCCATCTTTTTGTACATTTTCTAATTTATATGAAATATGAAAGTTATGACTATCTCAAGAAATGTTCGATTTGGTCTATAAACAGTTACACTAAATTATAAGTGCTAACTAGACTTAAGATGTTATCTGTCCAGAAGGTAATTTGAATTTTAAGGGAGATAAAATCTTCAGGTAAAGATGAATCTTAATCTTAAGTAAGCACTGCACTGTGAGTCTTTTGAATTTCAACTTGTGTGGCTCTGAACTGATCATTATCCTTGGGGAAGTTATTGCCTATTCTAAGTCTCAAGTTCATTTGTTTTGCTTTGTTGTTCCTTACTTTAAAACCATGTACCAAAGTTATATTATCTTCATAGATAACCACCATCAGCCCTAACATTCTATAGTTTTTATTGTGAAATTTTAAGTATTAATAAACTAAGAATGAAAATAACATTTACTAAATACAAAAAAAATTGGCTATGTGCTTTAATTTTCAAGAATTTCTGAATTAGTACTCTCCTTGTTTTCACCTGAGAATTTCAAGATACAGCAAGTTAAGAGGCTTGCCTCAGGTTGGATGACTGACAAGTGAATGGAGCAGGCTTCAAACTCCCGTTTGCCTGACTCCAATGCCTTTGTTCTTAAATCAGAAAACACCACTGCAATGGGGCAGCCTGTTTGCCACCCGTGAAATTACATCATTAAGGAGGTCACTATTATAAAGGTGGTTTGTTTTGTTGCAATTGTCTTAATAGCATCACCTGTAAGCTCCTAGAGAAGCATGCATAATTTGTTTTTTAACGGTGAAGGACCTAAGAACATGAAGAAATGGAGAAATCAACAATGGTGTATTATAATAGAACTGAAGGTAGAAAAAGGAGGAGAGTGTTACTTGACTAAAGGGGTCTGTTTGCCTGAGCACATCAAAGCCCGATGAGACACAAGCAAGAGCACACAGAAAGGAAAGTAAGGGTTTATTAGTCCAAAGTGGCTCATGTCCAGAAACAGATGAGCTAATGCTCAAAGACCTGGGTCCTCAATGGGTTTCGGGGCGGTAGGTTACATAAGAGAAAAGTTGTTAATCATGGTGACTAAGGGAGTCAGGGTTGTGGTCAGTGTTGTGGTCTCTACTGATTAATCAGTGCAATGTAAAACTTTAATATTATTCTTCATTGAAATTTGTGGTGTCACTCACAAGAAGGTATTTCATGCTGGAAGAGAGAAAAAAAAACCTTCCCCTTATACTCTCATGCTCTGTAACTGAGACATGCAAAGTAAACTGAAAAAAAAAAAAAAAAGACAGTTTAACAAGGGAAAAGGCATATATATTTTATTTTTAATATTAGTGCATGTAGATTCTACAGAAGAAAAGTAAAATCCCGAAAAGAAATGATTTGACTCCAAGGCTTATATATCATCTAGCAAAAGGTGAGGAATTGTGGGGAGATAACCATGAAATGTAAGGTAAAAAAGGCTTCTTCACTTTTAAAGTTTGTTTCGCAGACCCATCTCAGTGTTGTTTCCGGTCTCCTGGTATAGGTGAGGGGAACATCTTTACAAATGGAAATTTATATCACCTTTATAAGGGGGAATATATGCTCCTGTCTGCTGTTTTTCAGTTGGCCTCAGCTCAAAATAATCTTTATGCCAAAGTGGCATTTTTAGAGGATGGCATCTTCTGATCCCCTTTAGTGCCAATAAACTTTCCGTTATTTGAAAGGACAGCAAAGTCTACTAGAAAGTCTAAAGAAGATAGGTGTGAGGAAATGCTTTTATTCACTGGTGGGTTTCATGTTGAATACATACATTCTATATCAAAATTTATTTGAAATTATATACCCTTTGAACTAAAAATTCTACTTCCTAAAATATACCCAGAGGTATAATCAAATTAAAAAGTGTGTCTGGCCCTGGCTGGTGTAGCTCAGTGGATTGAGTGTGGGCCTGTGAAGCAAGGGATTGCGGTTCGATTCCCAGTCAGGGCACATGCCTGGGTTGCAGGCCAGTTCCCAGTGGGGAACACATGAGAGGCAACCACACATTGATATTTCTCTCCCTCTCTTCTTCCTTTCCCCTCTCTCTGAAAATAAATAAATAAAATATTTTTTAAAAAGTGTGTCTGTATTTTTGTTAATCAAAGTAAACTGTATAATAGTAATAAAATAGGGGGAAAAAACCTAAATGTACATTTACAGACGAGTAAGCATATAAATTATTGTGACCAAACTGTGAGCCAGATATCTATATATGGATATTTATTGGCATGACCAGATACTCTTGACATATTATTCAGTGAAAATATTAGTGTGTGTGTCGCACATAATATATATAACAAGAATGAAAATTTAATTAAGTAATATCTTTCTATATAATTCCCAGAGGGAGAGGTCATAATCGCCAATATAATAGCAATGGTAATCTTTAGTTTATGTTTACATTCTCATATTATTTAAATTTTTACGATTCACAGGTCTCATTTTTATACTGGAAACAAAAGCTATTTTTATTTTTAAAAGTATGTATTTTGAAACATCAGGAAATATGAACAAATTATTACAAATTTTTAATATAATAAACCTTGGGGAAGATTTTAATTATGTAAAAAATTTTTAGGTATGTTCTCAATATCAATAAGGACTTGAAATATTACCACAACTGTATAACCGTTAGTAGGAAAACAGCACCAGCCCATTAGACCAGGCGTCAGGTTAGCAACCATGGTACTTGAGTTCAGCAAAAATGAATCCAGAGCCAAAGAACTCAAATCAAAGAAGAAAATTTATTTTAGACAGTCACAAAGGTGGAAAAAGTGAGCCAGCTGGGCTGCATGGACTCAGTAAACAAAAAGGGCCCGTGGAACTTAGGAGAAGAGGCAAAGGCAATGCGCCCGAAGGAAGGGTGGTGAAAGGCACCCAGCATGCTCTAGAGACAGAGCGTGCAAGTGCTGAGTCCTCTATCCTGAGGGGTTTTATCCACTCTCTAAAGGCAGGGGTCTTAGTCTCACAAGCTGAAAGTGAAGGGATGAGCAAAAACATTCCATGCAAATGGACATGAAAAAAAAAGCTGGGGTAACAATTCTTTTAGCAGACAAAATAGACTTCAAAGCAAAAGTGGTAACAAGAGACAAAGGAGGTCACTATATAATTCACAAGGGTTAATCCAATGAAAGATAAAACCCTTGTAAACATATGCACCCAATATAGAAGTACCTAATATATAAGGTCTGTCTAGAAAATAGAAAATGTCCAGCCATTATTAATATAATGAGAATGGTGTGTGTGACATTGATGTAGCCTGGCAGCCAAGGAAAGTAGACTGGAATACGCATACATCAACAGTGACAACTTCACTGTGCTAGTCAGTGGGGATGATTAGATGCTGTTGAGTGAGCATGTGTACTGTGTGTCTATTGCATTCAAAATGACTGAGTGAGTAGAGCAGTGACTCTGCATGTAATTTTGCGTTAAGCTTGAACATTCCTTTGTGGAAACTATTCGAATGATTCAGAAGGCTGCAGCTGTGGGTAACTAGTGATTGGTAGCTTTATCACACCAATGTATCCACTCACACATCACATCTTGTGCAGAGATTTTTGGCAAAACATCATATAACCTAGGTAACTCAGCCCCACTACATCCCAGATTTGGTACCCTCTGACTTCTGGCTTTTCCCCAAATTTACCTTTGAAAGGTAAGAGATTTCAGACCATCAGTGAGATTCAGGAAAATACAACAAGGTAGCTAATGATGATTGGGAGAACTGTGTGAGTTCCCAAGGTATCTACTTGGGGCACCAAAGTCAGGGTACCCCTACTTTGAAGGGGACTGAGACATCATTGCCCTATATACAATATTTCTTGTATCTTGTATCTTCATCAATAAAAATCTCTATTTTTCATGTTACATGGCTGGGCACCTTCTGGACTGACTTCATATAAAGAAAATCCTGGAGGACTTCAAGAAAGACATTGACAGCAATACAGTTATTGTAGGGAATTTAACACCCCACTGTCAACAATGGATAGATCTATGACGCGTGCACCGGCTTGTGGTGCCCGTGGCATCATGGATGAGACATGAGATGAATTCACATGGACTACCGAGTCCTGTGGAGAAAAAGGGATGGCATGACTACTCCCTCAAGGGAAGAGCACCCCAACCCTTGTCAAGACAGGCTTTTATTGTTTTTGTGTGTGTGTGCAGGAGCTCAGGTACAACTTACTAATCATTGTCAGGCAGTAAACAGTAGATAGCATACAAAGGACTATTAGGGCTTCTTCTAAGTCAGGGTATATCAGCTAAAAGGCTACAAAACTTTGGGAAAACAAACTCATTTTCTGCCTGGGCCTTTATCATTTAACTAAGAGCATTCTTAGCGAAGCAGGCTTCACAAGATTTTACATATCCTTTCTCAGGCCTGATCACCTGGGGAGCCTGCCATTCCCAGCACAGGGCTGCACCACCCTCTGTCATTGTTTTCAGGCTTAAGTTGGGCAGAGGAAGCAGATAGCTGAGGAATTCTCAGACTTCTTGAACACAGACTGAGGACTCAGGCTTTGTCAAAGCTGAGGGTTGAGGGTCCATCACCCCCGTTCTCCATAGCCCCTCAAGTCCTTCCCTGGGGCCTCCACGTGATCATGCCTGTCTTAGGTTGTTCCCTTCTTGGGGAATCTTACCCGTCATTGGCTAACTGATCAAGCATTAGAGGCCAGTTATGAAAAAAGGAGCAGAAGCAGCACTCCTGCCAGGGAGATAAGCTTTGTCTCCTTATGGCTTATGATCCAAAGGTCATTCACTCAGCCTTAGCCATGAGGGGCTACAGCTTCTGAAACCAGAAGGATGGTTAGCAACAGATCTTCTAAACACAAGTGAACAAAGATATTGTGGCACTAAATGACATTCTAGATCATATAGAATTCATGGATATTTACAGAACATTTCTCCCCAAGGAAGCAAAACATACATTATTTTAAATGCACATAGACCCTTTTCAAAGATAGACCACATGGTAGGACACAAAACAAGCCTCAACAAATTCAAGAAAATTGAAATCATATCAAGCATCTTCTTGGATCACAATGGCTTCAAACTAGAAACCAACCAAGAAAAAACCTCAAAAACATTCAAATAGATGGAGACTTGTGGGGGCAACTACTTCATGAGAGTCCCCCCAGGTGCCACGGACAAGCATGAATGAGTAAATATGGCTGAGACATGCTGGATCTGTTTGGGGAGGAGGAGTGGGCTGTGGCCAGTTTCTCAGGGGAGACAAAGGCCAGCAGCGGCCAGTTTCTCCGAGGAGAAAAAGTCCCTGAGCGCCTTTCTCATAGCCTTTTATTGGGATGTAATACACAGGAATACAGGGTGGCAAGGATCAAACAGTAGATAACATTACAAAGAGATCTGAGTCAGTGTCTGTCAGGGAGAGACTTGTAGAAACTTTGGGAGACACACTCATTTCCTCTTGGACCTTTATCGTATGAATGAAAGCACTCTTAGCAGAGCAGATTTCACAGTTTTATCAGCAAGTCTTTGTGATGCCAGATTTTTCCCCAGGGCATGCTCTGGCCAGGCAAGGAGCTGCACCCCTCCCCATCAGGTATTCAGGCTTAAGGGATTGGAGCCAGGAAGTGCTTCTCCCAGGGGACATGGGGACTCCGGCTTTGACAAAGCTGGGGGGAGAGAGTCCATTGCTCTTTGTTGCAGCCCCCCCCCACCAGTCCTTCCATGAAGACCTCCCAAGTGACTGAGCCTGGCTTAGGTTGCCCCCCAACTGTCAGGGGTCTTATCCGTCATTGACTTCCAACCAAGCTTTGGGGTCAGGGAGAGGAACTGAGGCAGCATTTGCTACCAGAGACAGGCTTTGTCTCCTGCTGCTGGCATTCCAAAGGTTGTCTCTCGCCCTTAGCCACAAGGGGTAGAGATATAATTCCTAAAATCAAGCAGAGGGGTCTACGACAGACACTGAATAACATGTTATTAAATAACAAATGAGTTAAAAGTGATATAAAGGAAGAAATAAAAGAGTACCTGAAAACAAATGTAAACAAACACTCAAGAACCCAAAATCTATGGGACTCAGTGAAGGCAGGTCTGAGAGGAAAGTTTATAGCAATACAGGCCTACCTAAAGAAGATAGAAAAATCTCAGAGAAACACCTTACTCCACATCTACAAGAACTGGAGAAACCAAAACAGCCCAACAAAGGAAGAAAATAATCAGGATCAGAGCAGAACTAAATGACATAGACAATAAAAAAAGCAATTCAAAGGATCAATAAATCCAACAGCTGGTTCTTTGAAAAGATAAACAAAATCAACAAGGCTTTAACCAGACTCATCAAGGAAAAAAAAAAAAAAACCAGAGTACTCAAATAAGTAAAATTAGAAATGAAAGAGGAAAAGTAACAACTGATGTCACAGAAATACAAAGGATTGTAAGAAATGACTATGGGCGGGAACTATGCCACGATGGCGGTATAGGCAGACATGGCTCACTCTTCACCCAACTACATCAAAATTAGATCTAAATATAGAACAACCATCACTAAGAACCATCAGAAAGTGAGTTGAATACAAGTGTGACAATTACAAAATTAAAGAAACCACATCCATCCAGACCTATAGGAAAAGCACAGACAGGGAACAGGCTGGTCCCACACCCACGTGTGATGACTAAAAATTCAGGAGGGATATCTAGGGAGTGAAGAGTCCTAGCCCCACACCAGACCGCGACCCCCCCCCCAGCCCAAGGTTCCAGTTGCAGGAAGATAAGACCCCACAACTTCTGGCTGGAAAAACCAGCAGACATTGAGTCAGTGGAAGGAGCTGCTGGAGCCCCAAGCAGTTCCTCTTGAAGGACCCACACGTTTACTCACCTAGTCAGACTCACTCCCTCTTACCTCCAGCACCGGTGTAGCCAATTGAAAGGTACCAGTGGCTGATGGGGAGAAAGTGAAGTGTCTGGCATTCGGGTGAGCAGAGACCATTGCCCTTTGCTAAACTTTCCTCTACAGAGGCAGCAAGAGAGTGAGACTCTCTTGCCATATCTGAGACTTCATTTACCTGGCTAACACTGTTTGACCTGCCTTTTGAGATACCTCAAAAAACTAAAAGTGGAACTGCCTTATAACCCAAGCAGTTCCACCTCTGAGAGTATTTCCAGAGAAACCTGAAACGCTGATTCAAAGGAGTATATGCCACCCCTATGTTCGTAAGCAATCTTCTGTTGTTTTCAGCATGGAGCAGTTAACTGATTAACCTCCCTTCTCGCTTACACCCTCTGGACTACTGTAATTTAATTTAGGATGTCTCAGAAGTTTTTTCTTATCTCTTAAATACCAATATCATACTTCTTAAAGCCATAGAACAGTATGAGCTGAAAGGGACCATAAAGCATGTTAAACATTTATAGTAAACGAGATGTCAGTATAAAGTGGAACTCCCTGAAGAAAAATAACTTCTTTGCCGTTTTAAGTTGTCCCAGTTACCTTCCGAAGTATCCTCTTATTAAGTCATTTTTCTTAAAGTAAGTAACCTCTCTCCTTATCCCTTCAGGTCACCCTTCTAGGATTTCACTTCCTAGAATGTTACCTGTGTCTGTGCTCTCGCGGTCTGGAGACTGGACTGGGTCACAGTGCTGTCAAAGCTCTTCTTCCCCTGTATTGGCTGTCCATGTAAAGCAGTTGCTAGTAAAGCGAGCCTTTGGCATTCTGTGTCTGCTTCTCTTAGTAATGAGAAATGAAAACAGTATGAGACTTTGTTTCCAGTACTGTGTTTTCTCCATTCTGAAACAATATATTACTTTTCTACTACGTAGTGCTCCTTCAGATTTTTAAAAATATCTTATGCCTATATCTTAAACTTCTGGGTATAACTTATTTAAAGTCTGAGGCAGATATGACTTAAAATGTAATTAGTCATTATTAACTACATCTTTTTTGTGGAAGGTTTTATGCAATTTAACTGATATTTAATTTTTCCTTCCAAGCATTGTTTTTAAGGAGACATAAATCTTCTGGGCAATTTTAAGTTAATTCGAAGTACTTTCCATTTTAATAATTAAACAGTGCTGTCTCAAAATGAGTTAAGGATCTTGTCATAGTCTCTGAAGAATAATCTTCACAGGAATTTGATCAAAGATAACCTATTTTCTATATATTACATATCACCTAATTAGAGAAGCAATCTTTGTTTTTGGCTGACAGGGAGTGGGACAAAAAAATTAAAAATTCACATTGTCTAAGAAAATATTGTAAAAGTTGGTGCTCTACACTCACCAGAAAAAATTGATCTCTTTCACTATATATTACCATGTAAACACAATACAAGGCAATAGAAATCAATTTCAGGTTATTATTACAATATTGTGAGGTATTATCATTGAGTATCTTTTTTTTTTCAATTTAGAAATGACATTAAGATCAAGCAGTTGCCCAAAGCCACCCAGTACAAGTGGCTGAACTAGAGCTTGTAATATTAAGACAGTCAATAATCTTTCCATATGTCAATATGACCCACAAAGTATACCCTTGAGAGTCACCCATAATGACAGATTCATTTCAAATATTTGTCTGGATGGCACTTTGTAGTACATAATTCAACTGACAACATCATGTTGGTTATAACTCATTGTGCTTGAGTTACAAATTCAGTTATAGGATCCCTTAGTTTTCCCAACAGAACCTGACTACCTTGAGTCACTAATTCACTTAATTTCTTTATTTCTCCCCCCATTTTGAACTTATAGAATGTCTAAATGTTCAAATATTTTTCACCATTTCATCTTCTAATATACATAGATTTGTAACCCCTTTGCAGAATGAATCTTCAAAGGCCACATCTGTTTCTGGTTAGTTCATATCCCGTGCAATTATTGCTTTTTATGGGTCGTTTTCATAGACCACTGTGCTATTCCATGCCTTCCTAACCTAGCAGTGAACTAGCTTGAACAGGAGAGATGACACTCATTTAAAATATATATAAATTGTATATATGTGCATTTTATCTTACTGGCAAGCAGGTCCTTAGATTTTAGCAATTCCCTGGAGGAAAAATGACCTCTTTATTATTCTGCAAAACATTTAATCCCATCTAAAGTGCAAACCATAGTTTACTATAGGTTCCTAATAGGAAGCTGAATATAAAGTGCTCATCAACAGATATGTAAAGAGAAATGCAAAATAAATATAAAAGATAAAAGATGGAAGGGGAGAGAACTCGCATTTTTTACTTATTAAGAAATATTTCTTGAGCACCTACTATGTGAGATAGCATGTATTACTGGATAAAACATTTAAAAGAGTATACATTAATTATAAAAACATATCTAATTCAATAGTAATTAATATCTTAAATGGAATATTTACTAATAAATAGAACCTTTCAGTGTGATTTTATTAATTAGTTTCAAATTGATACATGGCAAAAAAAATCTTAGCAAACAAGAACTGAAGTTTACAAAAAAGTGATAGTTAAAAATGAAACTGGCAGCCCTGGCTGGTGTAGCTCAGTGGATTGAGCGTGGGCCTGTGAAGCAAAAGGTTGCCGGTTCAATTCCCAGTCAGGGCACATGCCTGGGTTGCAGGCCAGATCCCCAGTGGGGGCCATGTGAGAGGCAACCACACATTGATGTTTCTCTCACACTCTTTCTCCTTCCCTTCCCCTCTCTCTAAAAATAAATAAATAAAATATTTAAAAAAAATGAAACTGGCAAACAATTCTCTGAGGTAGAAGGCACAGCTGTGCATTCATGCCTGAAATCACTATATCAGCTAATTTTAGACTGTACTTATCAGTAATGATAGTATCTCATTGTTCTCATTTTTTAATTCCATATTATTCATGATTCCTGCTGTGACAGTTAAATTGTTCTCAAATTTACCATAGTCAAAAAAGTTTAAAATGGCACATGTGTGTAATTTTGTTTCTAGAACGTTGAAAAATTGATGATGGTGATGATGGAAAGCTTACTCCTCACTTTTGACAAGTTTAGGTTGGACCACTGCCAGAAAAGATTTTTGAAGTGCTTAATACCAGTATTTTTTATATTCTCAATGAGATGACTTTAACATGTGCCATGAAGTCCTCAATACACTGGGAAGACTAGATTATTATTATGTATTATGAATGCTACTATTACTATTATTATTTATTACAAATGTAAGATTGTGTTTTGATGAATATGGCAAAATAGTATCCTAGAAGACTAAAATTTTCTGTCTTCCTGTGTTTTATGAGGAGAATTTAACTAATAGTAAGACTAGATTTACTTGATTCTGTAAATATTTGTTTTGCCTACCAGGCTGCAAATTGTTTGTTTTGCCCACCAGACTGCACACTACTGGAGGAACATCTCTGAGTTATTAGGTCCCACATTCCCAGCATCCCAGCCCAGTGTCTATTATAATATACACACCTAAAAATCATTTGTTGAGTGAGTGAATGCTCCTGTATCTTCTATAGATAAATCTATGATTAAAGTCATGTTTAAAATCTCTAGAAAATTTGACAAAGATATGTTTATATAATCATAATTTTACATGAAGAAAAGTACTTTTTAAAAACTTTATATTGTATGATTAAACTTCAGTTACTATATTGAATATCTTCTTCCCCACAGCAGAATTTAATATGCTTAAAGGCATGCATTTTTTTGCAGTTTTACTGAATGATCTATCCTCAGTGTCTAGATATGCTTAGCATACAGTAGGAGCTTAATAAATATTTATTAAGTAAATTAATGAGTGAATTTCAATAGGATCATTATCAGTCTCTGTTAGGCATGGCATCATATACAGGAATAACCTATAAGAGGGTAGAGGGATTGATCGAAAAGGAAAAGGGACTCATGGACATAAGCAACAGAGTGGTGATTGTTGGGGGTGGGGAAAGGAAGTATAAGGGGACTAAATGGTAATGGATAAAAATACACAGAAGATAAAATGAAACAATAAAATAAAATAAATTTATTAAGGACACACCAGGCACTTTGCTGAATGCTGGGGGTGTATATATTTTTTCATCCAAAATTTCATTTCTATTTTTGAGGATAAAAAAACTCAGTTGTGTTATACAGTTGGTCAAGTCGTACTAGAAATTTTCTAAATAGTTTCTAAGATATAGAAACTATTTCTTATTTAGTCTTTTCAATAATCCTGACAAATATAGAGAGATTTTTTTTCCAAATAGAAAAAAGACTCAAATGAATTAGTCTACGTGACAAAGGGCTGGAGGACTAGACTCCAGTAGTGGGCGTTTGACTTAAAATCCCTTCTCTTTCTGCAATATTAGTCTAGCTTTGACACCAGGAAATCAGCCAAGAAGCTAGTACAGTAATTCAGATGTGGAAGAAAAAAAGGGGGACTAGACTATAACAATGGACTTGCAAAGAAAAAAAATAAGAGAAATAGGATGGCTTATCATGTGGATTTTCTAAGAATGTTTCAGTATGATTTGAAGTAGGGCAAAGTTCAATGCATCACAACTTCTCAGAAATCTAAAATACAATTTTACCCAAAAAGCAGATGGCAGCTAATGCAGGGGTTAGGGGGTGGAGGGATTGAGCAAAAGGAAAAAGGACTCATGGACATGAATAACAGTATTATTATCAGTAGTAATTGCTGGGGGAAGAGGTATATAAGGGGACTAAATGGTAATAAAAAATACAATAAAGATAAGAAAAAACAAAAACAAAAACCAAATTTAGGGTCAGATAGAGAAATTTGACGTTGAAGAAAAAATGTACTTGCTAATTATCATTCAAATCCCACTTTTCCATCTTCATTACAGCATGCCACCATGAACTCCAAAGCTCGTTGCACGTGAAACACCCGATTTATATTCCTTAGTGGATGTCATTGCCTTTTTATTCTCAAGAAATAATATTTTAAATAAGCCTATAAAAATAGTATACACATTATATCATAGGCTATAGAAAGCTGCAAAATCTACTATTTTACAACTTAGTTCAGGTAAGCTTCAGGCATATTTTCTGAAGTAACAAGTCTTGACCTTTAATTTTAGATTTCTTTTGCTCTAAATCTAAGCTTACTCTCAATTTCATAAGAAATATGCCTAAATGGTCTATTAAGCCAATAATAATTTGTCTTGTGTTAATATAAGTCATGCACCTGTACCGTTGTAACCTCTGGAGAAACAAAAATGAGCAACACATAGATATCGCCCATAGTGCCTTAGAGAGTCAGGTAAACAAATAGATTTGACACAAGAAACTAAGGTCCCTGTAAAAGTACTTAGAGGGCAAGAGAATTAATGGAAGAGAAAGGAGGTGGGCCCGTTGCTTCTTATTCTTGTAATCATTGTTAAAGCTAGAATTAGCTTTTGGGTCTGTATATTAACTCTTCCATGTTAAATTGACTGTGCACATAAACCTGATGTCTTCCCTAGTTAAATTATTAACGTTTTCCCATCATATGAATCTGAACAATTTACAATATAGAATGCCTTGTATAAAGATAGGTTTCTGACTACTTCTCATTTCTCATCATTCTAAAATCTGTACCATCACATCAGCCATATTATAAAAATGTACAGTTCCATAATGTCGCATTCCTCCCTCTTTAACTTCACACAGCATTTTCCTCCTATCTGAAATTCCATTCCCTTTTTTCTATATAACTCCAAGTTAAACTTTTTGTAACTCATTTAGCTAATATCCATCTAATGTTAGCTCAAGACTAACATTTTTCAGACCCTAGAATGTAATTTCAGTGCTCCTATACTGTGCTCCCTAAATAGTATGTTTATGAGGCTGTCTAACATTGAATGTTGAATTAATTTTCTATGCTGCATACTAAATTACCAACAATTTAGCAATTTAAAACAACATGCATTTATCTAGCAGTTTCTGTGGGTCAGGATCAGGGCATAGCTAAGTGGGTTGCCTATGCAAAGATACAATCAAGTTGTCAAGAAGGGCTGTGTTCTCATCAGGAGACTCAAAGGAAAAAGATCTCAGAATTCTCAATTGATTGGTATAATTCATTTCCTTATGGCTGTACAGCTCATGGCTGCTTGCTTCTTCAAAAACAGCAAAGGGAACCAGGTTCTAGAGCAAGTTCACTAGCTGGGAGGAGTCTCATGTAACATGATATAATCATATGCATCACATCCTATCACCTTTGTTATGTTTCTGTTTGAAAGCAATTCACAGGTCCTGCCCACATTCAAGGAGAGCAAATTATAGAAAGGTGTGAACACCAAGATGTGGATATCATGGGAGCCACCTTAAAGTTTTTCTGCCATAATGTCATCACTGGTTTATAAGTCTCTTCCTTCTGCCTGACCACAAGCAACCCAATGTCAAGGAGCATGTCTTACCTAATTTTGGGTGCCCACTAACTAGCAGCCTATGCTTGGTACAAACACAATTAAAATTTGATTCACTGACTGAGGGTCTACTTCAAACACACATTATTTTTTGACATTTTCTTTTTAAAAATATGACAAATTTATTGTATAATTCTCCCTAAAGAAATAGCATTTTTTGCTGTACTTCTTATGGCCATTTTTTAAAAGTATCTGGAATAAAATTTGTGCATTTAGTGGGAAACTAAGCAAACTTAAATAACCTGAGCCAATGAATGAACAGAGTCTCTGTCACATTAAGACATAGTCGATTTATTTATATATATTAAAGAAAATATATTTTGGAAGATCTTAATTAAAATTATTTATTTTTAATTATATTTTATTTATTATGCTATTACACTTGTCCTGAATTTTGTCCCTTTGCCCCCTCCATCCAGCACTCCCACTCCCTCAGGCAATCCCTATACTATTGTTTATTTCCATGAGTTATGCATATAAGTTCTTTGGCTACTCCATTTCTTATACTGTACTTGACACACCCATGGCTATTTTGTAACTACTTATTTGTACTTCTTAATCCCCTCACTTTTTTTAAAATTTAATTATTGTTCAAGTACAGTTTTCTCTCTTTGATTCCCATACCAACCCACCCCCCAATACTCCCCACTTCCCTCCCATCTCCAACTCCCTTAGTTGTTGTCCATGAGTGCTTTATGCTAGTTTCTGTAAATCCTTCCCCTTTTTCTCCTGAAATTCCCTCCCCTCTCTCCTCTGGTCACTGTCTCCCTGTTCTCTATTTCAGTGTCTTTGGTTATATTTTGCTTGCTCGTTTGTTTTATTGTTTAGCTTCCTGTTAAAGGTGAGATCATATGGTATTTGTCTTTCAACACCTGACTTATTTCACTCAGCACAATGTTTTCTATTTCCATCCATGCTGTTGCAAAGAGTAGGAATTCCTTCTTTCTTTCTGCTGCATAGAATTTTATTGTGTATATGCACCATAATTTTTGGATCCACTCATTTACTAATGGGCACCTAGGTTGCTACCAACTCTTGGCTATTGTAAATTGTGCTGCTATGAACATTGGGGTGCACAGGTTCTTTTGGATTGGTGTTTTAGGGTTCTTAGAATAATCCCAGCAGTGGAATTGCTGGGTCAAAAGGCATATTCATTTTTAGTTTTCTTAGAAAATGCCATACCATTTTCCATAACCGTTGTACCAGTCTGCCATCCCACCAACAGTGAACTAGGGTCCCCTTTTCCCACAACCTCTCCAACATTTGTTGTTTGTTGCTTTGTTTATGATAGCCATTCTGACTGGTGTAAAGTGGTATCTCATTGTAGTTTTAATTTGCATCTTTCTGAGAACTAGTGATATGAAGCATCTTTTCATGTGTCTCTGGATCCTCTGTATGTCCTCCTTGGAGAAGTGTCTGTTCAAGTTCTTTGCCCATTTTTTATTTATTTATTTTTATTTATTTTTTAATTGTATTTAGTTATTTTTCAAGTACAGTTTTTTGTCTATTTCTCCCATCCCAGCTCCCCCTGCCCCGTGTTCCCCACCTCCCTCCCATTTCCACCCCCCTTAGTTCTCATCCCTGTGTCCTTCCTATTTGTTCCTCCAAACCCCTCCCCCTTTTTCCCCTTAAATTCCCTTCCCTCTCCCTCTGGTCACTGTCCCCTTGTTCTCTATCTCAATGTCTTTTTTTTTTCTGCTTGCTTGTTTGTTTTGTTGTTTAGCTTCCGGTTTTTAATTGGGTTGCTTGTCTTCTTAGAGTGGAGTCATGTAAGTTCTCTGTATATTTTGGAGGGTAAACCTTTGTCTGAGGTATCATTGGCAAATATGTTTTCCCATACAGTTGGGTCTCTTTTTCTCAATACTGTTTTCTTTAGCTATGCAGAAGCTCTTTATTTTGATTAGATCCCATCTGTTTATTGTTTTCTTTATGCCCTTGCTGTAGGGTACATATCAGTAAAAATGTTGCTGCATGAAATATCTGAGATTTTCCTGCCAATGTTCTCCTCTAGGACTTTAATGGTGTCACGGCTTATATTTAAGTTTTTTATCCACCTTGAATTTATTTTGGTGTATGGTGTAAGTTGGTGCTCAAGTTTCATTTTTCCGCATGTAGCTGTCAAGTTCTCCCAATACCATTTGTTGAAGAGGCTATCTTTATTCCATTTTATGTTACTGCCCCCTTTGTCAAATATTAATTGCCCATAGAGACCTGGGTTAATTTCTGGGCTCTCTGTTACGTTCCATTGGTCTATGTGCCTGTTTTTATGCCAGTACCAGGCTGTTTTGATTACAGTGGCCTTGTAATAGTTTGATATCAGGTATTGTGATCCCTCCTACTTTGTTCTTCTTTCTCAAAAGAGCAGCTGCTATTTGGGGTTGTATCTGGTTTCATATAGATTTTTGAAGTGTTTGTTCTATGTCTGTGAAATATGCCATTGGTACTTTAATAGGTATTGCACTGAATCTGTAAATTGCTTTAGACAGTATAGATATTTTGATGATGTTAATTCTTCCAATCCATGAACACAGTATATGTTTTCATTTGTTTGTGTCTCCCTTGATTTCTTTCTTCAGTGTTGTGTAGTTTTCTGCATACAGGTCTTTTCCCTCCTTGGTTAGGTTTATTCCCAGATATTCTATTTTTGTTTTTGCTATATCAAATGGGATTTTTTTTCTTGATTTCTGCTTCTGTTGTTTCATTGTTGGTATACAAAAATGCCTTTGATTTCTAGATATTGACTTTGTATCTCACTGTTTTGCCAAATTCATTTATTAGGTCAAGCAATTTTTGTGTAGAATCTATAGGATTTTCCATGTACACTATCATGGCATCTGCAAACAGTGACAGTTTTGCTTCCTCCTTTCTGATTTGGATGCCTTTTATTTCCCTTTCTTGTCTGATTGCTGTGGCTAAAACATCCAATACTACACTGAACAGAAATGGTGAAAGTGGACAACCTTGTCTTGTTCCTGATCTTAGTGGAAAAAATTTTAGTTTTTGCCCCTTGAGTATGATGTTGGTTGTAGGTCTCTCATATATAGCCTTTATTACATTGAGGAATGCTCCTTCTATTCCCACTTTGCTGAGTGTTTTTATCATAAATAGGTGCTGTATCTTAACAAATGCTTTTTCCGCATCTATTAATTTGATCATGTGGTTTTTGTCTTTGCTTTTGTTTATGTGATGTATTACATTGACTGATTTGCAAATATTGAACCATCCTTGAATCCCTGAGATGAATCCCACTTGGTCATAGTGTATGATCTTTTTAATGTAATGTTGGATGCAGTTTGCCAATATTTTGTTGAGGATTTTAGCATCTATGTTCATCAGCGATATTGGCCTGAAGTTTTCTTTCTTAGTTGTGCCTTTATTGGGTTTTGGGATTAGGGTGATGCTGGCTTCATAAAAAGAGTTTGGGAGTTTTCCATCATTTTGGATTTTTTGGAATAGTTTGTGAAGGATAGGAGTTAGCTCTTCCTTAAATGCTTTATAGAAATCTCCTGTAAAATCATCTGGTCTGGGGCTTTTGTGTCAGGAGTTTTTTGATTACTGCTCCAATTTCATCTGCTGTTATTGGTCTGTTCAGGCTTCTTTTTCATTGAGTTTTCAAAGATTATATTTTTCTAGAAATGTGTCCATTTCCTCTAGGTTTTCAAATTTCTTGGCATACAGTTCTTCACAGTACTTTTTTACAGTCCATTGTATTTCTGTGGTGTCAGTTGTAATCTCTTCTCTTTCATTTTTGATTGTGTTTATCTGGGTCGTCTGTCTTCTTTTCTTGATGAGCCTACTTAAAGGCTTACTGATTTTGTTTATCTTTTCAAAAAAACACATCTCCTGGATTCATTGATCCTTCAAATTGTGTTTTTAGTCTCTATGTCATTTAATTCTGCTCTGATCTTGGTGATTTCCTTCTTTCTACTTGCTCTGGGCTGTCTTTATTGTTGTTCTCAAGTTCTTGTAGGCATAGGGTCAGGTTGTTTGTTTGAAATGTTTCTATCTTTTTTTTTTTAGATTTTATTTATTTATTTATTTATCTTTAGAGGGGAAAGGAAGGAGAGAGGGAGAGAAATATCAATGTATGGTTGCCTCTTGTGTATCCCCTGCTGGGAACTGGCCTGCAACCAAGGTATGTGCCCTGACTGGGAATCGAACTGTGGTTGCTTGGTTCCCAGGCCCGCGCTCAATCCACTGAGCTACACCAGCCAGGGCAAATGTTTCTTTTTTAGATAGGCCTGTATTGCTATGAAATTCCCTCTTAGGACTGCCTTTGCTGTGTCCCATAAGTTTTGGATTGTTGTAAGTTCATTTTCATTTGTTTCCAGAGACTTTTTTGATTTCTTCCCTGATTTCATTTTTTGACCCATTGGTTGTTCAATAGCATGTAATTCAATCTCTATGAATTTGAGTGTTTGGGGTTTTCTTCTTTGGGGTTGGTTTATAGTTTCGGTCCCTTGTGGTTGGAGAAAATGCTTGGTATGATTTCAATTTTCTTGAATTTGTTGAGGCTTGTTTTGTGTCCTATCATATAGTCTATCTTTGAAAATGTTCCATGTGCATTTGAAAAGAATGTGTATTTAGCTTCTTTGGGATGAAGGACTCTACATATATATATATCAATTAAGTCCATTTCATCTAGGGTGTCATTCAATCCCACAATATCTTTGTTGATATTTTGTTTGGAAGATCTGTCCATTTTTGACAGTGGGGTGTTAAAATCCCCTACTATAATTATGTTGCTGTGAATATCTTTCTTGAAGTCCTCTAAGATTTTCTTTATATATTTGGGTCCTCCTATATGTTGGGTGCATATTTACAATGTTAATGTTTTCTTTGTGGATTCTTCTCTTGAGTATTATAAAATGACTTTCTGGGTATCTCTTTATGGCCCTTTTTTTGAAGTCTATTTAGTCTGATATGAATATTGCTACCCGGCTTTTTTTTTTCCTTGTCCATTTGCTTGGAGAATTTGTTTCCAGCCCTTCACTTTTAGTCTGTGTAGGTCTTTTGTCCTGAGGTGGGTCTCTGGTAGGCAGCATATGTGTGGGTCATGCTTTCTTATCCATTCAGCTATTCTGTGTCTTTTGAGTGGAGCATATAATTTATTTATGTTTAAGGTTATTATTGATAGGTACTTATTCATTGCCATTTTTGTACCTGTGTTCCTCTGTCTCTCACTTTTCCTTCCTCTCCTTAAAGCAGTCCTTTTAGCAACTCTTGCAGAGCTGGTTTGGTGAAGGCATATTTTTTTAGACTTCTTTTGTCTTGGAAGGTTTTTATTTGGCCTTCTATCTTGATTGAGAACCTTTCTGGGTAAAGTAGCCTTGGTTGTAGGCCTCTGGTTCTCATTACTTGGAATATTTCTTGCCATTTTCTTCTTGCTTGGAGTTTTCCATTGAGAAGTCAGTAGCTAACCTTATTGGGGCTCCCTTGTATGTTACTTCTTTTTTCTCCCTTGCTGCCTTTAAGATTCTCTCTTTGTCTTGGAATTTTGCCATTTTGATGATGATGTGTCTTGAAGTGAGCTTCTTTGCATTCCTCTTGATTGGGACTCTCTGTGATTCCTGGATTTGTGTGACTTTTTCTCTCATCAAATTAGGGAAGTTTTCCATCATTACTTTTTCAAATATGTTTTCTATCCCTTGTTCTTCCTCTTCCCCTTCTGGTATCCCCATTATTCAGATATTATTATGTTTCATATTGTCTTGCATTTCTCTTAATCCCTCTTCATTCTTTCTGAGTGTCTTTTTCTTTTCTTGCTCTTTCTGGAAGTTTTTTTCTACTTTGCCCTCCAACTCACTGATTCAACCTTCTGCTTCATTGATCCTGCTTTTGATTCCTTCTACTGTGTTCTTTAGTTCAGAAATTGTATTCTTCATTTCCTCTTGGCAGTTGCTGATAGTTTCTATTTCCTTTCTCATGTTGATATAATTTGCAGTGAGTTCATTGTATCTCCCCTGTAGTTTCTGATAGCTCATTGTGAGCTCTTTGAACTTCCTGATAACCAGTGCTTTGAATTCAATATCTGATAGTTGACTTGCCTCTATTTCATCTAACATTCTTTCTTAGGCTTCCTCCTTTCCTTTCATTTGGGGATTGTTTCTTTGTCTTCCCATTGTTTGTGAGATTCTTCTTGTTAGTCTCAGTTTTTTAAATTGGCCTGCTCTGACTCCCTGGGTTTATGGTATGGACTTCTGTGGTAGAATACCTGTGAAGTTCAGTGGTGCAGTCTCCTTCAGGTATGCTGGTGCTATTCGTTTCCACCTACTCCTTTTTTGTGTGTGTGATCAGTTGGTGGGGAGGCAAAATGGTTTATTACAGTGGGAGAGTGTTTTATGATATTTACAGTCACAGCCAGTAGAGTAGAGATGTAAGATCTTTAGGCTATACATAGTGGTAACCATAATCTTCAACCCAACTTGCCACTTTTAAGAGAGGATGGACAAAAGATAAGTCTCTTGTTGGGAAGGCTTATGAGTTGGATCTAGAAAGCAGTCAGGTTGCACGCGGTCAGATTCTGAGGTAAGGTGAGAGTAAAGGATAGTAAATAGGTGTAGTGTGTGAGCAAATAGAATTAATCACTACAGTAATAAAATTCGGGAAACTGTAAAGTGGGCTAAGATCTAGGGAATGTGTTGTAAAGTACTTACAGTTGTATAGAACAGCTATTATTTACAATAATATTAGAGCAACAATCATATGACAGACTCTATGTGATCTGGATAACACAAATAGGGTGTATAAAACTTTGGGTAGTGTACTAAACAAAAACAAGTGGTATGAAGTATAGAAAATTACCAATACACTGTGGAGGAGAGAACAGAACTTGCATGTCTCTTTCACCAAATTATAGAAGTTTTCTTTCATTATTTTTTAAATACATTTTCAATGTTTTGCTCTTTCTCTTCTCCTTCTGGAAACCTTATGATGTAAATGTTGGACCTCTAGAAGTTGTCCTAGAGGCTGTTTATACTGTCTTCAGTTTTTGGATTCTTTTTTCTTCTTGTTGTTCTGATTGGTTGTTCTTTGTTTCCTTATGTTCCAAATCATAGATTTGATTCTCAGCTTCATCTACTCTACTGTTGTTTCCCAATAAATTTGTTCTTTATTTCGTTTAGTGTATCCCTTGTTTCTGACTGTATCTTTTTTATGCTGCTGAGGTCCTCACTAAGCTCCTCAAGCATCCTTATAACAAGTATTTTGAACTCTGCATCTGATAAATTGCTTATCTCCATTTTTTCCCCTTTTTTTTCTGGACCTTTGATCTGTTCTATCATTTGAGCCATGTTACTTTGTCTTCTCATTTTGGCAGCCTCCTTTGTTTGTCTCTATGTATTAGGTAAAGCTGCTATGACTCCCTGTCTTGGTAGTGTGTCCTAATGTAGTAGGTGTCCTGTACAGTTCAGGGAGACAGCCTCCCTATCATCCAAGCTGGGTACTAGAGGTGCACTTTCTGTGTTGGCTGAGCACATCCTCCTCTTGTAGCTTAGGTTTGCTTTCTGTTGGCAGATCAATGGGAGGGATTTACTCAAGCCGATGAGCTGCAAGAACTGACTGTGACCAACAACCTCTGATCTTGTGGAGAATCACATGTGCAAGGGGCAGGGTAGTGATGGTCTGACATGGATGATAGCTGTCCACTGGGTGCACTGGCCCTGGGGTTTCCCAAGTGGTACAGGCCAAGGTGAGCCCCCACCAGCGTTCTGCCCAAGGCAACCCTGCATGATCTATAAAGCAATCTTAGATGGCTGCTGTTTGTGCTGGGATTAGAGATTCCCAGGTGAAGCCAATATGTGAATCTAAGCTGGCTGCTGCTAGTGTCAGGCCTGGGGCTCACTGAAGCCCACTATTACTTGTTTGATAGGATTTAGGAAGTTGTGCAGGCCAGGATCAGCCATTCATATGGAAAAAGCAGTCTGGATGGGCCTATAAGGTTGGGTGGGGCAGAGTCTCTTGAATCTTCAAGATGGTATAAACAATCTTAGCCAGGTTGATGGTGTCTTAGATATGGCATCAACTTGCTGGCTCTGTGTGGGGAAGGTTTAGAAATGGGACAATGGCCTCTGCTCACCATGATTTCAGATATTTTCCTGACTAGGATTGCATTTCTGTCAGTCTCTTCCTTTATATCCGACAATATTTTCTTTACATATTAGGTGCTCCTATGTTGGGTGTGTAAATGTTTAGTAGGGTCATATCCTTTGTTGGATTGTTTCCTTTAACATTATTTAGTGGCTTTCTTTGTCTCTTACTATAGCCTTTGTTTACAGTCCATTTTGTTGAATGTTATTGCTACCCCAGCTTTCTTTATCCTTTCCATTTGCAGGAAATATCTTTTTCTATCTCTATGCTTTTAGTCTGTATATATCTTTTGATCTAAGAAGGATCTCTTGGAGGAATCATGTATGTGGGTCTTGTTTTCTTATCCATTCAGCTACACCATATCTTTTGGGAGGAGAGTTTAAGCCCTTTACATTTAAGGTGAGTATTGAAAGATACTTATTTAGTGAGTTTCTTTTTCTTCTTCTTCTTCTCCTTCTCCTTTTTTTTTTTCTTCTTCTTTCAAGCTCTTTAACATTAGTTGCAGTACTGGTTTTGTGTTTACAAACTCCTTTAGCTTTTTCTTGTCTGGGAAGCTTCTTATTTCTCCTTCAAGTTTAAATGATAGCCTTGCTGGTTAAAGTAGCTTTAGTTGTTTTTCTTTGCTTTTCATCACCTTGAATATTTCATGGCACTCTTTTCAGGTGAAAGATTGAAAACTTTACCCCTTATATCAGCAAAAATACTAGGATGCCTACTATAACTGCTAGCATTTACTACTGTACTGTAAGTTCTAGCCAAAACTGTTAGGCAAGAAAAAAAAAGAAATTTGAATTGGAAAGGAAAACAATTAAACTATCTCTAGTCACAGATGATATTATCTTATTATTTAGAAAGTCCAAAGAATCTACAAGGTGGCTTCTAAAGTTAATGAATAAATTCATCAAAATTTTAGGGTACAACATTTTAACAGTCTAAAAATTTTGCTTCTATATATGAGCACTGAAAATTCTCAAAGGGCAAAAGGAGAGCAAACCCATTTATAAAAGCATCAAAAAGAATTCAATATTTAGGAATAAATCTAACTAAGAAAGTAAAGGACTTGTATGCTGAAAACTAAAAAACATTGCTAAAAGAAATTAAAGAAGACTATGTAAATGGTAAAACAGCATGTTCATGGATAAAAAGTTATATTGTTAAGACATCAATACTATGCAAAATAATCTACAGTTTTAATGCAAATTTTTTACAAAAATTCCAGTTTTTCCCTAAGATATGGAAAAGTCTGTCCTCAGATTCATGCATAATTACCAGGGACCCTGTATAACCAAAACAATTAAAAAAAAAAAAAAAAAAGAACAAAATTGAAGGACACACATCTCCTGACATGGAAGCTTAACTAAAAAGCTACAGTAGTTAAAACATTATGGCACTAGTTGGTGTAGGACAGACATGTAGACCAACTGAATAGACTCCATGATTGAAAATAAATCTTCATATTTATGGTCAATCATTTTTCAATAAGATTGCCAAGACAATGCATTGGGAAAAGAGTCTCTTAAACAAATGTTGCTGGGAAAACTGGATATTCATATAAAAAAGAATAATTTGGATTATCACTATACACTATATATAAAAACTAACTCAAAATGGATCAAAGACTTAATTTTCAGAGGTTAAACTCTAAAACACTTAGAAGAAAACATTGAGAAAAATCTTTATAACATCGTGTTTGACAATAATTGATGGGAATGACACCAAAAGCACACAGAACAACAACAAAAAATAACACTGACTTATCAAACTCAATAATTTTTGTGGAAAGTGAAAGTGAAAGGCCATCCTTTATAATGGAGGATAATATTTTCAAATTATATATCTAATAAGGAATTAATTTCCAGAATATACAAAGAATTGCTAAAACTCAACAATAACAAAGCCCAATGAAACCCAAAACACTAATTCCAAAGAACATAAGCACCTCTCTGTTTGCTGGAGCATTATTTACAGTTACCAAGATATAAAGCAGCCCAAATGTCCATCAACAGATGAGTAGATAAGACAACTATGAGGGAAAGGCAATATAACAGAGGAATGAATGGAAGCCACACTAACCTCCTCCGAGGACCAATTTGGAATTACAACTAAATTGTGGAGAATACCCAGGTCAAACAACAATAGTGACAGAGAAGCTATATAACTTCAAACAGACACAAGAATTAACTTCAGCACTAACTGACTGCACCTGCACAACAGCATACAAGACGTGGTGAGCAGAGTGACCCTTAGTCAACCAGCTAGAGGGAAGGACCCACCAAAGAAAAACATAACAACAATCAAAGCCCAATTACATCCAGACAGCCAAAATAAATGGCATAAAGGGCATCCTGAGGGCATCCCAAGAGCATCCAAATCAGGAGATCAAGGAGACGGCACCACTGAATTGCACAGGTCTCTTACCATAGAAGTTTACACCACAAACTAAGAGAGTCAGAACAAATCAATTTAAGAAGCAGAGGCAAACAAGAAGAGTCTCACAAACCATGAACGACATAAAAAGGAAGAAAATTTTACCCTTTGCGACAGTATGGATAGACCTGGAGAACATTTTGCTAAGTAGAAAAAGTCAGTCTAAGAAAGACACATACCATATGATTTCACTCATATGTGGAATCTAATAAACAAACTGAACAAACAGGGAAAATGGGGACAGACTCAAAGGTGCAGAACAGGACAGCTAAGGTAGGAGAAGGTTGGGAGGTGGAGGGATTGAGCTAAAAGGAAAAAAAATCCATGGACATGGACAACAGTGTATTAATTTTGCTAGGGTGAGGGGAGCATAAGGGGACTAAATGGTAATAAAAACATACAATAATTTTAAAAAATACTGAAAGAATAGACAAAGGATATAAATATATATTTCTTAAAAGAATATATGCATGTGGTCAAGAAACATGAGAAGATTTCACATGTCACAGGTGTTACATCATTAGTCATTAGGAATATGCAAATCAAAACCACTTCACACTCACCAGAATGACTGTAAATAAAAAAAGAAAATAACAAGTGGTGTTGAAATGTAGAGAAATTGGAACCTTTGTGCAATGTGGATAGCAATGTGAAATGGAGCAGCTGCTCTGAAAAACACTTTGGCAGTTTTTCAGAAAGTTAACCAGAGAACAACCTGATGACCCAACAATTTCACTCCTTGGTGTATAGCCAAGAGAATTGAAAGCAAGATTCAGATACTTGTACACTGATGTTCGTAGAGGCATTATTCATTATAGCCAAGGTGGAAGCAACCCAGGAGACCATGAACAAATGAATCAATAAAAAAATCTGATATACACATACCATGGAATATTACTGACCCATAAGAAGGAGTAAAGTTTTGATATATACTACAACATGGAAGGACTGGGAAAATATTATGCTAAGTGAAACAAGCCAGAAATACAAGGATAAATATTACATGATTTCATTTACATTACATGCCAAAATAACAGATAGGGGTTGCTAGGGATTGCAGGGAGGGAGTAAGAAAGAGTTATTATTTGATGAGTACTGAACTTTTGGGGGGTATGATGAAGATTTGGGGTATAATCAGTGGTCATGTTTATGTAACACTGACAACGCACTTAATGCCACTGAGGTTTGTATACTTATGAGTGGATATAACAAATATTGTATTGTGCATATTTTATCATGAAAGAAGAGTGGAGGGAGTAACTTTTCAGAGAACTTTTAACAATTAATGAAAAACTCAATCTCAGGAGAGAAGACTGTTGTAGACCATTCTGCCTGATTTTAGGAATTGTATCTCCCTACTCCTTGTGGCGAAGGGCCAGAGACAACCTTTGGAATGCCAGCCGCAGGAGACAAAGCCTGTCTCTGGTAGCAAACACTGCCTCAGTTCCTCTCCCTGCCCCCAAAGCTTGATCGGAAGTCAATAACGGGTAAGACCCCTCACAGTGGGGGGCAACCTAAGCCAGACTCCACCACTTGGGAGGCCTTCATGGAAGGACTTGGGGGGCTACAACAAAGAACAATGGACTCTCTCCTACCCCTCCCCAGCTTTGTCAAAGCCTGAGTCCCCATGTTCTCTGGGAGAAGCACTTCCTGGCTCCAATCCCCTTAAGCCTGAATACCTGATGGGGAGGGGTGCAGCTCCTTGCCTGGCTAGAGCGTTTCCTGGGGGAAAATCTGGCATCACAAAGACTTGCTGATTAACCTGTGAAATCTGCTCTGCTAAGAGTGCTTTCATTCATATGATGAGGGTCTGAGAGGAAATGAGTGTGTCTCCCAAAGTTTCTGCAAGTCTCTCCCTGACAGACACTGACTCAGATCTCTTTGTAATATTATCTGCTGTTTGATCCTTGCTACCCTGTATTCCTGTGTATTACAACCCAATAAAAGGCTATGGAGAAAGGCACTCGGGGCCTTTTTCTCCTTGGAGAAACTGGCCACTGCTGGCCTTTGTCTCCCCTGAGAAACTGGCCACAGTCCACTCCTCCTCTCCAAACAGATCTCATCTTGCCTCTGCCATATTTACTCATTCATGCTTGTCCGTGGCACCGAGGGGACTCTCCTAAAGTAGTTGCCCCCACAGAAGACTATGAGAAAAATATACTATAAGAAAAAAGAGTAAACAGTAGTACTTTATCTATTTAAAAAGCAACTAAACCAGACCTGAAACAAATTATTACTGGGTTAGCTTTCCATTGCTATTATTGTTTCATTATTATTCTGGTTTGAAATGAAATACTGATGATAGGTTGTTTTCAAAATGACAATGATCCTAACAAGGTTGAGATGAGTGTGTTTCAAACTGTCTGTGGTGAAGGGCCAGCTCTGTCATTTTCCCAGGACATCACGGGCTGAGATGGGGTCCTATGTGCACAGTACCAGCTCCCTCCACAAGCAGCTCAGCACTGAGTTTCAACATCACCTATATGTCGGCTCAGTGTCTGACTGATACTGTACTGGATTGTGAACAAACAGCTCACAGACACACAGCTCAGAGACCACACTTTGAACAGCACCTGCAGTCAGGCAGACCCTCTACTATAATAGCTATAGTCCTGGGTAGAGTCCCAAGGTGACATTGAGACACCTCCACATTGGCCACACTGTACTTCTTTCTATGCCCAGGTTCCCTGAAGACTCCCTGAGGCAGGCAAAGGCTTCTGATGGTGGGAGATTTAGCATTGAAAGTGGGATTCTACAGGACACTGGGAACTACAGTGGATGGACTATGAAGCTCCTGAGGTGTGAGTTTCAGAACCTGTCATCTGAATGCACCTGCTGAATAAATAGGTATTCTCATACCTAAGTTTTATTAATAATTTTTAGAATAATTTTTAATTCCAATTGGCATACTATTATACTAGTTTCAGGTATATAACATAGGGATTAGGCATTTACATAACTTACAAAGTAATCACCTTGATAAACCTATTGAATAGTATCCCTCCAATACCATACATCCTTATTACAATATTCTTGACTATATACCCTGTGCTGTGTTTTATATCAACATGACTATGTTGTAACTTCTAATTTATGCTTCTGATCCCTGTTTTTAGGGAAACAAGGGCTCAAATGTAATGTCGCACTCCCACCCCTACTAGAAGCACAGTAAGGTCTCCAACCAGCCCAGCTTGAGGCCATGGTGGCCCTGCTGCAGGGGCAAAGCCAGAGAGCAAGGGCTTGGGGTCTGGCACAGTGCTCACACCCTAGGCCCCTGAGCTCAGCAGGAGGAAAAGGAAGAGGCCATGGCCTTGGGGCCCTCCCCCAAGGACAGTAACCTACTGATAGAGCATTCTGGCACTGAGGAAGAAGAGATGACACTTACCATGGAGTGGAAGGAGGGTAGGCATCAAGGTCACAGGCTGAAAGGGCTCCACCCCCCTTAAACAGTGACTATGAAGGCACAGTCATCTCTCAAGAGTATCAGGAGGGCCCCTGCAGGCTGGGTCAGAGTCCCACTGGTCCAACGCCATGGCCTTGCAGAATGTCCAGCACCCCCAGGTAGAAGAGGTGCTGCAGGGGCAGGCAGTGAGCAGAAGCGGCCTTGCTGGGAGTCCAGAGAACATGGTCACCATCAGGCCTCTGGGGCTCCAGGATGACCAAAGACCTGGGAGTGGAAGTGTGGTGGCTTTCGCCTGCCCCTGCCTCAGCTGTGCATCCGGAAGCACCTAAGGGTCCTCGAGGGGTCTCTGGGCACGCCCCGCGCCCACAACGTTGACAAACAGACTTGCTCGTCACGCTCATCCCCCCGCCCCCCCCCCCGCAATTGTGAGTTCCGAGTGTATCCTAGCAACAGGCCCAACAGTTGGCTCTTGGCTTTCAACAGTGTTGGTAGCTAGTGAAGGAGCTTTCTGAGATCCGTCTATTTGTTTGAGGACAGACCTCACCAAAACGCCCAAATGGGCACTTACGTGGGCAGACTCTGCCCTCATCCCCAACCCTGGGTACCAGGGGGCCAGCATGGTGTTCACCTCGCCCACCAGCTGGTCCCACAGCGGCACCCAGTGGTCCATTCTCCTCCATGCTGCCTGCAGTACCTGCAGATTTGGCAGTCATGGCCCGTTGTAGCTTTCCTGAGACTGTGTTTGAGGATCCCCCAGGCCCTGTGGCTTTTCCTGGGGGTCCTTACCTCCCACTGCAGGCGTCGCCATCAGAGGGCCTGTAGGGTGATGGCGGAGCAGGAGCCCAGAGTGCCAGAGAGGCAGGCCCATCAGAAACCGGGCCCAGAAGACCAATGCCAC
Source organism: Artibeus jamaicensis (assembly GCF_021234435.1). NCBI lineage: Eukaryota > Metazoa > Chordata > Mammalia > Chiroptera > Phyllostomidae > Artibeus > Artibeus jamaicensis. The sequence continues at coordinate 2,932,419 of NW_026522036.1, forward strand.
CGGAAACCCCAGGCCTCTGTGAGGAGCTCCTGCTGCAAAAGGAACGCCATCACCAGCTCGTACAGCTCCACTCGAGGCTTCCCGCCAGTGGAAAGGAGGAGGCAGCCCGCCACCTGCCACACCAGGCTGTCCCAGAGGCTCAGAACGACAGCGAGCCAGCAGGGCCCTCAGGCTCCCTCCTCCAGTGTCCAGTCATCTCACAGGAAGAGCCAGCCTGACACCCGCGGTCAGAGACCATCCTCCTCCGCTTACCTGTTATCACAGAGGAAGAGCCAGCCTGACAGTGGCCCAGGTGACACCCGCGGTCAGAGACCATCCTCCTCCGCTTACCCGTTATCACAGAGGAAGAGCCAGCCTGACAGTGGCCCAGGTGACACCCGCGATCAGAGACCATCCTCAAGGAAGCGCTCACCTTCCGGTGACAGGCCCCGAAAGAGGAAGTTTCCTCTGCTGCCACGCAGGAGAGGGGACCCCCTGAGGCTGCCACCAGCGCCTGAGCTGGGTTACAGAGTCAGGCCTGAAGACTTGGATGCTGAGAAGAAGGCAATCTGGCAGCGCATCAGCAGCGCTCTGCAGGGTGACCCAGAGGCCATGTCGGGCTGCGGTGCTCCACAGCCTCTGAGGTCCTCCCTGCAGCCTGCCACAGGGACTGCTCCCGCTCATATTCCCAGCACCTCTTGGTCCACCAGCCTGCCAGTCACCTCCGCAGGCAGTGCGGGCCCCTCAGCCTGCACACCCACAGCCATGGCCCCCAAGACTGCTTCGGACTCGGACGTCACCCCGATGGACACCACCCCAGATGACACGACCCCAGATGACACAACCCCTATGGACACGACCCCAGCAGACACGAGCGCTATGGATCCGACCCCTATGGACACGACGCCACCCTCCTATGCCCGTATCTTGGGGCCTCCTCAGGTCTCCACAGGTGGACAACAGGCAGCTGCGGCCCCAGCCCAGGCTCCAACCTCTACTGCAGGGCAGACAGCCCTGCGCAGCACCACACTGGCCACCTTGGGCACACAGGCCAGCACACAGACCAGCACACACGCCAGCATGCAGGCAGGCACACAGGCCAGCACACAGACCAGCACACAGGCCGGTACACAGGCCGGCACACAGACCAGCACACAGACCAGCACACACGCCAGCCTGCAGGCAGGCACACAGGCCAGCACACAGACCAGCACACAGTCCAGCACACAGGCCGGTACACAGGCCGGCACACAGACCAGCACACAGACCAGCACCGGGTCAGCTATTGCTACCCTTGGTCCCTCTGGTATAGCCTCTCAGAGCATTGGGGGAACCCTGGGCCGGACCTCCCGGAAGCGCTCTAGCCAAGGCACCCTTATAGTTACTACAGGCCCCAACCCTCAGAACAACCCTGTGCTTGGGGGCACCACTGCCCCCATCCCAGGAGGTGCACCCAAGCACAGCACCTACCCTTCCAGTGGAGGGCTGGGCACCACCAGCAACGTGGCATCCAGTGGGGGGTCCCTCCCAGCCTCCACCCCCAGCTACCCTGCCACTGCTGTGGGCACCTCCAGAGCTGGTAGGACCACCAGCCTACCAATCACCTGGGCAGTTGGTGCAGTCCCATCAACCAGCAAGTCCTCGGGCTCGGCTCCCAATCCTGCCTCCCACACAGATGTCACCCCCATGGACACCACCCCACCTAAGTAGCTTCCTCTCGGGGGCTCCTCTCTGTCACCAGCAGGAAAACCTTGCAGCTGGGGCCCCACCATTGCTTTGACGGAAAAGCTTTGGGTCATCAACTGAGGTTTTACTGAAGAACAAACTTTGTTTGAGCCCCAGTGCAGGGCCTTTTTTCTGCAAGGTTTCGGCGAAGAAAATCAGGAAACCCAAGACAGTGTCGCAGCACAGGCTTTGTTCAATGGACAGAGAATGCCAAAGAGGGAGCTGAAACTCTCAAGTCTAATTCACATTTCACTGGGGTCCGAGAGGTTGTACTGTCTATAACAGGAGATAGGAGATAAAGAAGTGGTGCAGGCAAATAGGAAGGAGGAATCTTGGTCTCTTTCCAGACCAAAGGAAGCTGGCAACTACAGAAACCAAAGGAGGCAGAATTGGTAAGATCTTGGGCAGTGGGATGGCCTGCTTTCTCCTCTCACATCATGTCACAGAGCTGTGACTTGAAGAGACCAAGCAGGACAGCACAGTCTCACAGGTGCTGATGCCAAAGCTGCAGCCTGTGTTTGGTAGATAGGCCAGGGCCCCTGCTCCCCTGAGCTCCCACTCAGCTTGACAAACCCCTCCCCTCTTTATCACTGCATAGGTACTTCTGCCTGAGCTGCAGAGCCCCCCCAAGGAAGAAGAGCCACAGGTACTTGTATAAAACTCATATTATAGAAGAACCGAGAATAGTTTATTAAGATTCAGTCATATTTAAACCAATAGTGTGTTGCTGTTAATTGTTTAGTTGTATTCCATTGTGTGGATATATGCCAGTTTGTTTATTCACATGCCATGAAAGAGCTGATGTTTTTCAAAACGTTTTTTATGCTAACTATTATAATAGGTGAACATTGGTATTTCATTTGGGACATTGATTTATAGTTTCTGAATAACTAATGAGAATTTTCTCCTATTCTTATTACCATTCATATATATTCTTTGGGGCAGAATCTTCAGATCTCTATCTCACTTAAAAATGCAGTTATTTGGGGTTTTTTCATTTAAAATTTTATCACATATTCTGGACACAGAAAAAGTGTGGGTCCTCTGACTTGTCCTTTCTCATCTTTGCTTTGGCAATTTGGGGGCTCCTCGCAATTCCATTGTGAATTTGACGACCATCTTTTGTATATATGTAAAAAGTTTGATGAAATTGGATTGAAATTGCATTGAATGTGTACTCATTGAGACAGAATTGACCTCTCAATCATTTGTCTTCTCATCCATGAACACAGGATGTCATTCTCTTTATTTAGACATTTTAAATTTCTTTCATCCATCCTTCCTAGTTTTCAATGTACAAGTCTTTCCCATCCTTGCTTAGTTTTATTTCTGAGTATTTAGTTCTTTTACACGATATTGAGAAAGGAATTGAGTTTGAATTTTCCTCATGGATGGTTGTTGCTGGTGTGTAGAAACAACTGCTTTTTGTATGTTGACTTATGGCCTGCAAATTTGCTCAGTGTGTTTGTTGTTACCACTAGTAAATTTATCGTGGATCCTTTGAGAGATTATATACATATGGAATCATGCCACCTGTGATGTATAGTTTACTTCTTCCTTTCAGATTTAGATGGCTTTTTTTTTGTCTAATTGCTCTGGCTGGAAATTTAGTATACTATTGATTAGCAGTGATGAAAATGGGCATCCTTTGTTCCTGATCCCAGTGTGAAATATTTCAGTCTTTCAACATTGATCACGTGGTTCTCTGCGGGGGTCTTCATCAGTTGCTTTTATTATGTTGTGAAAGTTCCTGTCTACTCATGTTTTCTGTGTTTTCATCATGAAAGGGTGTTAGATTCTTGTTAAGTGCCTTCTCTGTATTTATTATGGTGGTCAATAATTAAGTTTATTTCATTAATATGTATTATATAGAGTGATTTTCTTGTATTGACCTCTTCTTGCATTCATGGGCTAAATCCTACTTGCTCATGGCATATAATCCTATTTCTATGCTTCAGAATGAGTGTGTTAGTATTTTGTTGAGAAGTTTCTCATCTATATTCATAAAGTGTATTAGATATTATAATTTTCCTGTGGTGTCCTTATCTGGTCTTGGAATAAGAGAACTTCCTGTCTCATGAAATGAGTAAAAAGTGTTTCCTTCTATTCTGTTTTGGAAGAGTTTGACAAATACTAGAGTTAATTCTTTGTCAATATTTGTTAGTATTCTTCAACTCTTTTTCTTTCTTTTTTTTATCTTCACTTGGTGGTATTTTTTATTGCTTTTGAGAGAGAGAGAGAGAGAGAGGAAGGTGGAGAGAAAGAGGCACTTGATTGGTGGACCAGAAATTAAACCCACAACCTTTCAGTTAAGGGATGACACTCCAACCAACTTAACCACACCAGTCAGGGCTTGAGTCTTAGTTTTCATGCAAGTGGTTACCACTCCGTGTTATTTTCAGCACTACTTTTCCTGCATCCCATACATTTGGTACACTGTGTCTTCAGTTTCCTTGGTCTCTAAGCTATTCCAGAGTATTTAAGACAGTTGTTGGGAGCCTTTGATTATATGATCTGAACTTGCTCAGGAACTATTTCAGTCAGTATATTTGCTACTATGAATGGGCTATAGTTTCCTAATTTCTTTCCTAACTGGCCAATGCCTTGTGATAGTCTTCATGAAAACAGGATGTTTGACTGTTATACTGTACCTGTGGAAATCAGACTTTCCCCTTGTGCAGGGTTTGACTCATTTTTTTGTGATTTTTGAAGGCTATAGTAGTTCGTCCATCTGTTTCAAAAGTTACCTCAATTTTTTTTTACAGAGAATGTATTTTTTGCTGTGCCTGGTCCCTAAAGACTGTTCCTTAACTTATGTTCAGGGTGTGTTTTTTGACAGAGATTTCCTTGATTACCAGGAGGCTGAAAAATAGAGAGCAAACCTTTTGAAGCCTTTGCAGATCAGCTGTGTTAAGACTCTCCTTCAGCACTTAGCCAGGCTTGCACTGTTTTTAGGGACTAGCTCAACGTGAAAGCTTGAGTCTTCAGAGGTAATTTTTGAGCAAGCTCTTACCCTAGGCACTTGTGTGGCCTTCTAAATTCCCCAAATATATGGGTGATTTTGAGTGCTCTAATTTTCCAAGAAAGCTCCCTCCCTAACTTTTCCTCCCAGGTGTTAGGCAATCTGTGGTATGCCTCAACAATAGTCTTTGCTCCAGGTAGCAGTGGGTTGTGAGCTAGCTTCATGGTTTTGAGCAATGCCAGTAGCAATTTCAGCAGCTATTCCAGCCTTCGGGTAGCACTCAGACAGATTAAGAACAGATAGAAGAATTAAGGGATGAGGTCTGCTCTGTCCTCTCCAAATCTCACATTGGAAATTGGGGAAGGCAGATTTCATGACTATGGCCAAGCTTTGGAGGGGGTGGCTAAGATCACCACAGAGCTCTTATGCAGTTTTTAAGATGTCTTTTTTTTTTAACATTAAATGATTGCTTGATTGCTGTAAACTTTGACCATTTACAGAGTTCTAACAAATACTACTGACAATGCTTTTTTAAAAAAATCACTGTTTAATACACATGATTTTCATTTTATACTATTCTTAGAGATCTTTTCATGGCAGGCTGCATAGCTGCTGCATTGTTTATTAAATTTTTTAAATTTATTTTTCAATTACAGTTCATATACTATACTATATTGGTTTCTCATAGTACCATATAGTCATTAGACAGTTATGTATCACATGAAATGATCACCGTGATCCATCTAGTACCTATCCGACACCATATACAGTTATTGCAATATGATTGAGTGTATTCCCTATGCTGTACCTTACACCCTCATGTCTATTTTCATAACTGGCTACCTGTACTTCCTCGTCTTTTTCAACTTTTGCACCCATTCTTCTATTTCCACTTCCTGGTGACCATCAATTTGTTTCTGTTGATGGGATTGTGAACCCCTGCAGCTACTCTAGGAAGCAGTTTGGGGGTTTCTCAAAGAATTGAAAATAGACCTACCATATGACAAAACAATTCTACTTCTTGTTATTGATCTATAAAGATCGAAAAAGATTTATGCACCCCTATGTTCTTTGCAGAATTATTGACAATAACCAAGAAATGGGAGTGACCTGAGTGTTCATCTACACATGACTGGATTAAGGAGAGGTGAGACACACACACACGCACACACACACACACAAATGTTGCTCACCTGTAAAAAAGGTGAAACTTTGCCATTTGTGACAACATGGGTAAACCTAAAGGATAGTATGCCAAAGTCAGACAGAGAAAGACAAATGTATTTTACTTACCTGTGCAATGCAAAAACAAATGAACACTCAAAAGAGAAAAAAAACTCATAGTTCTGCTTGCTTTTCCATGTCTCTTTTGGGAGAAGAGCTGCCATTTTGCTAATGCCACTTGTCTTTTTCAGGTTTAAGGAATTGGGTATAAAAGTGACTTTTATGTTAAACCATGCGAGAATTAGAGTTGCTGAATTAAAATGACATTTGAATGGATTAATGTGAAAGGAGTTTCCTGGAACTTAATTGTTTTTCTACATCAGGCCTTCCCATTGTACAGATGTGTCATTACGTAGCTTCTCCCTAGTGAGCCGGTGTGCAGCACAGCAGTAACTACTGTAAGGATGGTACTAAAGTTAACACCTACTAAAGGGACTTGTGATGAAAGGACAACATAAGTTCAACACACTTAAATAAAATCTGAGTCTTAATATAATTTCTTGCATTGTAGTAAAAGTATAAATATCAAAGTTTCTTGATAAACATTTAAATTTGAATATTGAAGAGGTGATACAATGTATGCTTGATTTTCATATGCATCAGGTCCACTCATATCTTAAAGTCAACATCTGATATTGAGGGAAAATTTATTGTTTGAATTATAGATATTTAACACTTTAAAGGGTTTTTGGAATTCAGTTCAGTTTTAACCTTTATGAATTTCAAAATTATGTTCAGGTATATTTTTCTTATAAATCTTATTGTATTTAAAACTTATACTCTATATTTTGCTATGCGTCAAATGAAAATACATGTGAGTATGTTAAGATCTAAAACTAAAGCTACAGTAGTAAACAAATAGAAATTTAAGCTTTTCTCTCTCACTGAGTATACCATAACATTCTTAAATTCTAATGATGCGATCATGAGGGAGTCTATTAGATTTCAAACTAAAACACTGTAGGATTTGAAATGGAAGAAACCATTTCCTTCTAATCTGTTTGACAGTGACAGTGAGACGAGTCAGTGTTTATCAAAGGAAATTACTGGGGTTTTTTGAGTTTTATTTCATAGACCTAACCAATAAATGTCAAAAGTAGTTGCATTTTTAACTAATTTCTCTTTTAGGAAATTAACTATTTTCTCTCAGTAAGTGTTTCTGATGCCCTTCCTTTGGGAGGCTTGGAAGGCTTGAAGGACTGAAGGATTTTCAAAGACAACCCCGAGAACACAAAGATCTGAGGATGGAGCTTATGAGAACATCTCAGGGTACTTATTTCACTTTATTATATTTACTTACTTCTAAAGTTCAGTTTTCTTAATTTTTTTTACAGTGAGGGGAAGGGATGGAGAAAGGAAGGGAGAGAGACATGTTTTGAAAGAGAACTATCAATAGGTTGTCCTTGCACATGCCCAGAACCAGGGACTGAACTTGCAACCTTTGTGTATGCCATGATCAGGAATCAAACCTGTGACCTTTGGCTTTGGGGAATGATGCTTATCCAACTGAGCCCCACTAGTCAGGGCTCAGGGTTCTAATTTTCATGAGGTAGACCATTTGTACCCATTCCTTTCCAAAAGAATCTTTTGCAAATTATGCTCTGGGTTTAATTGCCATAAACTTAGACCCCATCATTTACTTCAGACCCTCATTGTTTCTCCTCTAACAACACAAGTCTTCCTCATGGTCTTCTCACCTTCCACTCCTCCCACTCTGTCCATCCTACACCTCTGCCAGATGGTTTCTGCAAACCAAACATGGTCTTGTTATTCTACTGCTTAAAACATGTTAGCTTCCTACTGCCTGAAAAGGACATGAACTCCTTAGAGCCAGGCACAAAGGTAATTTGTCAGCCTACTGCTCCAACTTCCTTCTCTCTTTGTTTTCTTCTTTCCAACTTATTTACAAAAAAAATTGCCTAATCCTAAACATCATTTAAGTATGTGGGTTACTGCAGCAGAGAGAAAGAAGGAGCTACTACCTTTTGCAACAACATGGATGGAACTGGAAAGCATTATGCTGAGTGAAATAGGCCAGGCATTGAAGGACAAATACCATATGATCTCACCTTTGACAGGAAGCTAAAGAATAAAACAAACAAGCAAACAGAATAAAAACAAAGACGCTGAAATAGAGAACAAGTGGGCAGCGACCAGAGGGGAGAGGGAAGGGAACTTAAGGGGAAAAAGGGGGAGGGATTTTGAGGAACAAGTATGAAAGACACAGAGATGAGGACTGGAGGGGGGGGGGGGAATGGGAGGGAGGGGGGAGACCGGGTGGGGGGGGGGGTGGGATGGGAGAAATAGATTAAAAAAATGTACTTGAAAAGTAACTAAATAAAATTTAATATTAAAAAAAAAGTATGTGGGTTACTATATCATTTTATTGTTTCTGACAGTTTTTTGATGGGGTCTCTACAGTTTCTACATAAAGAATCATATCATCTACAAAAATGGCAAGTATGCTTTTCCATTTCCAGTTTGGATGCCTGTTATTTCTGTCTCTTGCCTGATTGCTCTGTCTAGGACCTCCAGTAGTCCTGTGTTGAATGCTAGCGGTGAGAGTGGACATCCCTGTCTTGTCCTTGAGCTTAGAGGAAAAGCTTTTACCTTTTCACCATTTATTGGATATTTGCAAGGCTTTGTCATATATAACTTTTATTAGGTTGTGTGCTTCCCTTGTTACCCATTTTGTTGAGTGATTTCTTAATAAATAGATGTTGTATCCAGTCAGGTACCTTTTGGGCACCTATTGATATGATCTTATAATTGTTATCCTTTATTTTGTTCATCAATGTGGTGTATCAAATAGAGTTGTTTGCATATGTTGGAACCATCCTATTACGTGTGGAATGAGCCACATTTGATCAGTGTTATATCAAATGTCATCTCTTTAATGTATCCTTGCATTTCATTTGCTAGTTTTTTGCATCATTGTTCATCAGAAATGTGGGTCTGTAGTTATCTTTTTTGTGTGTGTTACTCTTGCCAGATTTTGGTAGCAGGGTTATGCTGGGCTCATAAAATGTTTTTGGAAGTGCTGCCTGTTCTTCACATTTTTGGAAGAGTTTGAGAAGAATAGGTATCCAGTCTTCTTTGAGTGCCCTGTGTAATTTACTAGTGAAGCCCTCTGGTCCTGGACTTTTAACTTTTGGGGAATTTCTTGGCAGTTGTCTGAGTTTTCTCGCTGTTGATAGGTCTATTTGGATTTTCCAGTTACTCGTGATTCACTCTAGGGAGGTTATGTATTTCTAGGAACTGACCCATTTCTTCTACATTATTTAACTTGGTGTCATGGAGTCTTTCATAGTATCCTTGTATGATCCTTTGCATTTCTTGTAGTTTCTGTGGTAACTTCTTTTTCATTTCTGATTTTGCTTGAGTCTTTTCTCTCTTTTCTTTAGCAAATTGTTGCCAGAGGTTTTTCAGTTTTATTAGTCTCTTCAAAGAACCATTTCTTTGTTGCATTAATCTTTGTATAGTCTTTTCTCTATATCATTTAATTCTGCTCTAATTTTTATTTTTTGTCCCAATTCTCACCTGAGAGTATTCCTATTGATTTGAGAGAGAGAGAGAAGGAGACTCAGGGAGAGGAAGAAACATTGATTTAAGAGAGACATTGACTTGTTGCCCCCCTATGTGTCCTACCTGCGGATTTCACCCACAACTGAGGTATGTACCCTGACTAGGAATCAAACAAATGACCCTTTGTTGTACAGGACAATACTCCTCCCTACCCAGCCCCTCATCTAGGGGTGCTTTACTTTTTATTTTATTTTCTTTATTTTGGTGAGTTGGGGCTCTTTTTGTTTTTTTTTGTAGTTCTTTAAGATACTATATTAGGTTATTTATTTGGGATTTCTCATTTCTTGATACAAACCTATAATGATATAAGCTACTCTCTTGCTACCACTTTTTCTGCACCCCCCAAATTTTAATATGATGTGGCTTCTAAGAGGAATCTAATGAGGAAAATTAAGTAAGAAGCAAAACAGAACCAGAGACATGGAAACAGGGAACAGATTGACAGCTGCCAGAGGAAAGGGTAGAGGGAGATTGGTGGAAAGAAGGGGGAGAGATTAGTCAAAGAACACATCTGAGTGACCCAGGGACAAGGACAACTGTGTGGGGATGGGCTGTTGGGTGGGGGTTGGGTTGGAGGAAGAAGGGAAAAAGGAAAAAATGTGACAACTGTAGTAGAATAAACAAGAATTTTTAAAAAATAAACAGGCCCATTGTGGCTATTCTCAAAAAAATTTTAATCGAAGCTTCGATATGATGTTTTGCCATTCTCCTTTGTTTTTATATATATTTTGATTTCACCTTTTATTTCTTCTTTGACCCAGCTTTTTTTTAAGTAGCTTGTTGTTTTTTCTGTTCATATTTGTGTTTTTCCCACTTCCTCTTGCAGTTGATTTCTAACTTCAAACTTTGTGGTTAGAGGATGTGCTGGGTACTCACTTGTTCTTTCAGGTCCCTCTCTCCGTTGTCCCCTTCGAACGGAGTGAATTAATATTTTTGAACTGTTCACGATTTGAAAACCCTTTAAAAGATTTTATTTCATTTATCTGGTCAGGTAATTTTAATATGTAAGCATATTGTAAAGAAAGCGCTGTTTCCATTAGAGTTTAATATTTTCAAAACTGCTCCTAGATAACCCACAAGATGGCACACTGGTGATGCTCGAGGTCAGCTGGTGGCTGTTATCCGAGATGACATCCACTCACACTGAAAAAGGGGAAGTTGTAGGTAAACTCCTTGGCTGAGTGACTGTGAGCTCTGAGTGTTTGTTTGAGTGGTTATTTTGTAATATTTTCAAAATCAGTAAACGTTTGTCATTTGGGACTTTGGGGAGATGTGAGAGGCCAGCTATTTAACATATCTGTTTACTTCAAGTATACCAAAGCCTCCCCCTTTCATATATTTTATTCTTAGATATTCATATATGTATATGTGTGTATACACACACATATATATGTACTCAAAT